>NC_141698.1:713022936-714222936 GCF_964263255.1 Lissotriton vulgaris | reverse complement strand
AGTGGGCAGCCTTGTCTCGTGCCCCTTTCTAGTTTAAGTGGCTCAGAATATCCCGCTGTTCACTACGACACGCGCCTTAGGCTCATTGTAGAGTGCTAGCACCATCTTCCTGAAGATGGGTCCTAGACCGAATTATTGTATGCAGCGCTCGAGGAAAGGCCATGACACTATCGAAAGCTTTTTCCGCGTCCAGGGCGATCATGACCGCAGCATTGGTACTTTTGGAGGCGTGGTTTATTAGGTGGCATAGGAGTCTAGTGTTGTCGTGGGACGTCCTATTTTTGAGATATCCCACCTGTGAGCAATGTATGAGTTTAGGAAGGAGCGAGTTCAGTCTTGTTGCTAAGATCTTCGCGTAGATCTTGCTGTCGGTGTTGATTAATGAGATTGGCAGGTAGTTCTTGGGGTATTGTGGGTCTTTATTTTCCTTTGGGATCACTATGATGTTTGCTTCTGCCATTGTGGGTGTCATTTTGCCCTTTTGGAAGCAGCTTGAGAACACCTCTACCATTGTTGGCTTGATTAAGGGTAGGAATTGTTAGTAAAATTTAGCAGTGTAGCCGTCTGGGCCTGGGGCTTTGTTTTCTTTGAGGCTCGCTACTGCCTTCTCAATTTCGTCCCCCGTGATGTCTAGTTCTAGTGTTGCTCTCTGTGTCTCTGTGAGTGCAGGCAGGGTGATCTTATCAAGGAGCGTGGCTCCGCCGTCTTTGTCTAGGCTCTGGTCCTCCCTGTATAGTTTTTCGTAGAATTCTTTGAAGACTCTGAGGATCTCTTTGTTCGCAGTTTGTGATGTTCCTTTTGCATCAGTCACTGCGGCTACCGCGTGCTGCCTTTGTTTGCTTTTTAGATATGAGGCGAGTGCTTTCCCCGCTCTGTTGGCCGTGCAGAGATTGGTGGCGTTGTATTTGTTCATCCAGGTCCCCGCTCTCTCACTCAGGATTCTGTTCAGCTCGTATTTCTTTTTAGTTAATGTTGTGAGGGTGTTTCTATCTCTCAAGTTGGCTACGTGGCCCATCTCTAGGTCCTTAATCTCTTTCTCGAGATCTGCTACCTTTTTGTTCCTTTCCCTGTTAATTCTCCCGTTGATAGAGAGTAATGTTCCTCTGATGGTGGCTTTCAGGGCGTCCCAGAGGACGTCTTTTTCCATGCCAGGGTTGTCATTCAGCTCCAGGTAGTCTTTTATGGAGTCTTCTATCTCTGCTGTGGTGGTTTTGTTTCTAAGGAGGTCGTCATTGAGCCTCCATCTGCTTGTGATTTTTCCGTTGTGTCTACCTGATAGTGTTAGGCTGATGTGTGAGTGATCTGAGATTGTTCTGGTGCTATCTCTGTTTGGTCTATGAGGTGCGTGTGCGTTTCGGAAATTAGAATGTAGTCAATCTGACTATAGGAGTTGTGGGGGTGGGAGTAGAAGGTGTAGTCTCTAGTGTCCAGGTTTTGGAGACACCATGGGTCCCTAAGTTGGAGCTTGGTGCAGAAGTTTTTCAGAGTGTTTTCTACTTGCGGGTTGTGGCTGGGTCTTTGTGGGTGTCTGTCTGTAGTCTGATCTAGCACCTGGTTTAGGTCTCCTGTGACTATTAGGAGATCGTCTTGTGGGAGTGTGCTCAGTTTGTCTTCCACTTTGGTCCAGAAGGCCCTGTCTTCTGTGTTTGGCCCGTAGATATTTGTTATATGTATTGTCTCCGCTCCCCTGGTCAGGCTAGTTATCAGGACTCTCCCTTCTTCATCGGCATAGGAGTCCCGTAGTTTAAGTTTGGCTCTTTTGTTTATCAGTGTGATAACCCCTCTCTTTTTGTGGCATGCTGGAGAGCCTATTGACTGGTCTATCCAGTTTGCTTTGATTCGGCCTATGTCATCTGCTGCTAGTTTAGTCTCTTGAAGGACGCAAACATCGCTGTTGAGTTTGGCTAAATATTCCAAGACCTTCCTTCTTCTTACCGGGTGGTTAAGTCCCTTAATATTGAATGAGACGATTTTAATGTTGGCCAGAAGTTGAACTTGTTGGGTGTGCGTCATCCTGTGCGTTGTGTGTCGCGTTTGTTTCTAGCAGCCCTGTTTGTGTTGGTTTGCCTTAATCTAGGGTTATGTATCTCTTTTGTCCTTACTGTGTCCCCTCTTTTGCGGCGGTGTGGCCTGTCCAAGTTGTTAGGTGGATGTGTGTGTTCACCCTCGAGTTCTAGGTAGGTAGTTAAGTGGAAAGTAAAGAGGATTAGATTAGTAGATATAGAATGCCCGTATAGCCGTACTCGGTGAAAAGAGCCCAGACCACTGGAATACCTGGCGCACAAAAGGAGCCCGAGGAAGATCCACATTGACAACTGACAGCGGAATACCGTCCAACTTCCCTTCCCGGTGTGTGAGGGGACGCAGCCCAGCCAAGATGGCGACCGGCGAAATGAGAGACTAGAAGATAAAGAGGTGAGCGCAGATAGAGGCAAGGCAAGCCGCAGGCAACTCACCAGACCCAGCCCACAACTAGCCGGCGCTGCAGACACTCGCTCAACCCAGCGGAGACCACGCGAACGACAAACACCGGTCATACCGGCCAGTCGGTAGGACCAAGCAGCAGCGAGGCGAGGGAGAAAGTGAAACTGAACACAGGGCGCCGCCATCTTGCCGGGCCGCACGTCTGCTCAGCTCTGCTCCCTCCCCCGATCTAATATCGGCAAGCGGGAAACGCACAATAGGCGGACAGAAGGCGGACAGAGTTAGCGCTCCCCCCCAGAGAAACGCAGACGGCGTGAACCACCCGGAACCCCCCGCAAGCGCGAGGGAGCAGTACGGGCCCCAAAATAGGAAGAAAGAAACCGAAAGCAGCAACTGGGGGCGGCCATTTTGCGGGGATATACGAACACCAGGAAAACTGAAACCAGCAACAGCCGCTAAATGAACCCCACGAGAGTAAGAGGAAGGCGGAGTGCAGCGTTTGAGAGTGGCCAGTGTGCGGGCGAATACGCACACCAGGGAGCTGAAACTAACAACTCGAGCCGCCATAAACCCACGCAAGAGCGCAGAACAGCTACAGCATAACAACAGCCCAACTGCCCGGCAACCGCAGTCAAAGGCAAAGCTGAGACACAGAAGGGCAATTTCTGGCGGCATCCAAACAAGAGCAATGGTTACAGTAGGGAAGGCGACAAAGAAGCCACAATAAGACGAACAAGCTGGGGGAGATACCAGAAGCAACCTACCCAACAGCACAGCGCCACAGTCGGAAGAGACAGGACCGATTCTGGAAACAAGACCAGACAAAGACCGGACAAAGACCAGGCGCAAAGTGATTGTAGAAGCAGACGAGGCAGGCAAGCCACGACGCACAGCCAAAACACAGGAAGGCGTGTCATACTAAGGCGCTGGCAGGGGCAAAAGCAAAGACGAGGACGAGGAACATTAGAGAACCCAGCAGGTACAGAACCCACTACCCAACCTCAGCACCAAGTGGGGAACCAAACAAGGCCATCATCTCGCTCCAAAAGGAGGGCCGACTAGGCAGTTTCCAGTCAAGAAGAGGCCTGGACGAAATGGCAGGACAGGAGGGAAAAAACTTCAACGACCCCAAAAAGCAGAGAAAAGCCCCCCCAGAATCACCCCTGAAACAAAGGAACGAAACAACCATAGAAATGGTCCTAAAGAAGGTGAATGAGGGCAACGAGCTAGCCAGGTCAACAAAGGTCACCATCGACAACATGCAGCTTGAGCTAACGGCAATAAGGGCTGACATGCACAACACTAACACCAGAATAGAAGCTGCAGAAAAGCGCATCAGCGACGTAGAAGATGCAACGCTAAAAAGCAATAAAATGCTCACAGACATCGCCAAGATCTCAAAGTCCCTCCAAAAACAACTGGCTGAGCAAGACGACCGAGCAAGGAGAGGAAACATCCGCATCCTGGGCATCCCAGAAGGCACAGAGGACAAGGCTGGGCCTGCACGACCATGCTCGAAGTAATAATACCACAGCTAACTTGTCTCAAATCGATAGGCAATTCGAAATTGACAAGGCCTACAGTGTGCCAGCCCAGAAACCACTACAAGGCAAGGGACCGCGGCCAATAATATGCAGCCCACTGAGATCAGGTAACACAGAGGCGATATTCGCCGTCGCCAGGAAGAACCCGAACCTAAGATGGGAAGGCAACAAAATAATCCTCACACAGGACTTCTCAAGACAAACAGTGGAAACCAGGAAGGGATTCCTAGCAATGAGAGACACCCTACGCAGCAACAATATCACCTTCGGCTTCGTGGGTCCAGCGAGATTCAAGATCACCGACAAATGGCGCACAGTGATCTTCGACGACCCAAATGACCTAAAGAAATACATCCAAGGCCCGCCAACAGAGGATATGGAGGCCAAGAACCTAGGAGTAGCTAAGAGAAGCGCATCACCAGACAGTGCGGTGAATTATGATTGAATACTAAAAAGAAACATCTGCCCTTCTCAGGACCCTTAACGAAGGAAGCAACCTCACCAACGACCTACCTCGAACTACCTACCTCAAGGCGCAAGGGAAATGGTGCATTTTGAAACAAATTTAAGGAAGGTTAATAAAGCAATTGTGAAAGTGCAGTTATTACATTAATGCAGTTTGTATGCAGCTCTTAGATGACAGTTAATAGCTCACTGTTGTATGTTAGGATTTTAACTTACAAACTGCAAGTAATAAAACAGGTTAATGTGCCTGCTGCACAGAACATGTACCTGATGATGATGACAAAAAGCACATGATCTAAATGGGTCAGTGAGTCACTACTTTTGTCAGAGATCCTTTTGTTCTTTGCAGCAGGAACATTAACCTTCTGCGCTACCTTTCCATGAGTCAAAAGTTCCACTAGACAGAATTCCTTCCACATGTAACATGAAGGTAGTATGAGATCTATCCAGCCAGGACAGACGAAACATGCACTGGACAAAAGGAATGGGTAAGAAGACAGGGTTCAAAGAGGGAGACAGAAAGGGTCGATCTGGATGGAGACTGGGAAGTGTAAAATGGGTGTCAGCAGCTTGGCCTCCATCTTGTACACAGCACACACACGGTCTAAAAATAATGCACGTTCCCTGCCCTGGGAGTGTGTAAAGGCAAGTCCAATCGGAACGCGACTCAAACAACAAATAACCTCTTGTGAGTAAAATGTGACCAAGCAAACAGGCTACAAGTATAAGGCCAAAACTAGCTTAATCCAAACAACAACATTGTAAGATAGGTGTATTACCTTCATGGGGATGGCTATGTATGATTTGATTTGATTTTGAGATTTGTAGAGCGCGCGAATGCCCGAGGGCGTCTTGGCGCTGTCAAAGATTAAGCTGCTCGACGGTGGATCTAGTGCACCCTCCGGCTAAGATGAGAAAATCCAGGTCTTTAGGTTCTTTCGGAAGGACCACAATGAGGGGCTATTTTTCAGTTCGACTGAAAGCTTGTTCCATGTTTTTGCCGTGTTGCCTACGAAGCTTCTCCCCCCCACCTTAGTTGTTTGAATCTGGGGGTCATGAGGAGCTTGACGCTGCTGGATCTAAGAGACCTGGTCGAATCATAGGGTTTTAGGTTTCTTTTAAAGAATCGTGAGCCTGAACCGTGCAGTGTTTTGTAAGCTAGACAAGCTGACTTAAACTGAATTCTTTTTTCTACAGTGAGCCAGTGAAGGCCTCTAATTTTTTTGGCTACAGATTCGAACTTCGGAATATTTAGAACCAGCCTGGCTGCCGCGTTCTGGAGCCGCTGTAATTTTAGTAACAGCCTTTTTTGTAGCCCTGCATATAAAGCATTACCATAAATTAATTCAGATAGGACTAACAAGGTAACCAGGGTTTTGGAGGTATCAGGAGGAATGTATAGCAACAGTTTCCTAATTAGTTTCAACGCATACCAAACAGATGAGGAGAGGTTGTTTATTTGAGCTTCAAAGGTTAGTTTGGAGTCGAATATGACACCTAGGTTCCTTACGTTGTCCACCGGCGAAGGACATCTGCCGAGGTTGTCTGGCCACCAGAGGTTGGACCAGATGTCCGGATCGGCCCCCAGTAGCATAACCTCCGATTTGTCACCATTTAAGTTAAGAAAGTTGTCCTGCATCCAGTGACTGACATGGTCCATGCAGAGTCTGAATTTATCCACGGTCTCAGTGGTATTGTTTGAGATTGCCACCACTATTTGGGTGTCATCAGCGTACGATAGTGGGACGAACCCACAGTTCCTGATGATGTTGGCTAAGGGGGCAGCATATAAAATAAAAAGACGGGCTCAGAGACGAGCCCTGGGGAAGCACCCACGGCAGACTGAATGACCTAGATACAAATTCCCCAAGCTGAACTGAGAAAGTTCTGTTTTCTAGGAAGGAGGACAGCAAGTTAGTAGCAGATGTGTCAAGGCCTATGTCTTTCAGCCTGCTTATGAGGATATCATGGTTAACAGTGTCGAAGGTCGCCGACAAATCTAGCAAAATGAGGGCGGCCTTCCCTCCTGCGTCCAGAATACTCCTGATTTCCTCCGATGCCATCACCAAGGCAGTCTCAGTCCCGTGTTCCTCACGGAACCCATATTGGAAGTCATCTAGAACATGTGTGTCCCTGACGAATCCTGCCAGTTGAGAGTAAAGCAGTTTCTCAAGGATTTTAGCCTGAAAAGGAATTCTTGAAATTGGCCGGAAGTTAGCTGGAATTGAGGGGTCAAGGCTAGTACCGAGGCTGCCTTCCATGTTTTAGGAAAACAACTGGACTGAATTATGTGGCTGAAGAGTGGCTGGAGTTGGGAACTCAGCAGTTCTGGGAACATGTGTAGGACCTTAGGTGGACAAGGGTCCATAGGGCCTCCGGATTTGGTGGACAGGACCAGAAGTCTGATCTCTTCGACCGAGGGGACTGAGAATTTAAATTTGGGGATAGGGGGGCTGAGTACTGAGGGATTGTTCTGAGTAGGGTAGTCAGGTTGCCTAGCACCCCCTGCATCTGGGACGGCGGACCTTTGCAGGAAGGAATCTTATATAAGTCGCACCTTGTCTGTAAATAACTGTCCTAATTTATTGCACAGGTCTGTGCTACCAACGACCGGTTTGGTCGCGGGCTCTGTAAGTTTCTTTAAAGCGGCGAACAATTCTTTACTCTAGTCTTTGGCCTCGTTGATCTTTTTTATGAAAAATGCTGATTTTTCTTCAATTATCAGATTTTTATAAGTGGCTAAGGTTTTGCAATAATCCAGTTTCTCCTTTGACCCGTAGTTAGACCTCCATCTCCTTTCTGCCCTCCTGCAAGTCTGTTTTTGCAGTCTTAATTTTTCTGAAAACCAAGGTTCAGAGCGTTTACTCCTTTTTAGGTCTCGTGACCTACAATGCGCGCAAGCGCATTGAGGGAACGAGAATTCAAGTGGCCAAAATCCTCTTCAAACCACGGGCTTTCAGCCACGGTTTTCTTTAAGTTCACGTGAATCACGTGATTAAACATGCACACGCATCGGCAGCATTTCTCCTGCAGGCTCGCAAAAGGCTCTCCTCCCTCCCCACATCAAAGGCATCAGTCACCCTCCCACAGGCTTCCCCAGCGCTGCCCCGCCCCCTGCTTCACAGCCAGGCCATCTGTTCCCTGCCAGACCTCTCACACCTCCGTCACAGCATGCCTGTGTACTTCAAAGGCTTATCACTTCACACGGCCGGCCGCAGGCCGTGCAACCAGAGCACTTCAGTTGGTGCGCAGCCCCCCTCCCAGCACTGCCTTGTTACTCTCGGCAGCCGTGACTCCCTAAACACTTTTTATATTTAATTAGCAGCAGCAGCATTTCTCCTGCGCCAGGCCACATCAAAGGCTCTGTGCCACTTTCACCCACACAGCAACACTTACAGACACGCAACGCCACTCACACCCACGCAAGCCCACTATCATCCACGCAACACCACACTCACCCACGCAACGCCACTCACCCAAGCAACACCACTCACACACGCAACGCAACTCATCCACGCAACCCCACTCATCCACGCAACCCCACTCATCCACGCAACCCCACTCATCCACGCAACCCCACTCATCCACGCAACGCCACTCATCCACGCAACGCCACTCATCCACGCAATGCCACTCACACACGCAACGCCACTCACCCACGCAACGCCACTCACTCACTCGCGCAACGCCACTCACACCCACGCAAGCCCACTATTACCCACGCAAGCCCACACTCACCCAAGCAACGCCACTCACCCAAGCAACACCACTCACCCACGCAACGCCACTCATCCACGCAACGCCACTCACCCACGCAATGCCACTCATTCACGCAACGCCACTCACACGCAACGCCACTCACCCACGCTACGCCGCTCACACACGCAACGCCACTCACCCACGCAACGCCACTCACCCACGCAATGCATCTCACCCACGCAACGCCACTCACCCACGCAACGCCACTCACACACGCAACGCCACTCACACACGCAACGCCAATTGCACACGCAACGCCACTCGCACATGCAACGCCACTCGCACATGCAACGCCACTCGCACATGCAACGCCACTCAAACATGCAACGCCACTCGCACATGCAACGCCACTTGCACACGCAACGCCACTCACCCACGCAACGCCACTCACCCACGCAACGCTGCTCACCCACGCAACGCCACTCACCCACGCAACACTCACCCACGCAACGCCACTCACCCACGCAACGCCACTCACTCACGCAACGCCACTAACACCCACACAGTGCCACTTTTACCCACACAGGACCACTTTCAGACACACAACGCCACTCACACCCACGCAAGCCCACTCACACACGCAACGCCACACTCACCCATGCAATGCCACACGCAACGCAACTCACACACGCAACACCACTCACCCACGCAACGCCACTCACCCACGCAACGCCACTCACCCATGCAACAACACTCACACATGCAACGCCACTCACCCACGCAACGCAACTCACTCAAAGCCACTCACACACACGCAGTGCCACTTTCACCCACACTGTGCAGTGCACAATAGGTCTCGCAGTAGGAAAGTTGGAGCTATTGGTTTTGTAAATGACAAAGCCCTTTATGTTTTTAAAATGAAAACAAAAATAAAAGGCATTGTTATTTTCAATTGTAATAGCTCCAACTTTCCTACTGCGAGACCTATTGGCAACGCCAGTGCTTGTTTGTTTTTTTATTTTGTTGGGGGCGACTGCAAGCACTGCAGATTTTATCCAGTTCTCTACTTGGTGTGAGGCTATGTCGCAGTTCTTATCTAATTCTAAAGTAGTGGTGCCAAGCAGTGAGTGTAGTTCAGCGATATCGATCTTTTCTCAGTCCTGGTAAGGGCGCTTCCCCTCCCGAGGTGCCCTAACCATTTTTTACCGGACCAGGTTTAAAGAAAAATGAATTACTTTATGATTGAAACAGGGGACAGCCAGCACTTCCCCTATTATAATGTTGGGGTTTGATGTGAATATTCCGTCCAGGGTATGCCCAGCGGAATGAGTTCGCTGATTCACTAATTGAGACATGCCACAGCTGGTCATTGTCTCTAAAAAGATAGTCTTATTACTATCATCAACTTTTTCCAGGTGGATGTTGAAGTCACCCAGGATTGCCCTGGATAAACTAGACTCCAGAGCAGGCCCCAATAGTTGTGCCAAGGGGGTATTTGCCTTTGGAGGCCTGTACAGTAGAAGACAGGAGAATGTATAATTATTAGTGATGCAGATTTTAAAAGGTAGCGTTTCACACTCAGGAGAGTTGAGACTCTCGAGTCCCAGCACATGTAGTGTATCCTTGCGGATGATGGCTAGGCCTCCTCCTCGCTTCCCGGTTCTGTCGGCACAAAGGAGTGAGTAACCCGTCGGCACTGCTAATGCCAGGTCAATGGCCGACAATCTATCTGCCCAAGTTTCAGTTATAAACAGCAGGTCCAGACTATAGGTGTCAATCATGTTTGCTACTTCAGTATTGTGTTTCACAAGCGATCTAGCATTCACTAGGGAGGCCTTTGTTTGTATATTTACTAGGTGACCCTGTAGCAGGCAGTGGGTTGCTGCTAACCTACAGTGCGTGTAGGGGAACTCATGATGACAGATTGTACAATATTTGACTTCTTCGCCCGGATTGAGAGGTGCACAGGAGGGTTTTGGCCGTAAGTCCTTCAGTTGTGAGCTGTTATAGACCTTCCTATTACTGATGGTTCTATTTTGAGCAGGGATTACAGCCCTGAGCCCATGCCAAGCACGGACGGGCGCAGGCGGGCTTGCCTTTGGCAGTCCGCTGGCGCGCCCGCTGCGCGTGTCAGCTGCGCGCACGAATCAGCATCTGTTTAAATTGTCCCAGGGATTCAACTACTAGCCCGCTCACCCCCCGTACTGCTCTCCCAAGCCGGAAGTGCTGTACTTGCTACCTGCGCCCTCCGCCCCCTCCGTACAATCGGCACTTGCCATGACGGACCGGGGAGCTCTGGCGGGAAGTTGCAGCCTAGGAGTCAGAGTAGAGGCAGTAAGGAACAAATGTCTACAGTTTTAAATCCCCGTAACATCTATTTAAACAGTTTGAAAAACACAGTTAAAATGCGCCTATGCAGTTTAAAATCACCATACAGTTCCTTTAAATATGAGGGGCGATTTGTTTTTTGTTTTTTTTAAAAGCGCGAGTTACCAGCGCCAGCAGCACTATGTCGCAGCTGCAGTCTCAATGTTATGGTTCGCGTATCTGCTCTACCAAGCTATTTGTAGTCCCAGGGCTTCAACGACTAGCCCGCTCACCCCCGTACTGCTCTCCCAAGCCGGAAGTGATGTGCTTGCTACCTGCGGCCTCCTCCCCCTCCGTACAATCGGCACTTGCCATGACGGACCGGGGAGCTCTGGCGGGAAGTTGCAGCCTAGGAGTCAGAGTAGAAGCGGTAAGGAACAAATGTCTTCAGTTTTAAATCAACATAACATCTATTTAAACAGTTTGAAAAACACAGTAAAAATGCGCCTATACAGTTTAAAATCACCATACAGTTGCTTAAAATATGAGGAGCGATTTGTTTTTTGTTTTTTTAAAAGCGCGAGTTACAAGCGCGAGCAGCACTATGTCGCAGCAGCAGTCTCAATCTTAGGTACTGGCAATTGTCATGATTGATGTTCTGGTGTTTGAGAGATGGTTAACAGCACCACTGGCTCATTTTTGCCAGCAGGAACACCAACACTCCTTTTTGGGACCAGGACACTTAAAACTTACAACAATGGTATCATGTATGTTGTACGGGGTGAAGACATGTGTCACACCCTGCAACTCCCAAAGGAGAGAGACCCCCATCAGTGACTGCCTGTGTCACTGCTCCGTCTCTTATTGGCTGGCAGTCCTCTCCTGGGCTAGCCCATGAAATGTGTGAATTACATCTCTGCCTGGCGTCCGTCATGTCCTTCTGTGAACCAAAATGGGCCAGGACAGATTCGCTTTTAGTCTTATTCTCCAACTAGCAGCAGTTTTAAAGGATAATCTGGTTTCTCTCTCTGGATGCAAAGTGCCATGGAGCAACAAAGCGGCAGGCAACAAGCACACCAGCTGAATGCGGACAGTCGACAACAAGTCACTGGTGGTGTAACAAGCCCTCGAGGAACTCTCCAGATAAAATCAGCGCACTAACCTAATTTTGCAAGCACCTCACCCCTACAACCTACCCTAACATATCAGCAGTTTCAGTGAGTGGTACAATAAGCTTCAAGGAGATCGCCATGCTCGGTAGTCAGTGTGTCATCAGGGCATGTTAAAGAATGTTTTCATTGTTGTTTTGCATACGCATAGACGTGTGCCATAACTTTATAAAAACATTTGACATTGAACTAAAAGAGGAGCGAAGGAGTTCTGAGTCACTGACCCAAAAAATACATCCCATTTGAATGGATGCTGGATTGGAAATCAAGACGTCACGGGGATCGACCAGAAGTAAAAAATAAAAAATGATGTATTCTATCAAGTCTGCGTTTCCCAAAGCGGGATTGGGAAGGAAAAGTGTAAAAAGTGCAATAAAAGACACCCAGCACTTTCTGTTTACAGAACTGAACTCTTTTTAAATGCTAACCCATCAGTCGGCTGCCAGTTTTATGGCGGGTTGCAATCACGGTCAGGGCTGAGACGAGGCATTCATGTGCCACAGTAAACTGGAGTGCTGCCGCCTTATAACAGCGTTCGGCTCAAATAAGTGTCTAAAGCTGGCGGACACTGCGCAGTCTATCCCAAGACACATCCCTAGATTGCATTGCTACCAATTTGAACAAATATCACTGAGCTAGCCCCATGGATGCAATTTTATTTCAAACTAACCAATGTCTGACATGCCCGTCTTATAATAGAAATCCGCTCATATCTGCACCATTATCTCTGCAAAATACTTGTCCTCCCACCAGTTTGCTGGAAAGATTATGTGGTTGCATTTCTACCTTTTTCTTCTTCCCGCTGAAAAGTACCAGATAAATCAATCGGTCTCTAAAATTCATCACGAGGAATCTTTGAACCAGAGATACTGTAGGGGCACTTGCTTCACGCAGATTGGAAATAAGTTAAGAAAGATTCATATTTCATCATTTGTCCTCTAAAAACACATACGTGCACGCACACACTCTCTCACTCTCTCGCTCTCTCTCGCGCGCTTTGGAAATGGTGTTTAGTAGCAATGGCTAGCTTACATTCTACCACTGGAATTTCTCGTCCACTATCTTTTTATTTATACTAATGTGAATTTATATTAGGGGCGGGTATAGTTGTCTAGATTTTCCCTCCCATGCTACTTGTATTCACAAGATTATTATACATTTTATGTGTGCTGTACGAGAACGGACATCATTGTAAAAATCTTGACTTTAGTGATCTTTTCATACCGCAACTTATTTTGCTGTTACGGGCCCACCCAGCCGTAAGGCGGACGACGAGGGACTCTTACTTATCTGATCATCAGATCAGGATCTTTCTTTGATGAGGAAAACACCTCCTGTGAATCAACTCCGAAGTACGCCACGAGCAGTACTAGGCAGGCACTGGCAGTAGGCACTCAACATGAGGTCACGGTGTGCAGCAGGCCACTAGGCCAGGCAGGCAGTGCAGCATGGTGACGTGAGGGACTGCAGCACAAGTTGACGTCATCACGAAGCAGGAAATGCCATAGCCAAACACTGTCTTCATGGCTTCACATAAGCCACAGTGATTGGCCATAGGTTGTCATCAAGTGCGGCAGACAGTGTCACCCACGCGTGGCACCAAATGTAATTGTCTGTCCTGTGCAGTGTATCAGCCAATCCAGACGCTGCATTAGCAGCGCCAGGATTGGCTAGAGCAGGGATACTCCCCGCCCATTAGGAGACCGGGGTTGCTGCATGAAGCAACCCTCGGTCTCCTAAGGGGAGGGGGCTAGTGCGTATGTTCGGGCTAGTCATAATTATGACCAGCCCAAAGCTGAACATGCGCACAAACTAGTGCACGGTCTGTTACAACTGTGAGTGTGAAGTGAACATCACCATGTGACGTCAGAGTCAGTCAAACCCTGTGCTGCCGCCCGCAGCCCCATCCCCTTCCATCCCATTGGCCCGGATTAGCGTCAGTGTCGCGACGGTGAGCAAGTCTCGACTTAAGTTATTTTCTGGAACTAGCATTAAGTAAATAACTCAATTTAACTTAATATTTAATGGGGCCATGGCATAGTGAGGCAACGCCCCAGTGCCCCAATGGACGCACCGCCACTGCCAAAGTACCTGGAGTACTCACAAGGCATTTCAAAAAACTTTATTGGCAGCATACGCGTTTCAGCAGTCAGCCTTCCTCAGTGCAGCAAAAATTACAAATGATCAGCATAGGCAGCGCAATGGAGCTTTCAACTATCCTGTGCCATGATTGGCTGTTCTCTGTCCAATCAGAAGGCCCCAGTTCAGGCAGCATGGAAATGACAGGCCGGTGACTGTTAGATTTGACCAAATTTAAGAATTCAATGTCCAGTAAAGATTTTCTTCCAATATTTCACGGATACCGGTTTCCATCTCTGCCATCCATACTATGTGCCTTAATCATCTCCCTTCAGCTGTCACATTGTAAGTTATGTTGAATGCCCCTCGCCTGTCGCTGGATGAAACACACTCCCTCCGTGGGAGTCAGACAAATGACTATCATCGCCAGACTTGTATAGTCCAGGACCTCCAATGGTAAGTGGGGGGGTTTTGTCAGTGACAGTTCAGGCACGCCATAATAGAATGCACCTACGTTTCACACCAAAGCCGCCGAACTCGCGACATGTGCCTCCAATTGGCGGGGTGAGACCTGCTTCGTTCAACAACCACCAAAGTACCTGGAGCACTCAGAGGGCATTTCAAAAAACTTTATTGGCCGTATAAGCATTTCAGGAGTCAGCCTTCCTCAGTGCGGCAAAAATTACAAATGATCAGCATAGGCAGTGCCACAGAGCTTTAACCTATCCTTTGCCATGATTGGCTGTTCTCTGTCCAATCAGAAAGCCCCAGTTCAGGTGGCATGGAAATGACGGGCCGGTGACTCCGTTGGATTTGAGCAAATATAAGACTTCAATGTCCAGTAAGGAAAATGCTACTTACCAGTATGCATCTGTTCTTGGCATGTAGGGCTGCAGATTCACACACTAGTGCATAGATCGCCATCTGGTGGTGGGCCCAGATGATTACACTTTGTTGTTGTCCGGGTAGAGTCATTGTATGGTAGATGACTCCTCCTTTGGAGCATAGTGCGCATGGGCATAGACTCCATCTTTAGATTTTTTTTTTGCCATTAGGGAAAATGTGGAGTTGTGTGAGAACAGAAAGAGATTTTCATGTATAGTGTATCTAATTAAGATATTACTGGAACAGATAAAGGTAGCCAGGGAGGAGGGTGGGCTTGTGTGAATCTGCAGCCCTACATGCCAAGAACAGATGCATACTGGTAAGTAGCATTTTCCGTTCGAGGCATATGGGCTGCAGATCACACACTAGTGCATTGATTACATAGCATTTCTCTCCCTTAGGGGCGAGTACCAGCATCTGTTGCAGTGGTTTGGAATAGTGTTTTGAGTACAGCCTGGCCCACACCAGCTTGTTGTTTTGCTTGCACATCTACACAGTAGTGCTTTGTGAAATTGTGCGGTGTAGATCATGTAGCTGCTTTGCAAATATCATCTAAGGGAATGTTCCCTAAGAATGCCAAAGATGCCCCTAGTTTACGGGTGGAATGAGCCCTAGGAGGAATGGATAAAGTGCGTTTTGCTTTCTGGCAGCAAATTTGAATGCATATAACAATCCACCTTGCAATCCCAGTTTTTGAGATGGGATTACCTTTATGTGGAGGAGAAAAGGACACAAAATGCGGTTTTGTTCTACGAAATGGGTTTGTCCTATCAATATAGTAGAGGAGACCTTCTTTGACATCTAATGTATGGAGAGCTCTTTCAGCAACTGTTTGAGGTTGGGAGAAGAATATTGGCAACTCAACAGACTAATTGAGATGGAATAGTGAAATGACTTTTGGAAGGAATTTGGGATTTGTCTTTAGAACCACTTTGTTGTGATGGAGTTGTAAGAATGGTTCTTGAATTGTTAATGCCTGGATCTCACTTACTCTTCTGAGAGAAGTAATAGCAATTAAAAAAAGAAACTTTCCATGAAAGAAATTTTAAGTCGCACTTATGCAAGGGTTTAAATGGAGGACCCATCAGCCAAGTGAGAACAATGTTTAGATTCCACAGAGGGGAGGGTGGTACCCTGGGAGGATTTATTCTTTTGAGGCCTTCCATGAAGGATTTGATGGCAGAAACTCTGAATAATGACAGATGCTGTCTGTTTTAAAGTAGCAGCAAGATGTAACCTGATTGAGGAGTATGCTAAACTGCATCTTTGGAGATGAAGCAAGTAGCATATGATGTTTTGGATGGAAACATCTAGTGGGTTAATGTTGTTAATGGGGTAATATATAACAAACCTTTTCCACTTGGCTGCATAGCATGTCCTAGTGGTGGGACGTCTACCTTATTTTATAACATTCATGTAATCAGGCGGGAGATTAAGGTATCCAAATTCTAAGACCTCAGGAGCCAAATCGCTAGGTTGAGCTGCATGGGGTCTGGATGCATGATTTCTCCACAGTTCTGTGTTAGCAGGTGTGGAGAGAGTTTTAGTTTGTGATGTGGTACCACTGAGAGTTCTAGTAGTGTGGTTTACCAGGGTTGCCTTGCCACGTTGGTGCAATGCAATGAGAATCAATGTGAGGTAGTGTTGCTGTAACTTGCACACCACTAACGGAATGAGTAGGAGAGGCAGAAAAGCATATGCAAATCTGTCTGACCAACTCATCCATATCACATTGCCTTTGGACAATGGGTGTGTATACCTGGCGACGAAGTTTGGGCATTTGGAGTTGAGGTGTGTGGTGAACAGATCCATTTCTGACAGTCCCCACTGTTGAAAAAAAGGTTGAAAAACTTGAGGATGAAGTTCCCACTCATGAATCTGTTGGCTCTGATGACTTACCAGATCTTCAACCTGATTGTGAACTCCTGATAGATGTTCTGCTAACAGGAAGATTTTTTGAGGAATGGCCCACCTCCATATGCTCTGCGCCAGCCGGGAGAGCTGTAAAGAGTGTGTTCGTCCCTGTTTTTGGATGTAGTACATGGCTGTCATATTGTCGGTGACTAAGACAGCCTTGTTTGATAGGTAATCTTGAAATGACTTTAGAGCTAGAAAAATGGCTAGCAACTCCAGATGGTTTATGTGGAGTAGCTTTTGCTGTGATTGCCACCTGCTCTCTACTGTGTGCTCTGCCAAATGAGCTCCCCAGCCGGTGAGGGATGCGTCCGTAGTTAGCAACAGCTGTGTAACTGGCACTACGAACGGCTGTCCTTTGTAAAGGTTTTGGGTGTTCCACCATTGCAGAGAGCGATGGGTTCAGCCGTCCACCACCACCAGCTCTGTTAAGTGACCTTGAAGCCTGTTCCATTGGCTTGCTAAGCACTCTTACAGGGGGCGCATTTGGAGTCTTGCGTGTGGTATTAAGAAGATGTAGGACGCCATCATTCCAATTAGTTGCATGAACACTCGAGCTGGCAGGGAGTGTTGCAGTTGGAATTTTTATTTAAGAGTTTACATACTTTGTATTCTTGCTGGATTGGGGAATGCAAGTGCTTTGGAGGCATCTATTGTGGCACCCAGATAATTTTGCGACAGGGATGGTTGGAGATGTGACTTTGTTTGGTTTATAGTGAACCCAAGTTTGTGTAACAGGTGAATGGTCTGGTGTGTAAGCTGCACGCACTGGTGGTATGAATTGGCTTTTATTAGCCAATCGTCGAGATATGGTAAGACATGGATGTTTTCCCTTCTCAAGTGTGCTGCTACTACAGCGAGACACTTTGTGAAAACTCGAGGTGCTGTAGTCACTCTGAAGGGGAGGAATTGAACTGGTAATGCTGACCGTCCAGTACAAACCGAAGATACATTCTGAGAGCTTGTTGGATAGGAATGTGGAAGTAGGCGTCCTTGAGAACTAGGGTAGCATGGAAGTAGCCTTGTTTTAACAGAGGAAAGACCTGCTGTAATGTGACCATATGGAAGTGGTCGGACTGTATGTAAAGATTTAGGGGTCTCAGGTCTAGTATAGGTCTGAGGGAGCTGTCCTTTTCGGGAATAAGGAAATAAAGTGAGTAGACTCCTGTGTTTTGATGGTGTACTGGAACTGGCTCTATTTAATTTTTCTGCAGTAGAGTGGCAACTTCTTGTTTTAGAAATGTTAGATGCTCTTGTGACATGGGACGCTGTCTGGATGGTATTTTTGGAGGAGTGGAAGTGAGCTCCAGGCAATAACATTACTCAACTATTTGTCTCACCCACCTGTCTGTTGTGATGGAGTTCCAGACAGGTAGGAACTGTTGTAATCTCCCCCCTAGAGGAGTGGAATGGTCTGGGGGAAGGGGAGGGAAGTCACTGTTTGGGAGTGGAGGCAGTACGGTTTTTGTACCTCTGCCTCTACCTTTAGTGTTTTTGCCTCTGTATCCTCCTCTGTAATAACCTCTATTGGGCGAGGATTGGGTGTGTGCTTTGTAAGCAGAGGAGGGGGTATCCGTTGGAAATATCTGGAGGCACCCCTGTAAGAAGAGCAACGAAAGGACGCTCTGGGAGTTTGAGTTTGGAAAGCTCCCATGGACTTTGCAGTGTCAGTATCCTTCATTTTTTCTAGTGATGTATCAACTGTAGGACCAAAAAGATGTTGCTGGTCAAAAGGTTGATTAAGAATTCTGGTTTGTACCTCTGGTTTGAACCCAGAAATATGCAGCCAGGCATGCCTATGTAAAAGTATTGACTGTATTTATTGCCCTTGAAGCTGTATCAGCAGTATCCAAAGCGCAACGGATGGAAGTATTAGTAATGACCTTACCTTCCTGTATTAAGTCAGAAGCACTAGTCTTATATTTGTCTGGCAAATGTTGAATAAGGGTTTCAAGCTCATCGTAGTGAGCCCTATCATACCTTGCCAGCAGAGCTTGGGTGTTGGCAATCCTCCAGACGTTGGCTGCCTGAGAGTCCATGCGTTTGCCTGAAGCATCTAAAAGTTTGGACTCTTTATCAGGGGGTGGAGCACCCCCTGTTGTCTGTGAATTTGCTCTTTTCCTGGCATTTGAGACTACTAATGAGTCTAAAGGCAGGTGACCTTTGATATAGGCTGGGTCAGTTGGAGCTGCTTTGTACTTCTTCTCCAACCTGGGATTAATTACCCTGGCCCTGATGGGGTTTTTAAATACCTAGGTGTGTGCTTTACAACCCCTTTCAGCATTGGTAAAATAGTTGTGGTTTTATGTGATGGTAACAATGTGTCCATAAGGAAGTCGTCTTCTACTGGATCAGTGTGTAGATCGACCCCATGAAAAGTTGCTGCTCTATAATTGAGTTGTGTAAACCCTATAGTGTCTTCTGGGGTTGGCTTCGGTGCCGGAGTTAGTTTTGGTTTAAGGACCTTTTGTTTCTCGGAGCCCGAATTGCCTAGAGGCTTTTTGGTAGTCTTCATTGCAGGGCCGGAAGGCGGGGCGTCGGAAGTTTGTGATCGGTGTGCACCTTAACCCGGAGGTGGAACCGAAGCCTGGCCCGGTATTGGGGTGTAAACAGGGTCGACGTTTGTACTGACGACCTGTTGACCAGCTGGAAGGGGATCGTCATCGTCTGCTTGCTTCTCGGCTCCGGAAACTGAATCCTCTGCTCTGGAAATGATGACGTCTTCCTGTTCTTCCTCTTACTCTATATCGATTGGAGTCTCTTCGACTATGATGTCCAGTGCCGATGAAGAGGATTGTGCCATGACTCTTCGAGCTCAACGGTTCTGATAGTTTTCTTAGACCGACGAAGAGCAGGCCTGGCAATCATGGCTCTCGTGCTCTGGGGACAAGCACAGATTGCACACCCCATGTAGATCAGTGTGGGGAAATATTGTGTCCACACTGAAGGCACTTCATGACGGGTGTTCTTTCCATGAGCCAAAGGCCCAATGGCGCAGTTGGGCCCAACGATCGCCGGAATCGAGAAAAGCGGGCTTTTTCGACGAGAGTATGAAGGAAATCTCGATCGAAAACAATACAGACGGTAGAAATCAAGAAATGGGCGTCAAAACGAGATCTGTAACGGGACTGAGCGACAAACACAACCGGGCCCGATGGCGGAAAAAAACAATTTAAAGATGGAGTCAATGCCCATGGGCACTATGCTCCAGAGGAGGAGTGATCTACCATACAAAGACTCTTCCAGGATAACAACAAAGTGTAATCATCCGGGCCCACCACCAGATGGCGATCTATGGACTAGTGTATGATCTACAGCACGTATGCCTCGAACAGATTTTCTTCCGATATTTCACGCTTGCCGGTTCCCATCTCTGCCATCCGTCCTCTGTGCCTTAATCATCTCCCTTCGGCTGTCACCGGGTAAGTTATGTTGAATGTCCCACGTATGTCGCTGGATGAAACACACTCCCGCCGTGGGAGTCAGACAAATGACTGGTATCCCCAGACTTGTATAGTCTCTGCGCTTCGAAGTTGCTGAAAAGTGTTTTTCTAGCCGGAGCGGAGAAACTTTCATCCGAACTCAGTGGCGGAAAAAAAGAATCTAAGGATGGAGTCGCCTATCTCATGACTACAAAGACTTCTTTCAAGAAGACAAGAACCTCCTATCATCCGAGCCCAACACCAGGTGGCGATCTAATGCACAGTGTACAATCTGCAGATCATATGTCTCGAACATATTTTCACACACACACAGACGTACACACGTATGTCCACCCCACCGGACCCCATTTTGAGCATCAGGGACCTCATCCCCTGGGGCCGCATTCTTTAATTAAAGAGGGGGGGGAGACAGCCCCCTCCTTGAGCCTTTTAAAGGCCCCAGGGAGCCCTCATCCGGGACCAAAATGTGCAGTAAAGGGGAAGGGGGAAGGTGGGCGTGTGGCACCAAGCCTTCAAAAGGCCCTGGGGATCCCAACCCCAAGGCCGTTATTTTAATTAGAAGGAAGTGGAGCAGCGTAGCCCCCTTTCCCTTTTATTTACATTTTCAGCACGGGGATGGGGTCCTTGAGGACTAATTAGGCTGAGGGAGGGAGGTGACGCGCTCCTTCCCTTTATTAATTACTCTGTCCCAGGGATGGGGTCCCCGGGGACTGATAAGGCTGGGGGAGAGGGCCATGCAGCCCATCTCCCCTTTTAAACATATAAAGGCTCCAAGAATGGGGTATTTGGGGCATATGAAAGCTTGGGAAGGTCCCTTGGGAAAGGAGCCACACACCGCCTCTCCCCTTTTTATTGGAACTGGCCCCAAATATGGTGTCCGCAGGGCCAAATAAGGGTCGGAGAGGGCGCTGCATGTGCCTCCCCTTAATGTATATAATAGGCCCCAGGGGTGAGATTCCCCGGGTTCCTAAGTGTGTCTGTATGCGGCCAACCCAATGCGGCGCCCAACAAAATGTATCATCAATTATGTCATTTGAGATGTCATCAGTGATGTTATAGAACACGCAATGAGTGATGTAGTAATTGAGGTCATAAGCAGAGTAAGTAGGGGGCGCAAGTTCTAGTTAGCTCTACCTATAACTGGTGAATTGTTATGTTTTTCTCTTGTTCAAAAAGTTTGATTCACCTAACTATAACGTTACTTTAACCTCACTTGTACAAGCCGCCTTCTGATGGTGGGCAGGAAGGCCTTCAAAGCCAAGCGAATCGTTGAGTGTTTACTGGAGACAAGAGTCTGCTGACTTCCACCTCTCCCAGATGGCCTCCCCAACCCAGAAGTGATACATCCGTGGCCGTCGTCAGCTCTGGGTAGGGCAAGTACAGGGGGCTGTCATGGACCCATTCACGGTCCAGCAGCCATCACTGCAGTCTTCTCCGAAACCAGGATACAATATAACAGATGGCCATTAATCCATGAGGCTCTGTTGGCTGGAGAGATTATTCTGCACTTATCTGCTTTCTTAGGCAGCATCCGCATCCGCCAGTCGGCATTTGAGACTTCCCATTTGCTGCTGTACATGGCGGATTTCTTAATAAATGATTGGCAGGAGCAGCTCTAGAGGTCGGATGGTCACTTGAGGCCTAGTCCCGCAGGCTTTGAAGAACTAGCCGGCCCATGGTACGGAGGGGTGCGGCAGAAGAGGAGGCGCTCTGGTGTGAGGTGCGCAGGAGTGAATGAAAATCACGGTGGACTGCGAAGCAGCAAAGAGGATGGGTGCTGGTAGTGCCACTGCACACTATTCTGTCATTGACATCATGATGGGGAAAACGGACACCAGACAATCTAAGTTTTCTTTCGACCAAAGTAAACAACCTCAGATATCGGAGGCCCACCTGGAGGAATCCTCACTCAACCCAGCGGGCACTAGAGGATCGCTAGGAACCTGACATACATGCTATATGGATCAGAGGCTTATGCCTGGGACAGTGGCACGCCCTATTATTGCACATCTCTTAATTTACAGAGCCAGAGAGACTGTGCACAGACTAGCCAGAGACAAGCAGATGATCAACTATCAGTTAAACAATATATCAGTTTACCCAGAATTCACGATGGCAGTCCAGGCTGCACAAAGACTTCCTGCCGGTTAAGCGATCTTTCCTCAAAACAGACGCTACATATATTCACTCCTATATAGGGCCAAGCTGCTCATTTTCCATGCAGGTAAAACCAAGTCCTTCACCGACCCAAGGTGGCTGCCAAGTTTATAAGAGGTTTTCAGTCTACTGCACCCAGATCCAGGCCTTTCACATCAGTAACGACTGACATTGATGGCACATGGGACATGACCATTAGTGACTTCCGACCAACCTTGCCTAAGAGGAACTGACATGAATATTGAACCCTTCAATGAAGAAGCCCTGTGCTGTAGTCCCCCACAGATTGATTGTTGTACTTTGGTAACTCTGGGTCTCTCTCCGATTGGCGGGCGCTGGCTGCGGGATATCTTCCTCCTCTGGCCGCCCAACTTCCCCTTGGCTGGGAAAGTGCCAGGTACTGGTGTCCCCCCATGGAATGATTCATTTTGTCTCTTCATTGTTGGTCCATTGATGCTGCGTTTGGGATACGATAGTTGCATTTAGCCCAATTAAGAGGCTGAAGTGGGACTTGGGTGGGTTCTGTTGGTGCTGGATGGTTTACATTGTTTTTCCTCTTTCTTTCGTTTTCTCCCATTTTCCTCCCTTCTCCACCGTCCCACACTGCACAACTGCGCCATTGCATCGCAGTGCTGTGTGCAGATCCTGGTCGCTACTTCAGGACACTCCTGCTGCCTCGTCATGGTGCAGTTCACATACATAAACTGGAACATTTGCTGATTAAACGATAGGTGTAAATCACAGCTAGTCCTGGAATGCCTGCAGTGACACAGCATAGACATCTTCTATTTACAAGTGCTACATCTGACGGACCACATTCTTCCGCGCCTGTATGCAGGATATATTTGAAAAAGCATATTGCTTGCTACTCTAACTACGCCCATGGAATACTTACGCGCATGATTTTATGTGATCGACAGGGGAGATATGTGATGCTCGCTGGCACCCTACAGGGAGAATTCTCCTAAGGCTAATTTCCATCTACGGTCCTTCTTTGTTGAAACTTGGAGGCTTGCGAATACTTTTGGCCCTGGCACGATTATATGTGGAGGGGACTTTAACGTGATCAGAGACCGGTTGCTGGACATATCTGGCAACTCCTGCCGCCCCCACCCACGAGGGGCAGCACAACTGTAGACTATAATGGTTAATAACAGCTTTGCTGACCTCTTGAGAGAAAGAAACTGCTACAACGAGAAGGGCACGCGTATGACCTCAGCAAATGAGTCATGGTCACTCACTGACTATTAGCTTGCCTCCCAGGATGTGGACATTTGGGCTACTGAGACGTCCCATCTGCCGCTATCTTTCTCAGATCACTACTCGTGCTCCTTAAGCTTTTCCCGTCAGAGTTTCCCTCTCGGCCATACAAGTGGCGCCTGCCACCAGGAGTACTGAGAGATTAGGTATTCAAGAATGGTATTTGTACAGCTATTGTGGAATATTTTGTGCATAACGAGGGCACGGTTGATTCTTACTCGACACTGTGAAAAGCATTTAAATATGTCATTTAAGGAGAATGCATAGCTAAACAGGCTGGCGTCCTGAGACTGACTTGTGGGGAGCTAAATCAACTTGAAGATAAGATCTGTGAGCTGAAGTTCAAACACTTTTCTGACTGCAGCGCAAACAGACTTAACAGCATTCATAGCAAGATAAACTATTTTGAGGAGACAGAGCAGAGGGAGACTCACTATGTAGGAAAAGAGGTGCATGCTAGGCGGTATAGTGAGGGAGACCGAATAGGCAAAACTTTGGCAAGTATTCTTCACAAACCCTGGGCTAGTGAATATATTGCATTCTCTTTGTACCAATGAGAATGAGCTGGTTGTTGGCATCAGGGAAGTACAGGTGGAGATGACTAATTTCTACTCATCGCTTTACACCACGACTCCCCCATGGACTCGCCCGCACCTTGACTCCTTCTTGGCATCAATGCATCTGCTCTGGCTGGAAAACGGCTACCACAGATTTTTAGATGAGCCCTTCATGGAACAGAAGGTTGTACAGGTCATTAGAGCCCTTCCTGAGGATAAAGGCCCAGGTTTAGACGGCCTCATTTTACAAAGAGCTTGCGCCCTTTTTGGACCTTCACCTCATGTACATGTTTAGCGAATCACCAGAGAGGTAAACTGCCTCTGTCCCTTCGAGAGGCACTCAGTCACTATATTAAAACCAGACAAAACCAAATACAGACCAGCAGTGTTGCGAATCATATAAACTGCTATCCATGATTAATGTGAATAATGTGAATAATAAAGTTATTGCCAAACTGATAGCTAATCGGCTGCTCCCCTTACTTCCTCTCATAGTACGCCTGGATCAATCGGGTATTGTGCCTGGTAGGGCCACAGGGCATAATATACACACCTTTTTTGTAATTCTTCAGGTCACAGAACCCTTCCTAAGTGCAGCTGCAATTTTCCTTGATGCCGCCAAGGTAATCCATTCCCTTGAGTGGAAGTATCTATTCACATTGCTGGCCCACCTGGGACTCAGTCTCAAATTCATTCAAATAATTAGCCTTTTTTACTCTAAACCAACACCACACATCCGGATCAATGGGGTGATCTCATTCCCCTTTCTTGGTCTCCTGTGGAACGCGGCAGGGATGCCCGCTTTGGCCCATCCTCTCCCTCCACTCCAAAAACCCTATTTCAGACACTGAAATCTTTCACCAGTCCCAAGGCCTATGATAACCCTGAAAATCCCTTCTCAAACTCTCTGCGATGACATTGCCTAGTATTTCGCACAGAAAATTGAACTTATCTATGATAAGATCTCTCCTTCTGGGAGCCAGCAACTGATTGCATTCTCCCCCCGACCCATCTATATCTGCAACCACACAACGGCTGGAGAGCTTCCCTTACTATGTCAACTGAGATGGTAGCAGCCTTACTTCATTCTGTAAAATCAGGCTCTCCCCTGGATGTTATCCTAGCAAAAGTATCCTCCTCCCTTTCCAACCATCTTGCTTAACCCATAAGCACAATCCTCAACCTCTCTATGAAGGTGGGTCATTTCCCACGGGAATGTAAGGCAGCACAGGTCATCTCTATTCGTAAAAATCCCAAGGTTCCTATGGAAGAGCTCTTCAACCTCCGCTGCATTTCCCTACTACCTCTCCTGAGCAAAGTTCTGGAAAAATACATTAATCAACATCTATCTGTCCATGTCGAAAATAATGGCAGCCTGGAACCTTCTCAATCCGGTTTCAGGCACAAATACAGTACAGAGTCTGCCCTGTTGGAGGTCACGGACAACATCAGGATTACCTTAAACAGTGGCCAATTCTCGTGCTGTTGGACCTTTCTGCTGCGTTCGACATAGTCTCACTCCAGATCTTGCTCAGGAGATTTGACTTAGAGGACTTGCCCTTCAGTGGAAGACTATCTTCCTGTCCTCCTGTACCCAGACTGTCAATCTAGGTCCTTTTCGGTAAAACACAATGGAACTAACCAGGGGCGTTTCTCAGGGCTCATATTTGAGCCCTACATTGTTTAACATCTACAAGGCCCCCTTGGGCAATCCTCAGGTCCAGCGGCTTCCTACCCATTCCTTATGCTGATGACACCCAGCTTCTCTTCTCCTTTAACAAATCCTCCACATGGGATTTGCCCACTTTTTCGGAGGGAATGACAGCCATTGCTCAGTGGATGAAAAGCTATTTTCTCCAACTTAATGCAGGGAAGACGGAGATTATGCTCTTCGGAGTAGCCCTTTTTCCTGTGGACCCCAGACTGGTGGCCGGCTGCCCTTGGTGCCCCTCCTGGCCCTAGTCAAAAACTTGGGCATTAGTCTAGATCGTGCCTTAACATTAAAGAAGCATGCTTCTCACAAGGCCAGCACCTGCTTTTATGATTTGGGCTTGTTAGGACGAGTCTTTCCTTTTCTTCCAGAATACACCCAAAAAACTCTCATTCAGACTATGGTTATGATCCGTCTCGACTACAGTTAACGCTCTCCTGGTCTCTGCAAATGAGTCTAAACTCAGCAGGTTGCAAGTGGTCCAGAACACCGCTGTGCGCTTCGTCACAAATGCTCCGTTCAAAACTCCCTCCCTGCCCCATCTCCAAAAGATCCACTAGCTCCCAATCCGCAAGCGTGTCCACTTCAAAGTCTGCTGTATTATCCATAAGGCCCTCTTTACATCTCTAGGAAACTTAAGCCTTCCTCTCCTACTAGGACCCTTAGGTCAGGAAGCAAATCGCTTCTTTTAGACCCCAGGGTCAGGAAATCGAGACTAGGTGGGAAATCCTTTTCCCACCTCACTCCCCTTTACTGGAACCAGCTTCCCATGCACCTGAGACAATGCCCCGACTATTTGTGCTTCAGGAAACTTCTTAAGACCACCCTATTTTAACACTGCTTGTCAGCCCATTAAGCAGCAACGACCGAAGCTCAGAGATACCCCTCAGGTGGCGATTCAGGCGCTATACAAAACCCATAAATAAATAAATCCTTTTTTGCTATTGCGATGGAGCCCTAGGAGGCTCGCCTCCAGCAACAGCACGCGCACCATGGCCTGGCCTTAACCCTGGGTCGTGCTGGTATCCATGTATGCGGATTACGTCACTTTATATATTAAACATCCAGCGGAGAACTTTGCCCCCCTCATTAGGGAATTTACAAAATTATGCAGGCTTTCCAGGATCACCATTAATTGGGCTAAATTAGTGATTTTTCTGCTCACAAACACAACAGAAGAATTCCCTTCAAAACTTCCCTTACGTGGGTGAGCGGTCCAATAAAATACTTGGGGATCTGAGTGAGCCGCAATGTGGATGACCTCTAACTATGGCCATCTCATGGACAGGCTAAATAGCCGGATGGCATGCTGATTGAGTCTCCCATTATCTATGGAGGGGAGGTTGTCAAATTGCAAAGATGGTTGTTTTACCCAAATGTTTATATTTGTTCATAATCTTCTGCATCCACTTCCACGCAGTTTTCGGCGCCAACTCCGTTCCCACCTTGTGGCACTGGCATAGACTGGGAGTCAGCCAAGACTCGTCTGTGAAGCACTGACTCTTCCTTTTGAAAAGGGTGGACTGGGTGATCCAGACATGGATCTCCATTATAATTGTACGCAGGCGCAGTGGAACTTTTCACTGGCTATACCCTGCAAAGTTCATGGCCCACACTGCGCCTGGCCTGATCATGCTGTGCCCTGCCCACTTAACATGGTTTTATATCAATCCCCGCCGCAACAACGAGAGGCTGGCTGTACTGTTTAGGAGTGGCAGTGCGGGACTGGATGTTTTGTCTGCCCCCCCCCAATCCCTCTGACTAGTTACCCAGCCTTACCCTTCACGCAAGATGCTGGCGCATGTGATAGGCTACGACAGATGCAACTCACCACTATGGAAGCTGTGTTCCCAGAGGGCTCTTTTATCATACCGCAGCAGACCGTAAAAGGATTGCGATGCGACTGTTTGAGACAGGTTTACCTACTACCAATTGAGAGTGGCCAAGCGTGCTCTTCGTGTCTCATTCCCCACGGTGCCCCCTTCACTACAGGTGCTTGAAGAACTCCTTGGGAACCCATCCACGAGCAGGCTCATAACTAGACCATACGTGTGAATGCAGGGCACTGCGCATGTTCAGATTTCTACAGTGAACCAGGCGTGGGAGAACCAGTTGGGCATTTCTATCTTTGAGGTCTAGTGGAGCGTCTGCTACGCTCATGCAAGAGCATCATCATCCGATTATAGGCTCTGACTGGTGCATTTTAAACTCCTGCACTGCTTTATAGGACCCCGGAGCAGCTGATTAAAGTGGTGTTATTAGATGAGGCCTGAGGCCAGTTGTGTTAGGTGCTCGGGGCCCTGCACAGACTTTATTCATTTGGCTTGGGCATGCCCTAGAATAGAACGATACTGGTAGTCCATTTTTAATACCATTGATGAGATAACAGGACTGTAGACCGAGAGCACGCCCCTAGTCACATTACTAGGCTATATTAAAGATGTCCCCCCAGATCTACGGAAATTTACAGCTCTCTTGCTCCTTTTTGGGAAGAGGCAATGCCGATCTGCTTGGGTGGTCGCCCAGTCCCCAGACTGAATGACAGGCTCAAAGACGCAACTTATTACCAAGACCAGTTAACAAATTATTGCGAATTAATGCCAGTCTGATCACACCCCAAAGATATCAGGTTTCCTCTTGAATTGTTCCTGCGGCAGCTAGATGCCTCATTAGAGGAGTTCAGCTCTCACGATACTAAGCCGTTAGAGATCTGTCACATACCCCCACGAGCAGTGCCCTCAGAAGCAATGGGCTTGAGTGGGAGCTTAGTGGCCCTTCCACGACTCCTTCTGATGTACTGCCTGGAGAAATCACTGTGAGAGCCCCTCTGCCACTCTTATACAGTGTGACTAATCTCCCTCCTCCTCCATCTTCCCTTCCCCCATTCACCCTGCGGTTGCGTGATCTTACTATATTGTATATTGCCGATTCAATTGACTACACTTGAAACAGCCGCTATCAGTGTAAAATACCAATCTTGATTATTGCACAAGGTATGGTCTCCATAAATGTTCTGCATTGCAGTTCGGTATTTTCTCTCTGTATTTGAGTTGCAAACTTGATGAAAAATAAAAAATAAACGTGCACAACTGTGTTCCATTGGACATTGGAGTAGACATCTGGTAGAAATCCTGAAGAGTGGCTGGGAAAGTTGGGTGATTGGCTTTAGTTGAGGGAAGTCTGTACCAACAAACTCTCAGTCATGGGAGGCTGTGTAAGAAAGGCTAAGTTGCACAGTGCTGAACAATGACAAGCAACCTGGTAAATAAAAAGTGGATCTGAAAAAGGTTTTCCCAAGTGCAAAGAAGGGTATAAGAGAGGGCCTAATTAAATAGAAGAGGTTCTGAGGAAGCCGGACCTGGCAAAAGTACTTCAGTTAAAACATTAGCTTTCACCTCCACAGTGCCGCCATTCGCATCACAAATGTGAAGGAGACGCTTTCCTCCATAGCAGGGCCAGGAAGAGACAAGGGGGTGTAATCATCCCTTTCATCATAATTGTCATTGTTCAAGCCAGTAACCAATGGTTGTGTAGCGTTCGGGCCCTACCGTGTGGCAAGGACTATGTGTCAGAATCAGAAAAATTCCCTGTTGGCAGCAAGCCAGTCGGGGCCTGTAACTGCCTCAGTCGAGATTCTGGTGGATGCTGCTCAGAGTTGGATAGCCCAATGGGCTGCAACTCCTCCTCCAAGACTTGTGGTGTTGATGCAAAGGGAACCGGCACAGTAGGTGGTGCTAAACCAAAGTCGACACAGAGGCTGAAATTGATTTGCATTCAAGGGGCACAGACTGCACTGAACGCAGAACCACTGGTGGAATTTTGACTAGAAGCCTCAGTGGATCCTTGGGCCAAAGATGTGTCAGAGGTAACTGGTCAAGTGCCAAAATGCATAACATGACCTCTCTAAATGCCTCCATTTGCTGTGAAGTCATCGACAGACCCAGAAAGTCAGGGTGAATCAGGACTATACCCCGAATCTACTCTGATGGAGATCAGAAGCGAGACAAGGAGGCACACTGGCAACCTCGCACCCTCTCTGGAGCCCAAGAGGGGCTGGTGTGGGCATACTCTATGTCAGGATCGGAGGCTTCGGATTATGATTTTCTTCCTTAGCTATTTATTATTGATACAAAACACAGCAGCCTTAGAAAAGCTTCAATCAATGCTTATGTGCAGAAAAAACCAAGAAACATTCAAATTCTAAACTTTGTATGGCCAGGATAAAACTACAACTCCCATGAGTCCGCCATAACCATCCATAATGTTAGTCCTTCCATTATGTCCATTCAGGGTAGATAGCCAGTCCCTCTTCAATCTTCCTCCTCTTTCTTTGCTGCTCACGCAGCCAGTTAAGTGTTTTTTTCTGTGTTCTTATGTTTCTTGGGATTTATACTGTTAGACCGTTGTTTGAGGGACAGGGGTGACGGGGGCTCTATTGTGCCTTAATTGTGCTCGTTTCCCTCTCAGAGCCCCTCGGTCGCGGGAGCGGAATCGCTCCGTACGCGACTTTTGCCATTTTGAGGTGCAGAGCTTACAGCGGCCACCAGGGGGCGCTCGCTCGTCGGCTCCTAGGCACGCTCTCCTCACTCTGAGGAGACGGTCAGACCCGGAGCTTTGCCCTCTCCACCCCCTTTACGCCCGGTTACAGGGTTGGTATTTGGCCTCACTTTCTATTATTTCCTACGCCCTCGGTGTCCGTATTGCGGCTGTGACCGCGTTAAACGCCAGTAGGCGAGAGTACACCTTCATTCATTGCGCTGTGGTGAAACGCGCGTTGGGGGTGGACAGACCCGGGCCCTGTGAGGAGGGTCAGCGCGTTTGGGGGTTGGTACAACCCTGATTGCCAGTGCATTTGGCCGAAAAGTATATCGCAGTCTTACTAGTCTGCCCATATTCTGATAGTCATGACACCCACGATTGTGGGTAAGGCTTAGGCATTTTTGGTCCCATTCATCTCCGATACCCATGGAGCAGGGTGATTACTATGAAGAAGAGTCACACTCCTATTTGCAGGATGAAGAGTTTTACCAGGCTGTAGATAGTTCGATATACCGCTGTGTGACTGAAGTGGTGGGTCTCATGGAGGACCGCCTTTCAGCGAGCATCGTGGAAGAATGCGCAAAGCTTGCGCAAGCCCAGATGGGGTACCTACTGGTCTCCTGGGCCCCTCAGGTGAGGGCCCTTCTGCCCAGAAGCAGCCCTGCAGGGAGGGGACATCGGAAGGGGCGCAGGAGGTGGACAGGGGCGCCTTTGAGCGTCTCAGATGCTTTTTTGGCCAAGGCGACTGCTGTCCCTCCCACGCCACTTTCCGGTCCTGAGCCCGCGGTGGACTTGGAGACTGCTCCTCCGTCTCCGGGGGCGGATTCCCCTGACACGGATGATGATGGGGAGTCGGTGGGCTCTTGGCGCCCCTCTGGCTCGGCCGCAGAGTTGCCCCGGGACAGTTCGGGTATGTTGGACCCGGATGAGATCATGCATCCGCGGTCCGCAGCCTGGACGCCGGGGATGCGGTGGCAAAGTTCGTGGCGGGTCGCCGGCACAAACCATTGGAGAAGGAGGCTAGGGGGTGCCCGAGAGGGGAGTGTCCGAGCCCCACGATGGAGGGTATGGTGGCCTTGATGCCAGAGTTGGACGCAAAAATGGCCACCTTCCTGGCGAAGTTTATGAAGGACCCGCGCAAGGGCATTGACCGGTCTTGGCGGTCATGCCAAGATAAATTGTTGGATGTGGTTGGGCCCGCCACAAAGATCCTCGACATGGTGGAAGAGGCGAAGGCGACAGGCACTGTTATTTCCCCGGAGGTCTTGTCGAACTGGGCGCAGCGGGTAATAATCTTCCTAGGGAACGCCAACTGCGCCCTGTAGACTGAGCGTAGGAGGTCACTGCTCATTAAGCTGGATCCAAAGTTGGGAGATTTAGCTTCTTCTGAAGCGGGGGCAGTGGCCCAGGGTGGCCTCTTCGGTGAGCCGTTCATTAAAGAGCTGGGAAAATTTGTGTCCACGTTTACATCGTTAGATAAAGCACTGTCCAGCATTAAACGTGTTTTTCAGCAACGTTTCTCCCAAGGGGCCGGTCGTGGTAGGGGCCGCTCGACCGGCCGTGGCGGACAGCATGCCAGTAATAGAGAGCAAGGCTCCGGCAGAGGCCAATACCAGACCTCAGCCAACTTCAACAACTTTTTCCCCATGAGAGGGCAACGCTTCGGCGGTCGGGGTTACCGCAAGAATTCTGGACCCAACAATTCCAACGGTGAGTGTCATTCCTTCAGACCAGGTTCTCATGGGGGTCGGCTAGCCTCCTTTTACGAGGCGTGGGCGTCAATTATGGCAGACGCTTGGGTTTTACAGACCGTACGCGGTGTCCACATAGAGTTTACGATCTGCCCGTCCAGACGGATTTCCAGCGGCCGATACTATTTTTCGAGTTCGACGCACAATTGATAGACTGAGAGGTCTCAGAGTTGCTTCGCAAGGGAGCCATCCGTCAATCAACGCGCCATCCCTCGCGCTTCCTCAGCAATATTTTCCTGGTGGACAAGACGGATGGAGGCAAACGTCCGGTGATCAACCTCAAGGAGTTCAACGGTTGGTTAGTCTACCAGTTTCGAGATGGAAGGGTTTCACCTCCTACGGGATATGCTCCTTCCTCTGGATTGCATGTGATTGGACCTCAAAGACGCTTATTTGGTGGTTCCCATTCATCCCCCTCACAGTCGTTTCCTACAGTTTTGCTGGAAAGACATGGTGTTCGAGTTCACCGCCCTTCCATTCGGGCTTTTCTCTGCCCCTTGGTGCTTCACAAAGGTGTTGCACCCGGTGGTGGAATACCTGCGAGGACAGGGTATTCGAATGATCATCTACTTGGACGACATCCTCCTGATAGCCCAGTGCCCAGTAGCCTTTAACTCGCAACTCCAGCAAACAGTTTTGCTTCTCCAAAGTCTGGGTTTCGGCATCAACGGTTCCAAGTCGGTCCTGGTTTTATGTCAGAAGCTTACTTTTCTGGGGTTTGTCATAGATCAGGGAAGATAGCCAAGATCCGTCATAAGTTGAGACAGACGATTTCGAAGGACCGGACCTCTCTGCGACAGGTTGCCTGGGTGAAAAGACTGCTGTCGTCCTCCATCCAAGCGATTTTCCCGGGGCCGTTGCATTACAGAGCGCTCCAGCGGCTCAAGGCCCAACATCTTCGGAGAGGCATGTCCTACGACCAAATGGTACACCTCTCGGAGGAAGTGAAGGAGGACATGTCGTTGTGGCTGTCACACATGGAAGCATGGAATGGTCGGGCGATCTTCGGGTCGGTCCCGGATCTGGTGACAGAGTCAGACGCCAGCAGGTCGGCTTGGAGGGCCCGTTGCGGGGATTTCTCGACCGGCGGCGCTTGGTCCTCCGACGAACAGCAGTTGCATATCAACTGTTTGGAGCTACTGGCGGGGTCGGTAGCAGTACACTGCTGGACCAAGGACTCAGCGACGTCCTGCGTCCTCCTAAAGATGGACAATGTCTCCACGGTTCGATACGTCAACCATCTGGGAGGTCCACGCTCCCGAGCTCAGGCAAATTTAGCGAAAGAGTTCTGGGACTACTGCCTAACGCATCACATATCTGTGACGGCAGAATACTTATCGGGTCGCACCAATCAGGTAGCGGACTGGCACTCCAGACATCTGAGGGATGCCAGTCAGTGGATGTTGAACATTCCGGTTTTCCAGTTGCTGAACGAACGTTGGGGTCTGTTTTCAGTGGACCTGTTTGCGTCTCGACTGGACCACCAGCTGCCACGGTTTTTCAGTTGGAGACCGGATCCTCTAGCGGAGGCCTCGGACGCCTTTCTTCAGGATTGGAGTCAGGAGAAGCCTTTTGAGTTTCCCCCATTCTTGATAGTGGTGCGGACGGCGGCTTAGGTTCGCCGTCAGGAGGTGGAGTTGGTGTTGATTACACCACTTTGGAGGTCTCAAGTTTGGTTTCCGGTTCTTCTGGAACTTTCTTGGGATTTTCCAATCCTACTCCACCAGTTTCCTCACCTCCTGCTCAACCCGGATCGGGTGCCGCATCCTCTCATCGTTCAGGGCTCTCTCCGCCTCATGGCATGGAGGCTTTCAGGCGACGCTGGTCGCTGCTGGGCCTTTCGAGATCAGCTGAGGGCCTGCTATCCAAAGCCTGGGCGGATAGCACGGCGAAGCGCTACAAATCCACTTGGGTTAAGTGGATGCGTTGGTGTCTTCGAAGGGACCTGGATCCCGTGGTCGCAGGAATCGTTCCAATCTTAAATTTTTTTGGCAGAGTTGGCGTCTAAGGGCTTAGCATATAGAAAATTTCAGTGGGCCACCATCCGGTGGAGGGTTCTCCGGTAGGGGAACATCCTTTTGTTTGCAGGCTCTTGCAAGGTATTCATCTTTCGTTGCCTCCGGAGGCTCGGTATTCAGTCCTTTGGGATGTTAATGTGGTCTTGAACCTGTTCTTGTCCTGGCAGGCTAACGCTTATTTATCTCTGAAAGAGCTTTCGGCTAAGTTGGCTATGCTTTTGTGTCTGGTTTCTTGCCGAAGAGTGTCAGACGTCCGTGCTTTGGATGTTTCGGCTCGGGTTTGTTCCCCAGAAGAGGTGACTTTTACGGTGGAACGCCGCACGAAGTCCGCGTCACGAACTATCTCGTACCCGGCTTTGTGGACGTTTCACAAATTGTGTGTCGTTCAATGCTTGAAAGCCTACGAAGACATGACTTTAGATATTCGCCCTCCGGGCGAGCAACAATTATTAATTGCCTTGCAGAAACCACACAGAGCAGTCTCCTCCCCCACCATTGCCAAGTGAGTGCGTTGGGTCATGCAGGAAGCAGGCATTGACACTAAACGTTTCGGAGCTCACTCTGCCAGGGGAGCCATGGCTTCTAAGACTTTTTCTGTGGGAGCTCGTTTGGAAGATCTACTGCGTGCAGCAGATTGGTCCTCAGACTCCACGTTTAAGAGGTTTTACTTTAAACCCGTTCTTGCTCAGTTAGTGGTGAGTAAGCTTTTAACTAGCATAATCCGGAGCCTCCGGTCCGGACATAGAATCGAAATTTGCCTAGCTTACGTAACGGTAAGTTTCAATTCTTTTAAGGACACGGCGGCGAGGATTATCCCATCCAGGAGTTCGCCGATTGAGAACCCACCCATATGGCAGTAAGTAAATTGTTTACATTCTTGTACATGTATCATACCAGTTTTGATGCTGTTCCGCTGTTGCATGCTGTCAGTGTAGTTGTTGTACTAAGCGTACGCTGTCGTTTTTTCCACTAGGAAATGACAGTTCCAAACAGGACCAATGAGGAGAGTGTGTAACCTGCGCGAAGAAAGAGGAGGAAGACTGAAGAGGGACTGGCTATCTACCCTGAATGGATATAATGGAAGGACTAACATTATGGATGGTTAAGGCGGACTCATGGGAGTTGTAGTTTTATCCTGGACACACAAGGTTTACAATTTGAATGTTTCTTGTTTTTTTCTGCATATAAGCATTGATTGAAGCTTTTCTAAGGCTGCTGTGTTTTGTATCAATAATAAATAGCGAAGGAAGAAAAGCATTATCCTCGCCTCCGTGTCCTTAATAGAATTGAAACGTACCGTTACGTAAGATAGGCAAATTTCGATTCTCACTTCAACTTCCCACGCTTTTTTTCTGGACTCACCTGAAGACTTTGATCACAGTGAAGATCAGCCAACTGGACCATCCTTTTGAATTCAACTGTTCATGTAGTTGAGTCTTCCTAAGTCTGGCAAAGTTAAAGTCTGGCCTCATGGTCCCATATGGTTTTCGGATTCATTTGGCTGCATTCATCACAGATGTGATGGCCCCAGAAATGAAAGACAGACTTTTGTGAGGGTCCGTCACAGACATCTGTTTGTAAATGTCACTATACGATTCGTACCCTGTTGTTTTAGGGGTTGACATTGTCCCTCGCACACATGTGAATTTTGACAAAAAATGCTTTGAAAAGAAATGAGAAGCTTAAGATTGACGTCTGATGGAGCACAAAAAAAACTAACATCAGCTCGCATGTTTGGCACATATACCCGGCTCTATTCATCCCGTCTGGTGCAAAACAACATTGGCGCAGAGCTGAAAAACACAAGCCTTATAGCGCACAAAAGTCCTCTTTGAAAGTTTCCGGATCCAGTCTGACGCCTAGGAAATGTTCACAAGGTGAGAAATCCTAAGTTAGAAGTATCCATCCGAATCATTAATTTGCTTAATCAAGCTAGTAATCTGCTCCATGAAGCACGGTGGATTAAATACAAACATTGTTATCCTATCAAGACACCACACGTAGGAAGAGAGACAAACAAACAAAAAGAGGAGTCATTTATGCTCTTAAACACACAATTCACCCAAGGTTAAAAATAAAATTCCCTTTTTAGTGAGCCGTGCTTTTTTTTGTAATATATTTTTATTTTTTGATATTATAAGCGATGTTATTTGGCTAAAGTCCAACATCATATAGGTCAAATCAAAAGACTGCATTTTTGAAAATCATTGCTAATGAACTATGGTCTGATTTTCCATCTACACCATTATAAAGTACTTGATCTAAGACATCATTTTAAAACGTAACCATTATCAGTTAATTACCCAAGCATATGTTTTAGGATGCAAGGAGAAGCGTAAAGGTGCAATAAAGATTTGAACTGAAAAACAACAGGCTGCATATCCCAAATGGATCCCAATATAATCTAAGGGCTCCCTTTTGATAAAGTGAGATTAAACTTCACTTTGGGAAATTCCAATACAGGTTCTATACACTACATTTCCCCTTCAGTCACAAAATGCCATATTAGACTTATGTATCCACTAGACTGCTTTATTAGATTCTAAACGAATCTCTGAAAGATACCTAAAAAAGAAATACTTCAGATCTTCAAAGACAAAAAAATAAAACCACACAAATGCTTTAGTTAAGAAGACCAACAAAGCTGTGAGGACAGAAAGCAATACAAGTTGCAGCTCAATACCTACCATTACAAAATATATTTAATGTTACAAAAATGTAAATATAGTTTAAAATAAAATGATGGTACATTTAATTATATTTTGATAATCTTTCAAATTTCCTTGTTTTTTTTAATTATTACTTACGCTGTAAGTGAATGAGCTGCTTTGGCATCTTAAATTCCCCAGGGTATATAGATTCATAGTAGGCAATATTACTTTCTGCCTCTGGGACTGGAATAACCATATTATCCCTTTTCTCTCCATATACCTGCTGTGCTGAAATAGCTCGCTGGAGATGATGCTCCTAACAAGAAACAGGAAAAATACGTATTTTAGAAAAATATATGTGTGAAAATAACTCCATTTATAATAGACAGATCGAAGTAGTAGTGCACTAGAAAACATACTTAAAACAGTTGGGTTTATACATCTAGGACTGCAGTTAACTTTGTGTAAGCCAACTGGAACAAAACATGAAGTATTTAATTGTAATAAAGAGAGAACGTCCAGTTGAATTTGAGCAGACATTTTAAAATTTAGCAATACTGCAGGAAACGTTTGGCTTACTGCAGACCCGTGACAGACAGGGAAGGAAACAATACCACTGACCTACAAATAACTTCATGACTAATTAGTCAAACTTGAAATTAAGAAGCAGATTTGTTATTGTCACTGAAGTTCCTGAAGTCCCTGATATGAACACACTGGAATTCCACTATGATAGGAGTATATACTCAACTCAATGAACCGGAGATGAGCTGGTACTTCAAGTTTAGAGGCCAGTGAGACCAGCATTGGGAAATCCAATAAGTTTCGCCAATGTGAGATATTAGCTTTGTCAATGTTTTAGCCATGTTGTACAGCTGATGTGCAGTATGGCCTTAAGTTTAAAACAAGAGGGAAAAAAACATCACATGGCCAGCGCTTTCCACATGAATGATGTTTATTTTAATTTTTAGAAGGGAGGGTGGGGAAGGGTACAAAACAGGGAGGGTAAGGCAACACAAAATGCATAAGGGAAAAGAAAAGTTATGATTTGGCCAGCAGTGTCCGCGTCAAAGCATTTTTGTTGTTATGATCGAGGTAAAGGGGCCAAAACAGACAACTGGGGGAGGAAGAGGTCAGGGAAATACAGACAACGAAAGGAGTGGGCAGGGCAAGCTATCACAGACCACACACTGTGGGGGAAAGGGTGGGGACAAAACCGCATGGACAAGGAACAGAGGGAGGGCAGGGTTGAGCCTACACATACAAGGAACGGAGGGATGGTGGGGGCAAACCAACACAGACAATGGAAGGAAGGAGGGAGGGCGGGTGGGGGCAAGCAGACTGGATAAGACACACATGTGGAAGAAGTACACAAGGAAGCCAAATGAATAAAGACGCTCAATGATAAGAGTGCTTAAATCCAAAACGCTTAAATCCAAAGAAAAATTAAGCGTCTAAAAACTTAAGCACTGGAGGGACACAAGTAATGAGTCCATGCTCCAGGCGAGGACAACACAGGAAATGAAAGAAAGCTTACGGCAGCGGACCAATAAGAAAGCAAATAAGAGCGCCAATTAAGTCAACCAATGATGGGCAATTAGCAGACTCCAAGCCCACTGATAAGAGTGGATGTGGGATCTAGGCGAAACTTATAAAACAGAAAAAGACCGCCGTCCCCACATTCTGTAAATTGCAACCTAAATTGGCCACTTCCCAGAGAAGACTGGCTGGCCCCAGATAATGCAGAGATGGATTAGTTACTTACCAGTAATCCTAGTTCTCTTCCAGGGGTATTCTTATCAAAGTCATAAGCACTAGAATATTCCCGCGATATATACACACACGTGTATATATATATATATATATATATATATAGTTGTAATCTGCCTTGCCATTGGCGGTCAGGAACTGGACTTATATATATATATATAAAATAAAAAAGCAAACGCAGCCTTACACACACTAGAGCTGAATAATGCTGTAAGGACTCCCCATTATCTCATTAAAGAATACATTAGAAACAAGGAAAAACAACAGCAGAACATGTTTTAGAACTATTTTAATGCTTAGCAGTCATCACAAACTCTCACATAGGACTGAAAGCATAAACAGCTCCCAGCCTGCAGTGCAGAAACATAGCCTAAAAAGGCTGAAAAGCTAACTCATAGCAACATAGAAATAAACTGGCACCATGCCTTTAAGGCAGTCATGACCCCCAGCTTCCCATCATTCCTCAGGGGTGACAGTTAGGTCAGTTGTTCTTTCCGGCTCCTTCAGGAAGGATCCTGGTTACACAGCTCCACTTCTTTCTGATTTTAGTCAGAAATAATCTTCACTTTTTTTGGAAATTTTTGACTGACTTCGACGTCTTTCATCTTTTGAAGTAAGGTTCAGCCTTTTTTGACCGTTTTTGGGCTTTTTTCCACTCAAAATGCCATCTCTTTTTGACCTCTGCCCTTCTTGTGGAAAAAGGCTAGGTCAGACTCTTATGAGGTCTGTTTTCTTTGTTTGCCTAAGGACCATGATCCTAAGGGTTGTCCTCATTGCCAGACCCTGTCCAAAAGGACTTTAAAGGACAGAGAAAGTATCCGTCTTTATGGGCTGGCAGAAAAGTCTTCCAGAGGCCGGTCACAGGTGAAGAAGGGCTCCAAGAGGGTGAGATCTCCATCCAGAAGCAAGGTCCCTCGCCCTTCTACTTCAGCGTCGGGCTCGGCGCTGAAAATTCTACCACCGGGTCTGGACCACTTCTTCGATTTTACCCAAGTACTAATCTAAGCCCTGTTCACTCACTGTGCCCAGCTCTAAATTATAATGCAATTTCACTATCCGGGCTACATATTCTTCTGTTAACCTAGTTGTGATCCGCCTGGGGTATTCCACACCTGTTGTTCAAAGACTTGGGTACAGGGGTTCACAAGTACCTCTGGGAGCTCCAGTTCTAAGAGGTTATGGTCACTCCCGTCTCTATTTGAAATCCTAAACCCTTTAATTAGTTGGAAGCTCCAGGGTGTAGTGCTTAAACGTTTTCTTTGCTGGGCAGTCTAGAGTGGATCTTCCATTTAGGTAAAACAGGCTTTAAGTCCCCAAAAAGTTTCCCAGATTAATATCCTTAACCGTAGCTATGCATTCTAGGAAAGTTGCTTGTGTTATATTGTAAGCCTCTAATACTTCTTGGAACCAGCAGTCTACTTTCTTGGGGTGTCATTTATGATTGAAGTCGCCCATTAACATAATCAGATCCATACCATACATTTCACAAATTGTATCCATATCTTCTTTAAAATACCCATGTTATGTTATGTTAAGATGAATTTGTTGAGCGCACTTACACCATAGGTTTCTTAGCGCTATACATACACTAATAACTGCAGGGATCCCGTTTAGCCAGTTTGCGCAAAGAGCCAAGCTTTCAAAGCCTTTCTAAATCCCAAGAGACTGTCACAGTTCCTGACTGAGAGTGGAAAAGAATTCCAGAGCTTGGGGGCCAGATATGCAAACCTAAGCCCACCTTGTCGTTTTAATTTGATTGGGGGGGGTGGACAAGAGATGGAGATGGGCTGAGCGAAGGTTGCGTGCAGGGGAATATCTCGTGATAAGGCTTTTGAGAAATTTGGGGCTAGTGCAATGAAGAGCTTTAAAAATTATACAGCCTGACTTAAACGCCGTACATTGCGCCATAGGTAGTCAGTGTAAGGAACGCAATAACGCCCTGGCGGACTGCCATCTCGGTTGCTTCAAAATCAATCTTGCTGCCTGATTTTGAACTATCTGAAGGCGATTAACCCGGCCCAAGGGAAGGCCGGTATACAGAGAGTTGGAAAAATCCAGCCGGGAGAGTACCAGTGCAATCATCACCTGGACCAGAGCTTGATGGGATAGCAGGTAGGTGAACTTTCTTATTTTTCGTAGTTGGAACAGGGAGGAAGAAACCACTACTCCCACATGGCCCCTCAAAGAAAGGTCAGAATCTATAGTCACTCCCAGACTTTTCACCGATGGAGACGGGATGGGGGGGGGGGGGGGGCGGATGGGGGGGGGGGGCTAGATCGCTTGGCCAGAAATGAGATCCCCAACTAGAGGGGCTCTTCCCCGGCAACACCAACTCAGTTTTCCCGGGGTTGAGCTTCAGTTGGTTCCGATCCATCCAGCCTTGAATATGCAGCATTGTGGCTTGGAAATCAGCTGCCGCATTTTGAGAGTCTAGCTTAAAGACCAACTGAAGATCGTCAGCATAGTTAAATACCGTAGTGTTCCTGGCCTTCAGTGAATGAATCAAAGGGCGGATGTACAGGTTAAACAACAGTGGGGACAGGGATGAGCCCTGGGGGACACCACAGGAAGAGATCAAGTCAGGGGCCATATAACTCCCCAGACACACTGCCTGGGTTCTACCTGTTAGGAAAGATTTGATCCACCCGTATGCTGTGCCCCGGATCCCCGCTTGTTCGACCCGGGGCAATAAGATGTTATGATTGACCGTGTCGAACGCGGCAGACAGATCTAAAAGCACGAGTGCCTGCGGGGTCCCCTTATCAGCGTTGGCTCTAAGAGTGTCCATCACTGCCAAAATGACCGATTCCGTGGAATGGGCAGGCCAGAATCCGGCTTGGTTTGGTTCTAGATAATTAGAGTTTTCAATGAATTAGAAAGGCACCTGTCCACGTAAGCCTCCAGAATTTTTGAGAAATAAAGAAGGAGCGAGATGGGGCAGAAGTTGGCCAAGACAGAAGGATCTCCTCCTGGTTTCTTTAGCAGCGGGACTAAGACAGCTTTTTTTTAAGTAGTGGGTACTTCCCCCCCTTACTCAAGGATTCATTAAGAAAGTGGAGAAGGCTATGAGGTAAGACAGAGAATATTTCCCTCAGAATCGTGGGAGGGCAGCAGTCTTTGGGAGAGCCCAACTTGACTCGAGACATTAATTCAAATAAGGTGTCGGGCCAATCTCTGTGAATTGATCCATGATGCATGTGTTAGCAGGGTTAGCCCCTAGGGGTTTCTCATGCGCTACCGAGGGGATACTTGCCCTAATGATTTAAATTTTTCCGCGAAGTAGCTGTTCATTGCATTGCACCGTTCTTGGGTAGAGGCCAAGCCAGGTAAGATTCTGTCTTTGCTGCTAAGATCATTCACAATCCTAAAGATTTCTTTGGGTTTATTGGGTGCTTCCAACACCTTAGTGGAGAAATATGAGGTCTTGGCAGCCAGTAAGGCTTTTTTATAGGCCCTATGAGCTATGAGATTACGGTGTTTTGTCTCACTGGTGTAGCTATGCCACCATTTCCTTTCAGCCTGACGCAAGAGCAGTTTATGAGATTTAAGTTCAATAGTAAACCATTTATGGGCTTCGGCCTGTCTCACCCGGGAGAATTTGCGTATTCCTCTGTAGTACCCCACTGCATATACAGATTTACTAGCATTATCATATTCTTTTTTACAGTAGCAGATAGCGTTATCCTACATGCAAGCAGCCATTTACACTTTACAGTTATTTCAGTCACCTTCTTCACTATTTTGGTTGACAGCGGTGTCATTATTCCCCCCGTTGGGCGACCATATCTTTACTTTTTTGCTAATCGATTTAGCTGGCAGAAGCCGTCGAATGTCGGGGTCTTGCCACATAGCCAAGTCTCCTGGATACACATGATCTCGTTTTTTTCTCCTAGTTCCCTTACATTTCTTTTCTATCTCGGTCTCAGAGACCGTTTATATTCCAGGAGGCTATTCTTATGCCATGTGGCGTACCCTTTACCTATTCAACATCATCTAGCCAGCCTTCCTCCCCACGCCCCTCAGTATCTCTATTTGAGGGACCTTCGTGGCCTGTATCCTTAATCCAGTTTCCCCGCAATTCTCCACGTTTGAATTATTTGCAACTATTTTAATATTTCCCTGGGGGGCTCCATCTTCTTCCGGGTCACTTATCCTTACCTGCCTCTTTCCTAATCCTGCATGGCACCTTAGGAAATGTTTTCCTTGCCCTTGTTTCCCTTCTACTTCCATTTCACTTCCTTTTCGGCTATTAGCCGTATTCCCTCTTTCTGTAGCTCACTTGCTTCTTTCTTGATCAAAGACTTCACCAGATTCGAGTACATCATTACTCTGGTCACATCCTTTCCTTCTATATTTTGCCTAAATCCTACTTATCTTAGGTAGTTTTAACCTATACCTTTCAGACTATGGCACTTGGCAAACCCTTGCAGAAGTTGTGACCTATTTAACAGCAATCTCTTTCCTAACTTCTTACCTCCTTTACCTAATGGGATCGGTTCAAAGTATAGCCACTTATTCTCTTTGTCCTCCTTCTTTGCCCCATTTAATATCAGGTGTTGTGTCATGTAAGCCTTATTTGTCGGAGTGTTTGGCCCGCTACTTCGAAACTCCCTAGTGATCCGTGGTTGTCAACTTCCTCCAGACACAGCCTGGCTGACTAGCAGTCTCCTTGGACTGTGTTGGGATTTTATTCTTAACTGGATTCTTCTGTAAACCCGAGTAGCTATCAGAATGCGCCTTTTTTCTTGCTTTTTTGAGGTTTTCTTGTTTGTTATACTCATAATGGGGTTGGGAGACTGATTTGTACACCCTTTCATCACTCGCCTTATCTACCCTTGGGTCTTTCACTAACTTATCGCTCCCCTTCTTTTGTGGATTCCTTCCTTCACGCCTTGTTCTATTTATTTGCTCCATTCTAGTCATCTCTCCTCTCCTTCTTACCCTCATAGGCCACTTTGAGATATATACCTCATGATTTTCATTGGGTAGTTCAGCGGTTTCCACCTGTACCTCTGCCCGAGGCACGGGGTCGGGGACTTATCTTACTATAGATAGCATATGGCATCTAATTCCCTGTAACTCCCCCTCTATTTTAGCTAAGTAAATTTTTTGAGTTTTTAAAATATCATTATTTGACAATGTCACTTGTAAAAGTCCTTGTAGAGTTCTTTGTAGGATTAGCATTAGATCCAACATCGAAGACACGGGCATTGCCGAGAGTTCTAGGTTTGTCTCAGGAGTTAAATTCAATTTTGCGCTTTGTTCTAATCTGGCATTCCGATTTTCAGGCGGACTTTGCTTTTCACTTCTTCTCTGCTTTGATTTATTGCTTGATGTGCTTTCTTCTTCTCTCCCAGTGTCCTCCTTTGGGATCAGGCTATCCCGAGGTTCTGTCTCCGGGTCATAGGAAAACACACCTCGTGGTGAAGAGGACAACCGTTGTGACGCTAGTCCCCTGTGGTCCAGTATCAGCTGTAGAGACTGATTGGCCAGAATTAGGGATTCAGTTATATGTACTTCCAAGGGAAGGGAAATGTACCCGTTCTCTTCCCTGCCGAGATTCTCATTTAGCGGCACTGACTCAATTATCTCAATGTCTAGGGTTTTTGCCGGTGAGAAGACTTTTTAAAAATGTTTTCCAACAAATTCTTTTATTGTCTTTGATGCAGAGCTGCCCTGGTTTTTGTTAGCAGCAATGATTCTATTCGCACCTTTCTTTCTTCCTTTCACAGGGGTCAACTCTGGGGTCAACTCTGGGCTCCCACCACTCTCCTCTGATATACATGGCTTTGTTAAATTTAATCTTGGCCTCAGATTATGTTCCGGGATATTTTTCGCTTTCCTTGGGGCCATCTCTAATGTTTTGCTCAGGTATTACCAGATCCGCAAACGCTAAATTAGGTATTTGCTCTTTAGAAAGTTTAGGGAGCTTCGCTATCATTCACCCAATAGTCCATATGCGGCCAATCTCCGAAACTCTTACAGGCTTTCTCAGGCTCTCCCAGCCTCAACACTTACCTCTGTTGTGCGCGCTGCGATGCCTGCTCCCGCGCCCCTGACACTCCAAAACACGATGGGGTGGCGCAATTGGCGTTTTACAGCCACTGCCGGCCGGCTCCGTGCGCTTTCTTCGCTCCTTCCTCCTCGTCGGCGTTGGGGTCCACGCAGCAATCAACTGGCGCTGCCCTGACGCCGACGTATGGCGTAGGAATGGGCATGGGGGCAGGGCTACTGCTGCAGGAGGCTACGGGCGGCAAACAGCGTTTTCGCACAACAGAGCAACAGAAACAGGACACTCAGAAGGGTGGAAAACATAGTTGAGGTCACCTGAGATCTCCCCTAACTTGGCCTGAAAGTGCATGGCACCTTTTAGGCAAATGTGCTGCGTGTAGCACCAAGGGCTGGAAGACCATGTTAAGCCCTGCATGAAATTGTAAGGAGGTGGTGAGCTGAATGACGAAGCTGAATGTGATAAAAGAGTGGTGTACAAGATGTGAAGAAGGGCTGCATTGTGAAAGTGACCGAAAGGCCTAAAGACTGGCTTAAGAAGAATAAGAGACATCAATGAGAGTTCACAATAGCGTGAGAGGAGCTGTAACGTGACAAGGGAAACCTAAGTATTGTACTGTCAATGGCAATAAAAGCAGCCTGGTTGCACTACGGCATAGGAGTGACACATACGTCAGCAGTTACTGAAGCCAGCTCAACAGAAAGCTGTTTTTGGAGAAAAATGGGAATTGTGAAAAGCTGTCAGAAGTCAATTGCAGCCGGACAAACAAAAGTTGATGGCGACGAGGAGAGGCAACCCCTAATTTCCCAGGCTAGAGGTGCCTTAAATAAAAAAAAGGATCCATCACAGGAGCCTAGGAATCCTGGTAAATAGAGAGTCTTATTGGAGGGATAGTTGAAAACAAGCACACATAGCACCAACGTAGGTATGGGAGGGGTAAAGGTGTGATACCCACTGTAGATACCACCAAACACCAGGGGCGAGAATTTTTATGAAGTCATTCAAGAGCAATACAATAATTTATATTGTTACGCCTCATGTTGAAGACAGAGCTGAGCAGTAGTGTGGGCTTGAACTCAGAGAAATATTAGACCGAGCAATCACCTAAGGACATCAGAGTGGCTCTACATAATTCAAAACAGTTCCTACTTTGTATTGGCTCTGACACAGATCAGCACTCTTGCACAGGGTTAAACGAAGACCTGAAGATTATGAAACTGAAGGAAGGAAGGTACTTCTTCACAGGCAGCATGTTCAGTTAGGGGCTGTTTCTCCAATAAAGGCTTAGGTAGTGAAGTTCCAAACATGAATGAAGAAGGAAAAGTAGCTTACCTGTAATTCTAGTGCTCTTCGAGGGGAACACTCATCAAAGTCATAAGCACTGAAAAGTCCCATCCACATGCGCGACCACGGAGCACTTCTTAAAAAAAAAAAAAAAAATATATATATATATATATATATATATATATATATATATATATATTCATTCACTGGAAAAAACAAAGGTTACAGGGATAGTTGGGCTCAATATTTTGTGTACAAAACCACAGAAGTTATAGGTATCTGAGCTAACTAGAACTTACACCCGTACAGTGCACTGCCTATGACCTCACATATTACATCACTCATGCAATGGTCAGTGACATCACTGATGACATCATCGATGACACAATCCAGTGAGCGTGTTTCAAACTGTTTGAGAGATTTAAAGCTATATTCTAAGCTACTGCATAAGTTGAACTACTATTGTTTCTGTACTACTGAGTATTACTATTTGACATATGTCATTGAGGGGCTTTATGGGTGTGTTATTGGCTGTATGGGACAGTGATAGAGTGCGTGCCTTGGGTATGGGTGAATAATTGGGTGTGTGACTAGTGAATGGGTGAGTGAGTGTTCGAGGTGCTGTATGGGTAAGTGAGTGGATCTACGGGGAAATGAGTGACTATGGGTGTGAGAGTACCTGAATGGATGACTGAGTGGCTGTGTCACTGGCTGTATGGGTGAAGGAGAGAGAGAGTCTCTCTCTCTCTCTCTCTCTCTCTCGCTCTCTCCCCCCCGCACCCCCCCATGGGGCGTTTGAGTGGTTGTGTGTTATAAGAGGCTATATGGTGGTGTGAGAGGGTGTGTGACTCATTCTGTCAGTGATGTCACTAACCATTTCATGAGTGATGTAATATGTGCGATCATAAGCAGTCTATTGGTCGGGACGTAACTTATTATAGATAGCTCAGGTAACTACTACTGAATTTCAATACTTTTGTACAAGACAAACCTGAGCCTAACTATCATGTCCTTTCAAATTTATTTTTTTCACTAGGATATCCCTCTTACCTTCGTTTGGTTCAGAGGATTTTAAATATTTTTTTTAGTTTTATTTACTATTACCCTTTCATTTTTGAAAATATAAATCAAAACTTTCTAAGTAAATTTTGGGTCACAATAGTACACAACTCTTATACAAGGGAACCATTAATTGCAACCTTTTCTACTTTGCTTTCAAGGTTACAAAGGCTGTTAACAAACAGAAACACTTATTTTATATTTTACTAATACAACTCTTCTGAATGATCAGAATTCATAACCCAGTCTGACACTCCTTTAAGGAAAGCCCACTTTGGTAGGTGTTTTGAGCGGGTCACCGAATCCAGCGTGGCCCCCATGTAACCTCGCTGCAGATCCGTGGATCCATGTGGCAAACAGATCTTTTTTAATAACTTTTCCTAAACACCATCACTAACACACCACTTGCTATTAATGGCTACAATTGTAGTTAAACACACCATATTCACCAATACTTCTAATAAATACTCATCCTTTACAGTTATACTCAAAGCTTTTCTCTTTCCCCCATTTTCCTGTACCTCGGTTACCATGGTGACCAATGCTGTAACATTCTCGGCTAGCAGTAGGTCACTAGTTCACAACAGTTTCTAGAGCAGCTTGCTAACTCCTAAACCAAATACAGCAGAAGTGGTTGACTGTATGCAAATAGAAACACATCCCAAACATCATTACTTCTTTGTAATATATGCACAGTCAATCACACATGTACTTACTTTATCTTAATTTCACAACCTACTTTTAACCACTAGCATATTTACACCATCCAACCAAATGTGATTTTTTTCAATTTTCCTTGCTACGGTCTTTAACTGCCTTCATTTTGAAAACTACCTCATTCAGCGACAGTCTTCTCCTGTGTGCTACTTCTCCTTCTTTCAAAATAGTTAGTGTGTGGATTGTGGGTCACAGCTGTGAGTTTTCGGCTAAAGAGTATGCAAGAAAGTGGCATTGACAGGGACTTAGGGATGCCTAATGTGGATATTACTTGCGTAGGCCAGAGAGTGTTAAAGTGGCATCAATTGCTTACACTGGTTGAAAGTATTAGGACTTCATGATTGTGCACTGTGGTGGCTAAAACCTGGACACACTGACTGGAAATCCTAATGAAGGATACCTTTGTTCAATTAATGAATGCCGATTAGTATGGTATATATTTTACCCACTAACTTGCAAGAGGCAGTTTTCAGCGTCGCCTCTCTTTAATTCAGCAAATCTCCTAGGGCATGTCATGGGTATTTTCACCGCAGTGCATGTACAATTGTGTTTGCAGTGGGGAGTAGCTACTACTGTAGCAGCAGGTGGGGACCCAGAACTCTGAGGGGCCGATTGAACCTCCCAATGCTGTGTTTTACCCCACCCTCAACACCTGTCTGAGGATGCTTTTTCCTTGCTTGAACCAGGGTCACGGCATCCTTGCTAGGTACTGCTTGAATTCATTTCTTAATGATGCAATGCCATAAAATACATTCCGGAAATCGCTATTGTTTAAAAAAACATTAGTTACATATGTCATATACATACAGTAGTTATGACCAAGTAACACTGCCTGTGTATGGTAATTTATCACACTAATTTTGAGGCTGTTTAGTTCATTTTGTGAGGCGTGGACCCGCAGTTTCTGTTTATTTTTAATTTATTTGTTTGAAGATGCAAATTTGATTTGATAAATGTTAAAGGGCAAATAGGGCATATGCTGATGAAGAAACACAGGGCTTTCTGCTGAATATTTCTGTAATCACGATGTCATCATTGGCGCTCCTTTCCCTGCTTTGCATCAGCATGCTGCACTCTTCTGTTTATTTTACATTCTCTTTTATAATTCTCGCCAGTTCCTTAAGACTAGCTCTGGCTTGTTCATCAAAATACCCAGGATACCGTCCCGGGTGAGCTCCATCTTCACAGAGCCATTGGCAAACGCCGGACCCACACTAAGATGATGTGGGAGTGGGAGTTGACCTCCAAGAACATTTCTGAAAACAAATTGAGACTGAAAATTGCATTTTACAGGATTTTCGTAAATATTCTGGCTGAGAAACATAGCTTTTACAAACAGTTCTTAAGGGGAGTAAATTCAATAATTTAACGTCTGGGCCCACTAACTACGAGCTACATTTTTTCACAGCAGTAATTTTTACATGTGTTTATATTAAATGTTTATGCGCAATATAAAATGCTCCAGGCACAGTGGGCAAATATTTTTGCTGCAAAAAACACTACACCATTCTTTATAGAATAAACTCCATTTTAAAAGTGGTCATTAAAATTCCTATTGTTGGAGAAGAAACACCTGTAGATACTGTGCTGCAACATACTGCCAATCACTCTTCCTGTGTCAGATAAAAATACAACTATTAGCTAGCAAATGCAAGAACACCAGAACTGGCACTATTATATGTTAGGGTGATGAATCATATGCCAGTATAGCTTCTATTGCTGGATGATGTTCATAACTTCTAATGTGAATAAAATGGCATTAGGGTGGTGTTCAGGCCTTCAGGGTTGCTGCTGCTAGTAGTATGCTACTATCCCTCTCAAGCCAAATAATTAACTAACATGTCCACCATGTCCAGTAACATATTATCCTACAGACTCCTTGGCATGGCATGCCTAGGGCATTGGTGTTCTTTGTCTGCGCATCAGGGTTTTGGTCACGCCATGGTGTTGAGACACACTAGTCTCATATGGACTTCAATAGCCACAGATGATGCTACTTCATTGACAATGCTGCAACATATCTACTCGTATTACTCATTGGCTACTTGATTGGCCAAAGTATATGTAACTCCTGCTCTGTTATTTACTTTGTTTTCTTAGTAATGCTTTAATATGTATAGATAAAACCAATTTGTGGGTCGAGTGTATTGCTGTTAGGTCGAGTAGATAATTCTACTCACTAGACCTGCAGGTCTAGTAATATTTTTCAGATTTGTCGAGCCCTGTTATAGATAGCTCAGGTAACTACTACTGAATTTCAATACTTTTGTACAAGACAAACCTGAGCCTAACTATCATGTCCTTTCAAATTTATTTTTTTCACTAGGATATCCCTCTTACCTTCGTTTGGTTCAGAGGATTTTAAATATTTTTTTTTAGTTTTATTTACTATTACCCTTTCATTTTTGAAAATATAAATCAAAACTTTCTAAGTAAATTTTGGGTCACAATAGTACACAACTCTTATACAAGGGAACCATTAATTGCAACCTTTTCTACTTTGCTTTCAAGGTTACAAAGGCTGTTAACAAACAGAAACACTTATTTTATATTTTACTAATACAACTCTTCTGAATGATCAGAATTCATAACCCAGTCTGACACTCCTCTAAGGAAAGCCCACTTTGGTAGGTGTTTTGAGCGGGTCACCGAATCCAGCGTGGCCCCCATGTAACCTCGCTGCAGATCCGTGGATCCATGTGGCAAACAGATCTTTTTTAATAACTTTTCCTAAACACCATCACTAACACACCACTTGCTATTAATGGCTACAATTGTAGTTAAACACACCATATTCACCAATACTTCTAATAAATACTCATCCTTTACAGTTATACTCAAAGCTTTTCTCTTTCCCCATTTTCCTGTACCTCGGTTACCATGGTGACCAATGCTGTAACATTCTCGGCTAGCAGTAGGTCACTAGTTCACAACAGTTTCTAGAGCAGCTTGCTAACTCCTAAACCAAATACAGCAGAAGTGGTTGACTGTATGCAAATAGAAACACATCCCAAACATCATTACTTCTTTGTAATATATGCACAGTCAATCACACATGTACTTACTTTATCTTAATTTCACAACCTACTTTTAACCACTAGCATATTTACACCATCCAACCAAATGTGATTTTTTTCAATTTTCCTTGCTACGGTCTTTAACTGCCTTCATTTTGAAAACTACCTCATTCAGCGACAGTCTTCTCCTGTGTGCTACTTCTCCTTCTTTCAAAATAGTTAGTGTGTGGATTGTGGGTCACAGCTGTGAGTTTTCGGCTAAAGAGTATGCAAGAAAGTGGCATTGACAGGGACTTAGGGATGCCTAATGTGGATATTACTTGCGTAGGCCAGAGAGTGTTAAAGTGGCATCAATTGCTTACACTGGTTGAAAGTATTAGGACTTCATGATTGTTCACTGTGGTGCCTAAAACCTGGACACACTGACTGGAAATCCTAATGAAGGATACCTTTGTTCAATTAATGAAAGTTTTTCCTCACACTTCCTTGGTGTTCTCCAACATATCCCAGAGGCAGAAATGGAAGTGGTCAACTGAATATTGTCCACAGATAGACAAAGCCAGGAATCAGGTTAATAGAATTGCTACTGTATTCCTCAGAGACCAGAACATGGGATCTATCTATAATCATAACCTGTGCTTTGGCATGGATAGGATTTACAGACCTAATGGGAGTGCATTTCAGGGAGAAAGGCAACAGGGTGTTCCTGAACAACTTGAAAGACTGCATCTTGGTTTTCTGTAGTAATCATATACACACAATAAATACAAATGCTCTTATCAGAGCCACCTTATTTCCCTAATACTTGTTCTGTTTCTTGGTAAGTCCTTTATTAATAAATGTTTCTCGACTCCGTGATTCCATCACATATCCCCAAACTAAAAGCACACATTCAATAGCAAACAACCCTTTCAGCATTCACTTGTTAAGGTTTCTGAGTGAATCTATGACTGTGTGTGTGCATCATTAACTGAAGGTGCAAATGCCTGTGTGGGTCTGTGAGTGGGTGTGTGTCTGCCTCAGTGGATTTCTGAGTCAGTGTGAGGATCTCTGTATTGATATAAGAGTGAGTGTGGGTGTGAGAGTGACTGTATAGATATGTGAATGGATGTCAGTGTCTGTATGAGAGAGGCTGTGAGAGTATCTGCAAGGGTGTAAATGTGGGTAATCGAGTATCTGTTAGGTATGTGAGTGGTTGCGAGTATGTATGAGTGTAAATGTGGGTGTAACAGTGTATGGGCATGTGAGTGGGTGTGATGGTCTGCATGAGTCCAAGTATGGGTATGACTGTATGGGTATGTGACTGAGTGTGATAGTGTCTTACGAATGTAGGTGTGGGTATAACAGGACCTGTGTTGGTATGTGAGTGCCTGTATGGGTATGTGAGTGGGTGTGAGCGTGTCTATCAGTAGGTGCAAGTGTGGTTGTATGGGTATTGGAGTGTGTCTGTATGGGTATGTGAGCGTGTCTGTATGGGTATGTGAGCGGGTGTGAGTGTCTGTATGGGTTTTTGAGTAGGTGTGAGTGTATGTATGAGTATGTCAATGGGTGTGAGAAGATATGTAAGTGTGGGTTTGAGTGTATGCGTATGTGATTGGGTGATGGAGTGTCTAGATAGGTGTAATTGTCGGTGTAACAGTGTCGGTATGGGTATGTTAGTGTGTGGGTGAATGTATGGGCATGTAAGTGGGTTTGAGTGTGAATGTCTGTATGGGTGTAGTGGGGGGGTCTAAGTGTGTATGGGTCAGTTACTGTGTGTGAATGTCTGTATGGGTATGTAAGTGAGTGGGTGTGTGTATTCTTTTTGCATTTGTGAAATCAGCGGGTCCATCGTGGATTTACAAGGGGGGGCTAAGCCCCACGACGGGTCTGCGAATCACGTGAGTGGCAAAAAAAAAAAAAAAAGCCATACAGACATTCACGCACAGTACACAAGCTTGCCCCTCATTTTTAACATATGCAAAGTGCCAGAAAAAGCTCTCACGTAACCCCTTCATGTATTATTCAACAATCTTTTCAGTCCCGGAGACAGTTTCCCAACATATAAAATGGCGGCTGCAACGTTACTGTGAAGGTGTAGTGTGGCCAGCCAATCAGAAGCCTGATTTAGCGTTTGGACCCGTGGATTCATCGTAGGTGAATCTGCGGAGAGTCTGTGTCCCTAGATAAACAATTTTTTTTTTAATTAGATCTCGAAAACTACTGAATGGATTTACATTAATTCACAACAGGGACAGGGCCCAATGTCAAAACAAAAACATAGTTTGCCTAGCAGGAATAATACAGTCACACATCTGGTTCACAGTCTCCACTCAATCGTCTCACAGACCCAATTATGTACCACAACACTGTAGCAGGAATACAAAAGGTTTAATGTTATCCTTCTTAATAGTACATAACAATGTTTACACACTAATTCAAATCAATCATTGCATTACCCCACATATTAAAAAAAAATAGTTTCTTCACAATAATTTAAAAACTTCAATGTAACCTTCACATTACAGCGCAACACAATTAAAAAAAATCCTATAACAAATGACCAGAGAGGGAACAGACAAAAAACAGTTATCAATAATCAAAACTGATCCGTTCAATCTAGGTATCAAATACTTCATGTGGTGTTTACATCACCATCTATCAAGTCCCCTGTTTTCACAAATTCAGTATTGTGCATTACGTCGACGCGTGTCATTGGGCTGGACTTGTATGTCCCCATCTTTCTCAGGACAAACACAGCGGACCTCCTACAAAATGTAACACAAAATGTTGGGGATTGCCTGCAAGGGAAAACTAAGTTTTAGTATTAACAGAAAAATTACCATAGAACTGTTTCACAACCTTTATTTAAAAGGAAATTAAAATTGAGACATTGTTAGCCGATAGGCTGTCATTCAAAGAATAACACAGAAAAACTGGCACTGTGCCTTTAACAACCTCACAGCAGGGTTTGGGAAGAAAGTTGGCAGTGATATAGTCCGGTTAATGAGGAAGTCGGAGACTACCTATGGGAGAAAACTAGGATAAGTTCTTTTAACTATCCTACTGAAGTGATTGACCGTATATGGTTCTTCAGAAAATAAGAGTCGGAATTTCGCTGACCCTACGGGTTGAAGATAATGCCCACTAGAAAAGCTGTTTACATGCGAGATGAAGCAACAAGGTTTTCTGCATTGGCTTAAATGGAGGATCCATTAATTTTGAAAGGGCTATATTAAGTTTCCACGGATGGGACAGTGATCTAAATGGAGGAAATACCTTTTACGGCCCTCTAAAAAATCTTTGACCACTGGCATTTTAAAGAAAGATGGCTGTGAATGGACTTTATGTAAGATGTAATGACTGCAAGAAGTACCTTTATGGAGGAAAACTGCAGGCCAGATTTAAGAAAAGTGGAGAAGATAAGGAAAATTACATTTTCATGGCCCAAAATCAAATGGAGATCATTTTGGTTACACTATAAATAGAACCTTTTTTATTTAAAGTATAGGATTTTCTGAAGGCAGGTCTTTTGGCTTCTTTAAAAATGTGCATACATTCATGTGAAAAGCATCAATGTCCATATTGGAGGAATTCAGAATCCATGCTGTCAATGTCAGTGAGGGGAGGTTGGGATGTAGAATCTGCCCTCCAAACAAGTACAATCCTTCCTGCACAGCAACATCTGTTGTGGTCTCTCTGTAAGATGAAGAAGGTCTGTGAACCACCACTGGCGAGGCCATTCCTGCGCTATTAGGATCATTCTGGTCCTGAATTTGGTCAGTTTTTTTTATCACTGTTGAAATGAGAGGAGTTGGTGGAAACACATAGAGAAATTTCCCTGACTAACTTATCAAAAAGGCATTCCGCTATCGACCCTGGCCGGGTAAACCAGAACGCATAATTGCAGCATTTTTTGTTATCTGTATCTCCAAACAGGTCTATTTGTGGATGCCCCATTTTCGAAAAATGTTCTTGCAAGATGTCGTCGTGTAGAATCCGATCATAATTTTTGTGGACGTTTTGGCTGAGAGAGTCTGCCTAAATGTTCTGGGCACCTGGCAGGTAAATGGCTGTTATCGGTAAGTTACTGGCTATTAACCAATTCCAAATAGCTCCAAGACCCCAGAGACAGGGGCGAGAATAGGTTCCTCCCTGTTTGTTCAGAAAGTGTATAGTGGTTGTGTTGTCGGTCTGAACAAGGAGGGAGTTTGCTGTAATTGATGGAAAAATGGACCGTAGAGCTAGTTAAACTGCTCTTAATTCTAGCATATACTGCTCTTAATTCTAGCATATTGATGTAATATGTCCTTTCTCTGTCCGACCAAACACCCAGAGTCTGTAGGAGCCCAAATGAGCATCTCATCACTGGAGAGAGTTATCTGTGATCAGTGTCTGTCCTGGAGGGTCCGGGTAAAAAGGAATCCCCTACCACCAGGTTTTTCCAATGAGACCACTATGGTAGAGACTGAATTGCAGCTTGTAAAAGGGTCAGCTTACCTTCCCAGCGGTTTAAAAGAGGACTCCTCGCACCTTCCAGACATTGCTGCAGAGGTCCCATGTGTAACCTTGAGTGAGGACCTATGAAAACGCAAGAGGCCATTGATCCCAGTAGAGATGCAATCTGTCTCGCAGATGGATATTAAGATTTGAGGAAACTGACATTTCAGAGTGATTGATGATAGCCTCTCCATCTGCAGTTTGTATGTCTAGTGTAGCACCCAGGTAGTGTAATTTTAGAACTGTGTATACTGTAGACTTTTTGAAGTTGATTTGGAGACCTAGATTGTGCAGTGTCCGGACACAAATTTTATAATGCTGCATTGTTTGCGAGGGCGATTAACACTTTATGAGCCAATCGTGTAAGCAAATATTTTCTTTTTCCTTAGGAGATTGTGACCATGGCCACGCATTTTGAGAATTGTCAAGGGGTCAACTTCAGGACTAACGGGAGTAGTTTGTACGGATAGGGGCAAGATCTCACTCGGAAACGTAGAAACTGCAGATGTTTTGAGGCAATTAGGATGTGGAAGAACACATCCTGAAGATCTACGGAGCACATCAGAGCCAGCATTCAGAACTTCTCCTTGCATATGAATTTCTTCATTAGTCTTAGATCTAAAATGGGTCTGAACTCTTGCTTCAGACTTTTCTTTCTCACCAAGAAACAACTAGAGTAAATTACCAATCATCTTTGGTGACACAGAACCTCCTCTATGGCCTCTTTTTGCAATAGAATGTGGACTTTCTTTTGTAAGAGGTCTTCATGATACTGTGACGTTTTTGCCAGTGGAACAGCAGAAGAAGGGGACTTGAAAGAAAAAGAGAGTAACCATTTTGAACAATATTTAAGACCCATTTGTCTTTTATGATTGACTACCACTCTTTCATGTAATTGGTGATGCTTCCTCCCACCGGAGCAGGTAATGGAGAAGGGGGAAGTGAGGATACATTGCTTGGCAGTCGGTTTGATGGAGGATGGAGGTTATTGTTGTGATCCTCTTTTTCTAGATGGTCTGCGAGGGCGAATGTGACCTTTGCAGTTGGTGGTGTGGAGCCCAGTGACCAGTTTGAACCCTCCACTGTTATATTTCATATAGATACACTAATATAGGCCCAGGTAACATCTTAACATTTCACCTATATTCTTCCCTCCATTACATACATAACAGTTTATAGGGGCTGACCTTTTACCTAGCTACGACATTGCATTCAGAATACAGGTTTTCCCTAGTTCAAAATCACATACATTATTCATGAGTATTTTTGGAAGTGCAGCAGGACTACCATCTCTTGTATAATATCTATGTGCAAAGTTCATTCATAACGTCATCCTAAGTCCGACAAAGTAATACAGCAAGGTAGGACCCCTGGGGAGAACTATGGGTATATATATACAACACATCTGGCTATGACAGATAGAGGAGACCAGGACTTCCCGGCCAACACACTGGCACGAAGACGCTGAGGTTCCTGCATGCAGATACTTCACCTCGCAATGGTCTAGCATCCCTTGCGGGGTGTCCAAACCGAGACCAGGACGAGGTCACACTCTCTCACTTCAGGTACTGGGGTAGACTTTATCCTAGAGGGATTCTTGGCATAACACCTACACACATGCTAGGAACACTTAGGTACATCTAATTACGGAGGCATCGTAGGAATACGCATCTTTTTATTATCATGTATTTTATATACTCATATGTATTCATGATTATTGCAAGATGGTAGAACTTTACCATCTGTTTACTTTCATAGTGATTCTAATCATTTATGTATCTTTGTTACTGTCTAATGGTTGTTGCAGCTCATCTATTTTACACCAGAATAACTGTTCAATAAATTCTTATTGAAAACTCCCAGACCATTTATTCTTTGTATCTTTCTGAGACTAAGTAAGCAAGAGTGACTTAGCAAATGTAGTATATTGTTTCCACAATCCTGAGGGATCAGGGTTGTCATGTTCGATGGTTGCCAGGAACTATACTCTCCTTGGTAAGAGGAGATTATAGTGGCACCGTGAACTAGCTGATACAGAAGGCCAAAATACCTGGTGGGGGTGTACAGAATCAGTCTGATACCAATTCTACAGTGTATGCTGTCCAAACATGCGGAGGATCCTGTTCAGGTCTTATAGGAACTGCACAACACCGCTAATAAAATCACTTGTTATAACACTAGTATCTCTTGCGAAATTCTTTTTTCCTCTCTAGACCAACAGCCTTGAGAGGGTCCATTTCAGATTTCATCCTGGAGAACTCATCCACACTGGTACCAAACAGGATGTTGCCTGAAAAGGGTAAGTTCATGATTCTGTGATGTTCCTCTGGTTTCAGGCCTGTTCGACACAGCTAGAAAGACCTCCTCGTGCAGACGCCATGCGAGTAACCATGTGGTCGAGATCTGTTGCACTTATGATTTGGTTGGATACTAATCCACCTTCATTCAGTTTTTTCTAGAAGTACTGCCTGTCGTCCTTGGGTAGCTTTTCTGTAAATCTAGTGAGAGAGTTCCAAAACTATCTATCATATCCTCCTAGTAAAGCAGAAGCACTCGCTACTTCATGAAAGATGCAGATGTTCCACACATCAGCTTTCCAATTCGAGATTATCTACTTACTGTCCTTATATGGAGGGACTGAGGACGAAGAAGCCACAGAGTGCATCATGCATGCGGCACTCACTATGAGTGAATCCAGAGGGGCATCAGCCCTCAGGAACAAAAGGTCCTGGTCGGGAGCTTTGCATTTGTTTAGGTGTCCGAGGTTGAGGTATTCTAAGAAATGATCGGGTCAAAATTGCTGCATCGTTGGCTCCATAAGTCTTGGAACTAGGGGTAAAAAGGGCCTTGAAACATCTCTATGATGTAGTTTCGAAAAATACTGATGAGGTTGTAGGTGTGCAAATGTCATTATTCAGTTTTGGTGGAGCTCTGATCATAACATCAATAGATGTTGTAAGGTCATCCACTGAGGACACTCTGGCTGGGGGTGTGTCCTTTAAGGTAGGAGAATCATTTTTAAATGAGGACCTAAGCAGGGTGACCCCTTTCTACTCGGTCTTGACATGGAACCATGACATCCTCTAGATTCCAACGTGGATCTAGTTCTAGATGGCTTTCATTTTGATATATGACTGAGAGGACTCCTAGATCTACGAGAAGACCTAGGTGCACTAGGTAGGCGCAGACTCCTCTCTGGAGAAACTGATGGTATGGCAGGAAAAAAGTTAGGAGAAGGTGTCCCTGGTGTATGCGGCGTTACTGTTGATCGAGAGTACATCCGCGAATAGGCTGAGTCCGAGATATGAGACACATGTCTTGTTTGTAAGCTTTCTAGCCAATGTGGTGAAATATTCAGTGGTGACTGAGAAGAAGGCCTGATGGAGAGGCCTTGATCCCGCTATATATTTTGGCAAAAGTTGTATCTATGCCGACGCAGAGCGTGCTCTTGACTTCGATGGCACACGGAAGGCGGACAGCTTTACTTTAGACGCCGACTGGACTTTCTCCGAGTTGACATTGATGAACGTCTTTGAGCCTTCAATGTGTGTGACGGCAAAATGTGCCCCAACATCGCCGAATGTTTCCTGAGAGCTGAAGACTGCAATGTCTATGAAGGTCTTAACACAGATGGCCGTCGACTGTGTTTTTGATGGCGATGGGTGCCTTGTCGTTGGTGTGACTAGTATGTTCCAACGTCGGTGTCAACTCAAATTCCAACGTCGACGGTGAACAAACAGGAATTTTCTCTGCTCTCTATGCCATACCTCTCAACGCCAGCCAGGAGTGCCGTTTTCGGTTTATCTCAGGAGACGTTTCTTTGTGGGGTGTTTTAGGATGAGAAAAGGGCTCTTTGATGATAAACTGATACTTTTCAAGGTCCTTTCATGACACAGCGGTTCCTCTCTTACGGAGGCCATTAAGTCTGATCTTCTCTCTGTCCTTCAGGGTACATCTAGACAGTTTCTGGCAATGAAGACAGGAGTCAGGACGATGGGACTCTGGAAGACACATAATACAGAAGGAGTGAGAATCAGTTTGAGCCTTCTTCGTCCCACAGGAGGGACACTTCACAAAAAGCGAAGGCATGACTAACCGTAAAAAAAAATTAAAAAATTCTGTAAGAAAAACTGTTGTCTGTACTCTAGGAACTGAAATCTTTCAAAATAAGTTGGTTTGAAAAGGGTTTGTTTGAAGAGAGTTTTATGACAAAATTGTCAAAAAAGCCAGAGCTCAATGCTCTAGGATCCCAACAGTAGGAGCTGTTAAAAGGAACTGGCCTGTCACCTATGAGGCATGATGGGATACAGGGGGTGCTGTGAGATTCTTAAAGACACATTGCCAGTTTTTTCTGTTATTCTTTGAATGGCAGCCTATTGGCTAACAATGTCTTATATTCCCCTTCTTTTTATTTAAATCAATGTTGTGAAACAATTCTATGGTAATTTTCTGTTAATAACATTTGTTTAGGTAATTGCATATTGGTTTAAAATGAAAACTAAATGTAATTTGCCATTTTTAGACTTTTCTGTCAGCTGCAAATATATGTATTTATTAAGCATGGGCAGAAAATTTGTTCCGCTCGTGGAATTTGCGGATTTTTGGCAATTTTGTGGTCCGCGAATCGCGCGAAATTGCCCAAAAATCCGCCATTCGCTAGCTGGCGATTTTTTTTTTTGCTTGGTCGCACTTCAAAAATACAATCTCGCGCGCGCGGCGTTGACTTACCGTGATTTTGAGTTCGCCGAGTTGTTTTCCTCCCTGTTTGAGTGCGATGCGCCATTTTGGATCTGACTGCGTGATCGCGCAAGACTTTGACCGCGAGTACGTCATGGAGTCCCGCCATCTTGCACTGCGAGACTTTGAGAACGCAAATACGTCATAAGGGCCTGCGAGAGTAAACAATTGCGAAGACGTAGATGTGACTCGCAGCTGACATCAGGCGGGAGATTTGAACAGCTTGTTTTCCCGAAGTCACAAAAATTGCAATTCTGCACAAGAAATCTAGTGCTGGCAGCTGATGGTTTGGATCAAAATAACTCCTCAGATTGACATTTGGCTGCACTTTTTTGTGCAAGGAGTCCATTTTTGGGGAGGTGGGAGGAAGGAAGTGCTATCTACACATCCACAAGGGTCTAAGGGACAGTTTACCGACCTCACCAGATTCAATCCCCAAATCCACTATACTCAATACATAAAAATCTGGAGGTCATTCTACAAACCGTTGAGAAAAGAATAAAGAAAAAGAGATAAAACTAACTATAACCATTGCGAATCAGTCAGATTTCCATCAACTGCCTCACAAGGCCAGTGTCATCATTTGGATATCCTTCTTTTCTCAACATTCAATCTCTTTGACACAACAAGAGAAGATATGGTGAGAATATCGCATCGGTCCATGTGACCCTTGTATGAACAAACACAGACAGAGGAGACAACAGCGACCTGTAGTTTTACTGAATCTACTGGTGTATCTGAAGGATGTCTCAGTTATGTGATGGAAAAGGATAAAGTGCAGTGCAAAAAAAGTGGTGATCTAAAAAGGAGATGTGAGAGAAAAACCCTTTATTTCAACAACTCTCACAAACCTAATAAAAAGTTGCAGATACGACATTGACCAAATATGTTGCTGCCTATAAGAAAGTGGTCGACTAGTTTCAGTCTTGAAGGGCCCTTTGCCCAGGCTTTCTTCAGGACCTTTATTAACATTAAGCTACTGCATACGTGAAAACAAACAAAATAAAACCGTGTAATTATGTGCTTGTCATATTACCTGCATATAGGCAGAGTGATTGTCACACCTAAAAGATAGAATTTGCACACATGTAACATGAAGTAACAAAACATGGTAATCATCAAAGTACTTGCTCAATTTAAATTACACAATCAGCTCAACGGTTTGGTTATTAAATTAAAACAAAGTACCTCCAAAACCAAGTTACAGGTCCACTCACCTGTCCTATATGAGGTATCAGCCCCACCTCACCCGGTAAACACTCAGGTGTGTGAGACCCCGCCCTGTAAATAAGGTAGATACATATTCACGGGGGGATCAAACTCTTCAAAGTAAGAGATAGAATGCAAATATCCCATCACTCTCATTCTCAAACTCAATCAAACAACCCGAGCACGTAGTCTCATATTGTGACTAATCATATGAGCGCCATAAAATCTCGTACGTAGAATTCCCTTCATATAAGTCTGTCTATAGAAATTCTGTAACGGGTTATTACTACAGGCATTAGCCACTCTCATGTATACTGTTCAATTCGTTGTAATGGATGTAGACGTTATGCTTCTAGTAATCACAGTGGCTGACTGTTGTCGCCTCTGTATCACATAAGAAAACTGCTGTTGCTTATGGGCAATAGCCACCTGCCCAGTCTTATGTGGCATATATCAGAAACAGTTTGGGCTTGGGTCAGTGCATATCTTCAAACATACTGTTGGTGCGGTTATGTCTAGAGGTCTCATAGAACCAGCTATCCGTACATTGGAATAGGCTCTGGTTTAAACAGAGCAATCTCACTTAGATATTACTGTATGTACGTTATCAACCAAACTGCAATCGTATGTCATTTTGAAAATAAACAACTGTCTCTTAGTCTCTGTCACGCCCATCTCTGTTGCGATAAACCAGTTTCGCCGCATACTCGCTAGCAAACCTGCTAAAAAAGTCTCCTATTCTCCATTCAAAAGACACACCGCTGTTTAGTCGTCATTTAGTCCACAGACTCGACAAAGGAAGGAAAGTTCATTATCTGCCACGCGCATTCATACTCGCGCTGCTTCTTCTCACTACCGAATCTATGTACAATGTCTCTCAATTGCCCGTCGGTAAATTGAGCTCCACCTTGCTGTATGGGAGGTCCCGAGGCACCATCTTGTCAATACCTTTATCGCTTCCGCTAACAGCACACCGTCATCATCGGGCGACGGACTACAGGATGACGTCAGACTCAACAGTCTTGAAGCGACACAGATTGAATTAGGGAGTCTATTGAAGTTTAAAAGACTCAATGTTCACAAGATAGTGGTGTAATAAAGTTACTTCAAAAACATCCACGATCATGTCGGTGGCTCAACCTGCCGTGCTGGTTTAATTGATCTTATTTTGTTTTGAATTAAGATCATTACTGATGTATTACTGTTCTTTGTAGTCTATAATTCTGCACCACATTATTTCTCTACTTCGAAACAACTACCGTATATCTCTTAATCCGCTCAAATCAAATTAAGTTATTTAGTTTTTTTCGTGATTGGTTGCTTCTTATAGGTTTATCAGTCATAATGTGGTGGTACTAATGCTGCTACTAATGCAAGTATTTCAAGTAGTTCCTTACCACTTCTTCTTGTCTAAGGATAATCCTATTGACGGACAACGAAGAAGGCATGAACTATTTATTTCAATGACTAGATCCCATCTTCCATATATCTCTAGTTGGTTGGCAGGGTAGGACATATGTAAAGGGCCCTGAGAGTGGATATAATCTATCACAGCAAAATCCACGGAATAGTATCATTCAGGACCTTCGTGTCACTACTTAATTTGAACACCCATTTTTGGTCTCTAATAAAGAGATACTTTGTTCTGTCATTGACGTGTGATGGTATATGGGGTTTCTCCAGGACTGTCCATGAAAAGCTTTCAGGGGGATGATTACATTCAATGAAATGCCTTGTTAATTTTGTGTTGGTTTTTTTGCAACGAAAGGTACTCTTATGTTCTTGCATTTAATGATTTACCTTTCGAGTGGTCATACCAACATACGGATACCCACAGGGACACTGAATCAGATAGACCAAAATGTCGCTATTGCAGTTAGTAAAAGCAGTCTGGCCCCATGGTCTTGATGATCCGATGTCTACTGTTTTGGATTGATCAGTTTGTGGACAGTTGGTGCACCCTCCACTCCGAAAGTGTCCTTGGACAGGTGCTAAATTCCACAAAGTACTGGTTGGTCTTAATTCCAGTTGTCTCGGACGAGTGTGTATGAGACAGTCACGTAAACTCCGGGCCTCTTTTCAAGGAAAAGAGAGGCATCGGAATCTTTTCTGTTCTTGTATTGAGGAAACACCAATTCTTCAGTATACCCTTCTGAATGTCATTGGTGTGTTAAAAGTGTTCACAAAAGTAAGGCGTCCCAGAGGAGGTTTTTCAATCTTGGGCTCCAACAGGGCTTCCCTATGATTGTTTGAAGCTCGCTTGCACGCTTTTTTGATCAATTTCTTAGGGTATAGTTTTGCTTTTAGTTGTTTTGACATGTCTTCAGAGTGCTGTTTGTACTTCTTATTTGTCAAACAATTACGTAGAAGATGCAAAAACTGACCATATGGCAGATTATCTGGCAACGACTTAGGATGTTGACTATCGTAGCGTAAAAGTGAATTACATGCCATTGGTTTTCTAAATAATTCACTCTCCAATCCTGTGGGTGTCACATAGATCAGCAAATCCAAAAAGACTAACTTGTCTTTGTTTACTTCCAGAGTGAACCTCAAGAATTCATTACGAGAGTTAAGCCAAGTTTGGAACTGGATGACTGATTCCACATCTCCATGCCATATTACTAGAATATCATTGATATACCGCTTCCACAGTCAAATAGACTGATGGAAGGGGTTATCAATGGAAAGTACGTGCTCTTGCTAAAAACTGTGGACGTAGAGGTTCGCCAAACTTGGCGCAAAACCGCTGCCCATACTTGTCCCAGAGACCTGGAGGTATATAGTGTCTTCGAATCTGAAGAAATTTTCCTTCATGGCCAACTGGGCTAACGTCATGATGAAATAGACTGGGGTAATTGATTCCAGGGGGCTCTCATTCAGAATAGCAGAGATGGTATCAAGCGTCGCATCTTGAGGAAAAGATGTCTAAAGAGACCCAACGTCGAAAGAGTCCAGCAGGTCTCTCTCGCAGTCGAACTCTATCGTAGGTAGGAGGCTTAGTACGACCTTTGTATATTGTAGATACGTAGGCATTTGCTTAACAAGTGGTCTCAAGAAGAAGTCCACGAAAGTGGATAAAGGCTCCAACAGTGAGCCTATGCCCGAAATAATCGGTCTGCCCGGAGGAGGTCTCGTGGTCATATGGACCTTTGGTAAGGTGTAAAAATCCGGCTTCACCGGGAGTGTTATTTGGAGAAAGGCTAATTCATGCGCGGTTATCCAACCTTCGTTGAGCGCCTCCTCAACTGCAATAGCAATGGTCTTGCTCAGTCTTGCAGTTGGATCCTCGTTGAGTGGGTGATAGGCCCTTCTCTCATTCAGCTGTCGTAGACATTCTGAACGGTATACTTCAGTATCTTGGATCACAGTAGTACCACCTTTGTCGGAGGGCTTAATTGTGATTGCCGGATCTCCAGTCAAAGCTCTAAGAGCCAGCTGTTCTTTGTGTGGAAGATTACTGTAATATCTTCTCTTGCTAGAACACATGATGGTGATTTCTTCCTGGTGGTACACCATGTAAAGGTGGATTGAAAGTAGACCAGTTTCTAAGTCCAGTGTTCGTATCTACTGTAGATTCAGGTTGGTCTTTATCCTTAAAAAAATGATAGAGGCGAACCTTTCGAAAAAATGGCGCCAATTCTCGTTGGATTGTAAAAGCATCCTCCTCTGTAGTGGTTACAAAGCCTAGACCTCTATTAAGGACCATTAATTCTTCTGGTGTCAGGTTCTTTTGACTTAAATTAACTACTAAGTCCCGTCCGGGTTCAACATTGTTTGTTGTTGGTTCCGATTCAATTTGGTCTTGCCCATCTGTTGTGGTACGGGCTCGGGTTGGTACCAATGGACCTGTGACTGCCGTTTTCTTCTTCTGCCTCTTGTTCTCCCCTGTAAAGCGAGGGGGTCCCAGTAACAAGGAGACATTAACCAAATAGTTGGAAATAAATCAAATCAACAAAGCTTTAGTCCACATTGTTTTTAATTCACAATGGGACGTTGTACTCAAAATACACAAATTACACAATAATCAAGCATTGGTTAGTTACAGTGCCCCAAAGGGTAGAAGCGGGGAGGGGGAATGTGATAGTGATGGGAGTAGGTGAGGAAAGGAAAGAAGATTCTTAGGTGACGAAAAAATCAGCACTTGAAACTTGTTTCTCACAGTTACAAATTCTGTACCAAAAATAGGACCAACAGGTTCAAATATATTATTTTAGACAAAAATCATACTCCAAAAGTTCAATGAATGAAACCAATAGGGTGTGGAGTTGATAATGAAAGGCAATCAGATGTCGACGTTTCGACCCTTGTAGGCGCAGATATTGTTATGATCTTGCTGTAGGGTCTTCATCAGGACTGGAGGATAGGGGACACGTAACCTATTTGGTACATAAATGAATGTATTTTAACACGGGAAAATTATATCCCTAACTTTTATTTAAAAGAACATTGCACATCACCCAAAATATGGGATTGGCTCAGGTTGGAACATGTATGCCGCCGGGATGGCTGGGAATACAGGCAAAAAGAATGCCCCTACTTAGGTGTGGCACAAAAACGCACAATATGCACATGATTAAGTGATATTAAAGAATCCCAATTATTCAGTGTGGAAATTGGGACCATTTGGTAAAGAGCAGTTGGGGATAGGCTTGAAACGCAACGGTGGACAGTCTAAGGAGTCAGTGAATACTCCAGCTGGTTGAAGGGTGATCATATGAGCAGGGAGGATACCTGCTGCTTGCTGTTGGCATGCATTACTGCTATTTAGTGCTAATATGGAACTGGCTAACTGAGAAAGCTTACCACACACGTGGTGTACACAGGACCCGATTATGCGTGGGTTCGAGGTCAATAGAGATGAAGAGATCTGTAATTTTAAAATAAAGGTGTAAAAACCAGTATAAACTGCGAGAGGCAGTGATTGGATTCACTAATATTGACTTATGAAAAGGGGGGGGGGAAGGACTCACCAAAATATAGCCCAATCGCTATTCACAGTGTTTCCACGGGTCTGGGGGGGTCCGTTGTGACCATCGACATAATCTAACAAATTAAGGGCAAAAGACGCTTGTTAGGGGACCATAGTAATATTAAAAATGGTTCAAATACAAATGGCCCACAGTGCGGATTGAAGACTCACCACGGTGCCGTAGCCAAGACACGTCCGGCAGAGATCGTGTTTGTGGCAGTCGGGCGGCGGTGCTTCTATGGCTGCGTCTGCAGGACAAGGCAAGAAGAATCGATGTTAGCAATCTAGTGTCGAGACGGGTTTCTTAAAAGCGTCGGGACAAGATCCTGACTGAGGAGACGCTCACCGTTCACGGAGCTAATCCGGCTTCAGTCAATTCACGCAGTCGCAATGGCGACGCGGAGTTCCGGGTTTGGAATATCACCCTGACAACCGGGTCACGTGGTGATTTCTAACTCGCGTAAACCTAGTAGAAAGACTTACTGAAAAAGGTTTTATGTTCAACATGCCCAATATAGTCCTGACTGCTTTTAAAACTAAAATGAGTAATTATGGTTAAAAAATGAATCAAACAGTGGGAGTTTGATGTATTTAGGGCGTCTTTGTGAAAATTACACTGGAACCAGTTCTCCCCTGGCATACCCCTAAAAAAGACTGGTTGGTAAAGTCTTGTTGAAATTGTTGAAAAGGTGCCGGTGGTTGAAAGTGCTGTGGTGGATAGCCCCAAGGAGTGGGTGGCCACCATGGTTGAGTAGGTGGTGCCATATAGCCTCTCCAGGAAGTGCCCCAGAGTCTCCAACTTCCTGTTCCTGTCCAGCAGGCTCCTCCCAGTGCTTTGTCCATGTCCTGGTCACTTTTCATTTGGATCTGGAGCTGAAAGGATTACTCTTTGTGGCTGCTGCTGGAAATTTGTATTTGAGGACTTTTTGTTTGGATCACTTTTGGATTTGAGATTTTACAAGTAAGTTGGTGTTGTTTGTTTGGGGCATTGCAGTTGCTGCAACTACAATTTATAAACTTTTTCACAACCTAAAAAAATATATATATTGTGGGTAGCCACAGTATCCAGTAGGCCCAGGGTTAGTCATGGGTGCATGATACAACCGTTTCTGTGAGTTTTGTTGAACTTTAATATCATTTACGGCATGGATGGCATGGAATTGAATAGCTCACTATTATATATGGAAGTTTTTTTTAATTTTGGGGTGCGTGTTAAAGCCACACTAGCCAGTAGGCCATGGGGTAGTCGGTGGTGCATGGACCAAGTCTTTCTGTGGGGTCTCTTGAATTTAAACATCATTTAGGGCATGGCTGGCATTGGATTAGGGTGATCGTTGTGTGTATTTCGATTGTTTGGGTGTTGTTGGGGCCTGGTCCAGGGCCTGGCCATGTGGGTGGGGGCCATTTTGATACCTGGTCCAGGGACTGGCAATGTGGGTGGGGGTCCAGGGGCCATTTTGAATCCAGGCAGGGTGCTTTGTGCCATAGGCCTGCACCCAGTCAGCCTTGCTTTCAATCCATTATGCCCAGGGGTACTCAGTGGTGCATGGACAAAGTCTTTCAGTGGGTCTCTTGAATTTAAACATCATTTAGAGCATGGATGGCATTGGATTGGGGTGATTTTTGTGTGTATTTAGATTTTTTGGGTGTTGGGGCCTGGTCCAGGGCATGGGCAAGTGGGTGGGGGCCATTTTGAGGCCTGGTCCAGGACCTGACCGTGTGGGTCTAGGGGCCATTTTGAAGCCAGGCAGTGTGCTTTGTGCCATAGACCTGCACCCAGTATGCCTTGCTTTCATCCATTATGCCCAGGGGTACTCAGTGGTGCATGGACAAAGTCCTTCTGTGGGGTCTCTTGAATTTAAACCTCATTTAGGGCATGGGTGGCATTGGATTGTGGTGATTTTTGTGTGTATTTCGATTTTTTGGGTGTTATTGGGGCCTGGTCCAGGGCCTGGCCATGTGGGTGGGGGCCATTTTGAGGCCTGGTCCAGGGCCTGGCCATGTGGGTGGGGGTCTAGGGGCCATTTGGAAGCCAGGCAGTGTGCTTTGTGCCATAGGCCTGCACCCAGTCTGCCTTGCTTTCATCCATTATGCCCAGGGGTACTCAGTGGTGCATGGACAAAGTTCTTTTGTGGGGTCTCTTGAATTTAAACATCATTTGGGGCATGGATGGCATTGGATTGGGGTGATTGTTGAGTGTATTTCGATTTTTTGGGTGTTGTTGGGGCCTGGTCATGTGGGGGGGGGGGCATATTGAGGCCAGGCAGTTTTTGCCATAGGCCGGCAAGGTTGCGGGCCAGTAGACCTAGGGTTACACAATGAATGGGTGCATGAAACAACTCTCTGTGTGGTCTTTTTGATTAGAATTGAAATTTTTATTTTGGCTCTTCCCGTTTTTGGGTGTGTTGTGTTAATAATAATAAATGCCTAGTTGCAATAGTATTATTTGAAGCACAATATATGCAACATTTATTCAACTGATGTTCCTCTGCCTTCTTTGCTTTTAGGTGCACAAAGAACCAGGAATCATCCTCATCATCATCACTTGTTGTAGTGCCAGGAAGAAGTCCTGCTGCGGTGTGTGCACAACGTCACGTGACGTCACGTGTGGCCATAGACAACTCTGCAACTCGTGCAACTGCGTCCTGCTGTTCTGACATCTGAAGATGGGCCCAAAGAAAGGTGGCGGTAGCTCCTCTAACAAGAAAGTTGCCAGTGCCACTGCCAGTAAGCAGGAGCAGAAGAAGCAAGTGGCACCACTTACCAAGGAGACTGGTGTGCCGACCGACACTTTTTTGGGGGGGGAGAAAAACTACGCCTGCAGCAGCGGTGTCTGCCGGGGAACCAAGCTGGGAACAGCACCTCCGCTTCATTGGTCTCAGTGCCACCACGCCAAGTTAGGCCCAAGCCCATGAGTGCCGCAGAGGCAGCCACTTTAATTGCTCTTTCACCATCGACCAGTGATGTTGGCGTTCACTCATCGCAAAGTAGCATCCAATCAATGCAGGGTGTAACACATCTGACGAGTGTTCAACCACAGCCGCAACAACAGGTGCAACAAGGAGAGGCGCAAGGAGAGGCGCAACTGCCCGCAATGCTTGTTCCTCCAGAAGTAGTGGCACATGTCGAAATCGAGATTCATGCGGAGGTATCAGCTGAGCAAGCCACTCCTGATGATCCATTGTCTTTCAGATCCCCAGCAAGGAAAAGGAGGGCTACTAGTAAGACTTCTTCTTCAAGCCCCCTTCCTTCTGATGATTTAGATCTTGATTGGCACCCACAAATTCAGTCTGAGATGGAGGCACGCCATGAGCCGACAAAGCTAGGTAAAAGGAAGGTTCCCGCAAGGCTTTCAGTTATGGGTGATGACGAAGAAGAAGTAGAAGTGGTGTATTCTGCTGCTGATGAAGAGTCTGTAAATGACGACCCAGTCATCACAGTCGTCACTCCAGCCCCAGCGGGCATGCAGTAGACAGACATTTTAACCCTATCCTGAAATGATGCGCGGGATGTGGGCGGCGTGGCACTGGTACCACCACCAACACAGGTAACTACTACACTAACATGACCTACAGCTTCCATATTTTCTCTTCAGAAGGGCCGGCAGGGACCTCCATCCAGCTCGACCTCCATTACCTCAAGTAGTGGTGCTGTAAGTGCACAACAGAGACAAATTCCGCCACATCCATCCTCCACTTCATCTGGCATTGAAAGTGGCACCTCCACCACCACCACCACCACCACCACCAGAAATCTCAACTCCCCAGTTTGGGACTTCTTTAGTATTAGCAAAAAGGCGGCAAACCAGGTTATTTGTCCGATTTGTAAACAAGTAGTTAGTCAGGGTAAGCTTGGTACCAACTATGGTACCAGAGGCCAGAGAGGTCATCTCCAGAAACACCACAGCATCCAGTGGGAGGCGCAGCGAAGTAACATCCGGAAAGCCAAAAGTACAAATCCAAATGTAGCCATTGATATTGCATCTGATGACGAGGAGCTGATCGTGCAGGGGGGCGGGGGTGGAGAAGTGAGAGACATTTTTTCTTGTACACACAGTACCCCTGGCAGCAGCACTGCAGTGGTAGCGCCCACACCCTCTACCCCAGCAACATTTAGGAGGCACAGTAAGAGTCTGGTAGAGACACCAATGCGAAAAACTACATCAATGAGCCTAACTGGGTTGAAGAAGTCGGGATCATCATCATCATTTGAACGCAACTACCCAACGGCACGCTGTATAATGCAATGCTGGCTAAAATGTTAGCGCTGGACCTTATTTTTTTTCTTTCGTGGAAGGGGTGGGTTTTCTAGAATTTATGACAACAGTCTGTCCTAAATGGAAGGTTCCTAGCCGGTCCTATTTTGACATTGCGGTTCCAGCACTACAGCAAGATGTGCTGGACGTGATTGGGGCAGCTTTGCAGAAGAGTGCTGTTCACACTATCCACCTGACAACAGACATGCGGACCAGTTGCCAAGCCGTTGATTACATGTGCATCACTGCACACTGGGTCTCTTTTGCGGGAGTTAGAGAGAAGATAGCTACAGGTGTTGACAGTGTCACAATTTTTCAAGCTACTCTGAAACGTGCAACAGTAGCCATGTTTGCCATGGAGAAATCTCATACTGCAGTAAACATTTTGGAGGAGTTTAACAGTAAGGTCTTTGAATGGCTGCATCTAAGAAAGCTCATGATTGGTTATGTTTCCACGGATAATGGCAGTAATATAGTTACTGGATTCAAGATAGCCTGGCTGACGAGGATTATGAATCCGAAACCGGTCCCAGGATGTTTGTTTCCGGTCCAGGGAAGACATGGCTTGGCAGTTCGGGCTGAACTGTTCTCATGAGGCACAGGGTCAGACTGATTTGCATATGGCCATATCTGAACTGGGGTGGCTGAGTGAGCTAAAGAATGGTGATGGATTAATCCCAGATCAGTTGACTGGGGGTGAGTGTTTGATTTGCTCAAACGCTCCGTCCATCATCCCCTTTTGTTTCGCTTTGTTCGCCCTAAATTGGCAGGGTATGCTCAAACGTGAGTCCCTTGCTCACTTGGCCACTGGATTCAAGATAGCCTGGCTGATGAGGATTATGAATCCGAAACCGGTCCCAGGATGCTTGTTTCCGCTCCAGGGAAGACATGGCTTGGCAGTCGGGCTGGACTGTTCCCATGAGAAACAGGGTCAGACTGATTTGCATATGGCCATGTCTGAACTGGGGTGACTGAGTGAGCTAAAGAATAGTGATGGATTAAACCCAGATCAGTTGACTGGGGGTGAGTGTTTGATTTGCTCAAACGCTCCGTCCATCATCCCCTTTTGTTTCGCTGTGTTTGGTGCACAGCATTAACATTATTGTTCAAGATTTCTTAAAAAAAGAAAACACAGTCAGCAAGTTACTGACCACCTGCCGAAGAATCTGCACACATTTCAGCCATTCTTTTAAGGCCTGGAAGCAGCTGAGGATTTTTCAACGTGACCGTAGAGTGCCAGACAGAGGACTCATCCAAGAGGTGGCAACACGTTGGAACTCAAACATCTACATGCTTGAGCGTCTGTTTGAGCAGTACTTGGTAATCAATGAGTATGTCTTTCACGCACGGGCTGCTTCTATGAAAGACATGAGGCTAGAGGTGGAGGAATGGGACCTAGTTAAAAGCCTGACAGACCTGCTTCATCCTTTTGAGGTCTTCACCCGTGAAGTCAGCAGGGAGGACTGTACTTTGGGCAAAGCTATCCCATTGTTGTGCATGCTAGAGCACCAACTGAATGCGGTGTCTTTAACGTTCTGAGTTGATGCTGAAAAACAAGACGCATATCGGTTGGCGGAGAGCTTATTAAGCCGCCTAGTTGACAATGCAAGGCTTAAAGCAATACATTCAGAGCAACATTACATTTGTGCCACTTTTCTAGATCCACGGTACAAAAAGGCACTGCCCAGAAATACATTAATTCCTTTTTCTGAAGCAGATGTTTCCAAGTACAAACATTGGCTAGATCCGTCAGCCACTCGGTTCGAAAAAGAGAAGCTGGAAACTGAAGGAACCACCACAAGTACTACTGAAGTAGCAGGCCATCCGGCGTCAAGGTCCACTTCTGTGACCGAAGGCAGTCCCTTTCCCTCAGAGCCGTTAACGACACCAGCAACCGTATCATCATCACTTGCACCAAGCCCAGACATAATATTGTCGGAAGCTGATTGGATAACTCACCAAGGGTTTGCTCGTTCCAGTGTTGATGCAAAGGCAACACATGGTACGCAAAGTGGAGCACCCCTGGAGGACCTTGAGTGGATGGTGCAGGCCTATCTGGATGACCCAATAGAGATCTTGTTTGATCAGAACCAATTGGTGTATAGGTATGGGAAAAGGCCTCAATGGCCACTGATCACCAAGCTGGCTATAAAATATTTGTCTTGCCCACTCGCAAGCGTGTCTTCTGAACGTGTTTGGTGCCATTGTAACTTCCAAAAGGACCCGCCTGATCAAGATGAATCAGCACTTCATACCACCATATTACAAAATACGCGAATCCACGCAAGAAGAAGAGGACACCGACTAGGTGACGGAAGTTCTTCTCTTTTAGCGGACCTACTCCCGGTTCAATTCACAGAGTTTGACGACGACACCACACCTAGGCTTGAAATAATTACTTTTTTTTTGTCCTTAATCACTTTTATTTCTGTGTCTTTGTTTGTTTTTCAACTTTTAGCACAACAAAACTATAATCACAACAAATACATCAGCAGCACAGTCTTCGTCTTATTTCCATATTGAAGGTGCCGCTGTCTGCATTCCTGAAGTTCACAAGTTCACAACTCAGTCATGCTCATCTATCCTCCTCCTCCAGACTCCACCTATCCATTTCCCTCAAGGCAGATGGCCGGATTATGCATAATCAAGAAACTGTTGCGTCGTAGACGAGTCCCCTCAAAAGAAGTGGGACTGGAATGACTGACTATGCTGACTGTTACTTCTGAAATTGACACGAGAGGCTGCCATGTGGCCCTTCACTTAAGAATAAGATGCTGACAAAAAGTGGAACAGGTAATGAATGATGAGATGGCATGCAGTGGACAACACTGGCTGTCTGGCTCTGATGAAAGCAATTGCTGTTTGTTTGTTGTGCATGAAATGAATCCTATGTGTTCTGTTATTATTTAATCTTTTACACACTAAATGTAACTCAAGTCTACTCTGTTTACCTTGTTTAATGCAAATTGTACTTCTACTGAAGGGGCCACTATGTTGCATTTTTTAATATGGAACATGTCCTTGGACTCACTGTGTGTAGACTGTGACTGCATGAACAACATTGAGTTTGACAACACCATGATGATGATGAGTCATGATGACCAAAGTTACATAATAACTTCACAGTCACTCACTGGGATGGATGGATCATCATCGTCAATTTACGGAAGAACTATGGCCATTTCGTGAGTGGCAAACAGGTAAACAAGTTACCAACAACCACAGCAGAACTACATGTCTGTCAGTGTAGTGTTATGCCAGAGTCCAGACAGCGGTTCATGTAAAATTGCGGCTATGTGGCTTGCTGTATAAAATTAGATCTGCTTTGTCTGTCTGTGTCAAAGAGGTATGCTACATGGAGGTTGGTTCACTCAGTGGTGCCTGCTTTGACCGTATGCATGGCCCTGGCCTCGTGTGTGCTAATTATTATCCTGGAAACAGAGACTCAGAGTAGGCACTTTAGAAATGATTCATGTATGTAATACCGTCGCCTCTGAAAGTGAAAGTGTTATTTTTGCACTACACACCGTAACTTATATTTTTCCTCTGTGGTGTTTTAATATCCCTTTCTGTTTTTCCATCGACAATTACAGGCCATCACTTACCCTTTGCGATGGGAAAAACATTAACTCAGGTTTACCATAGCAATCCGCAATTCCACATCCGCCAGTGGACAGTGTGGTCACCAAGATTGATCGACGGAGCGCCCAATGGAATGGAGGAGTACCGCGAATAAGAGGAATGGCTGGAAGCATGCAACTTACCAATTTGACCAGGACAACTGCAACATACAGTTACAGTATCCACTTCACTTGTCCTTATCTTTTAAATAATGTTATTGTTGTGAACTTCTGTGAGTGCGACTCTGTGCGTTTGCTCTCTGCTTCAAATTCATCCCTACAGCTATTTGATGTTTCTATGCTATTTTTAAAACTAATGTAATGTACTACTAAGTGTTTACTCTCTCTGAGGGCAGATAGGCAAGTGCAATTGCGTAATTACTGCAGCCCTGTACTGTCTAATTGTTTAGTACTAGTTAGTAAGTTGTAGTATAAGTACTACTTTTCAGTAACCTAACCATCCATTTAGCAAACAACTTCATGCATGCACTTCCTTTATGTCCCTTAAAAGATTTATGGATATGTTTGTATCCAAAGATTTGTTTTTCTTCATTTGTTGTTCGTCCATGCTGTGTTTTTTTTTCTCTCTCCAAAAAACCCCATTCCCATCCATTTTTCAAACCCTAACCCTCTTCCCCCGGGCTGTGTGGTTTTCATTGAGGTGTGACTAAATGACACCAATAATTCCACACGCTTGCTTGGGAGGATAAGGTCAAAAGCAACACAAAATCAATTTCAAGGCACTTTTAATAAAGCTTTAAAACTTACATAGACTTTTTGGTCATGAGTGAGTGAGCAAAAGGGTTTGCAATTTGCAAGCATGATTACGTGACTCTGAGAGGTCGGGACTCTGACTCCGTAGTCTTATGTTCTAGGTTGTATAATTATTGGGGATCATAGCTGCATTCGGGAGCTAAATAAGGACTCTGACACACTAGCTAGTCAGTAAAGAGATATGGAGTTCAACTTCTGTTATGACTGAAGTTTGCTTAAAGTCTAACTGCGCCTATTATCACCAATGCCCTATTTCTTGTCCATAGTATTGTATGTGCAGAATAGTCCCTGCAACAGTAGTAGTAACTAGTATGTCCTCCTATCCAATCAAAAAGTAAACTAGTATCTTACTAGTGGTGGCCATTGACATTGTTGGGAATTGTCAAAGCATAAACATTAGGAAGACTTCAATAGACATTATGGACAACACAGAGGACTGCACTCAGTGCCTAGAGCTATTGCTGAATAGGAGTTTTGTTTAACACCTTTTGCCAACTGTGCAAGCTTAGCTAGCTACACAGACAGACTAATAATAATAAACAGTAGAAGCACAGAGAGTCATAGTAGAGGCAGGATAAGAATTTATAAACAGTCTACAAGAAGATCAAAGACGATTTAGGAAAAAATAGAATTATGATGAACGTTTGGAATAAATAGGTGCTGTAAAACTTAGGGAAGTATAATTATTAATATTAACAGGAAAACTTCCTGGGGCCAGCAGAAGAGCCTTCGGCGGACCAATCCTGGCCTTCCTGCTCCGCCACCGCCACCTCTGTCCTCTTGCCCCTGGGAGGTGCTGATGTACATGAAAGAAAGACACAAACATAGATGATTATAGATACCCCAGCAATACCAACCCCGGTGGTGGGTCTGCGAACCAAGATCACATCAGAAAGTCCTGGAGAACAGAACGGCCAAAGAACCAGTCTCTCCGGACTTGGTTGTCCAGGCAGTAGTGCTTGGTAAACGTGTGCAGCGAGGCCTAGTAGCTGCCTGACAAATGTCCTGCAAGGGAACGTCGTGTCCCAGGGCAGTAGTGGCCGCCGTCGCCCTGGTAGAATGGGCGCGCAACCCCACTGGAGGCTCCTATTTAGCCAAGGAGTAGCAAACCTTTATGCACAGAACGACCCACCGAGAGATGGTCCATTTGTACACAGCCCAACCTTTCTTGGAGCCCACGTAGCCAACAAAGAGCTGTTCATCCACCCGGAACTGTTGTGTGCGACTCAGATAGAAAGAGCGCGCACTTTTTGGGTCCATACGGTGGAGCCGCTCTTCCTCTTTAGAAGGATGGGGAGGCGGAAAGAAGGTGGGCAAAGTGATGGTCTTCCCGATGTGAAAGGCAGTGACAATCTTTGGCAGAAAGGAAGGATCAGTCCTCAGAACAACTTTATCCGAATGAACAGAAGGAAAAGGAGGTTTAGAAGACAGAGCCTGGAGCTCACTCACTCTTCTGGCAGAGGTGATGGCAACCAGGAAAGGAGTCTTCACAGTCAGAAGACGAAGAGGGGAATTATGAAGTAGCTCAAAGGGAGCGTACATCAGAAAGGTAAGAACTAGATTCAAGTCCCACTGAGGCGTCACAAAAGGAACAGGAGGAAACATGTGCCTTTCAAGAATCTATTTACAACAGGGGACTTGAAAAGGGAAGGCTGATCTGGGAGCCTGAGAAAGGCGGACATGGCCGAGAGATAGCCCTTGATAGTGACCAGAGCAAAGGCTGTTGGGCCAAAGAGAGAAAAGAGAAGGACCTCTGAAAGAGGAGCTGAAAGGGGATCCACAGCCTTTGCTGTGCACCATGCCACTAACTTATTCCACCTACAGGCGTATACCGTTTTTATAGAGGGACGCCTGGCTGCCAGAATTATATTGCCGACTTCGGGAGGCAGGTCGAAAGAAGTCAACTGCTGCCGCTCAATCTCCAAGCAAGGAGGTGGAGACAGGACAGGTTCGGGTGGAGGACCGTCCCCTGCTGCTGCAACAGAAGATCCTCCCGAAGAGGCAGACGGGTCGGGGGATCGATGCTCATACTGAGTAGCTCGGGATACCATACTCTTCGAGCCAAGTCCAGAACCACAAGAATGACTTGGGCCCAGTCGCGCCTGATCTTCTTCAGCACTCTGTGCAGAAGTTGTATAGGCGGAAAGGTGTACAACAGACCGCAGCTCCACTCACGACGAAAAGTGTCGCTGAGTGAGTACCGCCTTGGAAATTCCAACATGCAGAACTGTTGACATTGCGCATTCTCTTCAGTGGCGAACAGATCTAAACAAGGCTCTCCCCACTGCTGAACGACTGGCAGTGAGCATTCTCGTGAGTAGCAAACAGGTCCACCCGAGGAGTTCCCGACGTCCGGAAGATGTGACAAACCACCTCAGAATGAAGCCTCCACTCGTGGTCGGCTGAGAACTGCCGACAGACTGTCTGCACGCACGTTTAGTACTCCGGCCAGATGATTTGCCATCCGACAAATCTGATGATCCTGAACCCAGAGGCAGATACTCTCTGCAGAAACAATGCAACCCTACTCCTCCCTGTTTGTTGACATACCACATCGCGGTAGTGTTGTCCGTTAGGACTTGAACCGACTGACCACGAAGGGAAGGGAGGAAGACCTTGAGCGCCAAACGTATCGCCCGTAACTCCAGAAGGTTGATGTGAAGCAACCTTTCCTCTGGAGACCACAGACCCTTGATCTCCAGGTCCCCCAGATGAGCACCCAGCCCTGGAGTGGATGCATCAGTTATCACTGGGGCCACCGACGGAGGTAGATGGAAGGGCATCCCTTGAGACAGATTGCCTTCCACGCTCCACCAAGATAGATCCGCCGCAGCTTCTCTGGAGATCCTCACAGACTCCCTGAGATCCCTGCTGTGCTGATACCACTGCCTGCGGAGGCACCACTGGAGCGTCCTCATGTGCCAGCGTGCATGATTGACCAACAGAATGCAGGAAGGAAGCAGGCAAAGCAGGCGAAAGACCTTCAGGAATGGAACGACAGCTCCATTGTAAAACAAAGGAATCATTTCCTGAATGTCAAGAATCCTTTGAGGAGGGAATGCTCGACAGACAGTGGTGTCCAGTACCGCCCCTATAAACAGGTTGCGCTGAGAGGGCACTAGGTGAGACTTGGGCACATTTATCGAAAAACCCAATCTGTAAAACAGCTGCGTTGTCACTTGCAGATGATGACATACCTTCTCCGGCGACCCTGCTTTGATCAGCCAGTCGTCCAGATAGGGGAAAACCAAAATCCCCGACATTCTGAGATGAGCTGCCACCACTGCCATCACCTTGGTAAAGTCTCAAGGTGCAGTAGTAAGACCAAACAGAAGGACCGCAAACTGATAATGTTGCGACCCTATTGTGAAATACTTACTGTGCGACTTCACGATCGGATATGAAAATACACGTTCTGCAAGTCGATCGACACCATCCAATCCACCTGTTGCAGCGCTTGAAGAACCTGCGCAAGAAGGGTAAGCATCTTGAAATTTTTCTGCTTCAGAAAAAGGTTCAAGATCCTGAGATCCAGGATTGGAAGTAACCTGCTATCCTTTTTGGGTATCAGGAAATACCAGGAGTAGCACCCCTGACCCCTTTCCTGCTCCGGAGCGACCTCTATCGCACCTTTTTTCAGTAATGTTAGGACTTCCTCCTGTAGGAGAAGAATGTGCTCCTCTGAGCAAATCCCTTGCCAAGGAGGGTAATTTGGAGGGAATTCCCGAAAGGGAAGAGCATACCCATTCCCCACAAGATTGAGAACCCAAAAGGTCTGTAGTGACCGATTCGCAATCTTGCAGAAAATGAGTAAGCCGACCCCCTACAGGACAGAAATGATCTTGAATGGCAGTTCTAGGGCAGCTTTGTTGTGGTAATAGGAGGGGCTGTAGAAGAAGAGGAGGAGGAGGGCTGAAGACCTTGTGGGAGACCTCTATTTTTGCCCCTGTAGGACCTATACAAGGTATTTTGCTGCTGCTGCTGGGGTTGTTTGCAGGAGCGAAAGGACGATCTCCCAAAACCTCTATACCTCCTAAATGTTGAACCTCTAGGCTGAGTCTGAAGGCCTAGAGATGTGGCCGTTGCCTTACTATCTTTAAATCTTTCCAAGGCCGCATCTGCTTTCTTGCCAAAGAGACCAGAGCCATCAAAAGGTAAGTCCAAAAGTGTTGCCTGTACAACTGGGGAGAACTCCGAAGATTTAAGCCAGGAACTTCTTCTTGTAGCCACAGAAGATCCCATGATCCTGGCGACAAAGTTTGCCTTGTCCAAACCACTCTGAATCACTTGCCGAGCAGCCGCTTGAGTGTCCTGCAACACCTCATTAACAATTTTCCTATCATCTTCGGACAATTTTGGGGCAAGCTGTTTCGCCGAGTCCGTGAGAGCATGGATATAGCGACCCATAAGACAGGTGGCATTAGTTGACTTAAGGGCCATGCTAGCCGAAGAAAACATCTTCTTAGCGGACTGGTCGAGCTTTTTAGACTCGGTCTGCCGGAACCTGCGGAAAGGCACCGGAAAACATCTTTGAACAGGCTGCCTGGACTACTAGACTCTCAGGAGAAGGGTGCAATGATAAAAACTCAGGATTCCATGGAGCCACCCTATATCTCCTGGAAATTGTCTGGTTAACTGCTAGGGCCGAGAATGGTTTGTGCAAGACCTCGAAAACAGGCTTAGTAATTGCCTCATTAAATGGTAGCAGAGGTTCTACCACAGAAGTAGGAGAGTGGAGAACTTCCGTCAGTATATCAGATATAAATTCAACAGAAGGGAGTTGAAGGTCCAAAGTTTCTGCTGCCTTTTTTATTTACTGTATGGTAGGAGGCAACATCCTTTGAAGGAGCATCCAAAACCGGAGAAAGCTCCCACTCAGGAGACATATAAAGGCCACTTGCCTCTTTTAACTCATTAAACAATCATCAGAGTCCTCAACCTCACCTTCCTCCAGACGAAATCTCTGTTCCTCCAAAACCCTCTGAGCTTCTCTCTTAGATCTTATTCTAGGCGCCGACGCCAGTGGAGCCGAGACCGACTCCGAAGCGTTGTACACGGATCCGTCGGCACAGCCTGCGCCGATCGAGGTCGAGCTGATGAGAGGATGGAAACGGCGTAGACGTCCTCGGCGCCGGGAAATGCCAAGACGGTGCCGCTGGAAAGAATGGCATGAATGGAGCCTGGACATAGGCCTGAGGTACTCCCAAATTAAATGCAAATAGCCCCATAGGACCCGAAGGTGCTCCAGAGGGGTACATAGCTCTATGGAATACTCCATACATCGCATTTAGATATTGCAAAGGCTAGGAAAAGGAGGGTAAGGCATCAGGGACAGACTCCAGTACAGGCGTTACCGTGTTCGGGCCAGCCGGCCCGACAGCGGATCCAATGGAATCACATGCTCATCCGGCACAGGAACCTCTTCTACCGGAGCCGGAGAATGTTCTAAAGTCGGTGATAGAGCCGGCGGAGATCGAACAGGAGAAACTCAAGGTGAAGCCGATTTCTCCTGAGAAGCTGGATTCGAAGAAGAAGCTGGATTCGAGGGAGAAGGAGAAACGAAGTCCTTTGAACGTTGATGTACTGTAGAAGCCAACTTCGGCGCTGCCTCTTTATCAGCATGACGCCTCGAAGAATGTCTCTTCTTCTTCTTGTGCTTTTTAGCTCTTAAAGCATGCCCTGACGTCGATCTCGAGCCCGACCTCGACCTGGAGCGAGACCTCTACCTTCTTTTTTCCTTCATTTTTGCCATGAAGAGCTTCGCTTCTCTTTCTTTAAGGGCCTCCGGATTCATTTTCTTGCAACAGGCAAATCCCTAGACATTGTGATCTGATGAAAGACACCAAACGCAGTCTTCATGTGGATCCGTAATGGACATATGTCCTTCGCACTCCCTGCAAGGCTTGAAACCGGACTTCCTCGACAACATCCTTGAAAGGAAACAAGAAGAAGCACAGGAATACAGCCAGAAACACAGAATAACAAGTGAAACTACTGAGAGTCCTAGAAAAACTGTTAACATCGACGGCGCGGAAAAAAAGGGAACTGATGTCATCATGCCGACGAGGCTCCTTCATGGCTCCAGTGACGTCAGCGGGGTCGCGAGCGGAGCCTTGGTTCTAAGACGTCATCCTCGTCGGCGCGGAGAGCTACAAAAAATTCCGAATGCTGCTGGAGCAGGGGCTATTCACAAAGTGAGGAATCCACTGGCAGATGTATCCATCAGAACTGTAATGCAGCTGCACCATCCGAGCAAAACCGATATTCTCTGGTCCAGGTAGAAGTGAAAAAAACCTTGCCCGATTTGCGAGAACCTTTGACTTCGTACCACCAAGCTGGATGATATATCGATAGGCGGACATGTTGTCTATGTTCAAGGGAAAGGATCATGACACGCTTTGAGAATCCTGAAAGCTGTTCTAAGCATTTGATATGCAGCCCTCTTTCCTGCTTAGACAATGGGCCTCTGGTGGTAAACTCTCCAGAAAGCACCCAAGCCTGAGAGGCCCTCGGCTGATTTGATCACTACGTTTGGAGCAGTAAAAACACATTTTCCATGCTACCACCTGGTCCATACACCACTGGAGCTTTGACCTGGATTCTGCTGAGAGTCAACCCTTTTCTCTGTAAGGAAGACCCTTGTGCAAATGAGCTGCTTTCAAGTGTTGAAAAGCTTGAGAACATAAATGGCCTAGACTATGCTAGAAGACCTACTATCCTGGCCAGATATTAGAGGAAAACATTCTCTTTAGTCAGTGCAACTCAAGTCCTTCCTGATCAGCATAATTTTCTTGCGAGAAAGTTTGAATATTTGCTTTACTCCGTCAACGAGGAATTCTCAAAAACACATTGATTGCAATGGAGTGAACACTTGATCTCTGTTCATTGATCCGGAGTAGAGAAAGTGCCAGCTCCAGATACTACTGCTGGAAGAGTACAGCATTGTGGTGTAAGAATAGAATACTGTGCTGGAAGACTATTAGCCTGACGGCCCGGACCATAATAATTCCACTACTACCTTTAGGACCTTGATGAACAACCAAGGAGCAGATGAGTCCAATTGGGAGTACCACAAACTAGTAAATCTGTCCCACCCACCGGAACTGTAGGAATCTGCAGTGGGGCGGCAAAATTGGAACTGTCAAGCAGGCACCCTTCAGGTCTATTCTCACCATCCAATTGTCTGGAAAGAGTACGTCCCGTAGTAGATGGAGATCCTCCATCCTGAAAGGTCAGTAAGGAAGCCAATTCCTTCAAGTTTATTATCGTACGCAGACATGTGTCCTTCTTTTCTTCTTTCTCATTGCCCAGGTAAAAGGGGGTCAGAGGAGTCAATAAAAGGACTGCGCTGCATTTTAGGAACACGTGTGTAAGCCGTTCCAACGGTACCAGAAGGAGGTGATGTCACTTTTTTGGCTTTAGTCTTTGCAGCCGCCTTTGAGACTTCAAGAGGTTCAAATGGTTGATGAGGGCTAAGGTCTTCCTCTGTAGGAGGGGTTAAAACTGGATTACACAGCTAGTATCCGTTTACTCAGGGGCTCTAAGGCTGTGAACATGACTTGCTGTAGGGACACACTAACAAATTCCTCACCTACAGAAAAGGGTAGCGACTCCTCCACATAGCCAGTATTAAGCTCATTTCTTTGGTTTCTGTCGGGTTGCTTTCTTCTGGTGACCATGGCCACGGGCACCAGAAGAATGCATGGAATGTTGTGGTGAGGTGCATTCGAGTTTTAATGGTGGAAGGGAGGTTGGCAGTTGCTTTCTATGTGAGGAGGCCGCAGTTTCTAGTCCTGTTGACTACGAAATAAATCAAGCTTTCTTACCTTCAATCGGTGTTGCAGCGTCTTTATACTGGCGACGAGTTGCCAGTCAGCAGGACACCCTACATGTGTCTTCTCCAGATCGTGCACGGCCGTGTGAAGATCCCTGCTTGGACTGCAACATACCCTTCTTGCCAGATTTTCTCCAAAACCGCCAGCAGAGGTGCTCTCTGGCTCCAGCAGTGCACACTTTGGAGGCACTGGGCACTTAATCTACTATTAAAGAAGCTGTGCTGGCTACTGCCCCACTTCCTCCCTCTTTGTCACTTCACAGCACGTACGCCGGTCGTCCATTTTGGATTAGGCCTGTAAGTGACTGCCTGACTTCCTCACAACATGAGGTTACTGACAGGTATGCCGGTTTCCATTTTAGATCGGATTGGTTCCGGTCTACATTGCTCAACACTACGTCAACCTTCGCCCGACGGTCATTTCTGATCAGGCTCTTGCTTTATTACTGGTATATTTTTGTGTAGTTGTGCTTTCTGTGCAAATACAGTGTGTTGCATTAGCGGTGACACACACACCAGATCTCCTGAAATCATTACTCTACAGTGCTAGGACATTAAGCACTTCTACTAGAGTGGTGTCTGCCTGGTTACCAGTCCATTCTTTACGTAATTGTGCTAACAATGCAAACTACGAGGGGCACTAGGTTGCCAATGTTCCCTCTAAATTTTTTCGGCTGCGTGGGGCAGTGCAAGATCTCTGTGCGCTGCAGCCAAGGCTGTGTGCGCGACGTATGAGAGTGCGGCCATTGAGTATATAAATCTGTGGTGATTACCATTCAAAACATTTGGTTGCAATGAGAGAACAAGTGCATTTCACACATACAGCTCTAATTAACAGGGATTTGTGATAGTATTGCACTGTGGAGACAGATCATCATGACATTGTTTATTCTAGTTGTATCTATACTTCAGGCTTAGAAAAGGACAAGACTCAGAAGGGAGCCCCATTTTAAGATTTTACTGAATATTCTTGATTGGAGCACTGATCATTTGGTGGGGATTGCTGGAAGAGAATATATATTTAGCAAGTTGACAATTACATAACACAGTTACATTATGTTGTACAATGTAATGATTAATTTCTTTCCTAAGAGGAAGTGTGTGAAATGTGCCCATCTAGCCCAATCAGATTGTGGGAAAGGGTGGCTCAGACAAGTCAAGTGCCATCACTAGATGGGACACATTTGCTTCTTTCGTTGGTCCATGCCATTCTTCCAGTGCTGATAAATTATATCAAGGTCAACTTTGATATTTAAGAAATTGGCCTTTGTCATCATCAGTATAACCAAGCGATTCTCCTCCAGTCTAGTTCTTGATTTGAACTTGATAATGTTCAAGTGACTGAATCCTGGTTCACAGTCTGCACTTGATGACTGAAATGTTGTAACATGACTGACAAGCCACATGATGCAAAGCATGCTATTGGTTGGACATTCAAAAACGGCAGGTGGTATACGTAAATATCACTCAGCAAACCTGAGAAAGGAAAGATAAAATGTAGTTCTTGCATACATTTATCAGGATACTCATTGAAAAATATTGAGCGTTATCTCACATCCATTTTGTTTTCATAGATTTACTCAGAGATGTCTTTTAATCCATAGGCAAAGCGGGCTCTGGGCCAGGACCCCAGCTTTTCAGGGGGCCCCCTGAGAGAGCCAGCTTGGTTCGGAAGAGTCATGCTCTAGAGACCCTGAATAATTCTTACACAAATTGTAATTGATTCTCACACATCACCCTTATTCAAAATAAATGAAAGGAAAACGGTATTTGAAACAAACCTTTTGCAGAGAAATTATGGGTTTATGTTTCATTCTTTCAGATCAAAGCAGAACCTAACATATTCATATGTTACAGATATTATTTGCAGTGCTATTAGTGAACTGCTGCGGTCTTACAATATTGAAAACACACCTCACTATCCCTAAATATTAGATGTAAACACATTTAGAATGCCATGGTTTAAATCTCTAGCTAAGCGCCCACCCAAAGTCAAAATGCTATATAATTGCTCTATGACGGATATGAACACCCAGCGCAGTGCTAAAACAATCTCAGGGCGCATTGCTGATATTGCACGAAAATTGTATCTTCAATTCAACCCGAGATTAATAAATCAGGTTGTCCAATGTTCTAAACTGAAACATACACAGTATTAATAAACAGCATATATGGCATATAACATGTACAAATATGACAAATTTGGCATATTTGTACATTTACAAATACTTACTTACTATAGCTTGGCTCAAGTATTCATTTTCTTTTTACTTCTCCTAGTCTGCCTCAGATCGGCCTGGTACATTTTCAATATTATCGCGGTTCTGCCCAAACAGCTACGATCTGATACCAGGAGCATAAATGATGTTTATCTGACAGAAGAAGCGTGCAAGAAGCATAAAAAGCTGATATCAGTCGTAGAACTGAGCATCAGCTAAGGTGGCTGAAAGAGGGCTCGACCACCATCTGTAACCTGATTGGAGAGAGGGGCGGCAGCAAAGACTCTCTAAAGCATGGGTACCCACAAACATTCTCTAGGGGGCCAAATTTACAGTGTGGTTTGTGGCTGAGGGAATCACTGGTGGTGGCGGGGTCAGTGGGGGCGTGGGCGGGGCTATAGCAAAAAAAAACTGTGACCATGAGGTTGGACACAGGCCCCTGCAGTAGACGCCTTCGTCCACTGAGCCACCAGACCCGGCATACACATATCTTTCTCGCTCTTTCTGTCTCCCTCCCTACCACTATCTATCTCGCCCTCCCTCTCATTTTCTCCCTCTCTTTTTCTCTGTATCCCTCCCTTTCTCTATCTGTCTCTCCCTCCCTCTCACTCACTCTGTCTCCCTCTGCCTCCCTCTGTCTCACTCACTCTGTCTCCCTCTGCCTCCCTCTGTCTCACTCACTCGGTTTGTCTCACTCGGTCTGTCTCCCTCCCTCTGTCTGTCTGTCTGTCTGTCTCCCTCCCTCTGTCTGTCTGGCTGTCTGTCTGTCTCCCTCTGTCTGTCTCCGTATGTCCCTCTGTCTCTCTACCTCCCTCTGTCTCGCTTACTCTATCTCCCTCCCTCTGTCTGTCTGTCTCCCTCCCTCCCTCTGTCCGTCGCCCTCCCTTTGTCCGTCGCGATCCCTCTGCCGGTCGCCCTCCCTCTGCCGGTCGCCCTCTGGCTCCCTCCCTCTGTCTCCCTCTTCCTCCCTCTGCCTCTATCTGTCTCCCTCTGTCTCCCCCTGACTACCTGCCTCTGTCTCGCTCTGCCTCCCGGTCTCCCTTTCTCTGTATCCCTCTTGTCACCCTCTATCTGTATCGCTCTGTCTCCCTCCCTCTCGGTCTCACTCCCTCGCTCACCCTCGGTCTCCCTCTCTCTGTCTCCCTCTAAGTCTCCCTCGCTGCCTCTCTGTCTGTCCCCATCTGTCACAGTCTCCATCTGTCACAGTCTCCGTCTGTCACAGTCTCCGTCTGTCACAGTCTCCGTCTGTCACAGTCTCCGTCTGTCTCTCTCTACCTCCTTCTCTCCCTCTCTACCTCCCTCCTTCTCTACCTCCCTCCCTCTCTCTCTCTCTCTCTCTCCTTCTCTTTCTCCCTCTCTGTCTCCCTCTCTGTCTCCCTCTCTGTCTCCCTCTCTGTCTCCCTCTCTGTCTCCCTCTCTGTCTCCCTCTCTGTCTCCCTCTCTGTCTCCCTCTCTGTCTCCCTCTCTGTCTCCCTCTCTGTCTCCCTCTCTGTCTCCCTCTCTGTCTCCCTCTCTGTCTCCCTCTCTGTCTCCCTCTCAGACTCCCTCTCAGACTCCCTCTCAGACTCCCTCTCAGACTCCCTCTCAGACTCCCTCTCAGACTCCCTCTCAGACTCCCTCTCAGACTCCCTCCCTTTCTCTCCCTGTTTCCCTCTGTCTGTCTACCTGTCTCCATCCCTCTGTCGCCCTCCTCCCGCCGTCTGTCTCCCTCCCTCTGTCTGTTGCGCTGTCTCCCTCCCTCTCTCTCTCCCTCTCTCCGTACCTTCCTCCCTCTGTCACTCTCCCTCTGTCACCCTCCCTCACTCACTCACTCTCCCTCGGTCTCCCTCACTCACTTCCCTTTGTCTCCCTCCCTCTGTCACCACATCCTGCGTGTGTGCCAGACTCCAGAGAAGTAGCAGGATGGGGTGAAATCAGGCCTGCAACAAATATTGGGTTCAAAGTGCTTCAGCCCCCCCCCTTGTTGTGGGTGTCAGCCTGGGCTTAGACAGCTTCCCGGGCACACACACAGCCGCATCCCGATACTTCACAAGTCTTTAAAAGACCATTCACTTTTTAACGAGGCTTTTCTGGTTTATCACCCCTTCTAGAGCCACTGTGCATATTGTTGAAAGACCGTACTTATCTCTAGCTAAGCAGAGACGTGCACGCTTTGTAAGACTGTCTGCGCGTTTGGAAAAGATCCTGTGCGCACCCGCCCGAGAGCGCAGCTTACTGGGAACAATGTAGGTGGCGCACATCCAAGACGGCCACACACCTGTGAGGCTCAGGAAGCTTGGCGATGTAATCAGTCATTTCTCCTCATATCTACCAGGTATAATTGTAAATTAACACTGTCTACCTGCTTGTTAGACCGTCCGGTCACACTGGGTAAACAATTTCGGCTCTCCCACTTCCCGGCGCTCGCCAACTGGACTTTCCATGCTGCGGGTGCCATAACTGGAGACCTGGTCGGCTGCTGCACCTACTCGAGCCCCGGGGATCCCACGTGGAGCTAGGCCCGACACTCAACGGGCCCGTGCCGGAGATCCCCTGTCGCATGCCAGCTTTCTCTACATTGGTATGCATCTCACGCTGCTGGCACATTTAATTTCAGAAGCCTGTGTTTTGTACTCGGCGGAGAGAAGGTGAGACACGCCGGTTGCGGCCATTCCTCCTCAGCGCGGGGTGCACCATTTCTTCACCGTACACTGCAACGGTGGGCGCGCGAGAGGAGGCGTGTGGAGTAACCTCCTGCCCCCCAGGGACGTTGCCGCTTTACACGCTGTGTTTTCTCTCTTACATCTGGGGCCTGCAACGCAACGCACCAACCCGAAGGACAACTCAGTGAGGGTAAGCCTGACATCTGTTTTTCCACGCACAGGCCCGTTATAATTGGCCTACACAACCTCTGCCCTGCTTCGGAGATACTGCACCGGCTGCCCTCCCTGTCCATGCTTCTCCTGCGAAACCCCGCTTGACAACCTTTTCGCGGCAGGGAACCGGTAGCACTGCTGTTTACATTGAGCCCATACCAATATCTGCCTCTTCCCAGACGCCGGCGAGCAGAAGCTTTACACCTCACCTACATTCCCGTGTGGCCTGCTTCTGGGTACTCGCCCAACACTCCTTACAGTGCACTAACGTTTGGAGCAATTTCATTTGCATTTTTGAGCAGTAACAATCCCCGCTATGGCTCTTTCTGATATGTGCTGACTAGGCAAGAAACTGCATGCTGCTGCCTGCCTCCAGGTGGTGGATCCTTTTTTCCTGCCACTGAGCTGCTCTACGATACTCTGACTCCTGGTGATACCCCTCTCCCCCAGGCCTGTTGTGCTGCTGCCCGTGACTGCAACACCTACATTGCACACAATTTGGGGATTTGGTGACAACTATCTACACATACTGCTACATCGTCTAGACGTGTGGAGTGATGCAATGGGGAAGCCTGATAGCCGTCAGCCTAGACTGACCTTTGATGCCATAAAAGCTGCGATGCGATCAGCCTCTGTGGACAATGAACCCACTAATATAGATCAAGAGCAAGCACCCTCCCAATCTTCTGAAGATGATGTTAAGACGTTGCTTCTGGCTGTCCAGCATTTTCTATCAGATCTGTCGGGGAAGATGGACACAATGAATAATCGTCTGACTTTCTAGTACAAAAAGTAGACAAGCCTGATGGGCAATAGAGGAGGCTGAACGACAGTATTTCCGAGAATGAAGATACCACTGCTCCGATGCAAGCCCAGGTAACGCAAATAGACAAGTTACTGAAAGTCATTGCGGCTAAGAATGAAGACATTGAAGCCAGGAGCCGCTGCCGTAACGTCCGTATAATAGGCATACCAGAGAGTACAAATATAAGGGCGCATTGAGGATTACATTGAGCATCTCCTAAAGGGCTCTTTTGGTGCAGATTCTTTCTCGCCCCATCTAGTGGTTGAACGTGCACACCGCTCCCTAGGGCCAAGACCTCCGCCGGGCAAAACCCAAACCCATCATTGCCCGTCTTCTTAACTACCGGGACTGTGATGTTGCATGAAGCCCGTGAACTGAAACCACTGCAATTCGATGGGAACACATTCACCATCTATCCAGATTTTACCCTGGCTGTTCAGGAGGAACGCCGAAAATTTCTCACTGTCAAGCAGAAACTTTGCAAGGCTCAAATAAAGTATGCCCTCCTATATCCTGCGAGGCTTCAGATTGCACACAATGGCAATCATATCTTCTGCACGAATCCGCAGCAAGTGGAAGATTTTCTAAAAACGGTTGAGACGTTTGCCATGCCATGACCACACCTCCAGATCTCCTTCACCATTCAGGGGCTGAGTGGAAACAGAAAGACACATGCAGTGATCGTCTGTCGCAACCTAAACTCGTCCTAGCTAACTGCGCCATCATGCAATGAGATGCTGGTATCCTACGCATCATTCACCTCTTTGATGGACCCTTGTCAAACCTCCTCTGGATGGTCCTGCACTCCTGCAGAATGGTCAGGGACAGATAAGTGCCCTAGGGGCTTTGACCAAGGACTGTTATATAAATGCATGCTTACACTTGCCTTAGTGTATCGTTGGTAGATCTAACGAATACATCGCCGAGCACTCCTTCCCCTTGCATCCCTATACTCCCCCTAATGGGTTGATACCCGGGGACTACACTGTAGTTAGTTGGGACATTGGATGGGATTACTGCCCCCTTGGTCCCCCCCGCACCCCCCCAAATGGGAGATCCCCCTTGCTATTTTTATCTTTGGGTTGTTTCTTGTTGTGTTCTTCCTTTGCTTTGCTGGCCTTATCTGGCTAGAGAAAGTAGGTTGAGACGTCGGGAGTTATTGGGTGGGCAACACTATGCCAGCACAATTAAGGTGCCATTGTGGGTGTCGAAAGGATGAAAGTTAAAAGCTTGTTCTGAGGCTAGCTCAATGGGGGGTGGGATAAGATGAGAACGTTTTCTATTGTTCTGTTACATATCTGACAGCTGTAGCTCAAGATGCCAATTCATATGTGAGTGGACACATTATCTTTCGACAAAAACATGCTCGCCATATAACCTTCTCCTGGCTGCTATGACAGCACAAACTGACCACACTTGCATCAAATTGCTCACATGGAATTTCAGGGGTCTCTGTGACCCTCGTAAACGTAGACAAATACTAGCGTATTTAGATAGGCACCACATACAAATCGCTATGCTCCAAGAAACCCACATGGACCCTCAACGCCCTTCCTGCTACGGCAGAAGATGGGCCTCTGCATGTGCCTTCGCCTCCTACTCGACATACTCACGCGGCAAGCTCATATTAGTTAGGAGAAATACACCATTCATATTGAGTGACATATACAGTGACACTGCTGGCCGCAGCTGCATAGTCTGGGGTCCACTGGGTACAAAATCAGTCACCTTCGCTTGTAGTCAAGGTCCTAACTGGGACAATTCCGATTATTTCACAACTCTCTGGGGACACATAGTTAAAATAGGCTCCACCCATGTTATATGGGGGAGAGATTTTAACACAGCTATATGCCCGACCATGGACCGTTCCAACCCCCTTCCTCATCATTATACCAACTCTCAAGAGGCTTTTTCTGGGCTGCTTACGGAACACGGCCTGGTGGATGCGTGGTGTTACGTACACCCCACTGATAGGGAAGGCACATTCTATACAGCAGGGCACACAACTTGGTTTCGGTTAGATTACTGGGTCTGCTCACGTGGAGTGACCCCCAGGAATCAATCTGCTAAGCAATTGGCTCGTACATACTCAGATCATGCACCGGTGTACCCCCTAACTCAATAACCACCCCACGTTGCTGGAGGCTAGTGCCGGAAACGCAGTTGGATACTGTCTTTCAAACTGAACTAGGAGAAGAAACTATGGATTTCTTTACCAGGAATAAGGGCTCTGTTGAACGGGTGGGCACGCTTTGGGAGGCTTTTTAAGTCACTGTCCGGGACATATGCAAGTCCAAAAGCTTTGGAGTACTCTGTGATGTTAGGAGAAACTTGCGCCGCCTAGAGATTGAAATCAAACAGCAGTCCACATGTCCGTTTCAAGCTAATTCAGGTACCCAGCGAGCTACGCTCAGCGAAAAGCTCATAAACTACACTGCTACTGCGGACTGGGAGGTGAAGCTCAGAGGCAAATATTTCACTGCTCGTCATTATGGAGAGGGCGCAAGACCTTGCCGAGCATTGGCGAATACTATTAGGCAACCTCGCTTTTCCAGCTATATCTTAGATGTGATAGATGGTGCAGGGATAAGCCTTAGGGATAGTCGACATATTAAACACATTTTACGCTATACTATACAGACTTATATAGTTCGCAACGCACCTCTCCCCCTGACTTGACTCACAGCACAATTTTTTAGCAGCGCCCTTTGAAGATGATGAGCTGCGGGCAGCCATCATGCAAATGAAGTCCAGGAAAGCGCCAGGTTCCGATGGCCTTCCCATTGATTTTTATACAAACCTACATCAACCAGCTGCTCCCAGTACTGAAAGAGGTAATTCTTGAAGCCCAGAGACACAAATCCTACCTGCCTCGATAAGAGAGGCGCTAATGATATCATTATTAAAACCGGGCAAACTCGAAGACTGCTGTGAATCTTACAGGCCATTCTCTCTCATAAACACAGATGCAAAAATACTTGCTAAATTGCTAGCAAACCGTCTCAGCCTACTGATGGACAAACGGGTCCTCCCAGACCAGGCCGGATTTATTCCCGGAAGGGCGACTTCTCACAACCTTAGGACGCCATTCTCCATCTTACAGGCAGTAGATCCCAAACTAGCGCTGGTGGCTGTGTTTCTGGATGCCTCGAAGGTCTATGATTCAGTGGAATGGGACTATTTTTTCAACATCTTACAATGTACAGCACTCCCCACATGCTTTCTATCATGGGTCCGGCTTCCTTACACCTCACCAACGGCAAAAGTTTTGATCAACGGACACACCTCACCCTCAATCTCTCTATCCCGCGGCACTCGGAAGGGGTGTCCGCTCTCCTATTCTTTTTGCCTTAGTAATGGAACCATTGACAGCCAAGATTAGGCAACACTATCATCACATAGGCCTCCGCGGCTTCCTCCGTCCAATTCTAATCTCTCTTTACACAGATTGTGTCACCCTCTACATTAAAGGACCCCCCGCCAAAATCTTAACCCACTACTGCGCAAGTTCGTTAAATTCGGCGGCCAATCCGGTATCCACATTAATTGGTCCAAATGACAGATATTACCGTTGACCAGCTCTGCTACTCATTTCTAAACAGATTTTTCCATGGTGTGGTGTGATGAAGATGCTAGATACTTGGAGATCCGTGTCGCAGCGGATCAAAATGAGCTAATGCGGCTCAACTATGGGTGTGCAAAGGAGCACGTCATCAATCGATGGATTGCCCTGCCTTTAACTATGGCCAGTCGCATATCCCTCATCAAAATGGTAATTCTCCCCAAATTCTTATATTTATTCCTTAATATTCCTTGCAACCCCGGACAACACTTTTTCACCTCCCTCAGATCTGAACAGATTATATTGGTATGGGGCGGTAAACAGCCGCACATTCAATGGGACATGCTAATGCGGCCTTATGCACAAGAAGGTTTCGACATACTTAACTTTGAATTATACTATATATGCGCTCAGGCACACTTTGCCCATTTTGGTTTCATTCGCCCCACTATACTCCACATGTCGCCACTGAACATTGGCTTGTAGATCCAGTCCCACTAGATGGTGTCCTACTTTCTAACATTGACCCCCGAGAGTGTTACCCCACTTCCGTAGACTGCACAATAAAAGCCCGGCCCCGCATATTAGACCACACACCAGAGTCCTGCCTGTACTCCCCCCCTTCTACCACTTACCTATCATCCAGAGGGGTCACGATTACAAGAAGGTTTATTTAAGAAGTTTGCACGTACACAAAATATTCACTGCTGGAGAGACCTATATGTTACTGGTAAATTTCGCACTCGCAAACAACTATGCCCCAACCCCCCACCATCTACCATAGAAACCTTTTTATATGCCCGCCTTCGCCATGGCATCCAAGCATGTCACCCCACATATTCCTCTGAGCCTGCGACATTGACCCCACTGCACCAAATCCTGCGCGCGTCCACTGCCACACACTTGGTGTCCACGCTCTACCACACTCTGTATATAGATGCTGACTATCCTCCATGCACAGCTCGTGCTAAATGGGCGGCGGAGCTGGGACAGGACCTCACTGACGAACAATGGTTATTCTGCTGTAAACAGACGGAACATGTCTACTCTAATAGCAGACTCCCAATCATTCATTATAGATTCCTACATCGCAGCTACTACACTCCGGTTAGACTCCATAATTTTGGTTTGTGGGACACAAACAGATGTGATAAGTGTAAAGCAGACCATGCTGATTTCCTGCACCTTGCTTGGGAGTGTCCAGAGGTACTCACCTATTGGCAACAGGTCCTCACAGCTCTGGACTATGACTCCCGTGCCTATCTCTCGATCACCACTTATAACCCTCCTTGGGTACACTGAACACATCCCTGCCAAATATTGAAAATGTGTGTCCTTTGTCTTGTGCTGGCTAAGCGGCAAGTGGCCTGCAGATGGGGCCGGGGTCAAGCACCCAAATTTAAAGATTGACTGGAAGACAGGATTCTCTAGCAGGACCAACTCTGCACTTATGCTGAACTACTCCCTCGTTTCTCAAGTCCTCGCAACATTCTCTAAATATGGCTTCTAGCAGTAAGGAGGGAGGACCACGAGAACGGAAAGTCAGACCTCCCCATAAATTGGTATAGGGTGTCAAGAAAAAGCCAAGTCAGGTGTGAGCTCAGAGGCTAGGGAGGCGGATAAGCCTTGCAAGTATATGGGTGAGCGTGTCCTTGTGGTAAACCAACTACCTGTGGGACAGGGCAAGATACCCACAAATAGGTCTGACAACGGGTTCCCAAATAGCTGTAGACTTAGTTTGCCCCCTGAGACAACTCCCCTAGTTGCAATATTAACAGGGGGTTCCTCCGCTTAAAGAGAATTGTATCGAATTAGCCCAGGAACTCATACGTAAAACCAAATTCTGGTGTAAACAACACTCAGGCAATGGGGCCCTTGCTTCTGCCCATATCATTATGGCTAGACGGGTGGTCTGAATGGGTAATAGGCCAAAACCAGAAGAGGCATCCACGGGTTTCAGATCGGCATAGCTGTGAAGTTTGTCCAGTGTGGGTCAAACCGACACGGGCCGTTGTGGAGGAGAGACCCGGAGGGGGACGAACAACGTGGTGGGGTGCATCAAGGCCCCGTGTAAGGAGACCCGGTGCGGCGTCGCAGAGGCCAGGCAATGCCGCGAGCAGACACCGGAGTGCAGCAGAGGAGACACGTCCAGCGTAGCGCAGGTGGGCTGGTCTGGAGCGCGAACCCAGAGGCGCGGCCACGTAAGTGCCAGGGAGTCAGCGCGGCCTGCACGGGCCTACGTTGCCTAACAACTGGGAGCCAGATGGTGGCAGAAGACCACAGGCGGGTGGCGCCATACGCGTATTAGGAAGAAAAAGGCCCTGTGGTGTGGCGTGTGTAATAGGGATGCCGGAGAAAAGCAAAGGGGCCGATGCGGCCCGATATATGGAGGGTTGGCTTAAGGAGCATGTCACCTCGGAGGGCCTCTCGGACCACTTCTGCATCAAACGGGCACACAGGATCCCCACGGGCTGCCCGAAACCGGGGGCTCCACCGCGGCCCCTTATAATTAAACTGCTAAATTACAGAGACCGGGCCGTACAGCTGTAGAGATCGAGAGAGGTGCCCCAAATAAATTTTTAGAACACCAAGGTCTCGTTAAACCCAGATTACACACTCCTGGTGCATAAACAACGCTCCTCCTTTTTGAAGTTCAAGAGGAAACTACAGGAACTGAACCTGTAATACGCCCTCTTCTTCCAGGCACGGTTGAGGGTTATTTACGAACGGAAAACGTATTTCTTCGAGAGTCTTGGCGACGTGGAGGAATGGTTGGAGGTGATGGAACCGGGGAGGCAATTGATGGCTAACTCCCAGAACTCGACATCCACTGTGCAAGATGGCCGCGCGACGGGACGCCGCATTTCAAGACGACTGCGCAAAAGAAATACCCAGCTTCGGCCCAAGACTCAACAGATGCCAAGCGGCAAGGAGACGGCAATCCTTACGGTTTCTTCCTTCCGTACTACAGCGCAGATTGGAGACCTGACCCCTTCCGAAGTAGACTCCCAGAAATCGGGACTCGGATGGGAGTGTGGCCCAGGTTCCCTCCGTGACCCCACAGACGGCGGATGGACTGATTGTCTAACTGGGTGGACAGTATTACGAACTCGCAATTGAACAGTAATGTTTATGGCTGCTCTATTATTACCAATCTATTTGTTATACAGGCATTGATTTACTTGCAATTAAGGCCCAGGGGCCTTTTGAATTCCATGGTAACCATAAATAGGAGAGAGCACTGCATGGGTAGGTTTGGTCACGTACCCCAAAATGCGAAAGCTTTGCATGGATGGTACACAGGTTTCTATGTTTCCTGTTTTGTTGGGTGGTCCGATATAGTTCCACGACCGGACCGAGTATTGGGAACTGTTGGGGGGTGTAATGGTCCTGCGTGGTGTACTTTCTCGAGTTGGCACGACACTACACCGGTCTCACCGGCTGCATGGTGGCCACATTCAGATACATGATGCAGATACAAAACAAATATAATATAATAACATGGAATGTCAGAGGTCTGGGGTCAGTACAGAAGCGGCATAGAATACATGTGCAGTTATTAAGGCTAAAGGCGCAGATAGTGTATCTGCAAGAGTCCTATTTGGTTGAGCTGGAGGTTGGGAAACTCCGTAAAAAGTGGAAGGGGCAGGTGTTTTCGACCACATGTTCGCCGTTTGCGCGAGGCGCTACGATCTGGGTCAGGCATGGAGTGCCCTTCACGTTAGTGGAGCAAAGAGTGGACCAGCAGGGGAGGTATATTCTGTTCAGGGGCACCTTAGATGGCCAACCTGTAGTGCTGGGTTCAATATATGCACCAAACTCTGAACAGGACAAGTTCCCATGCAGGCTGTCTGCTGTCTTGGTGGGGTGGGAGAGCTACCCATGGATAATTGGTGGGGATTGTAAGGCTGTGATGAATGTCATGTTTGACAGGTCGCACCCTCCTCTACATGGGATGGGGGTTTGTAAGCAAGCGAGCGCATTGTGTGAATGGGCAGAGGTATGGGGCTTTGTGATGTATGGCGGATGAGGCACCCAACACACAGCGAATACTCCTACACACCAGTGCACATGTTACACACACGAATCGATCGAATGTTCTTCTCCAATAGCATTGCAATGCAGGTGCTCACCATTACATATCTGGCGAAGTCCTTCTCGAATCATAGCCCATTGGAAGTAGTGATTGGATGGGGCAGGGTACCCACCCCAGTGCCAACATGGCGATTGTGACCTCAAATGATAGAGGATTCGGTGTTTCGCACTACCATATCAGACACCATCCAACATTACTTTGCAGACAATAGTAACACAGCGTCTACCAGACTGATTGAGTGGGACACTTTTAAACCGGTGGTCAGTGGGAAGGCGGTTCGGGCGACGGTGGAGGCACGACAATAGATTCATAAGTCCTTGATTGAGGTTGAGTAGAAGCTAAAAAGGTTGGAGTAGGAAGCTGTGCTGAAAGCTGACAAACGAGCCCCTTTACAGGAAGCTAGAATCAGACATCCCAAATTACTGGAGTCCCTCCGTGTCATAGACTATCAAAGATACACACAACTGAACCACAAAGAGGCAGACAAGGCGGGGACCCTGTTGGCAAAATTACTGCGGGACGGCCCCCCTAATATTGTGATTAATGAGGTAACAACTGTTGCAGGAGGTATGGCGACTACCCAGGGAGAAATTAATGAGGCCTTCAGGCAATACTAGGTCAGACTTTATAGCGATCTTGAAGAGTAAGTGAGCATGCATTTAGACAAGTTTTTATCCACGGTTCAATGCCCCCAATTGTCGGCGTCTGCACAGAAAGAATTACTGGGCCTGGGCCCATCACTCAGTCTGAAATCAAGGCAGCCATCAAGGGTCTCCCTCGAAACAAAACCCCTGGGTTGGATGGCCTACCAGCCAAATTGTATGCCACTTATGCAGATCTCCTTGTACCCAAATTGGAAATCCTATATAAAGAAGCATTGAAGGAGGGATCTTTGCCCCTCACTACAGCGCAGGCGCTGGTGGTGTAACTCCCGAAGCTGGGCACGAACCCCACTGATATGGCTAGCTACCATCCTCTCTCATTATTAACAACAGAATACAAAATACTTAGTAAAATTCTGGCCAACAGACTCCTGCCAACACTAAAGAAACTGATCCATATAGACCAGATGGGCTTTTTACCAGCGCGCAGTAAGTCCTTGAACACTAGAAAGCTGCACCACCTTCTTACAGAGGCCCCGAACCGGGATGACTATGCGGGATGTGTTTCGTTAGATATGCGCCAAGCATTCGACACAATTAAATGGGACTATATATTCAGGGCTCTATCAAGATTTAGACTGCCAGAGGAGTACATCCGTTGGATCCGACTCCTATATAATGCTCCTACAGCTAGAGCGCGGACAGGAGGGCAGATCTCGGAAGAATATCAGATACCCCAGGGTACGAGACAGGGGTGCCCGCTCTCGCTGCTTATTTTTATATTGGCACTCGAACCCTTGGCATTAAAGATCAGGGCGGAACTGACTGACATGGGGATAACGGTGGGTGGCATCACGCATTTGCTATCGGCATATGCCGATGAGATCATTCTATACTTGCGCGACATCCGCGCCCCTATGGACACTATGGCCACGCTGTTTGCGACCTTTGAAAGACTGTCAGGTCTCGCTATTAACCCGGCAAAATCAACTGTATTCTTCCTTAAAGAACAGGTGCCTCTGCTGGACTTTCCATTTGGCTCGCTGCAATTTAAGGTTGCTTCTCACACATTTAAATACTTAGGTATTCAAACATATAGGACTCAGACGGATATGCTGTAGGGCAACTTGAACAGAGCTCTGAGAGCCTTACGGTCCAGCATTAATTTCTGGACATCACTACCGCTATCGGTAGCAGGCAGGGCAGCAATCGCCAAAATGGTGGTCCTTCCGCGGCTGCTATAATATTTTACGAACATACCACTTATGCTCCAGAGTAACACTTTTAAACTAATGAATACATTACTAGTTGAACTTATTTGGGGGTCGGGTAGGCGGAGGATTAGCCTAAAGAAATTGCAGTGCAGCACGTCTAGAGGGGGCCTAGGGGTGCCTGATTTTGGGGCGTATTTTTACACCTGCCAACTAGTTGATTCAATGTCCATTAGATTCCCCATGTTAGACTAATGTTCTGATTTGTTACCTTTGCCTCAAATTGTAAAGCGCTCCGATATCCTTCGGGATCAAGTTCACGCTATATAAAACTTTTTAAATAGAAATAAATAAAAAATAAAAATTCACTTACAGTGTGGATGCCTATCGATGCGCAGGCTGGCAACCTGGGTGGATGCTGCAGTCACTGCGGTTGCAGACTTATTCGGTAAGGGGGTGTTATTGGACCATGATAATTTTGTTCGAGAAATGGGCGCACCAAACCATTTGTACCTCTTACATGCAGCACTGCTACGGTATGTCCGACAGTATTGGGCCCCCCAGAGACTGGAGTCCCCCACTAATGACCTAGTCAAAACGCTGTACTACATGGGCAGGGGCCGTCACCCCATTAGATGGTTGTATGTAGGGCTACGCTCCCACACGCAAGTTGACCTGGCACCGCCGCGCACCGCCTGGGCGGGGGACTTAGGCAGTTCCCACTTCCCTACCGGCTCCTCCCCTCCGGCACCTTTTCCATTAGAAGACAGGTTACTAGACGGACATCTGCTCAAAAAAGCCAGATCACTAACCTACAAAAAGAACAAAAGTTACTTACCTGTAAACTGTGGTTCTCCAGTATTGGTGTCTTTCATAGATTCACATGCTTGAATATTCCCCGTCGTCGAAGTGGGAGTCTCACGGTACATAAATAGCAGTAATATATATGCATGTATACATGAGAAATATCATAAATAAAATATACATACATATAATGCAATAGAAATGTAAACTTGAAAAAAGTACCATAGAACAGAATAGGCCCATTGAAAAGCCCAAGGGAGAATTCACTTTAGTAACATATTAGAGTCATTATGTGTTGGTCCACATTCCAGCCAATCAGGCTGTAGCCTCCTCTAGAACCTTCTCCTCAGAAGCCCAAGTCCTCAGATTTTCGTAGCACAAGTAAGTATAAATGCTTGAGGAGAAGAGAGCCTCTGAGGGGAGGATGGGAGGGTCGCATGTGAATCTATGAAAGACACCAATACTGGAGAACCACAGTTTACAGGTAAGTAACTTTTGTTCTTCTCCAGTTTTAGGGGTGTCTTTCATAGATTCACATGCTTGAATAAGAATAGAAAGCAGTAAATCATACATTAGTCATAAAGGAGTATACAAATTAAGTCTTGGCAAAACATATCACTTAATAAGCAATAAATACCAAAATCATGACAAAACCTTTATGACTGGAGGCGGGTAGCAAAAGAGGCTCACCTTTATCGGAAAAGATTCCGCAGCACCGCTTGACCTACTGCCGCATCGGCGGCATCTGTTGATTCCAGGCAGTAGTGCTTCGTAAAAGTATGGCTGCTAGACCAAGTAGCAGCTGTGCAGATGTGTCTCAGAGGTACCCCCGCAAAGAGGGCAGCAGAAGTCGACACAGCTCTCGTGGAATGAGCTTGAGCCGGAGCAGGAAGGGGCTTGCCAGCCCGTTGATGACAGTAGGATATGGCAGACGATATCCATCTGGTGATAGTCTATTTGGTTACAGATTGTCCTTTTCACACTGGGCCATATGCTACAAATAATTGATCAGTCTTTCTAAATGTAGCTGTGCGTTGAATGTAAAATTTGAGGCAGCGCTTCACATCCAGAGTGTGCAAAGAGCGTTCCGCTGCAGATTGAGGTGCAGGGAAGAAAGTCTTAAGGGCAATTGGTTCATTGAGATGGAAGTCACTGGGAACCTTAGGAATAAAACTGGGATTTGTTCTCAAAGTAACAGCCTCGTTGGAGAACTGTAGAAACGGTGGCTGTATAGTAAAGGCTTGGATGTCGCTGACGCGCCTGGATGAGGTCAGAGCAAGCAAAAGAGCCACTTTCCAAGTGAGGAAATTTAGACTGGAAGAATGGATGGGCTCGAATGGAGGCAAAAGTAGTTGAGACAAAACTAAGTTCAGTCGCCAAGAAGGTGGGGGCCGACGGATTGGTGGGAACATCCGAAAAAGGCCCTTGAAGAATTGTCTGATTATTCTGGAGGAGTACAAAGATGTTACGCCATCATGGCGAAAACAAGAAATTGCAGCTAGAAAAACCTTTAGAGTGGAGTGTTATAGTCCTGATCTTGCTAGTGACAAAAAGAACGGCAAGATTTGCTCTGGCTGAGCACACATGGGATCCAGGGTTTTAGTGGAACACCAAGCACAGAAACGCTTCCACTTCAACTGGTAAGTTTTGATGGTAGATGGAGCGCGAGCACTTGCTAGCACCGCCCTACAATCCTTGTCGATATTCATGTGTGCAAATTCATTGTACTCAGGTTCCAAGCATGAAGTTGGAGATATGCTGGGTCCGGATGGCATATTTGACCTTGCTGCATCGTGAGAAGATGTGGCAGAGGATGCAATTGTATCGGATTTGTCAGAGAGAATAGAAGAAGATCTGAAAACCAAGGACGTCTCGGCCATTTGGGTGCGATCAGGATTATCCGACACGGTTGGAACCTCATTCTGTGCAACAGACGAGGAATGAGCGGCAGTGGAGGGAATGCATAGATGAAGTCGTTCGACCAGTCTATTGAAAAGGCATTCCTGCTCGACTCCTTGTGTGGATGCCGGCTCGCAAACCGTTGACACTTCTTGTTGAGAGCAGTTGCAAAGAGATCCAACTGTGGTCGGCCCCACTGTCGGAAGACGAAATCCAACGTTGGTTGGTTGATTTCCCATTCATGGTTGTCCGAGAGGGCTCTGCTGAGCGAGTCCGCCAGAACATTGGCCACCCCAGGCACATGGACAGCTGTGAGATGCATTTGCTGTTGGATAGCCCAATCCCATATTTCCTGTGCCAGTTGTGACAGCACGAGAGACCTTGTGCCGCCCTGTTTGTTGATGTAGTGCATGCTGGTGGTGTTGTCCGTCCTCACCAGCAAAGTTTGTCCCTGCACTACTCTCCGAAAGGACTTCAAGGCCAAGAAAATCGCCAGTAGTTCTAAGCGATTTATGTGCCAAGTGCGCTGAGACGCCGTCCATTTTCCCTTCACGGACATCCCGTCGAGATGTGCCCCCCAACCTTCCAGGGAAGCGTCTGTTGTCAGTGTAAGTGTTGGTGGTTCGTCTTTGAATGAACGACCTGTCGCTATGTTTGGAGGATGAGCCCACCACTCCAAAGCTTTTTGAATGCGGGGCGTTAGATGGATCTTGTCTTCGAACGACCCCGATACCTGCTTCCACTGCCTGTCTAGTTCCTCTTGTAGGACTCTCATGTGCAATCTGCAGTTGGGAATTAGCTGAATGCACGAAGAAGCCATGCCAAGGAATGATTTGTACATCCGGACAGAAACGTACTGTCTTGACTGCAGGAACTGTACTTTCTGTATCATTCGGTCTTGTCTCTCCTGTCCCAGCCGAGAATCGAGCGAGGCTCCTAGAAAACCTCGCTGTTGAGATGGTTGAAAGTGTGACTTCAGGCAATTGATGGAGAAATCCAACGTTTCGAACAGGGATATGCAGACTTGAGTGTGCTGTTCCGTTAATTGAAAAGTCCTGGCCTTTATCAGGCAGTCGTCCAGATACGAATAGAACTGGATGCCCTGTAAACGCAGGTAGGCAGCCACCGGGGCTAGAATCTTGGTAAATACCCTCGGTGCTGATCGAAGGCCGAATGGCAGGACCTTGAATTGATAATGAAATTGGCCGACTGCAAAACGGAGATATTTCCTGTGCCTGGGATGAATAGGTACATGGAAATATGCATCTTGAAGGTCTATCGTTGAAAAGTACTCTCATGGAATGAGGAAATTCAAGATTTGAAGTAGGGTAAGCATCTGAAAAGTCTTTGATGCGATGAACTTGTTTAGAGCTCTCAAATCTAAGATGGGGCGCCACTCTCCTGACTTTTTTCTTACTAGAAAGAAACGGGAGTAAAACCCCTTGCCACGTTGACCTTGCGGTACCAATTCTATGGCTCCTTTCCTGATCATAAGCTGCACCTGGGCCAACAGTTCCTTGAAATGGGGAGAAGGTGGACCCGAAGGTGGACGAGTGGGGGGGAATTTCGTGAATTCCAGGGTATGTCCTTTTAGAACAACGTCCAAGACCCATTGGTCGTTGGTAATGTGCGACCAATTGCAGAAGAACTTCGAGATTCGACCTCCAAGATGCACAGTCGTCTCACTGTTTTTTGTTGGTGTTCGCACCACCTCTGTAATTGGACTTCCGCTGGTAAGGTCTGGAGGTGGATGAACGACCGTGGGACTGATAGGTGCCCCTTTGTCTGTTATCATTGTAATTGTATGCTCGATATTGGCCTGTTCCACGAAAAGTAGAGGTTCCTCCTCCTCTACCGCGTGCCCCACGAAATGGCCTTTTCCGATATTGTAGAGTTGTCAAGGACTTTGCTGTATCTGTGTCCTTCTTTATAAGTTCCAAAGCATCCTCAACATGCTTACCGAATAAAGATTCACCGTCGTAAGGTAAATCTAAAACTCTGGACTGGACCTCTGGACGGAAGGTGGTTGATTTTAGCCAGCCTTGACGGCGCAAGACTGCAGCACCCGCTAGTTGCCGGAAACCAGTGGAGGATATATGGACGGCACAGTCGATTATTTCTGCTGAAATCTTTTCTCCTTCAAGAATGATGGCCTGCGCTTCATCCCGGATGGAGTCGGGCATTTGAGTAATCAGACCAGCGATCTCAGACCACATTTGACGGTCGTAGCGACCTAGAATGGCTAAGGCGTTGGATGCTCTCACAGTTGTCGCTGCCATAGTGGTAAATTTTTTGCCAATTGAGTCTAATTTACGGCCATCTTGATCAGGCGGAGATGTCAGAGGCATGGCCGGATTTCGAGATCTTTTTTGTGCCGCCTGAGTGATATCAGAATCTGCCTTAGGTTGCGAAACCAAACAGGCCGGAGGAGTAGGTGGCGCTTTATATTTTTTGTCCAATCTGGGCAGAACGGCTGGTATGGAATTAGGACGTTCCATCAACTTTAGACCTTCTTCCCATATGTGGTCTATGATAGGAATGGTATGCGTTTGCCGTTGAGGTAAGTCCTTAAAATCATACAAAAAGCATTCAGTTTGTTGCGCCTCGATTGTTAAGTGGAACCTTTTCGCAGCACGAACCATAAGGTTATGGAAACTCGCGATATCCACTGGCGGCGAAGCTCTTGGTGATGCCGGTGGAGTAGAGGGTGTCTGTGCCCTATAATTGTCCCAATCCTGCATGTCATCATCAGTGTCGTTATCCCCAGTGTTATGAGGAGTTTGATTCTCATTATCAGTATCAGGGCAAGCACCCGAAGGAGACGTAGGCGCGACAGGCGCCGGAGCTTGAGGCCGAGGTGCTGGAGACTGAGGTCGAGGTGCTGGAGACGGAGGTCGAGGAGCTGGAGACTGAGACCGGTGCACTTGAGGTGCCGGAGAAGGAGGCAACGACGGTAGAAACTTACGATTGTAGTCGTCCAGCATATGTTGCAGGTTTTGCACCAATGACAGAGGAATTTGCGTAACCTGTTCGTAAGTAGTTGGTTATGCCCTATCGATTGGAAAAAGTACATTCCCATCTTCGACGTTATTATCCACATCCTCATCCTCGTCACTGTACTCTTGACACTTAATGTGTAATTCAGAAGGACTGGATGCTGGTTCATAAGTTTGATCCATTTCAGAATCATTTCCGGTTCCTCTTCTCCAGATTGAAACAATTTTTCCGGAGGCTGAGATCCACTCCTTACTGGACTTAACTGAATGAGTGGTACAGTCTTGAGAGACGAGGCAGTAACCACTTTGAAGGTGGTAGTAGTCTGTAGGGGTTGGTGCGTCGTCAACGAGCCAGTCGGCGAGATTTCCAAAGTCTTAGCACCACCCGGTTGTTCTTGCGTCGTCGCCGCAGAAACCGGCGTATGAATTAGCAGCTTACTCTTGGTCGACGAAGATTTTTTGGTCGTCGACGAGGTCGTCGACGAGGTTGCATTCTTCGCCGTTGACGATAAAGCTTTTGACGATGAGAAAGTAGCCGTCAACGGACCAGTCGTCACCGGGGTGGTCACCATCGACGAAGATGTTATCGTCGACGAGGCAGTCGTCGACGAGGAAGATCCGGTCGTCGGAGCAGGCGTCGACGACGATGGCTTGTTCTTAGTCGACGGAGGAACCGTCGACGGAAGGCGCGTCGACGATGATTTCTTCGTCGGCGGTTTGATCGTCGACGAGATCTTAATAATAGACGAGATGGGTCTCACCTCTTGGCTGCTCGTCGACGAGATGGTCGTCGTCGTTGCAGAGCTGGCTGACAGGGAAGAAGTGGTCGTCGACGTTGAAACTGCCAAAACTGACTTTGTAGTCGCTGAAGACGTCGACGGATGCGTCGACGAGCCCGTCGACGAGCCTGTGCCCGTTTTAGAAGAGGAGGGCATAGTCTTGGGTCTAGACGCCAGAGAGCCAGGTCCCGTAGGCGCGCCCTGAAGCAAGTCTTGTGGGGAGACATCCTTGAAAGAACCCAACATTTTACTCTTTTTAAGAAAAGGAGAGGGAACTTCAGTCTCAGACCCACGCTTCTGAGAGGATTTTGAAAATTCAGATGACATGCTCTCAGCATCAGAAACCACATTCTCAGATGTTTTCAACTTCTGTAGCCACAGAAAGACGGGCCTCTCTATCCCTCAATGTTTTAGGGGGAAAAGTGCGACAGAACTTGCAGGTAGAGGCAATATGGTCCGGGTAAAGACAGTAAATACACTTACTGTGAGGGTCCTCATGAAAAAGGCGCAATTTACCACAGGATGGACAAGCCTTGAACAAAGTTTTCTTAGTAAAAGACGTTTCTGAAGAAAAACAGCTAGAAACTGGAAAAAACTGAGCAGAGCTCAGGGAGACTCCCTTCACACGACGTGCGGTAGAAAATCTGAGGACTTGGGCTTCTGAGGAGAAGGTTCTAGAGGAGGCTACAGCCTGATTGGCTGGAATGTGGACCAACACATAATGACTCTGATATGTTACTAAAGTGAATTCTCCCTTGGGCTTTTCAATGGGCCTATTCTGTTCTATGGTACTTTTTTCAAGTTTACATTTCTATTGCATTATATGTATGTATATTTTATTTATGATATTTCTCATGTATACATGCATATATATTACTGCTATTTATGTACCGTGGGACTCCCACTTCGACGACTGGGAATATTCAAGCATGTGAATCTATGAAAGACACCCCTAATACTGGAGAAACTAATAAACAATATGACAGACCCACTCAGTCCACTACGCGAGAAATGGGTAAGAGTTGGTCTCGAATTTGACGATGAAGACTGGCAGGAGGCAGTGTCCTCACCAAGTGTTGACGCCATATCGGTGAGGCTTAGGCTAGTCCAACTTAATATTCTTCACAGAGTTTACATCACAGGGCCTACCCGTATGGGTAGACACGATTTGGGAGATTATAGGAGGGGGTGTGGGTGGGAGGGGTCATTTCTACACACGATATGGAAATGTGAATATATACAAACATACTGGTGCAGAATCCATGAAGTACTGAGTGTGGTGCTCTCAGTGGTCTTACACCTGGATGCAAGGCGATGCCTTTTAAATATTTGGGAGCCAACTGACCTAAACACTCATCACACGCAATGGGCCACTTTAGGACTTATGTTGGCAAAAAGGAACATAGCACAAAAGTGGGAAGAGCTACAGGCACCTGAAGTGAACGCATGGAAAGAGGACAGGGAATGGTGCATGTACAGGGAAAAGACAGTCTTCACAGCCCGTGACTGCCCCAAAAAAATAGTACAGGACATGGGACCCTTGGAACGCTTACAGAGTACATATCTGTGCCCCACCGATTGCAGTTGAACTTGATGATCCCCCAACCCCATAATCTGTACCCATTGCTCTCCTACAATACCGGTTATTCATTACTGCAATTGCTGAATGTTCTGTACCAATTTCCTCTGTAATGTTCACTATATATTGATAATAGTTTAATAAAAAGATATTTAAAAAAAAAAAAGAAAGACATATAAGTGCGTCCTAGAATCACGTAAAACCGAAATCAAACAATAAGCCTGGAATGACTTACTTTCTATGGATATCCGTAAGAATAGTGTCAGGTTCTGGGAGATAGTAAAAAAAACTTTTTTTTTCTGGTATAAATAACTCCCCGTTGGAATGTAATGTAACAGAGGTTCAAAGGTTCACTAATTTTAAACTCGCAGATGATGACCAGGTCGAGGTGGGAACTTCTGTTTCCCCCTCACAAAGCACAGGCTCTTATATTTTGGTTTTTAATGACGCAGATGTCTTGTAATAAGGCGCCCGGAGAGGTGGTCTGGCAGACTTACATAAAATGAATACGACATTCTGGGCAAAGTATTTTAACCAATGTCTTTAATGTGGCAAGTCAGCATGGGTTCCTGAGGTCTTGGTCTCAATTCACTGCTATACCAGTTTATTTAAAAAAAGGGCTAGAGAGGAGACCCACATTGTTACAGGCCCATATCTTTGAAAAACTCCGCTGTGAAAGTGTTAGGGAGAGTGACACTCAGTAAACTAACGGAATGGCTGGAAGACAGTGGGGTACTGTCAAACCTGCAGAAGGAAAGGAGTACAATCGATCAGTGCTTACATCTGCAGTTGTTAGCTGGGAAATATACAGTGGCAAAGACCGGGACATTACAACTGGCCTTTATGGACCTGTCTTCAGCGTTCGATCAAGTCAATAGATCGAAATTATGGGTATTAGTAATTGACATGGGAATGGACCGCTGTATAATCAACTTCCTGGCGGACCTGCACAGGGAACTCTCTGCGAGGGTGAGATTTGACCAGAGTGGTAAATGTACCGAGCTTTTCCGTATTGGAAGAGGTGTCAGACGGCTGCATTTTAGCTCCCCTTCTTTTAACTTTATTTATAAATATTCTTGACTACTCCCTGTGGACAGCCTGCCAAGATATTCCTCGAGTAGGGGTACGAGCAATCCCTGCTCTTATACGCTGATGATGCAGTTTTACTAGCACGCACAGCAGTGGGGCTCCAGTCTCTCCTGGATCCTTTTGTGGACTTCATGAGATCTCTGGATTTAAGTGTTAACATTCCAAAATGGCACACTATAATCCTGGGCCAGATACCAAAAAAGCTTTAAACTTTTTATTGTGAAGGTTTGGAACTGTCAAGGGTGATCTCATTCCCCTATTTAGGGGTTTTGTTTGATGAAAGAGGCTTGTGAGTACCACACCAGAAAGAAAAAAAGCATGCTATGGTAAGATCTACAGTAGCTCTCCTAGGCTTTGATCAGAGATTTGGGGCCAAACCATCTGAAGTTATGCTTAACATTTTCAGATCCAAATATATTGCTATCTCGAAGTATGAGTATGCAATCTGGGTTTACAAGCCGGTAAAGGACTTACAAATAGTGGAAAATACGTTTCTAAGGAACCTTTTGTCGGTTCCTCAATCCACTCCCTCGTACATTATTCATCAAGAATTAGGCATTGGCTTTGTCTCCGATTTGATAAGGTTGGCCCCACTTGTATGTCGGTTAACGATCTGGACTAATCCAGAATTTGCGTTAAATCGAGAGATTGCCAGGAATTTTCTACCTTGGGATATAGTTAGTTGTATCTCGTGGCTAAAATATGTAAAGATGACAAAGAAATTAGGGCACCCCGATCTCTGACTCTTTATTATTATTATTATGTAGCAGTGTGCCGGCGCCGACAGCAGTGATGAAGAGAGAGGTGGGGTGAGTGAGTTGGAGTCAGAGAGGTGCAAAGAGAGATTAAAGAGCCAGGTCTTTAAGGATTTCCGGAAAGTAGACTCCGAGCTGGCCTTTCTGATATGTTCGGGTAAGGAGTTCCAAAGGGTCGTGGTTCTGAAGGGGAAGGACTGCCCTCCCATTCTAGCTTTGGCAAAATGAGGGGGAGGAGGAGTTCAAGATGATTGGATCTTAGATTCCTTGTTTGATGGGATTTACAGATTCGTTTCCATAGATAGTGGGGGCCAACTCAGTTTATTGCCCAGTAAGCAAGGCTGAGTGCATTGAATTCTGTTCGTTTTTCCCCAGGCAGCCAGTGTAGGCTACGTAGATGTGGGTAGATGTGGGGAGATGTGATGCCTTAGCAGGACATTTCTGATAAGCCTTGCGGCTGCATTCTGTATTGTTTGCAGTTTCCTGAACAGGTAGGCTGGAAGGCCCAGATATAGATTGTTAGCGTAGTCCAATTGTGATGTTATAAGTGTGTGGACAATTGTTTTCCTACAGTCCATTGGCAGGAAGTGGAGGAATCTCCGTAACACCTTCAATTTCCAGAAGCATGAAGAGGACACATGACCTAGCTGGGCTATGTATGAAAGGGTATCGTCAAATTTAAAACCCAGATTCCTTGTCGAGAACACAGGAAGGGGGGTGGGGGGATAGGGGGGCGGAGGATTGAGCTCTAAAGGCTACCATAGTTCAGATCGGGGAGGGGAAGCGGATTTTAAAAAAGTACTTCAGTTTTATCGGCATTCAGCCGAAAACAGTTCTTGGTCGTCCAGGTTGAAATATCTGTCAGATACTGCTTGAAGTTTGTAAAGAACAAGTTGCTTAACTTCGGTAACGCTTTTTCTGGTGGATACAGTATCTGCCTGTGGATTCCTCACCTTGTGAGTATCCCCTGCGCCAGCAGCATTCAGAAAATGTTGTAGCTCTCCACGCCGACGAGGACGACGTCACAATAGTATGACGTCATCAGAGCCATAAGAGAGCCTCGTCGGTGTGATGACGTCAGTTCTGCCCTTTTTTCCGTGCCTTTGAGGGAAACGGGCGGACCGACAACAATTATAAAGTATACACAGTACTTAAACAAATACACATAGTGTGTAATTAATGCAGGAAAGCAAATAAAATAATACACTTCCTATGAAAGTAACAGATAGACATTATAGCATTGTCACTTTTGAAAGTATACAAGGGTAGACAACGGAGAGGCGGGTGGGTCAGTGAGGAATCTACAGGCAGATACTGTATCCACCAGAAAAGGCGTTACCGAAGGTAAGCAACTTGTTCATCTGATGGATACATCTGCCAGCGGATTCCTCACCTTGTGAATAGAGTCCCACAGCAGTCCCCACTCCCGGAGGAGGGCGCCCACCCTTTTATACCAAAAAGTCCCGCAGGACAGAGCACACAAAATGTCCGTCCCGCCTCACCAAAGAGTAACAGATCTTGATCCACAAGATAATCCACCTGGAAAGAGTGAGCTTGTGCACCGATCTGCCTTTCCTTGCTATGAAGCCTACGAAGAGCTGGTCATCCACACAAAAGTCTTCAGTCCGATCGAGGTAAAAACTCACCGCCCAGACGGTGAAGACGCTCCTCCTCCTAGGAAGGGTGAGGGGGAGGATAGTAGGTAGGAAGGGTAATGGACTGCCCAAGATGGAAGGGCGTTACCACCTTAGACAGAAAAGCAGCCCTGGTCCTAAGGACCATCCTTTCAGCATGAATGGTCAAGAACGGGGGTTTCGAACTCGGAGCTTAAAGCTCACTTACCCTCCTTGACAAGGTAAAGGCTACAAGAAAAACGGTCTTAAAGGACAACAGTCTCAAGGGACACTTGTGCAAGGGCTCAAAGGAAGAACCCATACAGTAGGTTAAGACCAGATTTAAGTCCCATCGAGGCACAATAAAGGGAGTGGCAGGACAAAAGGGGGTGGTGATGGACGGAGCATCTGAGTCAATCAAACACTCACACCCAGTCAAAAGATCTGGGTTTAATCTATCACCGTTCTTTAGCCCACTCTGCCACCCCAGTTCAGACATGGCTATATGCAAATCATTCTGACCCTGTGCCTCATGGGAACAGTCCAGCCCGAACTGCCAAGCCATGCCTTCCCTGGACTGGAAACAAGCTACCGAGGACCAGTTTCTGGCATTCCAGTCGTCTTCAGCCCGGCTTGCTTGAATCCAGTGGCAAAGTGAGCAAGGGACTCACGTCTGAGCATACCCTGCCACACTTTAGACATGTAGCAGGTTTGCTTTTAGTAGGTCTTTTCTCTTGGTAACATGCATGCTTTCTTGTGCCTTAAAGCAATATGGAAAGGTTATGTTGTCATAAGGATCTGCCAGCAGGTAAAGCTCCTTGTAGAAAGAAGCCAAATGACACGTGACTTCAGGAAATGAAAGTGTAAAGACAGCACGGAGCAGCAGGCCTAACTTGTGTGAACGCTGTGATTGATTTGGAGCAGTTATTCCCACCAACTGTGCTTGCGCTGCATATGTACATGTACAGGAAAGATCCCATCTGTTCTTATTTACAACAGAGGAGCTATGTTGAAGCATGAGTGATTCGGGGCCTACAGCTGCCCTGCGCAAATTCTACCAGCAGGCCAGGTACTACATTAACATAGCCATGGAAGCTTCCTGTGTCTCCATCACCAGAAGCAGACTCCCCCCAGAAGCACAAATTAAAGCCACTCTGCTGGGACAAGGGGTAATACAATAGGAATCCAGTTAGGGTCCAAAAAAATCACTGCTAAGCTTTCTTCTCATATCGCATCACGGGCAAAGCAGATATGCGCCCTTCCTGATCATCTGCGCCAAATTAGAGACAAGGGGCGTTGGTGAGTAAGAAGTCAAAAGCAGAGAATCAGAAATGGAGGGAATATAGGTACTAAAGAAAGACTAGAAGAGAATGAACTAGTGCCAGAGTCTGGAATTAGTGCTGAAAGAAATTATAGGTATGCTCCGTGTACCCATTTGAAGCAAGGTGCCCTGAGCTGGTACCCAGCTCGCCTGTGCCTAAGACGGCCCTGGCGACAACAAAGTCCAAGGATGGTATGAGAGAAGCTGTTGAAATGCATTTAGCATAAAGAGAAAAAATAATAATTCACCCATGGTACCGGTAAAACACGACATTAAAATCTATTTCTATTTTATTTTCATACCTGAATTTGTAATGACTGGGTGTTTAGGCTATGTTCCTGGGGATGGAAAGACTATGCCGGAAAATTTTCTTCAGCATTTCTTTAGAAGTCCCACATTGACGTCAAATATGGCCAAAGAGGGATGTTCTTCATAGATGCAACATGTCCACCTGCATGTGCAGCGGTTGGGAAACACATGATGTTACGTGTTTAACTTCATACACAGTTCCTTGCTTGTGGAACTCTCTGTACATCCTACCATGCGTCTCAACGTGTGAGCACTTTAGCCCACTAAGTGCCTATTTCTTGAGTAAATTATAATATTCTTAAGTAAACAGAAGGGGCGTAACATAGTAATCACATCAGCATAAACTGACAACTGATTATCAACCACCCGCAAGGCCATTTACCTTTTGATCTTATTGAAAATGTTTATATGCAAATACTATTACACGTGTGGTATTCTCATTTCTCTCTCTGCATTTTATTACTACCAACCTTAAAATGCTTTTTAACTAGGGAAACAATTAATATAATCAGTGTGCATAGTGATAGCCTGGTTGTTTGTATTCGTGAGTTTTATTTACAGTGGATGAGCTGTAGTCAGCCATAGAACTCCTCAGCACTGATGCAATGTTCCCTCAAAAACGCACACTGATGTTTTATTCATGTGTTAATTAAAGGGTCACGGGAACGCCTCGGCAGTGACACAGCATAACAAATGGACTGTAAAGGCATGTTTTATTTCCAAAAAATGCAAAAAATGCAAGTCTGCAAAGAGCAGCGCGCGGCTCCGCATGACATCACCGGAGCCATAAGAGAGCCTCGTCAGCGTGATGACGTCCGTTCCCTTTTTTCCGCGCAGTCGACGCTAACGGTTTTCTGAGACTCTCCGTACTTGTGTCGTTACATTGTATTCTTGGCTTGATCTTCTTGTTGCCTTTTTGAAAAATGTCTTCAAGGAAGTCTGATTTCAAGACCTGTAGAGAGTGTGGGGGTCATATGTCAATCACTGACCCCCACGAGGACTGTGTCTGGTGTTTGTCGTCGGACCATGATGTCGAGGGTTGCTCTTGCTGTCGGAAGATGAACCCCAGAGCTTTTAAAGAAAGAGAGGCCAAACTCTTTATGGCGAAGATGAGAAAGGAGAAAAGGGTTCGGAGGAGATCAAGATCCAGGTCGAAGTCGTCATCTGCTCATGCTTCGAAGTCGAATAAGCACAAGAAAAAGAGGAGATACGGCTCTCAGCGCCGTTCTGACAAGGATGTGGCTCCGAAGTAGACTTTGCTGGTTCCTCGACATCGGAAGGACTTATTTTCTCCATCTCCTTCAAGCTCGACTCAGGTTTCTCCAGTTCGTTCGGCATCTCCTGTGGAGTCACCGGTGCATTCTCCGACGCCGGTTCACTCTCCTGTCCCGGTAGATGAAGCTCTAGTTCCTGAAGAATCTGCGACTCCAATGCCTCCACCGTCTGTGCCAGTTGGCCCGAGTCCGGTAATGCCTCAATCGGAGACTGTCCCGGGGCCTACCCACCTTTCCCTGGCCCGGGTACAGATCCCTCGCATTACTTAAATGCGATGTATGGAATCTTCGCTAGAGCCTCGTACCCCTCTGGAGCGCCTTCGGGTCCCATGGGTCCAACCTGGGAGTTCCTCAGGCTTATATGGTCAGGCTCCCTTTATGCCGTTCCTACCTACGACTCAGTCATGGCATTTTGCGGCGCAGAGGACATCGATGCCGTATACTTCCTCTGCGGCGCCGTCATTTCAACCTTGCTCGACTTCGGCTGTGCCTCCAGATCCAAGTTCCACGCCGGCTCCGGATCCGTCGTAGTCACGTCTGGCATCGCCGACTCCGATCCAGAGGATGAGGTCAAGGCGAGAGGCACAGCGGATTTTGGAGGAACAGCGTTTCCAGGAGGAAGAGGAAATGGAGGAAGGTGAGCATGAAAAGTCAGAAGACTTATTTGAGGGGTTGAAGGAGGCTAGTGGATTGGATACGTCCCCGGAGTGGGAACTTTCTCCATCTACAGATGCTCCTTCTAAGGATATGGCTCCTTACCACATAGTAATTAGGAAAGCAGCAGGGCTTTTAGATCTGCAACTTCCAACGGCTGACTTTAAGTCTAACATTCTTACTGTGGTACTGCATTCTCCTCCTACTGTGGTAGAGCTACAGTAGAGCCCCAGAAGGAGAATGTGCAAATGTGCGACAAGCCGGGTAGGTTTTGTTTAAAACAGTTAAGATTTTAAAATTCTATAAGTACACACAGCGTTCAGCACGGGCGCAATAGGGTACAGACCGCCTCTTCTCACTCCGTCGCTACAGATAACATTAGGAAAGTATTACATTAGGAAAAGAGGACTGATCGTGGGGTAAAAAATTTTTTTTTTAAATGTATGTATTTAGAGAGGCGAGTGAAATAATGAAGCCCATGGTGAGAGCATACCATTTGTTAAAAACATCCCCATCGACAGAACCACACGTGAAAGTTGTAATAAAGCCTTACCAGTGTGGTTGATCCCCAACCGACTACTTGTGTTGATCTGATCAACCTCACCCTCTGCCTCGACCATCGGTTATCGGAGAGGGGAGGAGATCGTCTGAGACACGATAGAACCCCAGGAAGCATGGGCCGATGCCTCAACCTACCATATAGCGAGAGATAGCGCCCCGGAGCCCATGGATGTAGGAGCTATCCAAGCACCGTTGTCCAGGGCAGAGAGAGAGAGCCGTCGAACACAGGGGCTTTGTATGTACTGTGTGAAGAGGGGGCATTACGTTAAGGAGTGTCCAGTGAAACCGAAAAAACCTAAGTCTTTCTTTGTAGGTAAAAAAGTGGCTCTTACCACATTAGAACTAGACAAAACCGAAGAGACAGAGAGAACCAGAAAAGGGTTGGGGGACAAAGAATCGAGGCTGACATCTCTAGCGTCTATAGAAGTAAAGCCAGCAGCCAATCAATCCATATTATCCACGTTGTTGCAAACTAAACAGCAACAACATACAGTGTGGAGCATGATAAATTCTGGAGCTACCGGAAATTTCGTAGACGAGGGATTGGTGCGTCGTCTGGGATTGGGTCGAGTTCCCAATACAACCCCGGAGACAGTGTTGGCTGTGGACGGTACCCCGTTGAAGTCCGGTCCCATAACCGAACGCACTGAAGAAGTAGTTTTGATTCTAGAAGACAACACGGTTCAACACGTAGAAAGTATTGTGCTAAACATCATCGAAGCCCCCCAATACGAGATCATTCTAGGGATACCCTGGTTAGAACGGCACAACCCCTCCATTGACTGGAGGACAAAATCCGTGAGTTTTGTTTCTGATGAGTGTTAGAACGCCTGCAACACTACACCTCCATCCCACATGTTAGCATTGGCTCGGGTCATGCACATAGCCACGGCCGCCGAAAAGGATACCATCCTGTCCACGGCCTACGAAAAGTACCGAGAGGTCTTCAGCGAAGCCAAGGCAGAAATACTCCCTCCCCATCGGGAGTACAACTGTCGTATAGATCTGGTCGACGGAGCTACTGTCCCTGCCTGCAGGGTGTATGCTTTATCAGTACCGGAGACCAGACTTCTCCAGGAGTATTTGACACATTTTAGCGATATCGGGTTTATCCGCCCACATAGGTCTCCTGCTGCCTCGCCCCTGTTTTTCACGTCAAAAGCCAATGGTGAGCTGCGTACGTGTATTGACTATCGCCAACTGAACAAGCAGACCATTCGGAATCGCTATCCACTTCCGCTCATCCCCGTGTTGTTGGATCAAGTGAGGGAGGCAGTGATCTATACACGGTTGGATCTCCGTGGCGCCTATCACTTGGTCAGGATCCGCGAGGGGGATGAGTGGAAGACTGCGTTCAAAACCCGATAAGGTCTTTTCGAATATCTGGTAATGCCGTTCAGGTTGTGTAACGCCCCGGTGGCATTCCAGTATTTCCTCAACGACGTGCTGAAGGAGTACATAGACCAGTTTGACATCGTATACATCGATGACATCCTGGTCTATTCCGCCTCCCGGGCCCAACACGTCAGGCATGTCATCCTGATCCTGAAGAAACTGTTAGAGAACAGCCTCTTTTGCAAACTCAGTAAATGCGAGTTTATCGTAGAAATGGTAGAGTTTTTAGAGGTCATATGGACTCCGAAGGGTTTCCGTATGGCTGAAAGAAAGATAGAAGCTGTGCGATCATGGCCGGTACCGACAAGCGTGAAAGAAATGCAGGGTTTCCTTGGTTTCTCAAACTATTATAGACGGTTCATCTCTCAGTTCTCCTTATTGGCCTCCCCTATAACCAAACTACTGAGGAAAGGGGCACCCTTCAGGTGGACTCCTGGAGCCATGGAGGCTTTTGAAAGTCTGAAACGGGCGTTTGTCACGGCACCGATCCTGAAACACCCTCAATTGGACTTACCGTTTGTGGTGGAAGCGGATGCATCCGATTCGGCGGTGGGGGCTGTCCTATCGCAGAGAGACAAGGAGACAGGACAGTTGCATCCTGTTGCATTTCTGTCTAAAAAACTCAACTCCGCCGAGATCAACTATTCGATCTCCGAAAAAGAGCTGCTAGCTATAAAGCGGGCTTTCCAGGAATGGAGGCATTACCTTTGGGGAACACAACACCCAATAACCGTGTATTCCGATCACAGGAACTTGCAGTTTATGAAGACCCCTTGACACCTCTCCCACCGTGAGATGAGGTGGATGTTATTCTTTGCAGAGTACAATTTCATCGTCACTTACCGTCCAGGATCAAAGAATAGGAAGGCCGATTCTCTCCCACGACAAGGGGGTGAATCGGTAGCAACCCAGGAGGTGCAACGAGCCATTATCGCCTCGGAAAAAGTGGTGTGCACGGTTACCGCTGAACGGTTCATTGAACAAGTCCAGGGAGAACGGAGCCAGACTCAGTGGCAGGCATGGGCGGATGAAAACAGAATCCGAACCATTAAACACGGAATACCGTTGCATGATGGCAAATTGTATCTACCCACACACGCCTTGCGATTGAAGGCATTCAATTGGTGCCATAACAACGTGCTTGCGGGGCATCCAGGAATAAAAAAAAAGCTGCATCTAGCAAAGCGTCATTTTTGGTGGGAAACCATGACTAAAGATGTGACACCTGTGCCCGGGCAAAAGGGGATCATACCAAGAGCCGAGGAAAACTTATGCCTCTACCCACTCCATCCCGTCCTATGCACACAATAAGCATGGACTTCGTTGTTGGCCTTCCAACAGATCAAGGGTGCAATGCCATCATGGTAGTGGTGGACAGTTTGACAAAGATGGGACATTTCATCCCTTGCAAGAACCTACCAACGGCCAGCCAAACTGCCCAGTTGTTGTTAACCCATGTGGTGCAGATACACGGCATTCCACGAGTAATCACCTCGGACCGGGGGCCGCAGTTCGTGGCACGGTTTTGGTACATGTGGTGCAAGGCCCTTCGGGTGGAAGACGCTCTGTCCACCAGCTTCCATCCAGAGACTGACAGGCAGACCGAGCGGCTTAACCAAACGCTCAAGCAATACTTGTGGTGTTACTCAGAGGAGGCAAGTCGATCCTGGGTCTCTCTACTTTGGCTTGCGGAACTGTCCTACAACAACGCTTGGCATAGTTCAATAGGAGAAACACCGTTCAAAGCTAACTCTGGTTTTCATGCGAGCACTCTGCCACTGTCAGTACCAGAAGAAGTGCAGAACCATCCCTCGGTGGCGGCCCACGTGAAGGCTCTTCTGAACACGCACCGACGTATCCAGAAAATGCTGGTCCACGCCAAGTCGACCTACAAAAGGTGGGCCGATAAACACTGACAGGTGGGCCCTCAGTATGAGGTAGGGTATGAGTATGGGGGCCGATGGTAGGTTGGACTAGGAGTAACTCCATTCTTGCTCTTCTCTCGTAGGTCAATCGAGTAGCACATGAGAGAAGGATCTCAGAGAGGGAAGGGTTCATCTCCTGAGCTATTATCAGGTACTGTGTTGAGATACATTACCAGTACAAGAAAGTAAGGGTGGAAGGAGTGTGTACTAACGTATGTCGTCTTTTGTTACAGGTGTCCCTATCCCTGCTGCTCCTGCCCCTACCTTTCCCTCGCTTGATTGCCTTTGTGCTCTGGGTGTGATTGCTAGTCAGAGTGCAGAGACGTCAGGAGGTGGACCCCTTTTGAGCATCGTTCCAACCTCGAGGAGCCAGCAGCCGTGACAATTACTATCACCCCAGTGACTAGTGCCGGGGAATACTGGACTGTGAGGGCAGCGGAGTTTTAATTCACCATTAGAGACTGTATTCAGTATACTACCCTCTCCCGGCCGGAGTGGTGCCTGGTTGGTGGAGGAGTCATGTGCGACAGTCCTCGGTGAGGTGTAGCTGGGCCCACTATAGGGGCCTCTATCTCCTGCCTGCCCTGCTGCGGCTCCTCTGGCCGGCGAGATGGTTACTCCACGAATATTTTCATGCCACTTTGAGCATTAGGGAATATGCATTGCAGCAAACTCCTCGCTGGGTGTACGGATTGAGAGGCGCAGTTTCAACGTTCGCCGGATTTCTCTCCCCACTGCGAGGGCTGACAGGGAGCGCCTATACTAGGACATTGACGGTGAGGGTCTGAGTTTTTGCCACAACTGGACCCATATTACTCCACCTGTGCCCCACTTTGCTTTGATTCCGGCCTTGACTGACAACGCTGTCCGCGATTATGGGAAGGTCCGATAGGACTCAACCTAAACTCTCCTTTGAGTCCAAACATGTAAGTAAGACCCCGCAGAGGACAGCTTCGGTCTCGGAGGCTGACGCGGTGGCCGATGGGTCCCCCACTCTTGAGGCCACACTGGTCGCCATGCAAAGGAAACTACAATCCATAGAAGGCGCTATGGCAGCAGTCAACCACAGGCTTGATCACATGTCCTCACAGTTAGAGAAACAAAGTATGCACATAGGGGAGGTGGAACAGAGGGTCTCGGCCGCAGAGGATGGCTTATCCACTATTACTGACAAGGCTCTGAATATGGAAAAAGTCTTCTATCTCATACAGGCGAAGAACGAAGATTTGGAGGCGCGGTCCCGACGCAATAAAATCTGCGTTAAGGGATTGACGGAATCCACGAATGTGGGCAAAATGGAGACTTATATGGAGCGTCTCATCACGGACATCTTCGGCACGGAACAATTGTCTACTACGTTCATTTTAGAGCATGCCCACCGCTTGCTGGCTGCACGCCCGGTCCCTGGAGCCCCTCCTCGTCCCATCATCGCTAGGATTTTGAATTATAGGGACAGGGACACGATCCTGCGATTGGCTAGAGAGAAGGTAACGATACAGCATCAGGGGAACTCGCTTGCCCTTTTCCCTGATTTTACTGTTGATGTCCAAGCCGCGCGGAGGGAGTTCAGTACCGTGAAGCAGTTTTAGCGCAGTGAGAAGGTGCCCTATGCAATGCTATAGCCCGCCCGCCTTCGCATTGGCGCTGCTTCTGACAACAAGATTTTCTCCACCCCCAAGGCTGCAATGGACTACCTGAAAAAATTGAAGCGCAGGAAGCGGGTCTCCATGGAGGCACTGGAAGTGGAGAAGCAAGAGGATGAAGAGGGTTGAGGGGTCTTTTGTGTGTGCATGGAGACGGCTCTGCTAGAGGCAACTGGACATGCTTGGCGCTGTTTGTGACTATGATTCCATGTTCCCACGTAGTACTGGCCTTGTTAGTTTGCTTTGACTTTGACTCACGAAGAGTGGGACTTCACATGTATAGAAGTGCTGAATCAGTTCAAGATGTCAGGAGTTAACTGTTTTGCTGTGTCAGAGGGGGTTTGGCTGCATTACTTCTCTCTCCCTTTAAGGCTCCTCTGAAACTGAAAGCTTACCTGTGTTTCATGATTGCCGGGGCCTGGGTAGTTACCTCTGCTTGAAATCCTTAAGGTATATCCTGCCGCACCAGTGCCTACATGTCTGGCCATTTGGAGCTGGGATGTTCTCTATTGACTCCTCGGTCAACTCCTGCTATGCGGGAGCTTGGCGCATCTGTGCCCCCTACAAATGGGTGTACCCCAAACCAAGATTTCTGTTATTGTTCGGGTGGGGGGGGGGATTGTTAGATTGGGACAAGGGATGGCTTCGGCAAGGTTGGGGTGCTGAGGTTTTGGGCTGGGACAGGGGTGACTTATCTACCAGGTGTACAGTTGGGGTGTGTAATGCCCTGATGCGCTCTGAGGACGTATAGCCTTGGCTATGTCGTTTGCCAATTAACGCTTTTGCCACCGGATAATGGGTAGCTCTCAAGTTTGCCACTTGGAATGTGTGTGGGTTGAATTCGCAACGAAAGATCAGGATGGTGTTTGCTGGTTTGGATAGAATGGGTGTGAGTGTTGCTTTCCTCCAGGAAACGCATCTGACTGCTGCGTCGGCACGGAATGTTGGGGCCCGGTGGGCTGGTGTCGGGGGTTCCTCTTCCTACTCCTCGTTTGTAAGAGGTGTGCTCACGTTGGTGAAGAACTGGGTCCCCTTTACCGAACTTAGGACTGAAACGGATGACAATGGTCGATGTGTGATAATGCATGGCAGGTTGGGAGGGCGAGTGTGTGCTTTTGGTGAATGTCTACGGGCCAAATGTGGATGATCCAGCGTTCTTCTCAGATGTGTGGTGCAGGATCATGCGGTTTCCACCGGCTGAAATTATTTGGGGGCGACTTGAATGTGTACCTGGACACGCTTAAGGATAGGCAGGGTGTGTGTGAAATCCGACAGAAATGAGCGGCGGAAGTGCTGTGGGGTCTGATAGATGCTGGGCATGTGCAGGATGTTTGGCGATTGCACTATCCGGCGGCATGTGAGAGTACGTGTGTGTCTTCGGGGCGTGGCTCATGGTCGCTCATTGACTTCTGGTTAATTTCAGGAGGGGTGTACCAATGGGTTAAGAGCATTTGTCATGTGGCCAGAATACTTTCCGACCATTCTCCAGTGCTCATGGAATTGATATTGCCAAACTATAGAGCCCCGCAGTTTGCCTGGCGGCTTCCGCCGTCTGAATTGAGAGACCCAGTGTTTAAGCACACTATAGAGGAGGCGATTGGGCATTACTTTACGGAGAATGAGGGTTCAGAGGACAGTGCCTGGGTCCTGTGGGAGGCCTTCAAGGTCACCATCAGAGGGGCTTGCATAGGGGCGCAGGTGGGAGTACTGCGAGATATATGGGGCGCAGGATACGGAAGCTGGCTGCAGATATTAGTGACCTAGAGCGACCTTTGACGATGATCCCACGGCGGAGAAACTTGCACAGATCCGTGACCTGGTCTCTGAACACAATGATACGGTTGACCAAGAGCTGCGGCATTGCTCTAGACGTTGGATAGCGCGGTATTATGGGGAGGGTGGACGGCTGAGCCGATCTCTCGCCCAGAAGTTGAGGGAGCCCCGAAGCCAGGAGCCCATAAAGGAGCTCATTGATGATGCTGGTGAAGACAGTCACTCGACTGAAGAACTTTGTGATGTTGTATTGATGTTTTATACCAACCTATATGTGGCCCGGGAGTCCTCTTCTGACGAGGAAACACATGAATATCTGGACGATGTGGCACTGGGCTGGCTGTCCAATGCGCACCGAGAATACTTAGTGCAGGTGTTCGGGGCGGAAGATGTGCGTGATGCTATAATGGCTTTACCTACGTGCAAGGCTCCTGGGCCAGATGGGCTGCCAAGTGAATTTTATAAGTCATTTGCTACACTCTTACCTCCTCGGTTGCTGGAAGTCTATGCGGAGGCATAGGACAGTGGGTATCTGCCGCCGTCGCTTCGGGAGGGCTTGCTGGTCACACTATTGAAGCCTGACAAGCCCCCTAATCAATGTGGATCGTACAGGCCACTCTCTATCATAAACATCAATACCAAAATCTTGGCGAAAAGGATTGCCACAAGAATTCAACTCCTGGTGCCCCTTCTGGTTTTGCCAGATTAGTCTGGTTTCGTGGTGGAGAGATCCACTACACATAATCTGCGTATATTATTTTCCGCGCAACATTATTTTGAGCCTGATTTTCAAGCTGTTGCTGTGTTACTTGACGCAGCAAAGGCCTTTGACTCTGTGCATTGGTCTTATAAATTTATGGTCCTGAATAGACTGGGGTTCCCCCCCTTCTTTCTTCAATGGATTAGGGTTCTTCATAGCGGAACTGTCACCAGAGTGAGAGTCAATGGCATGGTCTCGTCCCTATTCTCTATAGAAAGGGGCACTCTACAAGGTTGCCCCTTGTCCCCCATGCTCTTCTCTTTGAGAATTGAACCCCCTAACGTGCAAGCTCCGCCAAAAGCATTCGGCAGCGGCTTTAAGATTCCGGCAACGCCCTTTGATAGTATCGCTATATGCGGATGATATGTTACTCTACGTCCGGGAGCCATCAAATTATCTATCTCCGATTCTGATGGCTTATGTCCAATTTGAGAGGTTTTCTAGTTTGGGCATTAATTGGTCAAAGTGCGTGGTTTTCCCTTTAACAGAACGCACGACGGAGGTTAAACTGGACTTCCCACTGTCCTGGACTGCAGAGCCAGTTAAGTATTCGGGGGTGATGATCCATAGAACGCCAACGGTGGTGGTCGCAGAGAATTATGGACGCGCCGTTATGCGTATAGTGGAACAGACGAGAGATGGGCACTTCTTCCTCTGTCGCTTGCGGACAGGATTGCAGTTGTAAAAATGTTTTTTCTGCCTAAGTTGCTGTACTTCTTCATTAATATTCCCATTAAATTGAATCTGGCCTTTTTCCAAACATTGCAGTCGGCTCTACTTACATTTGTCTGGGGAGGTAAGAAATCACGATGCCGCTGGGATCTTCTGGTGCAGCCGTTCGACAGGGGCGGCTTTGAGGCTCCGGATCTTCGCCTATATTACCTTTGGGCACAAGCACATTTTGCGCATTATTGGCATTTTCCGCAGCGCTTTCAGCCGCATGTCGCTGTTGAGGAAGACGCGGTTCACCCTATTCCGGTGCAGGCTATGGTCTTGTCGGGCGGCGCTGGTGGACCTCGGCAGTAAATCAGCCCCTCCTGGTGTACATCTTGGGCGTGGAAGGCTCTGGCTAATAGAGTTCCACTTCCATACCTATATGCCCCCCTCTTGCCCATAGCTTCTCATCCGGGAATTTCGGCTGCGAGGGAGTCCGCTGCTCTGAAGGAGCTTTGAGCTGCGGGTATAGTCCGCATGGGCGACCTGTACGCAGGGGGTCGTTTCAAATCTCTTGGGGCAGCCCAAAATGACATTAATCGGCCCTTTATGTTTAGATTCATGTATGTCTGCGTCAGAGAGGCCGTACTGGATGTCTACCCGAACTTTCCGGAGGAGCCTTCGACTCTTCTGGCACTGCAGGTAATGTTAATGGGAGCGAGTCGTAAGGGGCTTATTACTCGGCTTTACTATGCTTCTCAGAGAGAAACTGAGTTTGAGGATCATCAGACGCGTCAATGCTGGCAAACTGCGATGGGCAACCCACTTCCGATGGAGATATGGTTGGCTTGTTGTCAACTCACAGGACGCCCAACTGCAATCTCAGGATTATTCATTTTAAGTTTTTGCACCAAATATACTATTCTCGTCTACAACTTCATAGGTATGGCCTGCAAGAATCTGCTAAGTGTGTGATTATTATATTATTATTATATTTCTTATATAGCGCCAGAATCGACCCCCGAAGGGGTATCTCCGCGCTTGCCTTGGGAACCCGTCCTGGTTTTTCCCGGTGAGATAGCCCCTACAGGGCATCCCCAAGGTGAAAGCCAGGCATCCCGCCGCGGGGGGGCCGTTGTGGAGATTAAGCAAGCTTAATGCCCAGAGTTGCAGAGTGTGAACCCATGATTAGGTCAGGCACCGAAGCGAGAATTATCGAGTCCGTGGACATTTGAGCTCAACACCCTGCCGCATCAGGAATCGAACCCTGGTCCCGGGTCTGACCTCTGCTAAAGGGTCTGCCTGCTCTAACCAGTGAGCCACACTTCTCTGTGAGATGTGGAGTTGATGATGCGGATTTCTTTCATGTGGCCAGGCTGTGAGGGAAAGTTTTGGCGTTCTGGTTTGAGGTAACTCGCATCCTTTCGGAAGTGGTACTAGAGCTTGTCGATTGCACTCCTGAGATATGCCTACTGTGTTATGTTAACCGCTTGAAGTCCTCCAGCCGACGCCTTGTGGCTGCTCCTACTATAAAATTGCGGCTTACTGACCTGGCATACTGTAGAGATCAATTGCAGACTTATGGGGAGGACCTGCCTGAAGCTTTCCACCCTAAGGACTTCTGGAGCCCTATGACAACATACATGGTTGTGCACCCTGATTTAGTTGGGGAGGCGTAGCGCTGCACATTATGTCACTGTGACTGTTGCCTTGGATCTATCACGGTTTGGGGATACTCTGCGTTGTTGGCCCTGACTCCTATGTTGTATGTTTGCTGTGATTCTACTCACTGTAAACACTATTCATCATGTGGCACCTGCTTTACTGGAGTTGTCTTTATGAGAGGACTTGGAAACACTTGTACTACCTGGTAGATGGGGTGGGGGAGGTGGGAGGGTTGGGGGAGTTGAGCTGTTTTTCCTTCACGGTAATGCTTGCATATAATTGGAGGTATCTGGCTGAGACATTTGCAATTTACTGGTATCTATTTGTAAGTTGACTGCAAAATGCATATGCGGTTATTCTTGAAATGCAAATAAAAATAATTTTAAAAAAAATAAAAACACCAACTGCAGGATTTCCACCAAGAGGCGTAGGCCCCTTCTAATAAAAAAATGTACTCTAAATTGGGGGAGCTGGTGACATCTGGGAAGGGCCCATTGCTAATGGGGCTTTTCGGGGATCCTTTTATTCGCGAACTCAGTAAACTTTTACCCCTCAAGTTTTCGCCGGTGCTGGTAAAGGAATGGGGGCGCTCAACAAACCAAGATCCCTCACGATTTGTCAACTTCTACCCTACCAGAAGACACCCATGCCAGCGAGGCTCCAGAGGAAATTCAAAGGGAAGCGGCTCCTACACCACTTCTCAAGGTGAGTGTTCAACCTTTCTCAGGGTTCCAATGTAGGGTCAGACAGTCAGAATTTTTCCATAATTGGGAGGTTCCCGCATTAGACGCCTGGGTCCTTCAGACGGTAGGAGAGATTTCCATATAGATTTATTTTGACTCACTGTATCAACAACACAGACCAAAACCATTTTTTTCCCCAATCTCAAGTCGCTCTAGTGGATACAGAGATCACTCAGCTTCTGGATCTCAAGAATGCCTACCTGACTATACCCGTCTTTCTTTCACATTGGCGATTCCTGCAATTTCTTTGGGGCAGTCGTACCTATGAGTTCACGTCCCTTCCATTCAGCCTTTCCTTAGCCCCTTGGTATTTCACCAAAGTTTAATGTTTGGTTTTGGAACAACTCCATTCTTTGGACATGCGCCTCATAGTTTATCGGGACTACATCTTAATAATGGATCAATGAACAAGTCACCTTTCAGAGCTGGTAATCAGCGAAAATAAATCTCTCCTTGTCCATGCTCAGAAATTGGATTTTGTGATAGACTTGAAAAAGACTACATGGAGCCTTCCCTCAACAAACATTTTTAATATTTGTCAGCAACTACGAAAAACGCTTGCCAAGCCAACTACTTCGCTGAGACAAATCACAAGGATTGTGGGCCTATCATCATCATGAATTTAGGCCATTTTTCTGGGTCCACTTCACTACCAGGCCCTTCATGGACTCAAAACTCATCACCTGCGCTTGGGTCTGACAAATTCGGAACAAGATCCATTGTCGGAAGAGGAAAAGGAGGAAACTAGATGGTAGCTCACACATATGGAGGCATGGAACGGTCGAGGAATTTTCGGGTCAGTCCAATTTAGATTATCGAGCCAGACGCCAGCAAGATCGGCTGAGGCGCCCGCAGGCACAGGCAGAAAATAGTCAGCTCAGAAACAAAACTAGCTTATCAACGGCCTGGAACTCGTGGCAGGTTAATTCGCTTTACAATGCTGGACCAAAAACAAGGCTCAATGACACATCCTGTAGCAAATGGACAATGTCTCTGCGGTACGTTACATCAACCATTTGGGCGGTCCCTTTTGAAGCTAGCCAAGACCTTTTGGCACTTCTGCCTAGACAAGATATCAGTGAAAGCTCAACACCTTCCGGGCACTGCCAATCAAGTGGCGACTAGCATTCGCATTATATGCAAGATAGGAGTCTGTGGAATCTCCATCCAAAAGTTTTCCAAGCGATGGAACACAGATGGAGCCCCTTCTCGGTGGATCTGTTTGTCTAAGAAGGGGCTCTGTTTGCCTAACGCCTAGATCACCAAGTAGCAAAATTCATCAGTGGACGTCCAGATCCCCTGGTGGTACCGACGGATACTTTCCTAAAGGACTGGAGTCTAGAGAATGGCTACTCTTTTTTTCCCTTTTTGTCATAAGGAGAATGGACAGGTACTTTGACAGTTAGCTGGTGATCATAACCCGGATGAGAAGGTTACAAGTCTGGTTTCCAGTTCTGATTGAACTTTGTGATTTTTCATTCCTTCTACTCCTATTTCAGGACCTACTTCTGGATCCCCAAGGGAACCCTCATCACCTTTAGTGAATAGACAACAGTATCTCATGGCATGGAGGATTACCGTGAACGTTAATATGTCCCAGGCTGAACAGCTCCTGGCAAAGGAATGGTCAGATGGTATCATCAAACAGTACAAGTGTACTTGGATGAGATGGATGGGCTAGTGTATGCAAAGGAACATGGACCCTGTAGGGTCCAATGTGGTTTCCATCCTAAACTTTCTATCCACTCTGGTTTTGGAAGCTTTGGCCAACAGATGGGTACGTTCAGCGGGATACTCTACAGTAGACAGTTCCCCAGTAGGAGAACACCCACAGGTTAGAAAACTGATGAGCAGAGTGCGGCTTTCTGTTCCACCTGAACCAAGATATTACTCTTTATGGGATGTGATGAGGTACTCCAGATGTTCATCTCTTGGAAGGGCAATAAGTACTGTCCAGGACGAAAATCTCTGGTAAATTGACTAAGTTACTTTGCCTGCTTTCATGCAGATGGGTATTGGATGTTCGAGCCCTCAACATTACAAGTAGAGTTTTTACCCCAGAGGGTTTTCAGAAACCTGGCACCTTTTAAAATGTAGTATTTCTGAGATTGAACATGAAGCCAGGTCTGAGAATTAACCTGCAATTCACACAACACCATAAGCTCAGGGTATTTACCAGTAGACAAAGCAGTAACATGGACCAAAACAGACATGTACTGTCAAACGTCAGAGCAGAAAGCAGAAGGGAAGGGCAAAAACACAAATAACCCTGAAGGAAGAGATGTACCAATGATTTTTTTTTTAGGGTGTTATATATAGCGCAAACTAGACTCGAAGGCATCTGAGTGCTTTACATGAGCACCAGTTACATTACAGATGGACATATTCACTTATTTTTGTTAGGCACAGGTGAATTCGTGATTTGCCCACTATCACAGGATGTTGAGCATTCCGTCAGACTCGAACCCGGTTCCGCAGCGCCGAGGTCGACCGCTCTAGCCGTTAGGCCACAGCCTCTCCTCTTAAGAGCCTAGTCCTATTCCAGGGTAATTTTCATTATAGTCATAAGCACTGAACTGTCATGCACGCATGTAGGATCTGGAACAAGTTTTATAATAAAAAAAAGACAAATACATATCGTACTTTCCATTTTTGAAAACGAAATTTTTCAACAAGACATTATTGCAGGCTATGTTGTCCAATTTTTCATAAACTTCGTTTGAAGTCCGAGAAAGTCACTATTTAAAGAAAACCGACAAGAAAACCCTTTCAAAAACTTAAAATAAAAAAAACCTGAGAAAAGGAGAACAATTCAGAGTTGCAGACTGTAGCAAGCAGGAACACTGGCACTACTCCTTTAAGGTAAAGCACTCGGTTAGTCTATGCCATCATGCACTGCTAATACAAGTTAGGTCAATTCTTTTTTTACAGCTCCTTGTGAAAAGATCTTGGGTAACAAAGCTTGGCCTATTTTTGACTTTTTGCTTGGAAAACCATTCCAAACTTAACATAAACCAATTCACCTGATGCATTTGGAAACAAAAAGTACACAAGTCTGTTGCCTGGCACTACATTTTTTTAAGAGAATGCCATCTCTCTACATGAATAGCCCTTCCTGTGAAGAGGGAAAGTCACAAACACAGCTTCACAGTGTCTGTACGGTTTACATCCCAAATTCCCATCGGCCTGAAGATTGTTGTCCGGTTTGTAAAAAAATGTCCAGGAGGAATTTGATGAAGGTGAAGATCAGGCCAGCAGTCACGAGTCTGTTTCAGTAACACCAAGGTGCTCCTTCTACCACAGCTGTATCCACCTCTTCGAAAGGTCTACGAGAGAAACATCATCATGTCACTGCACAGTGCTAGTACTGCCAGATGTGTTTTTCTGTTAATAGAAAATGTTCCTGTCTGAATCAGTCTTTTTAAATTCTCTTCAACTTGCAAACTTCAATTCTTGCACTGGTACTTCAAGAGGCCAAGAAGGCACTATGTTATATCAGGTGGTGGTCTAGTCGAAGGACACGCCATCAGAGACAAGGGGGCAAACAGCCTTGGATCCAGTATCTGTATTTAGGAAACAAGCTTCTGAAATCTCACACCACAGGTTTGTATAAAACTGCAAGGCAATTGGCCAATGGTGAAACTGTTACTTGCATCAGCCCAATACTGTCAGACTATTCTCTTTTAAGTTCTGCTAAGAGTCCATTCCTGTGGATATGATTCTTTTAATTTCATCAAAGCTCACAACATAGTAGCCCTGTCCTAAGCGGATGATACTCAACTCATCCTAACCCTTTTGAACGAAACAAGCACGTGGGACAGATTTACAGCTTGCATGACCAAGATTGACCGACGGATGAAGCTCAACTCAGGAAAATACATAAGTGATCATCTTTGAAAAACAGACCTCAATGTGGACTCTACCTAGCGGCCACCAAACCATGGGGATACACCTATACTAAACACAAAAGCAAGAAACTTAGGGATCTTCATTGACGAACTGGGCATGTGAACTCAGATCAACACAATAACCAGGGTCATGGTTCCAACTGTTGAAAATACTAAAAAGAATTTTAGGTGGTTCCCACCAGACACCAAGCAGATGATCATTCAAGCCCCATAAGCAGCAGACTCTCCTACTGCAACAGCCTCTACACTAAAGTTCCCAATTACCTAACCAGCAAACATTAAACAACCCAGAACACAGCAGCCCACCTCAGTCTAAACATCCCTCATTGAGAACACCTCAAGACTCAACACTAGTTACCAATCCACAACAGAATCGCAATCAAGCTTCTCTCCCTCACATTCAAGGCACACCACAAGACTGGACCAGGTTACCTCAACAGTAGAATCAATTTGCACCACCCTAAAAAGCACCTCAGGTCAGCAGGACTAACCCTCACACAGGTCCCACGAATATACAAGAGCAGAAACAGGGGCCAGGCATTCTCATACATCGTACCAAAAACATGTAACGACCTCCCTTTCCACATAAGAAACTTTTCCTCCCTCTTGGATTTCAGCAAAAAGCTTAAGGCCTGGCTCTTCGACTAGATTCATGGAATCCAGCACCAAAGCTCTTCAGTACCAGGATACCCTCACAGGTCAAGGAGCGCTATAAAAAAGCAACAGCATAGCACCATATAGCATTGCAAGATTTCATACACTGTTTCAATACATAACACATTAGTTTCGCATTCAACATAATTAAATATAGGGATAGCAATCATGCAAGAGACTGCAAACCACGGCCAAAGTCACAAACAAAATTATCACACAAATGAATTAAGAAAATTAGAAAGGGATAGTAAACATTTTGGTGGTTAATCTCAAAATAGCAGGAAGCATCCTTACAACCACAGTGATTACTGCTTGAACAATCACAAGTTGAGCTATTTAACAATGATGCATTGAGCTTGGAAATCAAAAAGATTGTGTTTACGGCACAAAAAAAAAGACCACCACAGTTAATGATTCCAAGACTGTGCTATGCCTTAACTTTGAGGATACACCCTCCTCAGGGTAGGAAAGTGAAGGCAAGTCAATGAAAGATGCTACCGGAGTTGGGGCTCTCAGAGGAGATGGCCTGGAAAAGAAGCTCATTGCCCAGTATTGTACAGAACTGGGCCTAATAATAAAATTGGTAGCCTTTTTTTTTAATTATATTTTTGCACATGATAAGATAACAGAGCCCCCTCCCAAAGAGAGTAAAAAGTAAAAATGTCCACTAGATGCAGTGGCAATAAGGTATCACAAAAAATGTGACATTAGTATACTTAGGCTGACAGAAACGTAATCACTAACAAGCATTGGTATAGCCAATAGGTCTTGCTTACGGGACCATATAAGTGTTTAGCCATGCAACAGTTGATGTTTTTGCACCAAGGATATTGTGCTGGATAACCAAACACTTATAAGGTCCCAAAGGTGAGACAGATTGGCTATGCCAATGCTTGTTTTGTTCAAGACGCCGCTGAAATGTAAGAAAATCTCTATGTCGGATATCCTGCAAGACCGGGTCCTGTGTATGAGACAATTGTGAGAACATTGCTTGGAGAAAACATTAAATCTCGACATTAATGTGCCCAGCAAACCATTGCAAAGTCTAACGTAGTCAGAGACTAGTCCCACTGAAGATTAAAATGCATTTTTCTGAGTACTAGTATTGATGTAATGGATTCCAAAAATTAATTTTTCGCTCTTTTTGTTTTCTTGAATTGTTTACCTTAAGATCTGTTTTTTCTGGACATTACAGTCTTTATTTGTAGGTGGTTAGTTCGCTTTGTTGTTTCTTCCTTGGGTAATTAACTATTATTTTATTAAAGTTTTAACCGGTTCCGTGCACCAATGGTAAGCCATGGGTACAGCAGGAAGGTACTTACTTATATATCACTTTGTAAGTAGCTGAGTCCAGATACTGTGGGAACTTGGCTAAGTAGCTCAGTAAGGCTTTGTCGCACTCTTACTATTAATAGGCCAGTTACATCTCCCTGAGACACAGTTCTACAAGGCAGTTTCCCCTTCAGATACTTCAAACCAAATGAAAACTTATATTGTGGTTTGATTGATTACACTACGCCCAATGCTCCCTTTATGATTTCAGAGAGGGTTGTTTTTTTAAAGGATTTCAAGAGCTCACTGTATGCCAGTTGTAGAAATATACCCTAAACTGTCCTTCTCTACAACTCCCTCAGAGCAGGCTGACTGGTTCGAGGGAAGCCCCACTCAGGGTCCAGCAGCCTGTTCCTGTGAGCCAATGGATAGTCCAGACTGGTCTTTATCTGGTGGGAGCCACATTATATATGGACCCACTCATTCATCCTAGAAAAGTGTACCTCTGTGAGACACCTTTTTACTGTGTCTGAGGTTGCCAGGGTCCCAAGGGATCTGATATGCTACTTCTCTCCAGGGTTAGCTACTACTAAGCTTGTGCTCTTCTGAACCTAAGAAGCTGTTTCCTATGCTCGTTCAGCCCTACGCGTTGCCTGGCTCTCACATTCCCTATTTGCTCCAGGTAGGTAGTTACTGATGCACGGCCTTTGTGTCTGAGTGTTGGGGACATCTGGTGCCCACTGCCGAACTCCAGCAGCTGTGCCAGAGGTTTTTACAGAGAGGTCTCCACCCTCTGTCTTGTGAAGAAAACGGCCTGGATTCCTCTTTAGCTGCTGCCATTCTCACAGGATGGCATCCTATGAAGATGCCTAGGTGCCAGTTGTGTTGCATCTGTGTACGTTGAGAAGCCAGATCTTGGGGGGAAAAGGAGTGTTGTTGGAATAAGGAGTGTTGTCGGCAGAAGCTCAATAGAAGCTCCGAACCAGGGAAGCCTATCCATTTAGAAATGAGCCATAGTCCCATCTCTATATATTTGTTCAAATGTTGGCATTAAATAGATCATACATTTATTGTGAAAAGCTCGAATGTCTGTGAAACACGATAGCAATTGTTTTTTAATTACTAATTTTAAATATTATCGGTTACTTTAAAAAGTGAAAGTTTATACATAAAAATGCATTGTAAACTCAAAAGGTAACACGATAAAAATGAAGTTGTGCGTGTCACACTATTACAACTGTATTTATTGTATCCCTTTCTGGTCCATGGCTGCAGAGAGAAAGCTAAAGCAAAGACTTGTGCAAGGATCAGCAAAGAAGGAGTTCTTTATGCTGGAAGCAGACACAAAGAGAACTCTGTTGACCCAGCGAAAAAGGCACACCTACAGAGAAGATTAGATTAAAAAACTTCATGAACTTACCGACCAAAGAAAAAGAAAAAAGAAAGAAAAAAATAAACACTTGCATAACTGAAAAGGATTTCTGTAATATTGGTGCCTTCTCGCTTATATTTTGGTCATGTGTCTTTTATCAATTACATTCGGTGCCTAACTCAATATTTTGTACAGCTAATTCCTAGCCTACTTTCAACCAGACCAGTGAGACAATATTGGCATTTGGCTGCACGAATAAAAATAACTGAAAGTCAAAAAGCTACTGAAAGCAACAAAAGACATTCACTACCATCAAACTTCTGAATTCCAAAAGCTAGCACTCGGTTTATGGTGCGCGTGCAAGAGAGGGGGAGCAGGAGGTGAGCCCGGAGTGATGTGTGTGTGCGCAGTCTGCTCATTTTCAAGCACTGCAATCGTGCTTGTGGCGCACCCCTGCTTGCTCCAGCAAGGTGGACGCCGCCACAAGCACAAGTGTGTGCTTCTAAAAAGAGCAGAGCGACGGCTAAAGGTCCTCCTATCCAACACATGCGCTCTACATAGGAGAGACCTCCAAGAAAACAAACAGAAATATTTCACAGGAGATCAAGATGGAACAATGCACTGAGTCTGTAGCACTAATGCTGTTAGGATGTCCCGCAGTTTAATCTTCAAAGTGATACAGGATAGTTTCTTGTAAAAGGAGGTGTCCAATACAGAAAAGGCAATGACTATGACTAAATGTGCACTAAACCGTAAAGACCATAATTTTACATTCTAATCTGCAGACACTGCTATATTAAATATAAAGTTTCAGGATGTAAGAGCAAGTTTCAAAAGGTGGTCTTTACTTCTATGCATTTACCCAAAGGAATTCATATATCAATTAAACTAAAATATTGTTTTTATAACTAGTTAAACAAGCATTTACAATGAAATAGGTCTTGCAATTACATTATTTTGAGCTACTGACATTGTAAATGGCAATGTCTTTAAAAAAAATTAAGACATTGTTATTTAAAATACCAAAAGCAACACCTATTGCATTGCATAGCGCAGTGTCCGTGAAGACGGCGCTGCGCTTATTAAAATTAAAAAGAAAAAGTGTGTTGGGGGAGCAGAGCCCTGTGGTGACTCACTGGAGAGCGCCTTGAGTGTTGCACCCAGCTCGGCAGTGCCAGTGCGACCCTGCCAGGGGCTCCACGCACTTTATCCGGGGGTAATCTTATCATCCGGAACAAACAATGCTACATTTAGCAGCATGACACCTGAATATGTAGAGTTTGATCACTTAACATTGCTTCAGCGAACAATGTATCTCAGTGAGACCCCCGTCTGTCTCTTTACTGCCTGGGCCCTTGTCAGTGAGACCCCAGTCGGTCTCTTTACTGCCTGGGCCCTTGTCAGTGAGACCCTAGCCGGTCTCTTTAGACTGCCGGAGACAAAGTTGGCAAGAGGGGTCAGTGTCTTACAAGCTGCTGCTTCATGTCCCATCTCGTGAACCCCCCACCCACCCCGGGCTACTGCTATGTTCTTTGGGACAGGCCATCTCTTCCCTGAGAGTGCGCACAAAGACTGGGCAGTGCACCCCGCCGTCCCTTCCTGCGCCATGTTTCACTTAAATAAAGATGTGCAGCCCTCGTCTCGACACCTCTGCTGATAGTCTGGGCACAGGACCCCTTGTCTGAAGCAGCTTACAAACTAGACATGTTTAAACTGATGCAGCCGAAGAGCAGAGAGAAGGCCTCCTCTGTCTCACCAGGGTGTCACTGCATGTAAATTCATGTTCACTCAAAGACCCGCTGTTTCAAAAGGGGGCAGGCTCAGACAGACCCTGAAAACATTCCATCTCCTTGAAAGGTCTGCAGCCTCCGCTCTGCCTCCTTCCAAGGGGGCAAGCACAGGACACATATGTACAGTACACTGTGTCTGCCTGAGAAGAGGGCATTCCCTCCTGAGAGCAACAGTCACGGCGTAAAACACCTCAGTAGGCTGAATAAAAGTGGTGCACCTTTTATTTTCACAAGAAGTGTGCAGACATAGGTCTGTTCTCTGCAGAGGGTCACACAGTGTGTGCTTTACTCTGGGAATCTGTTAATACACAGTGTTGCTGCGGTCCTTCTATTTGCCATCTTCAGAATATGCAGCGATTGAGATTTAAGAAATATTATTTTTCACTAATGTTTCGCTTTAGGTCGTCTGGGGCGGTCCCCCGCGCTATGTATCATGAACACACCCCATTCTCAAGGTTAGGCTTTCCCGGTTTAAGTCGGAGTTTGGAGGCAAGCCTGGACTACAACGCCCATAATGCATTAGGTTGTAAAATGAACACCCTAGTACTGAAAACAGCGCCCTAAGGCCATGGAGTGAGGCGGCAATCCAAGATTTGCACGATGTGAGTGATGAAATGTCATAAAGGCACCAACGCCTCAGAAAGTGCTGCATACTCGGCCTGCATTGGCAAATTATGTGGCACACTGCCTCAATAGTTCCTAAATAATTCACGTTTCCTCGCTGCAAGCCTTTGGCGACCCTGCCACATAATTTAGTGCTGTTTCACCAGTAGTGCATGCTGATTGACGAGGGGCCACAGTTTCTATCCGTGTGTCTCGATCAGTGTGTGTCTGCCTAGCAGTGTGTGTGTTTGCCTAGCAGTGTGTGTGTTTGCCTAGCAGTGTGTGTGTTTGCCTAGCAGTGTGTGTGTTTGCCTAGCAGTGTGTGTTTGCCTAGCAGTGTGTGTTTGCTTAGCAGTGTGTGTTTGCCTAGCAGTGAGACTGCCCGTCAGTGTGTTACTATCCACGTGACTCTCTATCGCTGAATGTCTATCAGTGTGTGTGTCATTCCCGATCCTGCACCTTCTAATGGACCCAGGATTCACCACAGACTGGTTCGCGATCCAATTGGAATTGGGAGCTTCGACCACGAGCCTGGGAAACGGAAGAGAGCGATTCACGAGCCTGGGAAACGGAAGAGCGCGATTAACGTACATCCTGTGCAGGCCGGACCACCCCTTTAAGGAGGTGGTTGCAGACCATGCGGGTTGCATCTGAAAACACCAATAAAGTCAGGCAAAAGAAATCTAGCCAAACTCATAGAAGAACAAGCCACCAATGTCTGAGAAGGAATATATATTAGCTTGCATGTCCTGTTTCAAGTGTTTTTTTTTCTCCTCTGAAAAACTCGCATCAAAGTTTCAACATCAAATGATGGTATTCTGGGAAGCTATGTTTTTTAACTGTGTGTGATGAACTACGTGCAGAACATCATTACATCGTTATCTTGAAAATGTACAGTGTACCCTGAATTTAACTTTCTTTAGGTGGTTCTTAAACTAACCAAATGTTATCGGCATAGCTGTGCAACAGGACAGAATATCCGAACCGCGTGCCGTTCTGTCCCCTGAAGACTTTGGGGTGAGTTACATCTATGCTGTAGGACCTGGAGTTCACGCTCAGGCAGCCCAGGAGCAGCACACTTGAAAGGAGACCCGATTTCAGATCCATAGTACACCTTTCCCAGGCCAGGGTCGGAGAAAGTGATTAATCGATACCGGACCGTAGATTGAAAGAACAGCGAAGCACGCGATACCACCTGTAAATAGTCAAATTTATGAAGAGCGCGCTCTCGGCACGGCTCAGGAGTGAGCGGACAGGCACGGGCACACTTGCAGAACGAGCTGTGGGATTGTAGCTTTGGGAGACGTCACGTCGTGGTTTTAGGAGCCCTCCTGCTGTAGAATTAAGGCTTTACCCTGGTAGTGTGAAGAGGATTGCCCCATTAGTCTATTCTCTCACTAATGCTTTAGGCTGTTGGATCACTGAGCTCAATTCCGAAAAGCTGCGCCTCTCTACAGACTCTTCTGCCAGCCTTCCTCCTTTACGGTCAACCCGCCCCGCGCTCCTAGCAAAGGATGCACACCTTTCCTCAAACTGCCGCGAAAAGAATACAACCCAAACAAAAGAGCAGTGTAAAATGTCTCAGTATGTTTTTATACGTCCAGGCTCTATTAGCACAGTTGCTAGTCTTCACATTGGTAGTACAAATCACAAAGTCAACCGCCACAGACTTTTACCTCTGCAATTTGGGGCCATCTATTTCTAAATTAGCGTGGAGGAGCGCACTGCCTCCAGAGGTCGGGGGCAGCGCGCTCCTCTGCGCCAATTAGAAACAGATGGCCCCATAAAGATAAGAAATCACTTCACTGCAGCTATGAAGCTGATGACCCAGTCCGGATGCGCCGTGGAAAAAGGGCAGTGACCAAAAAGCATCCTTTTCAATGAGAAGCCAGCATTTAGCATAAACGCTGACAAGACCCAATGAAAAGGATGGGTGGGGCTTCAAGCCTTCTGAAATCTCCTCTCTCACAATATGTCTCGCCGAGCAAGCAGAGCATGCGCGTTGCAACGCTAGGCAAGACCTAAAAAGGTAATATTAAGAGATATTTGCAGCAGTTTAATCAAATAATTGAATGAATCGAACTAAAATAGGGCCAGAGTGAAAGTTCTAGGTCAGCGTTCATTTAACAGAAGGATACATGTCTTGTTTACAAATGAACCCAGTATGATACGCCTCAACAGGACAGTATGCAGTACACTAGTAGAAAGGTTTCAAACTCTTCAAAAGACAATATCAATTTGCGTTATAGCTCCCTTCAAAGAAACTTGTGGACTGAGCAGAAGCAAAAGGGCCTTGTAATTATAGTTAAACTGGAGGCTGTCATAATTTATGAAATGTATCAACTTGGGAAAAGAGCAATGGCTAAATATAGTTGGAACTCAATGGGGGATTTTGAATAGACTACATGGGAGGCCTAGTAACTTTGAAGGCAGGAGTAGTTCTAATGAGAAAATACCCACAAGGTTGGAGGACTACATACAAGCTCATGGAATGTAATGTTTTTCACTAAACATACTGATAAGTGTTTATTTGATTAACTGTGATTTAATTCTCCTGTAGGAGACTTGGATTCATGAATGATAGTTCATTCAAGGCCTTTATTATGCATAAGGTTCAGCCTAACTATTGGTTCCTAAGTGCCAGAAGGGAGAGAGGGATTACCACTCTAGTGAAGGTTGCTAGCAGCTGCTCTGGGAGTTCTATTAATGAAAATAATGATTTCAAACTATTAAACTAAAAAAACATTAGATCTAAGCATCTGTTGGTACTAGTACTACGCGCTAAAGTGGTTCTTCCACCAGTGAAGGATACAAAGGATTTAATTCCCTCTTAATTAACGGTTATAATAAATGAGTTGCTGGGCGAACATGCAAAACTACCAAATACAACAACAGGTAATTCACCTGTTACTTGTTTGGGGACAAACGGACATTCATATTTCTATAATCCATAGGGGCCTCCTTCTAATAGCATATTACAAGATTAAGATTATTCTGACGGGAAATGCCATTTTAACCATTTCACATTACTGCAATAGGATATAGCACAGTACTTTATTATATTTAGGTTAATGACTAACTACATTAGTGACTTTATTATTATTGATAAATTAAGACAGCAACCATTAGCCACAGCAATTTTGTTGCAATTATTTTGTTTAATATTCAACTCCTACACAGAGAACAGGATTAATTGTTCTGTATCATAAAATAATGACTTAAGGGGGGGGTCACTTAACAGTGTATGACTAGTAAGACATTATTAATATTGTAATATCGGAGTGCTAACATGATGGGAAAAATCTGTAAGGCAATTGTAAGCTTGTTACTTCCCCTCCACTTCTTAGCTAAGGGGGATATTATAAACATATGGGACAGGGCCTAATCAATCCTAGTAAAATCATGCTTCTAATAAAAGGCAAGAAAACACTCTTGCATCCTGTTTATATCTGAATAAAGTTCTTAAAAATACTGTCAAACAAAACAAGGGAGGGCTCGCTATGAAAACTGAATTCTTTTTTGCCACCCAAAAATAATTTGGAAAGTAGATGACTGGCCATATTTGAAGTATGTAAGCACAAGGACAAACAGGCCTTTTGGTGAGTCACTGCAGATACAGACCATGCAAGAAAAGTTAGGCAAAATAAGTGAAGAGGAATGTGTGCTTACATAAGTGAACTAGATCGTGGTTATACAAGTCAACTCTCTTTTTTTAATCCATTAAGGAAACAACTGGTTGAGAGTCACCACACAGGACAATGAGGATTTAAAAATATAGCCTTAAAAAATTCTAGACCACAAACAACAAATTAACTTTCTATACCTTTTATCAGAGTTATTTATTGTAGACAATCCTTAACAGCATTTCACAAAGTGGAAATTCTCTAAAAATACTCTCTGCTGTTGCTTCTCTGGAAGTACTTTAGTATTTATTGTTCAAAAAGAGTTTAAGTGCTTGAAAAAGAAGATAAACTCTTTCCTAAGCAATATCAGGACAGGCTAAGTAGTGACCAGATTCTATGCTGTACTCTTGTTGGCTTTTGTTCTAAACATAGTAAGTATGATTGCTTAAATATACCTAAAATTTTACTTGACAAAGTAAGAGCATTTTTACTGCTGTTAGACGGACTTTAGCAATAAATTTAACATGGTTGATAGGGATATATTTAGGCCGAAATCTTGGCACTTAAAATGTATACAGCTTGAATATACTGAATCCAGAAATAAGACAAACAAAATTGGTTCTAGTACAAATTAGCCATAACACTTTATTAACATAATGTATGCCAACTGCACTCGATCCAAGGCAAGGCTTCATCATGACCCTTACTCTTTTTAATATACATCTAGCAGATATTTTTACTTCAATTTAGAAGGTGATGCACTTTCTTCCAAAGTTAAGTGTGATTGACATTTCCACTGATCGTTATGCTGATAACTTAGGTGAAATGTTAAAGATTGCTAAAGCCATCGGGTGGTCAAATACTTTTAGGGAGAAATAGAGTAGTGACAAATGATCGTGGATACATCTTACAACAAGCATTCGCATAGCCAATAGGTCTGGCCTTTGGGACCTTATAAGTCTTTTACCATGTGGCGTGCAGTTTCACTTTTATTTGTTGGGCGCTTGTGTGTGCTCAGAAAACGAGATGGAGGATTTGCGCACTGAAAGTTCTAGGTAGCGGATTCCTTAAAAGTCAGTACTGAATTCTTCAGGGAAGAACCAGACAAAAGCCATCCCTCGACCCTCAGGATGAGATTTGGATTTTACTTTAGTACAACTTCCCTCTGAGCCCAAATCACACGGTCACACGTTAGCAAATTCACTGCGAAAACACTCATGCTTAGTTAAGCAAACAGAGTTGTTACACTCTTGGCAGAAATACAACTGCCTAGCAATCACTCAGTCAACTCACACAGTTGATCCGAGGCGGTGAAATATACACTTGGTGCTCCACTTATTGCAAGCATGGCAGAAATTATATCACCTTTTGATTGTTCCTTATTAAGCATTTCTCTACCACTTAAAATCCTTCGCCATCAATACTAATGTTGATGCCAATTCATGGAAATTTACCAAAGAATCAGGAACAGTTGGGGGCGTGGCTACGCAGGCGATCGCAATGGCCGCCTGATTGTAGAGCTCCGCCGGACAGGCTGGAAAAAGGCGACATTCCCATGTGATCCGACGATGCCTGGGGTCGGAAAATGCCTGCTTCTGTTCCCGGAGGCCGTGGTGTGCTGATGGCTGCTGCCTGAGACCGGGGGACGGCGTGGACGCTGAGGATCGCGGAGGGGCCTGTCGGGTCCCGCCGGACGTGAGCCCTATCGCGCCGGAGCGCCTGGTGAGTCTCCCTCTGGTTCCCACGTCCCCCCCCCTTGGCATTCGGGCCGCTGTTGTGCCCTCCCCGGTCCGTTACAGGTCCCAGGTGGGCTCCTTTGGTGGGGGTTTTTGGCCCCCGGTGCTGATCCGGTCCTTCGGGCCTGGTCCGGCCTCGGGAGCCGGGGCCTCGATTTTTTGGGCCTGCCTGGGCTGGGTGGTGACGGGCGGGGACGGCGGGCGGCTGGCCCTGGATGCGGTCGGGGTGTGGCGAGGGGTGCACGGGGGGGGGTCTCTCGGGCGGCCCGCGTATCTTCGTCTAGTGGGGGCTCTGCATTCTTGCCCCCACCGCTGTGTTTTACCATCAACACACGCCTGTCTCCAGCGCTGCCCACACCTTTGCTCCTACTATTGATCCCTCATCCTCACGAACAGCTGGAGGCGGGATGGGCCCACCGGCTACAACGCGACGGAAGGACCCCACGCAGAAAAAGCTCAGCTTCGATAAACGCCCCATCTGCTCGGCCGACAATCAGCCTACCAGATCTGCTGCTTCGGCTAGCCCTGCGCCATCGGCGGACATGGCGGGTATGGTGGCTGAGATGCTTGGCGAGATGCGAGCGGGGTTCAAAGCCATTGACTCCCGCTTTGACGCCCTTGATCAGAAGATGGCCGAGATGGGCGCGAAAATCCAGTCCCACGATAGGCGTCTGGATGTGGCTGAATCCCGAGTCTCTGACCTGGAGGATGGCGCTGCTTCCACGCTGAAAAGACTGGAGCGGGTGGAGAAGATCCTTAAGGAGGTGGACATTAAGAACGAGGATTTGGAAGCGCGTAGTAGGCGCAATAACATTCGCATTATTGGTGTGGTGGAGACGACGGCCACTGGCCGCTTTGACACTTTTGTGGAACAGCTCCTGATTGACTTGTTCGGCAGAGACACTTTCACAACTGGCTTCGTGGTGGAACGGGCACATAGATCCTTGGGTCCTCGGCCCGCCCCAGGGCTGCCACCTCGCCCCATCATTGCCAGACTCATGAACTTTAGGGACAGGGATGCTGCCCTGAAAGCCGCTCGTGAGGCGGGCGAAGTGAAATGGCAGGGTGGGGTGCTTTCTTTCTTTCCAGATTTCACGATGATGGTGCAGGATGCCCGTCGCAAATACACTGGCGTCAAGGCCTCGCTGCGTAAACTGGGACTGCGCTATGGCATGCTGTACCCTGCCAGACTGAGGGTAGACGTCGATGGCAGGTTCCGCATTTTTGACTCTCCCACCGAGGCACAAGAGTTCTGCCTAGCCTATAAAAATAGAGGGTCGCCACGATCCTCGGATAAAGCGCAGCAATCCCCGCCGGACATGGACTCGCAGGCTAGCGCCGACCTTTTTGCTGAGAGCGGACAGGGCTGACTCCTGTCTCCCCTTCTCTAGGCCACTCACTAATGCGCTGCACTGTTAACTACTTGAATCTCCTGGCAGGGCTCTTACACGCTGATACGATTTGAATGTCGACCTGAATGTTGCGTCTGCCCGGCGGAGCGTTGCCTCCCCCCATGGCGCGAGCCGCTTGGTGCTCTTTTCTGAGAATGTTTCTTTTTTGCAAGACTTGCATTGGACTCCTGCTTCTTTATACTGCTGTTGGTATTGTTTTTTGGGCTGGGTGGTGCCTCCGGGGGGTTCACGTGAGGCTGGGTGGTGGGTGGGTGGGGGGGGGGGGGCGGGTTGTTTCATGCATTAGTTGGAATGTTCCTGTGCATGCTTTGTTTTTCGTTCTGAGAGATGCCTATTTTGTGGGGGGGCAGCGGCGGATACACACAAGATTGTTCACTGATGTCCTGTACGGTTTTGCATGGCTAGAGTAGTTCAGCAGCCCAGTCCTTCCAGACTGGTTCTGATGTCGTGGAATGATTGGGGACTCAACGACACTAGAAAAAGGAAGCAAGTCCTGAACTATGCAGCTCGACATGGGGTGGATGTGTTGTTCCTCCAGGAGACACACCTGGGGCAGGCTGATTCTGCTATGGTTGCCAAGGGCTGGGGCGCGCACAGGTTCTTCGCTAACTACAGTAGGTATGCGCGAGGGGTAGCCATTTTGGTGCACCGGCGGGTCCCCTTTGTACACTCTGATAGCGTTCTTGATAAGGAGGGTAGATATGTAGTGGTCACTGGGACGCTTCTCGGCTTTAAGATTACTTTTGTTGGAGTGTATGGGCCCAACACCGACTCCCCTGCCATGCTCCAGGGTCTCCATGACGTTTTGCTGCACATCGACACTGACATGTTGGTGGTGGGTGGGGATTTTAATTTGTTGATGGACCCTGCACGGGATAGCACCTCTACATCACCGGATTGCAAACCTCGCTCTCGTGCTGTGCTCTCAACCATGTGTGCACACTATCCCCTTATTGATGTCGAAGCCCGGCTTCACCCCCACTCGCCCGCTTACACACATCATTCTGGATATCATAATACTAGCACTAGGATTGATTATTGGCTTCTCTCCCCGGGTGTGGTTGGTTGGGTGGATATACACTCTACACTCCCATGTACCTTTTCAGACCACTCTCCTATACTTTTGACTCTCCTGGTTCCCAGACTGGGAGGGTACGAGAGGCAATGGCGCTTGCCTGGCAAGGCATTGGCTGACCCCGTTTTTAAGGAAGACATTCGCAAGGCGATAGAAGACTATTTTGAGCTTAACACGGGCACTGTTGACACATGGGCCACATTGTGGGAGGGTTTCAAGGCCACCATCCGGGGGGTGTGCATCACGAAATATGTTGGGTCCTTACGCGAGATCCGAGCCACTATGACTCGTATTGAGAAAGACATTGCCGTGTTGGATAGTTCCAGACTCCCTGACCCTGATGGCGCTTTAGAGATCAAACGTCTGGGCCTGCTGCAAGACTTCAGGGACGCCGCAGACAGAGAATTGAACTTCTTGCATACACAACACGGGGAGGGTGACAGACCTGGTAGGCTCCTAGCACAGCTACTGCGCCCCCCCCCCCCGACAGGCCTCCTATATAACTGACTTGGTTGATGACTCTGGCGTTCGCCACCAGACCACCCCTTCCATATGCGCTACCTTCCTGTCCTACTATAAAACGCTATACACCTCCTCCTTGCCTGAAGACCGTCGTGATCCTGGTCCCTACATTGATGAGATAGCCAGGGTGTTTCTGGAGAAGGGCATGCAGGATTTCCTTGCCGATCCCATCACACCCGAGTACGTTATTGAGGCTATCGACGCCTTGAAGGGCTCCTCGGCTCCTGGCCTGGACGGCTTTTCGGCCGACTTCTATAAGGAGTTCAAAGACGAGCTGGTGCCCCACCTGATGGAGGTGTACTCAGAGGCACTGGAAACCGGCGTCTTGCCTCCCACGCTTCGAGAAGCGGTGATCGTGCTGCTGCCCAAGCCTGGCCATGACCCGTCCCTCTGTGGCTCTTACAGGCCCCTATCGCTGCTCAACCTGGACTACAAGATCTTGGCCAAGGTCCTCGCAATCCGCTTATCGCTCCTAGTGGAGCAGATTATTTCCCCTGCCCAATCCGGATTCGTCCCCCATCGCTCGACCTCCTTTAATCTTAGAACTCTTTTTTCTGTCCTAAACAGAATAGACCCTGACACCCCGGCGGCGGCGGTGTTTTTGGACGCCGAGAAGGCCTTTGACTCCCTGGAGTGGCCTTTCTTTCTGTCTGTTAAGCGACAGATGGGCATGCCCGCAATATTCATCGCCACTGTAGAACTGCTCTATACCGCCCCTAGGGCGCGACTGCGCCTTAATGGCACCATCTCCGATAGCTTCCCACTCTCGAGGGGCACCCGACAGGGCTGCCCTCTTTCCCCGCTGTTGTATATCCTAGCCATGGACCCATTGGTTCGTCACTTTCAAGAACGGCATTTGCATCGTGGCCTCCAGTTTCGTACTGGCCCGCTCCTCATCTCTCTATATGGGGACGATACCATACTCTATGTCCGGTCCCCTGAGACGAACCTGGAACCCCTTCTCCTCGAGATAACCCGGTTCGGGGAGTACTCGGGCCTCCGTATCAACTGGCGCAAGTCTGATATTTTCCCTCTTACGCCCGCCACAGTACGTTGGGACTGTCCATTCCCACTCGACTGGAACGCGGACTCAGTGAAATATCTCGGTATCCACATACACCTGGATGCAGTCTCCATGGTCCGCCTGAACTACGGCCGGGCCTTGGACTGTCTGGAAGATAACCTCGCCCACTGGCTTCGCCTTCCTCTTTCCATGGCAGGACGCATAGCTATCATAAAGATGGTAGTGCTTCCCCGTTTCCTGTACCTGTTCCACAATCTGCCGATTCCACTAACCAAGGTTTTCTTCACCCAGCTACGCTCGTTGTTGCTGCGACTGGTTTGGGGGGACAAGAATCCGCGTGTCTCCTGGCGAACCCTGACTCTGCCCTATGAACGGGGCGGTTTTGGAGTACCAGACTTTTACCTTTACTATCTTGTTGCTCAGTGCGCTTACGCACACCCCTGGTTTCACCCTGACGCCCGGATACCTCATCTGAGGCCGGAGGCGGACCTAGCGTGGCCTGTTGCCCTCAAGATGCTACTGCCTAGGGGCCTGCCCCGCGACCCTCAGGATATCCAGACTGCCTCCACTACTTCCTGGGCTTGGTTGCAGCTGCGTCGACTGCTCCGGAGGGACGTGTTATATTCACCGGCTCTCCCACTTCCGAACCCCCACTGGCTCCCTATCACTTCTGAAACGGTGGTCTGTCGTACTCTTTCCAAATACCAGCTTAATACCATAGGGGATTTGTTCCCGGAAGGACACGTCTTTTCGGTTTCGGAAGACCACCGTTTTACCGATCGGACGTTCATGGACTCATTCGTTCTTACCCGGTTGAGGTCCATGCTCAGAGCACAGTTTCCCTCTTTCCCGCTTCCTCCCGAAGAATTGGAGGCCCTGACCTTCTTGATACAGTCCCCCAATGGTGCGCATGTTGTGTCTAAGCTGTACAAATTATGTATGGCAGCACTTCCTGCCTCAGACGCGCGAGTACGTGCAGCATGGGAGGCGGATCTGGGCGGCGCCATCACTGATGACCAATGGTCCGCTTGCTGCCGGGCCACCAAAGATGTCTCCATCAACAGCAGGCACAAACTAATACACTTTAAGTTCTTGCGGCGGCTGTACTTCACACCGGTCTTGGCTCACAGACTTGACCCGTCAAGGCCACATCACTGTCCCAAATGCAAAGCCCCACAAGCTGACTTTGCCCACCTAGCATGGACGTGTCCCAAACTGCAGGACTACTGGTTGCAGGTACACCACATACTGGGTAACATTTTAGAGTGCGCCCTGAGTCCCATACCTGAGATTGCACTGATGGGGTATGTTGTTGAATTTCCCCGCACCACGAGGAAACTCGCTGCCATTGGTTTTCTGCTCGCAAAAAGGGAAATTGCTATGCTCTGGGGTTCTAAGCGCATTCCCAACTCAAAAGCATGGCTCTGCAGTCTGGCCCAGTGCAACATAAACAATGTGGAATACTCCGCGCATCTCCCAACCGCCTCGCGCCCTGTCGACATCTGGGGCCCATACAGACAGTACATTAGCAAGCTAACGCAGGCTGCGCAATCACAGGCGGCGAGCTCTCTAGTACCAGAAGGGGTGGGATAGCTGTTCTTCCCCCGACAAGGCTGCATTGTCTACTGTGATGAGATTGGCTACTTGTTTCTTCCCGCGCTGCGGCCGAGATGTGGAATGGTGCTGCAGTCACCCCTTTGGTGGCTGCCTTGCGGAGGGCTGTATGATACCCTGTTTCTTCGCTCGCTGGTCCCCGTCTGCCATGCCTGTTCTGCTACCACTCACTTCTAGGCTACACCGGCATCCCGTGGTCACCCATGCTACCGCTATTACCACCTTGACATGATCAATGTGTTGTTGTTCGCTCTCTCTCCCTTGTTGGCATTTCTCTGTTTGATGGTTTTTTGCATTTTGTTTATCTCTTTGCATCGTCTTTGTACATGTGCTATTACTGACAGAACTAGAAAACGGAAAATGGAGTTTCTAGAATGTGTTGCACTGCTCATCATATTGTTGGTCACACCTGACTACGATTCATTTTGTATTCCTGTTAATGATGTCGCTGATTTTCTCCACACGCTATGTGACTGTATGCTTATGTGTACCAACCTGATGCGAATAAAGAGATTTAAAAAAAAAAAAAAGAATCAGGAACAGTTCTCTAGCCCTCCGTGCAACGTACACAAATCAAGAAAAGCTGCAGATATTAAAAGTGAAAAAGACATTGTTTTACACATTATTCTGTTGGGAAGTCATAAAACGGCAGCTGCTCCTCGTTTATTAATTATAAATGTGTCCGTCTGTAACGCAACTGGTGCAACCGGACAGATACTATATCGTAAAATGTTTATATATGTTGGTTGGTTGACTCTGCCTTATGTTCTCACACCTTTCTTCTGTACAGCACTGTGAAGCCCGCTTGGGCAGAGAGTAGGATTTGTAAAACTGCAAATGACTATATAAATAAATAAATACGCTGTGATGGGTAGAGGGTCTGGAAAGAGTGATTGGGAGTGTGAGGAGGTACTGGGTGTCACAAAAATCCTGGTTATGTGTGGGAGCGGGCCTGGACCTGTCTGACACTGGGGAGCTCTCATGTTCCCCAATTCCATATGAGAATAGCTCATAGAATTCTGGGGGTTTTCCCCAAGTTGAATTCAGAGGTTTGTAGTCCAGCCAGTTAGAACGGATGAACAAGAGAGCAAGCCCAGAATGCAAGAGCCTGCAAACTTTAGCGTGGCGTTGGTGCCTGGTATACTGTTAGCCCTAAAATACACTATTTCAGTGAGTGGCATGTGGATCGACAGAGGGCCCCCGGACTAGTGTTCGTGGGGTTGGGTGCATCACCCGACAGTGGGCAGCCTTCCCTGAGCTCCACCTGAGGGTGTCGCCATGCACTTGTGAAAACAAGCACAACCTTGCTTAGTGCAGTGAACTTAATTACAAACGACAAGCAGACCCCGAGGCTGAGGTGTGTGGGGGCATGGGGGGAGCACTGCTGCAGGGAGAGGGATGGCGTATGGAGCCTGTCATGCCACAAGTGCCTGCTTCCCTCTGCCCTCCTCGCAGCGATGCCCCCGATTCCCTGCCCATGCCCCCCGTCTGGATTGTAATTAGAATATAAGGACGTCTTCTATCATCACAGGAGCCTCCATACTCAGCAGGGAGGAGTGAGCACCAGTGAAAAGCTCTCAGTCATAACACACTGGCATGCGCTCAGCCCTAAGGCAGTCTTACTCCATGTCCAGTACTAGCTTTCCTATTACGGAAGAGCCTGGGTAGAAAGAGTGGGCCTTTGCACTCAGGGGACACTGATGGAGCAGATTTCATCTGCAGTCAGGCATTGTTTTATTTTTTGTGCTTTAAACAGACTGCATTTAAATTGCCACACACATTTTGGTGCAAGTTAAAAACATGGCACATGAAAAGTATGAAAGTGAGGACTATTCAGTCTGAAATGCTTTTGCTGAATTTACATGTGTTTTTTGCAATGTAGAGAAAAGTGGCCTTTTTAGCTTTGAAGATTAATAGAATGTGTTTCTCTCTTGCCAGCTCATTCCTTGTAATCTAAATTCTGTCTTAAGAGACTTTGACTTGTTGCATATTTTGATAAACATTTTCAGTTAAAAACACCTCTTTTTATAATGTGTGTGAATTAACAAATGCACCACTACACATGGGACTAAATGCTTTTTGCATGAAAAGGTATCTAAAACAGTAAAGCATGTTGCTGTGTGCGCTGTATTAACTGTGTGTGCTTTTAAATTTTACACTAAATGCATGAAGATGCTATGTTGCACATTGCACATTTATTTTGCATGTTGTCATAAATAAGAGAAAAGCTGCTTTACACTAATAGCTTGGCTAGGTAAACATTTAACCCCTTGCATGCTGATGACGGCCCCCAGCCGTCATGCACTACGGTGCTCGTGTGCTGATTACGGCTGGGGGCCGTCATAAACCAGCCCACTCGCGATTCTGCAGCACAGGCGCAGAATCGCGGCCGCATGGAAGGGGTTAAAAGGGGTATTAGTATGAGGGAGGGAAACGTAATGGGCTGATGTACATGAAATTAATATTCTCCTTGTGTTTGTTTTATTTTTGGGCCTACACAAAACATGGCTGCCTGTAAATCCAGCAAGGCTATGGCTTGCATTAAAAGAGAAGAGAGCATGCGCAGACACCAGCTTGACTCAAACTGGGGAAGGAGTCAAGGACATCTTGAACTGTACATTCTTGTGATTGTGCCAATGTACTAGTTAGTTAAAATATCCGTCCTACTGCGCTGTGAAAGGAAGAGAATTAGAATGAAACATTTTTCCTAGCAGTTGTTGCAAACTTATAAAATGTATTTATTATGTATGCTTCTTTTGTTAAACTGGTATAGTCAGGATTTTAGAATTAGTCAGGAGAGTGAGACCTCATGCCATCATGACTGACCAATCACGTACAGGTTTTCCTGAAGATGCAACATTTTTGTGTTGACTGCCAAGAATTAGAGTATAACAAGCATTGGAAATGCAATAGGTCTCGCATTAGAAAAGTTTGAGCTATTGGTATTGTAAATGACACTTTTTTTATTTATGTGTTGGTTTTGAAAGTAGCAAAATTAATAGCTTTGTCAGTTACAATGTCAATAGTTTTAACTTTTGCAAATGTGACACCTATAGCATTTGTAATGCAATGTGTGTTGTATTTACGTGACTTATATGTCTTGATATTACAAATAACAATGGCTTTTAATTTTGTAAATAATTAATACTTAAATAAAAGTTATTGTAATTTATAATGGAAATAGCTTAAACGTTTGTAAATAACTTTTGTGAACATTATGTTCAGTGCATTTTATTGTGACGAAAATCCAAGAACATTGCATTTGCACCTAAACACACACAGAGCCACACACATATACATGTGGTGGTGGTGGATCTGGGGGATATGGTGGTGGTGGATGTGGTGGTGGATGTGGTGGTGGTGGTGATGGTGGATGTGGGGGTGGATGTGGTGGTGGATGTGGTGGATGTGGTGGTGAGGTGGTGGATGTGGTGGTGGTGGATGTGGTGATGTGGTGGTGGTTGTGGATGTGGTGAAAGTGGTGGTGGATGTGGTGGTGGTTGTGGATGTGGTGAAAGTGGTGGTGGATGTGGTGGTGGAAGTGATGGTGGTGGGTATGGTGGATGTGGTGGTGGTGGATGTGGTGGTGGTGGATGCGGTGGTGGATGAGGTGGTGGATGAGGTGGTGGATGAGGTGGAGGATGAGGTGGTGGATGTGGTGGTGGATGTGGTGGAAGTGGTGGAAGTGGTGGAAGTGGTGGAAGTGGTGGAAGCGGTGGAAGTGGTGGATGTGGATGCGGTGGTGGTGGATGTGGTGGTGGTGGATGTGGTGGTGGTGGATGTGGTGGTGGTGGATGTCATGGTGGATGTGGAGGTGGTGGTGGAGGTGATGGTGGATGTGGTGGTGGTGGTGGATGTGGTGGTGATGGTGGATGTGGTGGTGGATGCGGTGGTGGTGGATGCGGTGGATGTGGTTGTGGATGCGGTGGTGGTGGTGGATGGGGTGGTGGTTGTGGTGGATGGGGTGGTGGTTGTGGTGGATGGGGTGGTGGATGTAGTGGTGGTGGTGGTGGTGGTGGTGGTGGTGGATCCGGTGGTGGTGGTGGATGCGGTGGTGGTGGAAGTGGTGGTGGATGTGGTGGTGGTGGTGGATGTGGTGGTGGTGGATGTGGCGGTGGTGGATGTGATGGTGGTGGATGTGGTGGTGGATGTGGCGGTGGATGTCATGGTGGATTTGGTGGTGGTGGTGGATGGGGTGGTGGTTGTGGTGGATGTGGTGGTGGTTGTGGTGGATGTGGTGGTGGATGTGGTGGTGGTGGGAGTGGTGGTGGTGGTGGATGCGGTGGTGGTGATGGATGCGGTGGTGGTGATGGATGCGGTGGTGGTGATGGATGTGGTGGTGTTGGATGTGGCGGTGGATGTCATGGTGGATGTGGAGGTGATGGTGGATGTGGTGGTGGTGGTGGAGATGGTGGATGTGGTGGTGGATGCGGTGGTGGTGGATGCGGTGGTGGTGGATGCGGTGGTGGTGGTGGTGGATGTAGTGGTGGTGGTGGTGGTGGTGGTGGTGGATGTGGTGGTGGATGCGGTGGTGGTGGAAGTGGTGGTGGTGGATGCGGTGGTGGTGGAAGTGGTGGTGGTGGATGCGGTGGTGTTGGTGGATGTGGCGGTTGTGGATGTGATGGTGGTGGATGTGGCGGTGGATGTCATGGTGGATGTGGAGGTGATGGTGGATGTGGTGGTGGTGGTGGTGGATGGGGTGGTGGTTGTGGTGGATGTGGTGGTGGTTGTGGTGGATGTGGTGGTGGTGGGAGTGGTGGTGGTGGTGGATGCGGTGGTGGTGATGGATGCGGTGGTGTTGGATGTGGTGGTGGTGGATGTGGCGGTGGATGTCATGGTGGATGTGGAGGTGATGGTGGATGTGGTGGTGGTGGAGATGGTGGATGTGGTGGTGGATGCGGTGGTGGTGGATATGGTGATGGTGATGCGGTGGTGGTGGTGGATGCGGTGGTGGTGGTGGATGTGGTGGTGGTGGTGGTGGATGTAGTGGTGGTGGTGGTGGATGTGGTGGTGGTGGAAGTGGTGGTGGTGGATGCGGTGGTGGTGGAAGTGGTGGTGGTGGATGCGGTGGTGGTGGTGGATGTGATGGTGGTGGATGTGGCGGTGGATGTCATGGTGGATGTGGAGGTGATGGTGGATGTGGTGGTGGATGTGGTGGTTGATGTGGTGGTGATGGTGGATGTGGTGGTGATGGTGGATGTGGTGGTGATGGTGGATGTGGTGGTGGATGCGGTGGATGCGGTGGTGGATGCGGTGGTGGATGCGGTGGTAGTGGTGGATGGGGTGGTGGATGTAGTGGTGGTGGGGGTGGTCTACTTTGATCGCCGAGCCCCCAGAGTACTGGACATTCCAGCGGAATTGGGGGGGGGGGCACGGCCCAAGAAAGGATACAAATAAAGCGTTCCGTAAATGTATAGTTTACTAAACCATAGCCATCATATTTGATTGCAGGTGAAGATACCATAGGGGGCCAGTTGAAAAATCCCACTACCAGGATTACCTATCCAGTCACGTGCAAACAGGAAGTAAGGTAACCAATCACCAGGTAAGCAGTTTTATTTTTAGACGCACATGCTTTCAACCGCCATCTGAGCGTAATTATACGGTTCGTGCAAAGCGCTCCCGCGGCTACGAATACGAACTAAAATAAAGGAACTCCGAAGTACATTTTCATTGTTTCAACAAAGTTAAAAAGCTGCTTTTTTTCTGCCTCCCATTTCCTGCTGGAGTCACAATCTTGAGGCACAGGAGTGTAGGCTGACGGAAAAAAAAAATCATCTCTGGAAGGAAGTGAAATGCTGAAGTCATGCTCCGGTTTCACAAATTCCAATCTAAGCATGAGTAAAAGTAATAAAAAAAATAAGAAAGAAACACGGAATGGCGCAGTGGTAACAGCTCAGCGACATTAGCCAGTTTAATTTTTATTCGCCGTTTAGAGGCATTTATCTGTATAGTATTCCTACTGGTGGAGTGCAATTTTCCTCAAAGTTTACTCTGACAATGAAAGGCTGTTTGCGCAGCAATTCTGGCCAGCTGAGTGCGTGAAAGGCACATTACAAATAGAGATCCCAGCTCGAAAGTGTGTTTATCTAGAAGGATGGATCTGCACATGCAACGGGCCTGTGATTCAGTACAAAGCTATGCAGCACGGCATTGCAAGCTGTAACTGGAGATCGTAAAGCCTTTCGTATGGATTATTTAAGTAACCGCCTTCTTTACTCTTAAAATCTCTGTGTAGCTTGTCCTAAAATATTAATATAGGACGAATCACGTTTACCACCGATAACTTTGGCATACTGGGTGTACAATGTTCTGTATACCAGTCCCTCACAGCTGGTAGCCTAAAGCAGCAAATGTTTCTCTCCCTCCTCCAGGAAGCCGTAAAACGCAGACAGGGGAGGGGGCCGAGTGACGGAGGGAAGGCAGATCTCCATCTGTGAAAACCTTTGAGGCGGTACACTACACCAACAGGGCACTGCATAATGTTTGCAGGACACATACACAGAAATGCGAGGCCAGTAGGCACAAAAGGCACCCAGACAAACTTGGCTACACAACAATGCACGAACAATGTAGCGCACATCAATTTTCAGCACTGGTGAGAAATGTATGCAAGCCTGCCCTTATCTAAGTGAGCGAGCTTTGGGGTCAGGCAGTGCCGTCACACAGCCTGCTGTTCAAAAACCCATACACAGCGGCCAAGGAGCGCCATGCCACGTCCCTGGTTGGGAGTGCGTCAGTGGGAGCCAGCAAAAAAAGAGCCATTTCGCTCTTGTTGAAAAATGGCAGCTGCTTAGTGTGTCGAAATGAACTGCAAGGACGCTGGGAGTTACTGCGCACAATGGATCCCGGAATGAGCCATACCTGGGTGACACTGGGAAGCGCTACTGCACACCGATAGGATGGTGGGGATAGGCGCAAGTGGATGAAACGTTACACTACTTTACAAAATAAACAAAGGCCGATCACCGGTAAAGTAATGGCTGATCGGGATTAAATAATACGCTGATAATAGGAAAACACTGAAAATGTTGGACACAATTTTCAGGGTGAATTTGAATCAAGAAATCAATATAATTAAATTAAAGATGCGTCTCCAAAGAAAAAACATAAGATAGAAACAAATGAGGAATGAACAAAACAAGTCTAGGGGTGCAGACCGAGATGAAAGTCAGGAGTGGCGTGACCGGAGGTAAACAAGCAAGACGGAGGGAAGGCAGAGAAGGGGAGGGGGGAGGAGAAATGCGACACGGCGGGCAGGGGAGGGGGCGGAGCGGGGAGAGGGTGTGAAAGCAGCAGGGGCCTGGAGTGCGGCTGAGGGAACAGACGGCGATTTGGTGATGTGCACGCGCATTTTAGGTCAATGCGCTTGCGCATTGACCTAAAAGCCACGGGCACAGCACCAAATCGCCCAGTAAGTTAAAGTTTGTTTAAAGCCCTATATGCTCGCAAGCTCGATGCGCATGCGCATCGAATAGCTCGACCTAAAAATGACCTCTCTCAAGGGGCTTTGGCTTCTAGGCTCATATGGCTTCTAGGCTCATATGGCTTTCTTAACTCAGCTGGCTTCGTGCTCATTTTGGCTTAGGCTTTGCTTCATTCTATGGGTTAGGTACGAGATCGTCACGGGTGCAACCTTGGGCGTCCGAGGAGAGTCAGGGGGAGGTTTCTTGCTTCCACGTCATATTTTGGCACGGCAGGCCACATTCCTTTGAGGCCTGTGAAGGGCGGGCTGTCTCACTCCTTGTTTGCTTTTAGACACACAGATGCATAGAGCAGCAACAGATAGACAGGCTTTTTAGATTTAGATGCTAAACTGTAAGTTTATGCTTTGACTAATTAATTAGGTCTGAAAAGATTTATTTGACTTATGCATTTATTTCTTTTAATGGGAGATTTTTGCAAACTATTTGATTTTTGATTAGCCTTGCAAGACTAGTTTTCTTAGAAACTCTTTAAGAAATGTGACTGATATTTTGTGCCACATTTCCTTTTCTAAGTGTGATGCTTATATGCAGACTGTATTATGTTCTGCATTAATGCTATTTTTCCTGTTTTCCAAATTCTGTAACCTGATTGATATGACTACTATTTTATATCATGATTACTTTGGTGAATGGGTTTGGCCAACTTCTAGTAAAGTAAACTAGTGTTACTGACCTTTGTTTTTTTAAACACACTTGCACCATAAGATTTTTTTCAGAAAGAAAAAACGAACACGCAAGACAAAAAAAAAACCTTCCGGAAAATTGTGCACACAAAAAAAAAAAAAAAAAAAAAAAAAAAAAAAAAGAGCGGTAACCTGTTGTTGAGACTTGAGGAAAACATGGCGTCAGTCGGCTGACTGCAGCAGTGCTCCGCTCCGTCTCGTCCCTCAGATGCCTGATCGTTAGTTTGGGAACTTGACTCGCCAGCAACTTGCAAATTGCAGGTTTTTGACTTGCTGATCCTTCCGTTCTTACGGTTTTGTGGTTTAAGCGTTTATTAGCGTGGAAACGCTACCTTGCTTGATGTGCTTGATGTGCCGAGTTTCTGGAGTCAGGAGCAGAGATCAGGAGGAAGGGCGCGGCAGTCTCGGCAGCCGCGGAGACGAACGAGGAAGTGAACGCCCATCGCATGGTGAGCCACCACCTGCGCTGTATCCGTGGAGACAAGCCGCCGTCGAGTTGTACAGAGTGAGACGGAGTCAAAGTCTCTTCGGCATTTTCAGCGCTAACGGAGTTAACAGAGCTCTCTACAACCGGATAATCGGATCTTACACTCCACCAGGTACCGAAACACACGGGGATTTTGCTTTCCTGCACACAAGCGCTACATTAAAAGACGGGTCCTCTGGGTCTTCTGCAGTAAGTAAAAACTCTGTGAATGAGCTGATTGAAAGCAGAGCTTACCGCATTTCCTTTAGCCAAACTTTGGCACACATGAGTGCTTCAGAGTCCGTTAGGAAGCTAAGAGGAAAGAGTGTAGCTAAGGACTTAGTGGGGGCCAGTGTATCTCGCAAAAAGAGAGTAAAGAGCGTAAAGAGCACATTGCAAGACATTGAAGAAGAGGCCGATAAGGAAGTTTCTGAGACAGGGAAAAGCCCACAATCAGATCAGGAAACATCCTCATATCTCTCTACTGAGGTTAAAGCAAAAAGGGGAAGGAAACGTTCTAAAGCTACAGCTCCTATTCCCAGAATAACCCCTTCTTTGCGTTCATATTTCAAGGTGATCCCTCAGATTTTGAACCTTGGGAAAGAGCAAGTCCAAGCTAGCAGTAATATTTCCAAACTTGGTTTCGAGACCATGGAAAACAAAGAGTCAGCTATGCCACGCGAGACCCTAGCCATTCTAGTCGAGAATCAAGCTGCTAGTATTGATCTGTCTCATACAACGCAAGTAGAGGAGAGCCCCTTGGAAGAGCTTGAGGCAGAGAGCCCAGAGCTTGAAAATATAGCGGATCAAGTCACAATAGCTGCTGAAAATTTAAAGGTAGTAGATGATTTACTATTATCCAATCCTCCAGCAGTTGGAAGGAATGATTCTGTCAAAAACCCTACTACCAACATTGAAGATAATTTTGAGGCTGGGATATTCTCAGAAGCTTCTTTGAGCACTCCTCAAGAATTAAGTGACGCAGTTGTTTCAGGTGTAGAGACAATATCCGTAGCATCAGTACAAACAATGTTTGCGGCATTATCTGCAGAGATTAAACAAGGCTTTGCTGAGTCAGCCTCTAACCAGAGAGAGATAAGGAGCTTTTGCGAGTCTCTCGATGAGAGATTAGGTAACCTAACGTTAAGAACTCAAGCTTTAGAGGAGACAGTGGGCCAAATATCAATGAGAGCAGAGGGCACCACGGAGGACATCGCAAAACTAAGGAAAGAAGATCAAGCCCTCTCTGAAAGAATGGAGATTTTAGAAAACAATGCAAGGCGGAGTAACATACGCATTTTGAATATTCCTGAGGGAAGTGAAGGTGTGGATATTAAGAGTTACATAACTACTTTACTAAAAGAAACACTGAATCTTTCTCAATCCATTGAGGAGCTAGCAGCGGATATTCAGCGCATACACCGAGATCCTTTCAGACGTAACATCCAGCGGGCTAAGCCTAGGAAAATCCTCGTAAACTTTCATACCTACTCTTTGAAAGAACAAATTTTGAATCAGGCACTTAAGCTTAAGTCACAAACATACAAAGGCTATAACTTCCAGATTCGCTCAGATCTGTCCCGCTTTACCTTAGATAAACAATGGGAGCTAGGGCAAAGGATGGACGCTTTCCGTAAGCTAGGCGCGACAGTACAGATGGGTTTCCCTGCATCCCTTAAAATCATGTTAGATAATAAAATGCACAACATTAGATCAGTGCAAGCTGCAGATGATCTCTTATTGTCTTTTGGCAATAAGAAACAAAGAGTGTGATACTTAGATCTGTGGAAAATAACCCCAATCACAATCAGTTGAATTAAGATCGTTAATGACTCTTGGATCTAAAGAACCCCCTTACAACTGTTGCGTAGCTTTCTTGAAGTTCTATAGTGGAAAAGTCTAATAAAAAAAAAAAAGAGCAAATCCCACCGCTCACAAATGTTGACTGTTTAACCCACACACCCCACAAAACTAAGCAAATGGAGTGATGGTAAAGAAGAACAGGCTCCCAGAGTAAAGGGTGCTAAAGGAGACACTTGTCTCTCTGGCAGAAGCTACTCCCACTGAAATATTGCAACCAACGTTCAGTATGGAATGGACAGAATTTGTCAAGCAATAGACACAAGGGTTGGTATAATGTTACGTTAGGGTGCTTGGGTGAAGCCAGCTGCATTAATTATCTGCAAATAGCCAACCTAGTGATGCTGAGAATGTCTATAACACACTATGGACACAATCACCCCCCTTCCCAGCTGAGCCCTGTCCTGTTATTTCGGTAAGCTTTCTGTAATACTTCTGTTTTTTTGCCTTTATTATCTCCCTGTTCATTTTCCGCTCTGCACTGCAGCCCAGCTGAACTCACACTAGCGCCCTGAAGTAGCAGATTCTCGCAGACTGCACTTAATATTGAACTGGAACAACACCACAGACCGTGCTTGGTGTAGAGCCTTGTGTCTACAATAACTATGCGTTCACAAAAAGAAAAACATGTGTAGCACGCTAAAGACTCGGAAATGCCACAAGAGGCACACAGTAGCATCAAACATGTTTTGGGCTAAAAAACAAATTCATATTTGGATGTGCGACAGAACAAAGGTTTTCACTGCAAGGCTGTACTTTTAAAAAAAAAGGAGCAAATTTTGTGTCACCTGATAGCTTTAAATATTTTTTATTTTATATGAACATAACAATCGGGGGAAATTCGCTCCTTTGATCTGCACTTTGAGGATATAGTGGGTGCAAGATCACGAAAAGTGTGAAAGTGTAGCGTTTGTAACAAGACATACTAAGCATGAGCTCATTGTGTGAGATACCCTAAGAGTGAAGGAAGGGACGCAGAGTGTGTGAAGTAGTAGCGTTTAAAAGAGGGCATGATGCAGTTGTCGTATCTGAAGTAATTGCCGATTGCATGGCCCCAAGTTTGCCATTAGTACAAGAAGTCTGAGATCATAATGGGTTTGACAGAGCATAGCGCGTGGGCGCATAGGATGGAGGGGTGTGAGGGGGGGAGGGCTGCGGCCGGCAAGCAGGGTACATGCAGATCAACACACATCACCAGAAGCTTCCAACCGGAGGCACTGGTCTTTAGTCAGCGTTGGGGCCTTTCTGTTTTTTGGGGGTTGGGGGATTGTCTGGCTGTCTCTTTGGGAGAGTGCATGAAAACGCATGTGGGAGTAAAGCAGTGAGAGACATAATTGAGGGCGCGTTGGGGAAAAGCAACTTATTGGGTACAACGTACAAGCAAAGATTCCTAGAGTGCATGGAGAAGAGCAGAGTGTCAGGTCAGAGGGGCAGGTTTTATACCTGCCTTTCCCTGCATGCGTCGCCTGTTAAAGAGTGTGGGAGAAAATGTGGCGGCCACAAAAGTGAACTCGACCGCCATCTGTTTACAATTATCGTGACCGCGAGACAGGCAAATGTAAACAAGCGCAGGCAGGATAACTGGAAACAGAAGTTTCCGAAAAACTACAGACCAATTCCAAGAGGTCTTCTCCTAATCAGCGCTTGCGCGCTGCGCTAGGCTCAACCTAAAAAAAAGGAGCAATATAGCCTGGGCCTGCCCTTTTAGACAACCCCCATTGTGCGGCAGAGTGAATGCTTGGCACTCTTGGCAGTGTGAACAGGGGTCTACCTCCAGGTCCTAATGCGCTTGGGTTCCCGGGTTCAAATGCTTTAAAGCTGCTGCCGGGCTGCAGGTACCAGGCAGAGACTGCCACCGGCTGGCACTTAATTAGCCGTGGGATAACAGTCCTGACAATGGCGGCTGGTTATGAGGCAACCGTTATCTGCGGCGTCACTTAAACAACCTGACAGCAGGAAAAATACGAGCAGATTAACCCGTTTACCGCGGCGCGAATTCCGCCGCGGTGCGGGTGAATTATGGAGTGGGCGTGTTTCGGACACGCCCACTGTGCCGTCCGACGCACCGAACGGGTTAAAGCGCAGAGAGAGATTACAGATGGTACATTAAACTTCAGTGTGCGACAAGCCATCTGCACTGGGTGCGAGGAGACTGTGCTGGCAAGGGGCAGAGGAGGCACGAGCCAGGACTGCAGCTGGCAGAGAAGTGGGGCGGGGGGGGGGGGGGGGGAGTGGACGTGGGGAGAGAGGACTTGGTTGCACCCGCCCCCTCTAGCCACGTGATGCATACAGCAGAGAGGCTTCGTCGGTGACCACAAAGAACACCTGGAGGCTGGGAGCCTCGAACCCAGGAAACAATAGTCTGGAAAACAGCACCAGGGATGCGCAGGGGCGTGCAATACAGGCAACTTAGGAGAGTAGAAACCAGACTGTGACCCCAACAGGGGAGGGTGCAGATAGGCTGGAACCTGTAACTACAGCTCGGAGAGCTCGGCAGAGGCTGGAACCTGTCTCTGGGAAAGTACAGAGGAGGCGCAGGAATGCACACATGTAACCTGACCCACGAGGAATGCAGCTGCCACCCTGCACGTCACTTCTCGCAACCGAGAGCGAAACGCTGTGGGAGTGAACCTTTGGAGAAGAGGTGGGACATGCACCCACTTGCTTACATTATTGAAAGACACACACAAAGGCCAATTCAATGTGTGGGAGGAGTCAGATCCACACGGATAAGTTTAGAGTGCTCACAAGAAGCCTCCCCATAGAACAACGCATGCACGCTGCGCTAGGCTCGACCTAAAAACCAGAGCAATGAGGTTTGGAAAGTTGCCTCGCCTTTTTCATTGGAATGTAGGGGGTCCCCCTTTAGAGTTAGGGAATGCATGTTGATACTTTGCCATCATTAAAAATTCTCTACTAGGTCTTGAAAACTGCAGCTGGATTTCTTAAAACAGAAATATATTAATGAAATCTAAGATTCAAGAAATGCTATGTGAACCATGGAACAGGATAGTATCCTAGGATTCTAAAAAGTTTAAACACCAAAATAATTTCATTTATTTCTCTGTAATTTATCATTTAAAAAAAATCCTATGCTTGACAACAAGGAGGGCCATTAACACTTTTTTTTCTTTTTAGCTTAAAACAAAGTATTACCAGTTCGCTTTATGACTCACTAGAAAGATTTTCTATTTTACAATTACAGCTTCCCACCATGAAACTAGTTGACCACTTTCCAATTTGATCGGTGGGGCACAACTCAACCCCCTAAAGCTCAATCAAGACGGAAAGGGTACAATCAGAAAGGGAACAATGTCTCTTTTCCAACAATATCTCTCTCCAGTGGATCCAAGCTAGGGTGTCACAATAGATGGGGTATTCCCTAGATATATGGATATCATTTTACTTTACCCATGGATCGGGTAGCACCACCAACCCTAAAGGTCTCAAAAGGCTTATTGCCCCCTTGGGCGTCAGATTGGGAGATTTAGTCGTATTGTGCCCATGGGTTTGGGATGTGGTGGGGACGGAACAGGACCACACTGGATGCCAGAGACATTTTTAGGTCTCGTGACCTATCAATGCGCATGCACAATGAGCGTAGCGAGAAATAGAGGGGAAAACAACAAAAAAAAAAAAGAGCTTACCGAGATCGGGCACTGCATGGAATCGCCCGTGAAAAGTTCGCTCAATGCGCATGTGCATTGCCATAAAAAGCGCGTGCACAGACACCAGCCTCCCTCCCACAGTCATCCCCCAGCGTGCGCTGTGCCAACAAGCCTTTGAAGTGAAGCTTAGCTTCACTTCAAAAGTATCCGCTCCCCCCTGCTTCACACGTCTCACGGCCGCCAGGCCGTCAAGTATTTCTCCTCCCTCCCTCGCCTCCCTCGCCCTTCAGCGTGCCTAAAGCGCTTTAGCGAAAGCGCAAATTCCAGCCACGCTTCTTGCAGTGAAATGGAAAGCTCTTGGCAAATCTTGACTGTTCACTTTTAAATTGCTTATTCTTGTGTTTGGGTGTTAATCTGTATTTTCCCCGAGACATGGCCGGCCGTACTTTCACTTTCACGGCCGGCAGGCCGTGTCAAGTTTTTTTTTTTTTACTTTAAACACAACTCCGGGCATTACTACTGACCAGCAATTAACAGTGTACAGTACAGTAATCTATATAAAATGATGTGTAATGAATAGTGATGTATCTTTAATTGTCCAGTGGGCATCAAATATAATACCTAGTTCGCTCCCCCAAAGTTAAGTTTTATAAAGTCCATTTCTGAAATGCGAGAAATTCTTGCTAACGCAGCTTTTATTAAGTTAAGGAAAATGTTTTTTCAAAATTATTGATTTCACCTAGGCTCAAATCTGGTATTGACCCAAAGCAATGAAATACGAGCACATTCCAAAGTAAAGTCTTGCTTGTTTAATCATCTGCCCGTATCTCCTGAATCAGATAGAAACCTTGGGTTCACAGTTTACAACATGTTACATGGGATTGCATTTACCAGAGCGGAAGTATTGAAAGAAAGAAGGGGCTTCGGATTTTACATACGAGCTTAATTAGCAATTCTTACCAAACAAGCGGTATCATTTCTTGTTGGACTTTCAGGATGGCCTCAATTAGACATATTTATGGGAAAAGTCAATGGATAAGACATTAAAGGCCAACCTCAGTCAGAAAGCAGCAACCACAGACCTCAGAGAAGTGCTTTCTATGCCAAGAATTGGTTGGTTATTGATCACGGTCTGTGTATTTGCTCACAATAGCACTTACACTCATTTTTCAAGTGTAAATATAAGTAAATTCTGAATGGGTGTTGCTGAACAGTACTCAGATCGGCATGTTGTGGTTCCTGCTGTAATTGTAGTTACGGGAAAGGTTCAATATCTGGAGCATGGCGAGGAGACAAGGCTGTGGCTGGGGTAACCTCAGCACTGCAAATGTCTTCTGAAGCACTTTCCCAGAGGTTATTAAACGGCCTCTGCTCAGCACTCTGCCCGAATGCAGAAAAACCGCACGGCTACTCAAAGGGAAACAGTTGGTAACCCAGGTAAGGTGGCGCTCTGCAAGTAAGGGTAAGTAAGGTTCTCAAATATACGTATTGGTGCTCAAAGGAAGGGTGTGGTCACCAACACCCCACACAACCTACAAGTAGGTCTACTAACACATTGATTCTCCTGAGCACTCACAATTTATACAACAATAAAATGATGGCACAATTTGCAAAAGTCTTTCCAATGTATCCAAAGCAGTTCCAGGTGGGTAATCCCAAAAATGTATCAGAAAAGTTCTTCAAATCATAAGTCTTTATTTTTATTTCTCTTCAAATAAAGCTTCTCCACATTCCATGTACAGGTGTCATTTATTCAGCCAACACGTGTTTCGTCTTGTATACTATCTACACAACGACTTCCTCAGGGCTGAAATCATAATACAAACACAAGTAAACAACTCTGTAATTCATCACATATAGCACTGTATAATTTATACTAATTTCTAGTCCCGTGTTGAACAGAAAGAAAGAACCCGGCAGGAAAATCCCAAAGAATTCATACACCCGATACATGCACGTCCTCAGAAAAGCTACCACCAGTTTATATACAAGGATTCATGTTTTCTTTCCAAAAGCGTGTAAAAACAAATCCTAATTACACTCTAGACACCATGAACTATGTTTTGCCACGTTTGGGGTAAACAATCAATTGTCCTTCTCTCATCAAAAATGGACTGCCCACTGTGGGGTGATACCCGCAATAGTAGACTGACTATTTACATCTCGTGTTAGGTCTGGTAATATAAATCCAAAGTCACCGCATGTTATCTAACGTGACTCAATAGTTAGTAAATATTGAATAAAAGTATTTACCGTATTCTCAAGTATTTACGAAGTTTCACAAGTCGAAATAATCACTCTTCTCCGTACTCCAAATAATGGTTTCTAAGACCCTGTAATTCAAACCAGTCCAAGGACCTCAATAGTAAATATCTACAATATAAATAACTGAGTCTACACTATCCAGGGTTAATAAGTCCACTTACCCTGTTTCTTTTAAAGAAGTATCTATAAGACAGGAGTCTTCCTATATTTTCAATCTGTTCAGTTTACCAGTGATCTGAAATAAAGATCAAGTGAATATGAGTAAATCCACTCATTCCATTAATCATTTATCTCTATCTAGTTTTTAATTCCTAATACAATAATGCCTACCTTGGTTCCAATCCGTGTTCGTCTATCCACGAACGCGTCCCAACCGGCGTTCAGCACCAGCGCCATATTGGAATGGCATTTTATACTTCCTGGTGTTAGGCGCCATCTTGTAATAGGCAAATGGGTCCGAATATCCCTCTCTCTCATATTATGAATATCATTGTCTCTCATTCTATGAAAGCGCACTACATCTGGCGGGATATTTAAATTATAGCAAGCTATATTGACCGCTTGATATCCCTAGTCGGTCCTTACCCAAATTACTCAAGTAACGTTTTAAAACGAGCTTTCACAAAAGTTCCTCAGTTTATAACATTAAAAGGAAATAATATCCTCAAATGGAAACAATTCCGATATATTCAAGGAACACAGTTATTTACACATATTCTCTGACTGATGTCGTCATTTAGTCAAAATCGCCGGCGCCATCTTGTAATGGTGAAATGTATCGGCACATAGATCTATTTAAAGTCCAATACCCGTTCTGACCTCTGAATGTATGCTACTTTCAGCATTTAATTCCAATATTTTATAAGTAATTTGGGGTAGATATTGCCTCTAAAACTAAAGAGAAGTTAGATCTCATATCAATGTCCAATCTTAATTTATGAGTGCCATCTTGTAGTGGCAAGTATATCAAAAAATGGACCCACTTATCTAATCAGTACCCATTTAGACTCCTGCAAGCTCATTGCATCCAGTGCATATCCCATTCATTTGATATAATTCCAAAATATGATTGGTTTATAAGTGTATATGCATCCTAGTAGACCAGTGTCCCAGGTCTGTCGTGATCACACAGTCTCAGACATTCCAAGGCATAGTAGTAGATAGAGATTAGAAAGTTGGAGTTTAGGTGACAAAATAAGACATCATCAATATCACATTACTCTAAAACATTCAGTATGCACCGTCCTTTTACATATCAAAGAGCATCATCAATAATATATGTAGTACAAATCTCATGGAGCACCTATTAGTGGAGCGTCTTATAGTAGTCTCCATCCCTAATTTGAATGCAAGTAGATCAGCGAAAAAGAAATTCACACATTAATAAATTTCAGTAGAATATTTACAGAAACAAATCACTTCATGTCATTCGTCCCCCAAATAGTATTGGAGTTCGTGGTCATTATTCAAGCCCAATTCCACAGCTTTGAGTCTCATTAGCCATATAACCTCAGTCCGTCTCAATCGGAGTTGCCTGTTTCCCCCTCTTGGATGCGGGCTAATGTGTTCAATACCATGATAGCTAAAGATATGTCCTTGCCTGTCATCACAATTCTGTACTGCATGTGCTGCGATGGGATATCGGGTGTCCCCGTTCTTCCATGCTCTCACATGTTCTGTTATCCTGTCTCGTAGTCTGCGGATTGTGCTGCCCACATAGATCTTCCCACATGTGCAGACTATCACATACACTACATATGTAGTGTCACAATTTATGAAGCTCATAATGTCATAATTGGCTGAGCCATTGTAGCTGAAATTTACTACTTTCTTCATTGCCCACCTACAAGAGCTACAGCGTCCACATTTGTGGAAACCTCTAGTATTGTTCGTTAGCCAGTCAATCGGTTTAGCAATAGGATAACTCGGACTGACTGAGTTAGCCAAAGTCTTTCCTTTTCTATAAGTAATGTTTGGTCTCTCCCCTATGTAAGGTAGTAGATCCCTGTCCGTTTTCAATAGATGCCAGTAACGATCCAGTATGGCAAATAGCTTATGACTGTCCACATTGTAGTTCGTTATCATCCTCACTATGTCATTCGATCCTGTACCTTTATCTTTTGCCATAAGTGTACCTTTCCTATCAAGGCTCATAGCTCTCCTTCTCGCTTTGTCCACTTTGCCATGTTCATAACCTCTCGCCTTGAATCTGTTCGATATATCAATCAGATTCTCCTCAAAGTCTTTTTCTTCAGAACAATTCCTCCTAGCACGGACCATTTCACCGAAAGGTATCTTATCTATCTGACTCCTGGGGTGACAGCTACCCGCATGCAAAACTGCATTACAACTCGTCTCCTTTCTGTACAACTTACTACACAGTCTCTCATCTTTTATGTACAATTTGATGTCAAGAAAGGCAATACTCTCCTTACTATATTGTGTAGTGAACCTCAAGTTAATATCATTTCCATTGAGGTATTCAAAAATTCTTTGAGTTTGACTTCAGTACCAGTCCAAATCATTAGACAGTTGTCTATAAAACGACCCCAGTAGTGAATGTACTGTATCCACTCTTTCCCACGTTGACCCCAGATCCACTCCGCCTCAAACCACCCCATAAAGAGGTTGGCAAAGGACGGAGCAAATCTGGAGCCCATCGCGGTACCAAGGCGTTGCCTATACCATTTGCTGTCAAAGAGGAATATATTATTTTCCAGAACCAATTCTGTCATTTTCAGAATCATGGAAGTATGGTCAAAGAGCTCAGCAGACCTTTTATTCAAGAATGACTCTATTGCACACAACCCTAATCGGTGATGGATATTCGAGTATAAAGATACCACGTCCAGGGTAACCAAGTACATATCTTGCTCCCAAACCAGATCATTCATGATGTTAAGTACATGCTTCGTATCCTGAATATACGATGGCAAGTTATGCACATATGGCCTTAAAAAGTATCAATATATTCCGATAACTTCTCAGTTGGGCCCCCAATTCCGGAAATGATTGGTCTTCCCGGTGGTCTTTCTCTACTCTTATGTACTTTTGGAAGCGTGTATAAACACGGTGATCGAGGAGTTCTGACTACCAAATAACTGTATTCATCAAAGTCAAGTAAAGTCTGATCATACCATATTTTCAAATAACCATTGATCTTAGTCATCACATCTGTAAGGGGATTTTTGCTCAGACACTCATAGTAAATATCATTATTAAGTTGTGATAGAACTTCATCATTATAACATTTGGTATCCTGTATAACAACATTCCCTCCTTTGTCCGCCATGCGGATAACCACACTTTTGTCATTCATGAGTACATTTAGTGCCTGTCCTTCTCCCACAGACAAATTATCATTCTTAATATACGGTTTGATCATTCTACTCTTATCAATCAATTTGTCAATCTCCAAATTACATGATTTTTAAAAAACATCCAAAACATTCCCTGATGTCAATTGAGGCGTCCATTTGGACTTCAGTTTCAGACCCAAGCTCTCACTCATATACCTATTGACTTCAAGGTCATCCAATAGTCTGCCCACAGTTATTGGGTCCTCCTCATTTTCAGTGATAGATAATAAAAGTCTGGTAGCATTCACTCCTTCAATTGTCAAATCACTCAAAATTTTATTTTCACCCGGACATTTAGTTTTCTCCGGTACATTTGCAAAGAATTTCTTCAGTTTCAAGAGCCTCACAAATTTATATAAATCAACTTTGGTCATGTACCAGTCTGGTACCATTGTCGGACAAAAACCTAAGCCCTTCTTCAATAAAGAATACATATCATTGGTTCAACACGGGACTAGAAATTAGTATAAATTATACAGTGCTATATGTGATGAATTACAGAGTTGTTTAATTGTGTTTGTATTATGATTTCAGCCCTGAGGAAGTCGTTGTGTAGATAGTATACGAGACGAAACACGTGTTGGCTGAATAAATGACACCTGTACATGGAATGTGGAGAAGCTTTATTTGAAGAGAAATAAAAATAAAGACTTATGATTTGAAGAACTTTTCTGATACATTTTTGGGATTACCCACCTGGAACTGCTTTGGATACATTGGAAAGACTTTTGCAAATTGTGCCATCATTTTATTGTTGTATAAATTGTGAGTGCTCAGGAGAATCAATGTCAAAGGGAAACAGGATGGGAACAAAATTGACATAAAGGAAAAATATTGCGCATTTAACTTCGGCAAAGATACATTTGCTGTTCCCACTCTTCCCCGCCCTCCTGCTCCCTGCACAGATGTAAAACAATAATTAAGAAAGCAGTGCATCTTATTTTTGTTACACTAAACAGTAATAGACGGCCCCTTGCTTTCCTCGTGCGAGCTTAAGGTTGAGCCGAGTGGCCGCGCGCCGTCTGTGACAGAAGCCTCCTCCTCGAGTTCAGCTTTTCGTCTAATGATACCGGACATCAATGTGTTCTCATCCCAATTTGCAGACTCCGCACACCACTCATGCACATCCACTGCCACATCCACCACACCCACCACCACCACACCCACCACCACTACATCCAACACTACATCCACCACAACCACCACCCCATCCACCACCACCGCATCCACCACCACTGCATCCACCATCACATCCACCGCATCCACCACCACCGCATCCGCCACCACATCCACCATCACCACCACATCCACCATGACATCCACCATCACCTCCACATCCACCATGACATCCACCACCACATCCACCACTTCCACCGCATCCACCACCACCACCACATCCACCACCACCACCACATCCACCACCGCATCCACCACCGCATCCACCACCGCATCCACCACCGCATCCACCACCGCATCCACCACCGCATCCACCACCACATCCACCACCACCTCATCCACCACCACCACATCCACCACCACTACATCCACCACCACATCCACCACCACTACATCCACCACCACATCCACCACCACTTTCACCACATCCACAACCACCACATCCACAACCAACACATCCACCACCACCACCACATCCACCCCCACCATCACCACCACATCCACCATCATCACCACCACCACATCCACATCCACCACCACCATATCCCCCAGATCCACCACCACCACATCTATATGTGTGTGGCTCTGTGTGTGTGTAGATGTAAATGCAATGTTCTTGGATTTTCGTCACAATAAAATACACTGAACATAATCTTCACAAAAGTTATTTACAAACGTTTAAGCTATTGCAATTATAAATTACAATAACTTTTATTTAAGTATTAATTATTTACAAAATTAATAGCCATTGTTATTTGTAATATCAATACATCTAAGTCACGTAAATACAACACACATTGCATTACAAATGCTATAGGTGTCACATTTGCAAAAGTTAAAACTATTGACATTGTAACTGACAAGGCTATTAATTTTGTTACTTTTAAAACCAACACATAAATAAAAAAAGTGTCATTTACAATACCAATAGCTCAAACTTTCCTAATGCGAGACCTATTGCATTTCCAATGCTGGTTTAAAAGGGCTGTTGTGGCCAATCGTTATGTTCCCATGTGGGGAGAATACTGTGGGAAAGGGGCAAAAAGCCCTGTGGATGCCTGCAAGAATGAGCCAACCCTTCCCTCTTTTTGACGACGGACACTGTTTTTTCAGGTTACCCTCCAAGGGGCGAATCTGTTGGTTCGTACCGACAATCAGGTGGCTGGCTGTTACTTGAACAGCGAGCCTTCGGGGTCCGGGGATCTGAATCTGCTGGCTTCCATGATTTGTGCCTTGGCAGAGTCTCAGCAGCTGGCATGAAGGGCTGTTTACATTCAGGGTCACCTGAACTTTCATGTAGACAGCTTGAGCCGCAACCCTCCATTCTTGGTTCAGTTCAATTTGTATGTTCCTTGGTTCCAGGACCTATGTCTTCAGTTCGGGACTCCCTGGATCGATTTTTTTACTTCACCTCACAACTCTCTTCTTCCTCAGTTTTGTTCCGTGGTGGTTTCTCCTCAGGCTTGGGCAGTGGATGCCTTCTCGATTCCTTGGCCATAGGTCCTTCTGTATGCCTTCCCTTCGATTCCCCTCCTCCCGAGGGTGCTGCAGAAGATTGGGGGGGGGGGGGGGGAGGAAGAAGGTGCCTGTGCTCTTGATAGCACCTTTTTGGCCTTCGCACCAATGGTTTCTGCTGCGGATGCTTCTGGACGGGGGCAGGTTTGTCCGGCTTCCTATGGTTCTGTCACCACTTCAGTTTCCTCTCCCGTCTTTGCCTCGTTGTCGATTAAATCTGACTGCCTGGCTCTTGAACATTTGATGTTAAGAGTCTTTGGGTTGTTCTTCTTTGGAGGTCTGTGATATCAAGCAGACACGTAGGCCTTCTACCCTTAAGAGCTATGGTAAGCATTGGGCTTCTTTCTCTTAATGCTCATCTCTGTGGATTCTGTGGGTGGGGATCCGGCCTCTATTCTTCATTTTCTTCGAGATGGGTTTTTAGAATCCAACATTTTATTATGCTGTAAGTTAGCTCCAGGCGCAGCCCAGCTGCCTACATCGACTCGCCGGCAGGGCGTAGACAAGCAGTAATTAAACACGGCATTTGGACCTACAACCCGGAGGGCGGTCCTATGTAGTAAAAGCCATGAACATTCCCCACCGGCATAGCAAGGTCCGCAATTTTCATAGAAAAGAACATCAGCCAGAACAAAGAAAGAAAACCAAAAGCACCCCCCCTCCCCCTCCTCCATCCCTCCTCCCCTAGATGATCCCCCCCAAGCCCCCCCCCCGCCCCCGCTCCCCACTACGCATCAACCATCAGCCCATGCCCGTGCGTCACACACATCACTCCAGCTCGGTCAGACCCGTCCCCAGAAATTAGGACCCTGGAACAGCCCCAATTGGATCCAGAATAATGAGCTGTAGGACTTGCAGGTACTTTGGGCATGTAACTTCTCTGAATTCCTTAGATAGAAGACTAAAAAACGGAGCCCACAGGGAAGCATACTCAGACCCTCTACCATCCCTATTCAAGGAAAGCTGTTCCATCGCCAAGACATGTCACATGCGCATCAACCAGTCACGCACATCCGGGACGTCCGGGGAGCCCCAGCGCACTAGCAGGACCTGATGTGCAGTCAGCAATTCTAGTGCAATTTGTCGCCCTAGTGGTGTGCGAAGATGGTAGCAAGCGGGGTGTGGGAGGCCTAGTAGTGTATGCTTGGGTAGCCTAGGTAGTGTGATCTGGAACGCAGCGTCTAGTTCATCAAGAACCGTCTTCTAATATCCTTCTAGCTTAGGGCAGTGCCATAATAAGTGCAGAAGAGTGCCCGATATACCGCACCCTCTCCAACAAAGACTCTATTTAGCCCTATCCCAGGATGCAACGCGCGACGGTGTATAGTACCAGTGGGTTGCAAGATTGTAGGCCGACTCAGTACCCGCTGTGTTGACTGTTGTGTGGTGTGTGCGGTAGAATACCTGCTCCCACTCCTTCGAGAGTGGTCGCCCCAACTCCACCTCCACCTCCCAACGCACTTGCGCCTTTGTGCGGCCCCACTGTGGATCACGTAGGATCATGGCATATAGTTCAGAGATAAGGCTCCGGTCATTCTCCTTACGTAGGAGCCATTGCTCGAAGGCTGTGAGGGAGCGCGACATCAAGACCACATTGGCCGGACGTGACACCCAGTGAGTTACTTGCGCATAGGCAAAGCTATCAAACACATCCGTTAGGGAATGTTCAGTCCGTAGCTCCGTGAAGGGGACAAGCCCCTCTAGATCAAAAGCATACCCACCCTCTTACAATCCTTCTCTCGCCAGCGATGAAAGACCGGGGAAGCAAGGGCAGGGGGGAAGGCGGGATTGTCCACAATCGGTGTCATGGGTGAGGGGAAGGTAGTTCAACCCTTTCGGATTGCCAGTTGATCCCATGCCTTAAGTGTTGGTGACGTCACTGGCGAGGAGTATAGTCCCCATGCCCTATCCTTGCAAAGCAACCAGAGTTCCCGCCAAATGTTGCAACCCGCCACTGCCTGGTCCATGAATAACCAATGTTTACTCGATTCCGGCCTATTCCATTCAACCACGAAGAGTAGACAGGCAGCCTGAAAGTAGGCCGTAAGATGAGGGAAACCCAAACCGCCAGCGGCTTTAGGGAGTGTGGTCGCCGAGAAGGGCGCATAGATTCTGCTGGTTGTCCCAGAAGAATCTATTCAACAAGCCCTGGAGTTTTTTTAGAGCCCCCCTCGGCGGTGTAAGAGGTAGCATTTGAAAGACGTACAGAAGAGTCATTTTGATAGCCGCTAACCTGCCAAACCACGACAGGTTGAGGCGCGAGCATGCGGAGATAGATTTGGTAGTTTGTTCCACCAGGTTAGCATAATTCAGGGAAAGCGTCCGGGGTACGGTCGACCCAAGGCGGATGCCCAGGTACGCGATGTCCGATTGTGTCCAGCGGAAGTCGAAATCCCGCTGCAGGTCAGCGACCTCCTCCGGCGGGATCGAAATATTAAGGATTTCAGATTTAGTGAAGTTGACCTTAAAACCGGCCACGGCATCAGGGGTGGGGAATTCCTATCTCCCGACGCCCGAGACATCTAGATTTCTTAGGAGGGCAAGAGGTTTTAATTTGTATATTGTCCAAAGGACAAGTAGACAGTTTTATGGTAATCCGATACACAGCTGTTCAACCCTGTAGGTCACAGCCAGTTAATAAGATGCTCTGAGCAGTTTATTGGCAGTGAAAGGGTGAATGCAAAAGCTGGGGCCTGCACTTTAATTTCCCCAGAACAGAACAAGAAAATGATAAAGCAGAGCTCGAAGTTGGAAATAGCTCGTGCTCGTGTAGCTTCCAGGCCCCATGTAAGAGGCTGCCTTATCTGCCTCTTGGCCCCTTGCTCTGACTTGAACTGTATGACCCCTGCCTTGTATTCTCTGCTCCACTCCTGGGCCTCATCTTTAACTCACTTTGCTTTCCCTTCTCATGCACCCCCTCCTTTGCACTTTGCCTTTCCTGTACACCTTATGTTACACCCGGTGCCTGAACCTGCTCACCCCACCCCCCTTAGCCGACCTCTCTGACATCTCTGACCCGCTCCCCTTGGCCTCTCATATCTTACACATCGAGGGCTTACATTAAAGCTCATTATCTTTCCCATGGGCGTTCATGCAGGCCTAAGGCCACCCCCAATTCGGTCCTTGCACTAGGCCTCTCATGTCACTTTGTGCCTGCACCAGGGGCATTGTGAACAGCTGTGAACTTTTTGATGGGCCTCTTCAGTCTGCTGGTCCGCAGACAAAGTCCGACTTGAAAGGGTGGGTGAGTGAGTGAGTGAAAGGGTGGATGAATAGATGCATGTATGAATGAGTGAAAGGGTGGATATACAGATGCATGGATGAATATGTGCAAGAGTGGACGATAGATGCATAAATTAATGAGTGAAAGGGTGAATGGATAGATGCATGTATGAATAACTGAAAGGGTGGATGTATAAATGCATGGATGAATACGTGCAAAAGTGGATGATAGATGCATACATTAATGAGTGAATGGGTGAATGGATAGATGCATGGATGAATGAGTGAAAGGGTGGATATACAGATGCATGGATGAATACGTGCAAGAGTGGATAATAGATGCATACATTAATGAGTGAATGGGTGAATGGATTGATGCATGGATGAATGAGTGAAAGGGTGGATATACAGATACATGGATGAATACGTGCAAGAGTGGATGATAGATGCATACATTAATGAGTGAATGGGTGAATGGATAAATGCATGCATGGATGAATGAGTGAAAGGCTGAATGGATGAATGAGTGGAGCGTAAGGGTGGATTTTTAGATTCATAAATGGATGAGTGAGTGAAAGGGTGGATGATAGGTGCATGGATAAATGAGTTGATGGATAGGTGCATGTATGAATACGTGAAAGGGTAGATGTATAGATGCATGGTTGAATACGTGCAAGAGTGGATGATAGATGCATACATTAATGAGTGAAAGGGTGAATCGATGGATGCATGAATGAGTGAAAGGATGGATAGATGGATGAATGAGTGGAGTGAAAGGGTGAATGGATAGATGGATGAATGAGTGGATGGATGTAAGGATGGATGTGTGAGAATGGGAGGAAAAGAGCAAGGGTGAATGAAGGGATGGGTGAGTGGATGGATAGGTTGAAAGTGGATTGATGAGTGAAAGGATGGACGACTTACTGAAAGGGTGGATTAATGGGTGAGAGAGTAGATGAATAGATAGCTGACTGGTTGAGGAATGGATGGATGGGTGGGTGGCTGGGTGGAAGGGTTGACGGATGGCTTGGTGGGTGGAGAGTTGAGTGTAAAGGTGGATGGAGGGATTAGTGAAAGGGTGGATGGATATTTGAGCGAAATGGAAGATGGATGGTTGAAAGGGTGGATGGATGAGCTAAAGCATAAATGGATGAAGTGAAAGGGTAGGTGGATAGATGAGTGAAAAGGAGGATGGATGGGGTGGATGGATGGAGGGATGAGTGAAAGGATGGATGAATAGGAGTGAAAAGGAGGATGTGTGGGGTGAAAGGATGGATGGATGAGCAAAAGGATGGATGAGTGAAAGGAAGGCGGGATGGATCAGTTGGATCGATAGGTTTGGAGATGGCAGGATAGGCTTTAGCAGCAACAGTAGAGGTGGTGGAGCTCTTGATGGGCCTCTTCTGTCTGCAGCTCGGCAGACAAAGACTTGTAATTAATTTGAAAGGATGAATGGATGTGTGGGTGAAAGGATGAGTGAGTAGCTAGATGGATGGATGGATGGATGGATGAATGAGTGACCGGGATGGTGGATGGACAAAGGATGTTATAATGAAGGAAAGGGTGAATGAGTGGATGGGTTACAGGGTGTAAGGATTAGACAGCGAAAGGATGGATGAATGTAAAGGATAAATGGATGGATTGATGGATGGGTCGAAGGGTGGGTGGAAGGATGAGTGAAAGGGAGGGTGGATATATGAAGTGAATGGAAGGGTATCTAGATGGAGTAAAAGGGAGGGTGTATGGATGAGCGAAAGGATGGATGGATGATTGGTTGAAATGGATAGGTTTGGAGATGAATGGGTAGGTTTGGATATGGATGAGTCATGGATCGACAGACAGATGAACAGATGGATGAACAGATTGGTGAAAGGTAATGGATAAAAGAATGAATGGGTGCCAATGTAAAGGTGAAATGCTAGATATCAGTGGGTGAAAGGATGAATGAATAGATGCTTAGATGGAAGAGGCAAGAGAGCTATTGTGGAGAGGATTCCAATTACTTTTTTTCGCTTGCTTGGTGTCATAAGAACTTTGAATCATCGTGGGGGGTATTTAAATGTTCTGGTTACTCACTTGGCCTACGTTGTGCTCCTTTCTCTACCTTGGGATTATCAGGTAGGCGTGGTGCTGTTTGCCAGCGAGTTCTTACTAGACAGCTAGCATTTGGTCTCATAAAAGCCACATTGCCATAGAAATTCCTGGCACTGAACAAAACTATTTTGTAAAAGAGCAGAATGCTATCACACGCAATGAAGCCAGCTCACAGATAGGAAGAGATCCCATTTCAATAAAAACGAAAGGTCTTGGTTAACTCAAATTTGATTAGGGGCTCAAATGTTAAAGTCAAGAAAGTGCACCCATGATATATGTCCTTGTATTAAAGGAGATTTACGTTTTTCATGAATTCAAATGAATTTCCTTAAGTAGGCCAGAAAACCGTAGTCCTAGAAAATATTTGTGAATTGCATCTTAGCATGAGCAAATATGAATATGCCCCAGCGGAAATCTGTTGAGTGTTTACAAGTTCACTTTTTCTCCAACCACATTTTTCCCAGCCCTGGAAGAAACTTTACTTCTGCCGTTGTCAGGGGTAAATTTCCGACCTTTCTCAGTATGGGAAAAAATTAGAGAAGAACTGGTGAAAACCTCCAAAATTCAAATCCTTCTATAGTATTAGCCTGACATAACCAGAGAGGCTATTATCAGAGCTCTTCTACAAAGAGATTGCAGCCATTATTTGACGGTGCACTACATGGCACCAAAGGGACAAGTGGATTTTGTTACAGGACAAGTAGATTTATGAAGCTACTTGTCCCATGGACAAGTACATATTTCAATAAATTCCACACCCCTGCACGGCATGGAAAGCCCGAATCAGCGCAGAGAGGCAGCAGGGTTCCGTAACGCCAGAATGAGATAGTCAGCGTACAGGCTTATTTTTATTTTATGCTTGTCGGCTCCGAATTGAATGCCCGCAATGTCGGGATGGGATCTGACACGTTGAGCAAAGGGCTCCATATAAAACGCACACAGGAGCGGCGAGAGGGGGCACCCCTGCCGCGTCCCCCTGGTGATAGAGAATGGTGCCGATCTACAGCCATTGACCCGCACGACTGCCCTTGGAGACGCATACAGGGCCTGGATCCAGCGCAGGAAATTGCCCTTATTGTCCATAAGCCCGCAGCACTCAGAAAAGGAATCACCACTCGACCCTATCAAAGGCCTTCTCCGCATCGATGGATAGAAAGAGGGCCTGGGTCTTTGCGCGGTGTACTCCATCCAGCAGGTGTAACAATCTCTTGGAGCTGTCGCTGCCTTGGCGGGTGGGAACGAAGCCTGACTGGTCCGGTTCAACCACTCCATCCATAAGGGGGCTAAGTCGGGCCGCGAGAATACCAGCGAAGAGCTTAGCGTCGATGTTAAGGAGAGAGATTGGCCGGTAGGAACTACAATCCGCGGGGTCCTTGACGGGTTTAAGTATGACCGTTATGGCAGCATCTGACATAGAGGGTGTGACCGAGCCAATCTCAAGGAATGAATTAAAAAGGCGGGTCAGAAACGGAGCAAATTCCCGGCAAGAAGTTTTATAAAACAGTGCCAAGAAACCATCGGGCCCGGGGGATTTTTGCTAACTTTAGTCGGGAAATAGCGGAGATAACCTCCTCCACTCGGATCTCCGAGTCCAGATCTTCGACCGCACTCTCCAACAAGGGGGTAACGCCAGCCGCAGCGATGTACCGGTCACACTCAGCGGGTGGGGAACCCTCCTCTGTGTACAAGGATTGGTAGAAATGGTGGAAGGTAGCTGCGATCTCAGTGTCAATGGTACATGACACAGATTGGTGGTCCCGGATGGCGGCAATGGCCCGTGACTGGGCCTGGGCCCGCAAGCGGTGCGCAAGCATTTTACCCCCCTTGTCTCCACTCATGTAAAACTTATGGCGCAGGCGCAATAACGCGTATTCTGCCCTATCGAGATCCAGGTGTTTCAGCATGCGCCTCAGTTTCGAGCTCTCTCCAAACCCTGCGGGCCCCGGTATGTTAGAGTATAGTCTCCAAGCCCCGAACATCCTTCTCCAGCTCCCCCCTCTTATCTCTTCGAAGCTTGAAGTATGTGGCTGCCAAAGCAATAAAATCACCCCTAAGCACCAGCTTCAGCTCCTCCCAAACAGATGCAATCGCCGTTTCTCCGACGGGGTTCTCGGTGAAGTAGTACGTAATAGTGTCCCTGACCTTACCTACAACAGTGTCCGCGCGAAGCATGGAGTCGTGTAACCGCCAGCCAGCTGAGGGGGTGCGTGCGCCGCATAGAGTGAAAATGACCGACAGGGGCGCATGGTCCAAGAGGGATCGGGGAGCAATATCCGCATCGTGGGGCAACAGGGCGGAGGGGGCCAGAAAGTGGTCAAGGCGCGCATATGTCTGGTGTGCAGCAGAATAATATGTATAGTCGCACTCCTGGGGGTGTTGTAGCCGCCACACATCATGCAATCCACCGTCCGCCAACCACTGCTTCCCCTCTACCGACCAGGACCCTGAGCTGTGCAATCTATTTGCCGACCTATCGCTAGTCTCATCCATTACAAGGTTAAAGCCCCCCCCCCCCCCACCAAGAGGAAAGCGTCAGGGGAAGCAAGGACCTGGGCCAAAGCTGTGCGCAGAAATGACTCCTGTTGCGTGTTTGGTGCGTACATGGACCCAACGGTAAAGATCGTGTCCCACCCACTGCACCTGCACCGCCAAGAACCTCCCCTGTATATCCACCAGGTGAGCCAAGACCTTACAGCGCATCCGGGAGCTAAAGAGGAGGGCAACTCCATTTTTCTTGGCCGGGCACGACGACCACAATTTAAGGGGGAATCTTTTATCTCTCATTCGACGCTCGTCCTTGTGCAGGAGGTGCGTCTCCTGTAGGAGGCAGACATCACCCCCAGACTGTTCAAGTAGGGATAGGACGGCAGAGCGTTTCACTAGATTGTTTAGTCCCCGGACATTAAGGCTCACCACTTTCAACTCCCTAGCCATCCCAGTCGAATTTGATCTGCATCACAAGTGCCCCAGGGCAAATTCAGGGCCGAGCATGGCTCCCGTGAGCAATCAGAACACACATCCATCAGCATGAAGGAAAGGAGCAGAAATGCACACATATGCACAAGCGGCAAAGGTCTGATGCGGAGTCCCCCCCTGCACTCACTCCCCCCCCATCCCCCAGCACACACACTGAACCCCCCCATAACGGAACCAAATTAAAGTGAAAAAAGACAAAGTGAAGTACGCATGTCAGTAGTACAGGCCACATAGGCAAGGGAAATAGGTACCAATCCACAGTCTTCCTCTTCCCGGTACGGGACTCACTCAACCAACAGTACATATTAAAGTACTTTCAGGGGATGTCCCCCCTCCGAAGCCATCTGTTTACCCTCTCAGGCCTCACAGCACCTCCGAGACATCATCCGGGGCAGCCTCCGTAACCAGAGCCACAGAGGCTACAGCTGTGCCCCTCTCCTGGAGACATGCTGAGGGATCTGGACCCTTCTTGGGAGCAGAGCGGCCCACCTTCTGCCACTCCGTCGAACGTCGTTGTCGCCTGTGAGTGTCGTTACCGCCCGTTGACTCCGCTTCTGTGTGTTCAATACCCAGGAGGTCCATGGCTACTGTGAGCGAGCGCACCTGAACCAGTTTATCTTGCCAGCGAAAAATTAGTCGGAAATGATGACCCCACCTGTATGCGACGTTGCGATCTCGCAGGAAAAAAGTGACTGGCTTGAAGTCCCTGCGCTTCTGCAGTGTAGAAGCCGCCAAGTCCAGGTAGAGCACTGGACTATGCCCACGGCAGGGGGACGACATTGCGCGCCATCTTGAGAATACACTCCTTCAATTGAAAATCATGCACGCAGACGAGGATGTCCGGAGGTGGTGCCTTCGATCCCTTGGGTAGGCCCACACGGTGCACTCTGTCCATTCGAATGTCTGTGACCTCCTCGTCTTGCAGGATCTGCTTAAAGAGGGCCTCAACGTACTCACGGAGATGCGTTCCCTCACCCTTCCATGGCACCGCCCTGATCCGGATATTGTTGCGGCGGGAACGGTTCTCCAAATCCTCTGCATGTGCCTGTAGGTCGAGGTTCTGTTCAGTAAGCCTAATAACGTCCTGCTGAAGCCGATGTATGTCGCCCCCGGTCTCCAGGTCATGTTCTTCCAATGTGGCCACACGTTCCCCTACTTCGTCCACGTCTCTCCGGACCTCCCTCAAGTCCGCGGCTAGCTGGCTGCGCAGCCCTGCAAGGTCCTCTTTGATTGCTGCGAAAAGCTCCAGCATAAAGGCCTTGGTCGCAGGATCCTCCGCCTGACTCCGGCCCGGGGACTTGTCAGCCACTGGGGACACGGCCTGCCCTGAGCTCTTCGGTACCCCGTCCTTGCCCGGTTTTTCTTTCTTCATCCTGGCAGCAGCCATAGTCGACCACAGTGCGCCTCCTTCCCACAGCACGCCCCTGAGGCTGGCAAGGCCACTGCACCGCTCACACATCCGGACCAGGCGTCCACGTGCTAAACTAGGCCCCACGTCGATCACATGTGCTTTACTCCAGGCCGAGGCCCAGAAGTCCGATCCCACAGGGGGTAATACAGGCAGTCCCTCACAGGGAAGAGGCAGCTCGCAGATCCAGTCGCCACCCGGTCAGGCAATGGATAGGGGCAGGAGGCAGGGCGACACGGCGCAGGATGGGGGCACAGCGCGCCTAGGGCGGGACACCATGCAGGGCGGGCTGTATCGTCGATCACCAAGGCAAAGTCCCACTAGGCCGCAACTCGCTCCAGATGGGCCCTGCTATCGTCATGCAGCCGGCAGATCGCTCACTCACTTCCCTGGCCTACGCCCTGATATCTCGAGGCTCCCGCTCTGTTGTTTCGGGGACTCCCCCACTCCCCCGGCCCCAGGTCCACTAGCGATAGGCCCTCTACCGCTCTCCCAGGGCCCACTGACGTCGACAGCAGTAATCGGGCTGCAGGGGCTTCTCCCGTCCCACCTGGACACCAGGCCTGCCCACGCTCCGCGCACTCTCGCAGCCAGAGCTCAATCCAGCGCCCGGATCTCGGCGCGTTTTAGGCCTCCCGTTCCGTCCAGTCTAGTTGCGGCTCCAGCGGGCGAAACAGGACCCCCAGCCGGTTCGCCGCTGCAGCAGGGTGTCGGTAGGGCAGCAATCCCCGCTGGAGATGGGTCCCAAGAGGGTGCAGGGCAAAGCTTTAGGACTCGTGGCGCCGGAGGGACTCTGATACACGTCCTACTCAGTCGCCATCTTGGCCACGCCCCTCGAGATGGGTTTTTGAAAGACCTTTCGCCTTCTACTTTGTCTGCTCAGTGGGCTGTGGTTTTGGGCATGTAGGGGTAGGGGGACCTCATTGGAGGGTATTGCTCTTTTGGCGAGTCTTGCTTCTGCTGAGCTTTCGGCTTTGTCGTCTGATCGCTCCTTTAATTGTGCGTTCTTGGGATTTGCCGACTGTTCTGAGGGATCTGCAGTTGCCCCCTTTTGAGCCCTTGTTGGAGGCTGATCTGTTGTGGTTGTCTACTAAAGTTGGCCATCACCTCCGCTAAGCGGTTGGGTGAGTTGGCTGCTTTGCTTGTGTCCTTTCCTTATTTACAGTTCTTGTAGGACAGGGTGGTTTTGCGTCTTGAACCGGCTTTTCTTCCTACGGTTTCCTCCAAATTCCATTTACAGTATTAGGTAGTTCTTCCGGATTTGCCTGGAGATACGCTTGCTCCTTCTGCCTTGGATGTTCACCGAGCCCTTCAGGTTTACCTTTAAAGTGCCCTGGGGTTTCATCTTTCTCCTGTCCTTTTTGTCTCCTGTGGGGGTGTGGCCTAGGGGAAGAAGGCATCTACTTCCACCATCAGTCGGTGGATGTGTTTGGCGGTCTGGCAGTCCTATAAGTCTGTGGGTCTGCCTCTCCCAACTCAGGTGTGTTTGACACGGTCCGTGTCCGCTGCCTGGGCTGAGGTGGCAGGGGTTTCTATCCAGGAGATTTATAGGGTGGCTACTTGGCAGTCCCATCATACGTTTGTCCAGCATCATCGCTTTGATGTTTTGCATGTAATTGAAAAAGAGGCTTTAGCTTTCTTCTGGGCACTGAATAAGTTTCAGAATTTTGTTTGGGCAACTCATTTTAAAGTCTGTTCTCATCATAAACCATTGAAAGAAATATTTTCAAAAAAATGTATAGATTGAATTTCCTCTCGGATAAGATGGGTTATTGGTCTTCAAGATTTCTATTTTGCAGTGGAGCCTCTACACGGTGTTGATAACGTAACAGCGGATTGTCAGTCTCGCCTTGTATGTGACATTGAGGAAGATGAGTTTGTGGATGATGTGATGGAAGAAGAGGTTAGCGTTTGTGAAATAACTTCATGTGTAATAAAAGAAGATGAGCGAAAAGAGGAGATTCAAAAAGATAGTGTACTGAAAAAAGTTATAGATATGATTAAATCTGAAAATTCATTTGATAATTCTTTGCCTAAAGTTTGGCGTACGATTGCAACCGAACTATCTGTTGATAAAGAAATATTATTAAGGGGCACTAAGTTGGTTCCGCACTAAGTTGGTTCCTCCTTCCTCTATTAGGAAAAGTTTACTGGAGAAAGCTCATCAGGGTCACTTCGGTATAGTAAAAGCCAGAGAAAGCCAGAGTTTCATTCTGGTGGCCAGGAATGGATGCGGAAATTGAGTGAGAGGTAAGAGTGCATGCAATGCAAGATAAGTGATAAGATACTAACTCCTCGAACTGTGCCTATGGTTTGTAGAAGACTACCCGATGGTCCCTGGTAAGATATAGCCATCGATCTTGATGGTCCACTCAATGGTGAGAATCGTACTCCTTATTTGATAGTCCCAATTGATCTTTACTCTAGATGGGTTGAAGTTTCATGTGTAACAGAGGTAACATCTAATTGTGTGATTTCATTTTTACAAGATGTGTTTAAAAGAGGTTTTCCAAAAACTCTTTTATCCTGTGGTATTACGCATAACAAATGTGCTTTTTATCACCCTGAGTCCAATGAAGCAGTTGAAAGGTTCAATAGAGTAATAAAAGAAAATATTCAACTCTCTAGAGTGAACTCTTTGAATTGGAAGAAAGAGTTGCAAAAGTGGATTCTAGCCCATCGTTTTTCTCTTCACACTTCTACTCGGAAAACGCCATTTGAGCTATTCAAAGGAAGAGCTCCTAATACTAGATGATGCCCTACTTGGATAATTTGGGGTAAAGGTGTGAAAGACAGTAACATTGGTAGTTGGAGGCAAAGAGAAGAAAAGCATCAAAAATATAGTAAGTTAAATTTGATAAAGGAAAAATGTTAGAGATGTTGATGTGAAAGTAGGTGAATTAGTACTTGTAAAGGCTCCCGTAGGAGCTTTATGTTGGTCTAAATACACTGCTCCCATGTGTTTAATAAAATGTTTCAGAAATGCAGTTAAGTTTGAGAATGGAAGGATTTGGAATTTGAGCAGAGTTGTTGTTCTCAACAACAATCCTGATAAGAATAAATTTAATGATAACATGTTTGTTCGCACAAATGTCTCTAACACTTACACAAGACGTAGTGATCGTCGAACAACTGTACCTAAATATATGGAAGATTATGTTGTTTAGCTTTTTGTTAAGATTAAAAAAAAAATGTATATCTTAACCGCAGCGGCAATTCCGCCGCGGTGCGGTGGTTTAGCGCAGTGGGCGGGGCAGAGTCGGCCAACGGACGTGCGTAGCACTACAAAGGTAGTGCACGAGACAGCCGCTGGCCGACGCATGCAGCGAAGGGCTTAAAAACTAGGATATTAGTATTTGTGTAAGTTTGTACACCATTTTGTAACATTCATGTTCATATTGTTATTAATTTTCAAGTGTATCTCATTATTGGAAGGGCGATGTGTAGGGTCTTCTTTCTTCTCATTAATATGTAAGTTCTATAGAACATAGAACATGCACATGGTTGCTCAAGGGTCAGTTGCTCCCTGGTGTCTGATGGATAAGGTGTTTCCAATAAACCTGCAAGTTCAATCTCCTCTACTGTCTCCTGATTATTCAAGACGTTTCACCTCGATGGACAGTTTTGCTGTTACCGTCTTGAATGGTGCAGTGTCTTAATTATTTGTTTGAGTAAATGTTTTGTACATTTGCAAGGATCCCTGGTGTCCGGCGTTTTCCTTCATGGTTTTTCTGCTTGGGTGGTCCTCACATTGTAAGGACAGTGACAAGGAGGACATAAGAGGGAGTAAAGTTTTGTTACTTACCAGTAATCTTCATTACCTCGGTTAAGGCTCTCCTTGTCCCAGTCCCCTCCCTCCCACGGTGTTTGTGTCCGGACTTGTTGATAACAGGCATGGTGGTGGGTGGGAGGGGCTTATATAATGGAAATAAAGAAAACACTAGCATTTTTAATAGGCCTGTGGTGAGGCAGGACTGCCTCACATTGTAGGGACTGGGAAGAGGACCTTAATCGGGGCAATGAAGATTACCATAGGTAACAAAATGTATTCCTGTCACCTTGTGTGTTGGGTGCACTAGGAGTTTGAGGCACTCCCAAAAATACATGGTTCTTTTACATATGTAAGTTTAATACAGTATCAGGGTCGTATGTGTAAGTAACAGAACCAAGCCAACTGTACACTGACACAGATAAACATGATCCTGCATACACTAAAATTCATCCAAATCTGTGACATAGGCTAAGGGGCCTACTCACAATAGATGTTGCAGTGCATAAAGCAGTAATCCTAAAGAGGCCCCAAAATAAATTAGAAATTACATTGGAATATTCATATGCAGTTAGTATAAATAGAAAGGACGGTGCTCTCCTTAAATTTTTACTTGGGAGTTGGACATTTAAGGATCGATGCACAAATTAATATAAGCGGGTATTTAAAATACTACTGCTGTACTGTTTACCCTCCAAGCCCACATGCTTTTCAGAATCAGTTCCTATGTGTACATTGCCAAGAAAGACTCTTACATCAATTTAGACAACATGTTAGATATTCCAGGAAAAATATTTTGAAGCAAGAAACGGCCAATTAAATTCCACGAAGATTTTGACACAAGCATAACTGGGGAATGTAGAACGTAGTACGAACTTCAAAAACGTTAGCCTGTAAAACTAAAGAGAAAAAAAAACAATGAACGTTAACAGCGGGGAGGAAGACTTCTGGATAGAAATCCACCAGAGAGCGGCGTGTATTAGGAGGCCAAACCTTGGTGTCTGAAAATGTATTTATTGACAATGTTACTGATAGACAGTGCTCCTTCTCTACCGGCAACTGTGAACGTTATATTCGTGCTCGCGCAAACGTCACATAGGCAGCGCGCACGAGCGCGCGCCCTGGCACAGAAATAAAATGTAGTGTAGTGCCGACCAGGCCAAAAACAAAATGGCGAATGTACGGTGTATCACATGACTTCATGTTTTTCACCCCTCCCCCAAGTCCTACCGACTGAATCCGCCGAGCACGGGGGTATAAACGGGCTGCGCCGTCTTGTGCACACAAACCCCATCTTAGTGTGCGCTTAGGCTGACCACGGCGGTGCTCGTGATCGAAGTCGTGCATTGCACGACGGCCATTTTGTTGAACCTCACGCAGACAGGGAGGTAGCCTAGCTCACAGCACGGAAATAATTATATAATTCAAACGTACCGACTCCTCTTCCTTTTCCATCCCCGTCGGCATCTGCGGCACTGCGCGGTTGATGGACGCATATTCGTGCAGATCAGGAAGGTCCTCGCAGCGGAAGATGGGTAGAGCCTTGGACGCGTCCAGCGCCCGTGCTCGAAACGACAATTTACTCATTGTTTTTAAATAAAGATCTGCGCTCTTTCTCGGCGCCGCCCGTGGCCGCTCTCATGGACACAGCTCATTATATTCCTCACTTTCCATGGACAGTTTCGGGTTACACAGACCAGAGCTTCAGATATGGAAAACTCCGGTCTTTTTTTGGGGGGGGGTCTCCCCCCGCTTCGGTTTCTCTCAGTCTCTTCAATACGCCATGGCCAACATGGCGGACATTAAAACTCCACTGTGCGCGCTTTCGGCCAACCCCGGCACCGAACAGCCATTCCCACACTGCATCGCGCACGTGCGCGGGCACAAAAGCAGTACACTGCAGCTGCGGCACGCGATTCCAAGAGCCTGAATACGGGCCGGCCACGCGCACTGTACAAGAGCCGACGGGTTTAGCAATAACACAGCGTGGAGCCGTCACCCCAGGGCATGGCGCGAGGGAGGGGTGGAAGCATTCAGCATCCACAAGAAGACTTTCAGGGTCACGTGTGACTACGGTATGAGAAGCTACGCTGCTGTTGCACAGCTAAGCTACTCAACATGCTACCGCTTCAACATGTTTCCTTACTCTCCTTGATAGCTGCTGTCTTCTGCAAAGACCACATCTGCAGTTAGACTTTCACAGCCTTCAATCCCATTAGTCAACATGAATGATAGTGAGATAATAAAATATGACGGTCAGCATTTTGCAACCCCCGTTCCTCCCCAAAAACAGTATTCAACCCGAGATTGTACTATATTCCAACATATTAAAAGCAATAAAGTTCCTGTCCAAACTGTCAAAACAAGCCACGGGAAAAACATCCCACGTTTTATAATATATTACAGAGTGTAATTTGTCTTTTTCATAATTCGTGTTGGTACTTTATCTGCATGGAACTGCCACGTAATAGACCATGAAAAATAACTTCGTAGGCAATAATTGTGTATAACATTTCTTATTTTGAGTGTCTAGTTAAAGTAACTGAATGTAACAATAAGTAATTAAAAAAGTACACAAGTTCATTCTTACATATCAGTGTTAACACAATATAATAAAACCACCGTATTGCATATTAAGATACAATTTCTTTGTCATTTATTAAAAAAATCTTTAAAAAAACAATTATTAAAAAAACAATATAATAAAACCACCATATTACATATTAAGATACAATTTCTTTGTCATTTATTAAAAAAAATCTTTAAAAAAACAATAATTAAAAAAGACAATCTCGTGGTAGAGTACTTCCATCTTCAACGCACGTTTCGGCGTAAAGTATGCCTTAGTCAGGAAAAGCCACAAATCCTGCAATTAATTTAAAAAAACATGCTAAACAATTGACATCGTCATTACTTTGCGTGTTAATATGAACTATATTTCGCGTTACAATACTTAACTGGCACACAACGATTGGATACATTAATCAACTTGGTATGCCTTCATTTTATTTTTATTTCAAAAAATTGAGACAAAGTGTGATAGAGAGAAAGGAAAAGGGAGGGGGGGGGGGTTTATAAGATGTGAAGAGAACAGTATTGAAGATGGAGGGATAGTGAAAACCAAACATCCCAGTCTAACTTATGTAGCGCCCCGTGTGGGAAGTGATTATATCTAAAAGGCTTACTTTATGTCCTTTGGCCAGGGGATTAATATGCCAAGGAACAGTATACTCTGTTTAATGTTCAGATATAACTTAGAACCTGTGAATATATAACAGGTTGTCATTTAGATGAATGTCCTGTATCTAATAGAGTAGGTAGGAAGAAATTTGGATAAGATAAAGGAACATGGTGCGTATACCTTTTCTTTTATTTTTTAGGTACAAACAGGGTATGGAGACGCTGGGCACGTCTAGGAATCTGATATGATTTCTTAAATATATTAGGCAACACTCTGTGGCATGATAAGAATCTGTGGGTGGAAAGCTTTAGATTATTTTACATCATCTATCTTATTAAAGTCATTTTTTTGCCAATTTATTTAAAGTCGACAAGTGTTACCTGATTTATGATTTATAAATCTCGAACATTGAAGCCCAGTGTGGCAATCCGGATAGAAGGTGAGTTTCTGATAAAATAGGTAATAGACCAGCGTTTGAAAAATTGTTGTAAACAACGACTACAAGTATTACGGTGTGGGTTTTATTTGCCAAATTATTATATTTTTACCGTATTTATTGGCTTTTAGAATATGTAGTACATGAAAGCATCTCTATAATGAAAACAAGGGTCTTCGTAGCGTATTGGCAGCATGTAAAGGAAAGCACAGACATATGGTACCTACGGAGGTATGAGGTCTTGTGCATACCAAGAATAATAAATAACATGACAATTTTTCCTCAGACTCAGACCATGTGATTTTCGAATGACACTGGAAATCATATAAGGTACTTCTTACGACATTCTTCCCCATCACTGATTTTAACATTATGTAGCCAGCCTCATCAATCGTTTAGGTCCAGGGATGTTTTGACAGTCTCCTCCAGGTCACGTTTAATCATCATGCTGATGTTAAAAGGTATCATCAAGGGAATTCGTAGAGGCCAATACATTTAGATTGGTAAAACAAAACAAAAAAGCAAACCAAGCTGTCTCAGGGGTCTCTCCTCCAATCTGATGTGGAGATGTGAGGGTGTTCCAATAGGAGAAATTATTGGTCCACAGGGAGGGGGGGGGGGGGGGGTATGCTGATGCACTAAGAATAGCTGACCAGTGAGGGCATGAGAGGTGTGGTGGGGCACAACCTCCCATGTTGCATGGTTTCACAACCTTGTGAAGAGGCATATTTCCCTCAAGAGACATAGCCAGTCATCACTTCTAATGTGCACCAACCTCCTCATCTAGATAACCAGGGGGGTAAATCAATGGCTTCCTCGGCTGGTACGTCCTGTCAGTCTATATCTTCCTCTGTATCCTCCTCTGGGAGTTCCCAACACTCTAGCACTCCGTCCACATCCCCACAATTGGGTGTAGTTGCACACCACAGGCATCTTCCCACATCAGGGCTCTCTTCTGCTCTAGCCGAAGCAGCATCCTTCACCCAAGTCGCAGCCGCTGGTCCCACCCCAGAATTCCACGTCATTGCTATGCATCTCTTTACCAAAGCCGTGCCAGATCTAGGAATTTAGTGCCCACTTTCAGTTTCCCAGGACTAGGAAAAAACCACAGTAGGCAGGTTTCCAAAGAACAGGCAAAAGTAGGGCCCAGGGATGTGTTAAGTGTACATATCACTGTCTCCCAGAATGGCTGCAGATGGGTACATCCCCAATTCATTTGACAAAATCTGCGTATAGGAAGGTAAATCTGGGGCAGGTTCGTGGCTCCCGCCATAAATGACCTGCAGTCTGTGGTGTGTGAAATGGGCCATGAGGACATAATGAAATTGTGTATATTTCAGTCTCATATTCCTGTAGACTTTTTTTTAGGGTATGTCAGGACTTTACACCTCTCGGAGTTTGGGAGATCCCAGCACAACAGTGCTCCATCTATCTTTGATTGCCACCCGCGGTTTCCGAACCATTCCTAATAGCGACTTATAGAACCATTTCATCAGGTGTCGTGCAGTGCCCATAGACACCAGCAGTTGTAGCACTCGTCAAATCATTGTTTTGCAGTATTTTCTCCACTGCACAATGTGAGATAGCTTTCATTTGGATCTATGATGATGATGTGTTTGGAACAGCGTTTACTACAGAGTTCATTGTACACAGTGTTCTTTTTTTAGCTTGTTCCAGTTTAAATGTCATACCTGTAAGATCCTCCAGCTTCATGTCCACTGCTTTCACCACCAGCTCAGTTATGCCAGTTTAATAATTTAATATCTGCATGGGGGTACTGACTGACTTCAGCATGTTTTTCTCCCCCTTTGTAAACTAAAGCTCCTACCCAAGTCCTCATCCTGAGCGTTACTACTGCTCTGCCTAGATCTGTTTAAATAATTATTAACTGGTTCCAAGGATTATAGTGGGGGCTATGATAGTTTCACAATTTAACCGCCTCAAGATGAAAGATGACCCAACAAGTTCCAGTCATTGATATTCACATTGCACCTGTTGCCTCCTTTTTCAGAACATCTGCATGTATTTACAAATCCCAGCATCTTGTGGAGACCTTAATGGAAGCGCTTCTCTCAGACACCCTAGACCAGTGGTTTTCTCAGCTGTCCTTGCACTAAGGTGATTGTCCATGATCCTCAAGACTGCCTATGCAGCACCCTCCGTGCACCTTCCCCTTACTCGATGGGTTAGTTTTTTTCTCCCTTCAGCTGTGGTACTGCTGTCTGCGTCTCAGCTGGTAACTTAACTTTCTCCCTGTAGGCCGTTGGTGCTAGCTGCTGAGGCCCACTTGCCCATCATTGCTAACAACGCTGCTATTTTTAGGTCAAGCCTACCACACAGTCAAGCTATCTGATTGTGTAAGATATGTTGTTAGCTTAGCAAGAACAACCAGGGGCTTGGAGCCTGCCCATAGCTTACTATTGGTTGACTTTCCTATCACTCTCATTTGTCTGTTTCTTCTTAGTGTCCCAGACTGTCAGTCATACTTGTTACTCCCATGGAGTATAGCCTATTTGCAATCTCTTTTGATTGACTGGCTACTATACTTCCAATGCTTGCTTCTCAATCACTGCTTTTTTCTTTTTCGTTAAACACTACATAAGCGTGCATGTGTCCAGCTATCTATCTCCTGTACTCCACTTCCACTGCACTCCATGTAGCTCAGTCACTCATGTGCCTCTTCCTGCCCCCATCATGATTTGCTCAGACTCTTGTAATGTCCACTGCTTTGCTTTCTCAACAGGTGCGTTTCCCCCACCGTCTCTTTGCTGCTATCTCGTTTTTTTCTCCCCACCCCGCCGGTTGATTCTTTCCCCCACCCTCCGTATTGCTTCCCCACCCACAACCTCTTTTCTCGCCATTGCTTATCCTTCAGACTCCTCATCGTTGCAGCATTATACCAGTGTCCTTGAACCACCCACCTTCGCTTGATAAAAAAAAAAGTGCCATATCATTTTATAGGTGTGTGCATGTGTGATGGGAACACCTGCTGTATGACGTGGCCAGCCGCACCACAGCCTTTTTTTTTCTTCTTATTTAGCCATGCTGAACAGCATCAGGGATGCTGTCCACCATGGCTATAAAACAATGATAAAGCAATGAGTCTCAACGAATAGACCTATTGGCTTTACTAATGGTTGTTAGATTATTGCCATCTTCCAGAGTTAGGGGAAAGGGGTAGAATGGAAATAATACTCTGTTTGTTCTGCCTCAGCCCTTAATCCAGTAAGCTGTGAGTAGAACTCCAGAGTCAGCATTGTTATATGCATTAGAATTGTAATGTCTAGAGACTCAGCCCGTGGCTGCTATCTCCACAAACTATAAAGGAAGGCACCCATTATGGTGCTAGGTAGTGAGGTGTAAGTCAGAAGGAAGAGTGTAAATACCAAGTTAAAAATATGAACATTTGCCTACTTTGTGTGAATCTTTTCCATAATTATGAAGCGCCGTCGTCATTGCTTTGTCATAATAACAATGTAACTGTTGTATGTACATAATGGCATTACTCTGTTGCAGCTAAATATTTGCTATTTGTTCTACGTAGAAGAAAAATGTAAGGCTCACATTGTTTGCACTCAAAGCAGTCTCCTGAGAAGTGACTAACCTCTAGCAAAACATACCAGACGGTACACCCCAGATACATCTAATTCACATCTTTGATATGCAGCATAGCAAACTATTACTATGTTCACAGCATACACATTAAGATGATAGAGAGCTGACATTTTTCAGACACTCACCCCCAGTCACTATTATATCTGGGCTAAATCCATCATCGTTCTTCTGCCACCCCAGTTCCGACCCAGCCATATGCAAATCATTCTTGATCCTGCTCCTCATGGGAACAGTCCAGCATAAACAGCCAAGCTAGGTCATCCTTTGAATGGAAACAAGCATCCTTGGACCGGTTTCGGGGTAGGACCCCTCATCAGCCAGGCTAGCTTGAATCCAGTGGCAAAGTGAGCAAGGGTCCACGTCTGGGCATACCCTGCCAACGTAGGGAAAACACAATAAGATTATGAATGGAGGGATGAAACTTTTAGACACTCAACCCCAGTCACTATTAGATCTGGGTTAAATCCATCATCTTTTTTTGCTCACTTTGCCACCCCAGTTCCAACCCAGCCATATGCAAATCAGTCTTGACCCTGCTCCTCATGGAGACCATCCATTCCGAACTGCCAATCTAGGTCCTCCCTGGACTGGAAAGAAGCATCCTGGACTCTGGGTATTATTTTTGATGGGGTAAATCTGGTACAACTACTCAACCCTACGGGTGTCAAGGCGCTGGGGCCCGTCGTGGAGATTAAGTGAGCTATTGCCCAGAGTCAGATGGTGCTGAGCTGAGCTGCCGCAGGAGACAGGGATCAAACAGTGAGCCCTGTGCTCAGGATTCAGCTGCCCTGGCCGCTGCGATACACCTCATAGGGTGGGGAAACATACAATCACAACTTGCTTCACATTGTTTCATTTATGTATTTATGCCAGTTGTTTTCTGAAATACACTTTTCTATTTTAGGAATAAGGAAAAACAGTAATCCATAAAAGCTTTGATTACTATATATTGAAATAAGAAAATAACATAATACTTAGGGGTTAGATATCCTTCAGTCAAGTAGTTGTTTACTTTGAACACAGACACATACGAACATGTTACAGGGATGGGAATTAACAACATCTAAAAGTTTAACACATTACAGTAACTTTCCTTTTCATGTGCACACATTTGTTTAGAAGATATGATCTTTAATGTTTTCTCTTTAGATGTACAGAGCTACCTTTTAAAAGATGGTGTGGGGAAAATCCTCATTGGAATTTAAAATGGAACGGATGCATTACCTACAAAACAATAGAAAGCAGAAATAGGGCATATGGCAATGGTACTGCCACCTACTGACACTATGCATTCATATCAATGTTTTAAGCATCTACTTTCTGTGAAATAAAACCGCATTTCTTTAAGGAATTTCACAGATTTAGGCATGTCGTGAGTAGAAGAAGATCCAGCAGGTATACCTCGTAGTGAAACATGAATTGAAGCAATTTCTTGTTGCGGTCCGTTGATAGGTGTCAACTCAAGACTGTGATCACCCTCCATTTGAGTGATACAGAGGGAAAATCTCAGGCCCGGGTTGATGATTGTTGTAGCACGAAGGCTAAAAGCATGGCAGTCAGAAGCAATCTGGGTCCAAAGCAGGGTGATCAACTAGGGCTAATGGGCCCTTAGTGGCTTAAAATACAAAATCCCATAATGGAGATGCAGTTATTTTAACCTTTTCTATTGGATCTTATGTCAATTATTTTCCTTTTTAACAGCTGAAAGGTAACACTTGCCAGCCATCATCTTATTTCATCTCTAACAACTTTAAAGTGTAGAAGAGGCACATTATTCTTTGGTAATTTATGCAGAGCACTCCACAACCAATGCTGGCTTTGTGTATAGAGCACGTGACCAGTACAGTGTACCCAACTCTTCGACCATTCCATGAGCTTGCTACAATCTTGTTACATTCTTGGGAGTCAAACTTTTAAAAACCAAAACACTAGTCAAAAAACCAATACATAGGAAGATCTAGCAATATTTTTTAACTCAAGTAGATGTTAGTCTGGTCTGAATGACATCTTAACACCATTCAGTCCCAAAGTATAGAAGGAGGCTAGGGTAAGTCATAACCGGTTGAGTTTTCTCAGATCTTCTGTGGTGGTAAAGAGGGAAAAAGGCGTATTAATCTGGTTGTTGCTTTATGCCTGGGATACTAAAAGTGAGCATTTTAATGTCAATAAGTTCTCCAAGGCTAGACACAATATACCAGTTATAAGAAAGCCAAACTTATTGAATTTGATAATGCTGGTTAGGAAAAAATATGCCATGTACAAGCATAATTAAATAAAAAAGCATACTACTTCCACATTCCACCAAAACATATCTATTGGATCACATGATAACTGGAATTTGGGATTACATATTACTTCAAATTTCCTCGTCTAAACTTGACCTTCCTTGCAAACCTTTTCTGGGATCAGCGTAGTATTCTTTATTAACACAGTTATAAGAATTTTCCATAGTGTAGCAGTATTAATCATTGCCTGCTTCCCTATAGCTGATTACATTGCAAAAAACAATTTACCTTCTTTGGATGCCATGCAACTCCGGCTTCTATTTGAGCCATCCCATATCCTTTCTGTAACAGCTTGGAATTTGGGAAATTCCTAATGCAGGGTCTGCTGTGTACAGAAATAGAGCTGGTTTCTGCGTCCAACATGTTGGCCAACACAAACATCTTCGCTCTTTGCTGCACAATCTGTACTAGCAGCTAACTGTGTTCATGTTTCAAAACTACGGTTATGTCATCAGAACACCCTTGCCTGGAAACATGTAGTTCTTCAGTGCAGTGAAATACCCATTTGAGGATTCTTTACTGATGTGAAACCTAAAATTCTGAACTTAAGACTTACAGTGCCACAAACCTTATGGAATATAATTTTGGACACATACTTTTTTTTTTAGATCTGCGTTATAAACCACTTTAGTTTTCTTGCCACCCTCATGTTTAAAAATAATAATACTCATAATTATAAAAATGAATACGTACAGGAGCTCGGAGTCCGCTCTCTTTAGTTACTGGTCAGTTCAATAATCAATGACATTTTGCTTCTGTCCACAACAAGTGTTAATGCGTCAGCCCCTTTTCATCCATTGGCTGCCTTGCACTGTGATTGATTGCATTTTGCCAAATCACATGCGCAGAGCCGCCTGAAAAGGGCTGAACTTCAATGCCAGGCCTGGTGTCCTTGGGCCTCTCCTTTATTTTTATATTTTTTGACAAATTGCTTGCATATTGCATACAAACAATGTATGCTTGTCAAGGTCTGTCGTACTGGATTTGCCCCTACCTACGATGTTAAGCTCAGCACATAACACCTGTTACGTATGCTTAGGTTTAATTATTGTGGTTCCATCGACTCTAATCACACCAGTTTTTGACCAAACATGAGAAACAATAGGACAGTGAGGAAACCAGAGCAACATTTCATAAAGTGGAATTATGATGCACCTATCCCATACTTATGCCTACTTTAAGAGCTATGAAAAACATTTTTACAAGCTAACTGGATGGTGCAAATCGTTACAAAACCAATCTAATACATTAGGATGCTTGACCATTGGTATCACCTGTATGCTTTTCTTTTAAAAAATCAAAACTTTTTAAATGTCTATTGTAGATCTGCCCATCAACAGGGCATGTCTGATGAAAGCAGTTGATGAGTGATTGAAAATCTTGTACAGAAGACACTTCAAACTAATTCATCTGTAGACTCTCAATTTAAATACGTTAATTAATTGAGCAGTTAAAAACTTGCAATTGATACATATGTTTAGTTATGCAAACACATTTTTGAATGGCACTAATTGTTACAAATAGTTGGTCAGTGCCTAAAATAAACTGCCAATTTTAAATAAATTATAACCAACTTCTTACCCCTTCTGCCCTTCCTGAGCACAATATGGTTACTGTTGATTATGGTGAACAATGTCTGCGCAAAGGTTACCGTGATAATGTTTTTATCAAGACTCTACATCATACCCATGCTGAGTATAATGTGACAGATTGTTGGGTTTGTGGGTTGCTACCTTCTGCTGCCTATAAAAAGGATAGATTGCTAGCACTCCCTTTAACACGTGTGAATATTTGTGTGGGATGGTACACTTTAATTGGTATAGTGAAATTCTTTCAACAACCCGATTTCCTAAATCCTCGATTACCTAGTAGAGGATCTACTTTGACCATGCGAGTACGCCCTATGCCTACCCCTTCTCTTGGACAGCTGTTTACTGACGGACGTTTCGATCAGACATTTCTGGACACATGCTCGAAGAAAGTGGGACGATTTGTAACTCCTAAGGACACTGACAAAGTTAGGGAGAGTTTTCTACAGCTGAACTCTTCTTTGGCTTATAGACACTCTCCTGCGACAAATAGTAGTAGTCATTCTTTGGTGCCTCTGGCAGTTGTTGGGCCCTCACCATTCTTCTGTATCATGGGGAGGGGCACTACACAGGTTGGGAACAGTTCTTGCAATGTTACTGCTTCGATCCGCTTGCTCTTTAGTCCTTCTTTGGTCACTCCCTCAAATATTTACTTAGTTTGTGGAGATAATGGATACCTGTGGTTGCCTGAGGGTTGGGGTGGGATCTGCTATTTGGCTTACTTGCTTCAACCTGCCTATGTAGCACCCTCAGACTATCATAAAACACATTGTCGGTTTGCTATAATGCCTGGACAGCGTACAAGGAGGGCATTCCAAGTTGAGGATGTGGATCAGACAGATACTTCTTTACAACAATGGACAGATTTTTCTAAGGGTTTACTGCCGTTCTGGGGTCCCATATTTAACAGTAGGGCTATTCGGAGACTGTCAAGGGTGATGGAGAAAGTAGTGAATACTGAGGCAGACATTGCAGCTAATATGTCTGTCGAGATGCAGGCTATGAGATTATTTACGATTCAAAATATAATGGTGCTGGACGTCATTCTTGCTGATAGGGGTGGAGCCTGTCGCGTCATCGGGACGTCTTGCTGTGTGTATATTCCAGACTCGGCCCCTACTGTTAACTTAGCTGTACAGAAGCTTCATAGATTAGCGACTGAACTTCATCAGGACACTGGTACTTGGTCACTACAGAAATGGCTGTGGGGCGTTTTCTCCTCCTGGGGCTGGAAGATTTTGATGGGTGTTGTAGCATTAGTGGGTGTCTTGTTGACTTGTTGCTTCTGTGTCTATTGCCTTCCCCCTTGTTGCTCCATGTGTGCCAGTAATTTGCAATCTTCTAAAAGATCGACCCGCCAGTATCCTGTTTCTAATGATATGGAGCTTCCTGATATTCGCTGGTTGATGCTTATTGATGATGATGTTTTTGATTGATATGTTTCCCCGTCCCTAGTATGATGTGTAAAGGCCTTATCTTTTGGCTAATAAAGGCTACGCTCATGTTAGCCACATAATGCTAAAAGGAGGGTCTGATAGGTTTCATTTTCCGATGCCCCGCCCACTTACATTTACATATATGAGTTAGCATGATGTGTCTAACTAATGATGTATTCATTTATGCATTTACGTTTGTATTCTCCATTTCATTATTCATTTATGCGTGTGATGATATTCAGTTTTCTTAGCTTAGCTTGTGTGCCACCATTTTGGGAGCTTCTCTCTGCGTGCGAGTTGCACTCGCTCATCCCCCCTCCCGTAGGAATAGGAAAAACCCTGAATGCAGCAGTTTTCGTTTCTTAGCAAACTGTGGCCTAAACTAGTAACAAACTTCTAATCAGTAATGTTCTCATGCGCTGGAGACGCTGAGGCCCGGCTCCGTGGCCTTGGGCAGAGATAACCAAATGTTGCTATTGCAGGTGCAGATGCCTCTTGTGTGAGGCCATTGTTCACCCTCTCTGGGGTCCAGTACTTTTCCAGAATGGGCATGTTCTACTTTGCTGTACCATGTTATAATGTATTGCTGTGATGAGATGAGTCAGTTCTCTCGGCGCACTCTTAGGGGTGAGGTCGGACAGGGCCCTCTCATATGGGAGTTTGTGGCCTAATAAAATACTTTGTTATTTCTTCTCCACTGTCCGGCTGACTTCTTACTTGGTAATTATAGGTGAGTGCGGTAAGTCACTCGGGTGGATTTGCGCCACGCTTCTCAGTGTTCATGTTTCAAAACTACGGTTATGCCATCTGAACACCCTTGCCTGGAAACATGTAGTTCTTCAGTGCAGTGAAATACCCATTTGAGGAATCTTTACTGATGTGAAACCTAAAATTCTGAACTGGAGACTTACAGTGCCACAAACCTTATGGAATATAATTTTGGACACATACTTTTGTTTTTTAGATCTGCGGTATAAACCACTTTAGTTTTCTTGCCACCCTCATGTTTAAAAATAATAATACTCATAATTATAAAAATGAATACATACAGGAGCTCGGAGTCCGCTCTCTTTAGTTACTGGTCAGTTCAAGAATCAATGGCATTTTGCTTCTGTCCACAACAGCAGTGTAATATGTCAGCCCCTTTTCATCCATTGGCTGCCTTGCACTGTGATTGATTGCATTTTGCCAAATCACATGCGCAGAGCCGCCTGAAAAGGGCTGAACTTCAATGCCAGGCCTGGTGTCCTTGGGCCTCTCCTTTATTTTGATATTTTTTGACAAATTGCTTGCATATTGCATACAAACACTGTATGCTTGTCAAGGTCCGTCGTACTGGATTTGCCCCTACCTACGATGTTAAGCTCAGCACATAACACTTGTTACGTATGCTTAGGTTTAATTATTGTGGTTCCATCGACTCTAATCACACCAGCTTTTGACCAAACATGAGAAACAATAGGACAGTGAGGAAACCAGAGCAACATTTCATAAAGTGGAATTATGATACACCTATCCAATACTTATGCCCACTTTAAGAGCCATGAAAAACATTTTTTTAAGCTAACTGGATGGTGCAAATCGTTACAAAACCAATCTAATACATTAGGATGCTTGACCATTGGTATCACCTGTATGCTTTTCTTTTAAAAAATCAAAACTTTTTAAATGTCTATTGTAGATCTGCCCATCAACAGGGCATGTCTGATGAAAGCAGTTGATGAGTGATTGAAACTCTTGTACAGAAGACACTTCAAACTAATTCATCTGTAGACTCTCAATTTAAATACGTTAATTAATTGAGCAGTTAAAAACTTGCAATTGATACATATGTTTAGTTATGCAAACACATTTTTGAATGGCACTAATTGTTACAAATAGTTGGTCAGTGCCTAAAATAAACTGCCAATTTTAAATAAATTATAACCAACTTCTTATTTTTTTAGAAGGATATGGAGTACAGCCCTGTTACCATGTCGGGTGCTATGGAGGGTTTTGATGCAGAAGAGAAGAAAAGATGGCGTGTGAGTATGATGTAGAGCAGCGGTTAAGCCTAAGCAATTTCAATGATTTAAACTACAAAACAATACACAAATATTTTAATTCACAAATATTTTAATTCACAAATATAAAAAAACACTTTAAATTTTAATGAGAAGGTTGGGGTTTTTAAAAATTCAATTAATAAATGATTGCCCATCCCATAATACTGTAAGATGCACTGTCCCACGAATCAATCTAAGGAAACCAACTTAATTTTAACCTCAATTTCAAACTCCTTCCCATTTACAGACCGTTAAAAATATTCACTTTTACATTTGCTTAATTTATATACAGATTATCCGTCAATAAAATTACATTTTTCAAGCAGCTGCGAGCCCCCCGATAAGGCTTTGCAGTTTCCCATTAGTCCCCAGTCCGCAGTTGAAGAGCCACTAATGTAGAGCATAATGTCTGGTGAAGGTACAAAAGGTTGTGATCCATGGTTGGTTTACAGATTAAGCACAGACTGTAAACGAGTTCCATTCAGACTCATTGCATATAAATCTATTTCATGTGGGTAATCTGAAAATATGGCATGAATTGGGGTAACCTAGCCCTTTGCTGAACATCACTGATGTAGCAAAACTGCTGTTTGGCTTCAGCTTGACCCAATGCATTATTAGGTCTCACGAAGACAGCGCACGCCCTGTCTCTTCGAGACATTTTATTTACTGTTAGTGGGCTTGGAGCCCTCCCTTTACTTACCATTGGTGGGCTTCAAAATCACTCTCAATGGTTTGCTTCCTGCTGGTTAGTTCTGCGGCTGTCACTTCCCTCTTTTTGCATGTGACCCTCTAGAGCATGGCCCACGTACTTGTGTCCTTACACTGCTCAGACGTTTAACACCTATTTTATTCTTTTGGTTGAGCCTCACTACAGAGTGCATCTTTCCAAGCTGGCTCGGAGGTTTGCTTGTTGTTTTAAGCTGTCCAGCATGTGTCAGTCTCTCCCGTGAGTATTCAATATTTGTAAACAGGCCTTAAAAACTTGCTATTATCTTGTCTCATTTGCTGTGCATTCAAAGACAGAGGTCAAATGTGAGGCTTTGTATTCCAGGGAACTTGGGGTTTACTTTTCTTTTGCGGACTTCAAAGTGAAAGAATTTACGTGACAATCCATCCTGCTGAACACTCATGTGAGAGGACAGAGTGTAGATGTTATCTTTTCTAACACAACAAAAATTAACTGTGCTGATATTTTAGAATACATCAGAATGAGAACAGTAGAAATGAAACAAGTCTTTTTGTAGTGTGGCGAAAACAAATATTTTAATACGATCAAAACAAATAAATACACCTGGTGATGAAATTACCACACATTATTATTCATACGCAGTAAAACTGTATGTCTGTGCCACTGTAATGGCCATTTTCAATTGGAAATGTGTGGTCTATAATGGCACTACGCCGTCACAGCATGCATACTCCATACTACGCCACTCCAGTTTACACTACTCCTCTCTATAACATTGTACACCACTTGACTCTACAACACTCTGCTCCACTCTATGCCCTTCCCTCTTTGCCATGTCACCCCACAACACCCCTCTGTCAGACACTCTATGACACGGCTCGCCACTCTAATCCACACCCGGCCACTCTACAGCACTCTACCCCACCCCACTCAAATCTACCCCAACCCAATCTACCTCACTATTATACACTCCACTCCATTACAATCTACCCACTCTACTACAATCAACCATAATTTAAACCACCCAATCTACTCCATTCCAATGTACCCCACTCCACCTTAATCTACCTCCACTCTACTACACTCCAATCAACCCGACTTTACTCCACTCTACCCTACTCCACCCTACTCCAATTCACTTAATCTACCCCACTTTACTCTATCCTACTCCAATCCACCCGCTCTACTCCACTCTAATCTACCATGCTCCACTCTACCCCAATATACCCCACTCCAATGTAACCCATTCCATCCCAACCTACCCCACTCCAGTCCAGTCGAGCCCAATCTACTCCACTACAATCTACTTCACTTTAATCTACTCCACTTCTTTCTACCCCACCCCACTCCAAACTACCCTACTCCACTCCTCTCTACCCCAATCCACTCCAAACTGCCCTAGTATAATCCACCATAACTACCTCACTCCAAGTATCCCACTCCACCCCACCCCATCCCACTCTTCCCCAATGTACTCCATTTCAATCTACCCAATATACGTCACTCCTATCTACCACAATCCACCCAAATCTACTATCTATTCTAATCCAGCCAATTCTTCTTTACTCCACTCCAATCTACTGCACCTCATTCCACTCCAATACAATCTACCCCACTTCACTACAATTTACCCCACCCTTATCTACCCCACTCTAATCTACCCACTCCACTTCAATCTACCCCACTATTCTCCACTCAATATACACCACTACAATCTACCCCTATCTACTCCACTCTCGTCTTCCTCACTCCACTCTAAACCAATCTCCCCAACTTCACGCTACCCCAATCTACCCCACTCTACTGTAAACCAATTTACCCTACTCCATGCTACTCTAAACTAAACCTACTTCACCCTATGCTACCCCAGTCTACCCCACTCCACGCTACTCAAACTACCCTATTTCACTCTACCTCAAACTACCCCACTCAAGTCTACCGCACCCCACACCACTAACGTTTAGCCATGCTGAACAGCATCCATACTGGTTTGCATCATGGCTAAAGCCCATTGCCAAAGCCAATAGCTCTCGCATAGGGAAGACCTATTGGCTTTGCCAATGCCTTTTTCTTTTTAAGGCGCGAGGGTCAGTGTTAGAATTCAGATTCACTAACTTTCCTATGTGAAAAGTCAGTTATGGGTATCATCCAACAGTCATGAAGCGTCCTATCTCAGCAGTAGCATGTTCTACCTGCCAGTGCAAGTAATATCAGTATTTTTTGAAACATAATATAGTCAATTTTGGAGCATATTGATTATTAAAAAATGGTAAGGAAAACCATGGGGGATGGACCACTGGTACAAAGTTTGAATTTATGGCTAGAGCTCATAAGTACTAGATATAGTTAACAAGTGATGTAAATTGGTATTCAATCCAAAACAAAAATTGTTTTTTAATACAAAACAAAAATGCAGAACCCTAATGAACAACTAACTGCCTTTAGTAACAAAAAAAGCGTTCAGATTAAGTCATTTTAGAAGGTAACACCATTACCACAACATGTTAACCTATCATAGGTTATCTTTGCTAAATTGAGCCCTGTTAATTGGCAAACATTGGCAGTGAACAACAACACCTTTCTATACTATTTGGCAACTAGGGAGATACCCATGGGACCTTATTACGACTATATATATGCTATTTATCGCACCTGATAAATAATGGTACTGATGGAGCTAGTATTCGCATGTGACGCGACTTGCTTGTATCAAGAACCTCGGATAACATTAATAAGCTAATTCAATATGTTTGTCTTACTAATATTGCACTTTTACACTACACGGGGGTGTCCCAGAGACGCTTGCCTATGTGTTTACTAAAAGTAATGACGCTTGCTTCTAATATGGTCGCTATTTTGAGGGAATCTAGTCTGCGCATGCGTCGGTCATACCCATGTGATGTGACGCACTCGCAGTTCTGGAGGGAACTTGTTGCTCATGCGCAGTATTGCTAAAATGGCCGCTTTGTTTTTCACATGCTTCGTGCTTGCACTGCTGCTTTTGCAAAGCTGTTTGTTCTGCTTAACTCCTAATGCTATAGTTATTATAAAGTAAGGGATGTAGTATAGCCATTCACGGTATACAGTGTATTCATTTTTTCCTGTGTTTCTAAATTGTTTTAGCTTACTTTTCATGTACCATCTTCGGGGGGGGGGAGGCGCTGCTACTCCATCTTGAAGTCCGTATAGAACCAGTCATGTTATAAGGGAAAAGAAAGTCATGCAGCAGTGGAACCCAGCCAGCTGGCAGCTGAAGCCAAGATGCTCCTGGGAACTGACCTGCGACCTAGCAAGAAGAAGCTGACTTGTACCTGCATTTGCTACAAATGTATAATTCTACAGTATACCCCATTGTCTGCTAAAACCTCTCTTTCCATGGGAACTGGAATGTAAGGGGTGGGTTCGAAAATGAATATTAAGTCTGAGAAAGTCTAAATTTTAGGAGGTACCATGACCTAACCTCCTCCCTTGCCCAATCAGAAATTAGGGAACCTTTCACTTGCAACAGTTGTGGGTGGTACATTGTCCCGAAAACAGTATAATTTGCCTAGGTTTAGCTAGAGAAATCGTCCGACTTGTCCGAATAGCTGACCTGTCACTGACCCAACGAACTCTATAGGTGATTGATACAGAGAGCTGCGGAGCACTCTGTCCATAATTTCCCCAGACTCAGTCGGAGTTTGAGAAACCTTAAGTGCTGGCGAGGCACTTTGCTGGGAGATTCGAGAACCCAATTGGGGTTATTGGCAGATTCCTTGCAGAGAGGGGGTAGCGCAGGCGTTGCATCCGAAGCTGCAGGTGTTGGTCGTACCCTTTAATGAGCCAAGTCCTGATCCAAAATCCTGAGGTTATCCTGTCCTGACTGTCCATGAGCTGTACCTGCTCGCCTACTGGCAGCCTAAGTCCTTGAGGGTCCTTTCCCGCTTTTTCCAACTGACCCGTGGCCAGGGTTTGTCTTCATTCTGTCCTAGGTAAATATAAAAAAAACTGCGTGGGTGATTGTCTTTCCTAAACTTCTCTCCCTATTCTGAATAAAGCAAAATTGCCTATTGTCCTTTACCCTGTTTCTCTCCACAGTTAAGTAGCATATTCCATTCTCTCCCTACCTTTAGTCAAATATTGAATCGTATGCACATATAGTTTGTTCCATTCTTACCCTCCCTTTAGTGAATAAGAACATCTGGACGAATCAAATTAAAGTTTCGTTTCTTATAGACTGTTAGTGATAATCAAAGTCTGCTTTGGCTAGTATGTTCCCTTTTCCTTACCCGCCTTTAGTGAAGTTGTGAAAGTTTGCTGATCTAAGAATAGCGTGTTCCTTATTTCTCCCTTCCCTTTATTTTTTTGATTTCTAAATGTTTCTTACTTTAATTCATAGTTATACCATCTTCTTAATCTTAGTGATAGATAGTTTGATTTGTGTTTACCTGTGGCTCATGGAAAATGAAGAAAACGATAACTAGATAAAGGTTTTGAAAACTTCTTGCGTTTGTGGTTATTATAAAGTACAACCGTTATTTCACATGTTGCATGATATTTTTGCATTGTCCACCTACATCTGAACTTGCTCCTGATCCATTGTAAGTTTAGGTACCTATTACAAGGATTGGTAAGTCTGGTACATGGAAATAGAAAGAAGGAAACTGAATTGCTGATAACAGCGTGTAGGTTACCTGATTAAAATAAGTATAAATCAAAAGGTATTTTATGGGCCCGAGTGTGCAATGTGTTTGGTCGGGTGACCTGCGCGCTCTATCAGTACCACGGGGTATGTTATTTATCAGGTGCAATAAATGGCACCTATTACAAGTTTGAGGAGAGCAACATTCTGATTATAGTGATTAACACACCAATATATGGTAAATAGCTTATTTTACTCCCAGTTATATACTGGCTGGTTTGACCTGCTCAGATTTAACAAAGGTGGAGGTATTTAGAACATCTGATAATTATTGTATATGTTAAATACCTTCCAACTCGTACTTCCAACCAGTGCATAAACAGGGTTTTACACACCGGTCGGAATACATCGACCAGCTCATAATCAGGCCCTTAATGTCTTGCTAAAGAAGGACATCAGATGCCACCACTGTCTGACGTGGTGCAACAGGAAGCATTCTGCAGGACATGCTCTCCTGCATGTGCCTATCGCAGCATACGTCATCCTTATTGACAGAGCGCAGTCAGTCAGGGTTGAAATCCCCCAAGCAGACAAATATAATGGCATTAAGTCAGTGTTTGCATACAGCTGTGGCAGAAAGTTAGCTCCTTCCTGGCAAGTTAAAGACGTACACAAACAGCTTTGTAGGCGGAGGCAAGTATGAGGAGGGATTTATTTGTACATTTTAAATAAAATATGCACATACCCACACTATTGTTTTGAGACAAGATGGCAATTATATTAGAGGTACATGAGATTAGTACTTTTATGTGCGTCAGTTCCCAAATGATTCATAGTATGCAATTCTGCTTTTTCAAAACAAAATAGACCTATACAAAACATATGCTTTTTATTAAATGGTGGACAACAAAGATCGTACATAAACTTATTTGGTAGCTGTATAAACTTTATAATACATCAACACAATGAAATATTCGCTCCAGACTACACCCTGTCCCATTAGACTCCATTCCAAAGAAATTAACAAGCATTTGCAATGCAATAGGTCTCGCATTTATGAGAGTTGGAGCTATTGGCATTGTAAATGACAATACCTTTTATTCATGTGTGGTTTTTAAAACAGATAAATAAAAGGCATTGTCATTTTCAATGATAATACCTTAAACTCTTGCAAATGTTAGACCTATTGCATTGCAAATGCGTGCTATCAAAATGTTTAAAAAGCAATAGGAAAGAACGTGTCCGACAAAGAGATTTGAGAAGATAGTGCTCGGAGGACGTAATTAAAGCCTACCAAGCAACCAAGCGTGCAACAGGGGGTGTCGCCATGGGAGGTTACAAAATGAGACAAGGAGGGACTACTAAGCCGATTGATCAATGAGCAGCCACAGTTTACAGTTGACAATGACACAAGCCAATGAAAAATGTGGGTGGAGTTTCAAGTCCCTACCATAATACAGCATGACTCGCAGAGCAGCACATGCGCTGCCTAGGCTGGACGTAAAAATGGGTCCATTATTCATCTACCCAATTTAGACAATCTTTTTTCTGTGCAAAGGTTAAACATTCTACCACTCAATGAAAAATCACATTGCTTTCACTGTATAACAAATGTTGATAGCCTCCATCAGAATAGTTATTCTTCATTGCATCAAAAAAGTTTCATGGTGCTTATCAGGCCACTCCACCGTTATCACAAGAAAATGCAAATTAAGATATTTCAGGGTGTGTAGCTTGCCACTCGACCCCTATTACAAGTACACGTTTGTTTTTTCCCTCAAAGGCTCTGTAAGACATTTGTCACTTAGGTGTATTTTTTTTTTATACGGGCAAGCGAGTTATACAGGGTTTCTCATTTAGGGCCAGATGTACGAAAAATTTTTGCATGAGCAAACAGGTTTGCGACCTGTTTCTGCATACAGAATCCCTGTGGGCCATGTACGAACATTAATTTGCAAGTCGCAAAAAAAATGCGACTCGCAAAATAGTGTTTAGCGACTTGCAATTAGGAAGGGGCGTGCCAAGGGCATCCCTTTCAATTGTGACTCGCAGCCCTATGTAAGAATGTTTTGTAACCGCAGTCGCAAAACACTCGCAATTTACCGCCCTCTTCAAGAGAGTGGTAATGCAGTCGCCAACGGGAAGGTGTCCCAAGGGACCCCTTCTCATTTTAAGGGCAGGTAGTGTTCCCAAGGACAACTACCTGCCCTTAAAAAAATTATATGAAAACGTTTCATTAAAAAAAAAATACAGCCAATTTTACTTTAAGAAGTGCGTTCTCCACAAAGGGTGCTTATAAATCGCCCAACTACACAATTCGCCTGAGGCCAGAGAGGTGTACTTTACTGATGCTGGACATTTAGGTGTATGAGAAAATCTTTAAATTCTCGACTGTTGAAAGGCGGGTCATTATCAGATTTCACAATCGGAGGAACACTTCAGGTTGCAAAAATACTTTCAAGTCTCTTAATGGCGGTCATGAGTTGTTGACAACAGATCTTCCACAAGAGGTACAAGCATTTGCAATGCAATAGGTCTCGTATTTACGTGAGTTTGAGATATTGACATTGCAAATGACAAAGCTTTTTATTTTTGTTTTCGTTTTTAAAACCTAAATAAAAGGCATTGTGAGTTACAATGCCAATAGCTTAAACTCCCGTAAATGCAAGACCTATTGCATTGCAAATGCTGGTTTTTGTAGGACTTTGAATAGCAGGTGTTATTAAAACACAAGTCAATAGAACTCGTTTTATCAACCGCAGGAGGAAGAAAGGCTGAATCAGTTTCACGTGTCCGAAGTGAATGTGGTCAGTACTCGTGCACACTTATGTTGGGTGAGCCCAGTGTCCACTTTCAGTTTTGTTTCTGGGGTGATGGACTGAAAAAAAATTACAAGGTCTAATCTAAATTGATGGTGACTACACGTCTGTGGTGCGTCACAAATCACGTGAGTTACTAGTTTGAAACCTCCCATCATGAAGGAGAGGATGTTAGCAAATTGATAGGTTACCTAAAAAGCAAAATCACTGATTTCTCATCCCAATAAATCTCTGCCAGTGTGCGAGGAACATGCTTGTATTGTGACATTTCATGGTTACTGTGTTAGCAAGCACCAGGGGCACCGCGGAGATGCTCGGGATGCTTGAATTAGTCTCCGTGGCTGGCGCTATCCCTGGGCTCATTCCATGACATCGTTTTTCGGATCTCGTCACTCTAAAATGAATCCCTTGATTTTCAGGGACATTTTTTAGAAGAAAGATGAAAATGAAAATTCATTGTTCAAACTGCAGCTGTAATTCTGCTAAACAACAAAATGTCCCTACTTTTTGCTGGCAGGAGGCCTTGTGAGGCAACAACCTAATGGTAGTATTGATATTAATTTCTTATTGCAGGTGAGTAGAAGTGTCTAACCTAGACTCTAAAAAGGAAATTAGAGAAGGTTGGTATAGTGTTATTACAAGATTTCATGTGTAAGAAAATAATAATCATTAAAGTCATATTCCCAGAGCTCATCCCTGGCTCTAGAGAGAGTGTTACTAATAGTTGCAAGTATATTTGTCCATTCATGAACCACTGGCATCATTCCATTTACTACCAGTGGTACTGGACACTTTCACAGCAGAGGGGGATAGGTAGGCAGAACCAACCCATTGCCATCAACTCCCCAAAGCAACACGGGTTTAGATGTCCATAAAACATAATACATCATAAAACAGTGTAAAAGCCACAAATACATACATATGGTAAAACCAATTGGCCCGATATACACTTAAAAACCCTGCTTAATAAATAATATTAAACAGGCAAATCCCACTGCAAAACCATAAAACCGCATCTCAGACGATAGAGCCATTCCCTCCCACCTGGAGAGTATGAAACATTTAAAAAATAAGGGTCTTAAGAACTTGATACGAGCTATCTTATAAAATGTGCAACCCAACAGGGTATGACATACAGAGCATTTTACATGAAGAGGGCATAAACAAACTCAATTTTCCCTTCATACCACGTTTTACCAAGCAGGGTTAGATAAGATGGGATTGCATCTCAGTCTAATTTTCAAAATTTCCTTATGAAGCTTCACCCTGACCGCACGTGTGCAATGTCAACATTAATGAGGGTTTCTCGAGTACATTTTAGTTCCATAGAGGGATGTGGGTTTATAGGGGAATAGGGTGGGAAGTTATTTAATTGCCTCAAATTGTAAAGCGCTCAGATATCCTTCGGGATCAAGTTCGCACTATATAAAACTTTATAAATAAAAATAATCTAAGTGGTACCTAAAGAGCGAGTGTACCACATGAGCCGAATCTCAGCAGGGAGAGAGGCGGTGGCCTATTGGTGTATGTTTGTGCACAAGCGCTCTATTTGTGGCTGGTGGTTGTGTGCTATGATATTGTGATTTGAAGAGAGACCATTTATAGCTATATGGCCTCCTTGTGCTACTAAATCACCAGGAAACAACTAGAAGCAGGGACATTAATGTTAGATTAGAATTCACCAAGCCTAGTTTCCTTCTCATACCATACTTCTAATTTCCACCCTTGTAACGATGTTACCAGCTACATTCATCTTCGTTTGCAGGAGAAGGCCCCCCTCGTTTGCATGAGTACCCCCCACCGAGAGATTTCACACAAAAACTGTGTTTGCTGCAGTTCGTGGAAAATCCTACCATCATTTGGCTTTTTTCGATCATTGCAGAATGTATAAGTGCTGCAAAAGGTTTTTAAAATACTTGACATTGGGACAGGGGGAACAAAAACGTTGCACACCCCTACCGAGGTCTGCTCTACCTGTTTTAAATGTACGACTTCAAGTACCAGAATGCAAAGAAGAAACAGACCTGGTTAAACTGCTCACACGTAACTGGGTCAGCTGGGTGACCGTCTGATTTGTAACACTAACTTGGTAGTGTAAAATATTTTACTTCGCAATTGATAAGAGAACTTTGTCACTGCTCATTTTAAAATGGTGAGCGGTCTTCTGAGTGCGGTTATGTGGGCTACGTCACAAGCACACAACCCTCCACTGCTGCTGCACTCCTCTGGCTCTGCTGTTCAGGGGCAGCATGGCCATTCTGAATTGTGCATTTTCTTGTTCTCCATGCCCTTGGAAAGTATGGAATGGTTGCTAGAATAATCACCCTCTGTTAATCATTTGTGCTGCTCTACGATGGAAAACCACACTGGTTTCCATCCAATTTGCAGTAAGTCAAGCCATGTAAGTCTCTCTCACATTACTCACCTTGAAAACGTAGTATGAGTAGCTATTTTGTTTGTATATATAACTGGAAGGAAATTTCCAATGGATTAGGGGAGGGAAGTGGAGCACGCAGACTTGTTTGTAATCTAGTATAAATATGAAAGGAGAACTGTTTCAGTTGTTCATTCTTCACCGACATGTTTTTTAGGTCTCGCCTGTCGATGCGCATGCGCATCGAGCAAGCGAGACTATGGGGGCTTATCCACTCTTTATCCACTGCAAGGAATCGTGGCGATTCCTTGCAGTGCCCGTGACTTTTAAGCTCAATGCGCATGCGCATTGAGCTTAAAAGCGCGTGCACGTCCGTCTTGTTTTACCCGCTCCGCCCCCTCCCCTTCCCGCCGTGTCGCATTTCTCCTCCCCCTCCCCTCTCTTCCCTCCGTCTTGTTTGTTTATTTTACCCGCTCCGCCCCCTCCCCTTCCCGCCGTGTCGCATTTCTCCTCCCCCCTCCCCTCTCTTCCCTCCGTCTTGTTCATACAGCCTCTTTCTACTTCAAAACACACAGGCCACCGCAGGCATTAAGCTACAACCCAAATAAAATCCCCTTTGCACCTTTCCCGCTGCCTGCTGTCAATCAGTGCCTCCAGGCTCTGTTCTCATGGAGCCCTTCCAAAGAATGAGTATCGGAGCTCGTTCTCTCGAATTCTTTAATGCGCTCTGTCGTCTGTGCTTTCTCATTAGAAGTAATCGATGTGTCCCTTTGATCATCTCTTGTGCACAGGGCGTAGAACCATTCTTTTTATCTTCTTATTTCATCTATGTCCTCTTTCAGGGTTTCCTGTTTTAAAATAATGCTGTAATTCCCGACTCTCCGTGTTTCACGGTTTCTCGCTAACACTTTTCTCCTTACAGCACCACAGAAAAGGCTGGTAAACGTGTTTATTTTACCCGCTCCGCCCCCTCCCCTTCCCGCCGTGTCGCATTTCTCCTCCCCCCTCCCCTCTCTTCCCTCCGTCTTGTTCATACAGCCTCTTGCTACTTCAAAACACACAGGCCACCGCAGGCATTAAGCTACAACCCAAATAAAATCCCCTTTGCACCTTTCCCGCTGCCTGCTGTCAATCAGTGCCTCCAGGCTCTGTTCTCATGGAGCCCTTCCAAAGAATGAGTATCGGAGCTCGTTCTCTCGAATTCTTTAATGCGCTCTGTCGTCTGTGCTTTCTCATTAGAAGTAATCGATGTGTCCCTTTGATCATCTCTTGTGCACAGGGCGCAGAACCATTCTTTTTATCTTCTTATTTCATCTATGTCCTCTTTCAGGGTTTCCTGTTTTAAAATAATGCTGTAATTCCCGACTCTCCGTGTTTCACGGTTTCTCGCTAACACTTTTCTCCTTACAGCACCACAGAAAAGGCTGGTAAACGTGTTTATTTTACCCGCTCCGCCCCCTCCCCTTCCCGCCGTGTCGCATTTCTCCTCCCCCCTCCCCTCTCTTCCCTCCGTCTTGTTCATACAGCCTCTTGCTACTTCAAAACACACAGGCCACCGCAGGCATTAAGCTACAACCCAAATAAAATCCCCTTTGCACCTTTCCCGCTGCCTGCTGTCAATCAGTGCCTCCAGGCTCTGTTCTCATGGAGCCCTTCCAAAGAATGAGTATCGGAGCTCGTTCTCTCGAATTCTTTAATGCGCTCTGTCGTCTGTGCTTTCTCATTAGAAGTAATCGATGTGTCCCTTTGATCATCTCTTGTGCACAGGGCGCAGAACCATTCTTTTTATCTTCTTATTTCATCTATGTCCTCTTTCAGGGTTTCCTGTTTTAAAATAATGCTGTAATTCCCGACTCTCCGTGTTTCACGGTTTCTCGCTAACACTTTTCTCCTTACAGCACCACAGAAAAGGCTGGTAAACGTGTTTATTTTACCCGCTCCGCCCCCTCCCCTTCCCGCCGTGTCGCATTTCTCCTCCCCCCTCCCCTCTCTTCCCTCCGTCTTGTTCATACAGCCTCTTGCTACTTCAAAACACACAGGCCACCGCAGGCATTAAGCTACAACCCAAATAAAATCCCCTTTGCACCTTTCCCGCTGCCTGCTGTCAATCAGTGCCTCCAGGCTCTGTTCTCATGGAGCCCTTCCAAAGAATGAGTATCGGAGCTCGTTCTCTCGAATTCTTTAATGCGCTCTGTCGTCTGTGCTTTCTCATTAGAAGTAATCGATGTGTCCCTTTGATCATCTCTTGTGCACAGGGCGCAGAACCATTCTTTTTATCTTCTTATTTCATCTATGTCCTCTTTCAGGGTTTCCTGTTTTAAAATAATGCTGTAATTCCCGACTCTCCGTGTTTCACGGTTTCTCGCTAACACTTTTCTCCTTACAGCACCACAGAAAAGGCTGGTAAACGTGTTTATTTTACCCGCTCCGCCCCCTCCCCTTCCCGCCGTGTCGCATTTCTCCTCCCCCCTCCCCTCTCTTCCCTCCGTCTTGTTCATACAGCCTCTTGCTACTTCAAAACACACAGGCCACCGCAGGCATTAAGCTACAACCCAAATAAAATCCCCTTTGCACCTTTCCCGCTGCCTGCTGTCAATCAGTGCCTCCAGGCTCTGTTCTCATGGAGCCCTTCCAAAGAATGAGTATCGGAGCTCGTTCTCTCGAATTCTTTAATGCGCTCTGTCGTCTGTGCTTTCTCATTAGAAGTAATCGATGTGTCCCTTTGATCATCTCTTGTGCACAGGGCGCAGAACCATTCTTTTTATCTTCTTATTTCATCTATGTCCTCTTTCAGGGTTTCCTGTTTTAAAATAATGCTGTAATTCCCGACTCTCCGTGTTTCACGGTTTCTCGCTAACACTTTTCTCCTTACAGCACCACAGAAAAGTCTGGTAAACGTATCTGTCGCCCCTCCCTCCTCTTTATCCATGCTGGGGTAGGGGTGGGCCTGCCAGACAGAGAGCGCTCTGAGGAACAGCCGCCGGACTAGGTAAAGCTGACATGTTGAAACAAAACAAGCCTCGCCTCCCAAGACCGTAAAGAAAACAGATCTTTATGCAGAGGTTCAGAGACTTAAGTGCGTGGATTAACCAATTAGCTGCCCCATTACTTTCTCCCTCTGAATTGCATTCGGGAGACTTGTTTACATAGCCTCGAAGGATTAGCCTGCCAACGAAGTAATCCACGAGCACAGAAATAATCACATTATGAGGATTTGCCAACTGTCAGGTGATTGACAAGTGCACGGCGCTAAATGGAATGCTTCTGGTAAATGTAGTTTTGTGTGTGTTCTAGTTTGCTTATTGAATAACTGAAGAAATGTAGGACCTTCTGTTTCGTGGAAACCGCTGATGTGCTTGGTTTTAAAAAAAAATGTTTTTTTAACGTATTATCCTCCCGCAATCTCTGCAGATTTAACAGCCACCCTCACTCACCCTCACCCTCACTCACCCTCACTCACCCTCACTCACCCTCACCCTCACTCACCCTCAACCCCTCACCCTCACTCACCCTCACCCTCACTCACCCTCAACCCCTCACCCTCAACCCCTCACTCTCACTCATCCTCACTCACCCTCACCCTCACTCACTCTCACCCACCACCCCTCACCCTCACCCTCACTCACCCTCAACCCCTCACCCTCACTCACCCTCACCCTCACTCACCCTCAACCCCTCACCCTCACTCACCCTCACTCACCCTCACTCACCCTCACCCACCCTCACTCACCCTCAACCTCACTCACCCTCAACCCCTCACCCTCACTCACCCTCAACCCCTCACCCTCACCCTCACTCACCCTCAACCCCTCACCCTCACCCTCACTCATCCTCAACCCCTCACCCTCACTCACCCTCACTCACCCTCAACCCCTCACCCTCACTCACCCTCACCCACCCTCAACCCCTCACCCTCACTCACCCTCAACCCCTCACCATCACTCACCCTCAACCCCTCACCCTCACTCACCCTCACTCACACTCACCCTCACCCTCACCCTCACTCACCCTCACCCTCACTCACCCTCACCCACCCTCAACACCTCATCCTCACTCACCCTCACCCTCAACCCCTCACCCTCACCCACCCTCACCCTCACTCAATCCCTCACCCTCAACCCCTCACCCTCACTCACCCTCACCCTCACCCTCAACCCCTCACCCTCACCCCCTCACCCTCACTCACCCTCAACCCCTCACCCTCACTCACCCTCACCCTCACCCACCCTCACCCTCTCACCCTCAACCCCTCACCCTCACTCTCACCCTCACTCACCCTCAACCCCTCACCCACCCTCACTCACCCTCAACCCCTCACCCTCACTCACCCTCAACCCCTCACTCACCCTCACCCTCACTCACCCTCACCCTCACTCACCCTCACTCAGCGCAACCACAGCATCTTCACTAAATATATTTAATAAACTTTAAGCTATTGGCAATATAAAATAAAATCCATTTTATTTACGTATTAATTATTAATTGTTTTTTTAAGCCATTGATTTTTTTTATATCAATACATATAAGTCACATATAAGTCCCGTTAATACAAAACATGTTGCTTTACAAATGCTAGAGGTGTCACATTTACAAAAATTATAACTATTGGCTTTGTAAAGAAGAAAGCTATTAATTTAGCTATTTAGAAAAAACAACACATAAATAAAAAACAAACAAATAAATAACACCTATAGCTCAAACTTTACTACTGCGAGACCTATTGCATTTCCAATGCTTGTTCCCGTGTTGGTTTGTGCCCGTTCTTGCTTGGTTAAATTACTCTGCTTTACCTCCGACTACCGGTACTCCTTTAGATTTAAGTGGACAAGAGTGGTATTATCCATTGCACAAGGGTGCGCTTTCCACATGACAAAACCTGAACTCTATTTGGATCTGGAGTCAATCCCCATCAGAAAAGATATGACCAAAGAATCTGAGCTTTGTTTTATGAAAATCATACTTTGCTATATTTAAAGTGAGACCTACATCCGCAAGTATAGAACACACTTGTGTCAGAGCTTTATCATGTTCCTTTCATGTGGCCCCAACAATCAGCATGCCATCACTGTAATTGGAAATCAACAAAAAATACCTGGAGTCCTATTAATTTACTTTTCAAGAAACCACAATATATGTTTTTAGCGGTTTGGGTTATTTATTTTACCCTTCAATTGTTATTTTAGGAAATCTTCTGTGGAAAATCTCTTTTTTCAGAGAAGCACATGTAACAATTTACCATTCAATATTTAGACGTAGTTATACTCAGACGATGTACAACATAGATACTTTCACGTAAATCAATAACACACAACATGTAGAAAAAATGTAAGACAAATTGAAACCATATACATCACATATATATACATATCACAAACTGCACAACAACCTTTCTAAGTGCATGCATATTTCAATGAACTCAATCCTGATTTCTAGGAAACAATTTATTTATTTTAATTAAAGGGCATAAATTGATTATGTCTGCCTTATTTTAAATAAAGGGCATACATCGATTATGTCTGCTGTTTTGGCAGACATAATAGATTTATGCCCTTTATTTACGTGAAAGTATCTATGTTGTACATCAACTGACCATACTACGTCAAGAATTCTTGTAAACACATCAAATCACTACGTCACTAATCTATGAAGTCCGTCAGGGACCAGAGGGGTCCCACTATCTCTAACATACACGCCACTGCACCATTCACAAGCACAAACAAACATCCAGCACATACATTTATCATGCCCGCACTGCTCAGTTCTGCATTATCCCTCTGTATACCCTTCCCAGGCACACATACGCCCAGTTCAGATACACCACTTATGCGCTGCGCAGCACTGCACAACAACCTGATGTAGCCCAAGGGGTGAGTTAAGCACACAGCAGCGGAACTTTGAATGAGTGAGCCTGTACTCCTCAATCTAGTGACACAGGTTAAAAAGGTCCTGTTCACTCCTTCTGATCACTACACAGTATACTGCCACCATCGCGCTTGTGCAGCTGAAACTCCTGCAGCAGCCTTTCTCCGCTATGAGGGTATCACTTTGGGAGCAACTGCCGGTCCAACAAGACCACGAGAGAGGCCTATGTCACGGTGCAGACACATGATCCATGCTTTTTTTATATGGAGTTTTATATATCGCGAACTTGACCCAAAACGGGTATCGGAGCGCTTTACATAGCAACAGTTGCATTACATGAGGACACATTCATTTTTTGTTAAGCACATGGGAGATTAAGTGATTTGCCCAGAATCAAAGGATGTTCAGCATCGTTGCCGAGACTCGAACCCAGTTCCCCAGATTTGAGGACGACCGCCCTAGCTGTTAGGCCAAATCCTCCCGCCTAATTTGTCTATGAAAATATAAATCCGGGTCTATACATCAATACAGTGCAGGTGTGCATGTCTGATACCATGCATACGGCTTTTCCATCCCAACAATGTTAATCATTTCTTTCATGTTAGGTTTTTACAAAGTTGTATTGTACAATTTTGTTTGTATTGTGTATCTAGTGTTAACAGGTTTGGCGAAAGACACGTTCATTTAAATGTCCGAAAGTCATCTGACAAGACGCAGATTTTGTGGAATGTTCATATAGTTCATGGTGAGCCACATAGCAGTTCTCTCACTGTGCATACAAATTAGAGGTAAAATAACCAGAATTAAAATCTCTCTTATTACAAAGCAGGTCTCCTTTCTGCACTCTCAGGGCCCACTACTCGCTTATCAGTAAAGCAATCGGGACCAGATTCACAAGGGCTTTCGCAGAGATTCCGATTCCGCCCAAGTGCAGAGACTCCCCCAAAACTGTTGCATAATAAATATAACTAACTTAACAGTGTGGGTAGTCAAAGAAGCCGTTAAGGCCTGTCCTTCTCACAAGTTTTAACTTACCTTCTTTTGAACGTTAACAAAATGGTTGAGTTATGTAACAACAGACTCTTATAATGCAAACTATTCTTTTTTGTTATTGGTTGTACATATGTGCGCAGATATGGGAAAAAGCAAGCTCTAGAAAGACAAATTTATAAAACGTTCTGATGACAGGAAAAGACATCCCAAATTTCCTTTACCCATAATCCACATGAAGTCAGAATTATATTGAAGACTTATATAATGCAATTTTATCTCTTCAAAATACAGCTGTGAAAACAGTATAACTGTACATTGCTCTGACTCTCACAGGGGACATTATTTTATTTAAAAAAAACACAGAGCAGCAAACCCCAGATCACTGCAACTCTGCATTGTTCAAAATCCAAATATTTGTTCAATTTCAGCCCTTGCAATCTGCACTGATAGTATTAAGGCCACATAATCAATTTCTTTCCACCATGTAAGAATCCTTTTCATAAGTGAATGGGATCTCTATCAGTTTAGAACGGTTGTATGACTTTACAATGCATTCCGTTGTACCGCATGCCTTTACCACGCATGCGTTATAGCGCGAATGCCATCATCACGCATATCCTTTAGCACGAAAATTCCTTTTACACACATACTTTTACAACGATTTTCGTTGTTAAACTATGCACGTAAATGGCATTTGCATGTTAAAGGAGTTTCACCCTAAAAATATCCCTTTTAAATGTACCCCTCCACGACACCACCCCCTCATTCCGCCTTACCTCTCCTCTCCTTGATCTTCTGTGGTGACGTTGTACGTCGTTAAGAGGTAGCGGAAGTGTTTTTCCCTTTCCTCTTACGACGCCAATTGCCTCCACATCTTTTTCTTCATACTTCTTTTTCAGGTGCGTTATTTTTGGGGGGGTGCCCCACCAAGCCCCCTTTTTTTTAAACCCACGCGTTTTACTTTGGGATGGGCGGGGGGGCCCCCCAAACCCCCCCTTTTTTCATCTCACCTACAGCATTGCTTTAGCAATGCTTGTTTGACGAGATTATAGTAAGGCTTTCAAAATTCTACTCAAACTGCGGATCGGGTACAGTGCATGTGCGCACAACCACGTGCATTGTGAACAGCTGCCATTTGCTACCAGACACTTTGTGCGCGCACTCCGCCTCTGCTGCCACTTAAGCTCACCAGGCTGCAGACCCCCTTGCTCGCCAATGTCCCTCCCACCCTTTCTTTGATCTTGCCGCGAGTTCTCACAGGCTAGTGGCCCTCCCCAGCACAGAGCGTGCATCGTTTTTTTAAATTTATTTTTTTATCCTCTCCCCTACACCCTTCCTTTTCTGACTCCCTCGTCATTCTTTAGTTATTCTTATGCTTTTGTAGCAGGCACCCGTGCTTTACTTTTAAGAAGTAAAGCGCGGGTGCTGAAATTGTTGCAAAAGTTAAGATATAGATGTTTATTCTATTTCTTAGGTTTTGCAACAATCAAGACACCCGCGCATTACTTTAATCACGAACTGATCCAACGATCACACACGTACACCACTAGAGATCATCCCGCTCCGTGCCGCCACCCTTTTCACCCAGAATCTTGGCGTCGGTAGCCTATTCTGGTCAACCCAGCCCGGTAGAGGATCATCATGTGAACTACAGTCCGTTCCAGAATGGAAGGCCGCCATTAGCTGTTGCCTGTCAACTTGATCAAAATCGGCTCGGGAAAAGGTAAGTAAATAAACTCCACAGCTCAGGATTTACGATGTGCTTTACACCGGTGAACGTTAGATCAAATGCTCCAATTCTACGTCATTTTACACATTATGGTACGCCCTCACCCCGGTAGTTGCCACAATATGCTCAGCCGTGGGACTGGTTGTTATGTAACCCGGAAGTGGTAAGATTACAGAAACGTGATATCCGTTGCAAGAAGAGAGCGGGACAGCAGACATTAAGCTGAATTCATGGATGATCCTTGTAAGTAATGTGTGAATGATTGTTTAATACAGGATTTCTATCATTCTTAGCAGTTTGATTTCTCAGTAGAGCGTGTCAACTCACCCAATTAAAGCGAGACTCTCGATTTTAAAGCAAGCAGAAGGGATGCATTTTACTTTTTGTTTTTTACTTAATTGCACTCACTTCAGTTCAAGCATATGGGGGAAATTCCATTCACCCGGATTAATTTTCGAAAAACCAATCTTTCCCGCTCCCAAATCTGGGGATGTACAAAGAATACGGCATTCAGCGTGGTTTGTGTGTGGGGTGGCTCAATGTTCAAGAAGAAAGTTTCTCTCGCACCGTAGCACTTAAACACTATAAACAGCTGTCTCATCCCTCACGCAAGAAAAATCTCACTTTCCAAACGGCACTAAATACTGACATTACTCACAGACTAGCAGTTGGTAAAGACTGACACTCTTTACCAACATCGCCACAACTCCTCACAGAGTCGTCTCACCGCTGGCAGCACCCTGACATTCCCCCAGTTGGAAGCAGGCTATAGTAAAAGCCCTGCTAAAAAAAGCGGGCCTTGACCCCGCCGATTTGTCCAACTTTCGGCCAATCTCCTTACTGCCAGGGATGGGAAAGATCGCTGAGAAATGGGTTAACCGGCAACTCTCATCCTTTTTGGAATCCAACGAGTTGTTACGGCACACCCAGACTGGCTTTCGGCCCGGTCAGGGCACTGACTCGGCGCTGATCACCATGGTAGAAGAGGGCAGGTGCATCTTAGATTCAGGAGGATCAGCAGCCCTGGTCCTCCTGGATCTGAGCGCGGCATTTGACACGGTGGATCACAAGATCTTGATCCACCGGGTGGAGGAGCTGGGAGTAAGAGGCCTGGCGCTCACCTGGCTAACGTCATTCTTGAGTGATCGAACATATCAAGTGTGCGAGGGCAACAATAGATCAGTGCCCACCCCCCTTCAGTGTGGTGTCCCGCAGGGCTCTTCACTGAGCCCTACGCTTTTTAACATCTACATGGCCCCACTGGAGGGGGAGGTCGCACCCTTTGGAGTGAAACTCGCAACGTACGCGGATGACACCCAATTGATTGTTTCGCTCTCGCTCGCAGAAAACCACGGTGAGAAGTTTGCCGCCTGCCTTACCAACATCATGGCATGGATGGCCGACTCAAGACTCAAGCTTAATGCCTCCAAAACCGAGGTGATGTTGCTGGGAAATCTCTGCACCTCCCTCCCCAAATGTATGTGGCCGGCCTGCTTAGGAGATCCTCCGACCCCGAAGGGATCCATAAAAAGTCTTGGCGTCTGGCTTGAACCGGAGCTGTCGATGCACACTCAGGCGAAAAAAACCGCAGGGTGTTGCTATGGGCTGCTCCGCTCAATACGGAAAGTTATGCCCTTACTCCCACTAGACTCCAGGAAATTGCTGGTACAGGGCCTTATTTTGTCAAGACTGGATTATAACAACGCCCTTTTCCTGGCTGCACCGGAATACACCCTGAACGTGCTCCAGAGGGCACAGAATGCAGCCGCAAGACTGCTGACGAATACACCCAGAAGAACGTCAGCGAAACCGGCCTTGAAAGCACTCCATTGGCTGCCCATAAGAGCGAGAGTGAAATTCAAAGCGCTCTGTACAGTGTTCAGAGTCCTCCAAGGCACAGGCCCTCCGATCCTCAGAGATCTGATCCGCCCTTACAAATCATCACGAACGCTCCGCTCTGGCGAGGAAAACCTGGTAGCTATCCCGAGAGCAAAAAGAGCAAGGGCCGGAGGACGCCGCTTCTCAATAAATGCGGGCCAGCTATGGAACTCCCTCCCAACATCAATGAGGAAAGAACCTAACTTGACCAGATTCCGAAAATCTCTGAAAACGTTCCTTTTCCCCCAGAATGACTAACTTCTCGGGATGCGGTTCAGAGGAGGTCTGTCTGTGTGTACACGTAGCGCTGGGACGCTCAAGGGCAGCCATGCGCTTTAGAAATTCTTTTTCATTTCATTTCATTTCATTCATTTCATTCATTTCATTCATTCCCCACACACAAGCGGTCTCATACAACTGGCAACATTATCACACACTTACAGACATTGAGGGAGAAACTATTGACAGCACTCAACACCCTTCACTCTTTAATAGAACACTCCATACCAGTGCACAGCGCTATGCACGGGTCCAGAGGATGTGAGTGCACAGTGCTATGCACGGGTCCAGAGGTGCCAGTGCAAAGCGTTATGCACGGGTCCAGATGAGTCAGAGCATGGAACTATGCACAGGTCCAGAGGTGTCAGTGCATGGAACTACGCACGGGTCCAGAGGATGTCACTGCACGGTGCTATGCACGGGTCCAGAGGTGCCAGTGCACGGTGCTATGCACGGGTCCAGAGGTGCCAGTGCACGGTGCTATGCACGGGTCCAGAGGTGTGAGTGCACTGTGCAAAGCACAGGTCCAGAGGTGTGAGTGCATGGAACTATGCACGGGTCCAGAGGATGTGAGGGCACGGCGCTATGCACGGGTCCAGAGGATGCGAGTGCACAGTGCTAGGTACGGGTCCAGAGGTGCCAGTGCACGGTGCTATGCATGGGTCCAGAGGTGCCAGTGCACGGTGCTATGCACGGGTCCAGAGGTGTGAGTGCACTGTGCAAAGCACAGGTCCAGAGGTATGAGTGCATGGAACTATGCACGGGTCCAGAGGATGCGAGTGCACTGTGCCATGCACGGGTCCAGAGGATGCGAGTGCACGGTGCCATGCACGGGTCCAGAGGATGTGAGTGCACGGTGCCATGCACGGGTCCAGAGGTGTGAGTACACGGTGCTATGCACGGGTCCAGAGGTGTGAGTACACGGTGCTATGCACGGGTCCAGAGGTGCCAGTGCACGGTGCTATGCACGGGTCCAGAGGTGCCAGTGCACGGTGCTATGCACGGGTCCAGAGGTGTGAGTGCACGGCGTATGCACGTGGTTTAGTAATGGCAGCCGCATGCCTTTCTCTTACTTTGCAGCTCGCCCAACTCCTTAAAAAAATCCATAGTTCTTTATGTGGCTTGGCAAACAGCACTTGGCCTTCAAAAATGCCAGCAGCGTGCCTTTCTTTTTTTCGGCGTAGCAAAGCGCCCACATTTTATGTGGTCAGCTAAGGACAGATGAGCAGTCTCATGGTTCTCCTGCTCTCTGTCGCACTTGACCTCTCTGTGTGGCTCCATTTCCCACCCGTAGCGCCAGAGGCAGCCCTGCTCACCATGGCAGCGCATGCACACCCAGCAACTTCTCTAGCAATGTCAATGCGGCCAGAGCAAGGTTTGACCTTACGCATGCTAATATGAGCGGGTTTATTTTACTCATTTTGCGTCTGCTTCTCTACTTTCTGTCTCACTGCCCTTTACATATGCATACATTTGATGATTTTACTCGGGGGCGTTGGTGCTGGTGGTGCCCGGTGCAACAATGTTTTTGGGCACACCCCAATAACCTTCTTCTCCATGGATTCCCTCCCACCACCCTTTAACAGTTCCACTCAGGTCTCCATATCCATGCTCTTTCACCTGCATTTCTGCCTGCAGCTCTTTGATGACGGGTAAGAGCTCACTGGTCCCCAATACAGCTATGGAGCAACTTTCCTTTTTGCTCCCAGGCCACCAAACTTTTGGCAATAACTTATATTAAGGGAGATCACACATTACTGCTGCAAATTATGCCCTATGAACAGAAAGGAACACATTACACAATGGCACAAATCATTTACTTGTTTTAAATAGCTATCTACAGCAATGCTTTCTGCCCACATGCAGTGATGTCCTGGCTGAAGAACTTCTGGCAGCAGGGTCGCGAGAAGAGCAGGACCGGGTCTGTTTACTCTTTATTTTTATCAAAACAGTCCTTCATGGCCCGAGCTGACCCTAGCGCTCTCTTCATTCATTTTCGATGGGGCTTGCAGCTGGTCTCCACCTCAGCGTAATATCCTATGATTCAGGATAAAGCTCTTCATTCTCTCATTAAACTGCAACATAAAGAGGGTGATCAAAGAGGCTGATGTTTAATGGGGGAATGGGTTGTGTGATGCTACATATTTACACTGCGCTCAACGCAACAAACACTCGCAGTACCACATAATTACAAGCCACATAATTACTCTATCGCTCCTCACTCCATCCATCTAGCGCCCTCACTCCATCCATCTGGCACCCTCACTCCATCCATCTGGCGCCCTCACTCCATCCATCTGGCGCCCTCACTCCATCCATCTGGCGCCCTCACTCCATCCATCTGGCGCCCTCACTCCATCCATCTGGCGCCCTCACTCCATCCATCTGGCGCCCTCACTCCATCCATCTGGCGCCCTCACTCCATCCATCTGGCGCCCTCACTCCATCCATCTGGTGCCCTCACTCCATCCATCTGGCGCCCTCACTCCATCCATCTGGCGCCCTCACTCCATCCATCTGGCGCCCTCACTCCATCCATCTAGCGTCCTCACTCCATCCATCTAGCGCCCTCACTCCATCCATCTAGCGCCCTCACTCCATCCATCTATTGCCCTCACTCTATCGATCGCATCACCACAGTATCACTCAGCACCACCACAGCATCACTCAGGGGCACCACAACATCACTATGCGCTACCTCAGCATCACTGAACACCACAGCATCACTGAACGCCACAGCATCACTCATCGCCACCACAACATCACTCGTCACCACCACACAGCATCAATCTGTGCAACCATTCAACAACAACTGGTTCAAATATGTTCTATCAATGTTTCAAGCTTTATTACAAATGTCACAAAAAGATGTAATAAAAAAAGTTCACTTCTGTTCTTGGATTTTCGTCACAATAAAATACACTGAACATAATCTTCACAAAAGTTATTTACAAAGCTTTAAGCTATTGCCATTATAAATTACAATAACATTTAAGTATTAATTATTTTTTTTTAAATTAAAAGCCATTGTTATTTGTAATATCAATACATCTAAGTCACGTAAATACAACACATATTGCATTACAAATGCTATAGGTGTCACATTTGCGAAAGTTATAACTATTGGCATTGTAAATGACAAAGCAATTAATTTCGCTATTTTAAAAACCAACACATAAATAAAAAATGTGTCATTTACAATACCAATAGCTCAAACTTTCCTAATGCGAGACCTATTGCATTGCAAATGCTTGTTTTATTTTTACTTTAGCACACATGCCTTTACTACGTATTTCGTAGTAAAGGTATGCGTGGTAAAGGCTTTTCGTTGTAACCACACATGCATTGTAATGCATGCATGGTTATGGTTATGTGTGGAAACGGCCGCGTTGTAGTGGCCGTTTCCCTTTAGAACCCAATATCCACCATGGTTCTGGAATGTGGTGACAATAAATTGATGAATAATCCAACAATACACATTTTAAATACCCTGAAGAAGTTCACATGTTGTGAACGAGGCGCATTGGCTGTTTACTGTAATGTCTGGAGTGCCTTTTGAATATAAACAAAATAAAGAAGATATGGAATATGTCAAATCTTGAGTTGGACTTTCTTGCATGAATATTGATTGTATGGTGCACCACGAGTTCTGTTTTGTTTAAGGGATCATTATTATCATCATTTCTTTAACATGCATGTGGAATGCAGAGCCTGCAGCTGACACAGGCCAATATTTATCTACTGCTGAATACACTTCTTCATGTGACTTGGGAAAAATAATTTAGGAAATCAGACGATTTATGAAAAGTAGACAATATTGTGGGTTTGGACACAGCCAACTTCACTTCCAGAAACTATAGATACTAATAATTGTACAGGATTGTAGACAGTTTTAAGGAGACAGATACATGTGTACTGCAGAAATACTTCATAAACCATATGGAAATAATGTACTAAGAAGAATCATTCCGTACACCAACATCGTTTCTGTTAAAATGGTGGTACTGTTAGAATCAGTCACGTTAAAATGGTGCTACTTGTGTTTGCTCACACTATACGAGGTCATAGTAGAAAGTCATGCATAGAGTACAGCCATTTAAAATATGTTTTTTGGAACACATTACTTAACCAAATTTTTTAACTTGTATGTGTGCGGAATCTTATTTGCAGCACTCTCAGAAAAAGGCTAAAACAGCATCTATGTTAATATAGTTGTTTGCTAGATATATTTAGAGGCCAGAGAACACATACATTTTTTGAAAGAAATGATCTTTGAATCCCTCAAGTTCTTTCTATCTGTAATTTCCCAGGAACTGCACTGTATCATGTAAAGCACATATATCACTTATTAATCACACATCTATTCCTATCTTAAAATCCACTTAAATCTACAGGTAGTAGAATCAATCTACCTGTAGTAAAATAGGTCATATTTTCCTGCATTCTTAAATTCATCTCAGTGAAATCATTACCATTTGTGTTGATTTACTCATGGATTTGGGAAGGACTGATCTGACGCTATGTCAAGTGTGTTTAGTGACTGGATGGATGAGATCCACTACCTGGGTATTAAAATAGCCACAAATAAGCAACACTTCCTGGATCAGAATATCGGTAGGGTAATGACAGGACTCCAGGCAGGGAAACAGCGTTTACAACGCTGCCATTACATTGCGATGCTTTTACAACGCGGTCATTACAACAACCGAGTTGTTAGTACGTAATACCTTTACATCGCAAATCATTAGATCGAATTGCTGTAGGGGGCCCTCTAAACTAAGGAATAGTATAAGTTACTATTCCAACAAATTCCCTACTGTTGCACACGCTGGAATTGGAACAGTAAATTATACTATTCCTAAGTCCAGCGCGCCCCCTACTGCAAGTCGATCTAATGACTTGCGATGTAAAGGTATCGCGTTCTAATAGGACGTGATGTAATAGCACGCGTAGTAACATGCTATATTCCTCCAGGCATCGATCCAATTCAGGAAAGACCTCCCACTGACGCTGATGGATACTTCAGCCTTAGTCAAGATGGTAATATTGCCTCACTGCTTATATGCTATGCAGAGCTCCCTGTATGAAATTCCCCCACTGTACTTCAGCGAGCTCGATGGCCTCCTCGTGGAACTATTATGGTCCACAAAACTGAAAAGAATCAGACTCTGTATGTTGCAACAGCCCTTGGAGAAAGGGGGCACTGAACTCCCCAACCTGGAGTACTACTATCTAGCAACAAACCTCCAACATACGATCCATTGGTTTGACAAAGAAATAATTGGGAATAAAGACTGCTGGGCCATTTAGATGGTCATCAAGGTCTACCAGAGCTCCTAATGATAGGGCCGTGCATCCCAAGCACTTACCCATTTTGGTTAGATAGATGGGCCGTATATGGGAGCGAGTGGTTACGACAGTCCTACGTAGGCTCGCAACATGTCGATATGGGTGATTAAACCCTTTGCAGATACAGAGAATAACATGACAATGAGTAAATGGAAAACGTAAGATTAGCTCAAATGCCCAGTTTAAACTAATACAGTACAAGTATGTCCACCAATTGTATCTCACTCCTAAGATCCTGCATGGTATCTATCCAGTCAGGCCTGATGGGTGCCCGCAATGCAAGGCCTCTGCGGCTGACTTTTTACATATGGTTTGGCATTGTAGCCGTACTGGAGGGAGCGTCTATAGACAATCAAACAAGCTACGGGATGGGAATTTGAGGGTATCCCCGTTAAGTACTGCTGGGCCTTCCCCCGACACCAGTCAAAAAAAATCTGTTGTAAATTCCTGAGTTTGGGACTGATACTTGCCAAACTACATGTTGCAAAATAAATGGATGTACACGTACCCGCCGGAACACGGGGAATGGCTGCGGGATATGATGGAGTGGGCAGCTACAGAAGAGGTCTGAATGAAACACATTAGAAAAGACAAGAAAGTAGAAGATGATTTAAGAGTGTGAAGACAGATGTACGTTGGCCTGCCTACAGACCGGGGGGTGGGAGTACACCATTCTTGGATGTGACAGACGAATAACATACTGCTACAACACATGAAACACACACACTGTCCTGAGATGTGGTCGGGGGGGGGAGAATTATTAGTGGCTTGCAAAAATGATTCTGGAGTCAATTCATTGTATACTGTGAACCTGCCCGTTGCATATCTTTATCTAAACCAAAATGTCATCATCCAAGTCTCTATCCCCGAGTGCCGTCTATGGGGTGGGGGGGGGGGGAGAAAGGGAAGATGATTTGAGTTGGTATATCCTAGATGACGAATAATGGCACACTGCTGTATGATACATGATGTAAAAAACTATTAACATTGGGAAATTAATAAACATGTTTAAAAAAAGTGTGGATTATAGTACACATTTTTAATTCAGCTAGTAAAAATAAATCATCTGTAGTCGTTTGAAAAAGGCGCTTGCACCAAGGGACACCATCTAGCAATGCAAAGCATTTATAAAACAAGGACAGTCAGGAGAACCAACTGTGAGATATTTTGTGCTGGTTAAATAAGGATTCTCTAACTATAAATGACTCTTTGGAGCGGCAGTGTACTTCACAAAATTATTTTTCTCAAATGTAAATTAAAAGATCAACCAAATATTAAATATATTGTTTGTTCATTAATCTTTATTTCGGCAATTTTGCCATAAAAGATGCAACGTAAAATCAATACAGAAGAGAAATCAGACATCACTGTTACATCAATAGCGGGGTAGCACACGGGTACAGGCTAGTGGTTCTCAAAAACAAAGCCCCATTACACAACAATCTATACTGTAAAAACAGTCGGATGATTCAGAACTGTTTAAGAACAATCTATAATGTTACGGATTATAAAAAACAAAAAAAATGGAAGCAATTTAACACTACAGCTAAAAATCTTACATAAAATGACCTGGTACATAAAGATTTGTTACACTAACTAGTGCATAGTCTGAATCAAGATTGGAGTGTCCTAGAAATCAAAAACAATCTCTTGTGCCATACTGCTTCGAGAAATTTGGCCACTGCAAAGACAGTTGCACTTGAGAGGTCAGTCTTAAGTATTCTGAAGGCCTCAGAGCAGTTAACAAACCCTAGATTTTTACAAAGTGGAATTATCCAAAACCTTCTTGCAGCAATGTAGGCAGGGCAAAAAAAAACTAAATGCAATTCATCTTCAAGCCTACAATTGCAGCCGGGACAATTTTCCAGGGAGTGCCGTTTCCATTTGCTGGTAAAGGCTCTTAGCGGAAGAGTGCCATACCGCCATTGAAGGTATAATTTCCTGGCCAGATTCGGGAAAATGTCGTCAAGAACTGACTCAAACTTGTAGCACTCTTTGACCCCAAGGAAAATGTTAGTTATGGAATCTGGGCGTGTACCCTGTATGTGGGATGCAAGATTGCATGCATGGAAAGTTGCCACCAGATGTTTGCGGGACAGTCCCTGACAAGCCGCTTCAAGATCACTCCACAGGGTCAAAAGACCCAGCCGGGCCAACTCCGTTTTTAGATATTTAAACCACGGGATGTTCTCTATAGTAGGAAGAGCAAGAATTTCCTGCAGTTCCTGCCTATAGTTGGCTAACTCAGGAGTGGACCATAATCTTCGCCAGAAAGTTAAGGGCTTTACACCCAGTGCTTCATCCAGAGGTTTCAGACCCAGATCCAACCTGAGGGGCAAAAGGGGGGTGCTAGCCGGTAACTTTAAGAGTTGTCTAAGAAACTTATTTTCAGCAATGACTAGATCTTTTTTGCACACATGACCCCAGAGTTCACTACCATAGAGAATCGTACCTCTGGCCTGGAATCTATAGATCTCCAACGGGGGGCCTATCGGTCTAGCAGATGATTTATTAGAGTTAACTAGCCTGATTATTCCCCCTGCTATTTGAGCTAGTTTGAGCTGGGACTTAACTAGATGATCGCCCCATTCCAATTTATCATTCATGGTCAAATCCAGATACTCAAACGTAAACACTCTTTCTAACCTGTTCAGACCTTAACGAGGGGTTTGGGCGTGTTTTTTTAGGGGGGGTTAAAAATCATATACTTGGTCTTGAGGGCATTTATTTCGAGACCATGCTCTCCACAGAATGCGTCAAAACCCTCCAGAATACGCTGAATCCCCATTGGGGATTTCAACAGCAGTAGGGTGTCATCCGTAAACATAATTGCGGGCACCCTGCTGCCGCCGAGCCTTAGTGCGTCTGTTTTGGGGACCTTATTTAGGTAATCGATTTCCCCGTTGACAAAGAGGCAAAACAGGGTCGGTGCTAAGACACATCCCTGCCTTACCCCTCTGCCAATGGGAAATCTTTTTGAGAGGCTGCCCATCCTCCCGCACCTAACCTGTGCATAGTTGTGTGTGTGCAGACGAACGATGATAGATCGGGGGGGATACCCAGTTTGGAAAGTACCGTCCATAGTTTAAATATATCAATAGTAGCACATATCATGCAATATTATGCTACTGAAGGCCTCATTATTTACAATCTATACCAATTGCATTTCCGTATCTACATAGGTTTTCGAAGAATCAACTGTTTTCAAAACGCAAGCAAATTATTTCTTTTTTTTAGCTACATTGATATGAATCATAACCCCCTTTCCACACACAAGATTCAAATAATAGCATAAATTTGTTTTAATAATTATTGGAGGAGGAAAAATATAGTAATACACATATGTTCATTAAATAATATGTTCATTAAATAATAATAATACTAATAATAATAATAATAATAATAATAATAAGTGACTAAAACAGATTAAAATCATCGTACCCACATATTCTAAACACAAATCCATAATTCACTTTTCAAGATCATCCAATTCGGAGTTCATCTAAATTCATAAACCAAACAGTCCACCAATGCGAGAAAGGCACCCCTAGTTTGCTCATTCTACCCTAATTCAGGGTGTTTCCTCCCACTCTTGCCCCTTTTTCCTTATATCAAAACCACCTACAGGCATCTCTTTCGGCCTAGTCTCATGGCCCATAGTAGCATTAAGAGTACGATACTACAGTAAATGACATGGAAACCCCAGATACCCCAGTTATTTCCACAGTTACAGTCATGTTACTGCTCTCACGAACAAGGAGACCCCTGAAGGCTCAAGCATTTCACCCTTACCCGCAACCTCAGAGGCCTCAGAGGTAGCCTGTCCCACCAACCCCCCTCCTCCCCTCCCCTTCAGAACCAGAGGCCAATTGTGAATCAGCACTACCATCAGCTTGCATATCATTTACTTTAGCCATTGCGTAACAACACCTATCAAGTGGCAGAGTTGGAGGTGGGGTTGTATAATCTGTGGTAGAAACATCCATGGAGGGCAAAAAGAGCTGGATTTGAGTCTAAGTTTCATGAATGCCGAGGTTTTGGGTCTAACCCGAAAGAAGAACTACCTGCACCTTTTCCCATCCTGCAAAGAAGGTCAACAGTTGATTATTTTGGCGGTTCAGGTTCTGCAGTCGCGCTACCAGAAGCTCGGGGTCTTCTCGACCGTAAGCCTTTCTTGTTGACCACCGCACCTTGCTGTCTAGATGCCGTCAACCTATCCGAAGTCACCCCCGAAGCTCCTGAGCAAGCAACAGCAGCAACCCAGAATTGTACATCTTTAGCTGCTTTCGGTGCCATATCATCCAAGCATTCCTACTTCTTATGTGGACCAAGCACTCATCAGATAAGTCGATCTACTGTAACCAAGAGCCAACAGATGGTGGCAGTTACAGCCCTAGGCTCATACAAACAGCAGAGCAACTTTCTGTAAAACAAAAGGAGGCTGGACACCATACTGCTCGCAACTGAAAATTAGAAGAGAAGTAACGCACAGCTGTCCCACGCAGCATCCATCTTGCTCCATCAATAAATAGTACCTCTTGTCCCTTCAAAATGGAAATGCTGAAAAAGCAACCTTGACATACTGCAAAAGTTGATGGGAAGGGGAAATCTGAAAGACTAGGTGATGTATGAAATAAAATGATCTTTTGGATTGTGATTTTAAGGCATGGGCTACAGCATGGTTTTAGGCGGCATCATACCCATGGACATAATTTGGGGTTCGCAGCTATGACTCTTGGCATTCCGCTTGCGCACTCTTAACACTGCCTTAGCGACCGATGGCCTCAGATTAGACCAAAGCAGTATCAAGATTAGAATGTAAACAGTGACATGAAAAGCACAGCTTACTTTCTGTAGCTCTCTCTGGGACATTACCCATTTGGTGAGATAAAACAATCAGCTATGCAGCACACCTTAGAAAACACCCTAAAATTAAACAAATAAAAAAGAAAACATCAATTTTTAAAATCTTTGGCCATGCTTCATTATTGCACGAAAAGCATTTAGCGAATAGGTCTATCCTTGGTGAGATGGTTATTGATGTTTTTAATACCGCAAGATTATGCCACAAAAAGAAAAAGAAAAAAATATTACGCCACATGTTTGCAATAATAATTTTAAAATAAAAAACAAAATAACTACATGGAATTTTAAAAGAACAGTATGGGTCCTTCCTAGCAGGAAAGTGTAATTCAAACAGATATAGAAAGCCTTTTTAATTTAAATGCACTTCACTGGAAAATATGAAGCATATTGGTGCAAAAAACTATACTACTGGTTCTGATTTTTGCACAACGAAAGCTCGGTTTAAATAGATAAGATTGACTGAAAAATTTAAAACAATGATAAACAATAGAAAGAAGAAAAAAATATTGGAATTAAAGCTTTCTATCACCAGCTCTGGCACGGAGGTTAGGTGGACATGCATATGTGATCAGGTAAAATATGTAATTTATTTTTGGGAGTTATGTTATGATTGTAATGTGTTTTTTATTGTGCTGTTGTTGTACGGTGGTGTGGTGTGTTGTATTTTATGTGTTGCAGTACTGTGTTGCAGTACTGTTTTTTGTTATTTACTATTACAGTTGTAAGTTATTGTAGAGTGTTGATGTTGTGGTGGTGTTGTAATTCAACTGTAGTTTCTCTTCTGAAACATACACAGGTGGCCACAAACATAATTTCATGATGCAGTGATAAAGGGTGTGTGCAACAAACAAAGAGATCTTCACTTCTGGAGACATGCGACAGTGCAAACCACAATGTTTTGTGGTCTGTCCATAATACTTAATTTTCTTAATATTGAAACTGAAAAGGTGTTGGGTCATGTTCTTGGCAGTAAACCTGTTCCCAGTGTAAGTGTTCATCATCAATATCTCCTGCATTGAGTAAGGGTTATGATGAGGAAATTGGATATCGAGATATCCTTCAAAGATGTTATGTAATAATTGCAAATGATACGGTGGTAGTCTCAGAATCTAAAAACTGGTGGCTACATGACAGGATGATGCAAGTACCTATCTGGCATGAAACAAAAGACAAAAAAATAACTGATCTGGGTGGCAGGTAGACTAGTTTTAACTCTGTAACCAGCTATCCTCTCCAACACACACATTTCCTAAATTGATTGTTAATCGATAAAGACTTCTTTACTGAGGCAGTAAACAGTCTGTCTTTAACAGTGACAGGAAAGTAATGGGGTTCAAAGTCACCGGGGTCCATCTGACAAGATCGCCACTGAGGAAGCAAGAATAGTAGGTGGTAAAAACTACATGGCTCACCAAACCACAAAAATAGGGTTAAGATATGCTCATGTACAGTAAAAGTTTCCAAAGCGCTGAGTAGACAGCAGGACAGGACAGATCACGAGTTGCAGGTTATCAATGGAGGAATACCTTAAAAGGCAAAGAAACCTAATGAAGGATTGACAAAGGTACCGACTTATGGAGGAAGTTCTGAAAGTGGCGTGGGATGTTGAAAGGAAGAATTTATCCAAAATTCAACAATGCAGAGAAATAGTCCACACCAAATATAAAGTTCAGAGAATTGTTAAGGACATGTAATAGTCAGCCTGTACAGTTTACTTGGGCCAACTAGGAAGGACAGACCTAGAAAATGTGTTAATTATTCGAAAGAACAAAGGTAAGCCACCATTAATTTAAAAAAAAGTATCAGGATCACTAATTTTCATCCGATGTTAAACAGTGACTAATGAAAGGAAGAAACCCTCAACCATTCCATAATGTTCTACCATACCGCCTGGTGAATATTGTGCTGTTAACTCGTGGTCTGGGCAAGTTAAAAGTAATTTTTTTCATTTTCTGTAGACGGATTACTGTTTTTTTTTTTTTAAACAATGCGTCTTCAGAGAATGACAATGTTTTTGCAACGGTCAATTTGCCATGCTGTGGCTACTACAGATTTTTTTCCTAGTATTCCAATTTTATTTCTACTGATACAATCAAAGGAAGGTTGGAAATGGCAAACAAATTTTGTGAAGACTGCATTTTTTCTAGACTGATTTTTGTGGCTTACCAGAGTATGAACCTGTTATACTTCATAAATTGCTTTAAGCTCCTCAAGTGCTAGGTTTACTTTTTGAATAATTTATTGGGAAATTATTTGTACACAAATATCCAGTCAGGTGATACACAAGTATTCAAATGGGACTAGTTCCATTTGAATTATTTCGTTTTTTAGTACTCACTGGTTCCTGATGGTCACTGACATGCTTAGTGGTTCCTTAAAATGCAATGCCCAGGCAGGTTACAAAACAAATGAGTTTTTCTGCCTATTAAGAAATTCACAAGGTCTAGAGTTTTCTTGTAAATAGCTACAAAAATGTTCTTCCAGGTTCTTTAAAAAATGTAAGAATTAAACCTTCACTAAACTTTGGGCCAGATGTAAAAATGTTTAATTCACAAAATGTGGCTGCAAATTGTGCCCCTACTTTTTGCGAATCAATTCAGATTTTGCAAACTAACCTATGTTCCAATAGGTCCAATAGGTACCTCATATATTCCTGCGGCAATGCGCAAATTGAAACTCACTCAGTTTGGATGCATCACCAGGACGGTGGCTTGCTGAGGCCAGCAAACCACAAAGCCTATGCTGCATTTTAGGTTAATAAAGTGCATTTTTTACAAAAATACAGCAATTTTCCTTAAAGGAAGCAGGTATGCTTTGAAGACCACTTCCCACTCGAAAGCAAACTATTTTTTCCATTAACAAAGGAAATCCGAAGCGTTTACCACTTAGTTTGAGGAGCCGGTAATCTATTAAGACTTTGCAACCAAAATTGCACTCTCAAATCATTGATACCCAGCATTAACAAATCGGAATTTGGAAGGAATGCCATTAACGTGCCCCTTCCAAATTGCTATTCATTATCCATTTCTAAATCTCAGTAGCGTAACAGAACGAGAGGGCCTCTCTACAAGGTACGTAGAGGTGCCCCCTCTGAACTCAATCAGGAGCTCTTCCTCCAGGGCACTGAACTGAGGGGGCCCCCTGGACCGTGGGCCCCCCCCCCCCCGCACCACAGGACTGCAGGGGCCTATGTTAAACCACTGCTAAATCCATTTTGTGATTCATTCCATTTCATTTATAATCTTTATTTCGGCACAATAGAGCCATAAAAGATACATAAAAACAATCATTACGCAATATAAAATCTACATAGAGGGGCAACTGATTTTGAGGATTTATGGATACAGTATGGAAATCAAAACAATAAAATCTCTTAAATTAATTTAAAAAGGCATCAGTTAAAAGTACAGTGGCAGTTTAAATCACCCGCTATAAGGAGATGGGTATCGCTAGCAATTGAGTGCAGAAAATTCGACAACTCTTCGATAGTGGTTGACTCGCTGGCTATGCTTACTGGACGTGAATAAACAATCACGATAGCAAGCTTAAAGGAATTGGGCCACCTCAGTACTACACACTGGACATCATCTGAGTGGGTGGTCACAGTCTCGGCCATACAGCCCAGATGTAATCCGACCCAGATGGTGAGGCCCCTTGACGTCGCCCCTCCCCCCCCCCAAATGAGCCGGTACATGGAATGCAGCAAATCCCACTCATTTGTTCTTCCCTTGCCCAAGTCTCTTGAAAGAGGCAGATGTCAGACTTATCTACAAAAGAACCCCACTCAGGGCAAGGCAATTTGTTAGGTAGGCCTGCCACGTTCCAAGACAATATTGTCAAAGATTTTAGTTCGCTAGCAGCCGTGCTGATGGCACCGTTCCCCAATGGGACACCCCCATTAATAAATGCTTGATGGGGCGCCAGAGAGCAGGCTGACACGGTACTGCCAAATCGGTCCTCACTGGTACCTATGGAAGTCCCCAGAATAGAAGGGCAGGGATCAGAATTATCGCTGGCCAAATTACTGCCAATAATGGACTCAGCCGCTTCCCCAGCACTAGCCTTGCTCTTATTTTGGGTGGTAGCATAAGTTTCCACCCGGGTGTCCTGTAGTCAATCAAACATTTCCAGGCTACTATACCTATTTTGGGTAAGTATTTGGCTTGATGCGTGTGGTTGCGCGTGCAAACCCCTCACAGTCCTGCCCCCAGTTAAAAGTACACAATGGGAACATTGGTTGAATTCATTTTTTTGTTTTTCCCAATAGTAATAGCTTTAAAATTGTGAATATGTGTAGAATATTTAGCTAACCTAAAATGACAACAATCATTACATCTGAAAAGTTCAAAATTAAATTATATAACAGTTCTTTTTATAACTTCAGACCCACTATATCACGTAGAAAATGTATTGCAAGTAAAAATCTGCTAACAGCAAAGACTATCATCTGCCTGGTATCAGTCTTAATAATCCTTTCCGCTTCCTTATAAAAGCGTATTCCTAGATTAAGACAAAGAGACTTAATCCATCTTATCCTGGCCACCGCATAAGCTGGGCAAAAAAAGAGGTTATGTGACTCATCTTCTCTTGCGCTGTTTTGGCACATAATACATCGTTCACTAGTCTTGTCTATGCAAATACTTGCCCATCTTGCTATGGTCTTGTTAGTTTTCAGGGTTCCATATCTAAATTTCATGTAAAGAGTTTTATCCAGCGGTGGTTGAACCTCATCTAAAAACTGTTTGAAGCAGGGACTGTCTTTAAAAGTAAGAAAATTGCATATGAGAGTACCACCCACTTGGACATTTGACACGCCATGGTTGATGTATGACCAAAATGCAGTTTTCAGCAATTGTTTTGAGTTTTGGGTTAAGCTCAAAGGCTCTTCCCAGAACTGTGCTAACCCAATCTTGTTTAACCAAGAACGCACATGTTTTAACCAAGTATTAGAGGAATTCGAGTCCAATCTCATTATTTCCTCAAGACCATTTCTAAAATCAGCTAACTCTGGTGTACACCACAGTCTCACCCATAACAACAAAGGTCTCAGGGTAGCATAATGATCCGTGCGCTCCATGCCTAAATCAAGCATTAATGGTGTATTTGCTGGCAGCCTTAAGAGTCCTATAAAATTTATTTTCACTATTTACAAACACATTCTTACAGGTTGGCCCCATATTTCTGCCCCATACAAAGCAGCGGACTGTACCTTAGACTTAAAGTGCCGGGGACACAGCCTTACCACGGCTCGCCCCGTGTTTTTTCATAATAGGCAGTGTGTTCTGTGTAAATATAATTTTACTTTTTTCTGCTTGTGTTTTCCACGAGAGTTTCGCATCCAATGAAACACCCAAGTAGACAAAACTATGCACAGATTCTAGCTTCTGGTCGTTTAAGAATAGGTTCCCCTTAAAACGATTTGTGGGGGTTTACGGCCATGTACTTAGTCTTGCTAGTGTTAATCTCAAGGCCGTTCTTGATGCAGTATGTTTGGAATAAATTTAAAAGGGATTGCAGACCTCTAGCTGTTTGAGATATCAATATAGTATCGTGAGGTAATTGAAATTTTTATGGTCAAGTATGTCCCCTAACGTGTACCCCAACGTCTCCATGTACGTGCTTCAAGTATATGTAATTTCCCTCCATGACCAAATATGAAGACGCAAATACATTTGCGTCCAACGTTAACATGTCCTCTTTTAGATCCACCATGAATGGATCGATAGTTCAGTTCCTAACTATACCATGCCAACGTCTTTACATGGTACACTTTTACGTTTTTCCTGGCTCTGCCGAGCTAGGCCCTGATTTCTGTCTCCGAGCCCTTTCTGCCTCCTGCCTCTGAAAGCTGCAGCATGGACACGTATCCCTGACCTCTGCCTTACTTCCTGCCAAGCGAAGCGGTGCCTGGCTCAACCTGGCCTGCCTGCCAAGACAGTATTTTGCCTTCAAGTTATCTGTTCAGCCTCCTCGAAAATACATTCCTGTCTAGTGATTTAGGTAAACATCTCCCCGGCTGCAGAGCAAAGAGCAAGCCTTCTTGTCTCCATGCAAGTAATTTACAGTTCCCGTTGCCATAGTAGGCCCATGGCCCCTGCACGTAGACACGTAGATACATATGCACGCACTAGCATCCAGTATAGATTAGCCTCTGCCCGAGAGACCTTTTACTCTAGATAATACATCCTCCAAACATAAGATACCAGATATGTTATAGGTCCAGGTCGTTCTGACATCCCAGACTTCTGTCTCCTCTACTAGTGTTAAAGTTCTCCCCAGTTACACGTCTATGTCACGTCATGCTAGCTGCGCACGCATCCTCACTTCCTGCTGACTCTGCAGATTACCTCTGTGCACACACCCACTTATGACACTTTCTGTGACGTCTACATTACGTTCACATTATACGCCTCCGTGTACGCCTATTACACGCCTTCTTTCACGCCTCCTGTTACGCACATGTGTTCTTATCTTCTTCTTTCCACCTGTCACGCCTACTGTATTGGATTCAACGATGTTACTTTACTATATATAATGTGTACTGTTAATAAAACGTTGACTGTCCCTTCCCGAACCCTAGTGGTGGCGGAACATGATCTCCAACCTCGAGGTTTTTCATTAAAACCCGTATGACTCAGATACCACGGACTCTGCCTCTCATTTTTATGAGCTGTCTTGTAATGATAATTATACGGAAAAATAGATTAGGTCAAATATTTACCACATAATTTGGCGCCCGAACAGGGACCCCTCCCTCACCCCACGCGCCGGCGATGCGTCGCAGGCCTTGTCCCCTGCCACAGCTGTGACGGACACCCATGCGCATCTGCAGGTTTTCCTGTATCTCCCTCAGGCCTACGGAGGTGACGGAGACTGCGGTCGACATCCAGACGAGGCGGTGAGGAGTGCGGAGGATCCCGACCAGAGGCCAGCCGAGAGTAGCAGTGTCCGAGGTATCCAGAGGCCCACCTGTTCCGAAGCTCCGAGGCGCATGCGTAGTAGCAGTAGCGGTCCAGTCCAGAGTCCAGTCCAGTCCGAGGCCTTCAAGTTCAAGTATTGCTCCCGGTGAGTACCGTTGCTAGGGAAGCATCTAGACGGGTGCATTAGTTTGTGTCCGGTAAAGACAGGTCTGGGTACACAGTCCTGGTCCGTACGTGTTCACTTAGGTGAGCGCGGTATGACGTGTCTCTTTATGGGACCGGTCTGTACTGTTTAGCAGTGCATCTAGTAATTCAGTGATTCAGTATTCAAGCCTTCAAGCATCATTTTACGTGATCCCAAGTATTGTGTTTTATGTACTAGACCGTAATCTATTTGAAATGTTTTGATGTGTCATGTCGTGGTATGAATGACTGTTTGCTTTTCATTACTGTGTCTATCGTGTTCGAGTCCAAGTCATAATGCCGTTATTTACAAAGTTGCGTCAGATAGGAACTAGGAAAGGGATACTCGAAGAAGCAGTGCCTGTCCCGCCTAGGGACACTCCAGGATATTTTATGTACCACAAGCACGGCTTAGACGCTGTGTTGTATTTAGATTTATGGGTGGACTACACCAAGCACTTAGAAGAGAAGTTTAGATGGCCTGTCTCAGGAACATGGGATGCTGAATGCATCATGAGAGTAGAAGAAGCGTTATGGAAAAAGAAAGCCAGACAATCTCAGAAAGATGCCATAGAATTGTGGCGTAAAGAATCTCATAGAAGAACAGAAAAAGCACTCAGAAAAGCAGATAAAAGTAGAGAAGAGTCCGAAAAAGCCAAAGAAAAAGAGTTACTAGAAGAAGGAGAGCAGGTCAGATCAGAACAATTAGACCGCCAAAGAAATGCACTTATTACAGGCATGTATCCAGTTCTTGCCGAGGGCCTGCCTAAGGCGACCCGGGAAGTACTCAGTAACCTGCCACCACCATTGGTTCTGACTAAAGTACGTCACCATAAGACCGCAGCAGATATTTTCCTTTCTTTCTATTTGGATGATGTAGCTCCCGCATATACCAATGTTCCCGTACGTCCTGCTAATAATAATCTGCCACAGCATATTCCTGCTGATCAAGTCACGACCCCTCCACGTCAGCATTTTCCCGCACCTGGTATCACTTCCTCTACTGTCCCCCCCACTAATCCTTTTTCGACAGATGCAGCCCAAGGTTCAATCCCGCTACAGCCAGGTTATGCCCATGCTTCCGCCTCAGGAGGTGCCACAGGAGGCTCCTATCACACCCCGCCGCAAGTACAGCGACTGACAATGAGAGAATTAGCTACACTGCGTACCCCGAAAGCGACCCCTTCTGAAACGCTTAAACAATATCTTACAGATTGTAGATATGATTCAGTACCTGGCAAGACCGGACCCATGATGTTAGCCTCGTTACGTTTAAGACGTGTTGCAGATTACCTGATTACACTACCAGGAATGCCCGAACAATTGGACAGGATATATCGTTTTATTCAAACAGGAGAAGGCCCTGAATGTGTTCGTGAAGCGATGGCATATCAGAAAGTTGATACACAAGCTTTAATATTACGGTTCTTGATTAATTGTTTGATAAGAGAACAAGATCGACCAGGTTTTGATCAAGAAGAGATGAATGTATTGACCAAATGGAGTCAGAATATTGCAGATTGTAAGCATGACAGAGAGAAATGTATAGATGTCATGTCTAGAAAAATCCGTAAAGAAATAGTGGCAATACATGCCCGACGGGAGGCTGATAGGCCTCTCGAGTCAGACGATAAAGACTCCTCAGAGGAGGAAGAACCAGAGAATCCAGCAGCGACTCAAGAGACGATAGCGTATGTAGGTAGGGCGAAACTCCCTAAACAGTATTCTCTTGATAGACCTTTTGACAGACCCATTCGTCCAGAAAGTAAGAAACGATACCTTTCCCCGATACCAGAGCAATGTTCTCTTGAACATATTTTCCAAGTTACTGACAAAATCCTGAAAGAAAGAATAGGTTATCATGAACTCACTACCTTACGTGATCAGGAACTAGCCCGGTCAGCGGTCCAATGGGCCGAGGATGACAGTATATATAAAGATGAACTAGTAGTGCAAACGTTTTTAAGTCTTACTCCAGAAGAACAGCGATTAGCTGGTATATATATGACCCAACATCTCATTATACAGTATGAAAACCAACAATCTGATCCAGGTCCGCTATATAATTTATTGCAAGACTTACTCCTGAGAAGATGGAGAGGCCTAGGTACCGATTTGATTGACATCATTTTAGAACAACGTCACAAATATAGTACGTTCCTGACTCCACGTCTTGTTTCCGTTCCACCCCCAGTTAGACAGTCCTACCACCTAGACAGACAGAATCCGTTACGAGAAGTACATCCAATTCGGAAGCCAGATGATACGCTTGAACGTGTATTTGTATACACTCCCTTGACTAAAATGGAATTATTGGAAATGAAGAAAATTGTACCTTGTCACGATAAAGACCCTGCAGGATTTCACCGTGAATTAAAAGACATGTTACTCATGGGCGATTACACATATTCAGACATTCTTAAAATGTTAAAAGTATTGTTGCCAGCAGGGATTTATGAAAAACTGAAAGAGAAGGATTGGGAGGTGGGAGATAAAAAGATTAATTGGACCGAATTAGAGGACGAAGAAAAAGGACGTACCCCAGGTTTAGGTCTTGGGGACAAAACTAAAGCATTACCAGGATTGTTAGTACAAGTTTTGCCTAGATTATTGACAGTTAAAAAGGAAGATTGGGATGCAATTTCAGCCTGCAAGCAGAAACCAGACGAAGACACTAGTGATTTTTATTCTAGATTCGAGAAATGTTTTATTATTAATAGTGGCCTGAAAACAAGTAGCGAGTCATTTCCACATCTTTTTGTAACAAAATTAGTTGAGAATTCCTTACCCCAGGTTAAGAACAGAGTATTGAAAGTCGAAAGTACATGGCAAGCAAATACGCCTTCCCAAATGTTACAAATGTTACAGTATCACCAGAATAGAATCAGAGAGGAGCACGATCATGAACAAAGACGCATGAAAGACACCAAAATGAAAGTATTAGTTGCCCAGTCTGTTCCAGCAGATGGTCAGAAGAGGGGTAACATGCAGAATACCCAGACTAGTCATCCTACAGGTCCTGTTAAAGGAAATTGTAATTATTGTAAGCAGCCAGGTCATTTTATAAGTGAATGTGCCGTTCTGAAACACAATATTGCTACAGGCAAAACGAAAGAAAGACCACGTCAGCCTAGACCAGAATATGTTCAACAGAATATTCAACAGAATCCGCAACCTGCTCCACAACATGTTCAGCAACAGACCGTAGCAGTTCCCCAACCTCATTTGGTGGTTTTACCCATTGCCGCAACACAACACGTTACACAACAGATGTACCAGTATGCACAATCTGAATATCCAGATTACCAACAGTATTCATGAAATAGCCTAGAGAGGGAAGTAGGTTTGCCTCTCATCGAGATTCCTGTAGATCAAGAGGGTCCTTATGTACACAGTCAGGTATTAGGAAAAGACAGAAAGTTTTTGATTGATACAGGGGCAAGCAGAACTACCATTAGTCATGACAAGGTTCCAGGGGCACCCCTCTCAGGCTCACAGAATGTTTCCCTTGGATTTTCAGAAAAACCTATTGTTAATGAAGTATCGAAACCAGTTCCCCTTGCAGTTGGTCCATTGTCCCGTACTACAGATTTATTGCTTACGAAATCATGTCCAGAAAACCTGCTTGGTATTAAAACGCTGAAAGCTCTAGGAGCTGTAATTTGTTGTTCTCCGGAAGGAGTGAGATTGTTTCTGCGTGACTTCAAGGGTCACTTTGTGTTGAGAGATTTTGATCCCCGATTACAGAATGTACCACAGCATTTATGGGCACAAGGTCCGACTGATGTAGGTTGCATGCATATTACACCATATCGTGTTACACTCAAGCCAGGAGTTGTTCTGCCCAGAATCCGACAATACAAATTGCCACCTGAGGCTGTAGTAGCCTTATTGAAAATCATTGACGAGCTTATTGCTCAAGGAGTAGTTGTAGAAACTGACTCCAATATTTGTAATTCTCCAATCATTCCGATTCTTAAGCGTACTGATCCAAATGCGCCTCCTGTTTATCGATTAGTGATTGATCTCAGAGAGCTTAACACATGTATCATACCTCAGTTTCCAGTAGTCCCAGATATCTCATCCCTATTGACAGCCATTGATTCGGAAGCGGTGTTCTTTACTGTAGTAGATCTCAAGAATGCCTTCTTTAGTGTTCCCATTGATCCGGAGAGCCAGTACCTTTTCGGATTCAGTTTAAATGGCCGAAGCTTTAAATTTGCACGTGCACCTCAAGGGTTCACGGAAAGTCCGAGTATCTATAGTCAAGCATTGAAAAGACAACTTGACAGTATCCACATGCCTGCTAACACTGCCCTACTTCAGTACGTCGATGATCTATTGATCACCGCCCGAAGTGAACAAGAATGTGAACATGCATCTCTGACAGTCCTATATTTTCTGGCCGACAAGGGACACAAAGTGTCTCCTTCAAAGCTGCAATTCTGTGTTCAGCAAGTTGTGTACCTTGGTCACTTGCTGTCCAAGAGGGGGAGACAGCTTACATCTGATCGCATCCAGTTAATTGTACATATGACACAACCCAAGACACAAAAAGAAGTACGGGCCTTCATAGGCCTCACCTCTTACTGTAGACAATGGATCCCTCAGTATGCATATCTAGCCAAGCCCCTTATACAGTTGACAACTCAGGAGGCAGCGTCATCGACTGTCCTCCCTTGGACTCAGGAACATACACAAGCTTTTGACGACTTGAAGAAAGCCCTATGTCAAGCACATGTTTTAGCGACACCATGTTACAGCAAGCCTTTTACACTTTTTGTCACAGAACGCGAAGGTACTGCATTGTCAGTACTCACCCAAGATCAAGCTGGTTCACACAAACCATGTGATATTTTTCCAGTACATTAGATCCAGTAGCCCAGGCTCTGCCTGCGTGCTTGAAATCTGTTGCAGCAACAGCTCTAGCAATCAGACAAAGTGATTCCATAGTATTAGGACACCAATTGACAGTACAAGTTCCACATTCCGTGGAAGTTCTTTTAAACCGTACACAGACTCAGCATTTGACTATAGCACGACTGACAGGTTATGAATTGACATTATTCCAGCCACACATAGAAATCAAACGCTGCAATACATTGAATCCTGCTACACTTTTACCGTTAAGTACAACAGACCCTATGTCACATGATTGTGTGGAAGTCATTAACACTATGACGAAGCCCAGACCAGACTTGACAGATATCGCATTACCAGATCCAGACCTGACACTTTATGTGGATGGTTCATGTATGAGAACAAGTACAGGAGAGTTAGTGGCCGCATATGCAGTGACCACTGAAACTGAAGTCATAGAAACACATCGTATTGACACACTGTCTGCCCAGGCAGCAGAGCTCATTGCTCTGACCCAAGCCTGTATTCGAGCCAAGAACTTGAAAGTTAACATATACACAGATTCCCGTTATGCATTCGGAGTTGTACACGACTTCGGAGTCCTTTGGCAAGAGAGAGGTTTCTTAACTTCACACGGGGCCAAGATACAGCATGGACCCCTCATTCAAGCTCTGTTAGAAGCAATACATTTGCCTACAGCCATAGCCATCATGAAGTGTAAGGCACATACGAAAGTCACAGATACCATTTCCCAGGGTAACGACCTGGCAGATCGAACAGCCAAACATACAGCTCAGACTCATACTCAGATTGATATGACAAAGACAGTAGTTCCAACACATTGCATGACAGTTAGGGATCCCGCACTAGATGTAATTGACATACAGACACATGCCACTCCAGACGAAATCAAGAAATGGACAGAACTAGGAGGGATCCAGACAGAACAGGGATGGATGACGAAGGGGAAAGCCACATGGTTTCTCCCCGACTCTATGGTTCAAGTTATCATTAACACAGCACATAGTCCCGCACACTTAGGAGAAAAGGCCATGTTAGACAGTATTCAAAACCTATGGTTCAATAAGCATTTACGAGCAGCAGCAAAACAGAAAGTGCGTACTTGCATGATCTGTTGTCAGTTCAACCCAGGTAAAGGCATTCCCGTCGAGCAAGGTGGATTTCATCCTCCTGATCACCCTTTTGAAGTCCTCCAGATGGATTATATCCAGATGGACCGTTGTCGAGGATTCAAGTATGTCCTCGTAGTTGTATGTGCACTTTCCCGATGGACAGAAGCATATCCAGTCCCAGATTACACTGCTCCGACCACTGCCAAGCAGTTGGTTCGTGAATGTTTCCCGAGGTATGGTTTGCCTCGTGTCGTGTATTCAGATAACGGACAGCCATTCTCGTCCGAGCTCATGAAGCAGATTTCCCTTTTGTTAGGTTACCAATGGAAGTTCCACTGTGTTCGGCATCCCGAAGCAGCCGGATTAGTAGAGAGACACAATCAGACTCTGAAAACACGTCTTGCCAAGATCTGTGCAGAAAAAGGAGTAGACTGGATAGTAGCCCTTCCAGTTGCTCTCTTCTATATGCGAATGGTAGCCCATTCTAGGACAGGGCTATCCCCGTATGAGGTGGTTTTTGGCCGGCCACCGAATATGTGGGGGACGCCTCTGCCCCGTAAATTAACTGATGTTGACAGTAATATGCTGACAGATTACCTTGCTTCCTTGATGTCTGCACTACAATCATGTCGTTCGCAGGTCGCAGCAGCCTTTCCAGACAACAACGAGGTGAAGCCACACAAGATCGTCCCTGGTGACTACGTGTATGTACGTAATTTTGACCGGTCGAGCCCTCTGGAGCCCCGTTGGAAGGAGCCGAAGATCGTTTTGATGACCACAAGGACTGCAGTGAAACTCGAGGGGAGGAAAAATTGGCTCCACTCGAGCCACGTCAAAAAATGCTATGGACTTCCGCCAAACACTGTTTCCCAGGACTGCCACATTCCAATTGATACTAAACTCCCCCTGGTAGAGAAATCTCCGTCCCAGGAGTACAGATCAAAGTTGAGGTCTAGTAAGTCAGACAGTTTAATTGTTTAAGTCCCCCCCTGGGTGAAGCGGTTAGACAGGTTCCTGACATGTACAAGATAGACCCACATAGTGAGAGAGATAGACAGGAGATCAAGAAACAGAAATATTGCAAGAATCTCCGAAGTAGATGTATTGTTACTTTACTCGTCATGTTTTTTCTGAGTCTTACGATTATATGCCTAAGCTATATGTTACATGTATATTTTCCTATACAAGCACATTCTTCTTTCAATGACACTGCAGATCACACCTTTAGTGATCTGCCCCCGCACGAACTTTCTTATCGACTTGCACTGCGTAACAATTCTTTCATCCGTATGTTACATCATTCACACCAGACCAGCAATGCCACTAATTGCTGGGTATGTGGCCGACTCCCTCCCTACCAGAAAATGATGGGAGCCTTGCCTCTTTTTCCTTACCCATTTACACATAATGGTTCATGTGGGGCATGGTTTACATTGATGTCCTCGTTAGATAGTAAGTCCAAAGTTTCCCAAGGTAATTGGATATGGGGAGACCTGAATACAGTTATGAATAAGGCATGTTTCCCTGACAAGGAGGGTCTTCCCCAAATGACAGGTACCGATCTAGAAAACGAAGTATATGGATTAGGTAATTTTACACTTAGCCTCATGATTTTGAATGTTCAGTCAGATTCTAGTTCGAACTTACCCTCGATATCAGTTTTGCCAGTAAAAGGTGACCTATGCGTTAGAAAGAAAGGTTCAGTACATCTAGGACGCAGCGATTGTAATACAGTTATTGAATTCAGTGATAAAGGCAAGTCTACATTCAAAGCTTCCCGACATTCCTATTTCATCTGTGGCCATACAGCTTATATAAGTTTGCCTCACGACTGGGATGGTACTTGTTACATTGCATTCCTATTGCCACCTGTTTTTCTAGCCCCACCTGATTACCATAGAAATTCTCATCTCATTCACGTCAGACCCAGGAGAGATCTCCCGATTGTCGATTACACTGAAACTACATGGGAACAATACACAGATTTCAATAAAGGATTCTTTCCTTATTTAGGTACTGTCTCAAATAGCAAACTGATACGTAAATTGACCAGAACCCTTGAAGCAGTAGTGAATGAAACTACTTTTGCCCTAGGTAACTTAACGGAAGAGCAGTCTGCTATGAGACTTGTCGTTCTTCAAAATCGTCTCGTCCTTGACGTCATCCTGGCAGATAGGGGCGGGGCTTGTAGAGTCATCGGATCCAGTTGTTGTGTTTTCATTCCAAATAACGCACCGTCAGTATATAGAGCCATAACTCGGCTCCACAAGATTGCAAGTCAGATACACCAAAATCCAGGCACCTGGACTTGGTCCGGTTGGCTCTGGAGCATCATATCAGCCTGGGGATGGAAAGTCCTATCCTTCCTTGGAATAGCCCTACTCATAGTATTTAGTATTTAGTTGTTGTCTATGTCTACAATGTGGGCCAGCGATTTGTGGCTTGTGCGCCACATCATGTATTCCCCATCCAAGTCCACGTTCCACATCCCGAACGGAAAAAGATGAGCAAATGATGCTATATGAACAGATAGATGGACTCATGAAGATTGATATATCCTGAAGGGAACGTAGGGGACAAGGAGGGAATGAGGTAATTGAAATTTCTATGGTCAAGTATGTCCCCTAACGTGTACCCCAACGTCTCCATGTACGTGCTTCAAGTATATGTAATTTCCCTCCATGACCAAATATGAAGACGCAAATACATTTGCGTCCAACGTTAACATGTCCTCTTTTAGATCCACCATGAATGGATCGATAGTTCAGTTCCTAACCATACCATGCCAACGTCTTTACATGGTACACTTTTACGTTTTTCCTGGCTCTGCCGAGCTAGGCCCTGATTTCTGTCTCCGAGCCCTTTCTGCCTCCTGCCTCTGAAAGCTGCAGCATGGACACGTATCCCTGACCTCTGCCTTACTTCCTGCCAAGCGAAGCGGTGCCTGGCTCAACCTGGCCTGCCTGCCAAGACAGTATTTTGCCTTCAAGTTATCTGTTCAGCCTCCTCGAAAATACATTCCTGTCTAGTGATTTAGGTAAACATCTCCCCGGCTGCAGAGCAAAGAGCAAGCCTTCTTGTCTCCATGCAAGTAATTTACAGTTCCCGTTGCCATAGTAGGCCCATTGCCCCTGCACGTAGACACGTAGATACATATGCACGCACTAGCATCCAGTATAGATTAGCCTCTGCCCGAGAGACCTTTTACTCTAGATAATACATCCTCCAAACATAAGATACCAGATATGTTATAGGTCCAGGTCGTTCTGACATCCCAGACTTCTGTCTCCTCTACTAGTGTTAAAGTTCTCCCCAGTTACACGTCTATGTCACGTCATGCTAGCTGCGCGCACATCCTCACTTCCTGCTGACTCTGCAGATTACCTCTGTGCACACACCCACTTATGACACTTTCTGTGACGTCTACATTACGTTCACATTATACGCCTCCGTGTACGCCTATTACACGCCTTCTTTCACGCCTCCTGTTACGCACATGTGTTCTTATCTTCTTCTTTCCACCTGTCACGCCTACTGCATTGGATTCAATGATGTTACTTTACTATATATAATGTGTACTGTTAATAAAACGTTGACTGTCCCTTCCCGAACCCTAGTGGTGACGGAACATGATCTCCAACCTCGAGGTTTTTCATTAAAACCCGTATGACTCAGATACCACGGACTCTGCCTCTCATTTTTATGAGCTGTCTTGTAATGATAATTATACGGAAAAATAGATTAGGTAAAATATTTACCACAATCGTCTGCAAATAAAAGTGACAAAACCCTTTCTCTATTCAGTTTTGGTGCATCATTATTGCAACCCTCTAAGTATGAAGGGATATCATTAACAAACATTGAAAATAATGTGGGGGCCAGCACACATACCTAGCGGACGCCTCGCTTGATTGGAATAGCGTTTGTTAGTTCGCCATTTGGCCCCCATCTTACTTTGGCATAATTATTTTCGTGCAGCCTTATGATCTGCTGTAAAATACAAGCCGGGATTCGTTGGGAATATAAGGACTCCCATAGCAATTCACGTGAAACAAGATCAAAGGCGGCTCCAAGATTAACAAATGCAACATAAAGATGCCCTTTCCTTATATAAACATATTTCCAACATAAACAACAAAACCTAAAAACCTGATCTATAGTGCTTATTCTGGGTCTGAAGCCAGCTTGAAACTTGGTAAGTACAGAGCTTTCCTCCATCCATATATTCACACGTGTTAAAATGTGCCTTGCGTAGATTTTCTGTAAAATATTCATTAAACTAATTTGCTGGTTCGCTCCTATTACCCTTTTTAAAAATAAGTACGATTTCCACACCCCTCCAACTATCCGGAAAATCAACGCCGCTGCTAAAGCATTGCATAAAAATTAATGTATGGTGCCCAGACATCAATTTCATGCTTGTATAGGTCACCCGGAATTTTGTCTAGTCCGGGCGCCTTCCCATTTTTAACTGAGATAGAGAAAACAGTGCTAGCAATTAATGCAAACACCAATTTATCTACACTTGGGTTTAGACCTAGTATATCTTTGTAAAATTCCGCAATGTCATCTGGTGCCCTACATAACTTTGAAAAATGATCAACCCAAGTTGTTTCGTCAAGGAACACATCCTTGACCACCCCTCCAGTACGATTCCCCTTTGCCACCAATCTCCAAAACCCCACTTGATCCTTTTCCTTAGCTGCCATAAGCAGTTCTGACAAACTATTCTCATCCCAGTTTCTTCTCGCCTGCTCTTGTATTACCTTATATTCTTTTCTAGCTTCCTTAATTTCAGCAGGAGTCTTATTTTTTACTGCTTGTAGTAATCTAGCCTTGCAGTTACGGCAATCCTTGCCATACCAGGGTTTCCCACTTGACCTATTGTTTGTATTTTAGTGACCAACGAGATTAATGATTTAAAAACCCCATTATGGGGGCGTGGCTAAGATGGCGGCCTGACTGGACGCGTTTTCCGAAGGTTCCCCGGCCCTAAACCCCTTACCGCCCTTTCAATAGCGGGCAAAACCCAAAAATTTCCTCCAAATAACAGCGCCAAAGAAGCAGCGTTGATCCCGGCGCTATCAGCGGGCTGACTTGACAGACGCCGCCGGCGGGAGACGAAGAGGCCAAGATCCAGCCTTCGTCGGCGCGAAACTGCGGGATGGCGGCAGCGTGAGCTCGGCGCCCGGGGACCTCCCTAAGCTTCGGGGCCCGGTGCGGCAGGTGAATCGTACCACACACGGAAGCCGAGAGCGGTGAGCTGCCGGTGAGGACCCCCGGAGCGGCGGCTGAGCGGCTGCAGCTCCACACGGCGGAAACGTGGCCTGGCTGGGTCGCGGCATCAACCGGAGGGACCCGAGCAGGCTGCCGCAGTAATTGAGCCCCCGTCTTTGGGCCTGGTCCGCGAGGGGCAGTGACCGGGCCCTGACTCTCACGCCCAGGGTGGGCGAGCGGACACACATCGGGGGACAGAGGCTTGAGGTGCAGGCAGCGGAGGAGACCCCCTGTGGCAGGCGAGCTACTTGGTGAGGTGATGGGGGAAGCGAGGCAATCCGGCGGCAGGGCAGCAGGAAAGGCCGAGGTCAGCTAGGACACCCATGTAGCCGGAGGATGAGGAGCGTGCCCCCTTGTTTGCACCGGGCCCTGGACCCGGAACACAGAGGGCAGGCCGGTAAAGAAACACTCCGGTGCCCACTAGACGGGGGACAACACCAGCACCAGGCCACACCAGACCCTGAATCTCACGCCCGGAACAGGCGGACGAGCGCACGCCCGGGACCGTGGCCCTTAGGGGAGGTGGCGGAGGAGACCCCCTGTAGCTGGCGTCCTGACCGGAGCAGAGGCAAGGGGAAAGGAGACGAACCGGAGGAGAGGCAGCAGGGAGAGCCGAGATCTATACGGAGGCCCGGGCAGGCCGAGCTGTGGAATACCTGCGCCTGACGGACGGAGAGACGTCCCTGTGGCCGGAAGGTGAGGGGTGTGCCCCCCAAGCCTGCGCTGGGCCCTGGACCCGGGACACCGAAGACGGGCCGATAGCTGACTGGCCCGGTTGCTCCCGGGACGGGGGCCAACACCAACAATTATACCACAGCAACAGGCCTAGAGGACTGGGGCCTACACTTGAGACCCCCTCACGCAAAGCGAATCCCCCCCCCTGTGGGAACAGGGCCACTCTACGAGAAGGACCCACACCGCCCTACACCGTCGACGAGAAAGGACTCCGCGCTCCCAGGCTCCTGCGTCGGGAACTAGGCAAAATTGGAACCTGCTCCTAAATTGGTGGGGGCGCCGCTTGCAGCCTGAAAGGAGACCCCCTGCCCGGCATTGACTCTACAACGTTGACAACATGGCCACCGCGGGACGCGAAGGCAACCGCAATATATCGGACATGCTCCACAAAAACGCCCCGAAAGCAGAGAAAGCCCCGGCGCAGTCGCCTCCTAAGACACCGGTTGCCACCACAGGCCCGGACGACGAATCCGCGCCCATCACAAAGGCCTTTCTGGCCTCCCTCTTTAACACCCTGAGGGATGACTTCTAGTCCTTGAAGCAAGAGCTAGCGGGTGAGCAGCGAGAACTGCGCAGGGACATGGACAGCCTGGGGGAGCGCGTGGCGGTGGTGGAAGAGGCGGACCTGACCCGCAGCATGGAAGTGGAACGACTACAACAGGAAATCCTCCGCCTCCAAGACCAACAGCTGGATCTCCAAGCACACTCGGAGGATCTCGAGAATCGTTCCCGGAGGAGCAACATAAGGGTCTGGTGAGTTCCATTGAAATCGGAAGGGAACAGTATTGTCACCTACCTACAAGAGCTTTTCCGGGAGATCATTGGCGAACCAGGTGAATTCAAAATACGGATTGACCGTGCACACAGGGTCGGCCCGGCGCGCCGGGCTCCAGGATCTGTCTGCCATCACCCTGCAGAACGAAGAGCCTTCAAGGTAGCCACGGACTTCCTAAGAGACAAGGGAGTACCTTACACATGGGGCTACCCATTCCGCCTTAGCTTCAAATGGAAGGGGACACTTCACCAACTCCGGTCCCTTCGGGACACATGCACGGTGCTGGACATGGACCTACCGGAGGGAGCGGACTCGAGGGGGACTTCCCCACACCGATCGCCGGAGGAGCCGGCAAGACGATCCAGAGAAGGTTGGCAGACCGTCCGGAGATGACGTTCTCCTAAATCCTTCCGGAAACCGGACCCCCTTGTGACGGCCCAAGAGCGAGAGGAGGCTGTGCAAGAGGTGGCGGACAACACAGCGGCTATACAGTAAGGTGCTCCTGAACAAGGGTTTGCCCTCATGCAATTGCCTCACCGGGGGGATGGGGTCGGGGGGCCGACGGTTCGTCCGCCGCCATGTCCTCATCTACTTTGACACTCTTCGGACCTGGACTTTGTCCCTATAGGCCAGAGACTATGGGAAAAGTTATGGGGGATTGTTCAGGGGAATATTGCGGAGTGAGTGAGGGAGTTGGGGGGCTAGCGACTGCAATTGGGGAGGAGGGTTTGAGGGGGGGGGTGAGCTGGGAAAGTTGGTTTGGGAGGGGGGTAGGAGGAGGGGGGGGGGGAGGGGGAAAGGTGTTCATGGGAGGTTACCTACAAGAGTTCAGGGACCCTCCCGGTGTGGTTCACTAGAGGCAGAGTGCACAGGTCCAAGGGGGCGGCGACCTCTAGTGCAAATTGCACTCCTTACATGTCCCACTTATGGCGGACTCCACGTCGAAGGTCCTCACCTTGAATGTAAAGGGGCTCAACAACCCGTTAAACGCAAGGCTGTCATGTCTTATTTAGAAAACTCCGGCGCAGAAGTGTGCCTACTCCAAGAAACTCATCTGCTATCCAAAGACTGGCACAGAATGCGATCTAAGGCCTTCCAGTTCCAATACTATTCCTTAACACTAGAGAAAAAAGCGGGGGTGGCCCTACTGGTGGCACGTCATTTCAAAGGGAAAGTTGGGGATAAAGTGGCCGAAATTAAAGGGAGATTCTTGGCTTACAACATTCAAATTAGTGGGATGACAATGGTCGTAGGCTCACTTTACGCTCCAAACAAGAACCATTTCTCAAAGGGGCCCTGTCAGACGCGTTAAAACCTAATACAAAATCAGTGCTGGTGGGCGGAGACACAAATCTAGTAATGGACCCCAACATTGACAGATCAGGCCATCGCCATGGGTTTGCAGGAGCAATCTCAGCAGAGGGGAGCCAATGGTTGTCAGATAGGGGATTTGTAGACCTATGGCGAAAACACCACCCCCCAACCCAGGCTACACCTTTTACTCTCAAGTACACCACACTTACGCCCGAATGGACCATTTTTTCGGTAACACTGACATGACCCCCCTGGTGGATGATGTAGAGGTACTTCCAGCAGCACTGTCTAATCACGATGCACTCATGACAGGGACCAGACATGTTGGAGAGGATGTGGCCACACAGGGACACTCACTCATATACTATGGGAATGTACGGAGGTGCAGGAGTACTGGGAAAGGGTGCTAAGTGATATTGATAAACACTTTGAGACGGAGATCCCCCGATTCCCAGCGTACACGCTTCTCGGTCTCCCCAACGCCATCACGTTTCCCCTCAAATCGCTCAGGGGGAGACAGATGGGGCTGGCTATGGGGGCTGCCACTCAACATATCCTGTCATTATGGGGCACTCAAAGGAAACCCTCACACACGGGGTGGTTCCATAGACTCTGGTACATCATGGGTATGGAAAAGATACAAGCATCCCTCACCCAGACGCGTGACACATTCCTAGACACGTGGCAGCCCCTGGTCTCTCTCCTATCAGATGAATTTGCTGAAATCACGTGCCCGAAATACCTCAGGGCGCTCTGCCTACCAGACGACTTTAGGAAGGACGCAAGATCCCCAGCCTGCACCTCATACTTTCTACATGCCTCAAAATGCCTAGAAGAAGTTTACCTACCACACCGGGGAGGGGGAACGCAGGAGGGAAACGGGGAGGAGGGTGGAGGGGATGGGGACTGTTGGTTGTTGGAGGGATTGTTTCGGGACAATGCAAACCAGGTCGGGGCCCTCACTCTCATTCAAGGACACATTCTATGAAGCATCGATGAGACTTGCCCCAGCGGGAGGGAGGGGAAGACGTTTGACAACGGGGACCCCCTCGAATTATTGTAATGTATTCTTGTCCTATGTTTGTTTTTTGTTTCTCTGAAACTCAATTAAAAAAAAACATTTAACAAAAAAAAAAACATTATGTACGTCTGCAAAGGTACTCCCCTCTAGTGGCTTCCTTAAATATCTTTTTAAGTAAACAAGGGAACCCATTCAGTTAACTAAGGACCGTGGGTGTCAAATGATTTATAAAGGAACAAAGGTCCCTAGTATATCTAGAATCAAATTAGGGATAAAACATAGGCCACAGTGGGAACTATATTTGTCCACTGTCCAGCCGGACAGGGTATTTTATTTTTCATCAATTGAAAACACATAAAGGGATGTGGGTAAGGCACAATCCTGTACCATACTGGGGACACACAGAGAAGGGAATTTTTCAGGCAAGGGAGAGCAGATTGGCTATTTGCAATTCAGTGTTGGTTTTAAGTAATGCCAAAAAAGTGCTAGACACAACATCAATCAAACATAATAGTCAGGTTGTGAAAACACTTATAAACAAGTCGACGTTTCGATCCTTTATGCTCTAATATATAGGATCATCATCAGGACTGACAATTTGAACATTTGCTTGTCTGGTATAGTCATTTTACAACCGCCCTGGTAGGCGGGTGAAAGACGGGTGAAAGCCCGGGGGCAATGTAGGTTCTTGAGCTGAAAGAATCTTTGGCATACAATGCCAATTCGTATACTGCAGGATTACAATTGTGATCCTGCAATATATGAATGGGCATTGTTCCCCGGAAATCTACGGAGGCATCGTACTCCAAAGATTCCGACGGGCCACTGGCACACCTCCGAGATAATTTTACTCCGTAAGCCATGTACTATTTGCTCAAAGACCGTCGCAATTCTCCCACGATTGCCTAGACCCACTGCAGGAGGTAACCATATATCCTATATATTAGAGCATAAAGGATCGAAACGTCGACTTGTTTATAAGTGTTTTCACAACCTGACTATTATGTTTGATTGATGTTGTGTCTAGCACTTTTTTGGCATTACTTAAAACCAACACTGAATTACAAGTGGCCAATCTGCTCTACCTTGCCTGAAAAATTCCCTTCCCTGTGTGTCCCCAGTATGGTACAGGATTGTGCCTTACCCACATCCCTTTATGTGTTTTCAATTGATGAAAAATAAAATACCCTGTCCGGCTGGACAGTGGACAAATATAGTTCCCACTGTGGCCTATGTTTTATCCCTAATTTGATTCTAGATATACTAGGGACCTTTGTTCCTTTATAAATGCTTAAATATCTAGCAAACTTATCAGCTAGCAGTCAATAGATTTCGGCTAGGACTTCTCCATGCTCCAGTATATGGGCCCATTTTATGAGCGGCGATTGTTACTAGCTAGTATGGCATCGCTAGGTACATTGGCTAGATTAGCTACTTCGTTTGATGGAACTACATTGGACAGCAGGCTAATGGAAAGAAGCAATTGGAGTGGACGATGGTCACTCTCAATCCTAGGCATAATTTCAAGGTCAATTACATAGGACCAAATATCAAGGGAAACCATAACAAAGGCAATGTTACTTTGCAAATTATTCCTTATAAAAGTCGGGGCTTTTGCTATAGCTGATGGCAATCGGCCATTACATGCTCTCAATCCATATGCAGCTACCATCCTCATGATTTGAACAGCCTGTACTGTACACTGAACCAGATTCATATTATATAACATAGGGATATTATTGGCCCTGTCCTCATCTTCAAAGATGTCTCCAAGGCCTATAATTGGCTCATAGTTACAATTCAAATCACCACCCAATATTATACTTGGTTTCTCCTCCATAGAATTTAAAAAGGAGTCCAATTTTTCAAATATCGATGACTCTTTTGATGAAGAGCATGGTCTATTGTAAACCTTGACTAAGTAAAGCACCCTTCCTTCTTTTGTAATTATTCTTAACCCCAGGACATCCAATGAGTTAATTTTTAACTTTGTTATTCTAATCTCAAGCGTTACCTTCACCCATAATACAAGCCCCCCCCGAAGGCCTGCCTCTAACAGAGGGGACTGCGTCAATATTAAAGGTTCTGTATCCCACTCTATGCGGGGACTTTAACGCCCATGGTTCCTGGAAGAGACAGATATCGCTTGATTCGATATAATCACTCCATTCTGGGTTACTAACATTCTTCCTGACCCCGCTATTTTCCAAGAGATTAGTTTTAGGGCTGGGGAATTATCATCACTCGCTACTAATAGGGGTTTATCTGACAGAATATCGCTTGCGAGTATATTTGATCCAGATAGCATTGCTTCTTCTTGGCCCAAGGTCGATAAGTTTTGGGACGTTGGCCCATCTTCTCCCAGATCTACCTCTTTCAACCTGGGCTCGTTAATCAGATGCTCAATACTGGTGCATCCATTATTTCATTAGTCTTTAATCCTACTCGTGTGGCAACTCTCACTGCACCTTGGGCTGGCGTCAAGTGCAGTCAATGTACAGCCTCCAAAGAGGATAAATCTTGGTATCTATTAAATGTATCAAGGGAAATAGGATTGTCACAATTCCTACGTGTTCCTTCCCTATTTGGTTGATAGAAAAACCCCAGAGGAAGAGCATGAATATTAGTATTCTCTGTCAGGGATTCTTCACTTCTTCTTAAAAGATTACGGACCATATGAGGGCGTCTGAAATTGAAGACTATACAGTCGCCTTCTTTTTCCTCTGGTCCCCCACCCACCCAACCCTACGCACTATCAAGATCTCGTTCGTTTTTTGTGGACTGAATCTTTTGAACTTTTGGAGCCAGTCAACTACTTTGTTTCTAAGTGTAGGCCATGTTTCGATTTGATCCCTCTTTAGAGACGTTACTCCGGTTAGTATTAAAACATACGGGCATACGGCTAGGGGTAAACTTAGGTTGTCACGATTGGGGGTGTGTTCGATTTCATCAAGGCTGAGCTACTATTGCTGGAGTGACTTGGGTCTCTGTACTGATTGTTCTTTTCTCTACTCTCCTGGTTGGGTTATATTATTTTTGACTTCCGTAATTCTTGATAATTGATCCCCATCTCCTACGACACTAATTTCATTCACAAGGGGTATGCTAGTTTGGGCCATAATATTACCATCAAAGATCGCTGCACTGTTTTTGTGGTAATTTGCCCTATATTCTGCGAGTAATTTGGCCACATCTTCAACATTATCTGGCCCCTTGTCAAGCATAATATCTAATTTTGATGTCGCTAGGTTGATTTCAGTTATTTTATCGTCCAAATCTTTCAATCTAGTACCCAAGGAGTCATTTATTTGTGCCTGCACAGAGTCCAAGGTGGTTTTGAATATATCTGCAACAATTTGTTCTAGCCTCTCAGCCATGTCATCCACTCTGTTAGAATGAGGAATTGTCTACCTCGGTTGGAGTTCCAAATGATCTACTTTCAGGCCCCATATGTTCTACCAGTACTGGGTGGCTTTTATTCGACGTCCTTGGACATTCTGCACCCCCATATTGTTAAGATTTCGTTTCCCTTGCATTATGTTTTTATGTTTACTTTTGTCAAGTCCCCCTTGCCTTGCCCCTCGATGCCTAGTAGCCATCGGTGAAGTTGACGGCGCCTCAGCATCTGGCTGTTCATTAACAATAGGGGTAAGGGTATGATGTACTGCAGAATCCCCCAAGATTTGAGTGGAAGGTATAATGCAATCACTATTAACCGTTAGCGGTGAGTCAGATAAGACTAACTGACCAGGGTTTTTATATGTTGGTAATTTAGACGGATCCAAGGATAACCTTCTTTCAGCAAGAGCCATTTCGTGAGTTATAAGCAATTCCGCCCTTAGAATGAAGTTGTTCAAGGTCCCCGCTAAGCATTTTTGTTTACTCATAGTGATATGCTGTTTATTAACCGTAGTGTGTAAAATATGGTCATTTCCTTTCACGCTAGACTTAACTAGCTAATGTCAGCCTTCCACACAGAAAAAAGGGGTAATCCGTTTAGCAGTTAGGCAAATACGTTACCACAACACTACGGGGTTAACAACCAATAATACCAAAGCGAGCATCCAATGAAAGCACCGTAATTCAGCGAGCTCTTTTGTCCTTGGCCAGACGCAGCCCAGTTCCGGTTACAATCAGTCAAGAGTAAGTTAAAGGAAATATGATTGTGTCTTAAATCATGTACAACATACCCAAGTATGATGATTATTTCCTAGATTCCAAAACTGAAAGGGGGTGGCCCAGCCCAGCCTCGTTCTGCCAAAGACGGCCTCAGACGGCCCCGCCCCGTGTCCCGGCACCACCACGCGCGTCCCGCGTTGCGTGGGGGAAGGCGGCGCTTTAAGCACGATGACAGCGCCTGACCCAGCAGCAGCAGCTGTGGTCAATTGGGCACTTGAGCAGCAACAAGGGTAATGCAGTGCACCCTGGGACCACGAGTCCCACCAGGGCGTAAGACGAGTCAAAACGGGCGTCCTCTCTCGCAGCACGGCAGCAAGTACACAAGAAGGATGCACGGGTCACCAAGTAAGATTTGGAAGGGCCCCCTGATTCAGTAACCATTTAATAAAGCTCATGGGTTAAGTTTATTTGTAAAAGGAATTTAACAATCACAAACCATATGATTTTGCATTTCGCAAGGCTTTGGGACCACTAAATGGTTTCTTCTGTCTTTTAGACTTTCAAAGCTGCCTCTCACATTCAGAGGGCACAGGGGAAGACTGGGTCTGCATAAAAGAGAGTGCATATGCACCTTAAATGTCATCCCTACACTGACTGCCAATAATACAACCACGTGAAAGATACTGCATATTATCGGGAATTAATGCCATTATAGAACCCCAGCCACTTATACAGAAGTGTTCCTGATAAAGTGAGCTAAACTTTCTTGGAATTTCTTTCCAGAACTGCTTTTTAGGTCGAGCCTGAGCAGTGCATGCGCTGCTCTGCGAGCCATGCTGTATTGGAGTATGTACTTATAGCCCTGTCCACTCTCCGCCCATATTTGCCATTTGCTTGTTTCATTGCCCTTCGTAAATCCTGGTTTCTGATTCTTTATTAGGCTTGTTAGTCCCTCCTTAGTACCGGCTTGTTTTCATTTGTAACCTTCCATGAGGACTGGCCCTTTTACTTTGGTTGTTACATGGTCCGTCTTCTTTAGTCAGTAAGCACTATTTTCTTTAATGAGCTTCTCTTACTGCAGAAGGGCAGGAGGGTCTCTCATACACAGTTGTGAACACCAGCTTGTTACTTTGAGCACAAAGGATGCTTGATGTCCAAATCCTGTGCAAGCAGTCATGGAGTGTCATCTCAGACTGCCCATCTCTCTATGAGCTTAACCCCATACTGGCTGACCGCGTGACTGTCTCCTCTTCGACACTTACTTTTGTGCATTGTGTCGCACTTTAAGCATCTATTGCTTCAGGATTTGTCTGTCTCTCGTAAAGGCTGTCAATTTGTGTCCCCATTTCCCCTCCCGCTTTTGATTTACATCCAGACAGCTAGTTTAGTTCTTGGTCAGTCTTTACTTTATGCTTCCGAGCTGGCAGTCTCACTCTAAGCTCTTTAACTCCCTAATTCGCTATTCGGCCAGTGTATTCATTAACAGGTAGATGCATCAAGCATTTCTGCAAGCGCAAACGGTGCGAATCGCAAAATTCGGCCGTTTGCACCCGCAAAAATGGCATTTGAGATGCATCAAGGGTTCATGCACTCGCAATTTAAAAATAAGCAAATAATTGCAAGTTCTCAAATTGCGATTGCATTTAAGGAATCATAATTTGCGATTCCTTAAATGCAATGCATGAACCATTCCAAGATTGCGAAATCGCAATCTGGGGTCGCTATTTATCGCGAATCCAAACTACGTGGTAAAAAGCCAAAACTTAGAAATATGCACTTTAGTGCATTTTTCTAAGTTATATATTACACAAACACATGTCCTTGGGACATATGTGTGAGCAACACCAATGAACATTACCATTTAAGGGGTGCAACAGGGTGTCCTTCGGACACCCTGGCACCCTTGAAATTGCGGCATTTTTGCGATTCGCTAATTGGTAATGGCAAATAAGGATTTGCGATTAGCAATTAGCGAATCGCAAATAATGAATCAGTAGGAATCGCAAATAACATAATAAAATTCGCGATTAAGGATTTGCAAAACATAACTTTGATGCATCTGGGGGTAAGTCCGGTGTTCTTTTTGTGAGAGCGCCCGTGTTGTGATCCAGCCGCCCATATTTGTTTAATTACCAATTTATTAATGTGTCCCGATAACGAAAACGGAAGTTCACGACGCAACTGAACTTTCTGATCCTTCTTGCAGCCCAAAACGTATCAAGGCCTCCAAAATATATATATGTCTTAGTTGGGTATATGTAAAGCAGCGGCAAGCAGGCCCTGATGAAGCGAGGAGCATTGTTCGCGCAGTTTATTAAATCTTGTTAAGTCATTTATGCCAACACACTTGTTAAAATAATATGCTTTTCAAAATAATATGCTTTTATTTGTATTTTACTGAGAGTAAAATAGGTCGACACCTCAGAAGTGATTTATTAAAACGACGTAATTTGTAGGCACTCACAACAGAAATCGTGGCATGGGCACTTTTGAGGCAAAAGGAATCTACACAATGCGGTTGGATTGATCGAATGCTGCATTTTGCCTCGTTTTCCTCACTTAACTGATTTCAGTTTAATAATTGCTTAGGATTAGTGCTTCTAGCTTTATGGTATTTGTTTTTGACAGCCCCGTCTGTATTTATCTATGTTTATTATTTTCTCCTTCTGTGTTTATTTATTTTGGATTGTGTGGAAAAAATGAAGCAGCAAATCGCATATTTACACATATATTTAACTGATTACTAAAAAGAAGAATTGAATGCCTGATATCTTTTAGTGCTCAAAGTGCACTCTTATGATATACCAACACACTAATATATTAAAAGTGTGTATTGTAGTACAAACACATCCTCGCGTTTGCTGCTGTGGAAGCTTCATCATGAAACCTCTTAACTGTCCTGCCTGACACTCTGCACAGTTAGAGTTCCGGCAGTCATACCAGACAGCATAGTAAATCACTCAAAAATAATTTTTCTGTTTTTATCCATATTTAACAAGAAAGTCAGACAGGGATATAGATAATTTTCAGTCTGTATTTATCTGTAAAATGTTTTAAAAAGTTAACTGGGGGGCCCTGCTTATGATTGATCGATACGCCTCCTTCGATCAACCATGATCAAAGACAGATCAAAGTTCGCTGAGGTTTCCTTTCAAAATGTTACAGTTGCTAATTAAAAAAAACAAATAAAAAAAAAAACACTTTGGCCAAAATGTACTCTTTCCGTTGGTAATAGCGCATAATCACATGGGGTTTTTCAGCGCAAACTGGCTTGAAAGGCACTGCTCATCGGGTTTTAAATACAATAACTTTTTTGAGCTGAAAATTTGCGTGAGTGCTGCATCAAAATCCCTTTGTGCTGTGGATTCCTGTGCGCATGGTCATTTATGCAAATGAAGTATAAGAGTGCGGGGACCACACAAATGAAAAAACAAACGTTTTCATTCACAGACAGAGCAAAATCGACCCTGGCTTTGCTGGAAATCTTAGCCCCAAATAAAACAAGTAACAAATGTAATATTGTGTGAAACTGATACGTGCAAGTTGAGTAATTGCCGTCAAATTACACAGTTTGTGTGGCTTACCTTTGGATGGTTGGCCTTGCATTCATTTTTTTTTCTAGAACATTTACCACATGTAAAATATCACTTGCTACTTAGTTGGGTTGCCTTTGTGCAATGGTGCAATGTCGATCATCCCACTACAATGCTTTTTTAGTTTAGAATGTGTGCTTCCAGTAACCTGAAATCTTGCTAACTCTGACACTGCACAATTTTTCCACGTTCATGCCAAGCAGTGCTGCCTTTTTTCATGCAGCTCTATGTTGCCTGAACAATCGTAAATCTAGGCCTTTATGCAACTGAAATTAAATAACAAAGAATATACTAAAACAAACAGTTTAGTTGGCTACATGTATCAACTGGGCTGATGACAGATAGACTAGGGAAAAGGAAGACACATGCCAGGAACAGCCTCATATGTCCTGGTGTCTTCACTTGCCATGTGTTGTTTCATATCAAGAGGTACAGCCATTAAACACCCACTCACAATCACATATACGCCGGCCCAGCTTCAGTATGGCCGGGTAAGAACTTGCATGACCAGTTTCGGATTCAGTGTCAAATGCATGTGCATGCATCAACACAGCTGATGCTCACATACACTCTCATATACCCAGTTCACGCACATATGTGCTCAGTCATGGCCTGGTATACTTATGGTGATTTCCCCTAAATAATTGGCATGGCCTACTCACTGGCTGACTCACATCCTGACTTACTGAAGTTTGGAAAGGTACTAATAACCCCAATAAGATGGCTTTATAGTGATGGAGACACCGCCTGGGAAATAAAGTTATCTCACAGTATTAGGTTAGTTTTACTGCCTTTTCTGTATTATCCTCCTGGGAATGTGGAATAATGTGTGGGAACTGTGTTTGCCATCGTTTTACCACCTTGAATCCCGCAATGGTACAAGTGGAACTTCAAATCTTTTTCTGCCTTCTTGTAAACTTTGCAAGGCACTGAGAATCAGGCCTCTTGTGTGTATTGTTTTAGGTGGATCTGTAAAGAATGAAGAAATTCTAGGTAAGTATTGGTGTATGTTTGCAAAGAGTCTAAACTAGGCAGCATTTTTCTAGCATGAGTTAGTTAAGGCTCCTGCCTATCTACAAGATGAGTAGGGTACAGAATTTCAGCTCCATGTATGCCAATTGTTATCTTTGTGCAAAATTACTTTGCAGTAAGTATTGTTTAATGTTGAAGCAGCAGTGTGTAGCCTTTCTTTTTGTCAAGTGAAGTCTTTTGTTTGTGAAATTTCACTCTGTCGCCTCTAGCTGGTTCCTTTCCTTTCAGTGAACTTTGGCTGTTCCTAGGTCTTACCTGCTACAGCACATGTTCTCTTGCTTGAATGCAACAAGGGGCTTTGCGAACCATTTGTTGGTTTCATTGCCACTCTTATTTGCTGTCTTTTAATTGGCTAGCGTGTACTGGCTTAACTTCCTCTTCTTTTGACTACAGCATGGACCATGTACTGATTGTCTACGTTGGATTGTTGCCCTTCTGCTGATCGCTCTGTGATGAGGCACTATTTTTTGGTTGAGCCTGGGCATCGCATGCGCCACTCAGGTAGGGACTTGAAGCTCCGGCCACTCTCCGCCCATATTTTTGTATTATTGTTCACTGTAAACTGTGGCTGTCCATTGGTCAATAGGCTTAGTAGTCCCTCCTTAGTACCGCCTTGTCTCATTTTGTAACATCCCATGGCGACACCCAGTTACATGTGATGTTACTCAATAGACTTTAATTACAGCCTTCAAGCACTATTTTCTCAAATAGCTTTGTCCTGCCTGCAAGACACCCTCTCTCCCAACGCTTTTTAACATTTTTTATAACATAAACACATTTGCAATGCAATACATTTCACATTTGCGAGAGTTTAAGCTATTGGCATTGTAAATGACAATGCCTTTTATTTATCGGTTTTAAAAAACAACAAATAAATAAAGGCATTGTCATTTACAATGCCTATAGCTCAAACTCTCGTAAATGCGAGACCTATTGCATTGCAAATGCTTTTTTTCAATTGCTGTCATTCAAGTTTACAGGTTGCCTCTTTTGACGTCTATTTTAACCTTGCATGCTGTTTAAGTAATTTAATATTTAAAGTTTTAGGCACAGGCATCTTCAAAACCAAATTTTAAGGATCCTGACATACAGTGAAACTGGTTTCACACTCACAAACTTTATTTCATTATCTCCATGCACTTCGTTCTATTCACATTCATTAATAATGAAGATGGACACACCTGCTGCTTCTGAACGTGAACCTTACTACCAAGCAACTCTGATTTTTCAGATCTGACTCTCCTCGGGTGTGAGCTAAAAAACAGCCTCGACAATTTTCTGTCCCTTATTACAACAGGGTCAATCAATCAATCAGGAGTTTGTTAAAGCGCGACTACTCACCCGTAAGGGTCTCAAGGCGCTAGGGGTGGGGGGGTGCAGGTTCCATTCCATCAAGGAGGGGGTCTGTCGAAGAGCCAGGTTTTGAGGTTTCTTGCGGAGATGGGGAGCGATGTTGTCTGTCTGAGGTGGAGCGGAAGGGCGTTCCATGCTTTGGCCGCGAGGAAGGAGAAGGAGCGGCCTCCCGATCTGGTCTTTCTGGTGCGGGGGACCACGGCGTAGGAAAGCTGGGCTGATTGTAGGGTCCTTTGGGGTGCGTGGAATTTGAGTCAGCTGTTCAGGTATGCTGGTCCGGTGCCGTGGAGGGCCTTGTGTGCGTGGGTGAGCATCTTAAAGGTGATTCTCGCCTCGACGGGGAGCCAGTGGAGTGTGCGCAGGTGCTGGGAGATGTGGCAGTGTTTTGGCAGGTTGAGGACCACTCTTGCGGCGGCGTTCTGGATGTTCTGTAGCTTGCGGATGAGGTTTTTGTTTATTCCGGCGTAGAGTGCGTTGCCGTAGTCGAGTCTGCTGGTGACCAGGGCGTGAATGACTGTCTTTCGGTGTTCGAGGGGGATCCATTTGAAGGTCTTACGAAGGAGGCGGAGGGTATGGAAGCAGGAAGATGAGACAGAGTTGATCTGGCGGTCCATTTTGAGCTCGGAGTCCAGGATGATTCCCAGGTTGCGTGGTCTGTGGGGGTTGGCGGGTTTTCGAGGGCGGTGGGCCACCAGGTGTCGCTCCAGGCATCGGGGTTTGGGCCCATGATGAGTACTTCTGTTTTGTTGGTGTTTAGTTGAAGGCAGCTGTTTTTCATCCATTTGGCGATGGCTTCCATGCCTTCTCGAAAGTTGCGTCTGGCGGTGTTGGGCTCGTTGGATAGGGAGAGGATGAGCTGGGTGTCGTCTCCATATGACACGATGTTGAGTCCGTAGGTTCTGACGATGGGGGCAAGTGGAGCATTGTAGACGTTGAAGAGCGTCGGGCTGAGGGAGGAGCCCTGGGGGACTCCACAGGTGATCGGTGTGGGGGGGGGGGGGGAGTCTGACCCGCTGCGTCCTGCCGGAGAGGAAGGAGCAGATCCAGTCGAGGGCCTTGTCCTGGATTCCTGCATCGTAGAGTCTGCGTATTAGGGTGCGGTGGGAGACTGTGTCGAACGCCGCTGATAGGTCGAGGAGGATGAGGGCTACGGTTTCTCCTTTGTCCAGTAAGGTGCGGATGTCGTCTGTTGCGGCGAGGAGGGCGGTTTCCGTACTGTGGTTTTTTCTGAAGCCGGATTGGGAGGAGTCGAGGATGTGTTCTTCAATGAATGTGGCGAGTTGGCTGTTGATGGCCTTCTCGATGACTTTCGCTGGGAACGGGAGCAGGGAGATGGGTCTGTAGTTTTTGAAGTCGGTGGGGTCCGCTGAGGGTTTCTTTAGGAGGGGGTTGACCTCAGCGTGTTTCCAGTCGTCGGGGAACGAGGCGGTCGCCAGGGAGCGGTTGATGGTTTGGCGGAGCATGGGTGCGATGGTGTTGGCGGCTCTGTTGAAGATGTGGTGGGGGCAGGTGTCCGTGGGGGCCCCTGAGTGGATTGACTTCATGGTCTTCAGTGTGTCTTCAGTGGTGAGGGCTGTCCAGTCATCAATCGCTGGTTTCCGGGTGTCGGGAGTGGTTGGTGAGGGTTCAGTGTGTTGGTTGTCTTCGTCGAAGTTGTCGTAGATGCTCTTGATTTTGTGGTGGAAAAAGATGCTGAGTTTGTCGCAGAGGTCTTGTGAGGGAGGGATGTCGGTAGACTCGCTGGTGGGTTGGGCGAACTCCTTGATGATGCTGAAGAGTTCCTTGCTGTTGTGTGCGTGGGTGGAGATTCTGTCTTCAATCGCTTTTTTCCTCGTTTCTCTGATGAGTTGATGGTGGGCGTTGGTGGCGGCTCTGAAGTTGTTGTGGGCTTCTGTGGATTTGGTGTTTCTCCAGGCCTTTTCAAGGCGGCGGCATGTGCGCCTGGACTCTCGAAGTTCGGTGGTAAACCATCTGGCTTTCTTGGCACGGGTATTTTTTTTCTTGAGGGGGGCTATGGTGTTGGTGCTGTCCGAGATCCATCTATGCAGGGTTCGGGCTGCGGTGTTGGGGTCGTCGTTTTCCGCGATGGTTGGGGTGGAGTTGTTGAGTGAGGAGGTGAGCTGGTCATCGGTGATTTTGGTCCAGTTTCTTTGTGGAAGCAGGTGCTGGTGTCTGTGGATGGTGGGTGTTCTGAAGGTGAAGTGGACGCAACGATGGTCGGTCCATGGGAGTTTGGTGGTGTGGCTGAAGGTGATAGAGTTTCCTGTAGTGAAGAGGGGGTCGAGGGTGTGTCCTGCTGAGGGTGGCAGCCGGGCTGGAGTACTGATGACTGTACAAAGGGATTTCCTTCCCTCTCCTGCACAGTGGTGAGTGGGACACGAGTGTGCCAGCAGAGCAGCAACAGCAACCTCCAAGTGCTTTGGCCACAGAGGATCCTAAGTTTTGAAATGAGGCATTATGGTCCGTGAGTTTTGTTGTTACGGATGCTCAACAATTCAGATTTTGCCACAAGGAGCAGAAGAACAAAAACTGGAGAGTGTATTCTCGATGATGGGGTGGAAGCGTCTAATCATTTTAAGTTGGGTAAGGAGCAGAGTATGACCTGATGGAAGCAGACAGTGGGAGGTTGGGGATATGGTATGGTCCACAGTTATTGAAGAATTTCAGTATAGCACATTTAAAGGGAGTGTCTCTTCTACTGCATATGCACACCCAGGCTAATGGCAGTCTATAGAGTTCCGAGACTGGATCAGCTTTGCCTATGTTTTGACAAGAACATGAAGGTAGGTAGAGATGGAGCGGTTAGGAGTTGTACATGACACCACTTGTACATGTATCCAAACCTATGTTAGGACGATACCCACTGGTATTACTGGTTCAATGGTAAAGTACAGGTCTGATCCCTAGAAGACAGGTTCCTTAACCAAGATGCAGCAGTAATACCTAATAAAAACCACTAGCTTTCTACAGGGAAGTTAAGTTCAGTCATTTGCAGCAGACAATCCCCTTTACCTAGCTGAGCAGTAAAATCCAGAGCTTGAGCAGTCAACCCAAGTGACAAAATCATGTTACAACAGGTTACCTGAAGACAATAGTGTCCACCATGAGCAGCATGAGTGCAACCAAATCAGGTGTACCTTCCAAAAACACAGTTATGACGTAATTATCCAGAGAGCTAATATGGCCACCTAGTAGCAGCAATGGTGCAAAGGAAGATACCAACATTACCTAGAGACTGTGAGAAATGCCTGAGAGGATGTGGATACAGCCAGTGGACAGGCACAACTTCCCAACTCCTGCTGCAACAGTATTACTCAGCAACTATAAGGTCCATTCAGAAGAGGAATCAGTGCAACCACGAAAGATAAGGCTTCTCACATATAATAACATTATCACTCAGATTAACAGAAGTCCAGGGTCAGTCTATACCGACATGAGGTGAATCTTCCAGAAACTCAGTTAGAGTAGTATTAGTAGAAGGGTGATTAGACAATGTCACCTTTGTCCAGTAAGCCTTGTGCATCAGCAACAATTAGGAGGACGTCTGTTTCGTTGCTACATCTAGGTTTAAGCCTGGACTGCAGTACTTAAATTAGGTCATAATCTTCAACAAATGATTTGATTAATAACACTACACAGATTTCTAGCGTTTTCGGTAAAAAATGGGAGATAAATTAAAAGACAAAAAATAATTAGATGTTCTGGAACAGCTATTTGCGGTTTCCAAAGGCGCGAGCAGTCATATTTTAAGACAAGGTAAAAATGGGAGATAAATTTGATTAGCAATATCAAAGCTTACCATCTAGTCAAGGAATACTAGGAGGCCAGTTTTTCTCCAAACTGTAACGTATAAACACTAATTAATTGGTATGTCGGTTACTGCCCGCATCTACCTCATCTTCTTTGGTCCCTGAAATGATTAACCTCTCTTGGCACTGGTAAAGTCTGTGTGTCAGTTTAATCCTGATGAAAGATGCTAGACTAATACAATTTGAAGGCCTCTAATGTAAAGCAAGCTTCCCCTAACTGTCTGACACTAGACATCAAACATTCTTTTTCCATTAAGAAGGAGTTCATACCTCAGGTCAGGTAGCAGGCTGAAATCAATGCTCCGACAGGAGAATTTTCTAATAAAGGGGTTACCAACTGCAACATTAACCAAAGGAGAAGAGCAATGATTCCTCGCCCCTTTCATAAACCCATTTTACAGGACATGCTCCCACCTACTGGCTTGTGGGTATTATTTGTCCATGTCCCAAGCCATGGACAGATTTTGATCACAGGGTCCAAACTCTAGTCCCCAGAATCACCCAGCTCTCTCAAAACAAGTGCAGACAGCAGACATCTCATTTCCGCCAAGGTCATGCAGTTGAGAAAGGTATTTCGCACATTTGAAAAAGTACACAGAACCAAATATCAAGATGACCTACATGGACATGAAAATCAGGTACACTTGTCTGTTAATGAGAGACGGCAATCAAACACAATTGTGGAGGTGTATTTAAGCTAAAGCCTGAAAGAGACAAAGCATTTCTGTTTCCAAGTACACTCTTCCAGATGCAGCTGGAGAAATCTACAAATACCATTTGAACATCCCTGACATATATTAAAATAGCTGAGTCAGACATGCATGCACGTTATAGATTGTGCAAGTTAAGCCGAAGTAAGATATTGACAGGAATTATATCAAAGCATGACTACATTCTCACAATTCGGAGGACAGCTGGGTGTTTTGAAATCTCTGTTTATCGTACTTTCTTATCTGCCTAATACTTCAGTTCTGAAACACAAGGAGAGCCTGACAAGAATAAACAGTTCATCGACTTTTACCCTCCTTGGTTAACTGCAAAAGTCGGGGTTAGTACGGCTGCAAGGTTCATGAAATCACAATTAAAAAAAACAACATGAAGGACAGTTGTTCAATATCTCATTTATGCTCCCACAAACATGCTCCCACAAACCACCCTTTCAACAACTGTTTAACATTCGGTTATAATTTTGCCATTTAATATTTATTTGCATTAGTGCAGTCACTTCTTCCCGCTGTATAATTTCGCTTGAAACAAACATTACTTGGTGCAGGAATGCACAATTTGGACATGCCTGCCAGCCAACAGAAAGCATATTTCCACATACATAAACAGATAATATTTCAATAACTTTATATATTATTGCCTTTAATATAGTCCAACCCAAGTTCCAAACAGTGAAGAAATATCATCTCGCAATGTTCATTCAGCAAAATTATGAGCTTGTGCGCTTTTGGTCAAGTAAATTCTCTATGGCCTTTGTTAGACCTTGGGTTTCCAAGTCACAAAGGGTAGCTTGGCACTAAGTAGGAAGGCCTAACTCAAAGGTACATGTGTAAAGTTTGCGTCACACCCCTTAGTAACATAAACGTCCATCCACTCAAAAATAAAGACACTACACCAGTCTTTGGAAAAATAAGAGCTGTTTTATAAAATCTCTTTGTTGTTCAGCAGTTCGTGGTTCATTATACAAAAATAGCTTCACACTGGTGTACGCAACTCTGGGGCACCAATTTCAGCAGTTCAGACCCCACTTCCTTCCCCCCCCCCCTGAAAGGAGTTCACTACCACCCCTCCTAGCAACAGGAAATATACCACAGTTTCAGTTGTAACCATGAAAAGATCTCGCAGTAAATGCAGTAACTTACAGTGGTAACTTACTCCTGGAAACTCAAGTTACTTTTCATAAGCAAATTACAGTGTTTCAAACCTTCATCCTAATACAGAAATTCAATAGGGAGCATTAGACTTCCACGTAATGTAACAAGGCAAATCATCACTTGGTTAAGAACAAGGCACTACATATTCCTTCTGTCAGTTGGTGAATTACTGTTATTATTAATTAGTAAAGCAAGGTTTGCCTTATGGACACTCAGTGCCAGTAACCTTTCCCAACTTCTACAGTTACAGAGGAGAACAGACGGGCACTGAAAACAGGCAGGTCCCCCAGCGTTGGTAAAAGGGGTTCAATACTTTCCAGCTCAGTTAAGGCTTGTCTTGTCCCAATCGGGAAACAGGAAGTCTGGCAACCACCAAGCTGCCTAGTCTGAGCTCCCGTGTCTCCGCTTCACTACAGCCCAAAGACCCTGCAGTTGTTTAGGAAACCAGTCCAGCTCTGGATACTCCACCAAAGCTAGACGCTTACTTATTTGCCGATCGGTCCCTGTTGAAAGTACACCGAGATTCCGGCGCTCCTACTTGATCGCTCGTCCCCTTCACACGGCCTGCCCGGCCGACGGACCCCTCAGCTCTGCTCCGCTTCTACGCCGAGAAATCTTCCAGCCCTCCACTGAGCCTGCGCGGCGTTCAAGACACTTCTGCGCCTCAGGAGCCGCCCAGACCTTCACTAAGCCTGCGCGGGAATTGAGTCGGCGCTCCTCCTCTATGGCACCGCCCAGCCCCTCACTTGGCCTGCGCAGCGTCCAAGCCACTACTCCAGGCAGGGAGATGCGGCGCCTCACCAGAGGGTAATTCGATTCCTGGGGCAAGTAAATTTTAGCAATCTCTTACCACGAAGTGCCGACTTAGGCGGGTCACTTCCGGAAAGCCACGAGTTCAGTCTGACATGTCACCGGTGAACGGCAAGTGTAGGGATTTACTTCCTTCCCCCACCGCTCGGGCCTTGACTTAATCTAGTGGTCAGCCTCAATCGCCCTCACCTGGCGGTGTCTTACTGTCCTCGCCTCATGTATTCCACATAAGATTCCCACAGGTTACTCCTGCGACAGGGATATCTCGAGTCCACGTCCTGGCAGGGTCACATCAGCAGATGAGGGATAGCATCAAAGCAGCAGGGTTAGCAGCCCAGCAGGTCTGTCAACCCCCACAGCGCACCAGTCTCCTCCTTCTACCGCCTGTACTCCTGTCCTCCAGCTCTCCTCTTCACACAACACCTTCTAAAATGGCTGCCCAACATTCTGCCTTATATAGGTTGACCCCAGAAGGTCCAGAAGGGTCCAGAAGATTCTGGAATGTCCCTATACTAACCTATGGGTCCTTTCTCTGAGGTGGCAGTTGTGGCAGTTACTGACCACCATTTTGTGGGTCTTGTAAATCTAGTCAGAAAGGCACCTAGGCCTCAAGAAAAGACTATGAGGTCAAAGAACACCTAACCCCTAGGCCAACACCTGAAAAACCCAGTGGACATAAAAATTAAAGGTTTTGAGGGGCAAAAAGGGGACAAAAATAAATAATTAATTAGGAGGGACTACCTAAAGGGCAGACAGGTCTAACACGCGCCCCCCCCCAGCTGAAAGTGGGAAGAGCTACCCAACCCCTTGGGAGTCCTCATCACTAAGGCGGAAATACCTAGAGAGACCGTCTGCATTGGCGTGGTCCACTCCAGGCCGATGTTCCACCCGGAAGTGCATTCCCTGTAGGGAGATGGACCACCTCAACAACTTGGGATTTTCCCCCTTCATTTGCATCAGACAACGAAGGGGTCGGTGGTCGGTCTGAACCAGGAAGTGCGAACCAAACAGGTATGGCCGCAACTTCTTCAGAGCCCATACCACCGCAAAGGCTTCTCGCTCAATTGCACTCCACTTTTGCTCCCGGGGAAGCAGTCTCCTGGACAGGAAGACTACAGGCTGATCCAGACCCTCCTCATTGAGTTGCGATAACACTGCCCCAATGCTATGCTCTGATGTGTCTGTCTGGACAATGAACTCCTTGGAGAAGTCTGGGGCCCTCAGGACCGGTGCTGCACACATTGCCTGTTTCAATTTCACAAAGGCTTGCTGACAAGCCTCTGTCCAGACTACCCGTCGAGGTGGTTTCTTGGATGTGAGCTCTGTGAGGGGCGCTATAATAGTGCCATACCCCTTCACAAAGCGACGGTAGTAACCTGTGAGGCCCAGGAAAGCTCGGACCTCAGTCTGGGTCTTGGGGGGTTCCCAGGCCATGATTGCCTCAATCCTTGCCTGGAGGGGCTGCACTGTTTCCCTACCCACCAAGTGGCCTAGGTACACAACCGACCGATGCCCAATCTGACATTTACTGGCCTCGATTGTCAAGCCAGCCTGTTTCAGGGCCTGGAGAACAGCTTGCAAGTGACGCAAATGGTCCTCCCAACTGCTGCTGAAGACGGCAATGTCATCCAGGTAAGCAGCGGAGAAAGCCTCTATTCCAGAGAGGACCTGGTTCACCAGCCGCTGAAAATTGGCAGGGGCGTTCTTGAGCCCAAAGGGCATCACACAGAACTGGTAGTGTCCCTCAGGCGTGGATAAAGTGGACCTTTCCTTTGCTCCATCTGTAAGGGAGATCTGCCAGTACCCTGAAGTAAGGTCAATGGTACTCAGGTATTGGGCAGCTCCCAGCCGGTCAATCAATTCATCCGCCCTAGGGATCGGATGAGCATCAGTCTTGGTCACTGAGTTCAGTCCCCGGTAATCCACACAGAACCTCAGTTCTGGAGTGGTGCCCGGCGGGGCAGCGTTTGGTACTAAAACCACCGGACTAGACCAGGGGCTACTGGAAGGTTCAATAACTACTAGCTCCAGCATCTTGGTAACCTCAAAATGGATGCTGGCCTTCACCTTGTCTGACAGCCGGTAGGTCTTTGACTTCACTGGTGGGCTGTCTCCTGTGTCCACATCATGGGTACACAGGTGGGTCCTTCCCGGGACAAGGGAGAACAACGAAGAGTACTGCTCCAATATCTGGCGGCAGTCCTCCCGCTGCTCAGGTGTTAGGGATGGGGAGAGAATCACTCCCTCCACCGACCCATCCTTTTCCTGAGACGAAAACAGGTCCAGGAGAGGCTTGCTTTCCGCTTCCTCTCCTCCATCAGTCACCATCATCAAGATGACCTCGGGCCTCTCATGGTGGGGTTTGAGGTGATTAGCATGCAGCACCCGTAGGGGCTGTCGAGGGGTCTTAAGATCCACCAAGTAGGTGGCCCTACCCTTCTTCTCCAACACCTCAAAGGGGCCTGTCCAGCGATCCTGGAGAGCACTTAGCTCTCCAGGCTCCATCACCCACACTTTCTGGCCAGGCTCCAACTCCACCGGGTGAGCGTTGTGGTCATACCACTCTTTCATTACTGCTTGGCTGGCTTCCAAGTTGTCAGAAGCTTGCTTCCACAATTTTGCCATTTGGCTCCGGAAGGCCAGCATGTAGCTCACCACATCCTGGGGAGGCTTTCTGGGAGACTTTTCCCATCCATCCTTCACCAGGCTGAGAGGTCCACGCACAGGGTGCCCGTACAGTAGCTCAAAGGGGCTGAAGCCCACTCCCTTCTGCGGCACTTCCCTGTAGGAGAATAGCAAACAGGGTAGGAGGACGTCCCATTTCCTCCGCAGGCTCTCAGGCAGACTTCTTATCATGCCTTTTAAGGTCTTGTTGAACCTCTCTAGCAGTCCATTGGACTGGGGGTGGTATGGAGTGGTGAACCGGTAGGTCACTCCACACTCCTTCCACATTGCCCGCATATATGCTGACATGAAGTTGGTCCCCCTGTCGGACACAACTTCCTTGGGGAAACCCACTCGGGTAAAGATCCCCATCAGGGCCTTAGCCACAACAGGTGCAGTGACAGTCCTCAGAGGAATTTCCTCTGGGTACAGCGTGGCGTGATCCACCAGAACCAGGATAAACCTGTGACCAGCTGTAGTTGGTGGAGCCAATGGCCCCACAATGTCGATGCCCACCCTTTCAAAGGGGGTGCTAATGACAGGTAGTGGTTCCAGGGGAGCTTTCAGCTTCACCCCTGTCTTCCCACTGGCTTGACAGGATACACACGTCCGACAGTAAGTGTCAGATGCCACTTTCATCTGAGGCCAGTAAAAGTGGGGGACAAGCCGGGCAAAGGTCTTCTCCTGACCTAAGTATCCTGCCAAGGGAATCTCAAGAGCCAATTCTAGAAGAAAGGCTCGGTATCGTTGAGGGACTACCAGGGCCCGTGATGAACTGGGCAGAGGTACCTTGGGTTCACTGTAGAGGAGTCCGTCCTCCCAGTAAATATGGTAGTGCCCTGCAACGTTCCCTGCTGCCTGGGCTTCGGCCTGTCACCTCAGTTCCTCAAGGGTAGGGCACTCCTTCTGACCCTTACAAAACTCCTCCTTGGTAGGCCCTCCTTCCACATGCCACTCAGCAGGGATAGGTAAGTCCTCCAGGGAGACTACTTCCCCCTCCACGGACTCCTGGCCGATCTGTCTCATGGGGCGTGGAAGCCGAAGCAGGCTTCTCCTGTCTTCGGGTCTGTCCCTTTTTGGCAGCGGGCTGGGCCATTGTTCCAGGCTCCAGCTCAGGCGAACTCCCTCTCCGGGTAGTCGCAGACCTTGTCAGGTGTACCCAGCATCTCCGAATGAGTCCGGTATTCCACCTCCTTCCAAGCATTGTGCTCCATGTCATTTCCCAGCAGACAATCGACTGGCACGGCAGGGCTTACGGCAACTCGAAGTGAACTTGCAACCCCTTCCCACTCAAAGGGAACCTCGGTCACAGGGTAGTGGCCCAATCTGCCGTCAGCCATCGCGGCAGGGTGGAGTACATGTGGAATCACCTGCTCTGGAGACACCAGTTGACTCCTTACCATAGTCATACTGGCTCCTGTGTCTCTCGGAGCCTCCCCTCTTTGGCCATTGATGGTGATCCACTGCCCATACTTGGTAGTATTTGAGGGCACCTGGATCTTAGGAACCATCTCCCGATCTCCCAGGGACACTAAGGTGACACCCGCCCACTCACCCCCCTTATCTAAGGGCAACTCCTCCCCGAGCATTACACTAGCTACTCCGGTGGGAGGGGGTGGTCTCTTTGGGCATTTGACATCTCCCTTATAATGTCCAACACCACCACACTCAAAGCTGTGGACAACCCTTGGCTGCTGGCTTTGGCCAGGATGAGGGTTTCTGGGCGGGTTAGCCTTAGGGGTAAATCCTGTTCCCTTTCCCTGGAAACTGTTTTGGGGACCTTTTGAGAACTCCCGCTTTTTATCTCCCCCCCTCCTTCTGGGGGGCGCCCTGTCCGACCCTTTGGGAATCCCCTTGTGTCCCCTTTGAGGACACCCGGGTACTTGCCCAGATGTCCGCCTCCTCCGCAAGCTTCCTGGGGTTGGTCAGCTTGCTGTCCACCAGGTGTTGACGCAGCTCGGGAAAACATTTCTCGAGTAGGTGCTCTTTAAGAATAAGGTTGCACAATCCCTCATAGTCCCTCACCTCACTGCCTTGTATCCAACCCTCTAGTGCCTTCCTTGCATAATCCAGGAAATCCACCCAATTTTCTGTGCCTAATTTGTGACTTCCCCTGAACTTTTGCCGGTACTTCTCTGGGGTCAGCCTAAACTTCTTAATTACTGCCACTTTCATGGTGGGGTAGTGGGTCTGCTCTTCCTGTTCCAGGGCCAATAGTGTGTCCCGTCCAGTAGGAGGCATGTACTTGTACAAACCACCCCCAGGGTTTTTACTGGATCCCATGGGCTCTTAAGGAGACCTCATAGGCAGGCAGCCACTTGGCGATGTCATCCCCTGGGCTGTAGCTGGCAACTATATCTTTAGGTAGGTAGGGTCTGGATTCCCTGGTCAGTTCTTTTGTTTCGCTGCCACCATTTGGAGAATTGGAGGGTCCTATCTGTAGGGCCTTGAGTTCTAGCTCCCTTAGTTTCAACTCGTGAGCCATCCTCTGTTCCTCCCTCTCCATTTCCAACCTGGCTAGCTCCCACTTTAGCTGTCTTTTTTCCCTCCTGTCCACTAGTTCAGCTTCGGTTAAGCTTCTTCCGGAGACACTGCTGCCCCCCCTTGAGAAGGTCCTAGGTCCTGGGAGTAGGTTTTCCATCTCCGTATGGAACAATCCCTCTACCCCTATGACTGTGTTCCAGTCCGTCCCCTCTTCCTCCTCCTTCCCCTCTCCGTGTGCTGCCACCCAAGCCCTCAAACTGGTCTGGAGTTCCCCCTTCTTGGCACCACGCTTAAAAAATACTCCCATCTTCTGACAAAAGTCTCTAAGCTGGGCTGCAGTATAGGTCTCCAGTTCCTCCAGAGCAAATTCCATTTTGCTTATGAGAGATATAGGGACAACCATTCGGGAAGAATTGGTTCAAAGGGCAATTCGAAGCTACCTCCACCCACCATCAGGAGCCAATTTGGAAAAAGCAAAAGAAGTAATTGGTAAGTCCGCCAGGAGAAAACTCCAGGTGTAGGCCTGTGGAGTACACTTTGTTACCTCAGAGTAGACGCAAACACAGTTCTCATCCCACCGCTAGACACCAATTATGTTAGACCTGGGGTTTCCAAGTCACAAAGGGTAGCTTGGCACTAAGTAGGAAGGCCTAACTCAAAGGTAAATGTGTAAAGTTTGTGTCACACCCCTTAGTAACATAACGTCCATCCACTCAAAAATAAAGACACTACACCAGTCTTTGGAAAAATACGAGCTGTTTTATAAAATCTCTTTGTTGTTCAGCAGTTCGTGGTTCATTATACAAAAATAGCTTCACACTGGTGTACGTAACTCTGGGGCACCAATTTCAGCAGTTCAGACCCAACTTCCTTCCCCCCCCCACTTGAAAGGAGTTCACTACCACCCCTCCTAGCAACAGGAAATATACCACAGTTTCAGTTGTAAACACGAAAAGATCTTGCTTTTCAATGCAGTAACTTACAGTGGTATCTTACTCCTGGAAACTCAAGTTACTTATCATAAGCAAATTACAGTGTTTCAAACCTTCATCCTAATACAGAAATTCAATAGGGAGCATTAGACTTCCACGTAATGTAACAAGGCAAATCATCACTTGGTTAAGAACAAGGTACTACATATTCCTTCTGTCAGTTGGTGAATTACTGTTATTATTAATTAGTAAAGCAAGGTTTGCCTTATGGACACTCAGTGCCAGTAACCTTTCCCAACTTCTACAGTTACAGAGGAGAACAGACGGGCACTGAAACCAGGCAGGTCCCCCAGCGTTGGTAAAAGGGGTTCAATACTTTCCAGCTCAGTTAAGGCTTGTCTTGTCCCAATCGGGAAACAGGAAGTCTGGCAACCACCAAGCTGCCTAGTCTGAGCTCCTGTGTCTCCGCTTCACTACAGCCCAAAGACCCTGCAGTTGTTTAGGAAACCAGTCCAGCTCTGGATACTCCACCAAAGCTAGACGCTTACTTATTTGCCGATCGGTCCCTGTTGAAAGCACACCGAGATTTCGGCGCTCCTACTTGATCACTCGTCCCCTTCACACGGCCTGCCCGGCCGAAGGACCCCTCAGCTCTGCTCCGCTTCTAGGCCGAGAAATCTTCCAGCCCTCCACTGAGCCTGCGCGGCGTTCAAGACACTTCTGCGCCTCAGGAGCCGCCCAGACCTTCACTAAGCCTGCGCGGGAATTGAGTCGCGCTCCTCCTCTATGGCACCGCCCAGCCCCTCACTTGGCCTGCGCAGCGTCCAAGACACCACTCCAGGCAGGGAGATGCGGCGCCTCACCAGAGGGTAATTCGATTCCTGGGGCAAGTAAATTTTAGCAATCTCTTACCACGAAGTGCCGACTTAGGCGGGTCACTTCCGGAAAGCCACGAGTTCAGTCTGACATGTCACCGGTGAACGGCAAGTGTAGGGATTTACTTCCTTCCCCCACCGCTCGGGCCTTGACTTAATCTAGTGGTCAGCCTCAATCGCCCTCACCTGGCGGTGTCTTACTGTCCTCGCCTAATGTATTCCGCATAAGATTCCCACAGGTTACTCCTGCGACAGGGATATCTCGAGTCCACATCCTGGCAGGGTCAGATCAGCAGATGAGGGATAGCATCAAAACAGCAGGGTTAGCGGCCCAGCAGGTCTGTCAACCCCCACAGTGCACCAGTCTCTTCCTTCTACCACCTGTACTCCTGTCCTACAGCTCTCCTCTTCACACAACACCTTCTAAAATGGCTGCCCAACATTCCGCCTTATATAGGTTGACCCCAGAAGGTCCAGAAGGGTCCAGAAGATTCTGGAATGTCCCTATACTAACCTATGGGTCCTTTCTCTGAGGTGGCAGTTGTGGCAGTTACTGACCACCATTTTGTGTGTCTTGTAAATCTAGTCAGAAAGGCACCTAGGCCTCAAGAAAAGACTATGAGGTCAAAGAACACCTAACCCCTAGGCCAACACCTGAAAAACCCAGTGGACATAAAATTTAAAGGTTTTGAGGGGCAAAAAGGGGACAAAAATAAATAATTAATTAGAAGGGACTACCTAAAGGGCAGACAGGTCTAACAGCCTTATAAACATTTTTGGCATTATCAGGGATAAATGTGCAACAGTCAGTATGTATCATTTTACAAACCCCCCTTCTCAGAGAGGAGTATATCGGGTACCATGTGATTTTGGAGAATTACCTGTCTCATTGCTACCATTTCTAATGTTATATTACCTAGAGCACCTGTTGTGTCATTTATTGTTGCTTCCAACGAACACCCTAATTGTCTTATTCTTCTAAAATTCATTGCTACCTTTAGCATAGGTGGTATTCCTTGTGCCGAATCACCAAACTCTTGGGCAGAGGTATCCGTCTGATCTATTTGCCTTCTCCCTCTAGCTACATTGTTTGTTAGCAAATATTTGCTGACATATTCCTTAGAATGGTTTCTAATCTGGGAAACATTAGGCCCAAATAACAAGATCGCCCCTAACTCTTGAGCAGCCAAGGGTATGCTTTTTGTCCACAGATAAAAAGAAATGCTTGTTGCTCCTGATAACGAAGGGCGAAGAGGTGCTCCTGATAACGAAGGGCGAAGAGGCATTGGCTAGATGGAATACATGGGTGCAGTTACTCCGTCCCATCTCTCGCAATCCATATGATGTGAGACTTAACTGTTCTGTCCTCTTGCTATCCAAAAAGCCTGGGGATTGTTAAATAAGAGGGTGGGGGGGGGGGGTGTTGGGAATCGAATTATTCATCCCTAGGATGAAGTGTTAATATCTTTTACTCATGACACTATCATTGAAGGTATCTCTATAGGGTGAACCTTCGCCTCTGACGGAACAGTCGAATTGTATCACTATTTCATTTCTGTTTTTGCATTTGAGATCAGCACCTTTCGGCCAGAAAGCCAGGCGATCATTGCTTTAAATAGAATATAACAAGGATAATTAAGCACCAAACTCAAAGGCAACACAGGCATCCCATGTTGTGTTACAGAAGGACGTTTTAGACAAATCCAACAATGAGACATTTAATTTCTTGTGATAGGCGTTCATCATTTGTATGGCAACATTTGTATGGTACTCTTTAGAAAGGTGGTCGTGCAGATCTTTAGTAAGCATAGTGTTGCTCGAACTCAGTCATTTTGGGAAGCATAGATTATACAAGTAGATGATAACGGCTATTAGCGTAGTAATGATTGTCAGGGCAAATGATATGCACAATTTCTTTGTCAGCAGTGTTCCCTTCCATGTTGATTGTTTCTCCTGAGTAGTTGGGCCGCTTTGTTCCTTATTCGTCTGTAATCAGTACACAATCATAGGACATGTCAGTATCTTTCTGTGGAAGGGGCAAGAGAGTCGCTGGATTAAGTGTGTTACATTGATGTATGGTAAAGCTAGGACTGAACAAACATAATTCAATGTATTATTCTGTTATTTGTCAAATGTTGAGTTTGCATTTTGTTTAATTAGCAATATATCTACAGAGTGAGGTACATATAGATGTACTTTGTGTCCTAGAATCAGTATTTCTGCTTGTTTTAGGGAAACAGTTGCTGTCCAGTTTCACGCAGACATGATGATATGGCTCGAGCAACCAAGTCTAAGGTGGTGGAAAAATAAGAGCAGGGTCCTTTCCTGTCACCCTGTGTTGTGCAAGAACAACAGGTGAGCTCCCATCTTATTCATGTACAAAAAGATTACGTTGGTTAGTATAGTCGGGTATTACAAGAGCAGGAGCATCACAAACTGCCGGTTTGATTTGCAGAAAACTATTCTGATGTCCAGTTAACCATGGTAAAGGTGTGGGGGGTGTCTTTAGTTGTGAGGTTTAGCAAAGGTTTGGAAAGAAGTGAAACGTTTGGAATCCATTTCTGCAATAACCTGCCATACACAGAAAGGCTTGTACTTGCTGTGTTGTAAAGGGGATGAATATACAATATAGCTTTCACTCTTTGGAAGTAAACTCTTCTTTCCCCCATCAACAGGAGTTGTCCTAAATAACCAACCTCCTGTTGAACAAATTGCAATTTAGTGGGAGATAACCTGTGGCCATGTTTGGCAATGAAATTTAGTAATGCAACGATGTCAAAAGCACCGTCTGTTTTACTGATGCTCGCCAATAATATTGCCTCTTGCTTGCTGGAGCAACACTTAACTCTAACTCCTTGTGTTTCTTATGCTTAGTTCGTCCTGTGCCTGTCTCTCAGCGCAGTATTGGGCAATGGCCAATACTTCTGTTAGTGGTTTTACTCCCCATTTTGGCTCATAGGTATGGATGGATAATCTTATACATTCTTGGAGGCCATTTACAAAACAACTGGAGAGGGCCTGTTGGGGCCCCTCTCGTCAGAAGCATCCAACAGGCAGAGAACACTTTGTATCCGGGAGAACGCTGGTATCTTTTCTTGTTTGCAGTTGTTCAATTTTGTCCACTCCAGTCTCTTAAGGGGCACTACCTCTTGCAATCAAACCATTAATTTGCCTTACAGGGCCACTTGACTATCAGCTCTCCCTGCATCTCCTGTAGAATTCATTTTGGTCCAGTCAACATTTGCGAAGTGTTCTTTCCTACACTTCTTCCATATATCAGGTAGGAGAAAGCAGGAACAGATTTGGTTTTTATGCCATTCCATCTTAACTGGCCTATGCGCCATATCTTTCCTGTTCTGGAATACCATTCATCAGGGCTTTCCTTTATATCAGGATAGTCTTTGGAAAAGGCAAGGAGTTCTGTTTTAGTCCATGGGACACGTACATGATAACAAGGGTTATTGGCGTCAAATCCTGGTACTTCACTCACAGGGGCCATCATAGAGGCACTTAAGGATTGGTACATGTCAATACATTCCAGATATAAGGCAAACGTAGAATTACATTCAGGTTCCATCAGGCCAAATGTCTCTGATTTGCTGTAATAATGGGTATAATTATTTGGCAGCGTCAGGTCCTCCGTCTGAACGTGTTTAAACCTAACTGAATTAGAACTGATGCATGGGGGGGGGCGGGGTATAACCTTTCCCAATTTGTATATTATAGATTTTTTCACTACATTTTCATAGGTGTTCAAATTCCTAGCCTCCTTATGTGTATATTGCTTTGTGCCATGTTTCATGCAGTTCCTAACAAATATTTTAATTTGCTCTCCCATTTCTGGTATTATGGTGCTTCTTAACAAGTTAGTACTGTGGGTGGGTCCCCCTGCAGAAATAAAATTGGGAGACCGCAATTAAACACAGTTGTGGAGGTATATTTATTTAAGCTTAAGCCTGAGAGAGACAAAGCATTTGTTTCCAGGTACACTCTACCAGACATATCTGGTGCAAACCACTTATACCATTTAAACATCATTGATATATATTGAAATATCTGAGTCAGACATGCATGCACATAATAGATTGTGCAAGCTAAGCTGAAGTAAAAAATGTACAGGAATATCATCAATATATAATAGGGTGGTCCCAGTATTATAACATCAAAAGTGTCAGACAAAGAGAAAAATTCACAATAGAATTCAATTGCAAAAAGCAAAATGCAAACACCACTTTTTGGTTGTTTCAGTGTTATTTAATCACACTGAAACTGATCGTTTTTTCCTCAGGCAAAAACTTAAGGGTATACATTTTTAACATAGTTCAACATGACGGTGCCCAAAGTGTGAAGAAGTGTAGGGGGAGGCTGGGATTCAGGTGGGGTAGTGAGGTAAGAATAAAATGGTGACAAAAAAAATCAGTCAGTTCCGGCATATATTCTTCATATGCCTGTAAAACAGGTAATCAAAAACACATTCATCACAGTACAAAATATCTGTACAACATTGCCATGTAGCACAGGGTTTCACAGTAAGGTAAATTCTGTTGAAAGGACTGGCAATTAACAAGTGTAGACATTTCGACCCCAAATGTTGTGTAGGTTTGTTCTGCCTTACTCGAGGGGTCTTCCTCGGGACAGTGGTGTATGGTGAAGGGGGACCTAAAAAGGACAAAGGATGTGGTATCATATCCAAGCGGAGATTATAAACAACGTAAACGTAGTCCCATGTGCTGGGCTGGACCATTATAGTTATTGTGAATGAAAAAAAGGAGATTCTCACTAATTAATGGAGGAGAATCAAGGGGCTCCGTAGCTCTCAAAGGATTGGTGGCAAGAGTGAGAAGACACCTGTAGGAGTAAGGTGACTGTCAGCCATGTGGTCCACAATGAATAGAAAAACAAAATGAAGCTTCAGGGTCATAACACTTACTCAAGGTGCCAACAAAAGGCAATCCAAGCAAATCAAGGATCCATCATTAAAGAGGCGGCAACATCCAGTGTCTTTAATCACATACAAGTAAAGGTTCCCGAATCAATCAAGGGAGAAATTAAGAATCAATCTGGGAGGAGTAAAACAAACCATATTATAATGGTCCAGCCCAGCACATGGAATTATGCTTACCTTGTTTTTAATCTCAGCTTGGATATGACACTGCATCTTTTGTCCTTTTTAGGTCCCCCTTCACCATACTCCACTGTCCTGAGGAAGACCCCTCGAGTAAGGCCAGAACAAACCTAAACAACATTTGGGGTCGAAACGTCGACACTTGTTAATTGCCAGTCCTTTCAAAAGTACATTACCTTACTGTGAAACCCCGTGCTACATGGCAAAGTTGTACAGACATTTTGTACTGTGATGAATGTGTATTTGATTACCTGTTTTACAGGCTGTTAGACCTGTCTGCTTCTGGGAAGACTCTAACCACCATGACTTATTTTTGTCCCCCTTAGCCTCCCAGAGTTTCTATTTTTATTTTTACATATGTCCATCAGGAGTTTTTTTATGCTGTCAGGGGGCTAGGTGTTCCTTGGCGATGACGCCATTTACCCCTCATCACTTGTGAGGCCTAGTCACCCCCTTGAAACTTTAGAGATCTCCAGAGACCTAAAATGGTGTCCACCAACTGTCATAACGGACACTACTGGAGGATAGGTCCATAGGATAGCATTAGGGAACCTTCTGGAATCTACTAGAGACTTCTGCAGGTCTCAGGCCAACCTATATAAGGCCAGTGACCAGCAGCCATTTTGGGCTGACCAGAGTAGAGGAGTGAGGCAGTGGTGAGAGGAGGTGGACACACTGAGAGCGGCTAGTTTGTCACTGAGGCTGACAGTTACTTCAGAAGATTGTTCCCCCTATCGCCTCTGACCGATCCCTCTCCCAAAGACAACAACTAATGACAAGGAAAACGAGTTACTGGAGGAAGAAGACCCTTTTATCTCAGGGCCCCAGTAAAACCACTCAGAACACCCTTAATTGGGGGTATTTCTGCATGTCAACTCCCAGCGCTGTGCTTACCAAGTTCGTGGAGTAGCTGAAGTGGAGACGAGTGTCTGTGGCACCCTGGCGACCTGAGGAGCGTAGGCGCCGTGTGGGGACATCCTTCCTGTGAGGCCAAAGTGAGGAGGGACTGAAGGGAAGCAGCGGCGCTGCTCCGACCGGCATCGGGACCCCGGGGGCACCGGCCGCGTCAAGTGAAGGAGGAGGCGCGTCCGCGCATGTCCAGCACCGAGACGCTTTGGTGAGGCAGGAGGGGCCTAGGTTCGAGCAGGCCCAGGAGAGCAGCGTCTACCCCGAGAGGCGAGGTCCACGCAGGCGCCGAGGAGCAGAGCGACGTGGGAGGCGGAGTTCAGGAGAGCGTCGCGCATGCCCGGTGAAGTGTCGACTCACCACGAAGGAAGCTGAGGAGAACCGGCGGGACAGCCTCACATCAGGAGAGCAAGGAGCGAAGGCGCCGATCGGCAGCGAGGCCCCCTTCCATCGCCAGCGGTGAAAAGCAGAGGCACAACGGGTAGAGAGAAGCGCACACCGCCCCTTCAAGCTCCAGTCACCAGAGTCAGTGCAACGCGCTGACTACCAACCCGATCCCTTCGGCCCAGCGCTACACAGTGGGAGCGCGCCTGGAACAGAGAAAGCTCTTCAAGCCCCACAAGTAAGCCGGGTAGTTGAGGGGGAAGCGGGAGACGGCAGTGTTGTATGCCGAAGGAGCCAGACAGTGGGGAAATAACCCCAACAAGTAACTGAACAGTGGAAAGCCTAATTGAAGGGAAAACAAGCTAGTGAACTGGCCAATAAAGAGTCAAACCTTTCCATTAACTGTGCAAGGGGGAGAGAAGTGAAAGTGGTAAAGGGAACCACAAGGTTCCTGGGCTGAAGCCCTTACAGAGCTTTGGTAACGGAGGGAGTAGATCCTCTACCAGTTAGGGGTACCTTGCTAATATTATTGTGTCTTTCCTTCTAGTCACATTACTGGTGGGTAATGCTGTGAGGTTCTACAACCAGGTCATTCTGTTGGGCTGAGCAGTGCTTAAGAGCTGTGGGGTAATGTACCTGCAAATGTGTCTTTAAAAACATATTACACTGCCAGACTGTATTTTGCCTTCCTGTAAAATTATTAGTGAAGTGTCTTGTGTCTTAAATAACTACAGAACCTAAATGTACCTTTGATTCTCAAATTCTGAGCAGGAAAAATATTGAAGAGTAATTTAAATTTCATGTGGATGTGTAATTTGATTGTCTTTTATCCCTGACTAAAAAGCATAACAAGAAGAGCATATTATTTTTATATAAAGGTAACGGTATTTTTCCAAACAGAGGTGTTGTGTCTTTATTTTGGTGGTTCATCACTGTGTTACTGTGGGTAAGACTTGTAAGTACTTAGCCAACGCCTGGAGTTAGCTGTAGACCACTACTGTGCCAAGCTACCATATGTAGGCTTGGGTAATCCAGGTCCAACATAATTGGTGTTTCAGCGGTGGGATAGCGGATCTGTACTTACACTTACTTATTAGTAACGCAGTGACAACCACGAGACCCCACCTGGAGTTTTCTCCCTGCGGCCCTCCTAATTTACATTTTTAATTTTTCTAAATTGACTTCTGGCGGTGGGTGGAGGTTGACCTTGGGTCACTCTGTGGATTTCTCCTGTGTAGCATTTTATACTTCAAATAAGAATGGAGATAAATGTGGAAGAGCTAGACAATTATACTGTGCCTCAATTGAAAGAATGGTGTCAGCAGCAGGGGGTGTTTTTCAAGAAAGGCGCCAGAAAAGTTGAGCTGCTGACCAGTATTCGGGCATGGGTAGAGGCTCATTCCGGGGAGGAGGTAGATCCTGAAGAGAGTGACAAGGACACTGTCCTGGAGACCACAACACTGTACCAGGCGGGAGGGGAGAACCTAGTAACAGGTCCTAGAACACCTTCTAGAGTGGGCAGTAGTGTGTCCGAGAGGGGCCTGACCGACGCCGAGTTAGAAGACAGGAGGGAGGAGAGGAGGATGAGAATAGAACTAGCCAGGATGGACATGGTGAGGGAGGAAAAGAGGTTGGAGCATGAGCGGACCATCAAAGAGATGGATTTGCAAGCCCTGAATTTACGTACCCCCAAACCAGAGGATGGTGGCAGCGATAACCAAACCAACACCCGAGAACCTAGACCGTACCTACCAAAAGACATTATGGCTTGTTATGTACCCAGCGACGACATTGCTAAATGGCTAGCCGCCTACGAGGTCTCGCTGAGGGCCCATGGGATTCTGGAAGTCCACTGGGGAGGTGGGTTATACAAATACATGCCCCCCACTGGCAGGGATACTTTGTTGGCCCTTGACCAGAGTGAACAGACCTACTATCCGGCTATGAAATTAGCGCTGCTCAAGAAGTTTGGGTTGACCCCCGAGAAATATAGGCAAAAGTTCCGGGGCAGCTACAAGCTGGGCACACAAAACTGGGTAGATTTCTTGGACTACTCCAGGAAGGCCCTGGAGGGTTGGGTAAGAGGCAGCGAAGTAGGGGACTATGAGGGACTATATGACCTCATACTCAAGGAACACCTACTCGAGAAGTGTCTTCCCGAGCTAAGACAGCATCTGGTGGACAGCAAGCTGACCAGCCCCAGGAAGCTTGCTGAGGAGGCGGACATCTGGGTTAGTACCCGGGTGTCGACTAAGGGGACTGAGGGAATTCCCAGAAGCAAGGACAGGGCGCCCCCCAGAAGAAAGAGGGAGGGGAAATTAAGAGGGAGTTCTCAAAAGGGCCACAAAATACTTCGCAAGGAAGGGGCAGAGGATTCATCCCTAGGAGTAACCCCCCTCGCAACCCTACCCCTGGCCAAAGCCAGCAGCCAAGGGTTGTTCATTGTTTTGAGTGTGGTGGTGTGGGACACTATAAAGGAGATGTGAGATGCCCAAAAAGACCACCCCTCCCACTGGAGGAAAAGCCCCGGGAATCACTAGTGTAGTGCTCGGGGAGGAGATGCCTTTGGTTAATGGAGGGGAGCGGGCGGGTGTCACTTTAGTGTCCCTGGGAGATAAGGAGATGTTTCCCAAGACCCAGCTGCCCTCCAATACTATTAAGTATGAGCAGTGGGTCACCATCAATGGCCGTAGAGGGGAGGCTCTGAGAGACACAGGAGCCAGCATGACTATGGTAAGGAGTCAGCTGGTGTCTCCAGAGCAGGTCATCCCAGATGTACTCCATCCCGCCGTAATGGCTGACGGCAGATTGGGCCACTACCCTGTGGCTGAGGTTCCCTTTGAGTGGGGAGGGGTTGCAGGTCCACTTCGAGTTGCCGTAAGCCCTGCCGTGCCTGTTGACTGCCTGTTAGGGAATGATATGGAGCACAATGCTTGGAGGAGGGTGGAGTACCAGACTCACTCTGAGATGCTGGGACCCCCTGACTGGACTTGTGTCAGCACAAGGTCAGCGACTGCCCGAAGGGGGAGTTCATTTACGCTGGAGCCTGGAACAATGGCCCAGCCGGCTGCCAGAGAGGAGAAGGACAGGAGGCCGGAGGACCCTGCCTCGACATCTCCACCTCGTGAGACAGCTGGACCACCTGCAGAGGTGGATCTGGAGTCCACAGGGGAGAATGTTGCTTCCTTGGAGAACCTACCCATACCTACTGAATGGCATGTGGAGGGAGGTCCTTCCAGGGAAGAATTCTGTGAAGCTCAGAAAGAGTGTCCTACTCTCGAGGGGCTGCGGCAACAGGCCAACGCCCAGGCAGCAGGAAACATTGAAGGAAGCTACCGGATTTACTGGGAGGATGGACTCCTCTACAGTGAGCCCAAGGCACCTGGCCATGGTTCAGCCAGAGCCTTGGTAGTCCCTCAATGCTTTAGAGCCTTTCTACTGGAACTGGCTCATGAGATACCATTGGCAGGACATCTAGGACAGGACAAGACCTTTGCCCGGCTTGCCCCCCACTTCTATTGGCCTCGAATGAAAGTGGCGTCTGACACATACTGTCGGACGTGTGTGTCCTGCCAAGCTAGTGGGAAAACAGGAGTGAAGCTTAAAGCTCCCCTGGAACCACTACCTGTCGTTATGTGGAAAATAAGTACAAACTTGGTGAACATTATCGGCGCCATCTTGCCCCTTTCCAAGCCCATTCGTGCGCGTAAGCGGCAGCCATTTTGAGCACCATGGCCTCCCTGCCCCTCGCGGATAGCCAGCGCGTCTCTCTCTCTCTCTCTTAACCTCGCAAGCATTCCCCCGCACGCTGACAACCCCCGCTCTCTCATGCCTTGGCTCATAAACCCCTTTTCGGCGCAGCTTCACCACGGAATCCCATCCTGTTCCCAGCGCGACACCTCCCATCATTCCTTTCATGGCCTCAAACCCTTCTGATGCAAACCCCTTTTCCTGTGTCCCCGTTTGTCTTCCCTGTTCCCAGGCCGCCACCTGGCTCTGCGGATACTGTTTATTACCCCGTACAGTAGGAAGTTTCCCCTCCCCATCAAAAGACCCCCGAACCGATCAAAGCCCCCACCCCATGAGATCCGATCAACCCCATGCATTCCGTGAATCGGCGGAATGCCCTGCTGTGCGACAACCATCACCTGTTGTGACCGGGGTGGGGAATCCAACTGTAAATGTATGTGGGAACGGGTCTGAAGGGGAGATTCCGAGGATGTTCTTTCAAGTACTAAAGTATTGCGAGAATGTGTTATGTGCAATAAAGGTCATAAACCCTAGTATAAGAGGCCAGGCCTCAGAGATGTGGTTAGAGCACCTCGTGACGATACTTGCTGTCTGAATTGAAGTGTTCTCCTCCGGAGAGAATAAAATCCTCGTTTCCTGCCTTCCAGTCTCCAGCGCCTGCTTCTTCATTGATTAATATTGGTGGGTCATAGAGGCGATACCGCCGGGCAACATAAAAGGGTCTTTGGTTACCGGTTGTCTTTGGAACCCTTTTTAACAATTGGCGTCCCAAACGTGGGGCCCATCAGCGACTCGTGGATCCAGTGGGAGAGGTCCCGACGACAGAGTGAACGACTGCAACGATCGGAAGGTACCCTGTCCGATAGACCCTCGTCTGACAGCCGATCATCCGAACTTCACTGGTTCCGAAGAGACCTCTCTCGAGTGATCTGCGGTCCTGACTGGGAACCATCAGGAGTGCCACGAGAAGTACGAAGAGAAGAGGACGATCGGGCGCTGGATTCGGAAGACGAGAAACTGTCCATGCGGTCCGGGTAAGGTCGTGTAAACACGACGAATTGCGAAAGTGATAGATAGTTGAAAGTGATCGATAATTGTTGAGAAAATACTAGTATTACTTTGTGTTAATTTATTGGAGATTCACTGTCTACAAACGGAGAAACAACAGGCTCTCCCTTTATAAACAGCGAAGGATAGGTACGCACCCGTCGGACCTATCTTTCTCCCCCACTAAACAATTGCCCCTTCTCCCCATTGATTAACTGTTATAGATTGTTTTCTGGAGATTCTCTGTCTGCAAACAGGGAAAAATAGGTCCCCTCTTTACAGATAGTGAAAGAGTAGGTGACGCGAACTTTTGCGAGCCTACTTATTCTCCCCATTGACCATATTGATTTTTTATTTTTGACCTAACGTTGATTGCTCAGAATTGGTTCATGAGGTATTCACTACGTGCAAACAACGTAGAATAGAAATATTCTGTCTAGTCTTTGCGCGCAGTGATAAGATAGGTAGTGCTGACTATTATCCCATTGTGATCCGTCATGCCTGTCTTCTCCCCACTGGTCAGTAGCCTGTTTAGCCCGGACCGCTTATTAGAGATGAACCATCCGGCTCCGCTGGAAGGCACCCCTAATAAGGACATGTTCATGAAGCATGGATTAATCGCTATAGCCTACAGTGAACTATGGCATAAATATACGAAAAAGGATCGAGAAAGTCAGTGGCCACTGAGAGGATCCTTTGATCTTGACAAAATAGAAACGGTAGAAATAGCCCTTCGTAGGAATGAAACAACACCTATTATGCTCGATAGTCTCGGCATGTGGCGCAAAGAAGCCACACGACGAAGGGAAGGCGACGAATCTAGAAAAGATGAGGGGACACGACGGATAGCCCTCCAAACGTCTAGTAGGCAAAGGGAAGGGCCAGCGATGGCACAGTCCCGAGGAGTAGACATGGAAAGAGAACGGTGTAGAGGGATGTGCCGACAAGCCAACCCCGGAACACAACGACCCGAAGGTAATCCCCCGACATTACGCACAGGACGGACAGATGTAAAACAAAACCAATGTGCTTTCTGTAAATGTCTTGGACACTGGAAAGCCCAATGTCCGATTCTGCAAAGCATAGGTAAGAATGGAAGGTTGACAGAAAGGACGGACCGACAGAAAGGAAAAAGGCGTGAGATAAAAACCAATCAGACTAGTACAGACAGGACCACCCCGTTTGATTATGCTCGATGGCACAGATTTCGTCAGACCAATTTTAACGACATGTTAGAGTTCTGGGACTGATTGCTCTCTGTTGCTCCCCCACTCTGAAAAACAAACACAACTGCAGGTCAGTGTAAACAACCCCCCGTTAGAGAAAAGACTCAAGAAAGCCAAGCGTCTATTATATAACTTAGGATTTAATTACGGTAAAACACACAACCAACAGTAAATAGAATAACTAGTAGAACTCTCTAAAAAACAAACTTTACTAATAGGAAAAATACAAAACATATTATGCTCACTCCGGAAGTCTTCCGATGTAACAGTTTGATGGTCCCGCCCATCCGAAACACATCGCACGTGTGGGGCGGGGCCTGCCAGCAACCATGAGCCAAAAAGAGATCGCTGGCGAGAAGGTACTGGAGACCCCACACAGCGGGCAATGAAATGGTCTTCCCATACTGCCCTTCCAGGGATGGCGTCCCCCGGACCGCGAGTAGGGAGGGGGCGGATGAAAATGACCCCCTCCCTTGTATCTCCTGGTCCGGCCATCACGAATTCCTCCATCGAACGGATGCAGGGTGGGCAGGGAGGAAGAGGCGACGCGGACGAGCCTCTTCCACCTCCACAGGTAGGAGGCTTCCCTGCCCTGGCCCGACGCCGATGTCCTCCAGCCGGGCGACGGCCATATTTCCGCAACACAGGACACACAATGCCCGACTCGTATATTTTCTCAGTACAGGATATACAAGACCCGGCTGGTATACTTGCGTAGTACAGGACACACAATGTCCGACGGGCATATTTACGGAGCACCGGATGTACAGTGGTCCCCCAAGAGTCGGAATCAGGGGTGTAGGGTGGTCATCATGTGCGCCCCTGATTCCAAGGGACGGTGTAGGATGCGCCGGGAGAGGGAGACAGCACGGGTGAGCCTCCCTCACCTCCCCAGATGAAGGCTCCACTGCTGCACCCTGGCGCCCCGAACCAAAATGTCCTGCTCCAGCAGCATGATGCTCTGTCTTTCGCCATCACAAGAAGTTTCTTCCACTCCTGATGGATACGGCAAAGGTGGCTGCCACAGGGTCTCAAAATGGCGTCTGGGCCCTCGAAAGGCGGGTCTAGGCCGCTGGAGTAACTTTGTCCGAAATTGCAACTCGGGCACTTGCCCACCTGGGCGCAAGCCCCCACCATCGACAAACATCCCCTCGACTTTGAAGATTCTATCAAAGTCCCAAGAGCCCTCGGCCCCTTCAGGCTTCCGGTGAGGAACAGTTGCATTGATCTCAAATGAAATAACCACGGCACAGCAACAAGATGGCGGTGCTCTCGTGTCTGCATCAGCTTCCGTCTGAACCACCCAGGAACATTATGGGCTAACGAACTCGAGCAAGTTCCGGCTGAACATCAACATGACCCGGTAAGAGAGACTCTACCCCCTCCCTCTCTTGATTGACGGTCCACACCACCAGCCCCTCTGTTAGCACAGTTTTCTTTTGAACTGCCGAAAGGGACTCTGGTCCAACCGCCAATTGTCGGGGATATTTTGCCCCTGATGCTGCTTCCGGACTAAACCGGCCTCGCCCAAAATGGCGCTGGTATCAATGGAAACTAACGGATGCCTCGTGGTGTTCCTTAGCTAATGAAACTTGATGTACTAAGATATATATATATATATATATACGAACCATTGCGCACTCGATGTTAAAGGGAGGAGGGTTCACTTGGCGAACATTTAAGAAGGGTTCCGTAAAATGTTGATTTCAATGAACAATTTATTTTTTTGATATTTGTTGTAACTGATACATAACGTCGCTCATGATGCACACCCGCGGTTTACATCTAGGAAATGTGATTACGATGAGCTTGACTGTGTTTCCATTTATGAACTGAAATGCCCCTGATTCCTTCGTCACGCAATGAAATGTTTTTGGTTACTTGCAAATAATTAATTAGACCTTTTTACATGTTCTTGTGCTACAAAATAACCCCCTACTGTATGTGCTTCCATCGACGACATGTCAGACCAAAATATGAATTGCGCTCTCACATTTTACGTACTGAATAATTCTACAAATAAAGGTCTTAAAAAGCTATGGATAGGCATCGCATACTTTTGTAAATGCGGGTATCGGTGGGAGGGTTTTTCTGTGCGCAACTGTTCTGCTCTTTTTTTAAGGTTATCCGAGAAATGATTGTTCGGCCCTGGGTTGATGGTTGAATCAAAGGTATGATACGCTGCCTCCAAGATATGCGACTAAGCTCAGGAACTGACGTATGAAGAAGGACCTCGACTTCTGAGAATGGGTAAAGTAAAACGGTGTGATCGATAAAATATTATAAAGATATGGTGGTCGAAGGTACTAAGGTACAGGGTTGAACGAAGAACTGATATGCCCTAGAACATCACAGCTTTGGGAATGATTTAGGGATCCCGATGGCCGGATACATCTCACTACACACGATCCTTAATGCCATCCTCGAACCTCCCCATGAACCACCTATCACATTGCCTGCTCCCATGACTTTAGGAAACCAGAACCCTAAGGGATTATATCCCGAAGAGATAAGTACGAGTATGTGGTAAGTAAAGGACTTTCGTGCCCATACATTTGATGTGTTCGAATGTTGTCCCCCTACCTCCCCTTTTTCCCCTTTTTCCCTCTGCAGGTTACATTAGAATCCCGATTAGAGTATCATAAGGGATCTGGAACCACGTCACGCCCGATGCATGAAAACGGACTACCGCTGCAAGACGACACAAAAAGGACGCCCTACCCGATGCACGACCTTTTTTGTACTAGATCTAATGCTTTTCTGTCCCAAAACTGCATGCTTTTTTACATCCTAACACAGACCCGAAACGTCTAACGTTGGGTAACGCACTGAATAGCCCAAACAATACACGGTCATTCTCTATGTCCCATGTGTACTATTTTGCCTATTGTCTCTCTCTCTCTCTCTTTCTCTCTTTCTCTCTCTCTCTCTCTCTCTCTCTCACTCTTTCACCCCTCCACACTTTCCCTCTTCCTAGCGACTGGCACCTAATTGGCGAACCTGGTGCACCCCCTGATTGGCCCCAAATACCACAAGTATTTGCACAAATTTGTCCTAAATAAAATTGTATCGGTACCACGTTACTACCTCTCCTTTTCTACTAAAATATGGATGAAATTTAAATTGACCGATAAGAAAGGGACAGGTAAGACGACTAAGGTTCCCTAAATTTGACCCACTCTCAGGGAACTATTTGTCAGTGGCTTCTGTGATAAAATGTGTCTGTGGTAATGCGACCGTCCCCATTGAAAATTGTCTCCGTACCCCAAGCTGTAAGAAATGATCGAGACACCCCCATCTACCCAAAATGCCCCCAGTTTGGTATCAGCTGCCCTGAACGAGAACTTGAAAAACGCCCCTTGCTCTCCTAATCGCTTTTCATAAGATCCCACCTTCCCCGAGGATAAGTTTAATAATTATCGCAAACCACCCCCCCCCCCGAGTTTTTGTAGTAACCAGGTTGCGAGGATTTATATAGAAAGTTAGAAAGATGTATGCAAAGTAAAAAAAAAAAAAAAATTAGATCGAAAATCGAAAGACCTTGTTGCTATAAGCCTTGCTGAAAATAAGATGTTTTGATGTAATGAAAACTTGTTTAGCCTATGTTCTTCCCTCAGAAGGATGCCTATCAGACTATGGTGAATAGCACATTGCACTTTTTGTAAAATACAAGGCCCTGAAGACCAGCCTAGCCTTGCAAGACTCGTACTAGGGAAATGGGTCTCTGCCAGAAGAACTGACATCTACTATAATAGACATATGACAAATGAACGTAATAATCATCAAAGCGTCAAAGAATTAGCCCACAAAAGGAAGTTGTAAGGAATCCAGCAAAAATCCATCATCAATTGTTTATACGTAAGCCACAAAAATCTCAAATGTAGCGAGTGCTTACCCCAGTTGCTTGGTGTTGGGAGAGAAAATAGATTTATGTAATTACCTTTTTCTGCAAAATCTCTAAAGACTGTCTTTTCAACACTCATTTAAGGGTATCACTGTCGGAGGGGAAAGAGACCGGATGTGGGAGCACGCGGCCTGACTGCGGATTGTGGAACATCAGCGACGGAGGCCGAGGCGAGACCACAGCAGTAAGGAGTCGCAGGACGGGGCACTGTTTCAAACAAAGCTAAGGAAAGGGCTGACCTGAAGCCCCTGCTCTATGATCAACGTGTGCCAAAAAGTCCCCGCTCTCTGAACATGGTTACGGACCCGCCTGTCGCAAACCCTCCGTCCCCCTGATCTGTTCCCGACTTGGCCTTGCTCCATCCCCTCCTCCTCCGACCTACCATAAGGACTGTTCACACCCGCACCTTTCCACCCGAACTCCCAAGTTCCTCCAAATCCTACTGAACTACCCAGAGAAGAGTACTCCCTGCGTCAGAAGGGAGGGAGCTCCGACTAAGTAGACCACGAACTATGTTAAATCCCAGAACGGTGACCTAGAACTCCACCAAGGATCGCCCCCGAAGAAAAGATAAACAAAGTCTGTGGTTCTGCCCGCTACCAAACACCCTGAAGATGATGGAAGCAACAGGAAATGCCCACCACAGAGACTCAAGAAACGAACAGATCTCACAATTCTGGAACAATTGCACTTTCCATTGCAAAATCTATGCTCTACATTACGGAAGAAGATGCACCTGCTCCAAAACCGTAACGCATTTCTCCTACGAGGTCTGGCGAAAACCAAACAGAATGCACCCCTACCCGCAGACCCCCAACGACTCAATCCACATGAACATTTCTGTTGATAGGTAATCCAGGTGCTCAACAGTGCCGACAGAAGACGACAAAGGACAACGAGAACTCTGATATATATTTTTACTGTATCTCATTTCTCTCCCAACCACCATTGGACTGACTATGCACCCGCCGTATACAAAAAGGACTTACTTATATGATAACTTACCAGTTCTTATTCTATGATCTGTACCCAACGCCCTCGCTACATAATTCTAGTCTGATATTGCATTACGATGACTTTTTCTGCAACCAACTTAACGATGAACCTGCCTACTAAATGATGAGATTTTTCAATATGATGTTTATAATGTGATGTTTATGTACAGTTCTTTCGCCTAAGTCCCCTCTCCCTTACTTATGATCGCTGCATATAGGTGTAGATAGGAAATAGGCCAGCAAGATGTCTTGGAAATGTTAAAGGGAGGACTGTGGAAAATAAGTACAAACTTGGTGAACATTATCGGCGCCATCTTGCCCCTTTCCAAGCCCATTCGTGCGCGTAAGCGGCAGCCATTTTGAGCACCATGGCCTCCCTGCCCCTCGCTGATAGCCAGCGCGTCTCTCTCTCTCTCTCTTAACCTCGCAAGCATTCCCCCGCACGCTGACAACCCCCGCTCTCTCATGCCTTGGCTCATAAACCCCTTTTCGGCGCAGCTTCACCACGGAATCCCATCCTGTTCCCAGCGCGACACCTCCCCTCATTCCTTTCATGGCCTCAAACCCTTCTGATGCAAACCCCTTTTCCTGTGTCCCCGTTTGTCTTCCCTGTTCCCAGGCCGCCACCTGGCTCTGCGGATACTGTTTATTACCCCGTACAGTAGGAAGTTTCCCCTCCCCATCAAAAGACCCCCGAACCGATCAAAGCCCCCACCCCATGAGATCCGATCAACCCCATGCATTCCGTGAATCGGCGGAATGCCCTGCTGTGCGACAACCATCACCTGTTGTGACCGGGGTGGGGAATCCAACTGTAAATGTATGTGGGAACGGGTCTGAAGGGGAGATTCCGAGGATGTTCTTTCAAGTACTAAAGTATTGCGAGAATGTGTTATGTGCAATAAAGGTCATAAACCCTAGTATAAGAGGCCAGGCCTCAGAGATGTGGTTAGAGCACCTCGTGACGATACTTGCTGTCTGAATTGAAGTGTTCTCCTCCGGAGAGAATAAAATCCTCGTTTCCTGCCTTCCAGTCTCCAGCGCCTGCTTCTTCATTGATTAATATTGGTGGGTCATAGAGGCGATACCGCCGGGCAACATAAAAGGGTCTTTGGTTACCGGTTGTCTTTGGAACCCTTTTTAACAGTTAGCACCCCCTTTGAGAGGGTGGGCATCGACATTGTTGGGCCATTGGATCCACCAACTTCAGCTGGTCACCGGTTCATACTGGTTTTGGTGGATCATGCCACACGGTACCCAGAGGCAATACCTCTGAGGACCATCACTGCACCTGTGGTGGCAAGGGCCCTGATGGGGATCTTTACCCGAGTGGGTTTCCCCAAGGAGGTCGTGTCCGACAGGGGGACTAACTTCCTTTCAGCGTACATGCGGGCTATGTGGAAGGAGTGTGGAGTTACCTATCGGTTTACCACTCCTTATCACCCACAAACCAATGGTCTTGTGGAAAGGTTTAACAAAACCTTGAAAGGTATGATCAGGAGTCTACCTGAGAGCCTGCGGAGGAAATGGGACATCCTCCTACCCTGTCTCTTGTTTTCTTACAGGGAAGTGCCACAAAAGGGAGTGGGCTTCAGCCCCTTCGAACTTTTGTACGGGCACCCTGTACGGGGACCTCTCAGCCTGGTGAAAGACGGATGGGAACGGACTCCCAGAAAGCTTCCCCAGGACGTGGTGAGCTACATGCTGGCCTTCCGGAGCCAAATGGCTAAGTTGTGGAAGCAAGCTTCAGACAACTTGGAGGCCAGCCAAGCAGTGATGAAAGAGTGGTATGACCACAACGCTCACCCAGTGGAACTGGAGCCTGGACAGAAGGTGTGGGTGATGGAACCTGGAGAGCTAAATGCCCTCCAGGACCGTTGGACAGGCCCCTTTGAGGTGTTGGAGAAGAAGGGGAAGTCTACCTACTTGGTGGATCTTAAGGCCCCGAGGCAGCCCCACAGGGTGCTGCATGCCAATCGCCTCAAGCCACATCATGAGAGGCCCGCGGTTGTCTTGATGATGGTAACCGATGGAGCAGAGGAAGAAGAAAGCGAACCTCTCCCTGATCTTCTCTCGTCCCAAGAAAAGGATGGGTCGGTGGAGGGAGTAATTCTCTCGCCATCCCTAACTCCTGAACAGCAGGGTGATTGCCGCCAGATTCTGGAGCAATTTTCTTCTCTGTTCTCCCTTGTCCCGGGTAGGACCCACCTGTGTACCCATGACGTGGACACAGGAGACAGCCCACCTGTGAAGTCTAAAATCTACCGGCTGTCGGACAAGGTGAAGGCCAGCATCAAGGGTGAAGTCGCCAAGATGCTGGAACTGGGAGTGATTGAACCTTCTGGAAGCCCTTGGTCTAGCCCGGTGGTTTTGGTACCAAAGGCTGCCCCACCAGGCACCACACCGGAATTGAGGTTCTGTGTGGACTACCGAGGCTTGAACTCAGTGACCAAAACTGATGCCCATCCTATCCCACGGGCGGATGAGCTGATTGACCGGCTGGGAGCTGCTCAATACTTAAGTACCTTTGACCTAACTTCAGGGTACTGGCAGATTTCCCTTACAGAGGAGGCGAAGGAAAGGTCAGCCTTCTCTACACCTGAGGGACACTACCAATTTCGCGTGATGCCCTTTGGGCTCAAGAATGCCCCTGCCACTTTTCAGCGGCTGGTGAACAGGGTCCTTTCTGGAATGGAAGCTTTTTCTGCTGCATACCTGGACGACATTGCTGTCTTCAGTAGCAGCTGGGAGGACCATTTGCAGCATCTGCAAGCTGTTCTACATGCCCTGCAACAGGCTGGATTGACAATCAAGGCCAGCAAGTGTCAGATCGGACAGGGGTCGGTGGTGTACCTAGGTCACTTGGTGGGCAGAGGGACAGTGCAGCCCCTCCAGGCAAAGATTGAGGCTATCATCGCCTGGGAGCCCCCCAAGACTCAAACAGAGGTCCGAGCCTTCCTGGGCCTCACTGGATACTACCGTCGCTTCGTGAAGGGGTATGGCACTATCGTGGCCCCTCTCACTGAGCTTACTTCCAAGAAGCAACCCCGACGGGTAGTCTGGACGGAGGCTTGCCAGCGAGCCTTCCTGACCTTGAAACAAGCATTGTGTTCCGCTCCCATTCTCAAGGCCCCTGATTTTGCTAGAGAATTCATTGTCCAAACAGATGCGTCAGAACATGGCATTGGGGCAGTGTTATCGCAGCTAAATGATGAGGGCTTGGATCAACCCGTGGTCTTCCTGTCCAGGAGACTACTTCCCAGGGAAAGGAGGTGGAGTACAATTGAGAGAGAAGCCTTTGCGGTGGTTTGGGCTCTGAAGAAGCTGCGACCATACCTGTTTGGTTCGCACTTCCTGGTTCAGACTGACCATCGCCCCCTTCGTTGGCTGATGCAAATGAAGGGGGAGAATCCCAAGTTGCTAAGGTGGTCCATCTCCCTACAGGGAATGGACTTCAGGGTGGAACATCGACCTGGGGCAGACCATGCCAACGCAGACGGTCTATCCAGGTATTTCCGCCTTAGTGATGAGGACTCCCAAGGGGTTGGGTAGTTCTCCCCACTTTCAGCTGGGGGGGACGCGTGTTAGACCTGTCTGCTTCTGGGAAGACTCTAACCACCATGACTTATTTTTGTCCCCCTTAGCCTCCCAGAGTTTCTATTTTTATTTTTACATATGTCCATCAGGAGTTTTTTTATGCTGTCAGGGGGCTAGGTGTTCCTTGGCGATGACGCCATTTACCCCTCATCACTTGTGAGGCCTAGTCACCCCCTTGAAACTTTAGAGATCTCCAGAGACCTAAAATGGTGTCCACCAACTGTCATAACGGACACTACTGGAGGATAGGTCCATAGGATAGCATTAGGGAACCTTCTGGAATCTACTAGAGACTTCTGCAGGTCTCAGGCCAACCTATATAAGGCCAGTGACCAGCAGCCATTTTGGGCTGACCAGAGTAGAGGAGTGAGGCAGTGGTGAGAGGAGGTGGACACACTGAGAGCGGCTAGTTTGTCACTGAGGCTGACAGTTACTTCAGAAGATTGTTCCCCCTATCGCCTCTGACCGATCCCTCTCCCAAAGACAACAACTAATGACAAGGAAAACGAGTTACTGGAGGAAGAAGACCCTTTTATCTCAGGGCCCCAGTAAAACCACTCAGAACACCCTTAATTGGGGGTATTTCTGCATGTCAACTCCCAGCGCTGTGCTTACCAAGTTCGTGGAGTAGCTGAAGTGGAGACGAGTGTCTGTGGCACCCTGGCGACCTGAGGAGCGTAGGCGCCGTGTGGGGACATCCTTCCTGTGAGGCCAAAGTGAGGAGGGACTGAAGGGAAGCAGCGGCGCTGCTCCGACCGGCATCGGGACCCCGGGGGCACCGGCCGCGTCAAGTGAAGGAGGAGGCGCGTCCGCGCATGTCCAGCACCGAGACGCTTTGGTGAGGCAGGAGGGGCCTAGGTTCGAGCAGGCCCAGGAGAGCAGCGTCTACCCCGAGAGGCGAGGTCCACGCAGGCGCCGAGGAGCAGAGCGACGTGGGAGGCGGAGTTCAGGAGAGCGTCGCGCATGCCCGGTGAAGTGTCGACTCACCACGAAGGAAGCTGAGGAGAACCGGCGGGACAGCCTCACATCAGGAGAGCAAGGAGCGAAGGCGCCGATCGGCAGCGAGGCCCCCTTCCATCGCCAGCGGTGAAAAGCAGAGGCACAACGGGTAGAGAGAAGCGCACACCGCCCCTTCAAGCTCCAGTCACCAGAGTCAGTGCAACGCGCTGACTACCAACCCGATCCCTTCGGCCCAGCGCTACACAGTGGGAGCGCGCCTGGAACAGAGAAAGCTCCTCAAGCCCCACAAGTAAGCCGGGTAGTTGAGGGGGAAGCGGGAGACGGCAGTGTTGTATGCCGAAGGAGCCAGACAGTGGGGAAATAACCCCAACAAGTAACTGAACAGTGGAAAGCCTAATTGAAGGGAAAACAAGCTAGTGAACTGGCCAATAAAGAGTCAAACCTTTCCATTAACTGTGCAAGGGGGAGAGAAGTGAAAGTGGTAAAGGGAACCACAAGGTTCCTGGGCTGAAGCCCTTACAGAGCTTTGGTAGCGGAGGGAGTAGATCCTCTACCAGTTAGGGGTACCTTGCTAATATTATTGTGTCTTTCCTTCTAGTCACATTACTGGTGGGTAATGCTGTGAGGTTCTACAACCAGGTCATTCTGTTGGGCTGAGCAGTGCTTAAGAGCTGTGGGGTAATGTACCTGCAAATGTGTCTTTAAAAACATATTACACTGCCAGACTGTATTTTGCCTTCCTGTAAAATTATTAGTGAAGTGTCTTGTGTCTTAAATAACTACAGAACCTAAATGTACCTTTGATTCTCAAATTCTGAGCAGGAAAAATATTGAAGAGTAATTTAAATTTCATGTGGATGTGTAATTTGATTGTCTTTTATCCCTGACTAAAAAGCATAACAAGAGCATATTATTTTTATATAAAGGTAACGGTATTTTTCCAAACAGAGGTGTTGTGTCTTTATTTTGGTGGTTCATCACTGTGTTACTGTGGGTAAGACTTGTAAGTACTTAGCCAACGCCTGGAGTTAGCTGTAGACCACTACTGTGCCAAGCTACCATATGTAGGCTTGGGTAATCCAGGTCCAACACAGGCATATGAGGAATATATGCCGGAACTGACTGATTTTTTGTCACCATTTTATTGTTACCTCACTACCCCACCTGAATCACAGTTTCCCTATATCCTTCTTCACACTTTGGGCACCATCATGTAGAAACGATGTTAAAAATGTATGTCCTTAAATTTTTGCCTGAAGAAAAAACGATCAGTTTCAGTGTGATTAAATAACACTGAAACAACCAAAACGTTGTGTTTGCATTTTGCAATTGAATTCAAATGTGAATTGTTCTCTTTGCCTGACACTTTTGATGTTATAATACTGGGACCACCCTATTATATACTGTCTAGCACCCAGGTCCCAGTGATTCTGGGTTTACCCTTTTGCATAAAAGGAATGTCATTAAAGCATGACTACATTCTCACAATGCTGAGGACAGGTGTGGGTTTCTATATCTGCTATTTGTCGTTTTTAGGTCTCAGCCTGCGATGGCCTGCGCTTGTGCAGTCTTGCTAGTGAGATTTAATGAGATAGAAAAGATCACTACTAGCGGGGTTAAGCCCCGGCCCTCTTCTCCATTGGCTGGCCTCCTAAACGGTGGCCAGCCATTGGAGAAGAGGTCCTAGTGACGTTCTTCTTCCTCACCAAGCCCCGTCCTTTTCAGATTGAGTTCCTTGACTTACTGCTTAAGTAAAAGGTTTCTTATCTTCTTTATGGTGCCAGATGGTCCCATAGAGAAGGAAGGAGGAAGTCGGGGTGCCCAGTCTGAAAAGGACGGGGCTTAGAGACAAAAGGCACCGGACATCTGAAGGGGCAGTTTCATCAGGGGAGGGGCATTACTTCCACCCCCCCTTAACCAGCCGTCTGTTGAAAATACTCTGGAACCTGTGTGTGTGAGAGACAAAAGGCACCGGACATCTGAAGGGGCAGTTTCATCAGGGGAGGGGCATTACTTCCACCCCCCTTCACCAGCTGTTGAAAATACTCTGGAACCCGTGTGTGTGAGAGAGAAACCTACGATACTGGTTGGTGCACACAGCTATGGAGTGAAGAGCACCAGAGACAGTGCTCACCCCCAGGGACATTCGATCTAGAATAAACACGGCGTGATGTGCGAGGGCGGAGCGCTTCACAGGCAAGAACCGCAAACATAAACGTGTAAGTTATTTATATGCGAGCATGTCCACCTGAGGGCACCTAGGCACTAGAAGTCCTAGAGGCAGAAAAGGGGAGCGGGACGTTTGGTTAAAAGGAGGAATTCTTTAGGCTTCTCTGGAAGAGCACGTAGTCGACAGAAGAGCAAAAGGTGTATGGAAAGGCACTCGCAACAATAAAACCATTACGTGCTCTAACATCACAATTCGATGCAGGGCATTTCCAGAGAGCTCTTCGTACATTACAACAGTCTGTGGGCTCACGTGAAGATGCGGCTCGTGCACACACACACACAGACCTGTACATACATTATTTGAAAGGTTGCTTCTCCAACATTAGGGACTCGCAAGGGGGCCCACTCGGGGGCTATCGCATGGTGCTAGCATATCTTAGGAGCAGGTGGAGTGGCGGGATCGGCCCCTTCCCATGCTCTTCTGCACTAGTGACTAGCAGGCCAGCAGTGAGCAGACCAGGCACCCTAGGGTCGTGCACCAAACTGCCCCCGCCACCCCCCTCTGGCCCCGTGAACAACTAGCGCCTCATGTGCCGTCAAGATCCTCCAGGCAGCTTGAATGTGATGCACCCCAGACTTCAAAAGCGTGCACACCCTGTGGATTTGCACAGATTGTAAATTGCCCATTATGCATTAAGCAGTAGCGGTGTCTGGCTTATTAAAGTGGGATAAACAACCTATGATAGACGTCTCCAGGCTCAGGAACATTTCAGCACTTCCGGAATGAGTGCAGCTCTTGGCAACATGGTCTGACCCTTGAAGAGGCCCACCGACGTTCTACGGGTCCATTCGAAACACGTGAAATCCATGTACCCTGCACACCTGGGGCGGGGGTGTCAGACTCTGGGCTCAGGGACCCCGGCACACTCCCCCAGAAGGATCAGACACACATCTTACCCCGTTGGCACGAAGGAGGGGCGCCAGGCCTGGACCGGGGCAGGTTTAGAGCATAGGCCAATGGTGTGCGCCTATCTACAGGGGGTCCTATAGGTGAGGTAATGAGTCACATGGTATAGACGGCCAGGCTTAAGGTGTTCTGAGCGAGGTGATATTTTGTGCTACAGCGATGCATTTTAGTAATAAATATTCAAATGTATAGTTTATTTTCCGGTTTACCCCTGGCACTCTTATGTTGTAGAGGTCACAGGGCCGACCGGGTACACAGTTCTGTCCTCACGGGGGACAGCGCCAAGAGGCCGGTCTGTGAAGGGAATGCAACAAGCGCCTGCCTACCAAGGGAATGTAAGCCTAGATGGCTGCCTGCCAAAGCATTGTTGCTGTAGACGCCAGGATGCCCTGAAAGTACAGTCTCAGATGTCTTAATACAAGGGAATGACTGTGGAATGTAACCATACATGTGTACACACTGGAATTACTAGATGATGTAACCTCCATAGCCAGGAAACGTAGGTGTGTAAATGTCCCTGTAGAATGTAGCTGTATATATCCCGTTACACTTGCAGTGTGACTACCAATGTCAAAGGTTACAAGGAAGCCTAACCGCATAATTCTAGATTCTTTACGATTGTGGAAATGTCATTAAAGACTGTTACACACCCAGGGAATGTAATTGCAGATGCCTCTTAAGCAGTTATTGTACATTTTGTGGCGTCCCATGGGGTGTTAGCGCAGCGGTTTCGGAATGTGCAGTGCTGCTGTGTTATTCAGTAGATGTGCAGAGGCGGGCAGCTTTGGGAACAAGGTTAGACAACTCGGGCAATGAGTAGGTGAGTAGGTGATCGGCCTACACTGGGGAATGACTGCCCGAATGCTGACTGACCAGCTTTGGAAATCTCAACTGATCATTAATTCAGAGAGCAGAACGTGCTGCCGAGAGGAGGGAGGGGGCAGAAGGAAGGAGGGGGCAGGCAGCAATGAAAAAGGAATACTGTTTAACCTGGTTCCTATGCTTCGAGCCTTTGCTGGCTCTTGGAATTATGCTCTGGGGCTCTGTGTATGTGTGTGTGGCTCTGTGTATGTGTGTGTGGCTCTGTGTATGTGTGTGCGTGGCTCTGTGTATGTGTGCGTGGCTCTGTGTATGTGTGCGTGGCTCTGTGTATGTGTGTGCGTGGTGCTGTGTATGTGTGTGCGTGGCAGTGGCTCTGTATGTGTGTGACTGTGTGTGTGACTGTGTGTGTGGCTCTGTGTGTGTGTGGCTCTGTGTGTGTGTGTGGCTCTGTGTGTGTGTGTGGCTCTGTGTGTGTATGGGTGCAAATGCTATAGGTTTCACATTTGCGAGAGATTAAGCTATTGGCATTGTACATGACAAAGCCATTTATTTATCTGTTTTCAAAACCAAACACATAAATAACAATTTGTCATTTACAATGCCAATAGCTCTAACTTTTGCAAAGGCGAGACCGTTGCATTGTAAATGCTTGTTTCTTATCTACCTAGTTCTTCAGTTGACAAGAATAAACAATTCATGAATTTTTACCCTCCTAGGCCTAAGTGCAAAAGTCCGGGTTTATACAGCTGCAGGGTTCGTGAAATTACGTTAAACACGACATTAAGGACAGTTGTTCAATATCTCATTTATGCTCCCACAGCTATCTTCCATTTCAGATTAGGCAATTATCTGCCATTGCCTCCCGCTTCAGATTTTTTAAACTGTTCAAATGAAGCTCTTTAATGAACCACATAAATTATCGTGTTCACTCGGGTTAGGGGCCATGGTTTTACTGAATGACTGCAAGGCATCATTCCTGAAGACACTTTCAAATAAACATAGCACAAAGGCGGGGTGTACAGATGAGTGCATGCAGCATCAAAAACTCAAGTACCAGATTCATTAAAGGTGTATCCAAATTTTGAAGGTGCTGGCACTGTAAGCCATGTAGCTTACCCACTATTAAAATTAGGGTCCAATTATGGGCCAACTTATTGCATATTCATCTTTAACTGCTTGATTACCCCAAAAGACAGACATCTGCCAATTAAAGCAGGCAAATTTAGGCAAAGATGGGGTCTACAATCATGAGGCTGGGTTAGCTAAGGATTGTGTTTGTGATGATGCATCCAGCCCAGTCTTGCTGCAGGAAAAGGACCCATAACAGCCATGCTGGCCAGGATATGCCCCTCTATGCTGAGCTAATGACACCTAAGCAAATTAAGTTCAGCCCAAGTAAAACAAGCAATGCAATAGGTCTCGCATTAGGAAAGTTTGAGCTATTGGTCTTGTTAATGACAATTTTTTTATTTATGTGTTGGTTCTGAAAATAGCTAAATTAATAGCTTTGTCATTTACAATGCCAATAGTTATAACTTTTGCAAATGTGACACCTATAGCATTTGTAATGCAACATGTTTTGTATTTACGTGACTTAGATGTATTGATATTACAAATAACAACAATGTCTTATTTTTTTTTTTAAATCATTAATACTTAAATTAAAGTGATTGTAATTTATAATGGCAATAGCTTAAAAACTGTTGTAAATAACTTTTGTGAAGATTATGTTCAGTGTATTTTATTGTGACAAAAATCCACGAACAGAATTGAAATTTTTAACATATTTTTGTGACATTTGTAATAAAGCTTGAAACATTGAGAGAACATATTTGAACCAGTGATGCTGTGGTTGCGCTGAGTGATGCTGTGGTTGCGCTGAGTGATACTGTGGTTGCGCTGAGTGATGCTGTGGTTGCGCTGAGTGATGCTGTGGTTGCGCTGAGTGATGCTGTGGTTGCGCTGAGTGATGCTGTGGTTCAGCTGAGTGATGCTGTGGTTCAGCTGAGTGATGCTGTGGTTCAGCTGAGTGATGCTGTGGTTGCGCTGAGTGATGCTGTGGTGGTGCTGCTGAGTGATGTGGTGGTGCCGAGTGGTGCTGTGGTGGTGCTGAGTGGTGCTGTGGTGGTGGTGCTTAGTGGTGCTGAGTGATAATGTGGTGGTGCTGAGTGGTGCTGTGGTGGTGCTGAGTGATAATGTGGTGGTGCTAAGTGATGCTGGGGTGGTGCTGAGTGATGCTGAGGTGGTGCTGAGTGATGCTGGGGTGGTGCTGAGTGATGCTGTGGGGTGGTGCCAGGGTGCTGACTTGCCTGAAAGAAATGCAAATGTGCGCAACTAGTTAATCTGCAAACGTAAAGGATGCTTGGGAGACATTACTGGCTTTAATTGATGGAATCACGCAAAGCTTTATGGTGACAAAGATTTATTATTTTTGAGTGGTAGTGCAAAGAGTTCATACTGAGCTGTGAAGTGTGGGTTTTTAATTGAAATTATATAGAGCTTACTTCTCCTGATGAGATATTGAAAGGACAGACATGTTAAAAACAAAATGTGTTACTTACAGTCAGGGCGTTACTAAAATCTATATTTGGAAGGCACCGTTTCATCTTAAACCTTTCTACACATTTTGTAGCAGCCTCTCTTATACTGTGTGTAATGCACCTTCAAAATAATGGCTTACACATTCACAGTGCTTTATGTCGCAGACTGGGACCTCGTAACACTAAACATACACAAGTCACTATTCTACAGGGCACCAACCCGATTAAATTATACGGCTCTCTGGTTACACAGACCTCTGCAGTGCATTAACCACTAGAGGTTTCATAATGTACAATAGTGCATTTCACACTGAACAACAACTTCTCTATTTTTCATTTAAACTCAGCATTATTACCCGACGGTAAAAGACCCCCAAAAAATAAGTACAGAATACTTTGTTTTTTTAGCCACACCTTTGATCCTGCCTCATGCTCACTGGCCCCGCCCCATTGCATGCAGCATCACAGATCCCATACTTTTTTTTAATACACATTGACAGTTTGACAGCTAGGGGTGGACAGATAGACAACCAGAGTATATCCTGCTGGCTGGAACCCTTTAAACCCACGGGGTGGGTGGGGGGGGGGGGGGGGGGGGTTCATCACCTCACAGCCCATGCCCCTGTATACATATTTCAGTTTCACTGTATTCTCTGAGCCCCGTCTTGTCGAGCCTGCATGCTTACAGTGTCTCAAAGCGCTTTGAAACGGCAGACAGGCAGCATACGAGCGCTACATCACATTTTTTAAAGACAGAAAACTGTTCGGACACTCTTTGTCACTCCTGTTCCTTAATGCTGCCCTTGTGTGTAAATCCAGACCCCTGACCCCCAACCACACATATAGCGCCCACAAATAATTAGATGCGCTCAGACCACCAGTCCAGTAATAGCGCCAGAGGTACTTGAGGCTGGGGGTGAGTTTGCATGAACATTCATGTATTTCCCTGTGCGCCTCGCTGCACTTTGTTTAGCATTAAGTGTGAAATTCTCTTTTCAAAAAGCACTGTATAAATGGGATAATTTCTAGGTGCTACATGGAAATATAATGCTGCGAAGGATATTCCAAAGAGAACACAGGAAATGAAACTGATGCAAAGCAGTGGAAGACCAGACCACCCGCTTTTCTGGTTGGGCAGGTCCAGCCCCCTTTAGATTCATTTCACGCTTTACATCATGGTATTCGTAGTCACTCAGTTGTCAGTCATTCATTCGCAGCGCTGTAAGTTTTCGAAAACATATGCTGATTTTTTTTAAAGCTTTGTCAAAAAAAGCATCTTCTCACTGTGTAAACAATGACGCAGTTCAAAGGGCAAGGACAGAATTGCCCCTCTGGGGGCGCGCGCAGGCAAGCAAGGCTCCCAGGACCACCTTCATATGCTTGAAAACTTGAGAGCTGCCCACCCATCCGCCTGCAAATGGCCTCGTTCAAAATTGAAAAGTGATCGGCCCCGTTGAGAGATTCATCATTTCACATGAGGCATTATGGGACTTGTAGTCTCTACATTTCCCATTCATTCATTTTTTTCACCATTGTAATTCACGACATGTACGTACTTTGCTTTCTTTGATGCTAATGAGTTACACACCCACGTTTCTATGCAGTCAAATAATTGTGAAAGGCAAATGGAAGAGTCCTTTAAATGCCCACGCTGATAAGTATTCCCTGCTGTCTCTTGTCGCGAATGTAATTTGAAAGATGTTTTTGCAGCCAATTTACCAATTAGACCCAAAATGAAGGAAACACCTTTAAATGGCTTTTACGTCATCTTTCCTTGTATTAGTTCCACTTTTCTTTTTACTTTTGCACTTTCTGTTGCTCCTGGTAAAAATGATCGTTTAAGTAACAAAGTGCAGATAGCGCTTCACACCACATAGGCGCTACGCTGAAAACAGAAGCAGCCATTAATTGCACCTGTTGTTTGGGCGGTGCAAACATCTCAATTAGAAGCGGCCAGTTTAAACTTCATGCATCGCACCATGAGACCTCAGCTGAAAACCACTGCAAACAACCATTGGAAAACCCAATATATCTGGACTTGGCCTGCTGTCTCAATTGTTATTTTTATTGCAAGCAGGCGTTCCAAAAAGAACAAGGATTGTAACCTGGCCTAGCACCCGGAAGTTCGGCAGCGTGAAGCCGGTCGTGGGGCGGGACTTCCGCCTTCTGCGTGTAGCCCGCATCCACGAAGTGCCAGAGAGCAGCATTGGTGACACGGGGCTCCCATGCCTGAGGGAGAGCCCCGCGGTGGCTGCAGAAGTCAGGAGTGGCTGCGATGCGGTGAGTGGGGCTTAGTTGTAAGGGGGGTGGATTGTCTGTGTGTGTGTGCAGGGGGGGTAGGGGGCGGCGGCGTGTGTATGCGTGCACGCGCCTGTGTGTGTGTGTGTGTGTGTGTGTGTGCGCGCCGTTAGTGCATGCGAGCCAAGCGAAAGCAGGGGCTGTGTGTGCGTCTGCGCAAGCGCGTCTCAGAAGCGTGCTCACACAGACAAAACTGACACTGGAAAAGCGCGCGTCCGACTCGTGTCTACATTCCCAGAAACGGACAACAATAGTTGTCGAGCAGACTACAAGCACATCTTGTACATCTTGCCCATCTAGGCTCGACCTAAAAAAGCTTGGTTGGTTTCTCATTATCACATCCTTCTGTACATTACGGATGTGCTGTGATTAGTTCACTAGCTCAATTTGGGAAAGAAGGAGACACTAGTATGGTTAAAATGATCTTCACAAAAATCTAAAAACCTTAATAGGCAGGGAGGTAAAATGAGCACTTATATCAATCAAGTTCTCATGAATGTAAAAAGTACTAAACGAAAATGCCCAGTCCCTAACTAGTTCTCTCTTGCCAGGTGAAAGGGACCAAAATACAAAGCAAATTTACACAGACTAGGCTTAAAGCTAGTGCAAGGGAGCATAGAAAGAACCAAGCTCTGCCTTGTCTGCCACATTGGACTACTAACTAGGGGTTACCATATGCCTGTTAACAGGCATCTGTTAACAGCATAGCACAGCAAATAATGAATCTGCTCCCAATTTCTTCCAGTGAACTTTAACAGATGTTTAAAGTTACCTGACATTGACCGGCAATGCCAATTTAACCAGATGTAGGAGTTTTGAAGGTGGATATTAGGAAACTTCAATCCTTGTTCCACCACTATATTGAACATAGATTATGTACCTTAATAGTTTTCCTTTTTAATCAGAATACAGGTTATACAATCTTGAGAAAACTGCAATGTCCAAGCTACAAATAGATTTTTAATAAACTACCTAAGTCTGAGCAATACACCAGTTTTGCAAAGAGCCGCGCTACGGATAAAGGAGTTGTGGCTGCCTTCACCCCAGGAGTTTGTCTTCCTAGCATAAGAAAGTATGCTGCTCCCCAGGGACAGAAATTCAGAAGTAAAGATCTTTGATAACCGTAACAGGTAGATGATTATTAAAATGTTGTGCAAATTTAAGTAGCTAGTGAGATTTTCCAGGATGGGACGAAAAGATAATGTCTGCTCTTCTACACACCCCTGGTATGCCGATTGGTAAGTGCTGCAAATTGTTACTTGGTCTCTAGTGCCAAACGAGCACCACATGAAGGAATTGGAGAGCAGTTAGAACCCTATGCTCCACTGGCATAGACAGAAAAGTGTGTGACCTAGCTGGACGGGATGGTGATCAATGGACCATGAGCAGTGTTCCCCATTTGCCATTAGAGAAACACCCCAGTCCTCACTTCGATCGGATTTTACAGCTCTCCTTCTTCCCCTGGTGGGAGCATACACGTCCACAGAACTTTGTAGAATTGAAGAACGAGCCCTCACCCATCCATCAACTTCTCCCCCCCCCCATTCTCAGTCCCCACTACCTCACCTGCACCCTGGACACCCCTAGCCCTCACTCATCCCTCAACTTCTCACCCCCCACTCAGTCCCCACTACCTCACCTGCAACCCGCAAACCCCAGCCTACACTCATCCCTCAACTTCCCTCCCCCTCCTACCACTTACTCCCGGCCAAATAACACCAACCCCCCTACTAATCCTCTCACACCACTCCCCCCCAACTTTCCTACCCCTCTGACCACCAACACCCTCACCTATACCACTAACCTCGTTCCTAACTCAACCACACCCTTCCCCCCCAACCTCCCTACCCTTCCGAACACCAACCCACTCACTAATATCACCAACCCCTGCAATAACACCACACCCCTCCCCCACTACAGTAACCTAGACACTCACTCACCTTTAGTGCCCATCCACAACCCCTTTCCCAATCCTACGCTGGACATGATTATGACCACCCTCCTCCAAGTCAAAGAAGATCTCCACACCCTCAAAGAGTTACTCTTCACACAACCCAGACACACTCTACCCACCACCACTTCCCCCCCTCAACAAATCCCCCACCCATCCTACTCACCCTCTCACTCAAAACTCCCCACACTGGACCTCAATCCCCGCTCGCAATCCCACCAACCGCCCCCGACACACCACTCCACTTTCGGACCATGACATACGCACCCTCCGCCGCTCATATGACCTAGTTCACCAAAATCACTTAGCCCCCACACACCTTTCCATCCCCACGATTCACTCTAACCCCCTTAGGCACCCCACACAAAACAACAGAGGCTCCGTCCCAAATAACCTTAAAAAAGTACCCCTCACTCTAGACCCCTCTACCACCCTCTGCATCCCCAGGCTCAAATGCATACTTCTCAACTGCAGGTCGGCCCCTAGACACTCCTCCGACATCGCTGATCTCATCAAAACACTGGACCTTGATCTAACCATTCTGACTGAAACCTGGTTAACTGAATCTTCTACACCTATCATGGATATTCTAGTTCCCCCCAACTACCACATCATTAGACTTGACAGGTCCAGCAAGACAGGCGGTGGAATCGCATGTATTTATAGGAGTAACCTCTCAGTTACTAGAGTCACCTCCCCCCCACTTACTTCCTGTGAATACATCTGCCTCGATATCATCAGCGAGAGCAAACCTGTATGCTCTCTACACGTCATCTACCACCCACCTGGGGACATCCTCATCTTCACCCAACAACTCATGGACACAATCTCAACCAATTCCGGACGGCAAATACTCACATTTTCCTTGGTGACTTCAATCTCCATTGGAACGATCACAATGACGCGGTGGTAAATGGTCTCAAAAACTGCCTCAACGCTCTTGACCTCACCCAAATCTGAAACAGACCGACCCACGATAAAGGCTCTATCCTCTGCCTTATCATCTCCAAAGAGAACTCTACCCAGCTTGGGTCAATCCAACCCTGTGACTGGTCAGACCACCACATTATCACATTCTTCATCAATGAAAAAGTAAAATTTAACCCGGTTCAAGCCACCAAATCCAAGGTCTGGAAAAGGGACCTGAAGAAACTCAACCCAAACTCTTTACCTTCCCACAGCTGCAATCTCCTCCTTCCCCCTACCGGCGCTTTTGACGTTCAATCTTTGACCGACCACTACCTTAACTCTATGACCTCAATAATCAATGAGGCCGCCCCCTTGCAACTGAAAAGAATCTCCACTAAGAACTCCAACCCATGGTACGATGGTATACTCAACGAAGATAGACGGGCTATGCGAATGGCAGAGCGCACCTGGAGATCAGCCCCTTTGGCACTGCACCTTAAAACTCTGAAGGAAAAAAGAAACGCCTACTTCAGGAAAATCAAGCGCACAAAATCAGATTTCTTCAGCTCGACCAAGCAAAAAACCAGCCAAGAAAACTGTTTGAACTAATCGAAACACAATGCAAGGAACTACCCCCACAACCACATAGCACAACAGGCGATATACCATCCTGGGAAGACTTCTCTGCTTTCTTTAATCTAAAGACTGATAACATAAGGAACGATCTCCTCAATGACGTAAGCCTTTACTCCAACCCACACAGCATAACACCCACTGAACCAAAAAACAATGCTGCATGGTCATCCTTGGACACCTACTCAGAAGAAACAATTGACAAATTGCTCAGCACATTGAAACCTTCTAATCACCTCACAGACCCCTTTCCTGCCAACGCTGTAAAGGACTTCATCCCATTACTCCACCCACTCTGGACCAAAATTATTAACAGTTCACTTCAACAAGGACTCATCCCCGACTCCCTCAAAGTTGTACAAGTCACACCTATACTCAAGAAACTAACAGCTGACCCTACTGACCTAAACAATTACCGTCCTATTACCAATATTCCCACCCTTGCCAAACTGTTGGAAAAATGCGTACAACTCCAATTGACAAAACACATTGATCAGTTTGACCTCATTAATCAGGCTTCCGAGCAGGGCACAGTACTGAAACTGCTATGACACATAATTGATGACGCACTCCAAATCCTAGATCAAAACGATACCTGCTTCCTCATCCTTCTTGATCTCTCCTCAGCATTTGACACAGTCAAACACGAGAACTTACTCGAGCTGTTAAACACCAGAATGGGTCAATCTGGGACTGTTCTCAAGTGGTTCACCTCCTTTCTGCATAACCGGTCTCAGAAATGCAAGAGCAACAACCTGATGTCCCCACCAGTGCCTGTAACATTAGGCGTCCCACAAGGATCTTCCCTATCCCCACCATGTTCACCTGGTCATGGAACCTCTCACCACCTTGTTACAAGCATCTAATGTACACTTTCACATGTACGCCGACAACACCCAACTATATCTCAAATTACAATCCCCCAAAGACATCAAACTTCTGACCTCAACGCTCAGAAACACCCAATCATGGCTTGCCGATAATCACCTCAAGCTCAATGCTCTGAAAACGGAGTTCCTTCTGATCTCACCTCCCGCGAAAATCTCCACCACTCAAAACTTGGCTTAAGCACCTAACTGCACTCAATGTCCAACCTACCATCGTGGACTCAGCGAAATCTTTAGGCATAATACTTGACGCCAATCTCAACATGCAGCAGCAGATCAGCAAGGCAACTAAGGGAGCTAATTTCCAAATCAATACCCTGAGGAAACTTAAACCCTTCCTCCCAGCCAAGGACTTCCAAACTGCAGCACAAGCCCTAGTCATTCCTCGCTTAGACTACAGTAGCGTCGCCCTCTGCAGACTCGCCCTCTGCAGACTCCCCCTATCTACAACTGCACCCCTGAGAGCCTCTTTGAACGCTGCAGCGAGACTCATCACTGGATCAAAAAAACACTCGCATATTTTTCCTGACCTAAAATCCTTGAACTGGCTACCTTTTGAAGCCAGAATACATCTGAAAATTGCCTGCATGACACACAGGGCTGTACACCACAACTCACCCGGCTACCTCACTCAGAAGCTGACAATATCTGGTGGCTCAAGAACTACTAGAAGTACAAATAATCTTCTGAAACCTCGTAGATTCCGGAAGGAAAAAACATATAAACGCTCCTTTTCAGGAATGGCACCCAGGATTTGGAATTCACTCCCTCCAGAAACCAGACTTTTCTCCTCCACTACATTTTTTAAGAAAGAAGTAAAAGCTATCCTCATGGTTAAATTCACCTGATCTTTTACTTTGGAACTATTTGAGACTCTGCACCTATTTGTATTATTCGTTTTTCTGATTGTCTATTTGTACTATTGGTTTAGCTGACTGACTATGCTCCCCCATGTACCTACCCTATTTTGCTACTCATTTATTACCTACAACTATTCTTTGCTCATCAGTCTGTTCATCACTCTCTTGTTTTCTTACCCCTGTTTTTGTAAAGCGCTCTGATATCTGCAAAGATCTTGTTCGCGGTATATAAAACTTTCAAAATAAAATAAAATAAATAACTTTTTTTTCCACTGCAGACGGCCTCATGAGGGAAAGCGTAGTATCAATGAATGGATTAAATGCTACTTCTAAAGCACATTGCTGCCAAGTGGGTGTACTGGTGCCATTGTACGAGATGGAAATGCTTGAAAAATGTAAGACACTGCAGGAAGTCAAACGTTCGAAGGAAATGGGTGCGTTTTAAGAGGTTGATTAGACTGAAGGAGCAAGACATCTACTGATCCAGTGCTTTGACTCCGGATAAGCAAAGGCACAGCAGGTCAGACAGAATCTACAAAAAGACAGAATTTTTAGATTAGCAGTGCAGGTGGGCGTATAATGGTTGAAAAAGGACTTCAGCTAATATGGACACGCTTTAAGAAAAGCCCAGTATACTTTTAGCAAAGAGACTTAAAAAGTACCTCATTTAAAACATGGAGTAAATGAAGTGTGGCCAGAGGCGGCTGCCAGCGAGTAGCACGGGTGAGGCGGAGGCGGGATTGAAAAATAAATTAACTTGTCACTTACCTTGCTGCCAGACCGCTGCCCTGCCAGACCGCTGCCTCGCCTCGTCCTCTGAAGCAGGTAGCACCTTGGCACACAGCCTCCCCAGAGTCAATCACAATACTGTAATGCAGCGTTGTGATTGATTGTTCTGAGCACAGTGGATCCCTGCTCAGACTGGGACAGGGAGCCTGTGCATGTTTCCCACCAGGCTGTGTAATTCAGCCTGGTGGGGAACATGCAAAGTGCGCAGGTCTGTTGGGCCAGCCAAACCATAATGCTCACTTAAGTGCCCACCATTCCTCCCCCTGCTGGCTGTGACAACAGCCAAGCCCCGCCCCACCACTCAAAGCTGCTTGACAAAGGGAAAATAAAATGATAGTTTTATTATTTTTTGAATCCTTTTTCCACTGCAAAAAAATTTATTGGGGTGGCACTCAAAGTTTATTGTATAATTAATTAAAATCTTTAATCTTCCCATAATAAAAATGACTGTACAGAAACAATTAATATCAAGCAACATTAAAATTACCCTTTCATTTTATGGCTAGCATCCAAAAATATTATAAATACAACCGTTCAAATTTGGATCTTGGCCAGCTCCTGCCATCTAAGTGGGCTCTTAATCGGCTTTAGATTCAGTCCATGTATACCGTAGAAGACCCATAAGGATCTGGCCTGGGGGGACTTTCTCCTCGGTATACCGCCCATCAGCTTGCCCTAAGCGTTTTCTTACCTCTGCCAGGAATTTTACTCCCCGGCAGGCCAGAATTATGGAGGAACCTCCCAGCCAGCTTATCACTGCCTGTACGAATTTTCAGTTCATTAAAAATGGGCTTCAAATACAGTCTCCTCAGGACCATGACTGCTGGACATGCACATAAAAAGTGGGATAAGGATTCCGTTTTGTATTCACATAGACGGCATTGCTCCGTTTGATGGTTATGTTTCCAGGATGGTAATCGATCTTTTAAAACGTGCTGTCCCATCCGATAGTCTATGTAGTTCTTTTTTAAGTGCCCGCTAATGTGAGATGATATATATGCTTGCGGTCTAAGTGATTTAAAGGAGGTAATGATGGTCCACCCATGCCGACGTTTAGAGATTGTGGTTTTGTCCTCTAGGAAGGATTTCCTTTTTGCTGCCTCGTTGACTGCTCTACTAATACTTGCTTTGTCTGCCCTGGTTTCCCATACTGTTTCTAATTCAAGCTATTTCAAACAGGTTTTCAAATGCCTTCCCCAGGAGCTCGGTGTTTCACTGCCCACCTGATGTTTGATTTCTTCCCAGCACAGACTGTCCATGGTCTCTGGGTCGGCAGAGCAAAATTGTTGGCAGAGCTTCACGAAGCCGCTCATGCGCCGGAATTTCGGGTTATGAAGGCCAAATTCGAGACACACTTGCGAAGGAGAGCCAGATTTTGGCACGTTTCAAACGGCTTAGAAGATCTTTGAGAGGGCAGAATTTAAGCAGTCATAACCATCTAGGAGAAGGTTATAATTTGGGCAATCCAGTTTTACTTTTAATAATCGATATGCAAAAATAAGCGTTTGCGCTTTTGCGGATTTATGATCTTTATGTGTTAACCCTTGCCCTATTGTAATTCCAAGGTATTTGTAGGCCCGTTGCTCTTCCACTGTTGCCCCATTCGCCGTCCATTTGTACTTGATTTTTTTTTTTGGGTTCCACTAGGCGAACAACTTGTTTTTGCTTTATTTAATTTCAGTTTTTCCCGTTTCAAGTAGGATGCTAATTTATTTATTGCTCTTTGTATTGTAGTATATTGATTGGTTTGTTGGCCATGGTCGGTGGGTGACATTCAGCAGCTTCCATAACTTTGCTAATATATGAGAGGAAAAGGTTAAATAGGCTAGGAGCTAACACGCAACCTTGTTTTAGGCCTTGTTGCGTTGTGATACTCTAGGTTATACTGCCTCCATTTCCTAATTTCACTCTTGCCCATGTGTTATTGTGCAGGGCGACTATTGCCTTTTATAGTGGACTCTGCAGTCCCCAGATGTTTAACTTTGCCCACGGGCGCTCTCTGCTCACTCGGTCAAAAGATGATTTTATGTCAATGAAATAAGCGTACAACCTGGATCCCTTGTTTACTGCTTTTTCCATTAAGAGCGACAAAATAGCTACATTTGTTATGGTTCCCATCCCTTGCCTGAATCCTGTTTGGAACGTACGAATTATATTCGTGTCGCCTATCCAATCTCGTAGCTGTGCTAGGATGCAAGCTGCTTAAAGTTTAGCCTCAACATTATTAAGGATATCAACCTGTAATTTGCAGGGTTGCGATGGTCTCGTAGCTGTGCTAGGATGCAAGCTGCTTAAAGTTTAGCCTCAACATTAATTAAGGATATCAACCTGTAATTTGCAGGGTTGCGATGGTCTCCCGGTTTAAATATCGGGTGAATTATATTCCCTTTCCAAGAGACGGGGACATCTGAGTGTACGTATATATGGTTGAAAAGAGGCGTTAAGGTCTCTGACCAGAAGTCTGGGTCGTTCTTAAAAAGCACATTGGGCAGCCCATTTGGACCTGCTGCGCCTTCGGTCTTTAATTTTAATATTACGCCCCTCAATTGTTTTTTGGTGGTTAGTGGATTGATTTCTTTGCCCCCATGCTCCCAGCCTTCATTTTCTTTGTTATCCGTACTCCTATTTCTATTTCTTTTCCCCACTTCTGCCTCCATTACCCGGAAACCTTCATTGGTGCCTGGGTCTGTCAATACTTGCACGTCACGGGCAACGGCTCGCACATCATCCACTGGCTAGCGCAAGCCCTGCAGACGCACTCACAACCATCAACCACAACACTACGGGCGAAGTGGGCGACAGACAGAGGACGAGATTGGACCGACAAGGAATGGGAAATGATTCTGGCTGGACCGACATACATCCCACGCAACCCCCGTTTTAAAATCATTCAATTTTACATTGTGCACCGCGCTTACCTCACGCCCGACAAAATTAATAGGTACTTCACAACCACGACTGCTACTTGTCAACGCTGCTCCCTCACTGGAGCTGACCTTCTACACATGCTGTGGCACTGTCCAAATATACGACCGTACTGGGACGACGTCACAGCGTTGCTCACCCAAGACGCTGACGAACAACTACCCCACACATGGGAGGTGTGCATCCTGGGTTTATTTAGACGCACGAAACTCAACAAGGTACAAGCGCGCTTCTGGGACATGGGTCTCATAACAGCGAAACGCCTACTCACTAAACGTTGGAAAGCCGCGACCCCACCACACATCAGACACTGGCACACCTCCTTCACCAACTGGGCGCGCGCGGAAAGCACGGTCCTTCTCCTGGAGGAAACCGCAGGGCTTCGAAAATTCCCTATCGCCCAACTCTGGGATGACCTCCTTAAGACTTACCAGCGCGCCTGTCTGGAGCGAGGGATAACCTGAGGCGAAGAGCCCTGTTGCCACTACGATCACACACATTGACGACCACGACGATCATGGCCACGTGCCCCCCCGTGCCCACTGTCTTACATTACGAGGCACCCAGCTGCACCCCGCCTCGCCCCAGAAGCCCCCGAACGGAACCATAGCGATCTCCGCTCTCTCCCCCCCTCTCCTCTCCCACCCCAGATCTCACCTGCTTCCCCACACACAGAGATCTCTCTTCCCTACAGTTATTTAGGCATAAGGATTAGTTACCACACTGGTCAAGTTCTCGACCAGACCCCCTCCCTCATCGCAGAAGGAAGCAACCACTGCATCATGCAACTGACAGAAAGTGGCCCTCTCACGGAACTCACACCACCTGCTGACTGCTAAGCCGCGACAGCGCCCAAGGACAGCAGCTAGATGCAGACTCACACTAGAACCCCACCCACGCTAGGATATGACCCGGACACACAATACGCTTATAATCAGCCCTCGGTCTCTCGAACTGCGATCTCCTACTCGCATCATGGGAGAGTCACATACACACCGCACTATCAGACATCCTGGTCTCCGTACACGATGGCTATGAACATGCCACGCCTAGCTTCCCCACTTGCTCCATTCCTCAGTGAGCTATACCATCGCGCATCTTGCTACACTTGCGCCAGCATTACACACACTTGCCTGCACTGCCACCTGCGGACAGCTCCCCCATTATTGTCCAACCACGACGGATACCCAGATCCGCAGGGGGGACCTGAGCACCGAACACAACAGTATTAATGCTTGCCTAACTCTGCGATGTTTATGTTCATAATAAAATATAAAATGTAGACCTATCATTTATACAACCGAATACCTAACTGTTGTCCATGCATGTTTATGAATATCGCCGCCGGACCCCCGGGTTACCGGCTAAATGGCTGTGTCATCCGACCACGGATCCTGTTATCTATGCATGGCCCAACCGGCCCATACATGTCACAGAATGTACAATGTACTGCAACAATCTTATGCATAATAAAGGTCTTCCAAAAACAAAACAAAAAAAATAAATTGGTGCCTGGGTCTGTGTTAAAGTACAGATTTTGCACATGATGGACCCACGTTTCTTCTCCAATCCCTGCCTCTTGTTGGAGACTAGCTCCTTCATTTAGATAGTTTATAATGCCCCAGAAGTCCCTACTATTTGGCGATTTTCCCTGCACACAATAATTTGTTCCAGATGGTTTCCTTGTGTGTAGTCTTGGCAACCCTCAACATCTTCCTGTAGACACTCCTTGCTTCCTTTAGTTTGCTTTTGTTTGGAATTTTCCCCATTCTTTTTGCCTGCGCCTGTAATCTGACCTCACTTCCGACCCTTCTCTTTTGTGCTCTTAGGTCCGTGTTAAACCATGGCTCCTTCCTGATGTTTAAACTTATTCGGTTCCCCGACACTGCTGGAAATTTATGGATAAGGTCCAGGGTCAGCTGCTCCCAGTTGGTTATGCGATCTTCCTCTAACTGAGGCCCTAATTTAATCATATAATCCTTTTCTGTGCCCTGGATACTTTTCAGCCCCCCCTCGCCATTTTAGCTTTTTTAGGTTGAAGTTTTCAGCGTGTTGTATAAGAGAGTTCATTCTTTGTGCCAAGGTGAGCGAGATGTTCATTCTCGTTATTTTGGGGAAGTGATCGCTTTCTATACGTTGATTAATTTGAAATGTTTCAATACTGGGGAGTAACTCCTTACTATGTGATTGTGTAGTCTATTGTTGAGTGAGCCTTGCCACTCAAGTATTTAACAGCTGCTGGTATGTCGCGCTTTGTTTTACCGTTCAAAATTGACAGACCCAAGTCTCCTAATATAGTTGCTATTTTTTGTCCACCACAGGTCGCTTTCATCTTACCTTCAACCTGGTTTTTAACTAGGAGGTTGCAGTTGAAGTCTACGGAGATGAACATTGGGCATTGCACATAGAATCTTTGCATCGCTTTTATCAAGGACATTAAATTTGATAAATTTTCTTTCTGGGTATTCCTCTCTGGGTGGATGTAAACATCAATCACCAGAAGTTGCCACGTTCGAGTCTCTGGTGGGGACCTATCACTAATTCTGATCACTTGGGGCCAGTTAACCCCCCATGTCCAGTTCTTGTGTTACCCAGTCGTATTTTTGGGCTACGTATGTTGATAGTCCGCCTCGCGGATACCCAAAAGATGAAAATCTTTCAACTAAGATGTGATGTTCTTTAAACCCTGCGATTGAAGTGGGCGTCAATTTCCATGTTAGCCTGGATCAGAATTAGGTCTTGTTGCTGAAAGAAGGTTACGGTTTCATGGTCCTGGGCCATTTCTTGGAAACCATGGACATTCCAGAAACAAAACGAGACGCTATGCAGCCTTTTTTCCTTCTGGATTAAGTTCCGCTTCTCTGCTGCCATGGGGAAATTAGGGTCTTCGTTAGGTAAGTTTTTTACTCAGTGCCATTGGTACCCATGACCAATCCATCCTGTCCAGCATTCGATGTCCAGTGTGTTGCGTGCTTACTAATGTGTTGACCCGGTTCACATTGATTGTAGATGCTGGCGTGGAGGCGAGAGCACCTCGCACGCATGTGCTCTGGCTTTTCCCATCTTTATTTTCCTTTTTTGGATTTCTTAAGACTATCTAATAGGGGATAGGGATACCTTGGACGTTTATGTAGCAATAAAGGATTCCCCATGCTCCAAATCGTGATCTTACGGAGTATATCTTGTCCACCAGGTCCTTTGTAGTCCAGGTTGTCACGGATTCCTCAGTGTCCGGATTTAGTCTTCTTTGTTGGAATTCAACGGCTATCAAATCCTGGGAGGTTATCCCTTTAAGTTCTGGGATTTCCTTGAACAATTTTAACAGGTTCCCTCGATTAAGGATATCCTGCCTTCCTTTTGTGGGATATTCGGGCACAAATGTCAATTTTGATTCAAATGCCTCTGTATGGTAAGGATGGTCTTCGGGCAATTGTGTAGAATCTTCTTTAAAGTCTGAAAAATTGTGAGTTGTAAAAAAGTTGCGCCTTGCAAGAGATTCTTGTTGCTCTCGATCTTTGTTAACCTCCTCGTTTTTTCCTTCTGTTATATCCAAAGATTTTGTTTTTACTAGCTATTGTGACTTTCAAGGGGTTTAGCTCGATTACGTTTTCTGATATTATTTTTTCCCAGTGTATTTTATTTATTTTATCTTCATGTGTTCTGGATGTGTACTGTGCATTACTACCCTTTGTTCCCTGTATGCGGTCCTCTCCCATTGCGCCTTCTTGGCGCATATTATACACGGGGGCGAGTGTCTGTCGTTTGAAATGATCCTGCTTGACCTGCGCCTTTCATGGGCTCAATTTTATCATGTCGCATTTTCTGTCTGTTTTTTTATTCAGGTGCTTTTGCTCGTTGCAGATCATGATCTGCGGGGGAGAGTTGGATCGTTTTGTTTTTTTGAAGGGGGGTGGGGGTGATAGTTACTCCAGAGACCGGGCTTCCTTCCGTTGGTATTGTGGCTGGAGTATGCTCACGTGGTGGTACATTTAGTCCTGCCACTCCACCTGGTGGCGTATTCTGTGATTTACTTTTGCTTTCATGGGGAGTATTCGTTTTAAATATTGGGAAAATGTTTCCTCGATCTATAATGTGTTGCTTTTTATACTTGAGCCTAGCCTTCTTTGCCCTTTTTCTTTGCCTCTTTGTTGGTTTTACATAAGTAGAGGACTTTGGTGGTGGACTGAGTTGCTTCCATTACATTAATTGTTATTTCTGGTTGTTCTTCCACTAACACTAGTTCTTGGTCGTCTGTTACGTTACTTATTGGAATTGTTATTATATTATTGCTTTTTTAAATTGTCGGCACGTCCAGATTATATTGCGTTTCCTTATTCTCTTTACTGAGACGGGTTAATTTTACCTCCCCTAGGATGTCTTCTAAAATGTCCGGAAGACTCGCTAACTTCTCAATTATTTATTTATTTATTTATTTGCGGGTTTATAACGCGCTAGGATCACCTCCCGAAGGAGTATCTCCGCGCCTTTGGCATCCTTCCTACACACATACAGTGGGTGAAATCCTATCTAATAATTTTGGAATAGAAAGGTTTTTAATTGTTTCCTAAAAGGAAGAAATTCCTTACAGAGTCTTAAAGAAACTGGGAGGCTGTTCCACAGCGTTGGGCCGGCAATTGAGAGGGCTCTGCCGCCCTGTCTGGTCTTTTTAGGTCTCGCCTGTTGTCGATGCGCATGCGCATCGAGCAAAGCGAGACTATTGCGAGTTATCCACTCTTTATCCACACTGCAAGGAATCGTGGCGATTCCTTGCAGTGCACGATAAATTTAAGGTCAATGCGCATGCGCATTGAGCTTATGCGCATGCGCATTGACCTTAAAAGTCACGGGCGCGTGCACGTCCGTCTTTGTTTACCCCTCCGCCCCCTCCCGCCGTGTCGCATTTCTCCTCCCCCTCCCCTCTCTTCCTTTCGTCTTCCTGCCGTGTCGCACCTCTCCCCTCTCCGCCCCCTCCCCTGCCCGCCCCCTCCCGCCGTGTCGCATTTCTCCTCCCCCTCCCCTCTCTTCCTTGCGTCTTCCGGTGATTCTGTATGCAAACATAGGCTCAATGAAGAAATACCCCCATGAGCTGGCACGGAAGGTGAGGGCGCCTGTGATCAGACACTGCGGGGTAAAAATCATGGGTTGAAAGTTTCCCGTCTCTTAGTAGGTTAGCTAAACTTTTGTTATCAATGGGCGGCTGTTTTTAAGACTTGCCGTCATCTTACTTACATGCTGGAGGCTGCACTCGCAACCGGGTATTACCTTCTTGTGGCTCTCAGGAACGTATTGTGAGCATTCGTAGCCCGATCAGACACTGCGGGGTAAAAATCATGGGTTGAAAGTTTCCCGTCTCTTAGTAGGTTAGCTAAACTTTTGTTATCAATGGGCGGCTGTTTTTAAGACTTGCCGTCATCTTACTTACATGCTGGAGGCTGCACTCGCAACCGGGTATTACCTTCTTGTGGCTCTCAGGAACGTATTGTGAGCATTCGTAGCCCGTCTTTTAACTTGCTTGCTAATCCGAAAAATGCGCTAAACACTGGGAAAGCGCCGGAGACTAGAACGAGAACTTTCCAAAATGACTTACATGTGCCTGTCTATAATCTCAAAAGACAGCACTTCCTGGTTAATATGTGATCAGCATTTTTTCTAATGACAGTATGGTAGCTTCTATGGTCCATTTCTTGTGAAAAAATGCTGTATCATGAAAATGAGCCAATGTTAAAAAAGGTTGTTGGGAAAGGCTTACAAAAAAGTGAAAAATTGTTTTTCTTGAAAACAACGGCGTATTTAGAAAAATGTGTTTAAAAATGGTTTATTTAAAAAAAATTCAAATGGTGTAGTAAAACGGTTTTTTTTTTTAGACAGGGGATCAGTCTCAACTTGATCGGGATGTGGTTCTAAACTTTAAGTTCACTAGGTTACCGCCCCCTCCCCTGCCCGCCCCCTCCCGCCGTGTCGCATTTCTCCTCCCCCTCCCCTCTCTTCCTTGTTGATGTATATCTTTCTTTGATATGGGACTAGTGAGACATCTAAAGTTCTCTCTAGGCCAGGCCTTAAAATAGATCACAGTGCAACATTAAATACACAGCATTCTTTAGAAAGAAAATTTTACTTACGGAACAGCTCTATTCAAAGAACTAGTCATCAAACATTAATGTTTTTTTATATTATTATTAAATTGAAACAAATAAGCAGCATCTTATTAAGACTGTCGTTTCAACCTCTGAGTTAAGGCAAGCACTATCTAGTCCAGTCCACTGGGAAGCGCAGTTCAGTTTGCAGAGACCATTGGGCTTTCATAGCGACCTACGGTTGGGAGTGTTTGTGCCCTGGAGCGGTAAGGAATTCAACACGAGCACAAAGAGTGCACTCCGCCCTATTGAAGCCTCCCTCCTCATATCGCTCCTTTATCTGTTCTCTTTATGCTAATCCTCTTTTCTCTTTTCTCTTCCCATTTCTTTTTTTTAGGTCTCGCCTGTTGTCGATGCGCATGCGCATCGAGCAAAGCGAGACTATTGCGAGTTATCCACACTTTATCTGCACTGCAAGGAATCGTGGCGATTCCTTGCAGTGCCCGTGAGTTTTAAGGTCAATGCGCATGCGCATTAAGCTTATGCGCATGCGCATTGACCTTAAAAGTCACGGGCGCGTGCACGTCCGTCTTTGTTTACCCCTCCGCCCCCTCCCGCCGTGTCGCATTTCTCCTCCCCCTCCCCTCTCTTCCTTCCGTCGTGTCGCACCTCTCCCCTCTCCGCCCCCTCCCCTGCCCGCCCCCTCCCGCCGTGTCGCATTTCTCCTCCCCCTCCCCTCTCTTCCTTCCGTCCTGCCGTGTCGCACCTCGCCTGCACGTTTTCGGCAAGGAACTTTGCCAGCGCTTGTTTCTCCGTGCAATTAATTAATGTTCTTACTTATAACTGCTGAGTTTTTCCTCTTTCACAAGAAGGCATGGCGAGCATTGTACCGAATCCCGCCCTTGGGTGAATTTAAACCCACTGTGCCAGGAATTGTCTCATAACTAAATCAACGCCCTTATTGAGATAATTAACACGGTGTGCTTGAATTTCCTTTTCAGTTTAAGCATTTGGAGCCGCTCCGTAAACACACCAGAATATTTTTTCCCATTTTATTCCTATTTACGCTACCACAGTTACCGCATTTTGCCTGTTAATGCCCTTAACAACGAGGATGTAAGAAGTAACTTGTGCAACACACAAGAATAACACAGAGGTGCCTTAGTACACTGCTGAGAGAAAAAGGTGTGTGTGGCTTTTTTGTTTCCATTCAAATCATCTGTGTTGGAACTGCTTTTGCAATACAAATGAACTCCGTTTCCTGTACGGTGCCAAAACCCATAAATTTGCTGGATCATTTAGCGCTCAAGTGGGTGACAAATTATACAGATGCGCATTATATTTGCGCTGTGTGCTCAAAGTGTTATTTCACCTAAATTTAACAATCGAGGAAAAAGCAATGTTTTTACACCTTTTATTCCCTCATTACAAGGTTTGGGTCACTGTTCTCACCAGAGAGTAACCGTGGTAACAGGAGTGCCAAACACAGGTCAGCTTAATGTGCTTCCAGTCCCAAATGCACGCTGATGTAAGATAGACTGTAGAACCATTTCCACCATTTTTTTTCTACTAACGCTTATATTCAAATGCACCATTGGCTGATGTTCTCCAGGAGTTGCCACATAAGAATTATAAGAATCAGTGACCAATGAAACGTAATTTTACCCTCAACCCCTCACCCACCCTCAACCCCTCACCCACCCTCAACCCCTCACCCTCACTCACCCTCAACCCCTCACTCACCCTCACTCACCCTCAACCCCTCACTCACCCTCACTCACCCTCACTCACCCTCACTCACCCTCACTCACCCTCACTCACCCTCACTCACCCTCAACCCCTCACTCACCCTCACTCACCCTCACCCTCACTCACCCTCAACCCCTCACCCTCACCCACCCTCAACCCCTCACCCACCCTCAACCTCACTCACCCTCAACCCCTCACTCACCCTCACTCACCCTCAACCCCTCACTCACCCTCAACCCCTCACTCACCCTCACCCTCAACCCCTCACTCACCCTCACTCACACTCACTCACACTCACTCACCCTCAACCCCTCACCCTCACCCACCCTCAACCCCTCACCCACCCTCAACCCCTCAACCTCACTCACCCTCAACCCCTCACTCACCCTCACTCACCCTCAACCCCTCACTCACCCTCACTCACCCTCAACCCCTCACTCACCCTCACTCACCCTCAACCCCTCACTCACCCTCACTCACCCTCACTCACCCTCACCCTCACTCACCCTCACCCTCAACCCCTCACTCACCCTCACTCACCCTCACCCTCACTCACCCTCAACCCCTCACCCTCACCCACCCTCAACCCCTCACCCACCCTCAACCCCTCACCCTCACTCACCCTCAACCCCTCACTCACCCTCAACCCCTCACTCACCCTCACTCACCCTCAACCCCTCACTCACCCTCACTCACCCTCAACTCCTCACCCACCCTCAACCCCTCACCCTCACTCACCCTCAACCCCTCACTCACCCTCACTCACCCTCAACCCCTCACTCACCCTCAACCCCTCACTCACCCTCACTCACCCTCACCCTCAACCCCTCACTCACCCTCACTCACCCTCACCCTCACTCACCCTCAACCCCTCACCCACCCTCAACCCCTCACCCACCCTCAACCCCTCACCCTCACTCACCCTCAACCCCTCACCCTCACTCACCCTCAACCCCTCACTCACCCTCACTCACCCCCAACCCCTCACCCACCCTCAACCCCTCACCCTCACTCACCCTCAACCCCTCACTCACCCTCACTCACCCTCAACCCCTCACTCACCCTCACTCACCCTCACTCACCCTCACCCTCAACCCCTCACTCACCCTCACTCACCCTCACCCTCACTCACCCTCAACCCCTCACCCTCACCCACCCTCAACCCCTCACCCACCCTCAACCCCTCACTCACCCTCAACCCCTCACTCACCCTCAACCCCTCACTCACCCTCAACTCCTCACCCACCCTCAACCCCTCACCCTCACTCACCCTCAACCCCTCACTCACCCTCACTCACCCTCAACCCCTCACTCACCCTCACTCACCCTCAACCCCTCACTCACCCTCACCCTCACTCACCCTCACCCTCAACCCCTCACTCACCCTCACCCTCACTCACCCTCAACCCCTCACCCACCCTCAACCCCTCACCCACCCTCAACCCCTCACCCTCACTCACCCTCAACCCCTCACCCTCACTCACCCTCAACCCCTCACTCACCCTCACTCACCCTCAACCCCTCACTCACCCTCAACCCCTCACTCACCCTCACTCACCCTCACCCTCAACCCCTCACTCACCCTCAACCCCTCACACTCACCCACCCTCACTCACCCTCACTCACCCTCACTCACCCTCACCCTCACTCACCCTCACTCACCCTCACTCACCCTCACCCTCACTCACCCTCAACCCCTCACCCTCACTCACCCTCAACCCCTCACCCACCCTCAACCCCTCACCCTCAACCCCTCACTCACCCTCACTCACCCTCACCCTCAACACCTCGGCCTCACCCTCACTCACCCTCAACCACTCACCCTCACTCACCCTCAACCTCACTCACCCTCACCCTCACTCACCCTCACTCTCACTCATCCTCACTCACCCTCACCCACCCTCAACCCCTCACCCTCACTCACCCTCACTCACCCTCAACCCCTCACCTCACTCACCCTCAACCCCTCACCCACCCTCAACCCCTCACCCTCACTCACCCTCAACCTCATGCTAAAGATTTACAAAAAAACCCATAAACAATTCTAAAAGCACTAACTCTAATGCTGCGAGACCTATTGCATTTCTAATGCTTGTCTTTCCTTCTTTCCTTGAAACTTCCCTTTCCCTTGGCATCCTCACTCTTGCTCTCCACACATTCTCCTCAACTCTTGCCTTTACTTGCACGCTTGCAACCACCGCTCTTCTAAATTGTTCACCCCCACCCCATGGCTCCACCCAGTGCGTGCCCTGGCTGCCATATTGCCAGCTGTCTCCGACTGTCCACCTATGCCTGACCCCTGATTGGTGGGCTGCTCCCTGGTGCTTGTTTGCTCTTGGGACCTGCAACAGAGCTTGTTCACTGGATCTTAAAGAACATAAAGGTTTATAGGGGAGAAATGTATTCCTCAAATACCCAGGGCCTTTCTCCTGAAGACACTTGTGTATTATGCAGCAAGTCTTATACTTCACCCTTTGCTTGACAGGAAGCCAATGCAGGGTATTCAAGAGGGGTTTGGAGGGAGTACGGGGGGGGCCGGTTTAGCACAAGGCGGGCCGCAGTATTTTGGACTACCTGTAACCTGGCAATTACTCCCTCATTAGTTGATAGAAGCAGCCCATTACAGTAGTCCAAACGACTCAATACCAAGGCCTGCACTAACGTCCTTCTGGTAGAGTCAGGGAGTAAGGGGAACACTTTCCTTAACATTCCGATGACATGGAAACAGGAGCTCACCACTTGATTACTGTGTTGCTTCAGGGACAGCTCCTGATCCATACGCACACCGAGATTTTTTACCACCTGTTTAGGCTCTGGGACTGGTCCCAAATCCTGTGGCCACCAATCAGGGGACCACAGAAGTTTGGCCTCACCGAACAGCATCACTTCCGTTTTGGCAACATTACATTGCAGGAAGTTAGATGCCATCCAGTGGGCCACTGCCTTCATCCCCTGTGAGAAGGAGTTCCTGACCTCATCGGTAAAGTGTGTAAAAGGGAAGAGGAGTTGGGTGTCATCTGCATAAGACACAGGGATGAACCCATGGGACCTCATGATGTTCGCTAGGGGGGCCACGTAGATATTAAACAAGGTAGGGCTCAAACAAGAGCCCTGTGGCACCCCCTTCGAGATCTCCAACTCCTCTGACCGATAGGCACCCAGGGTGACAGTTTGGGTGCGGTCTGTCAGGAAACTCCTCAGCCACTCCCGCAGCCGCAATTAGACTGTTGTTTGTCATTGTGAGTACGAGGCTACGGTTTCCCCCTGTTGGGTAGAAGGGACGAAAGTGAGTCCAACTTAGCGTTTACTCCTGAGATATGGCCAGCGATTAGGCTTATGAGGTCTATTTGGACCTCCATTTTGTTAGATGAATAATTTAACACCCTTCTCGCTTGATCTAGGGTGCCTAGTAAGGACTGGCTCCATTGGGTGGGTGGCTGTTGTTTTTGGAACTTTCGCAAATCCTCTGACTCAAGGTCCGTCGTACTCACGGAAGAAATCGTTATAGGTGCTGTAAGGTTAGAATTATTCAATTTGATTGGAATACTTCCACTGTCGTCCAGTACTAGCCATTGTTGGTCTTTGTTTGCCAAGGGGCTACGTGGAGTGGAAACCACCATTCCCAGGCTGCTTTGTTGACCGTTATTACCAATTGCTGCGGGTGAGGCTTTCCCTTGGGGATCATTGTCCTTAGTTATTGTTTCAATGATTTCTTTTTTTTATTTCAGTAGATTTTTATTGAAAATAGTATTTACATGGTGCCGAGGATATACAGGATATATACATGGGAGATAACTGAGGACAAGGGATACCGGGGTTAGGTATTGGTTTGCAGCCATTTGTCCACTTTATTCTCACTTCTTCTTCAGTTTCTCTTGGCATTCCCCCTTCCCCCTTGCTTAATTGTCCAATTGTCTTCCCGTTCCCCCGGTGGTGTTAAGGTGTAGAGAGAGAGGTATAGAGAAAGAGAGTAGAGAGAGTAGAGAGTAGAGAGGCTCGGCTAGTTAACAGAGTGGGCGATCTTAGTAGTCTATTCAGTGGTGTCTCATCTTGCTTGGGGCTTATTTCCCGGTTGTCTCTCTGGCGTTCAAGGTGGCTTGTGTGAGGACAGGTCTAAAAATTTGGAATCATTAGATAGGAAAAGTGATTTTAGCCATGGTTCCTCTTCTTGTACGAGCGGCATGTAAGAGTTACTGAGTTTTAAATTGTCCTCTGTTACTTCCTTTGCATTAGCAATTTCCTCTGTTGCTATCTCTGTGGGTTTTGTGCTTCTGCTTGAGTTCATAAGATTTGATTTTAGCAAGGGGTCCTCTATACTTTCCCTAATTTCTGTGCTTCTTGTTGATTCCCTTGCATTTGTGAGCGTTTTGAGTTGGTGCACTTGGGCTGTTACTATTACCGACTTATTCTGACATAGATGTGTCCTTCGGCTCTGTAGGAGTTGGGTCCCTGTTGGGGAGTTTTTGATTTTAGTCGCGCCTTTGGCCATGGGAACCAGTGAGTTGACTGGAATGTTGTGTTTTATCTAGGACCCTAATTAAATATTTCATATTTAAAGTAAAGGCCAATGCAAACCAAATGCGGCAAGGCTACTTCCTTAGACTCCTAGAAATCACAACGAGTTCTTACAACATACCAAACCTCCAGCAACCTGGGAATTCCCCGTGCTTTTGTTTTGATTTGTCCTAGAACTCCTGCGAGCACTAAAAGAACGGCCCGTCCCTAGTGACATCTTTTTATTGACGTCTTATGTCCAACCTTACGTCAAACACGGCACCTTCAAGGTATAAAATATACCAACGTTTGCCTTTAGCAACACACGGTGGTGTGGAGCAGAGCGGCTATCTACTTATCCAAAGCCGATGCGAGTGCCGAAGGAAGCCGTCCCTCCCACTTGACGCACTGAGAAAGACGCTGTCTTTTTCTCCTGCTGAGAAAATCCAGCTCCGGTGTTCCCAGTCACTCCTGCGGGTTGCCGGGAGATCGAGTCCTGCGAGCGAGATACAAGACCTCCTCTATTCTAAAAACCAAGGTACGGAGCTGATTAAATCCCTAGAGAATTCTTGAGTCAGAATCTTGGCAAAAACTAACTTAACTTAAACTGCAACTCATTTACTCCTTCCCACGTACTAGGCTTAGGTTAGGTACATCGGGGTAGGCGTATTTAGAAGCACCAGTTGAGTACGTTTAGTCAAACTATTATCATTGTATGTAACTGTATATATTTTATACCTTTTAAGTATCATATGGCTCAGAAACCATATCAATGCTTTTACAGTATTATATCATAATACTCCTTTTACTGTACGCACTTTACTTTATAACAAGTATTGCAATTGTGGCAATTCATTTCTCTTGCATGAGAAAGAAGACTGCTCAATAAAATAACACCTTTTATTGAAAACGCCCGTCTCTCTATTTCTCTGCACTCTGGTGAAAGTAAGTATGCACAATTGACTGAGTGAAATAGCTATCTATTGTTTTCACACGACTCTGGAGATATACTCCTTATTCTGGGGGAGCAAAGTGGTCATGTTTATGCGGTTGTCAGAAGCTGAATCCCTGCTTGTCTAAACAAGGAAGTTCACTCCTCCATGTTCATTCGAGAAAGTTTTTAGTGACCTCTGAGCTAGCTGGCAAACCTAAATTAAGTCCAACATATTCAATAGAGACCTAGTCGACCTCAGACCTACGTCTACACTATTGTTTATGTTATTCCATGCGCAGAGCCTATTGGGAAAATAGGAACTACACTACAGGAACGATGGGACTTGGCAATTTGCAGGCCTCGGCTGTCGGTGCATAGATCGCTGCCATTGGATCCTTTAAATAGAAGAATTTGTATAATCCAGTTTTCCGTCTTGGACTCGACGATGTTGTTTCGGGAGTCGGTGCAGAGACCAACCTCTCTCTTGGCGGCTCCCCTCTTTGGATTGGCAGAGAGCCTTCCTCGGGTGCTTTTTTAGGTTTTTTTTTATTTTTTATTTTTTGCTTATCACTACTTGATGAATTTTCCCAGATCTAATTTCCAGTTTTATTCCAGTTATATTCCTTAATGCTCCTTCAGTCACGCATGTACTTCTAGCTGTGAAATTATGGTTGTCTTTTTGCTCACTGCGTCTTTAATGAAGGAACTGGAACTAAGAGACAGGATTGGCAGTGGGGTGCTCTTCTAGACCGGCTTTAACTTATTTGCTCACACCGATAACAATGCGGTAAGGAGAACTCCCAAAAGTTAGATAGCTGGGGGGTGCGCTTCTAATCCAGCTTTTTTGGCTTTTTAGCTTTTAGCTCGCACCCTTAGGATGTGGTTAAGGGGAGTAAGTTTGATAAGCTGCTCGTGGCTCAGAATAAAGAGTAACCAGGGTGCTCTGGCACCACCGTTTCTTATGAGGGCGAAATAATTATTACCCACAGGGTACTCACTGGATCTCGCCGCTCCAACTTATGTCGCCCACTGCTGCTACTGAAGCCCCACGATGATTTTATAGCTCCCGCGGCTCCTGCTGCACCCCCGACGCAGCAGATCCTTCCGCCCGCTGGGCTGGGCGCTTGGGCTGGATCTCCTGGGCTCCACACGGCTCGCGGTTCCTGTCTGCCACTTCCCCGCCGCCGCTGCTTCTACTAGCGCCCGCCGCCGTGCTGCGCGGCTAGGCAGGGCTGGGCTTGGCAGGGCCGGCAGGGGTGGACTAGGTCTTTCCGCGGCTCCTGCTGCACCCCCGACGCAGCAGATCCTTCCGCCCGCTGGGCTGGGCGCTTGGGCTGGATCTCCTGGGCTCCACACGGCTCGCGGTTCCTGTCTGCCACTGCCCCGCCGCCGCTGCTGCTTCTACTAGCGCCCGCCGCCGTGCTGCGTCGCTAGGCAGGGCTGGGCTTGGCAGGGCCGGCAGGGGTGGACTAGGTCTTTCCGCGGCTCCACGCGGCTCGAGGCTCCTTGCTGCTGACGCCCCTACCGCGTTGCGCCCAGCTTTTCAACCGCGACTCTCGCTTCCCCGCACAGAGCTTGAAGCGGGCAGGCATGATCACCAGCGGACGCTCCTGCTCTGGTTGCTCCTCCGACTTGCGGCCTCGACACCCAGCCACAGCCCAACGTGTCGGGTCAGACGGGCCAAACGCTTAACTTGAGCAGCACTCCACACGCCACTTTGGCTTCAGCTTCCTCACTCTGCTACTCGTTGTGTGGATCTGCACTTCTGACCTCTGCCTCTACCTGCATTTTCCTGGTAGTGTTTTTTTTTTCAGTTTGTTCTCTGCGATTCTTGCAGACAGGCTGGCAGGCAGACAGACTACAGATAAGCAAGCAGGCTGGAAAGCAGAAGGGCTAGCAGGCTCCCGTCTTGGACTGAGCAGTATGTAGGTAGCCCTTAAGCGGTCAGGTAATCAGGTGAAGGAGGGCTGAGTATGCGATGAATAAGATGGAGGGGCCTGACACTTTCCTGCAAGCCACGATCTCAATGGCCTCTGGCCCCCCAGCCCCTGAACTTGAATGACTCGATGACCGGATGACAGCCACATCGGTGTTCTCCACAGCGTCCTCCCTGCTCAGCCTCTCCTCTCCTCTGCAGTGCTCTGGACCCGCTTCCCGCTCTCTGCTCCCCGCCCTCGGGCTCCGTGAGGCTGAGGCGGGAAGGCGGGTGGGGCGCGTGACAATGAAGGCGGGAGCAGGGGTTGACGCCGCTGGCAGAAGAGCGTCTTTCCCCTCTTCTCCTTAGTGGGCCAACCGCTGGGCGATACTTCAGGATGCCGGCACAGAGCGAGGCCCTGTCTGGGGAGCTACGGAGTCTGCTCTGCTGGGTGCTGAGAAGCAGATGCACGGAAAGCACGGACTGGATTCTAGATCAAAAGGGGCACTCCTTCGCCTTAGCTGAGAAGCTGTCATGGCCAGTGATTGAGGAGCAAAGAGGAACAACCAGGATACTATAAGCAGCTGTGTTTTGTTTTGGGTGATTTGGAGTTTGGAAAGGAGATACTTGGGGAGACAAAGATACAGACTTTCCACAGCACAACCAGGAAATAGTGATGGCTGAGAACACAGTTTTCAGGGCTCCACAGGCAGAATGGGGATAGACTTACAAAGCTTTCAGAGGTAATAGAAGCAGATGACTGTGGGGCAAATGATTTGGAAAGAGAATGAACCCTAGGTTTTCTGCCATATTACTATTATTTCTGCCATATTGGATAGGATGGGGCTGCCGTGGATGGCCACCAGTCATGGAAATCAAAAGGTAGGTGGGAGCATGAAATGGGGTCGAAGAAGAACAAATGATAAGTACTTCAGTTTTCTCCGAAGTTAATTTGCAAGAGTTAATTTCCATCCACTTTTATTACTGGGACCTTACTACGGGGCAGAACACTTCCCCATTTTGTTTGAGCGGCTGGGTGGCTGAGATGAACCTTACATACATGGTCTGAGTATGTGTGGATATACAGGTATTCTGGTCTGAATTACCCACAACACTGTCAGCGGTACAGGCAAGGAGATTGCTCTCATCCCCTTAATCCCTCAAGCAGCACTGCTGAATATTGAGGAGCACTCACTTAATAGATTTTTTTGGCTTTGTGCTTGCTAACAGATGCTAGGCATAAGTGGAGGGCTAAAAAAAATAAACACTTCTGTTGAGGACAGCTATTTGTTTAAACTGGTCCTGGAATCGTGTTTTTAACCCTTGATCGTGACTGACACTAATAAAATTCACAGTCTGTTCACACATCAATTTTATATTTTTGCACTTCACAATTTGCACTGCACTGAAAAACTTGTTCCCACACATTCAATCTTGCTCATCTTGGTAACTATACCTTTTGACACTCGAGAGCTCTGATATATATAGAGCTGGATTGTCATTCTATACAAAAGGATACCCAAATGATGAAGCTGATCACCGGGCTTGGTGAATAAAGTGAATCCACACACATAAACTCTTATGTCACCTTGCCATAACACATTTTTGAGTCTTGTTAAGAATTTTCTTCTTTTGTTCTCTTATCATGTAGACGCTGGTATATACTTTGTATTTACATAAGTGGAGGGCTGTCGAGACCTCAACACTGAATATGTGGTAAACTGGCTAAGAACTAAGTAGAATACAAAGGCTATGATATATAAAACTAGGTAACAACAAAACTAAGTATACTGTGGATTAGCTTTCTGGGGATACTTTGAGAGGGGATAGGTCAACGGTTCCATTCCTGGGATAGGTGCTTCGTTCATTAGGTAGCAATGCCTTATTTTTACTAAATATTCTGTATTCGTATATTGTCCAGGTCACTGTGACAGTATAGACTGTAAGCTGTTGAATAATAAATACTACTTTAGTTTATACTACATTCTAAAATGCCAATAAAATGGTTTACAAAAAAAAAGGTTTTCTTGCGACTAAAATCAATGAAAACTATTAAAATGGCTAAAATATCTTTATATGTATTTTACGGTAAATAAGAATGAAAAAAGGAAGGCAATATGAATGACAAAATTCAGAAAGAATGAAAATCACAAATTCGGTGAGACACACTAAAGACATTTGTGGATATCAAAAAGGATCTCAGGGACAGAGAAGGCCAGTCCAAAAAATGTCGCATAACAGTTCAGAAAATCAAAGAGTCCAAGCTATTTTGCACAGAGGTCACAGGAGTGCTGCAATTGTGGATTTGGGCAAGGAGGGTGAACAGTCTCCATTCCATATAATTCTCTTAGCATTATAAGAAGTATTGATTGCTGTATCTAAGATCAAAGGCAAATGGTAATGGACATGATAATAGAGCCAATAGAGGATTTAGGGAGGAAAACACAAATTCATGAAGATAGCGTCCAACAATTTGAGGTTTATGTGCTTTAAATTTAAGCTCTTACACAGAACATGCAAAATTCCAACAATATTATACAAGATGTCACAAAAGGTGAAAGTAAAAATATCACAAACCAAGAGCAGACATCTTTCACAAGATGCTGTGTTGCAACATAATGAAAATATTTTGGAGGAAGCCATATAAGTTCATAGAATAACAATAATGATTCTCTTTCACCCTTCCTTCTCCAACTCACCTTCAGATCTAGCACCCTATTTCTGAGATGAGCTACCATCCAGTGGAAGCAGATACAGCTCAATCGATTAGCAGCTCACGTGTTTCTTGCTAGATGTGGCCCTTAACCAACATGTCTTTCCTGGACTGTTGGCAATTTTGCTGGCTGCCAAATAGTGCTCTTGGCTCTTTTGGAAGGGGAGAAATAGTATCTATTATTTCAGGAGGACAGAGAGCCCATGTGTGGCACTTCAACAACTGGGAAGGGTGAGAGTTTTCAGCCCCAGCTGAGTATTTTGAAGCCAGGAGAGTGTTTAGTCAGTAATTGTTGCAGAAATGCCACTTACATCCAGTATTTCGAGGTGTTCATTATGGAAAGCCGAAAGCAGCAACAGTAGACAAGGTGCACTTCTGTTAGCCAAGATTACAGATTCTTAAGACAATATGGTTTGAAAGTCACACAGTACAAAGAAAATTATGCCCAATACTGAAGGGATTACGCGGAGACAGCTAACGAACATCCCCTCGGTGATGCCTTGTCTAAGTGCTAAGTTCCATTGGCCAACAACCTGCTAGCTGAGCCTCCTGTGGATGCATCTACTCCTGTACTGATGTTTTCTATGATGGCGTATTAGATCAGTCAGTTAAATAGATAACTGTAAATGCTGTTCGAGACAGACACTTCCAATGGGAACCTTTTCCAAAATGGTCTCTCTCCCTGATCTGAGAAGCAGGATTAGGATATCACTAGTGACACTCAATTTGCAGACGTTGGGTTGGACGCTACTGTACAGTCCCTTAGACATGAGGTGTTGGAGGAAGTCAATGCTCATCTTCGTAATAATTTAGGGACCTGGTATTTGGTAGATCCCTTTACTTCTATGGATATGGACTACACGGTAAAGGACCCATTTATCTGATTAAAACCATCTGCTTCTTCGAACCTTAATTTCCTTCCTAGACTTAGAATAACCGTCTTGAAGAAGGGTTAAGAACACCACAATGTAATGCTACCAACATTTGACCCAAACTATTTGATTCAGTGATCAGAATCGGTGTTTCCAGAAATGCTAAACGTCGATTCCTTTCTCAGCAGTATATAGGGAAGCCTTACACAGCTTCAAACAACCAAACTCCCACAGTCAACATTGGTAAAAGAATAAACATTTCTTTTATAGGCCATTCTGAGGCATCCTTCAATTTCAATTTTTAGATGTATGCAGCTTATACTATGCGGTCATTGACGAAGGACTTTCAGGGACTAAAAGGGAGTGGTAACTGTGCACTTAACTGTAGAGGGACTATAGTAATCAGAAGAAACTACTAGAAGATACCAAAATTGGAGAAAACTTTTTTTGAATATTAGGATGGCATTTTCCGCCTGGACTGAATTGTCAACAATGCTAGAATAGCATTTGCCTCCTCGTTTGAAGGGGCACCAGTGCTAATAAAGACAGACCACCTGATGGCAACCTACTACATACCTCATGGGAACGGTGGACTGGCAATACCGACCCCTGCCCACACCACATCTTCAACAAAGCCGACTCCATCATCGCACCCCAGCTCCGGAACATCATCAACAGCTCCTTCGCATCCGCCACCTTCCCGGAGAGCTGGAAACACGCCGAGCTGAGCGCCCTCCTTAAGAAACCCACTGTGTACCCCACGGACCTCAAGAACTTCCGCCCCATCTCGCTCCTCCCCTTTCCAGCCAAAGTCATCGAGAAGACAGTCAACAGACAACTCTCCGCCTTCCTCGAGGCCAACGGATCCCTCGACCCCTCACAGTCCGGGTTCTGAGCAAACCACAGCACCGAGACCGCCCTCATCGCAGCCACCGACGACATCAGGTCCCTGCTTGACAACGGGGAAACTGCTGCCCTCGTCCTCCTGGACCTCTCAGCAGCCTCCGACACCGTATGCCACCGCACCCTGATACAGCGCCTCAGCAACACCGGTATCCAAGGAGCGGCACTGGAGTGGATCACCTCGTTCCTCACCGGAATAACCCAGAGAGTCCGCCTCCCCCCGTTCCGATCCGCGGCCACCGAAGTCATCTGCGGCGTTCCGCAAGGATCCTCCCTCAGCCCCACCCTCTTCAACGTCTACATGAGCCCTCTCGCAGACATCGCTCGCCAACACAACCTCAACATAAACTCCTGCGCCGACGACAGCTGATCCTCTCCCTCACCAACGACCCCGCCACCGCCAAAGCCAACCTCCAAGAAAGAATGAAAGACGTCGCAGAATGGATGAAGATCAGCCGTCTGAAACTGAACTCAGACAAGACGGAAGTCCTCATCCTCGGACCATCTCCCTCTGCCTGGTAGGACTCCTGGTGGCCCCCTGCCCTGCCCCCTGCCCTGGGGATCGCACCCAAACCAACAGACCACACCCGCAACCTAGGCTTCATCCTGGACTCCTCCCTCACAAATGACCAAGCAAGTGAACGCCGTCTCGGCATCCTGCTTCAACACCCTGCGCATGCTCCGAAAGATCTTGTGATGGATCCCCACCGAAACCAGGAAGACGGTCACCCAGGCCCTCGTCACCAGCCGTCTGGACTACGGGAACACCCTCTATGCTGAAACCACAGCCAAACTCCAGAAAAGACTCCAGCGCACTCAGAACGCCTCAGTGCGACTCATCCTAGACCTCCCCCAGCCTCAGTAACCTTCCTGAGGTACCGACGGAGAGGGCGGTGCTTCCCTAAACCCGAGTCTGATGCAGGTGAGGTGAGGCTTGATACCTCACACGGGGTAGGTTTGAATAACCATCTGTCCTGTGTAGAGGTATTGTATAAGCTCACAACCAAATTGAATTGTGATAACTTTATGCTTTTCTTTTTTATGCACTTTTTGGCCCCTTGTTGGTCAAATTTAATTGTATGCAGTAGCTTATACTTGGAGGTCCTGAAGAAAGCCGGGGTACTATGAGCCAGGACGGCTGAAACTAGTAGACCACGACATCCGGCAGATTTGTTTATTGCCGAGTTACTATTTTTAATCAAGTTCATCGGCAATCACTAATAGAGTCTTTTGGTTTGCTGTTGATACTTTTTACACATCACTTTCACTTATTGTTCATTTCTTACACTGCACCCATCATTTGATTTGCTCAATTGTTTACTTCACTGGTCTCTCCTTGTGCCTAGCCCATGAGTTGTTGGTTTGTTGCCAGAGGAACTGAGGTGACAGGGGCACTCCGGGAGTTCCAAATGATGACACTGGCCACGAAGGGCAGTTGATGGAAATCCTAGTTGTTTTCTCCCCTCCTCAGGGTCTTCTTCTGTCATAGAGTCACATTTGTGTCAATACTTGTAGCGACTTTGGTCCTTAAGTGTGACGAATGATTTGATTTGACTATTCATTTTTAGTCTCTGTAGTGTTTTATCTTATTAGACCACCAGCTATTCTTTGTGTTGAACATCCCTCGCCGAAGCCACATCTCTGCCCACCTGAAAGAACTGCACTGGCTCCCCATCAACAAGAGGATCACGTTCAGACTCGTCACAAACGCACACAAGGCTCTCCACGACACGGGCCCGAAGTACCTCAACAGCCGCCTCACATTCTACACACCCACCCGCCAGCTCCGATCCGCCAGCCTCACCCTCGCCTCCGTCCCACGCTTTCGGAAGTCCACCGTCGGAGGAAGATCCTTCTCCTACCTGGCAGCCAAGACATGGAACTCCCTCCCCACTCACCTACGGCTGACCCTGGACCATCTCTCCTTCAGGAAACAACTCAAGACCTGGCTGTTTGAGCAATGTCAATTCTGTTTGCCTTTCCACCCTTTTCTCCTGATCGCAAGAGGGAACCAGAAGATTAGGAGAGAGTGAACAACACAGTTTATGGTTTCCTCCAGATCGTGTCCTGTGCTCTGTAACAGATATTTCCATTCTCCAGCTCCTCTTGTATTGGCTGTGGATACATCAGCCTAGTGACCGCAAGAGTTGTGTGGCCTTTCTTGGTAAGGATCCCTTTTCAAGAGTTTGCCTCAGGGTTTGGTATTCATACCATTTCTTGCCCAAGTTGCGGACTTCGTTTCACTCAACCCAGAATATGGTTTGTCCTTATTTCAGGGAATGATGGAGCTACCATGGATAATCCTGGCCTGCACTCTTTAGATGTGGGGAAAACGGTTCTGATATATTTGTTAAACTACGCATCCAAGTCTCTTTCTGCAAGATTTAGTCTGGTTGGATGGAGTCAGAAAAATTGGTATTTTGATGCTGAAGACCATCAACAGAATAAAAGGGGTTTGAGGGTGTATAAATATCCAAGCCCTAAAGAGAAGCAGAGGCAGAGTAAGGCACAAAAGCATTAGTGGAGTGGGCGGGGGTAAAAAAAAAATGTAATCTACATGGGCCAAAGCAGAGGTTACAGGGTAATTAATGTAATAGCCTTGAGGTGGGAGGCAATGGGCAAGAAAATACATGCACTCCCATGGAGTGACCAAAAAAAGGAGCTCCCAGCATGCAAGCAGAAGAAGGACACAAGTCATCCAATCAGAACCAAGAAAAGAAGAAATGTTCTACAGCTGGGACACAGAATAGGACTAAAAACCAACACTAAGAATCAAGGAATTTAGATAGACAAGAAAAGCCATCCAATCAAGAGCAAGGGGCTGACCGAAAGCTCACTTTATATGTATTCGAAACAACAGATTGCCTTTAACAACAAACAGTTAAAGCTGCCTGGAGGCAAGACCTAACAAAAAACTGAAAATGTAGATTACTTATTGTGAATTTAATGGCAAAGTTGTTCCAAACTTCGACCTATGAGTTTTGGGGGGCATAAGACTTGCCTCTATCACCAAGTCTCTTTAATGTGTATGTGGAGTCTTGTTTGATGAAGGATGATCTTGGGTGAAGAAGATACCTCGAATTATAGATGGATAACAGTGAGTAAAGCAGATTTTTTTTACCAAGGGGATCTGGGGGACATCCAGAGATAAGTTGTTTGAGGTCATAGAGAACCTAGGTGTGAAAAACACGCCTGTTATTCACTTCTTACTCATCTATATTATGGTGTGTATGTCCTCTATGCACAAGTCTTCTGTCCCTGCTTTCAAAAGCTAGGCAGGAGCAAGGAGTCCTAGGGGAGACATACAGAACATGGACTCCCCTTTTAAAGATAAGAAAAAATGATCTAGTCTCCTGCTACCCACACTACCCTCAACTTTTACACTATCCCCACCCAAATACAAAAGAAATACCTGGCCTCCTGCTACCTACCCTCACCACCCTTTACATTTGAGCCCACCACCCCCCAAACATATAAAATGTCCTTCTACCATCATCTATATTTAACAGCTCCCTCCACACAAAAAGAATATCTTGCTTCACCACCCTCTATGCCTTCCCTCACCCTCCTTACCTGCCATCCTCAGCCAGCGCAGGCCTGCAGAGGGATGTGCGGACAGAGGAATGTGGTGGTTGCCAAAGGTACAGCAGCACCCACATTGTCATACTTGTATTGCATCTATGAAAACAGGTATGAGGCAGAAGAAACGGGGCAAGACCAGCAACCACGATTACCCTACCACTCTTGCATCTGCACAGATCCAGGTGAGACGGAGGAGCAAAGGTCAAGCAAGTGCTTCCACTGGTGATGTAACTGCAGTCAGAAACAACCATTGTTACATCAAAGTGGTGACCAACCAGAATTAAGAACAGGTTATTCTCACTAATGGCTTCGAAAGGAAGCCACACACAATGAAGGAATGCCAGGATTTGACCCTAAGATGCTTGTTTAAAGTAACGAATTTCACTTGTGTGACTAGAAACCGCATTCTGTTGAGATGCAGCTGGACAACAAATACTCAGCTATTTAATGATTTAAGAAGCAACAATTGATGTAAAGCTTCCTTATCTGATCCAGAAGATGAAAAGGCTCCTTCGTTTATTTTCCACTGACAAGTCATTGTTCAGGATGGAACTGTGATGCTTGATATGGAAAATACCTTAAAAGGTCTTTGTCTTAATAGACTTGTTCAGGCCAACACTGGGGAAGGTCAGGCTGTGATTAAGGGCCATCCAATTATTCACTCCTTCTGCTACAAAGATTTCAAATCATACATTTTTATACCAAAATAATTAAATTATCTTCAAAAATGTATCAGCAGCAGCCAACTGGATCGATGGAAATGCCATAAAAAACACTAATAAGACAGAGGTGATGATTCTATGACACTCTGACTCCTATCTGTCGACAACACCAGTCTGAAAAAGATTGTTAAAGAATCTTGGCTTTCGTCTGGATGAAGGCCTCACTCTAACAGTAAGACAGCTGCAATTTGCTTTATACGATAAAAATGCTGAAGAAAATCACACTTTTTCTTTCTTTTCCATTTAGAAAATTCGTATTTCATGCTTTGATTAATTCTCGAGCTAGTCTAGTGCAATAACCTTTACCTGTACATGCAAAAAAGTGATGTCCAATTTGCAATTAAGTTAAAACACAGTTCTTTCTTGAATTTTCAAACTTGCCGCACAGCACATATTACTCCTTCCAAACAGTAACTTCACTGACTCCCACCCTCACCACTGAATTTTATTCCAATCTTTAGGTCTTGATCGCCGTGAAAGTACAAGCTCTGGTCTCTTTATGAGCAAGAAAACTGCCAATGATACAGGCCGACTTGGTTTCTTTGCTCTGCATTAATAGTGGACATGATCCTTCCAACCTTCGAGAAAACGTGATGTACAGGGTAGACCTCTGCGTACTTTCACCACTAAACACTGGAACTTGCTTCCTCCTTCTCTTAAAATATTTGAGAATCATGACCAATTTAGCAAATAACTCAAATCTACACTTTTTAGGTCAAGACTACTAGACAGTGTAAACTGTATGGTTGCAAAAGACTTACCATGAACCCACAGGGGTTTCCAGTTTGCAAATTGCCACGGGTTGGCTTTATGGTCTCTGTTATTTGATAGCTTCTTTTTCAATTATTTTCCTTGTCCATGGTGCTCCACTCCTCCCATGAAGCATAGCCTATTTACCATCTCTCTGACTGGCTGGCTTCTTTCCAGGAAAGAGCAAAAGAAAGGGCACTCAACTCGATGATAAAGGAGGCAACAGGGTGGAAGTTAGAGAGCAAGTGTCAATTCACACTGCCTGGAGATGGTCAACTGTGGTACAGTTAAATGTATTGCTGTGTAAGAACACATCAAGAGTCTGTGATCAGTGGCAGTATGCGCTATATATACCCATTTTAAGCTCTCCGAACTGGATCAAGCAGGGCAAGATTTTTGCACTGGTAAATATGGAATGTTCAAGTCTTTTTTAAAGATAATGACTATGAAATCTACTAATGCAGGGTGAATTTTGCAGGGTCTGTCTTGAATAGCAAGAGTTTTTCAACTCTTTATTTGCACTTGGGGCTGGTGGTTTAACTGAGGAGAGAGGTATTTTGGGGGTATAGCAGGTGATCGTGTGTAAGGGCAGGACAAAACTGTATTGAGTAAGTGTATGATGGTCCGGCAGTTAATCTAAATTTAACCTGGATGGCAACTGTTGACTGAATAGCAGGGCACATGTGCTCTCTTTTTCAGGCAGGCCGCCTGCCTGGCAGTGGCATTTAGAATTTTTCAGATTGTAACCCAAAGTCATTCCGAGGGTATTTGGCATTAATCATGGTGCAGAGTACTGTCTGCATGGAGTTCGGATGAGTCCTTATGGACGTTTTTGTTGGATTTATCTTTGGTGGCATTAGACACCTCAAAGTATTGCAAACATTTTTCTCAACATACTTTAGTCACTGCTGAGGTGGTGGCCACTTTTGTTTTAGACAGAGGGCTAAATGCTGTTGTGTGGATTATATGTCTGAGGATCAGCAGGATGAAGAATCTTTGTTAACAATTCAAAATAAATAGTTTAAAATTAATTTAAAACAAATTAATTCCAACTTACCAATTGATAACTTATTCAGGATTAAAAAATGTACTCCCCCCCCCCCCCCCGCCCCCAAAAAATACTATTTTTTGCTGGCGATGAATTCATAAGAGCACTCATAACGTAAGAACTTCAGAGTCTACATTATTCCTTCCACAAAAATCACAAATAGTATCTCAAATGTCAGTCTTGAAACACGTCTTCTATGGAGGCAAGGTTTCTCAGGTTATTGTTTAAAGGAGAAACGTTTATCTGCTCTGCTCTGCTTCTGGTTTCAGAATCTACCATAAAACCCTCCAGACGAAATAATTGCTGATTGACTACCCCATCCAAAATAAATGAAGTGCCTACCAAGGTTCGGTCATTCCAAACGGTAACTTTCACAGTTGCAGGGGCGATATCCAGTGCCCAGTGACTTGGCACTTTTAACTGGAGCCCTACTGAACCTGCTGGCTAGTCGTCAGTGCTAACTGCTGGGTCAGATAACTAAACCAGAATACTGATGTTAAGGCACTAGGTGGTCAGAGCAATTTATAGTTTGAGAACGCCAGCCTCTGCCTACAAATTCCAGTGTCATGGGTGCCCACAGATCCTGGTCACTAACCATGGCCACCACAAACAGCAAAGACTAAGCCTGAGACCGATTCCTTCCTGGGGTAGGGACTAGTGGTTCGGACGCATATAACGCTGGAGCCACTTGAGATAGAAAGGTGATGCCCTCAGTTCAAGACTAAGAGAACTCCTCTAGTGACCTCTATGAATACCCATGCCAAGGGATGAATTTGAGGCATTTCTCAAGTGATTTGGAAGCAGCTAGGAGGTGCGCACAGTCTTCACTGTAGCACAGAAAGGAAGGGATGACGGAGACTCACAATTTTCGATAGAAGGTGAAAGCGTTTCCACTGAACCCCAGGAAATGCAATTTATGGTGTGGACAACTAAAGCAACTGGCAGGGTGGGAGACCTTCATCCCCAGAGCTGGTATGGTTCCAAAACAGATCCTTTATTTTCAAGCAGATAGTCACTGGACCTCATTGGCAAGTGGGCACTCTCTACCTGAAAAGGTTCAGTCCACTCTCTTCTCCACAGGCAACAGTATCTACTCACACAGGACTACAAACAAAGTGTTTTCTTTTGAGTGCTGGACCCAGGCAAGCTGCAACCAGCAAAGTGGTATCTCTGAAACTCGATATTCTCAACAACACTTCAGTGCAGCTTCACCTTACACATCAGAAAATATTGAAATTTAAACTCAATTTCATCTTTCACATTTGGGGAGGAGTCGTCCGGTCCTGACAGAGCATGGGCACGGTATGATCAGTGCATGCAGGGGTCAAAACACTTGGTCCTCCCATTTGGACCACTAAGAGCTGGACCACTAGGAATATATACTGGCTGTCAGCCAAATCTTAAGAGATGCAGACTGAGGGAGAAAGAAGGAAGGGACTGGTCTTACTCTGAAATCGGAACTGATGCGACTTCGAAAGAATAAATAAAGGGGCTACCACCCATAGAGACTCCCTGGCTCAGCGAGGGGACTGGGGAATTAATGTGTGCAAAGTCTCAGGTCCAGCCTGGCACAAAGCCAGCCACCATTTTGATAGCCACACCTGGAGTCCAATGGACTTCACCTTTTACTGGACCAGGCAGAATGAAAAGCCTCATGCTCCACCAACACTGTATACCCACACCACAATCCCTCTTCATGCACGTCCCACAAGTGATAGAGGTAAAACACTGGTGAATGAGGATTGACAAGAACATTTTACACAGCAGATGCTAGTAACCATTTCCTCCAACAAGATAAAATTAACATAGCCCGCCCCTGCTTTTATAATTATGGTACTACCACTGTGAGCTCATCTCACAGACAGGCTGGAGAGGACAGAAGCCATTCTCTCAAAGATAAACTTTGGGTGCCTCCTCAAGTCCAAGTACAGCTTTTGGGTCTCAGGTCATTAAAACGTGAGAATATGCTGCTGGCTTGCATGAGTGTCAAGTTTACCAAGGGAAAACAACAGTCAACAGAAAAATAGACATACGATTGGGGGTACAGCTCTTCAAAGCTTTTTATAAGCATTTTCATTATATATGTTTTATAGAAAAAAAAGTTATTTGTTTGGATCATTTAACACAATGGTTTTTAACACAAGAGAACCCCACCATTCCTATAACATCTTCTTTACAATAACTCTGCTTCCTCAGTTTCCCATCATTTGCCTTATGCAGCTGCTCCGTCCTATTTGCTATGCTTTACTTTCAGTCGACCTTCAGCTTGGAATAACCGGTCGCAAGTATTTAATTTGTGCCTTATGGAAGTGCCAACTACATTTGCCCTCCAGTATTTGCTGGTTCCAGGTATTGTGCATTATATGCAAATTGCCTTGAGCACCAGCCATGTTTTCTTGAAAATGCTAAACACTTGTCAACCAGAGGTACTCGTCTCCAATCAAAGATGTGGACACCCCTTTGACCCTAAGATGTGATTTTTCAAACAATACTGCAACTATTGAAACGTAGCTTATTTGTCGATAATTGTGACTGTCACCTGTTTTCATTCTCATAACCTTACTACTACACCTGCTTGTTATACTACCAAACTTCTTCAAACACATGACTGATTCTAGAAAGTGCCTGCATTAAGGTATAATACGCTTCATCTCACCTCTGGGAGCTTGACTCCCATGCTTGCAGATCCCTTTGTTCTATTTTTTTACAATTCAAAGCACTTTATAATAAATACATTTTCAGGCTTTACCTAAATATGAACTTTGGAGTTTCTTTGACACATCTATGCTGCAAAAATATCTGCACAGCCACATTCCCACCTCAGTTAACTGTTCTAGACCTCCCACCTCTGCATTTTTGCTCATTTTCAATTTTTTTCCAGTAAATCATTATAGATCAAAGTGCACTATGAAATGGTGGACATTTGAGTCCACTACTGGGATTCAATAAGTATGATTGTAGCTTTCATATGCATTTTCAATTAACACATTTGTATTACTTCAAACTTTTAGCTGTGTACTAGGATTACTTTAGTATAAACATTGTAGATCTTCAGTTCGCTTCAATAAATACATTCCTTGATGAAGTTATTGGGTCTTAAAGTGTGGGAAATGCCTTTTGAGAGATGTGGATCCTAAGACATACTGAAGTGTTAACTACTTCATGTGAAAGCCTTGGAAATGTAAAAGTGACAGCAGGTTGTAGGTTGTGGGTGCTGAAATGCTGTTAGCATCTTAAATCCTTTTGCTGAGGGTGGGGTGGGTGTTGAGTCTTGGGGCTCAGAAAGGGTTGTAGAAAGATCACAAGTGTCAACAAATTGGTGTTAGGGCTACCTAGGCAGTAATACAAATTGTCTTGATACCATATCATAGGTGGAAGCCTGACCGGCATCACTAGAGGGCAAGGAAATTTCTTAGAAATTATAGTTTTAAGTTACTACTATCTTCTTCAGGATCCTGGAAAATCAGGTAATGCCAGCAATGGGTTAGCATATCATCTTGTGACTGTATGACAAGCAAAGCCAAGTGGGTTCAGTGTTACTTGGGAGACGCATTCAGGCACAATAAAAAGGGATGCCCTTATTCTTGAAATAAATGGCTATTATCAAACTCATATCCTAAGGCTTCCCAGATAATTCCAATAAAGGCAAGCTTGTACATACCCCACAATTGGAAATAGCCCTCCCTGGGATCTAGAGAAATTATATTAAAATATCAACAGGTTGGAATGCCACAAAAATTAGTGGCTGTCAGGTATCATAAATTCACACTTTTCATACCGAAAGAGTATAACAATGGATTTGGACATTTTCAACAAGAAGCTTACAATTTTAAATGCATTTTTTCCAATAATTAGTCTTCCCAGGCATCAATACCGTTTAATTAACCCCGTCGTAATGTATGATGTGCACAGTAGAACATGTCCAAATAAAAATGTTTAACATGGGGTATCACAAAAAGAACCCCCTAACCTCAATGCTTGTTTTAGCATAGTATATGAAGATATGTGTATCAGCTTAGATAGTGACCCTTTGGCAATGAAAAAGGGGCCAATCTATGTGCTAATGTGCACCTGCAAAGCTGCAGCTCTGTCACAATAGGTCATTTCGAAGAGATGGAACCACACCTCTGATCAATCTGCTGGTTTGAACAACCCTGAACTGTTGCGTTTCCCAAGAAAAGCGTAATACAGCGAAAATGATTCTTCAACTTAAAGAGAAAACCACGAATTGGATAACAGATTAAATCAAGCCCCACCTCTTTCCCTCCCTTTATCTTAGTGAAACGGACACATTAAATTGTTTGGGAGCGCCACAGCGCCACCAACGTAGATCAATGCAAAAAAAAGAAAAACCTCCCACCGTGTGCAAAGAAAAAAAAGGCGAAAAAGACAATTGTTAAATACCACAAGATGCCCCGTTATTTTTCAATTTTCAGAGTTCTGCAGTAAAGCAAGGAAGCTACCCTGGCTAAATGCACCCGGAGTACTACAACACGGGTGTGCAATGCTTTAACGCGCACTGATCCAGAAAAAGACACCATTTAGTACAAGCCATAACTTAATAAAAGCCATGTTATGTCAATCCACGCCTTCATTGTTCCAAGGGCAGTTCCCCACAGTTACAAACACTGTAATCTACCAGACATCATCAAAAAAACTCTGCCACCAGCAGAAACGGATCTAAAACGTTTTTTTCTTCACAAACATTAACACTGATTGACATTGATGAAAAAACTGGGGAGTATAGGTGCATCAATCGTTTTTGAGATTTCTATTTTTTTTTTACAAAAAAGCAATCCTACATACCAGTATTTCAAGGACGAGCATTAATATTTTGTTAGCTAATCTTTCTTAGCACCCTATAAAATACAGACGGTAAGAAAATCTACAACATGCGTTGTTAAAGAACGGACAGTCGATATGTGAGAAAAAAATAGACTGGAGAAATAATATCCAGTCCACTTTCGATGGCTTATTTTTCGGCTATAACACACCATAACGTAATGCATTGCATACAAACTTACCTTTCAAGTAGGCTTGAACGAGATCTGCAACTGGCAAAATACCGAGAAGATGTGCTGTATACTTGGGCAGAAGCAGGGGGTTCGAACGTCTTAAAAATGCCATCTGGGAAATAAAAAAACATACTTTGTCCAATGGTCAGTGGATGGAGAAAACGGTGTTTAAGATTCGCCAACCTTAGAAGAAAAAAAGAAGGAAAAAAACGTCGAAATATCCAAAGATTAAAGGCAGAGGCAACCAGCCACACGACTCTTGGGGTTAGCAACTTTGCAATGGCAAACACGCGTCTCCTGATTGGATGGAAGGGCAGCGTCTTTAGTGTCTGCACTATCTCCCTTTTCGCCCCCTTTCTGCAGCCTGCGAAAGTGCCGTGTGCCATTTTATACTTGTTAACACTTGACAATGCAAACACTAACAGTGCAAAGGTCTGAGTTTGTTTGAGCGCTGTAAAGAGCCTCGCTCGTATCGTTTAGTGCTCTTGACCGCATGCGTGGCAACATTATCAGCAATACGTTTTCACCGACCAACTTCAAATTGAAGTTTTAAATCGACGCGAAAGCGTCAAGCAAAAAAAAAAAAAAAAAAGACTTCTTTTATGGTGGAAATTGGGCTGAAGATTAAAAAATAAATATACCATAGCCATGCCAAATATAAAATGTTTGACTTATAAAAGGGTCGATGTTATTTCTGTTTACATTTTAAACGGTAAGGATAAAGTCCATAACCTGACACTAGAGCAACAAAAACTTTACTTCCAATGGGTACGAGTAAAGCGCCTTGAACAGTTTCCCCTTAAAATTCACTTTTTAATGACCCCTCCCCCACCCACCAACGTTTACAGACCCAATCCAACCCCACTGGCCTCTGAACAAAATGCTTGGAACACGGAGTGTTTATGTGGAACACCTCACGCTCCCTTCCCACTTTGCCCAAGAACCTAAAAAACATAAATAAAATGAGTATCGAAGGTCAAGTAATGCATGTAGCTCCTCAAATGTGATAAGTTGTTTAAAATGCTATCAACGTGCAGAAATTGCCATAGTGGGAACTGGTGATTTGCAAAGATGCGCAAATTGAATGGACTCATCTACATATGTATGGAGACTTTCACCACTCCTGGCTGGTTGGCTTTCCAAATAAGTGGGCAGGGCCATACGATGCCCCAAACTGTTGGACTTTTTATCTGTCCGGTAGTTCAAACTACTGCAGATGGTCTGGGTGGATTTAAGAGTAGACGTCAGACCTTTCTTTGGCTCATTCCAAATACTGCCAGGTACTTCCAGGATTAAACCGAGAAACGCCTCGCTCCCAGTTTACCCCTCTCCTCTGCAGTTTATTTAACGGTGCAAAACGTTAAAAAAATATTTGTAAATCACTTTTCGGCACGAACTGCCATGGGGGGTATAGCGGCGTTTTTCTAACCCTTACTCCTTTAGGCTTCCAGTCATGTTAAAGAGGTGAGAATTTATCACGGATTCTGAGATGTATGCTTTACTGAAAATGTAGAACACATTTCAGTTATTGAAGTCACAACTTAATTCAGAAATTTTTTAAACTAACTGTTTTTTACCAGGAGTGCATCTATTAACTTATGCTGCCAACGCGTGGCCTCCGAGGGAATAGCACATTTATTGTGTTCCACGAGACAAGGAGCACGTCATCCTCGAAGAAGCTAGAAAGTCTCGAAATCACTCAAGGGCGAGGTCATTCAATTGCCAAAGCATATATCGCTTTACTCCCGGGCCGTGAAGAGGCGCCGAAGCGCTATAGCGTCCGTGAAGGAGTGCTTCGTTGGAAGAATGTTCTCCATGTGGGAGCCGTTTTAATGTAGAGCAGGAGCGTACATGTAAAGCTTTTGCTTTAAAATTCGGGTGACGTCAGGAATTTAAGACGGTGACAGGTCAACGAGTAATGTCTGAATACTCTTTTAGAGGATGATATACATTTGAAAATTGTCCGCAGTGCTTAATTTGTGAACACGTAAGTGCCAGGGTTTCCTCTAGGGAGGTCTCTGCAGCCTCGCACAAAAATTCACATACCACTATTTCTTTATTTAGAAAAAAGGCCACTTTTTTTTAAGACAGGTGTGTAACATAAAACGAAAGAATACCAAACAATACAATTGAATTCAAATTATTAATGCATTCAAGTCTAAACGTTCTCCTGCCCTTCAACTCCCCAATAAGCACCACCTTGCCTTGCATACCCCAATCTCACGCTCTCCCCCAGCAAGTACCCCCAAGTTATCTGCTCTAGTGTTGTTCAAACCCCCATCGCTTCCTCTTCAGCTCCCCTGTGTTCTGTCCTCCCCCGAGGAATGGATAAGACCGCTCCAGACAGTTCATCCCCCCCAAAAAACGCCACCCAGGAAAACCAAAGAGTTTTCCTGCCCCACCATTGTACTGCTGAAGCTGAAAGAATCTAAAAAAGATTTAGTAGAACAGCAAAGTGTTTAATTCCACAATTTGGAAAGCAATTCCCTCTTTTCCAACAAATAATAGGCTTGCCCCATCTGAGTTAAATGTACCCAATCAGAGCGAAACTTTGAAGCATCACTTTTCATTAAATGCCCATGAGCTAAAACTTGAATACCTATATTTTCACAAGAAGCACTGGCATTGCCAATAGGTCTCGCAGTAGGAAAGTTGGAGCTATTACAATTGCAAATAACAATGCCTTTTCTTTTTGTTTTCATTTTAAAAACATAAAGGGCTTTGTCATTTACAAAACCAATAGCTCCAACTTTCCTACTGCGAGACCTATTGTGCAGTGCACAGTGTGGGTGAAAGTGGCACTGTGTGGGTGTGAGTGGCTTTGAGTGAGTGGCGTTGCGTGGGTGAGTGGCGTTGCATGTGTGAGTGTTGTTGCGTGGGTGTGAGTGGCGTTGTGTGTCTGAAAGTGGTGCTGTGTGGGTGTGAGTGGCACTGCGTGGGTGTGAGTGGCACTGAGTGGGTGTGAGTGGCGTTGCATGTGTGAGTGGCGTTGCATGTGTGAGTGGCGTGGCGTGTGTGAGTGGCGTGGCGTGTGTGAGTGGCGTTGCGTGTGTGAGTGGCGTTGCGTGTGTGAGTGGCGTTGCATGTGTGAGTGGCGTTGCGTGTGTGAGTGGCGTTGCGTGGATGAGTGGCGTTGTGTGTGTGAGTGGCGTTGCGTGGGTGAGTGGCGTTGCGTGGGTGAGTGGCGTTGCGTGTGTGTGTTGTTGCGTGGGTGAGTGGCGTTGCGTGTGTGAGTGGCATTGCGTGTGTGAGTGGCGTTGCATGTGTGAGTGGCGTTGCATGTGTGAGTGGCGTTGCATGTGTGAGTGGCGTTGTATGTGTGAGTGGCGTTGCGTGTGTGAGTGGCGTTGCGTGTGTGAATGGTGTTGCATGTGTGAGTGGCATTGCGTGTGTGAGTGGCGTTGCATGGGTGAGTGGCGTTGAATGTGTGAGTGGCGTTGCGTGTGTGAGTGGCGTTGCGTGGGTGAGTGTGGCATTGCGTGGGTGATAGTGGGCCTGCGTGGATGTGAGTGGCGTTGTGTGTCTGAAAGTGGTGCTGTGTGGGTGAAAGTGGCACTGCGTAGGTGTGAGTGGCTTTGAGTGAGTGAGTGGCGTTGCGTGGGTGAGTGGCGTTGAATGTGTGAGTGGCGTTGCGTGGATGAGTGGGGTTGCGTGGATGAGTGGGGTTGCGTGGATGAGTGGGGTTGCGTGCATGAGTTGCCTTGCGTGTGTGAGTGGTGTTGCTTGGGTGAGTGGCATTGCATGGGTGAGTGGCATTGCATGGGTGATAGTGGGCTTGCGTGGGTGTGAGTGGCGTTGCGTGTCTGAAAGTGGTGCTGTGTGGGTGAAAGTGGCACTGCGTGGGTGTGAGTGGTGTTGCATGTGTGAGTGGCGTTGCACGTGTGAGTGGCGTTGCGTGGATGAGTGGGGTTGCGTGGATGAGTGGGGTTGCGTGGATGAGTGGGGTTGCGTGCATGAGTTGCGTTGCGTGCATGAGTTGCGTTGCGTGTGTGAGTGGTGTTGCTTGGGTGAGTGGCATTGCATGGGTGATAGTGGGCTTGCGTGGGTGTGAGTGGCGTTGCGTGTCTGAAAGTAGTGCTGTATGGGTGAAAGTGGCACTGTGTGGGTGTGAGTGGCGTTGCATGTGTGAGTGGCATTGCATGTGTGAGTGGCATTGCATGTGTGAGTGGCGTTGCGTGTGTGAGTGGCGTTGCGTGTGTGAGTGGCGTTGCGTGTCTGAGTGGCGTTGCGTGTGTGAGTGGCGTTGCATGTGTGAGTGGCGTTGCATGTGTGAGTGGCGTTGCATGTGTGAGTGGCGTTGCGTGTGTGAGTGGCGTTGCAGTGGCGTTGCATGTGTGAGTGGCGTTGCATGTGTGAGTGGCGTTGCATGTGTGAGTGGCGTTGCATGTGTGGGTGCCGTTGCATGTGTGAGTGGCGTTGCGTGTGTGAGTGGCGTTGTGTGGATGAGTGGCGTTGCGTGGGTGAGTGGTGTTGCTTGGGTGAGTGGCGTTGCTTGGGTGAGCGTGGCATTGCGTGGGTGATAGTGGGCTTGCGTGGGTGTGAGTGGCGTTGCGTGTCTGAAAGTGGTGCTGTGTGGGTGAAAGTGGCACTGCGTGGGTGTGAGTGGCTTTGCGTGAGTGAGTGGCGTTGCGTGGGTGAGTGGTGTTGCTTGGGTGAGTGGCATTGCTTGGGTGAGTGGCGTTGCTTGGGTGAGTGTGGCATTGCGTGGGTGATAGTGGGCTTGCGTGGGTGAGTGGCGTTGCGTGTGTGAGTGGCGTTGCGTGTGTGAGTGTGGCGTTGCGTGTGAGTGTGGCGTTGCGTGGGTGCGAGTGGCGTTGTGTGTCTGAAAGTGGTGCTGTGTGGGTAAAAGTGGCACTGCGTGGGTGTGAGTGGCGTTGCATGTGTGAGTGGCGTTGCATGTGTGAGTGGCGTTGCGTGTGTGAGTGGCGTTGCATGTGTGAGTGGCGTTGCATGTGTGAGTGGCGTTGCGTGTGTCAGTGGCATTGCGTGTGTGAGTGGCGTTGCGTGTGTGAGTGGCGTTGCGTGTGTGAGTTGCGTTGCGTGTGTGAGTGGCGTTGCGTGGATGAGTGGCATTGCGTGGATGAGTGGCGTTGCGTGGGTGAGTGGTGTTGGTTGGGTGAGTGGCGTTGCTTGGGTGAGTGTGGCATTGCGTGGGTGATAGTGGGCTTGCGTGGGTGTGAGTGGCGTTGCGTGTCTGAAAGTGGTGCTGTGTGGGTGAAAGTGGCACTGCGTGGGTGTGAGTGGCTTTGCGTGAGTGAGTGGCGTTGCGTGGGTGAGTGGCGTTGAATGTGTGAGTGGGGTTGCGTGGATGAGTGGGGTTGCGTGGATGAGTGGGGTTGCGTGGATGAGTGGGGTTGCGTGGATGAGTTGCGTTGCGTGTGTGAGTGGTGTTGCTTGGGTGAGTGGCGTTGCGTGGGTGAGTGTGGTGTTGCGTGGGTGATAGTGGGCTTGCATGGGTGTGAGTGGCGTTGCGTGTCTGAAAGTGGTGCTGTGTGGGTGAAAGTGGCACAGAGCCTTTGATGTGGCCTGGCGCAGGAGAAATGCTGCTGCACCCACTGAAGTGCTCTGGTTGCACGGCCTGCAGCCGTGTGAAGTGATAAGCCTTTGAAGTACACAGGCATGCTGTGACGGAGGTGTGAGAGGTCTGGCAGGGAACAGATGGCCTGGCCGTGAAGCAGGGGGCGGGGCAGCGCTGAGGAAGCCTGTGGGAGGGTGATTGATGACTTTGATGTGGGGAGGGAGGAGAGCCTTTTGCGAGCCTGCAGGAGAAATGCTGCCGATGCGCGTGCATGTTTAATCACGTGATTCACGTGAACTGCATGAAAACCGCGGGGCTGAAAGCCCTTGGTTTGGCGATGATTTTCGCCACTTGAATTCTCGTTCCCTCAATGCGCTTGCGCGCATTGTAGGTCACGAGACCTAAAAAACTTTCATTGCCCTATTTGACTTTCTTCGTGGTTTATCAATTACTGTGTGGCTTTTTGCACCCCTCCAAAGTCAAAGTTGTCCTGGGTAAAAATTCAGTTCAGATTAAAGTGCCTCCCCAATTATATTTTATAACTGATACATCCAACCTCATTTGTTTTTATTAATGTTAAACCAGATAGAATAACTAGGCCATTATCACCTAAAAGAATTAATAACATATCAGGGCATCCTCTCTGTATCAATCAATCAATCAGTGACACTTATAGAGCACGCTACATACCCGTAGGGTCTCAAGGCGCTGGGGGGGGGGGGGGTGCCGCTACTGCTCGAACAGCCAGTTCTTCAGCTTCTTCCTGAAGGAGAGGTGGTCTTGGGTCAGGCGCAGGTCGGTCGGGAGGGAGTTCCAGGTCTTGGCGGCCAGGTAGGAGAAGGACCTTCCTCCTGTAGTCGCTCTTCGGATGCGGGGGACGGCGGCGAGGGCGTGGTTGGCTGATCGGAGGTGGCGTTTGGGAGCGTAGAAGTTGATCCGGCTGTTGAGGTAGCTCGGGCCTTGGTCGTGTAGGGCTTTGTGTGCGTGGGTGAGGAGGCAGAAGGTGATTCTTTTGTTGACGGGGAGCCAGTGAAGGTCTCTCAGATGTCCGGTGATGTGGCTGGTTCGTGGGATGTCGAGGATGAGTCTGGCTGAGGCGTTCTGGATCCGCTGGAGTCTCTTCTGGAGCTTGGCGGTGGTACCGGCGTAGAGGGCGTTGCCGTAGTCCAGTCGGCTGGTGACGAGGGCCTGGGTGACGGTCTTCCTGGTCTCGGTGGGGATCCACCGGAAGATCTTCCGTAGCATGCGTAGGATGTTGAAGCACGCCGAGGAGACGTTGTTGACTTGCCTGGTCATGGAGAGGGAGGAGTCCAGGATGAAGCCCAGGTTGCGTGCATGGTCTGTCGGTTTGGGTGCGGTGCCCAGGGCGGGAGGCCACCAGGAGTCGTCCCAGGCGGAGGGGGAAGAGCCCAGGATGAGGACCTCCGTCTTGTCAGAGTTCAGTTTCAGGCGGCTGGTCGTCATCCACTCGGCTACCTCTTTCATCCCTTCGTGCAGGTTGGCTCTGGCGGAGGCGGGGTCGTTGGTCAGGGAGAGGATCAGCTGGGTGTCGTCGGCATAGGAGATTATGCTGAGGTTGTGTTTGCGTACGATGGCCGCGAGGGGGCTCATGTAGACGTTGAAGAGGGTGGGGCTCAGAGATGATCCTTGAGGGACGCCGCAGATGACTTCGGAGGCCTCTGACTTGTACGGTGGTAGGCGGACTCTCTGTGTTCTTCCGTCGAGGAAGGAGATGATCCATTCCAGCGCCTTGTCCTGGATTCCGATGTTGCTGAGGCGCTGTACTAGGGTGCGGTGGCAGACCGTGTCGAATGCCACGGAGAGGTCTAGGAGGATGAGGGCCGCTGTTTCTCCATTGTCCATCAGGGCTCGGATGTCATCGGTGGCGGCGATGAGGGCGGTCTCGGTGCTGTGATTGGCTCGGAAGCCGGACTGTGAGGGGTCAAGGGATCCGTTCGTCTCGAGGAAGGCGGCCATCTGCTTGTTGACGGTCTTCTCGATGACTTTGGCTGGAAACGGGAGGAGCGAGATGGGGCGGTAGTTCTTGAGGGTAGGAGGGTGGATACCTGACTATGGTTGCCCCCAACTTTTTGCCTGGTGTTTTGCTGGTTTTCCGACTTAGTTGACCTGGGACCCTGCTATTCAGGGCCCCAGGCCTACTGCTCTCTCTGTAAAATGGATTCCATGTACCTTAGGTACATATCTAATTGGTACTGGGCCACCTTATCAGACCCTGTAACTCAGGGCATAGGTGTACCCAGTGCCTACCAGGGGCTGCAGCATGTATTATGCCACCCCTGGCTGGCCATCTAAATCTGACACAACTGGCTGCACGACAGCTGGGGCAAGGTGGTGTAATCACCCTTTGCTTTAGATATAGTATACCTATATCTAACCCTAAAATGGACACATATATTCCTATCAGTCACTCCTATGGCAGGCCTTGACAATCCTGAAGGCAGAGTGCTTGGAATTATGTGAGATGGTGCTCTGGCATGAGCTGAGCCCGTCTGCAGCTTGCGGAACCAAGTCCTAATAGCTGTTCCATGATAACGCGTACCATATACTCTTAAGTGCCTTATAATCCTCGCGGTTATTTGCCAACTCTGGTATCGCTTTATCAAAACATGTCGAGTAAGGTGTCATACGAATTGGAATACTAACCCCTCGCCAATTCTGGCGACGGGGTTAGCATTCCACCCTTCTAGAGGGACACAACATGTATGTAACTGTGAACCCCGGTTAAAGTTAACTCAAGCCTCAGCGTCACAAAATGGATGCTGCCACCACAGACACAAGTCTGACCTCCTGCTGCTGGGAGTCCTTCCAGCGAGGAGAGCTTGGACAAAGGGTTTCCTGTCAGGGGCGGTGCTAGCACCATCCCAGACAGGGTTTTGTGTATCCTAGGTAGGCAGGGCTTTAGAGGAAGGTGACTGCAAGTGGCACCCCGGTGCTCACTATGCATAGGCCGGCTTGAACCAGTTCCAGGGGCACACCAGCCCCTGAGCTGGGGAAAGTCCGGCAGGGGAGAGGGGTGTAACCACCCCCCTTCCTGGTCCCACCCATGGCCAGGACCTAGTCCCGTACCAGCCCCTTTCTTTAGAATAAAGGTGGGAGCGGGGACCCTTCCAAATTAGGTCATCTTTGAATCCTGAAAATTCTTTCTACGAAAGGAACTCAAGACTTCTTCTCAAGATTTCTCCCTTGTGACTAAGGAGTAGTCACCCTGCATCAGCGGGCACCAACTAAGTAACCTGTGGTTTGCTGCACGTCCTTCCTCCGGAACCAGACAGAACCAGCACGACGAGACCCGGCTTCCCTGGCACCTCTGACCTCTACCTGCATCATCAGCCCAGCTGAGATTCGTGGGTGTGACGAGACCTCGAGGGACCGGCCATCTTCAGAACTGCACTACACTTATCCAGCACGACCGCTGAGGGATCCTCGAGTGAGTGCTTTGGGGTTTGAGAAGCCCTAACCCTGAGCAGCTCAAGCACCGAAGTCCAGCCCCCCAGCATCCACGAGATCTGCGTGGGGCCCTTCTGCTCTTTGCTGCTCACCGCGTTGTCCGGCCACTTGAGGTAATATGAATTTTTATGGTCAATTGTGTCCCCTAACGTAGACCCCAACGGCTCCATGTACATGCTTCAAGTACATGTATGTTCCCTCCACAACCCGCTATGAAGACGCAAATACATTTGCGTCCAACGTTAACATGTCCTCTTTCAAATCCGCCATGAATGGGTCGAAAATTCAGTTCCTAAGTATGCCGTGCCACCGTCTTTACATGGTGCACTTTCACGTTTTCTTTGCTCTGGCGAGCTAGGCCCTGTTTCCTGCCATCGAGCCCTTTCTGCCTTCCTGTCTTCTGTCTCTGAAAGCTGCAGCCTGGATCTGCATCCATGACCCTTGCCCTACTCCCTGTACGGCGAGCGGTGCCCGGCTCGGCCTGCTTGCCTGCCAAGACAATTCAGCCTTCAAGTTATCTGCTCCGCTCCTCGAAAATACATTCTTGTCTAGTGATTTAGGAAAACATCTCCCCAGCTGCAGAGCAAAGGGCCCGGCCTTATTGTCTCCGTGCAAGTAATTCATTGCTCCCGTTACCATGGTAGGCCCATGGCCCCTCGCATCTCATGTAGACACGTAGACACATATGCACGCACTAGCAGTCAGTATAGAATAGCCTCTGCCCGAGAGACCTTTCCTTCTAGATAATACAGTTCCTCAAACACAAGATATCAGATATGATTTGGGTTTAGGTTGTTCTGACACGCCAGACTTCTGTCTCCACGTATAGTGCTAAATGTCAAGTCCCCTTCACCCTCCAGTTCCACGTCAGTCACACGTCATGTTGCCTGCGCGCGCATCTCTGCCATATATTTCTGCTGACACTGCAGGATTCCTCTATGGATCCACCCACCTGTGACACTTTCATGTGACGTTTCTAGCACACACCTCCGTGTACGCCTTTGTGCACGCCTTCTGTTACGTACATGTGTTCTTATCTCTTTCCTCTCAGCTGTTACGCCTTCTGTATCCATCACCATTATATGCATTTACTATATATATTGTATTCTGTTAATAAAGCATTGTCTATCTCTTCCTGAACCTTCGTGGTGATGGAACATGATGCCTGGTTCGAACCAATTCCGTTTGACGGAATAAAACCCTTATAAACTCAGATGCCACAGACTCTGCCTCTCATTTCTGATTGAGTTATTCTTATTGAACTTTACCGCATAGAAAATCCGCATATGTTTTTTTCTGGACTTATTTATGATTTCATTATAGCAATGTATGTATATCCACGAACTGGTCTTATGTACTGTCGTATTTCTTGCAGCTCCAAATAAAAAAGCTTTGAACACAAAAAAAAAAAAAGAAATTCCGCATAGGTAAATTTTATTTACCACATAATTTGGCGCCCGAACAGGGACCCCTCCCCCACCTTACGCGCCGGCGGTGCGTTGCAGGCCTGGTCCCCTGCCACAGCCGTGACGGACAACTACGCGTACCCGCAGGATTTCCTGTACCTCCCTCAGGCCAACGGAGGTGACTGAGGCTGCGATCGACACCCAGACGAGGCGGTGAGGAGTGCGGAGGATCCCGACCAGAGCCCAGCCGAGAGAGCAAGGTCCGAGGTGTTCAGAGGCCCACCAGTTCCGAAGTTCCGAAGTACCTAAGTCCCGAATCGAAGTCGTGTCGAGTCCAGTCCGGTCCAGTCCAGTGTCGAGTTTCCGAGGCCTTCCGTTCCGTGCTTCCCGGTGAGTACCGTTGCTGGGGACGCATCTAGACGGGTGCATTAATTTGTGTCCGGTCAAGACGGGTTTGGGTACACAGACCCGGTCTGCACTGTTTTAGCAGTGTATCAGTACTGTTTAGCAGTATATCAAGTCAAGTCATTGTTCGTTCCGAAATGTTTTAATGTGTTTTAATGTCGTGGTATGAGTGATTGTTTGATTTTCATTACTGTGTTTATTGTATTAATTGTGTCCAAGTCTGAGTAAGTATCAAGTGTCAAGTATCGAGGCTCAGAATGCCTCTGTTTTCCAAGCTACGTCAGATAGGAACTAGAAAAGGGATACTCGAGGAAGCTGTTCCCATCCCACCCAGGGACACTCCAGGATATTTTATGTACCACAAGCACGGCTTAGATGCCGTATTATATCTCGACTTGTGGGTGGATTACACTAAAGATTTAGCAGAAAATCAGAGATGGCCCGCTACAGGGACATGGGATGCCGAGTGCATCATGAGAGTAGAAGAAGCGTTATGGAAAAAGAAAGCCAGACAGTCACAGAAAGATGCCATTGAACTATGGCGTAAAGAATCACACAGACGGACAGAGAAAGCACTCAGAAAAGCAGAGAAAAGTAGAGAAGATTCTGAAAAAACCAAAGAAAAAGAACTACTAGAAGAGGGAGAACGAGTTAGAATGGAACAACACGATAGACGGAGTAATGCCATTATGACAGGATTGTATCCAGTCCTGGCCGAGGGCCTGCCCAAGGCGACCCCGGAAACACCGAAAAATCTGCCCCTCCATTGGTTCCGACTAAATTACGTCACCAAACCGCAGCAGATATTTTCCTTTCTTCCTATTTAGACGACGTAGCTCCCGAATATACCAATGTTCCACCGGTACCTGTACCACCGCCTGATCATCAGCCCCCAGGTCCGCAACAGCTTACCCCTCCCGTTCTGCTTCCTCCACCCTTACCTGCACCCCCTATTAATCCACTCAATCCTTTTGGGCCTGACACGGCCCTACCGACAAGTGATGCTCAGGCCTCCGCTTCAGGAGGTGCATCAGGAGGTTACCATACCCCGCCCCCAGTACAGCGATTAACTATTAGAGAACTAGCCATGCAACGTACCCCGAGAGCAGTCCCAATTGAAAAGCTTAAAGAGTATCTTACAGACTGTAGATATGATCCAGTACCAGGCAAGGATGGTTGCATGATATTAGCCTCAATACGTATAAGACGTGCTGCAAATTTTTTAGTTCTATTTCCGGGAATGAAAATTATCTGGACAGGATATATTATTTTGTTCAGACTGGGGAGGGTCAGGAATGTATTCACGAGGCCATGGCACATCAGAAAGTAGACATTCAAAGTATGATTTTAAGATTCCTCATAAACTGTTTCATAAGAGAACGAGACCGGCCTGGTGTAAAGAAAGAAGAGATGGAGGTACTAACTACATGGGGTCAGAATATTGCAGACGGAAAACATGATAAAAAGACATGTATCGAGGCCATGTACAGGAAAATTCGTAAGGAAATAACAGTATATCACGAACAAGAGAAAGCTGAAAGTGAAGCAGATGCTGACAAGAATGAATCCTCACAGGAGGATGAGCCAGATAATACAGGAATAATAGCATATGTAGGAAAGGGTAAACCCTTTAATAAAACGTTACGTCCGGAAAGCAAGAGACTTTTTCACTCTGCTATGTCAAACCCGTAGACTCCTGAACATCTATTTCAGTCTACCGATAAAATACTTCAAGAACGAATGGGGTACCATGTACTCAATTCCATGGATGAACAAGAATTAGCCAGGTCAGCAGTACAATGGGCTGACAATTCCGATAAATACAATGATGACGCATTAGCGCAAACATTTTTGAATCTTTCCCCAGACGAACAGCGACTAGCTGGTATGTACATGATACAGCACCTCCTTATATTGTATAAAAGCCAACATTCTGATCCAGGTCCCTTACCTGATGTGCTAATAGAGTTACTCATGAATAAATGGAGTGGCCTGGGTACCGATTTAATTAAAGTAATCTTAGAACATCGACACAGATATAGTGCCTTCCTGAATCCACAGTTTGTTTCAGCTCCACCCCCAGAAAGAAAAATGTTTTACATAGACAGACAGAATCCCTTGCGAGAAGTACATCCAGTCAGGAATAATGATAACACCCTTACACGTGTATTCGTATACACACCCTTAACTAAAATGGAATTGTTAGAAATGAAGAAAATAGTGCCCAGTCATGATAAAGACCCTGCAGGTTTTCACCGTGAAATAAAAGACATGTTACTCATGGGTGATTATACCTATCCCGACATTATGAAAATATTGAAAGTGTTATTACCGGCTGGTATTTACGAGAAACTCAAGGAAAAAGAGTGGGAGGTGGGAGATAAAAAGATTGATTGGGCTGCATTAGAAACAGAAGAAAATGGCCGAACCCCAGGATTGGGTCTTGGGGACAAAACTAAAGCATTACCAGGATTGTTAGTACAGGTCTTACCAAGATTATTAGCGACTAAAAAGGAGGATTGGGATGCAATCTCAGCCTGCAAACAGAAACCCGATGAAGACACTAGTGATTTTTATTCCCGATTTGAGAAATGTTTCATTATTAATAGTGGCCTGAAAGCAAGTAGTGAGTCATACCCACACCTTTTTGTATCTAAATTAGTCGAGAATTCATTGCCCCAAGTTAAGAATCGTGTATTAAAAGTTGAGAGCACATGGCAAGCAAATACGCCTTCCCAAATGTTACAGATGTTACAGTACCACCAGAACAGAATTAGGGAAGAACATGACCATGAACAGAGACGTATGAAAGACACGAAAATGAAAATGCTCGTTGCTCAGTCAGTTCCAGCTGACGGTCAGAAAAAGGGGAAGACACAGTCCAATAATTCGGCAGCTCCTGTTAAAGGGACATGCAACTATTGTAAACAGCCAGGTCACTATGTAAACGATTGCGCAGTTTTGAAACACAATATATCTACAGGTAAAACTAAAGAGAGACCACGTCAACCTAGACAAGACCAGGCCCAACAACACGTTCCACAGAATGTACAGCCTATGCATGCTCCACAACAGACAGTACAGACCGTAGCGGTACCACAGCCACAACCGATTGCCGCAACACAACATGCAACACAGCAGATGTACCAGTATGCACAGACTGACTATCCCGATTATCAGCGATACACATGAAACAGCCTAGAGAGGGAGGTTGGCTTGCCTCTTATTGAGGTTCCTGTAGATCAAGAGGGTCCTTACGTGCATAGTCAAGTATTAGGAAAAGATAGAAAGTTTTTGATTGACACAGGGGCAAGCAGAACAACAATCAGTCACGACGAGGTCCCAGGGGCACCCCTCTCAGGCTCACAGAATGTTTCCCTTGGTTTTTCAGGAAAGCCTATTGTAAATGAAGTATCGAAACCAGTTCCCCTTTCAGTTGGTCCGTTGTCACAAACTACAGATTTATTGCTCACGAAATCATGTCCAGAAAACCTATTGGGTATCAAAACGCTGAAGGCTCTAGGAGCTGTAATTTGTTGTTCTCCTGAAGGAGTAAGATTGTTTTTGCGTGACTTTAAGGGTCACTATGTGTTGAGAGATATTGATTCCAGATTACAGAATGTTCCTGCACATTTATGGGCACAAGGCCCCACTGATGTAGGTTGTATGCACATTACACCATACCGAGTCACACTGAAACAAGGTGTTGTTTTACCACGAATCCGACAATACAAGTTACCCCCAGATGCTGTAGTGGCTTTACTGAAAATCATTGATGAGCTCATTGCACAAGGAGTGGTTGTAGAAACCGACTCGAATCTATGTAATTCCCCTATCATTCCGATTCTTAAACGCACTGATCCAAATGCACCTCCAGTTTATCGATTAGTGATCGATTTACGAGAATTGAATAAATGCATTGTGCCGCAGTACCCTGTGGTTCCAGACATTTCTTCATTATTGACAGCTATTGATTCAGAGGCAACGTTCTTTACTGTAATTGATCTGAAGAACGCCTTCTTTAGTGTACCTATTGATCCGGAAAGCCAATATCTTTTCGGATTCTGTTTAAATGGCCGAAGCTTCAAATTTGCACGCGCACCTCAAAGATTCACAGAAAGCCCCAGCATCTATAGCCAAGCATTAAAAAGACAACTTGACAGTATTCACATGCCTGACAACACTGCCCTACTCCAGTATGTCGATGATCTATTGATCACCGCCCGTAGTGAACCAGAATGTGAGCAAGCATCACTGACGGTTTTGCATTTCTTGGCTGACAAGGGACACAAGGTGTCTCCTTCAAAGCTACAATTCTGTGTTCAGCAAGTGGTATACCTTGGGCACTTGCTGTCCAAAGGGGGAGACAGCTAACACCTGACCGTATCCAGTTAATTGTAAACATGTCACAACCCAAGACACAAAAGGAGGTACGGGCCTTTATAGGCCTCACTTCTTACTGTAGACAATGGATTCCCCAGTATGCATTTCTAGCCAAGCCACTCATACAGTTGACAACCCAGGAGGCAGCGACATCGACTGTCCTCCCTTGGACTCAGGAACATACACAGGCTTTTGATGACTTAAAGAAAGCCTTATGTCAGGCACCAGTTTTAGCAACACCATGTTACAGTAAGCCCTTTACACTTTTTGTCACAGAACGCGAAGGTACTGCATTATCAGTACTCACCCAGGATCAAGCAGGTTCACACAAACCGTGTGCTTATTTCTCTAGTACATTAGATCCAGTAGCCCAGGCTCTGCCTGCGTGCTTGAAATCTGTAGCAGCAACAGCTCTAGCAATCAGACAAAGTGATTCCATAGTGTTAGGACACCAATTGACAGTACAAGTTCCACATTCCGTGGAAGTTCTCTTAAACCGTACCCAGACTCAACACTTGACTATAGCACGACTGACAGGTTATGAATTGACATTGTTCCAGCCACACATAGACATCAGACGTTGCAATACATTGAATCCAGCTACACTTTTGCCACTAAGTGAGACAGACCCTTTGGCACATGATTGTGTTGAAGTAATTACCATTACGATGAAACCCAGACAAGACTTGACAGACATTGCATTACCAGATTCAGACCTGACACTTTATGTGGATGGTTCATGTATGAGAACAAGTACAGGAGAGTTAGTGGCCGCATATGCAGTCACGACAGAAACTGAAGTCATAGAAACGAATCGTATTGACACCCTGTCAGCCCAAGCAGCAGAGCTCATCGCTCTGACTCAAGCCTGTATACAAGCAAAGAACAAGAGAGTTAACATATACACAGATTCACGTTATGCATTCGGAGTCGTACACGACTTCGGTGTACTCTGGCGAGAGAGAGGTTTCTTGACCTCTCACGGAGCCAAGATCCAGCACGGTCCCCTCATTCAAGTTCTGTTAGACGCAATACATCTGCCTACAGCGATATCCATCATGAAGTGCAAAGCACATACGAAGGTTACAGATACCATTTCCCAGGGAAACGACCTGGCAGATCGAACAGCCAAGCATACAGCCCAGACTCAGACCCACGCAACTGACCCGACAAAGACAATAGTCCCGACACCGACACATTGCATGACAGTTAGGGATCCCGCCCTAGATGTAATTGACATACAGACACATGCTACACCAGACAAAATCAAGAAATGGATTGAACTAGGAGGGATCCAGACAGAACAGGGATGGATGACGAAGGGGAAAGCCACATGGTTTCTCCCCGACTCTATGGTTCAAGTTATCATTAACACAGTACATAGTCCTGCACATTTAGGAGAAAAGGCCATGTTAGACAGTATTCAAAACCTTTGGTTCAATAAACATTTACGAGCAGCAGCAAAACAGAAAGTACGTACCTGCATGATCTGTTGTCAGTTCAACCCAGGAAAAGGCATTCCCGTAGAGCAAGGTGGATTTCATCCTCCCGATCACCCTTTTGAAGTCCTCCAGATGGATTATATCCAGATGGAACGTTGTCGAGGATTCAAATATGTCCTCGTAGTTGTATGTGCACTTTCCCGTTGGACAGAAGCATATCCAGTCCCAGATTACACTGCTCCGACCACTGCCAAGCAGCTGGTACGTGAATTCTTCCCTAGGTATGGTTTGCCCCGTATCGTATATTCAGATAATGGTCAGCCATTCTCGTCCGAGCTTATGAAGCAGGTATCACTCCTGCTAGGATATCAGTGGAAGTTCCACTGTGTCCGACATCCCGAGGCAGCAGGCCTCGTCGAGCGACATAATCAGACCCTGAAAATACGTCTTGCCAAGATTTGTAGAGAGAAAGGCGTAGACTGGATAGTAGCTTTACCAGTTGCACTCTTTTACATGAGAATGATTGCACACTCAAGAACAGGGCTATCCCCGTACGAGGTGGTCTTTTGTAGGCCACCGAATATGTGGGGGACGCCTCTGCCTCGTAAAATAACAGATATTGACTGTAATATGCTGACAGATTACCTTGCTTCCTTGATGTCTGCACTACAATCATGTCGTTCACAGGTAGCTGCAGCCTTTCCCGACAACACCGAGGTGAAGCCACACGAGATCGTCCCTGGAGAACACGTTCTTATCCGGAATTTCGACAGGAGGAGTCCGCTGGAACCCCGTTGGCAGGCGCCGAAGCTCGTGTTATTAACAACAAGGACAGCAGTGAAAGTGGAGGGCCGCAAGGGCTGGCTCCACTCGAGTCACGTGAAAAGACACTATGGACTGCCTACGAAACTAGACTCCCAGCCCTGCCCCCTTCCAGAGACTGATACTAAACTCCCCCTGGTAGAGAAAAATCCTTCCCAGGAATTTCGCATGAAGTTGAGGTCTAGCAAGTCAGACAGTTTAATTGTTTAAATCCTCCCCTAGGTGAATCGGTTAGACAAGTTCCTGACATGTACCCGCTAGACCCCAATAGAGAGAGAGATAGACAGAAACAGATCAAGAAACATGAATATTGTAAATCTCTCCGCAGTCACTGTATTGTGACATTATTGATTATGTTTTTTCTGAGTCTTATGATTATTGCTGCAAGCATATTGCTACACATGTACTTTCCTATTTTCACACGTGCACATTCTTCTTCAAATGATACTGTCGAGCATACTTTCAGTGAATTGCCCCGCACGAGTTATCTTACCGACTTGCGCTGCGCAACAATACATTCATCAATATGTTACATCATTCCCATCAGACCAGCAATGCTACCAATTGTTGGATATGTGGCCGACTCCCTCCCTATCAGAAGTACAAGGGAGTTCCGCCCCTCTTTCCGTACCCGTTCACACATAATGGTTCCTGTGGTGCATGGTTTAGTTTAATAAATTCTTTAGATTCTGATTCCGTAGTTTACCAGGGCAATTGGGTATGGGGAAACCTGAACACAGTTTTGCATAAAGTTTGCTTCCCTGACAAGGAGGGTCTTCCCCAAAGGACAGGGACCGATCTAGAAAACGAAGTATATGGATTAGGTAATTTTACACTTAACCTCATGATTCTGAATGTCCAGTCCGAAGCCGAACCAGTCTTGCCCGCTATGTCAGTATTACCAGTCAAAAGTGAATTATGTGTCAGAAAGAATGGTTCAGTACACCTAGGTCATAGTCAATGTACCACTATGATCGAGTTCAGTGATAAAGGCAAGTCTACATTCAAAGCTTCCCGTCATTCCTATTTCATTTGTGGTCATACAGCATACATACGTTTACCTCTAGACTGGGATGGTACTTGTTACATTGCATTCCTTCTGCCACCTGTTTTCCTAGCCCCACCTGATTATCATAGGGACTCCCATCTAGTACACAATAGATCCAAGAGAGATCTCCCGATTGTCGACTATACTGAAACGGCATGGGAGCAGTATACAGACTTCAATAAAGGTTTCTTTCCCTATTTAGGTACTGTCTTTAATAGTAAACTGATACGTAAATTAACCAGAACCCTCGAAGCAGTAGTGAATGAAACTACTTCCGCCCTAGGTAACTTAACAGAGGAACAGTCTGCTATGAGACTTGTTGTCCTTCAAAATCGTCTCGTTCTTGACGTCATCCTGGCCGATAGGGGCGGAGCTTGTAGAGTCATCGGATCGAGCTGCTGTGTTTTCATTCCAGAAAACGCACCCTCAGTATATAGAGCCATAACCCGTCTCCACAAAATTGCAAGTCAGATACACCAGAATCCAGGCACCTGGACTTGGTCCGGTTGGTTCTGGAGCGTGTTATCAGCCTGGGGATGGAAAGTCCTATCCTTCCTCGGAATAGCCCTTCTCATAGTATTCAGTTGTTGCCTATGTTTACAGTGTGGACCAGCTATCTGTGGCCTGTGTGCCACCTCATGTATTCCCCATTCAAGTCCACGTTCTAAATCCCGCCAGAAAAAGGAAGAGCAAATGATGTTATATGAATAAATTGATGGGCTAATGAAGATCGATATATCATGAAGGGTCCGTAGGGGACAAGGAGGGAATGAGGTAATATGAATTTTTATGGTCAATTGTGTCCCCTAACGTAGACCCCAACGGCTCCATGTACGTGCTTCAAGTACATGTATGTTCCCTCCACAACCCGCTATGAAGACGCAAATACATTTGCGTCCAACGTTAACATGTCCTCTTTCAAATCCGCCATGAATGGGTCGAAAATTCAGTTCCTAAGTATGCCGTGCCACCGTCTTTACATGGTGCACTTTCACGTTTTCTTTGCTCTGGCGAGCTAGGCCCTGTTTCCTGCCATCGAGCCCTTTCTGCCTTCCTGTCTTCTGTCTCTGAAAGCTGCAGCCTGGATCTGCATCCATGACCCTTGCCCTACTCCCTGTGCGGCGAGCGGTGCCCGGCTCGGCCTGCTTGCCTGCCAAGACAATTCAGCCTTCAAGTTATCTGCTCCGCTCCTCGAAAATACATTCCTGTCTAGTGATTTAGGAAAACATCTCCCCAGCTGCAGAGCAAAGGGCCCGGCCTTATTGTCTCCGTGCAAGTAATTCATTGCTCCCGTTACCATGGTAGGCCCATGGCCCCTCGCATCTCATGTAGACACGTAGACACATATGCACGCACTAGCAGTCAGTATAGAATAGCCTCTGCCCGAGAGACCTTTCCTTCTAGATAATACAGTTCCTCAAACACAAGATATCAGATATGATTTGGGTTTAGGTTGTTCTGACACGCCAGACTTCTGTCTCCACGTATAGTGCTAAATGTCAAGTCCCCTTCACCCTCCAGTTCCACGTCAGTCACACGTCATGTTGCCTGCGCGCGCATCTCTGCCATATATTTCTGCTGACACTGCAGGATTCCTCTATGGATCCACCCACCTGTGACACTTTCATGTGACGTTTCTAGCACACACCTCCGTGTACGCCTTTGTGCACGCCTTCTGTTACGTACATGTGTTCTTATCTCTTTCCTCTCAGCTGTTACGCCTTCTGTATCCATCACCATTATATGCATTTACTATATATATTGTATTCTGTTAATAAAGCATTGTCTATCTCTTCCTGAACCTTCGTGGTGATGGAACATGATGCCTGGTTGGAACCAATTCCGTTTGACGGAATAAAACTCTTATAAACTCAGATGCCACGGACTCTGCCTCTCATTTCTGATTGAGTTATTCTTATTGAACTTTACCGCATAGAAATTCCGCATAGGTAAATTTTATTTACCACACACTTGCCTGCTGGCTTGTAGCCCTCTTGACGACGAACTACGACACTTCCATCGCTGGTCTGGTTGCTCTAGACTGGCCCTTGCTTCCCTCCAACAGAGGAGCACCCCGGACCCTCCTGGTCCCCTCCAGACGCCATTTTTTAGTTCACCGCGTGGGCTTGCATTTGCCAAGAGATGTTGCCCCAATCCTGTGTCCAGCATCGACGACAGCAGATACCTTCGTGGGACAACTCGCACCTCCATCCTGGTCGCCGACAACGCCTCCTGGTCCGAGAGACTGCAGAGCCCAGCGTCGCCCACTCACCTGGTCGAGGTGACTTCATCCGGTGCCATCCTGGTGCCCATCTAATCACTGGCTAGTGATTCAGAACTTGGTCCCCTCTGCTTACAGGTCGTCTCCATCACCGATCCAGGCTTGGATCACATCAACTATCTTCACTGGTCACCTGCCAGCAACTTCTTCTTTCAGGCTCCTGGTTCGTCAACGAAAAAACCCGACGACACTTGAACCCTATGCAGCCGCAGCCCCTGGGCTAGGTAAACCGAGTACCACGGTGCTCCAGCGTAGACCAACTCTCTAAGTGTCTAGATCCACTTTCCTTTTTGACCTACCTAGTCGGGTTCGCCTGAGAACACTAACTTTGTAATTTCTAGCAACCATAGACTTTGTCCCGCATTACGCGTGAGAGTTCCCACTCTGCACACAACGTCCCTAGGCCTCCTGATTCTAATCCAAGGGTTCAGCATTGTAGGTCCAGCGTTTCTAAAGTCTATGAGAGTAGTACTTACCTGCTAGTAATTTCGTATTCCACTTTTAGAGTATATGGTTTTTCGTGCCCCTCGGGCATTTGTGTAAATTGTGCGACTTTCAGTATTTCTTTAAGAGCTTTGTATTGTGCTTAGCGCCCTGTCCTCATAAAGAGTCCAGGGCTGTTGTGTTATAATAAATATCCTTTTATTTTCATAACAACTTGTGTGGTGTCCTTTCACTTGGTGTTCAAGGGGTATATGTGATGGTATAACAGCTGGCTTAACACGCCCTCTAGAGTCTAGCCTAAAGACTGCTCTTGTCCATTTTACTAGGATAGCTGGTCTATACAGTTGACTTACAACCAATCATCAATAATGGTCATTTGGACTGATACATAGTGATCACTAGAATAGTGAGCACTGCATATCAGGCCAATTTCTCACATTGGTGGCAGCGGTGGGATTTGAGCTTGCTGTTGTTTTACCACATGTTAGGATTCGGTCCCCAGTCCTCTTTTGATGACCATATCTTCGCCGTCACATGACACGCCAGTTGTATAAAAGGGAGTCCTATCATAGTGTAGTTGCTTGTTATTGCTAACCTGTGGGTTCCCGCTATCTTGGTTCCTGTGAAGCTTGTTGGCTGTTGCTGATTCTCACGGGCTCGTGAGAATCGTTGGAGTATTGCCTTTTTTCCTTCCCCTTGCCCTGAGTCCCGCTGTTGTTACCTACTTGTTCCCTCCCTCTTGTTCCCTAGTTTCCCCTTCCCGTGTCCTTGTAGTTAGTTAGTTAGATTACTTTTCTTGTTTCAGTTTCCCCCGTCTCTTGTTAGAGATTCGCCAACGACATCCATGGGCTCCTGTTTGTCAGACACTTCTTGGTGTCTTTTTTCTTTTGTACCCGAGACGTTGTAAGACCAAAAAGTACGGACGCTAGGTGTTCGCGTTGTATACACATCTTGTGGTATCCGTTCCGCCTCGTTATGGGCGGATATGACGTTTGAGCCATATCCCGGCTGGGATTGCCTTTCGGTTAATTCCCGAGAGACGAGTTGTTATCGTTTCTCAACACCATAGCTTATCCCCCTCACATTCCTTTTTGAGGCACAGGGGTTTTTTGTTCATGCACGTTATTTTGGCATGTTTTTTACCCTGTGAATCCCTTCACGCCCAAACCAAACACCCGAATAACTGGTCTTGTTTTATACATGACAAACCCCCTCGGAGCAAACCCTGCATCTGTTTCTGGTAAGTGCATGTGTGGTGAACTGCTGGATATGGTCTTTTGTTACAGAGGTAGGATTGGGGACTGAAAGTTATTGTGAGGTGTATCTTTTTGTTTCCCTGTCTATGCAGGTGCGGAAGCGAGGAGGAGGGTGTTATTTTGATCTACGCTCTACAGGGGTGGAAGGTTTGGTGCCTTTGTTTATATTCCGCCCCCTTTTCTGGGTCATCGGTTTACTCATCTGGACCATCTAGTGAGTGACCGGTGAGTCGGGGAAGTGGTTGGACACTTCTCGTTCCTGCAGTGTGTGGGTTGGGCAGGAGCCTAACAGAATAACAAGCCCACGTTTAAATACACTGCCCGAACTTGGATGGATGTGGATGGAGGAGCCATGGCAGGGGCGGAAGCCCCCACCATGCTTGACATAATGGGTGCCCTAGCCGCCTTACAGGCCCAGGTGCAGGATTTAAGACAGGAGAACGTAGGGTTGAGACAAGAATTGGGGGCAGTAAGAGCGCGTGAGCCCGTCCAACCCAGAGGTCCGACACCCATTATACAGCCGGCTACATTCCAGTATGGAGGGGCGGGACAGAGTAATCCTGGAGGCGGTACCCCTGTCGCTATCACTGTGACATCCCCTGTTCCTGTTCCCCTGGCTCAACCCGAACGATTCTATGGAGACAGTGGGAAATTTGGGATGTTCATGAATCAGTGTCAGTTACACTTTATGTGTAGGCCTGATGCCTTTCCTGACGATGCGGCAAAAGTAGCCTTTACGCTTTCATATTTGGCTGGTACTGCTGCCCAGTGGGCTATCCCCTTAGTTGAAGGCAAAGATCAGGTGTTGCGTGATTATGATGCTTTCAAGGAGTTGATGCGGGGGTTATTTGCCAAACATGCATTCATGCAAGCCAGTGACTCAGAATTGCTGAAATTGCGACAGGGCAGACAGGACGTCCTGACATATATAGCGACCTTCAATCGGTTGATCTCAGAGACTCATTGGCCAGCCGAAAAGCGGACCTCATTGTTTTACCAGGGTCTTAATGATGATCTGAAGGATGTGGTGTCACAGGTAGTGGATCCACAGGAGGAGTGCGCCGCATTCATAGACCTGGTGGTTAAACTGAACCATCGGCTGTCAGAGCGACGCGGGGATCGTGTAAGTTTTCAGGTGTCCCGAGGAAACTTCGTGAAAACTGAAGTTAAACAGCCCCTTGGGGAACCGAAGTCTGCACCGGAACCAATGGAAATAGGGGGAGTAAGGGGGCCTCTGACCCCTGATGAAAAGAAAAGGAGAAGAGATAAGAATTTATGTCTCTACTGTGGACAGGGAGGTCATTTTGCAAGGGAGTGTCCCGTCAAACCATCAGGCGGAGAGTATGGTCAAAAGGTGGCATATGTACAGGTGGGAAGGTCTCAACTTCCTGAGCATATAAGGGGTCAGTATGAGGTGTTGGGGGCAGTGGATTTGGCGCCCAGACATTTTGTCATTTCTGCCCAGCTGTTGTTGGCTGCACAAAGACGGGTACCTGTATCAGTGCTATTAGATTCGGGTGCCACTGGCAATTTCATTGATATCTCCCTAGCCGAGAAGTTGGGTGTACCTTGCCAATATAAGAAACAACCGGAGCCCGTACGAGCGATCGACGGAACCGAGTTGTCATCAGGGTGCATCACCAGACAGACTGTGCCTCTGCGGTTGTTATGTGACAACGGACACTCGGAGCGAGTGGTGTTTGATTTGATTGATGCGCCTTCCTTCGGTTTGGTGTTAGGGGTGCCTTGGCTCCAGGAGCACAATCCCAGGATTGATTGGGTGCAGCGTCTAGTAACTCTAGATTCGCATTATTGTTTGAGGCATTGTTATAGCGAGGCCAGTGAGAAGGTCCCTCCGTTGTTCTGTGCAGCCATGGAAGAAAGTGGGGTTCCAAGGCAGTATGCGGATTACATCGATGTCTTTGATAAGGTCTGCGCTCAGAGTTTACCACCACACCGGTCTTTTGACTGTAGGATCGATCTAGTGGAGGGGGTTCCTTTGCCCTGTAGTCGTGTCTATGCACTGTCTGAACCAGAGGAGAAACACCTCAAAGACTATCTGGATGAGATGCTAGAACTAGGGTTCATCCGTCCTTCTTCTTCGCCCGTGTCTTTGGCGATCTTCTTAATACCAAAGAAGGAAGGCACCTTGAGGGCGTGTGTGGACTACCGGACATTAAATAAGGCCACAGTGAAGAACAGGTACCCTCTTCCTCTCATCCCCGTGTTGCTGGATCAACTCCGCAAGGCCACGGTGTTTACAAAACTGGACTTGCGTGGAGCTTACCATCTGATCCGTGTGCGGCCCGGGGATGAGTGGAAGACGGCTTTTAAAACTAAACACGGGTTGTTTGAATACTGTGTGATGCCGTTTGGCTTGTGCAATGCGCCAGCGGCATTCCAATATTTCATCAATGAAGCCCTGAGTGAGTATCTGGATAGAACTGTAATTGTGTACTTGGATGACATCCTTATCTTTTCTGAGACCAGAGTAGAACATCATAAACATGTGCAACAAGTGCTGCAGAAATTGAGGGAACATCGGCTTTATGCCAAACTTGAAAAGTGCCAGTTTGATGCGGTGGAGGTGGAATGTTTGGGATTCCTAATATCAGCAGAAGGAATACGGATGGACCCAAAAAAGATACAGGCGATTTTGACCTGGCCGGTACCAACCACTGTGAAGCACATACAGGTACTTCTGGGGTTTGCCAATTTTTACCAGCGATTTATCGCTCGTTTTTCTGATATCGTGGCGCCGATGACACGGTTGTTGCGAAAGGGGGTCCCTTTTGTGTGGTCCCAGGAAGCTCAGAGCGCTTTCCGGTTGTTGTTGAAGACCTTTACGACCGCTCCTGTGTTGGCCCATCCTGATCCTGCCTTGCCTTTCTTTGTGGAGACGGATGCTTCCGCGGGTGCAGTGGGTGGGGTACTGTCGCAGAAGGAGGAGGGCACAGGCCATATGCATCCTATTGCCTATTTTTCGAAGACATTGTTACCTGCCGAACGCAATTACATGGTGGCAGAACGTGAGTTGTTGGCAGTGAAACTGTCCTTTGAGGAATGGCGTCACTATCTATACGATCACGATTTATACGGACCACAAGAACCTGGAGTTTTTTAGGTCAGCCCGGGCATTGACGCCAAGACAGATGCGATGGGTCTTGTTTTTCAACGAATATGATTTTATCATAACATACAGACCCGCTGCTCAGCAGATTAAATCTGACGCACTGTCTCGGATTCATATTGATCCAGAGGAAGTGAAATCCGGGAAGGAAAGTAGACCTATGCTTGATAGCAGGAGGATTGTGGGTGTGGCTTCGGTGGAAGAGTTTGCTTCTAAGGTGAAAGATCTGTTGCGCAGGATGGATTTGGGCCCATGGTTACAGCTATCTCAGGTGGTGGTCCGGGATGGGTTGTTATATCAGGGTGATAGGTTGTTTGTTCCACCCGAGCTGAGACTAAAGGTGGTGGAGTGGTGCCACTCCTCCTCCTTAGTCGCACATCCCGGAATGGGTAAAACGAAGGAGTTGTGCTTGAGGTGGTTTTGGTGGGAGACTGTGGCACAGGATATTCAGCGGTATGTGTCAGCCTGTCCTGTTTGTGCCATCAATAAGCCCTCACATAGTAAGCCCTCTGGTCTGTTGCAGCCGTTGACGGTACCTCCTTCCCCTTGGCATACTATCAGTATGGACTTTGTCACTGACCTTCCTTTGGTGTCCGGTTTCACAGCCATCCTTGTGGTAGTAGACTTGTTCACCAAAATGGCTCACTTTATACCACTTAAGAAGATTCCAACAGCTAAGGAAATGGCCTTGGAGTTTATGACTTCGGTCGTAAGGTTACATGGGTTACCCACAGCAGTAATCTCAGATAGGGGGGCGCAATTTGTGTCCCATTTCTGGACGGAGCTCTGCCTGAGCTCAAGATGGATATACGCTTGTCATCTGCATATCATCCCCAGTCAGACGGGCAGACGGAGCGCACCAACCAGACAATGGAATAAACCTGAGGTGCTTGATTACGTCTCTGTCGTGTGATTGGGCGATGGCATTACCCATAGCAGAATTTGCTTATAACAATAGTGTACACACGGCCCTGGGCATGACACCATTCTTTTGTTCTATGGGATACCATCCTAGAGCCCTAGCTATCCAACCCACTGGGCACATGCCAGCCATTGACGAAGTGTGTAAACGATTGAGTGACATCTGGGAAGTGGCTAGGGGTAGGCTACAGGAAGCCAAGGCGGCTATGAAAGTACAGGCGGATCGCCATAGGGTCTCGGCCCCTGGTTACAAGGTGGGCGATCAAGTATGGTTGGTTTCACGTAATCTGCGACTACAGGGGTCACGCAAGCTACAGCCCCGGTATGTAGGCCCTTTTCCGGTTGTGCAGGTAGTCAACCCTGTGGCGATGAAGCTGTTATTGCCATCGGAATATAAGATCCATCCAGTATTCCACACCTCATTGCTGAAGCCCTTTGTTCCGTCAGATCAGGTCTTGCCCCCTCCCGCCCCGGTGTTGGTGGATGGTCAGGAGGAGTTTGAAGTACAGGCCATACTTGACTCTAGGCGTAGGAGGGGAAGGTTGTATTACCTGGTAGATTGGAATAGTTATGCCCCGGAAGATAGGACATGGGAACCGGCTGGTGGGGTGCATGCACCCCGTTTAGTGAGGTTATTCCATAGACAACATCCCCGGAAGCCCAGGCCTGTGGGGAGGGTCATTGGGGGGGGGGTACTGTTAGGATTCGGTCCCCAGTCCTCTTTTGATGACCATATCTTCGCCGTCACATGACACGCCAGTTGTATAAAAGGGAGTCCTATCATAGTGTTGTTGCTTGTTATTGCTAACCTGTGGGTTCCCGCTATCTTGGTTCCTGTGAAGCTTGTTGGCTGTTGCTGATTCTCACGGGCTCGTGAGAATCGTTGGAGTATTGCCTTTTTTCCTTCCCCTTGCCCTGAGTCCCGCTGTTGTTACCTACTTGTTCCCTCCCTCTTGTTCCCTAGTTTCCCCTTCCCGTGTCCTTGTAGTTAGTTAGTTAGATTACTTTTCTTGTTTCAGTTTCCCCCGTCTCTTGTTGGAGATTCGCCAACGACATCCAGGGGCTCCTGTTTGTCAGACACTTCTTGGTGTCTTTTTTCTTTTGTACCCGAGACGTTGTAAGACCAAAAAGTACGGACGTTAGGCGTTCGCGTTGTATACACGTCTTGTGGTAACCGTTCCGCCTCGTTATGGGCGGATATGACGTTTGAGCCGTATCCCGGCTGGGATTGCCTTTCGGTCATTTCCCGAGAGACAAGTTGTTATCGTTTCTCAACACCATAGCTTATCCCCCTCACATTCCGTTTTGAGGCACAGGGGTTTTTTGTTCATGCACGTTATTTTGGCATGTTTTTTACCCTGTGAATCCCTTCACGCCCAAACCAAACACCCGAATAACTGGTCTTGTTTTATACATGACAAACCCCCTCGGAGCAAACCCTGCATCTGTTTCTGGTAAGTGCATGTGTGGTGAACTGCTGGATATGGTCTTTTGTTACAGAGGTAGGATTGGGGACTGAAAGTTATTGTGAGGTGTATCTTTTTGTTTCCCTGTCTATGCAGGTGCGGAAGCGAGGAGGAGGGTGTTATTTTGATCTACGCTCTACAGGGGTGGAAGGTTTGGTGCTTTTGTTTATATTCCACCCCCTTTTCTGGGTCATCGGTTTACTCATCTGGACCATCTAGTGAGTGACCGGTGAGTCGGGGAAGTGGTTGGGACACGCCTCGTTCCTGCAGTGTGTGGGTTGGGCAGGAGCCTAACACCACACGTATCCTAAGAATATCATTTGAAAGATCACATAAGTACCAAGGTACATATAACTTAGCTTAGAATACTCTGAGTTCTACTGAACCAGCTGTTGTAGTTTAACAGGGCCTAGCACACCCTGACTACAACTCTTAGCAAGGGATCAGTAGGCAAACAAATAGTGTAGGTAGGTGCATCACTTACACCACACTAGAAGCATGTCAGACAAAGGAGGGAACTCAGAGGCCCCCCTTGTGTCAGTTGACCCTCCACAGGTCATATCAAGATATGCTGCTCTTAGCTTCCAGGAGATGAGACAAGTGTGTACCTCCAGGAAGCTAAAACAGGGTTCCAACCCTACAATCCCATTCCTGATTGGTCTCTTAGAGACTTATGATGCCAGGAGGGCTTCTAATACAGGCCCTTCTAATCCAGATGGGAACACGTCCCCCTTAGAGGGAACCCTTGGGGACCCTGACCTCAACCTCAATGAAGCAGTCAGTGAAGGTGAGGAAGAGGAACAGGAGTTGTCAGGGGATGAGGCAGACAAGGGTCAGGTAGAAGTCAGTAGACTCACCAGGACCACCTTAAGTAGGCATGAGAATGGACTTGGGGGAGCCCCAGGGCCACTCTCAGGCAGGCTTAACATTGGTAATGGACGAGTTAGGTCTCCATCCAGAGACTCTAACAGATCCATTAGAACCAATGGCTCTCAGACCTCTTCTCACAGAGGGATGACATTCCCTCAGAGGAGAGAGCATGACGCTAAGATGAGGGAAGTCAATCTGAGGATTGAAAGGGAAGAACTTGCCCTGGCCAAAGAGAGACTTGCCTTTGCTAGAGAGCAGACATTGAATGGGACAGATCCCACTGGTGGCAGCATTTTACCTAGAGGAAAAAGGACAGGAGTTTAGACACTAGACACCTGAGTAAGATAGTGCCCCCCTTAAAACAAGGGGATGACATCCACAAATGGATGACTGCTTTGGAGAGGGCTTGCACTGTCCAGTGTGTCCCCCAGAGTCAGTGGGCAGCTATCTTGTGGCTCTCCTTTGAAGGCAAAGGTAGAGATAAGCTCCTCACTACTAGAGCTGAGGATGCTAACAATTACCAAGTCCTGAAGAATACACTGGTTGATGGGTTTGGCTTAACAACTGAACAGTACAGGTTGATGTTCAGAGACACCCAGAAAACTAAGTCTCAGGATTGGGCTGACTTTGTTGATTGTGCCACTAAGGCTTTTGAAGGCTGGCTACTGAGAAGTAAGGTTACTGATTTCAAAGGATTGTACAATCTAATTATGAGAGAGCAAATCTTAAGTAATTGTCAGAACCAGTTATTACACCAGCACCTGGTAGACTCTGATCTGACCTCTCCACAAGAATTGGGTAAGAGGGCAGACAAATGGGTCAGAACCAGGGTCAGGCCTAAGAACCAGGGTGGTGACCAAAAGAAGGAATCAACCAAGCCTCAAGAGAAGGGTGGGAATAAATCTTCTGATCAAACCACAGGGCCCCAAAAATCCTCTGAAAAGGGTGGGTCCCAGACTTCTCCCAATACCCAAAAGAAACCTTATTGTCATACCTGCAAACAGGTAGGCCATTACAAAACTGACAACAGTTGCCCCAAGGCCAACAACAATAAGGAGAACATACCCCCAAATAAAACTTCCCAGCCTCCTGTTACTACTAGTAGTAATCCCCCAGGTGGTGGGAGTGCCCCCAAGAATCTGGGTGCATTTTCTTTGGGAGTTCCTGGGGACTCTGGCCTAACCAGGTCCCCTGACTTAGATACTCTTGTCTGTGAGATGAGACTGGCATGGGGTTTGCCAACTTCACAGCTTGTCCCAACACTTTGGGCAAGTACAGACAGGAGCCCCTCATCAATGGTTCAAAAGTTGAGGCCTACAGAGACACAGGGGCTAGCATCACCATGGTGACTGAGAGCCTAGTCCCCTCAAGGCAACTTATACCTGGAGCCACATACCAGGTCATGAACATTGATGGAGTGCAGAGAGATCACCCCATAGCAGTGGTAAATCTCAGCTGGGGAGGTGTCACTGGTCACAAGAGAGTGGCAGTGTCACCAAACTTGCCTGTAGATTGCCTACTGGGGAATGATTTAGAGATCTCAGCCTGGGCTGAGGTAGAGCAAGAAACCCATTTTAAAATGGTAAACCTCCATGGTAAGGTTAGTGGGGCAGTGATAGCCACAGCCCCAGTCCAAAATGTCCTCCCTGAACAGGTCAGGAGGGCTGTGCGAGACACAGCCCTATCCCAGAAAGATGCCTTTCCTGAACAGGTTGGCAAGGCTGTGATGGTCACAGCCCATACCCAAACTGAGTCCCTTCCTGAAAAGGTTGGTGGAGTTGTGATGGCCACAGCTCAAACTCAGACAGATAATAGTGTTGTGAAGCCTGAAACTATGGATCACTCCACTCAGACAGAGAGCATTGAGGAGGAAGAGAAATCACCCTCCCACCAGACTTTAGGAAAGGATCAGCCTCCTCAGGGAACTGATCTGACCCCTTGTGAAGGAACTGCCCCAGAGGTAGTCAGGCCTAGCCTGGCAGAGCCTCTGATGTCAGTGGACCCTTCCAAGGTGGGACCCAGTCTGGAGCAGGTAACCTGCCCCTCTCTACCCTGCCTCAGTCAGCCCAGGGCTGTAGAGGTCAGGGAGGCCAGTGGTGGACCCCAAAGGGCCCCCTGTCCAAAAGAACTTCCCAATCAGCAGATTAAGGGCACTGAAGCTAGTAATCCTAGCCCAGTGAAAATAAAACAAACTCCTGAGGGATCCCCCTTAAAATTAGCTAGGGACCTCCCACAGATGGACACTGTTGGGCACAGCCAAACCTGGGGCCTAAAAACCCCAAACCTGACCTGTCCCTCCAGTAAGCCAAACAGAGGGACTCAGCCTCCAGGTTTAGGTAGCCAGAGGTTGACCCTGAGAGCTCACAGCAACTCAGTCCTGGAAAGAAAGGCACATATGGTGGATAGTGATTGGAGGAAGTTGAGCCCAACATTAGTGGAGTCTCACTTCAGTACTCCATTCCCACACCAGCCTTTTACTTTGCCAAAGCACACCACAGGTAGAGATTCCCTATGGTGGAGACCCTCAGATACCCTTAGGGTGAGGGGTTGCTTAGTGGACCATGATATAGGGGGTAACCATGCCAGTGCATGTACCACCTCATATGGCCACTCAGGCAATATAGGCTTACCTGGTCAAGGATAGCCTTATCTCCTTTCGTTTGGGGGGGGGGGGTGTGTAGGAGGGTGGATACCTGACTATGGTTGCCCCCAACTTTTTGCCTGGTGTTTTGCTGGTTTTCCGACTTAGTTGACCTGGGACCCTGCTATTCAGGGCCCCAGGCCTACTGCTCTCTCTGTAAAATGGATTCCATGTACCTTAGGTACATATCTAATTGGTACTGGGCTACCTTATCAGACCCTGTAACTCAGGGCATAGGTGTACCCAGGGCCTACCAGGGGCTGCAGCATGTATTATGCCACCCCTGGCTGGCCATCTAAATCTGACACAACTGGCTGCACGACAGCTGGGGCAAGGTGGTGTAATTACCCTTTGCTTTAGATATAGTATACCTATATCTAACCCTAAAATGGACACATATATTCCTATCAGTCACTCCTATGGCAGGCCTTGACAATCCTGAAGGCAGAGTGCTTGGAATTATGTGAGATGGTGCTCTGGCATGAGCTGAGCCCGTCTGCAGCTTGCGGAACCAAGTCCTAATAGCTGTTCCATGATAACGCATACCATATACTCTTAAGTGCCTTATAATCCTCGCGGTTATTTGCCAACTCTGGTATCGCTTTATCAAAACATGTCGAGTAAGGTGTCATACGAATTGGAATACTAACCCCTCGCCAATTCTGGCGACGGGGTTAGCATTCCACCCTTCTAGAGGGACACGACATGTATGTAACTGTGAACCCCGGTTAAAGTTAACTCAAGCCTCAGCATCACAAAATGGATGCTGCCACCACAGACAAAAGTCTGACCTCCTGCTGCTGGGAGTCCTTCCAGCGAAGAGAGCTTGGACAAAGGGTTTCCTGTCAGGGGCGGTGCTAGCACCATCCCAGACAGGGTTTTGTGTATTCTAGGTAGGCAGGGCTTTAGAGGAAGGTGACTGCAAGTGGCACCCTGGTGCTCACTATGCATAGGCCGGCTTGAACCAGTTCCAGGGGCACACCAGCCCCTGAGCTGGGGAAAGTCCGGCAGGGGAGAGGGGTGTAACCACCCCCCTTCCTGGTCCCACCCATGGGCAGGACCTAGTCCCGTACCAGCCCCTTTCTTTAGAATAAAGGTGGGAGCGGGGACCCTTCCAAATTAGATCATCTTTGAATCCTGAAAATACTTTCTACGAAAGGAACTCAAGACTTCTTCTCAAGATTTCTCCCTTGTGACTAAGGAGTAGTCACCCTGCATCAGCGGGCACCAACTAAGTAACCTGCGGTTTGCTGCACGTCCTTCCTCCGGAACCAGACAGAACCAGCGCGACGAGACCCGGCTTCCCTGGCACCTCTGACCTCTACCTGCATCATCAGCCCAGCTGAGATTCGTGGGTGTGACGAGACCTCGAGGGACCGGCCATCTTCAGAACTGCACTACACTTATCCAGCACGACCGCCGAGGGATCCTCAAGTGAGTGCTTTGGGGTTTGAGAAGCCCTAACCCTGAGCAGCTCCAGCACCGAAGTCCAGCCCCCCAGCATCCACAAGATCTGCGTGGGGCCCTTCTGCTCTTTGTTGCTCACTGCGTTGTCCGGCCACTTGCCTGCTGGCTTGTAGCCCTCTTGATGATGAACTATGACACTTCCATTGCTGGTCTGGTTGCTCCAGACTGGCCCTTGCTTCCCTCCAACAGAGGAGCACCCCGGACCCTCCTGGTCCACTCCAGACACCATTTCTGAGTCCACCACGTGGGCTTGCATTTGCCAAGAGTTGTTGCCCCAATCCTGGGTCCAGCATCGCCGACAGCAGATACCTTCGTGGGACAGCTCGCACCTCCATCCTGGTCGCCGACAACGCCTCCTGGTCCGAGAAACTGCAGAGCCCAGCGTCGCCCACTCACCTGGTCGAGGTGACTTCATCCGGTGCCATCCTGGTGCCCATCTAATCACTGGCTAGTGATTCAGAACTTGGTCCCCTCTGCTTACAGGTCGTCTCCATCACCGATCCAGGCTTGGATCACATCAACTATCTTCACTGGTCGCCTGCCAGCAACTTCTTCTTTCAGGCTCCTGGTTCGTCAACGAAGAAACCCGACAACACTTGAACCCTATGCAGCCACAGCCCCTGGGCTAGGTAAACCGAGTACCACGGTGCTCCAGCGTAGACCAACTCTCTAAGTGTCTAGATCCACTTTCGTTTTTGACCTACCTAGTCGGGTTCGCCCGAGAACACTAACTTTGTAATTTCTAGCAACCATAGACTTTGTCCCGCATTACGCGTGAGAGTTCCCACTCTGCACACAACGTCCCTAGGCCTCCTGCTTCTAATCCAAGGGTTCAGCATTGTAGGTCCAGCGTTTCTAAAGTCTTTGAGAGTAGTACTTACCTGCTAGTAATTTCGCATTCCACTTTTAGAGTATATGGTTTTTCGTGCCCCTCGGGCATTTGTGTAATTTGTGCGACTTTCAGTATTTCTCATAAAGAGTCCAGGGCTGTTGTGTTATAATAAATATCCTTTTATTTTCATAACAACTTGAGTGGTGTCCTTTCACTTGGTGTTCAAGGGGTATATGTGATGGTATAACAGCTGGCTTAACACGCCCTCTATAGTGTAGCCTAAAGACTGCTCTTGTCCATGCTACTAGGATAGCTGGTCTATACGGTTGACTTACAACCAATCATCAATAAGGGTCATTTGGACTGATGCATAGTGATCACTAGAATAGTGAGCACTGCATATCAGGCCAATTTCTCACACTCTCGATGAGCACAGTTCGGTTAAAATGGGTAATAAACGTCCCCATTGCATACTGCTTTTACCCCTCCATACTACTTCGTGTCTAGTACTTGTAAGTACAATAGAATGGCCATAAATTTGTTGTGTAGCGTATAATGCTGTCCACTTTATGAAGGAATGTCTCACTATCCACATATTAATTTGTAAAGATAACGGACAATGAAGGCCATCCTAAGATTAAAAGAAACCGTGATTAGCCACAATATAGCGCCTTCATTGTTCATTTTCTTACATATCTTTGACAACATTTTGATTTCCATCTACTTATTCTTTGTATTTCTGACCATGACCAACCCAGTCTTGCAGCACCAATGTCACGGCCTATGTGTTCCTCACGATCAGTACCCCGAAGAAGCCCACCTTCCAGCAGCTTTGACTCACTGAGGATCAAAGTGACTAGACAGGGGGAAGGGAATTAGGGAGGGTACTGCGGGAGGGAGATCTGGAACGAAATGATATCACTGGTTATTATTATTCTTAACTTCCGTCAGCAGGAGATATACATGTATGCATATACAGAGATATATATTAGACCTGCATACCTGCAAAGAAAGGAAAAGATTTGGAATTCCAAAGTAGAAATAGCTGCATCATTATTTCTGCCAATGATATAGTTTTTACGCTCTTGACATTATTGTTTAATGCCACTTCTCATAACTGTCCTTGACGCTAATAAACACCTTGATTACTTGATGCAGTTTACCTGTTTGGCCTTGATATAGATCGTTTTCTATTCAACTTAACAATCTTTCCTGCCACTCACAACATTCATTCATATCGGTATTTACATAAATTCCATGGAATTAAGTCTCGTAACTCCGGTATGATACAAGGCTATGGTTAATGTCTCTGGTGCGCTAGATATTTAATTGTATGTGGCAACTGCCCAGGGGGCCGCTCCCATGAAGCGGGAAAGACAAGTGCGGCAACTACCCAGGGGATCACTCCCACGGAGCAGTAACAACCAAGTGCGGCAACTACCCAGGAGGCCACTCCCAAAAGCAGTAATGACCAAGTGCGGCAACTGCCCAGGGGGTGCTCCCACGGAGTGGTAATGACCAAGTGCGGCAACAGCCCAGGGGGCCGCTCCCAAGGAGTGGTAATGACTAAGTGTGGCAACTGCCCAAGAGGCCGCTCCCACGGAGCGGTAAAAACCATGTTCTGCAATCCTTGTTAATCAGGAAACATGTCCGGTGAACCTCAATAAGAAAAGATCCTACCTGCACAGCAGAACAAGTAGAGGATCCTCGGAATGGGAGTCTGCAAGCGGCCGAAGAAGAAGGAAACAGTCCATCTGCTGCCTGCACAGCCGCTGCGTCCAGAATCTTCAGTGCTCAGAATAATACACACTGGAGGCTAGATGTGGCTGCATTTTAAACTGCACGTGTATGTAATATCTTGGAAAAGAAGCATTCTACGCATATATGAAGGTTAGATTCTTTATTGCCGACGGAGCGCCGGAGCACACAACCTTTTGCTCAGAAGCGGTCGGCGCCACTACACAAAATGGCTGCCTTCCGCTTCCGTTAACCTTACTTCCCGTTCCGCCTAGCGGAACACTAGTGCGCTAACGCACAGATAACACCACATATCTCCCCCCTTTACTCACAGTAACTCAACAATGAAAGTTCTTACTTCCAGTCCATGTTAAAGTCTTTGAATCTCTCTGGTGTCTTCACTTCTCTTCCCACTCTGGTTCTCACCTGCGTCGTTCTCTCTCTGCACTCCTGCTCCATGCTCACCCTTTCTTGAGTTCCACTCTTGTCTGCCACGTTCTCATTCTTCTCTTCCTTCCCTTCGCTCCTCTGTCCTTCTCTCTCTCCTGCGCCATAGTCATTCCCACTTACTTCCTGCCGTCCTTCTTCTACGTTCACTTGTCGTTCTCTGCTACATTCTTCTTCTCCATCTCCTTCGACATTCTCTTGGCCTTCTCCCACGTCGCATTCCTCTTTGATGATTCTGCTGCACCTGGCCATCCTGTCCTGTGACCATACCTTTCCGTCGCTCAGTAAGGCCGATCGGTCGTACGGTTCCAAGACTTGTAATGGCGGCGAAAACATGCTCTCACCCTTCTTCTTGTGGACTGCTAGTTTGACTCTTACCCAGTCCCCTTTCTCCAGCTCAGCCTTCTTTACTTTGTGGTTCTTATTGAAGTGAGTCGTGTAAATCTCCTGCGCTCTTTCTAGGTTCCTTTTCACTACTGCCGGAGACCATCTGCTCTGTATCACCAACTTCCTCCACGCCTGATTGTCCTTGGTGAACGCTTCTCTCCCCCTCAAAATCTTGAAAGGGCTGTACCCGGTGCTGCCCGGGGTGATCCTGTATGCCCAGACCATCCTTTCCAGTTCCTTCTCCCAATCCAAACCGTCATTGATGGCCGCTTGGATGGTTCCCATGATCACGCGGTTAAACCGCTCCACTTGGCCATTTCCTGCTGGATGGTAAATGGGTGGGTGCTTCACTTCTATCCCATTTCTTTCGGTGAAGGTTGTCCATCTTGTCGAAGTGAACTGAGGGCCGTTGTCGCTAACGATGATCCTCGGAATGCCCTCTCTCAGGAATGTGGACTGTAGGAAGTTCACTACTGCCTCCGTGTCCATGTTTTCTCTCACTTTGATTTCTGGCCATTTGGAGAATTTGTCCACCAGCGCTACTACGTATTTCGGTGTCCCTGCTTTGTTTAGGACTGGCCCTAAAATGTCCACTGATAGCATTTCCCACGGGCCATCCGGTATGGGGAATTTCCCCAGGGGTGGTCTGATTAGGTTTTGAGATTTGTCTGCTTTAGCACAGGATTCGCACTGTCTCACGTGCTTTTCTATCTGCGCATCGACAGCCGGCCACCAGTAAGCTTGTCTGGCAAGGGCTTTGGTTTTTGTGATGCCCTGGTGTCCTTCATGTAGTAAGCCCATCAGATGTTCCAGCACTCCTTTGGGTGGTATCACCTTGTCTCCTCTCAACAGGAAGATAGAATCCTCGGCCAGTGATAGTTCCTCTCTGACCTCCCAGTACCTTCGGAGCTCTTCTCTTAGGTGCCTCTTTTCTGGCCACCCGTGGACTACATATCCCTTGATGGCTTCCAGGTCAACATCCTCTTTGTAAGCTTCCTCCCACTCTTGCATACTTATCGCATTCTCTGCCTCCTGGATCGTGGCGACCACATAGCCTGCCCATTCCTGTTCTTCCTGGTCCTTCGCCGCCTCCATTGCAGCCGCCCTGCTGAGGAAGTCAGCCACCTTGTTTTGTGGCCCCGGAATGTGTTCCACGTCGTAGAGGAAGTCTAGCAGGCGCAGAGTCATCTTGGCGATCCTAGGTGTGGCGTGCGCATGGCCACTTGATGTCAGCACTCGGACTAAGGGTTTGTGATCCGTTTTTACCAAGAATCGCGCTCCCCATAGGTACTGGCGGAATCTCTCCATAGCCCACACCACTGCCAGCATCTCTTTTTCCACCACGCTGAACTTCTCTTCGTTGGGGGCTAGGGACCTGGATGCGAAGCTGACCGTGTGTAATTCTCCCTTCTCAGCTCGTTGCATTAAGACTGCCCCCAGTCCTCGGTCGCTTGCATCTGTCGTAAGGATTGTCTCTGCTTGGGGATCAAATCCTTTGAGCGGGATGGTGGCGCTCATCTCCTTCTTTAATGACTCGAACTCCACTTGTTCAGCCTGACCCCACTGGAATTTGTTCCTCTCTTTGAGTAGCTGTCGCAGGTGGTGCGTCTTTGAAGCAAATTGTGGCACGAACTTGCTGTAGTATTCGGCCATCCCTAAGAATGACCGAACGTCCTCCTTTCTGCACGGGGTAGGTGCGTCTTGAATGGCCTTCAAGTTGGCGGTTTTGGGCCTGATTCCTTCTTCACTTATTTCGTGGCCTAAATAAGTGACTGATTTCACTCCCAATTTGCATTTCGACCACTCTGCTGTCAGTCCGTTGTCCTGTAGGATCTTGAAAACTTTGTGGAGCTTCTCATTGTGGTCGTGCATGGACTTCCCCATGACTAGGATATCATCCTGAAAGAATTGAACGTCGACCACTCCTCTCAGCAATTTGTGCATCATCTTTTGGAAGACTGCGGCCGCTGAAGCTAGGCCAAAAGGCATCCTTAAGAATTCATAACAGCCGAATGGTGTGATGAACGAGGTGAGGTGTGTACAGGAAGGGTGTAGTCTGACCTGATGGTACGCCGATGACAAGTCCACTGTCGAAAACCATTTGATGTTTTTGGTCTTTGACAACATCTCGTTTATGCGTGGCAGGGGGAACTTGTCGACAAGTATGTTTTTGTTCAATTCCCTCAGGTCCACACATAGCCTGACCTTGCCGTTGGGTTTTTGAGCTACCACCAAGGGGGAAAGCCACTCTACACTTTCTATGGCTCTGATCACCCCTTCCTTCTCGAGTCTGTCCAGCTCTTGTTGTACTGCCTCTCTGCTCCTGAATGGGATGTTCCTCACTTTGTGCACCACTGGCGTTGCTCCTTCTTTTAGCTTGATCAGGTGCTTGTATTTCGCTAGCTCCCCGATTTGGCCGTTGAATACTCTTGGGTACGCCCTTTTCCATGACTCCACGTCGTCTCTTTTCTCCATGTCCATAAGTAGGATTTTTTCGATTCCTCCTGGATTCAACTGGATCCCCAAGGCACCTTGGTCTCTCCAGCTCAGCACTGAGGGGCCTCTCTCCGCTATGTACAGCTTGCACATGGCTTGGTGGTCCCTGAACTCGAACGACAAGGGACAGTACCCCAGCATGGGGATCCTTTGTCCGGTGTATGTAACCGGACGCAAGTCCATGGGACATAGTCTTTCTCCATGTGTGGACGCAAATTTGTCTTCCCATACTTTCTTTTGAATGATTGATATGGGAGCTCCACTGTCTGCAATCATTTCCAACGGTATCCCACCTATTAGCATGTCTAATCGGGGTTTGTCATTTCCTGAGTCGTCCATCTCCAACACTTGGACATCTATGTATAGGATTTCCTCCAGATCATCGGTTTCCTCAGACTCATTGGTGTCGTCTTGCTGCTCTCTGTCCACGAACTTCACTGTAGCCCCTTTAGGTTTCCGGCGGCATACTTTTTCGTAATGACCAAATATTCCGCAGTATGAGCACTTTGCTCGGAATGCCGGGCATGCCTTGTCATTCCCCAGATGGTTGATACTACCACATCTGTAGCAGCTCGGACGTCCTCCCTTATTCCCTCTCTGATCTGTGGGATTGGTGGACTTCTGTTTCCTGCCTTCCTGGTGTTTCTGCGGCTCCCTTTGCTTGGGGCGGTCTCCTCTTTGTTGAGTCGATATCTGGCACACCGACTGCGTCCCTCCTGTCTCCTTCTTGGCTGCTCGGGCGCAGCGTTTCGACAATTCTGCCTTCTTCACCATGGCCCAGATTTCTTTGAGTGGAGCATCTCCGTTCACCCATAGTTTATCTTGGACATGGGCGCTCGACGTGTGCATGATGATCTGGTCTCGGATGAGTTTGTCGTGCAATGCGCCGAATTTGCATGAGATGGCGAGTTTCTGCAGGGCAACCACATACTCGTCTACGGTTTCGCTGCTCTTTTGCTTCCTTTGGAAAAAATTGTAGCGGTCAATCGCGACACACACCACGGGCCGGAAGTGTGCATCTAGGTCAGCGATGGTGTGGCTGAACACATCAGTGTCTGCGGCATCTCTTTCTGCTTTCGCGATAGTGTCGTAGATCCTGATCCCTTCCGGGCCCAGGTTATGTAGTAAGATTTTTTTCCTTCTTTTGCTTGAGTATGGGGCTCCTGCCTCCTCCTCTAATGCGTCGAGGTAGTTAAGGAAATACCTCTTCCAGTCCTCCCATTGCCTTTCTGGTTCCCCCGGATTGGTTAGGAACGGTACCAGTTGCGTGAGGGACGACGAATGTACTGCCATTCTGCCTGTTCTGTTCCTGGCGGGTTGGACGGAAACTGTCTTCCCTTGGGGACTGCCTGGAGCGTTTTGCCTGGTCGGGTCCCCTTCTTCAGGGTCACTCTCGCTATCTTCCCTCAATTGTGCGTGGAGGGGGGTAGGTAACGTCTGTGCCCCAGCCCCCCCTACTGTATGTGCGTCAGCAGCTTCTTCTGTGCGGGCAGTGGATGGCTCCCCTCTGCCCTCTCTCTGTTCCGCCAGTTTGCTTTACTTAATTTATTCTTTCTGGGGCGACGTTCCCTTTTGCCCCTCGGTTCTCCCCTCTTTGCGCGGGCACTATCGCTATGCTCGCCAGCTCCGAGCTTCTGAGGTGCTTGGTGTCCTGAGCGCATGCAGGCCTACCTCTGCTGCCTGATCTTCTCGTGCGCGTAAGGCTGGGGTGCGCTTCTGATTCCTGGTGTAGCCCTCTGCCACGCTCCGTTGTGATGTATTTCCTCTTTGGCGCCAAAATGTTCCGTTTTTATGTTTTAATGCCTTCCAGCACTTTCACTGGGGTCCGTTTTACATCTGGATCCTCGTCGCCATTGTAATATCTTGGAAAAGAAGCATTCTACGCATATATGAAGGTTAGATTCTTTATTGCCGACGGAGCGCCGGAGCACACAACCTTTTGCTCAGAAGCGGTCGGCGCCACTACACAAAATGGCTGCCTTCCGCTTCCGTTAACCTTACTACCCGTTCCGCCTAGCGGAACACTAGTGCGCTAACGCACAGATAACACCACAGTGTATCCAAGATGGCGACCACCAGTGCTGAGTACAGGAACTGAGAGGGAACAAAAGGCAGCAGTATCATAGAAATACCACGTATTTAACAAAAACAAGCATTGGCAAAAGGACGGGAATATGCTATGGAGAGCTATGATATAATTGAAAGGAGGTCAGCAATGTCTCAGACAACAAGCATGCTATATAGGTCCATGACATTAGCAAGAAGAGCATAGGCACCCGAAGTCTAGTCAGCAGTGTTTTACCTTTGCCTTTGCTACTTTCAGAACGAGTGGCGGGTCATAGCAAAAAGAATCATGACAACCAATTCAAAAGAATGAGTGAAATAAAGTAAAGGATCTTTTCCCAAAAGGAATAATGTTTTCCTTGATACGGCCAATACATTTGAATTAGTCACTCTGCTACCATCTGTATGGCGAAACATTTCACCTTTCCTGAAGACCTCTAATGTTTGAAATTTGTCCCAATCTTCAACTGGGCAACAATCAGTCACTGTTAGATAACACTGCCCCCCCCCCCGAAGGGGAGAGCGTCCCCAAATCACACTACTTTTAATATTTTAATTCATTTGAACACTTGTAAACTTTTCAAAAGTGTTTGAACTCCTCCACTTTACATTATTCCACAGTTATTTTAAATGGCAAGATGTGTTTTTTATTCAATCATCCAAAACTTCAATGGGAAACTGCTCTGCACTGGCGTATGCTAATATTTTCATGTACAGGCTTGAATTGGATCACATACTGAATCAGAAAAACTGGACGGACAACCTAATCTTGTACAAAAGATACACAGATGATATCTTTATCTTATGGAAAGGCACAGCACAGAAATTAACCAAGGCCTTCAAAGAATTGGATAATATCAATGAGAGAATAAGTTTCACATCGGACATCCAGAGAAATTAAATTACATTCTTAGATGTACTCATTCAGAATAAACAAGGCCAACTCACCACCAGTGTATGCGCAAAAACCACTGATCGTAACAACCCATTACATTATACCAGTTTTCACCAAACCTCTCTTAAAAAACACTTACCATTCTCACAACTGTTACAAATTAGAAGGATTTAATCATCTGAGAAATCCTACACACTAAGTAAGGAAAATACTACAAACAAATTTTGACAACAAGGTTATCCCGAGAATATTTTACAAGAGGCCATTGACAGAGTTCAAAAAGAAACAAGCATTTGCATGACTAATATGTCTCGCCTTTGGGACCTTATAAGTGTTTAGCCATGCAACAGTTAATGTTGTTGCAGTAAGGATATTGTGCTGCATAACTAAATACTTATAAAGTCCCAAAGACGAGACGTATTGGCTATGCCAGTGCTTGTTTCTGTTGCTGTTAGCGGACATTTGTAGCAAACCTAGCTCTTATTCATGTCAGGGCATAATGCCTGCAGAAATGATGGGCTGTGTGTAGAGTCTCTACCCAGTGTATTCCCAGAAGGTGGGCCTTCGGTAGCGAGAGAAAAGAAGGAAAGTTTGGGCTCTGGAGCAGCCAGTGAAGGGGTCATTGGGTTGACTTAGCATAGTAGAAGGTGAAACATGATTAGATTAGGAGAGGTTTGTAGGTTTTGTGGCTTGTAACGTGAGCAGACTACACCTTATAGTCTTTGGGGTAGTTCAATAACACATTTGCTTTGGTCCGTGTAATTGTGCTTTGTAACATGTACTTGCTGCCTATGTTAAACTATCTAGCTGGCGTCTATGCTATGTTATGCAAAGCTTTGTAATGAACAGTAGCTGTTGTCTATGGCAATTGTTGAAGAAAGTTGAAACACAAATGCTAAGTAAGCAAACTTTTATTTTCTACATTTTGAGGTGTTGTTGCTTATGTGTACAATTATTTAGCACAACACAGGTCTCTTGTGCAAGTCACCCAAAAATATTTTATTGGTTCTAATGCTATTTTTTTCCGTGCTCTGCTCGTACTTGGGGTATTAGAGCCAAGCCGGATGCCTGGCTCTGTTCTTTCTATGAATTCTGGGGCTTGCCCACCCGCCTCTACCCGTTGCTGAAGAATTCAAGCGTCCAGGTGTGCGAAAATGGCTAAGCAGAGCCAATCTGAGCAGCCTAAATTTCCTTCGCAATCACTGCTTTATATTCTTAGCCCAGGTGACCCATCCAAGGCATATTTCAGAAGTGTTCATTATGCAACAAGAATCTAAAATCCAAAAAACGACTATAGTAGTGCGCACGTGTAGTGAAGGGGAATATTAATGAACAATATAAACTAAGGCAGGTGCAGGATACCAGTTGCCTGTAGGCGCTCTGAACAAAACAAATTGTCGCATTTAAGGCGCTAGGTGGATTCCCTGTTTTGTGACAGCACAACTTTAAGGTCTGGGGCACGAGGGTTCAGCAGATTGAACGTGCCTTTAGAATATGGTAAATTACTCTTTCTTTAAGATATTATCCAAGTGGGAAAATGGACATGGTTAGAAAGACAAGCATTGGCCGCGCGGCCATCAGCGCAGCACAAACAGGTGTCCCGCTTGGAGCCCTAACTTGATTTTATTCAGAAACCCAGGGATAGGGCGCTTTTTATTCAGTTTAGATTAGGCACGCTCCCTGTGCGCGAACACACAAACAAATGGATGCCTCCCCATCAAACCCCTTTAGATTGTCCATACTGTGAAGGTATTGTCGAAAGTGTCCCACATCTTTTATTCATATGCCTAGCTTATACCAACCCAAGAACTAAGTCGCGGAAACCCATATGTTGGCAGATTGGAACTAGTAACTATTGTGAAGCCCTTAGAATCCTGCAAGCTGACCCCAATACAACTTTCGCTTGTGGTGTGGCTACATTTCTAAGCTGGGCTTGGGTGATAAGATCAAAGGGGATGGGACCCGATTGAAGTTTTTATCTCTAGAAGATGGAAAAAATATTGAAAATATATATATATACTATTTGTATCAAAGCGGAGATAGTTTAATTCATTTTTAACCTTCCCTTATGTGTTTATTAGTTGTCTGTGTTGTATAAAAATGCTATTTATTGTTTTAATAATTACAATGAATGATCCACTCGGGTTGCGGTATGCAGTTGACTAACTGTTTAGAGATTTGAATAGTCATTATACTGCCCTGTACAATATACTGCACCCTTTGAGAGTTGTATTTGTAAGATCCCCTAACTCAACTTTTATGTGTATCCTTTTTAAAATGTGTTTTTAAAGAATTTGTGAAATACTTTAAAGATATTTTTATATCGAAATAAAGCGTTGTTGTTGAAAGTAATTGCGGCTATAAGGGTGCCCGCGAGATGCGCCTGTGCTCGTAAGTGTGCGCCCGCGCACATAGCCACTTACTGGTGGCTGGAGAAAGCCTTTGATAGCACTTCAAAAAGCCAGTTACTAAATGTCTTGCTAGGCCAGCGCATGCGCTGGCTCTAGCAAGACCTAAAAAGAGAAGTCCTGCTCATACCCAAAACAACAAAAAATGAGGAGCAAAGAATGGTATTTGTTTCAAAGTTCTCTACCAGAAGCTTCAAGAGAAAAAAGCTAATAATGAAACACTGGCGTATCCTCACATTTGAAGAGGACTTTAAAGGTATATTTCATCTACCACCAAGATTTGCATACCTACGAACACATAACTTAAAAGAAATACTCAACAAAAAACAAGAAGAAAAAGGAATCAGTCATCGGGGCACACTGCCTTGTTTAAAATTGTGGGAACTGTAATGATATCATCAAGGTTGATCAAATTCCACACTCCACTAAATGTAGCCAAGTAAAACTAAAAGTAACTGCAACATGCAACAGTACCAATGTAATATAAAGGTTGAAATGTCCCTGCGGGTATACGTACGTAGGCAAAACTGAAACAAGATTAAAGTTAGTTTAACAGAACATAAAAGTAACATCAGGATGATAAATCCTAAATTTACAGTGGCAGTCCACTTAAACTCCATGAATTACAACACCAGCTAGCTGAGATTTTTGGTACTGGAGCGCGTACCATTACTGCCAGGAAGGGACAATACCCACTATTTATTACAAAGAGAAATCTATTGGATTCATCATCTTAATACAGTGAACCCGAAAGGTCTCAACGAAAGAGTGGACTTTAGTTGTTTTTTTTCTAATGATTGAAATATACATGATAGTGTTTATTATATTTTGGTGATATCATAAACATACTACACCTTATGGATAAAACACATTCATACACCATGTGAAACATCATTTAAACCACATTTTCTCTTTTAGATATATATGTTCACCCTTGTAGCACACTTCGGTTTTTCTGCACATTCACATAATTAATATAGTACGGTGTGTATACACCTTGCATTTTTATTTGCCACTTATTTATTTCAAATTTACACTTCAGGAAACTCGTTTAGTTTTTATTTTTCATTTTCACATTTCTTATCACGTTCCATCCAAACTAGGACCATCACCGCACGTTGGAACCGCTTTCACAGTCTGTTCTTGCTTTTTTTTTATCTCAACCAGAAGAACATGGGTATATACTTCCGGTTTACGGGGAGCACATGCTCAACTTCGATTACACCGCAGCACACGGAAGTCTTGATAGATAGGTAAGTTAGCTTCCAGATAACCGGGTGCTAACACTATTGAAGAAAATTTGGCGCATTGATTCACTCGGGTTATTGTCTGTCAGACAATCTGCATTGAGGACACTTGCCAGCGGCCGTCGCCTCGTACGTTATTGCGATTTTTCACTCGATTTTGCACTCGGTTGGACACACAACCACTGGCGTCCTAGATATCACCTCTTCAAACTTCAAGCATTCTGAATGTCACCTCACGTATGGAGCTCTTTCAAACGACACAAGGGGTATTATAGCTTCCTAAACTTGTTTACCTGCTTCTACACTTTACTTTACCTGTTATTTTACTTGCGGCACACTCCTGGTGTTTTGTTTCATTGTTGCAACCAACATTTCTTATCACACTTTTCACCTGAATTTCATTTTATTTCTTTTCTTCCGATGTACGATACCGTTACTCTTTCTCACCATGGTTTCATTATGAATACTCATTCCACTCACAACGTGAATGCATGACCTCTACACAAGACATTAAATGGAATCACTGAATGATGCATGGTGACATTTATGTATATTATAAAAAAATTACCTGTTATTCTTGTGCTGAAAGTTAATTTTGTGTTTACAGACTAAAGTCCCATTATGAAGGGCCAAGCCCGAAATGCATTGGGTGGAATACAGTAATCCAATGTGAATGAAATATGAACATTACTGAAGGAAGCAATACGATTCAATAAATTGAAAACATTTCAATGTAAAAAAAAGAATAAAAACACTTTTGAAAAGTTTACAAGAGTTCAAATTAATTAAAAATTCAAAGGAGTGTGATTTGGGGACGCTCTCCCCTTCGGGGGCAGTGCTGTCTAACAGTTTACTCACCCTCATACTCAGGAGGATTTACCAACTTGCACCAACGACTTTACTAACAATCAGGTGTACCGCAAGTACCAAGGTGTGCGAAGGTCCCACTTCCATTTGGAATCAATCAACAACCAGACACCCCACTCCTATTCAAACAAACCGACTTACCCCTACCCAATTGATCTGTTTAGATGCTCTAAACCAAATCCGTATTCTATCATGTTCCAGAAATATCTCATCACTTTTTATTCCTCCCCGTCTTCTCACACCAAGTAACTGAGATGCTCTAAAAGCTCCCCAAAATAACCATAACTTGCATAGTCTAAACAATAACTCCTCAAACTTATCATAACAGCAAAAGTGGAAGTGCAATAATAATTGTTGCAACATTTCAAAAGTTACAGGCTTCTCAGGGAATTCTTGTTCTGCTGCTCTTTACTCCAGCCTTTAAAAATGTTCCTAACTAAAACACCTTGCACAGGAATTTGACCCCACCATAATTGTCCATAAAAATGAATGCCTGCTAATTTTCCAGAAACGGTTGAGTGTGATCTTTCATCAAATACAAAACAAAACCCCAAATAACTTGTTCCTTTGTAGGCTTCTTATTTCCAACAGAAATATTAGTTTGACCATAAACTAAGAATTTGGTCCATGCTATCTGATAACTTCTTCCATTAGTTGGAGCTAATAATTTTTCTACCAGCCCGACTATCCTCAATCCCCTCAGGCCCAAATACCCTGTGGGATCTGTATCTTATTGCTGTCTGCACCCGGCGCCAGGCCGCAAAACTTCTGCCAATGAAATCGAGACAAAGTGTCTGCTATTTTATTGGTGATGCCTGGCTTTAAAAACAATATTGAGTTGTAAACATTTCAGCATAAATGCTCTCAAGAGACTCAATACTTTCAAGTATTTTGCTTTTTGTTCATTCAAAAGTTCGTCTACAGCCATATTGTCTACATTGAACAAAATTCTTCACCCCAAATATGTAAAGCCACTACTAAAGGAAATAGCTCTAAAAAGGCTATAGTGCGACCATGAGACAACCACCGCTGCGGCCAACTCTCAGCACACCAGGGGCCATCCCAAAATATGCCAAAGCCTTTTGAACCTGAAACATCAAAAATAAAATCTGAATTTGCCATATCATATCTTCCTCTATGGAGTATAGTGAACCACCATTGGAATCCTCAATGAACTTTAAACATATATCTAGATCCTCCCTAATAGCTTTGGTAATTCTTAACTGGTGACGAGGTAAAAAAAAGCCTCAGACATGACCAAGCCTGGACGTCTGCAAAATGTCCTACCAGCTCTAAGTACTCTGCATGCAAAATGTAAGTAGCCTGGCAACTTTTTCACCTTCTTAAGTTGTAACTACTTCTCCCCAATTACAGAAAGCAAAAATAACCTTATGTCTTGCACTTTTGCAGTTGGAAGTCTAGCTTTCATTTTCAAAGTATCAATTTCAGTTCATAAAAATTTCAACCTTGTAGCGGGACCTTCTGTTTTTGTCCGAAGTCAACGGTAACCAAGTTCTTGCAGCAAAGTTTGAAAATCCTGTAAAGCTTTTAACACTCGCCTGTATTTTTCTGACAGATGAACATAAAATTATCCAAATAATGACAAACAAGCCTATGACCACTCTTCTCATGAAGAATTACTGTAAAAAGGTGCTAAACAGCTTGAACAATGCATATGAGATCGACCACCCATAGAAAGAACTTTATCTACATAGAAGGCCACCCCAAAATGCATACCCAGCAGCTCAAAATCATCAGGATGAATTAGTAATAACCAGAATGCTGATTGTATGTCGCTTTTAGCAAGTTCAGCAGCCCTACCTGCTGCACAAACCAATTTAAGGGCATCATCTACCGATGCGTAAGACACACTAGAATCCATTTGGAAAATAAAATCATTCACTTATTGACCTTCTGGCCAGGATAAATGAAGAACCACCCTATATTCTCCCGAGGTCTTCTTAAGTACTACGCCTAAAGGTGAGATTATCACATTCGGGAATGGGTACTGAAGAAAAGGTCCTGCAATCCTGCCTGGTCTTAACGCAGAGTTCAATTTGTCCTGCACTATATTGGCAACTCCTTGGCCGATCGCAGATTATCAGCCCACCTTTTCTGTTGTGGCCCTTGATGATCAGATCTGAACCCGTGTGTGAAGCCCCAAAATAATCTAGAAACTGCCTTATCATCTGGATAATCCTGTAACTATGTAGATAAAACTTAAATTCTAATAGGAGTATGAGCCTTTTTTTGAAATGTTGAAATTACTGACCCCTTCCCCTCTGGTATTTTCCTTTTTTTAAAATTCTTTTTATTGTCATTTTCAAAAGATTAACAGTAACATCATGTACAAACAGCCAGTCGTCTCATCTTGTAAAATCAAAGCAGTATCAGCATGATTAATCATGTACAAATTACATTTCGCCCACAGCCCACCCCCCACCAGATAAAAAAATCACAAAGTACATTAGCAGCATGTAAATGGAAACATAGGGAATCGTACAAGCAGCCAGTAATGACACCAACTGAGAGCGGGGCCTGTGATGTCCAAATATATGTAGTCCAGTGAAGGAACTAATGCCATTGGTCCGACTATGAAATCGTTAAAAAAGGGAGAATCCCATCCCTCCTAACCATCCACCCCCCATCCCCAAGGCAGGCTGTGTGTTCTCTTCAGTAGCCTGTCTCTCCCGGTCCCAATTAAGAAAAGGTTCCCAAATGTTACGCGGTCGTGATGTGGGAGGCAGAAGTTCCCAAAAGGTGGTTAGCTGTGAATGTCCATACGTAACGTCCCTGATCGACTCCTTGATGGAAGGCACCCTCTTTCTACCCCAGTGTACAGCCACTAGACATTTAGCGAAAATGAGAAGTAAAGCATGCAATTTACAAACTTTAACAGGAGTGTCCTTTACATAGTTCAACAAACCTAGGGGCCGATTAGGAAGGCGGTGAAGCCGCATCTTCCAGGCCGGCGGAAGCCACCGCCGGCCTGGAGGATGCGGATTCACCGCCGCGGCCACAGTAAACACCACCGCCAGATTAGGATGGCGTGGGATTGCGGTGGGACCAGCGGCGGACGATCCGCGGGGTGTGGAGGGCTATTTGCTGGCGGTGTCTGCAAGACACTGTCAGCCAAATTAGGATGCGCATTTAAACATGCTTTTCACGGCGGCTTTTCCGCCGTGGAATAGCATGTGGTCTTTGGTGTTTGGGGGCCTGTTGCGGGCCCCCAGGGTGTCGGGGGTGGGGAGTGCACATGGAGGGTACCTATGGTACCCCCCAGCATTTACATGCACAAAGCGGCAGGCACCGCGCGGTGCCTGCCGCTTTGTGCATGTAAATGTAAAACATGCATTTTTAACCTTGCGGCGGGTGCTGCTTCAAGCAGCACCCGCCGCATGGTTAAAGATACAGGATGTGACCGCCAGGGTGGCGGTCACATCCTAATTGCACCAGAGGGACCGCTGCTGCCCCTGCGGAGGGTCCCTCCACCTCGGGGGTGGCGGACGGACGCAGCTCCGTCCGCCATCCTAATAGGATCCCTAGTTGGGGAGATGGAGTTGCAGGTACGCCAGGTGAACCAGAATGTCGACCTCCTTGGGCAGTTCCATGCCATATGGAAAAAATCGGCAAGACTAAAGAGAGAGCGCCAACAGCTTTCGTCATCCTGAAGTCCCATGCGGTGTAGACTCATAGGGGTTCTGTAATAGCGGTGAAGGAACTTAAAATGAATTAGACGTAGTTTGTAGTTCGGGGAGAGCTCGGAAAGTTGTCTGCAACAGTATGACCACTGCCTCAGTAAGCAGTTCTTGGAGGTCGTTGTTCCACGCCTAAAGTACCCTTGTCTGTGCCTGCTCTTTTCCGCAGCTCGTTCCACACCCAGCGGAGAGCTTCCACAGTATCTATGTCATCCCTAGGGCAGTGATAGGGCTGATACAGGGCAACGGGCAGCGGGATAGGTGCTGCTACATCAGTGTCTATGGCCACATGAGGCTGAAAAGGGGTTGGGTGAACCCAATAGTGCAGAAACTGGGCCTGCGGACACCAGGCATATAATTGCATATCTGGAGCACCCTGATCGCCCTGACTCAGCAGGAGTGTTAGAAGATCCCATGACACCCGATCCTCCCCACCCGCCCACACCAGCGAGATCAACAGTGTTTTAAGAGTACAGAAGAAGGCCTGCATGAGTGGGATCAGAATATTGGTAAATAAATAAAGAAATTTAGGCAAGACTATCATTTTAAAAAGGGCTATTTTCCCCGCCAGAGAGAGGGGGAGTCTGGCCCTCAGTGCAACCCTATCCTCCAACCACGTGATGGCACACCCATAGTTTAAGTTTCACACCTCCTGCAGGTCTCTACTAAGCCAGATGCCCAGGTATTTGACAGTCTCCTTCCCACTTAAGAGGGAATTTAGAGACATCTGGAGCAGGAAAATAACTGACTTGGCCCAATTGATAGAGATGCCAGAGTCGCCCTGAACCTGATGAAATCCTGAAGAAGAGGGTCAAGATTCTCAGCAGAGTCAAGTACATACAAGGTGACATCATCCACAGATAGTGAGATGAGGAGACCCCTGGTACTGAACCCAATCCCCCGGGCCGTATGATGTTGTCTTATTCGCGCCGCGAGCAGTTCCATAGCAACCGCAAATAGCAGGGGGGACAGACGGCAGTCTTGCCGGTTGCCACGCGATGTAGGGAAAGGCTTAGATAGGAGGCCGTTCACCCGTATCCTAGCCATCGGTTGGGTATAAAGTAAGCAGATGAGATTTATAAATAGCAGACTGAAGCCCATGTGGCCTAGAATGGCAAAAAGGTATGGCCATTCAAGCATGTCGAACACTTTAGTAGCATCGAGGAAAACCGCCGCCGCTTGCACATCTAGGTGTAAGTAGTGTAAGACCGAGGACACCGTCCTGAGATTCTGGGAAGTTACCTGCCCAGGAATAAACCCCGACTGATCGGGCCTTGCGATTAACGGAAGGAGGGGTTGCAACCTGTTCATAATCAATTTAGCAAGGATCTTGACATCCACGTTGCTTAAGGATAGCGGCCTATAGGAGTCAATCTCAATGTCAGACTTCCCAGGTTTCACGAACGTTATGATTATTGCTTCCTGCATGGAAGGTGGAAGGATGCCGTCAGTCTGGGCCTCCTCATACACCGCCAATAGATGCGGAGCAAATTCTTCCGCGTAGGCTTTATAGAAAGCAGTAGTTAGCCCGTCGGACCCGTGGGATCTATCAAGCGCCAGGGCTCTGATCACCTGAGCAAAATCATCCACCATAAAAGGAAGATCTAAATAGTCTCTGTACCGCTGGCTAAACCATATACGCTCGAGGCAATCCAGAAAGGATTGCATACCTTCAGGGCATTCCGATTGGGTGGCAGAATAGAGGGTGGAGTAAAAAAGGGAGAATTCGTCGAGAATAGCCTTCTGCCCTCTAATAACCCAATCGGGTCCACTGGCCAGCTCAGGAATGCAAGCAGTGGAACACGGGGCTCGGACCATCGCCGCCAGTGTCCTCCCCGTCCGATCTCCCTCTCCATAATGTCTGGCCTCTGCGTATTTGCCCAAAAACTTGACCTCACGTTGAGCCTCCTCTTGAAAGTCTAGAGATTTGGATTTCAGAAGGGCCAGTGCAGTAGAGTCTTCAGAAGCATAATAACGTGTTTCAAGATCCCTAATTTCCTTTTCTATGGAGGCGAGGTTACCGCAAATAGCTTTCAACATCCCCGCCAGTCGAGCTATGCATTTACCCCTAATGTACACCTTAAGCCTCCCAAAGGTTTGCCACCAACCCGAAATTGAGGGTGAAATATTCTAAAACATCTGTCCTGATCTCTTCTTTAAATGCGTCATCTAGGAGCGCATGTGGTGGTAACTGCCATATAAACATACGTGGAGGAGAATCAGGGAGCGCCAGACGCAGAAGACATGGGGCATGATCAGACAGGGACCTAGGCAAGTGCGACAACTCCATGGCCCAAGTGGCAACATCTTGCGACACAAGCTAGAAGTCCAACCTCGACCAGGGCCCATGATACTCTGATATGCAAGTGCCCTCTTGAACCCCCGGGTGTCTGCATCTCCAAACATCAACCAAATTGCCGTCTGCTAATATGCCACTTAACGCTGTGCTGGAAGCCGGGTGTAAGGTGCGGGATGCCTCCTTTCTGTCTAAACCATCATTTAATACCATATTAAAATCACCCCCCTATATGATTGTTTCACAACAGGTTGCTTTAAAATGTTCTGAAAAAAAACTGGGAATGTCCATATTGGGACAGATAACGTAACAATAGCAACTGTGGTGCCTCTCAGTGTTCCCAAGAGAAGAATGAAACTCCCCTCCGGATCGGTATGTAGACCCCCTTCCTTCCATTCCAGGCCCCTTCTAATCAATACAGTAACCCAGCGGAAATAGTTAGAGTATATAGAGGAGTATATCTGACTCTAACGGTTATGTCTGAGCCTGGGGGAAGGTGTAACATTAATATGTGTCTCCTGCTACATACAAATATCGATATTGTGCCGCACCAAATATGCCTGGACAATTCTGGACTTTCGGCCATCATTCAGAACCTGTATGTTCCATGTTAAAACATTCAAAGTGGCTGTGTGGTGACTAACCAGGTACATGTGATCAGGGCGAGGGTGAGAGTGCTACCCCCAACAACTGCAATTAACTGATTGCATGCAGACAAGTGACAAAATGACACACTGGCGAAAAACAGAACAACATACCCCACCCACCACCCACTCCAACCCCCCAATCAGGTTGTAGAATACCCACCCAGAGAAACAAAGAAAAATACTTAGTGTCTCTGAAGAAAGCTCTCCCATGAGGGTGTGATGGTGCCAGCATTCTCCCCCTTATAAAACAGGGTGGCCGCGAGTGCATAGGAGAGTACCACAATTAGAATTATAACCAAAACCAACAATCTGGGACAATCCGTTAACAGTCTCACACCACCACCCTTAATTAACCGTGGGCCAGTCAAAACTGATTTAAGATGCCCGGTGCTCTCCCTGTCTAGTAGCAAGAGGAGCAGACAGTGATAAAATCACAGTACCCAAATCAGTCGTTATCACTGAGGTGGTCAGTTTGTGTCTCTTTAGAGCCGTCGGTCCTCTTACTCCTCTTGCCCCCAACGTGTTTGGCAAACTTCAATGCCGATTTCGCATCCTTGAAGAAGTGGGATGTGCCGTTGTGTGTCACTTTAAGCTTTGCAGGGTAGAGCAGAGAATATGGAATCTGTGCCTGGAGAAAAATACGCTTAGCTGGCAGGAATTCGCTCCTTGCCGCTTGCACAGCCGGAGTAAAGTCGGGATAAAAGGAAATGTTGTTCCCTTTGTGTGCAATTGACCCCTTTTCCCGGGGTAGACGAAGGATGAGGTCACGATCTTGATAATTCAAGATTTTGGCAAGAATGGGCCTGGGTGTTGCTCCAACCGGTGGTTTAGGACCCAAGGAGCAGTGAGCCCTTTCCACTGCAAAGACAGGTGATACGTGAGGTTCAAATAGTTGGTGTAGCAGGTCCGCAACATAGGTCTCCATTTTGGGAATGGCCGTAGTTTCTGGAATCCCAGTGATACGCATATTATTTCTGCAAGACCTCACTTCCAGGTCTTCATTTTTGGCACAAATGATAAACCAGAACTCTGTCCATGTGGAGCAATTGTTCTTTGGTTTATCATGAAAATCCGAATGGCGATTTTCCAACACGTCCAGACGTGTCTAATGTGTCCCTACTTGCTTCCTGACCGCATCTAGTTGGGAGGTGATGGTGTCCAACTTGGTATCAATATTACATAGACTGGACCCCATCTCTAACATGAGGGTACGTAAGTATTCCCCTTGATCCTCAGTCTGTGCATCAGGCAGTCTACCCATGCTGGTCTCAGGGTCTGATTCAGCAAATCGCGTGGACCTATTATTTTCAAAAGTTAGCTTGGGCTTCTTGGCATCTTATTTGCCCATTGCGCTACAAAAAGGCCCACGCGGACATGAACAGCACTAGTCCAGCAGCAACTTTTCAGTAGGTGCCAAGCGCCGGAGATGGGCGTCCAGCACACTCCAAAAGACCGTAGCCCGACCACACAGGCATCTCAACTGCCAGCGGATCTCCTTCACACAGCACCCTAGAAGCAAAGGAGTCTTCGAGCCACACGCAGGCTCCCCCACGGCAGCAGTACAGCACAGTGGCTCAGGCACCCCTCATGCTACAGCCAAACACCTCTATCACCGTCGCTTCAACTTCCACTCACCGGCTACTCCAATTGCAGCGATGCAGCCAGGACCTCCACCCATGCAGCTTCCACTGCTAGTTAGCAGACGGCCCAGTCAGGGGGGACTACAAGGATCTACCAGGTAAGACCTTATCACTTCGGCTCCTCAGTCCTGCCCAGGGACCTTGGGGGGCAATGAGAGGATCAGCAATGCTGCCACAAGTGCAAACAACACAGTCAGAGCCGATACCTGATTCTGCTGAGGTTAGTTTGAATGAAGAGCTTGGAGATGGGTAGGGGACGTGTGTTGAGTGGACCGCCGAAGGTTTAATTGACAATAGCCAGATTTTTGTTGGTTTTAGCAGTGATATGGGCCAAAGGGTCTGTGAACTAATTGCAACATGTGGTTATTTGTTTTTTGTCATTCATGCCGATGTTTTGTATGAAAACAATAAAAACAGTTAAAAAAAATAAAACAACACAGTCAGGAGCGGCCAGCCAGAAAACCCTGCAGCTTGCCCCGTCAGAGCACCACTGGGATCCTTAAAGGTGCGCACCACAGACCGAATCCAGCTCCAGGCACGGGACCCCGCCGGCCGCCACTCAGTTAGAGCACACGCGGCTGAACACAAAATGGCGCCCAGAACTTCTGAGTAGGCACGCACCTACCGCAAAATAATCAATGCTGCCAGCAATCCCACTGATTTCGTCTCGCCTCACCACGTCAGCAAGGCCGAGCTAGCGCCCTAGGAGGCCCGCGCCTATGGGAGAAGTCAAAGAAGGCGCTGTGTCTGCAAGGCCCGCCCGCTGGGGAGCCGTGCCCTCCACGACCTGCTAGTGCGTCTGTTCGGGCTCCAGGGCAATGTTGAAGGATCTGAGCCTTGTTCCTTGTGTTGTCGCTTCCGCACGGTGGGTTCCACGGCAGACGCACCTCCAAGGACCCGCTGCAATGCCACAACAGCAAGTCACGGCCTTCTTCTGAACGGGGACCACGGCCTCAAGTACAGGTCAACGCTGCACCGCCCTCCAGAGGGCAGGAGTCTCTCCGGCCCTCGCAACTCACCTCCAGCTCGCCCTTCACTGCAAACCGAGCAACGCGAGCCCCGGACCAACCAGTCGTCACCTCTAGCTCACGGTAACACTCCGGGCGTAAAATTGCACCCTGGATACTCCCCCTGTGCACAGATAAATTGCAGGAATAATCCCCGGCCGGCGGAGCTCACTTAGCAAGCGGCCATTCCGCAGCACGGCAAGCCACGCCCCCAGCACCCCTCTGGTATTTTCCTTGATCCCCAAATTTAGATGCTGTGAAACACAGCGTGATAGGGTGCTTTCCCCCACATTGAGAACATTTGTGTTTATAGCGAAAAAAAATTCTGCCGCAAAATCCTTTTCTAAAATCCTAACATGAGGCTGCCTGCCCTCTTCCATACCACCCCGCCCCTACTTGCGTGGGACGGTATTGAAAAGATAAATAATAGGCCAACCACTGGCCGAATGTGTGGTGGGTAGGTTTGGGTTTTGTAGAGGACATCCACTGAAGCCATAATTCAGAATCAGTATCGCCCCATAGCTTGTCATTATTTAAACTAACCCTGGTCCAAAGCTCCTCATCATAGTTTAGCCAAACATATCCACCATAATGCCTTTGAGCTTTGTGTATGATGTCAATATTTTAAAAAATTGCTAAAGGTCTGTCCTGTGCTTCTCACAATATAGACCTGCGTAATTTAAAAAATCCAGATGTCCAATTCTCAACTGATTTTGTGACTCTTTGCCTCCTAGCTAACTCCCACTCCTCCTCCTTAGAACCTTTCTTCCCTTCCTTTGTATATCCCTGTTAGACCTGACATCATTGGCGTGAGTCTACCTTCCATTTTTGACGGATTGCCTCCTCTGTTTTGATATGATTTTGCTGGATTTATGCTTTGGGCACTTTAACACTGCTGATCAGTGCCACAGTGCAAGTGCTCCCAATGTTAAATTGATATACTAATTGGTTATTCCATGATTGGGTTATTTGATTTATCTGTCAGCCCCTAGTACAGTGCACCATGTGTGCCCAGGGCTTGTAAAGCAAATGCGGCTGGTGGGCTTGCAGCACTGGTTGTGCCATCCATAGAAGCAGCTTGGAAAGTGTGTCTCAGGCATGCCATTGCAAGGCCTGTGTGCAGTCTAGCACTTCCATGTCGACATGGCCAAGTGCACCCACTTGCCAGTCCCTAAACCTTCCCTTTGCTTCATATTAGACACCCCTATGGTAGGCCCAAGGGTAGGGTGCATTGTAAGTATAAGGTAGGACATGCTCTGATGTGTGTAGCATGTTCTAATAGTGAATTACAGCTATTTTCGTTTTTCACTATTGAGGGCTACCTGTTTTCATAGGCCAGAATGGGCAGTTAGATTATTACATTCTTACAATCCTAACTGACTCAGGGAACATGGTAGCAATTCGAATTTAGCATGCCTGAACTCAGAATAATAAAATACATCTTTTAGTAAAGTTGGTTTTAATATTCTGTGTTTGAAAATACCACTTTTCGAAAGTAGGTATTTTCTTGCCTAACTATCCAGGCCTGCCTCCGCTGGGTTGTGTATTCCTTGTCTGGGTTTGTGAGTGACAGGGCTGGGGAATTCCAGGAGACAGGCTGGGGCAGCCCAGAGGTGAATAGAGAGATCTGCATCTAGATGGGAGGGAGGAGTTGCACCTGGGACCTGAATAGGGCTGGGCCTTCCCTCTACAATGCTGGCTCTACCCCCTGTGGCCTGTCTGATGTCTCTGCCCTGCACTGTGAAAGGAGAGGAGGAATCATGTCAACAGAGTGCTCCAGAGCTGTATCTTCCCTCCCCTGTGCTGGCTCCACCCCCTGTGGGGCGGCTGATGTCTCTGCCCTGCACAGTGAAAGGAAGAAGAGAGTCATGTAAAAAAGTGCTCAGGAACTGGTTCAGAAAACAAAGGATTTTGATGTATAAATATTGGGAGCCTTTTGTTCACTTTGCGTTACGCATCCAGGTACTTTGTTGAGAACGTTGTTGCATTTACCAACAACCTGAACTAAGAGACTTTAATCATCTTTTAACAATCTTAAGTGTAGTATTGTGGATTTTTGTCGTTTGTAGTCTTGTGTTTAAGTCTATATAAAGAATACTTATTTTTATAAAACCTGTGTTGTGTCCATCTGTAGTGTTTTCACTGTATTACTGTGTATATTCACAAATGCTTAACACACTGCCTCTGAGATAAGCCTGTCTGCTCGTGCCAAGCTACCAAGGGGGTGAGCAGAGGTTATTAAGGAGTGTAATGCCCTTATCCTGACTTAGAAGCAAGGGTCCCTATTTGGACAAAGGTGAATACCATTGCCAACTAGAGACCCCCAGATCTAACAATCCCTATGTAACAATTTACATACGTCTACAAACACATGGTTCCAGATTCAGTTTTTTTTTCTCTGATAAATGTGAGCCCACATGCATAGCAATACCCATGTACTGTAATCTTTTATGTATCTTTGTATTTTCCTGATTAAACACTTTTTGTTTATCTTGACTCTCCTTGCTGTCCACTTTATCCATTTGTATCTGTTTATCACACACTGTCTTTTTTGAATTCTTGTTGGTTAACTTCCTTTGCTGTTTCTCCAAAACACATTCATCCCCTTGTTTATGAAAAAACGCAGCTCTTGTCCACTTTAAATTCAAAAGGAGTACAGGGAGTACAAGGTAAATCAGATTAGTTTATTCAGGCTTAAGCGGATGTAAGACCAACAAGGAAAAAGCTGTTCCGTGTAGGTAATGAACAGCTAAAAAGAATTCTCCTTTCATAATGATACTATACTTCAAACAAGTCTGCTTACAGATGTCACTCCCCTCCCCCTAATCCACTGGAAATTTCCTTCCAGTTATACATACAAAAAGAATAGCTAACCACAAGTAACCACAAGTCATCGCTTAATTAATGAAAAAAGACCAGTGTGACTTTCCATCTCAGAGAAGCACAAATGATTAACAAAGTTTAATTATTCAAACAACCACTCAGTACTTTTCCAAGGACATGGGGAAAAAAATAAAAGAATTCACAATGTCAGGACTTACATGGAAAATTCCTCAAACAACGTTGTACAAAGTCAGGTGGATTTAAAAAAAATGTCTGCACTCATGTTCATATTATATAACCTTTTCCTCAAATGGTCCTAGAACATGAGTTCAACATTTACCAATTCCCTGCTATCACTAACCTAAAGAATCAATAATAGATAATTTGATTTGGTCCATCATATTATGACAGTACTTCATTTTCATATATTCTCCATTATAGTATTGTTAACAGAGAAAATGAGAAACAAACTGAAGGAAGTGACCCATTTAGGGTCACCCAGGTCACTCACGACCACCTCTCAACCTTCCATACAAATGAAGAGTCGATCAGACAGTAGAGAATACAAACCAAGTATATTCTATTCAGAAACACTTGAGTGGAGTCTGGTCTGACCAGCCTCATTGGATTCCCGCAGAGGGACTGACTTCGGCAAACAAAGATATTGTCCCAGGCCTGAACGTATCCTCAGGATCGAACTGATGCTCTATGGGGTCCACCTCTCAACAGCCCCAAGTCTGGATATGGATCCAACTCAGACTAAAGGGTGGTTAAGCGGGGGAAGGAAAGGATGGGAACAGCAGGGAGGGAGACCTGTAAAGAGACACAAACAAAAGAAGCAATTACTATTTGAACCTATAACCTTTTCTCTATCTTCCTATATCTCCCAATATACCCATACTTCCACTAACCTGTAAAGAAAGATAACATTGCCAGCTGACAGGGGTGCTGAGCTTGTCACCTCTTATCATCAATCAAAATGCTGGAAAACAGAAAGATTCGTATGATCACAACCTATTCTAATGTTGTAGTCCTCTAACACCCAATGCCTCAATATTCCTACCTGAGATTAAAGACGTAATTGCAGTTGCGCAAGACATCAGTCAATAACACCCCTGTGTAAGATAAAAGTCCCAAAACAAACCATATAGATGAGTAGGGATGATAGTCTCCATATGAATATAACATGAATCACAGCGTATCCAACACAAAGTTGTACTCAAACAAAGAAGAGCAAGTACTTTCCAGAAAAGGTCAATAAAGATGCAATGTCAGGTAGAGTTACGTCACTCTCCTCAATATGACAATAAACAATAGATGCTTGAACCAAAGGTTTCTCAAATCAGGCAAGTAACCTTAAGTCAATGTTTCCCTCGCAAGAACTCTATAGTATATGAGCAAATAGAGTTCGCCAACGCAGGGAATATACACAGTACTCCTTTAAATAGTACAAAGCAATGCCCCTGAATTCCCCTCGCATGAACCCAGTAATAGAAAGAGTAGACTGGAGTTCGCCAACGCATGGAAATTACAGAGTGGGACACCCTTGTATCATAGGAAGTACAGGTAAGTGGCAAAGTAAACTTAAGAGAGCTTCCACCCTCGCATGAGCTCAAGCAGAGAGTAGATGAGCTCTCACATCGGAAGGACAATAGACCTTATACCCACGAAGGTCAACAGGATAATCAGCAAAGAACAAGAACATCCAGTGTGGGCAAAGCAAGGAACCAACGGTGCCACCGGCACCCTTACCCGAACGTAGACCCTTCCGAAACGACCCTCGGAACAATCAGGATAGCGCAGAATAATCGGCAGCGTCTCTCCTGCTGCCTCGCCTCTTCACGGACTTCTGCGTCACGTGGTACGCAACGTCTGACTGCCGACGACCAACGTCACCATGACGCTGCCGGGAAATGTAGTCTTTCCCGCGCCTCAGCGACTGTCAGTGCAAGTAGAGCTGCTGTGGCCCCTGACAGATACAATATGTACGCTTTCTGGACCAAGCATGACCCCCTAATGGAAATCTACTAGCAGATGCAGTTAAAACAATGAAGTACAGTAAGATGAGTTTCAACCGGGTACATGCTATCTCAGCACCAAGGTCACTCTACCTGCGCCCGCCGCTCTAAGGTTGGGAACAGGCCTATCTAGTGGGAAAGGTATGCACTAATAAAGATGATGTATTCATTAATACAGCAAAGCTCAACCTTGGAGAAACAAAAAAAAAACTATTGCAGCTGCTTTCAGCTGAGGCACAGAGACAGAAGTTAATTTCAATCATAACTCAATATGGCGGCTGCGTATAAAATGGTGCCGCAAATGCTAACTTAACATATGCAATGCATGAACATTACAGCTAAAACATTTTGATTCCAACAGGCCTTCCTTTTAGCATTTGCTAAACCATGACAGATTTGGGAACGAAAAGACGTAATATGCAGAAAAACAAAAGCTATATTCAATATCGGGAATTGACATTGCAAAGGATGATAGAACCAAAAATTCCCTCGTCTATCTGCATCATGTCGGCAATATCGTTTTGCAACATGAAGGCAGCACTAGTGTCACAAGCTGGCTTTTTCCATTTAGGGGTGAGAACACTAATAAAAGAAGTGCAGCAGGTCGGGAGATAATGTATGCAAAGACAACATGTGAATATAATATCGGCAGTCACAGCTAAAAAGATAAAGATTTTCCAACCCCAGGAAGTGAGCATACCTCAGAACCATGCAGAGAGAATCCAAGTACCATTTTTTTAGTGTACATCGAATGAAAGTCTTTGCAATTTCTGTATGGCAGCATACACATTGGGTGCGTGGTCAGGTATGTGCACACAGCAGCTACTGCCAATAACGTGACAGGCCCCTCCCCAATCTGCAAGGATGATGTCTAACACCATCCTGTTTTGTAAAGTGACGACCCTCGTAGCCTGGAGCTCAGCAGTAATATTGGTCAGTATTCCAGCTGTTCTATTAATAACCCCTTCAACGACCCTTGTTAACCTACAAATGTTAAGGCTGTTAGGCATGGGGTCTCAAAACGGTATGATACCCTTCATGGCATCCTCAAAATGTTGCAAAGTGGTATCTGTCTGATCTATATCTTCTGTGTCAATAACCCTTCTGACTCAGGACAGGTATACACTCCTACGCTGCAGCTGATCATCTCTGTGGTAATTGGACGGAGCTTTATACACAGGGAGGAGAAGAAAAGAGAGATAACATCTGCCTGACCATCCCTCCAGGAGCCAGACATAAGCTTGGGATCCACAGACAAAATAGACATTAGGGGTGGTATTAAGGGTGGACTACCAGTCATTCTCAACTCATAGGTGGAATTGCATCTGCTCTCCCCCACTTTTATCCTCCCGGTCCCATGCACACAGAAACTAGCTGTTGTGTTGACCACTTACACTGGTATTGGCTGGTCCTCAGTAACATTGCAAGCCTGGAAAGATTGGAAATACTCTGATATGTTAAACCCTTGGAAATCAGGTATTTCCATCTGAGACCATGTCCCGTTCTTTACACATTTGTATGCGTTCATACAGGACCTTAAAAACAATCTACCAAACAGCTCTTGGCCTGTTGAACCACCGGGGGAGCCCTGTGACGGAAATGCACATTCTGTACCATCGTGCGCGAATCAGCAGGTGTCCTATCCAGGGTATTGAGTTGTGGATGGGGGCGCACCATACTGAGCAAGGCAAACCAACCCTCGCAACTACTGGTGTATGACAGTAGCATGGACAAGTTATCACTTTTATGAGTTACTGAGGAAAGTAGTCCACACACCCAACAATTAGTTGTATTCGACACCTCATGAGCCTGATGCAACATTTGTATAAATACTATCCTTATAAGACTTTCGGTGTTCTCCTTTATGAGGGGCCAGATTGACAAAAATATGTTCAGGGAGAATGGGTGTTGTACCAACCAAGGAATGTACAGGATGCTTCTACTCCAGGAACCAGGATATCCCCAATACGATTATTAGTGAAATCGCAATTATTGATGCAAAAACGATTTTACTCTTTTTGGACCAGCCCTGTTGCGCTAGTCGCGGTGATGCAAATGGCTGTTCCTCCTCCTCAATGGGCCAACCAAACGGATACATTATGAAATAAGGGAATAAGGAATGCAATAAAATTGATGGCAAGGACAAGTGTTCCCAATGTCTGTCAGAGCCTCACTCGTATACTCATATTGTTCATCAACATTTACGCTCTTGAGCTCCGGTTGTGGAGATGCTCAGTCCTAGCTCTCAATGAATCCCACATTGTCCAGGATAATGTACCCCTCTCCAAGGGAGCACGTTCGATCTATCCTGTACAATGTCCGAACAATGCACCAATCTCACATCTCCATAAATTAACATTGTTGGTACTATAGGCAAAGTCCCTGACTTGCGCAGTCCATCCCTACTAATCTGACTTCTCCTTTGGTGCACTCTTCTTCACTTGAGGGCGCAAATTGTACCTGGTGACCCCAGGCACTGAGGGCTCCGCAAAAAGGGGCGCAGGCACAGAGGAGTCAGTGGAGAGGGGCTCCTGAATGGCCCTGATCTCCGGGGGCACTGCCACATTCAGCACCTCATTATTTTCGGGATCCGTTTTGGTCCATGTTTAAACCGTATCGCTGAATGGGATGAGCTGGGCTACCTTCTCATGTTCGGAGTCCCCAATGCCCTCCTTTACCCACTGATCATAGGGCAAGGTCAAGGATACTCTGAAGGAATTATGTGAATGTATCCAGTTCTTTCGGCCGGCAAGGAGGGGGCAAAGAGGACCTGGACAGGTCCCTTCCAGCGGGGTTCCAAACTATTTTCCGCAGGAAATTCTTCACCAAGATGAAATCACCAGGCCGAATATCATGTCCGGGCCCTTTGGGTACAGGTGATAAACTCTCATGTATCTGTTGGTGAATAGAATGCAGACTTTTAGGTAACTCACAAAGATAATCCGTCAGCAAAGGATACTCTTTTTCTGAAAACTTACATGGTCGCGGGACACCCCAGACATTCGCCGGGCATCCAAACACGACCTCGTAAGGGGATATTCCTTTCCTAGAATGCGCTGTTGTTCTTGTGGACAAAATGGCTAATGGTAAACCATCTTGCCACTGCAACCCTGTAGTCTCCTGAATCTTTGCCAATTTGCGTTTGAGAGTACCATTGTACTTCTCAACCAAACCGGCGGACTGGGGGTGATTTGCAGCATGAAACTTCTGTCTGATGTGTAGTCCCTCGCAAACTAGCTGAAATGACTTCCGTTATCACTCCAGATCAAACGGGGCAAGCCGAAGCGAGGAAAGAACTCCTTCAGGAGTATCTTTGCAGTCGCAGTGGCTGTATTCTCTTTAGTGGGGTAGGCCACAACCCATTTACTGAACGCACAAATGACCACCAACACATACTTCAAATTATTGACCCTGTCCATTTCAATAAAGTCCATTTGGAGGACCTCAAAAGGGAAAGTGGGAGGAGCAAAATTTCCTGGTGGCATAGGGGTACCCTTGCCAGGATTGTGCATCATGCACACCATGCAGAATTTTACTAAGTGTGTAGCTGTCTTGGAGATGTTGTTATTTTTCCATACGGGGTCTAACAACTTGCTAATAACCTTAACACTGATATGAGCTGGCCCACTGGCCATTGTTACTACAGGAAGAACATATGCTTCTGGCAACATCCATCTCTGCTTCCCTGACTTGTCAATCCAACATCATTCAAATTCGCTGTACTTTCTTGCCACAGCGCTAATTCTTCCACTGTGGCCTCACTGATTCTTCTTCATATTTTCTAGTATATCCTCAAACATGGAGATCTCGGGCACCCACCTGGAGGGACCTGCTACAAACATTCTTTAAATTTTTGTTCAGGCTGTTTCCTTAGCTGTCTGATCTTCAAAAGCGTTCCCCTTACCCACATCGTCAGGAATCTTCTTATGGGCGCCGTACTTCACTATTGCCACTTTCTCAGGGAGTTTCAAAGCGGACAGAAGCCTATGCATAAGAAGACCATGCTGAATGCGTACCCCGAGAAAAGTAAAGAACCCTCTCTCTGCCCAGAGCGGCCCAAAATTATGGGAAACCCCAGAGGCATACTGGCTGTCAGCATAAATATTAACAACCAGTCCCTCGCTCAACCCACAGGCTCGAATAAGGGCGACTAGCTCTGCAGCTTGGGCTGACTGATAAGGAACTTGTGATGTCTCAACTACCATACGTAGTGTTGTAATTGTATATTCACCAGTTGTAGTGCCATCTGGTAACTTAAAGCAAGAGCCATCGACATAAGGATAAGGGAACATCAGTCAGGTCTACCAGTCCCTTCGTCTCTTCCTCTGTCCGGAAGATACAAACATGTATGTCAATCTCCTCATTCTCAGAAGGGAGGGGCAGTAACGTGGCTGGATTCAGAGTGGCACAGCGTTTGATTGTAATGTACTTTTGAAAGAGCATTAGCTCGTAACCTGTCAGACGTGCACTCGTGAGGTGCTCTGTCCCTGTCTTATTCAAAGGTTCAGGGTACCAAGCACTAGAGCCGAGCAAAGCGCAGTTTTTAATTGCTCAAAAGACTGCTGACACTCCGGCGTTCAAGGCAGGGGCTCATGCACACCTTTTAATGTTAGGGCAAGCAAGAGCTTAATAAGCAGTGAATAGCCAGGTATCCACAGCCTGCAATAGTAATTGATACCTATGAAAGCATGCACGTCTTTCTAAGTTTGTAGGAAAGACATTTTAACAATGGTACTGATGCGCTCAGTGGTCAGTCTCCTACCCTCCTTCAACAGTAGGTGACTGAAGTAGTTGAACTCCTGTCAACAACACTGAATTTTGGAAAGGGATCCCTTATGACCATGGTCAGCTAGATGAAGCAACAGTTTAACTGTACTATCTCTGCAACCGTGTTCTGTGTCTGAGGCGATGAGCAGGTCATCAACATATTGAAGTAATACTGCGGGGAGCGACAAAGAATCCAACTGACCTTTCAATGCCTGACTATAGATACTCGGACGCTCTATAGCCTTGAGGAGCGCAACAGAACCTAAAACTTCTACCAACGAGGGTGGACCCGAACCAATGTCTGCTATCAGGATGAATGGGAATACTGAAGAATGCATTTTTCAAGTCAATGACAGAAAAGAATTTGGCAGAAGAAGGAATTATCGTCAAGAGAGACATGATGTCAGGGACCACGGGAAACTGAGGAATCGCTATCTTATTAACTTCCCGCAAATCAATCTTAAAATGATAAACATCATCGTGATACTCAGAGGGACCTGAAAGAGTCCGTTTGAGGATCGGAAGAATAGGGCTGTTACAAAACATTAGCAGTCTTCTTCTCAACCACTCCTTTCTCAATTAAGTCTTGCACAATTTGAATCAAAGCACGCTCACCTGCCTGTGGTATTTTATACTGAGGAATGCGGGGTAAAATAGCACTTTCCTTAACCCGAATTGAAGCAGGCAATATCTTCAACAACCCCACATCTGTGTCACCCGTTGCCCACAGTGTGGCTGGCACATCTTTAAATTCAGCAGGGAGAGGTGCATCTTTAGACAAACACTGCGTAGCGCACACAACATTCGGACCCATGGCATGTAGACACCCTCCGGGGAGCAATAAATTGTGGCATGCAATTTTTTCAATAGATCCAAACCCATCAAATTCTCTCCACAATTGGATGTCAGCAAGGATAGTGAGTCCACAGGGAAAGGACCAATAGTCAATGCCAGAGGTTTGGTAATGGGGCTCACAACCGGTATACCAGAAAAAACTACCAAAACATTATTATGGCCAGAGAGTGCTGCGTCAGGGACCAAGGAACAAGAAATAGAGCTGTTAGTTGCACCTGTATCCACCAAAAACTCCTAGTCCGGGGCGTGGCTACGGCGGCGATGTGAGCAGACGTGTCTCACTCGAGCTCCGCCGCCCCGCTGCTTAATTCGCCTGCTTCAGCATAGTCCTCAGGGGGGTGATCACTCCGGGGGACCCCCACTCATCAAGGTCCCTGCTGGTGCCCCTCGTAGACGGAGAGACGCGGCCGCGGAAGCCCCCGCAGCCACACCGCCAGCCGGCGGGACTTGCACCAACGGTCGCTGACCGCCATCTTGCCCTGGGGCTGCTGCTGTGGTGCCGGGACGAGCCCCTGGGGAGGGGACCGACACTGCGGCCCGGAGGGGACACCGGAGCACTCCTGGCCTCACCTGTGGCCGTGCGGGAGCAGCGGACCCAGCCTACCGCCGGCGGAGCCGCGCCGGAGCTGCTTGAGCCGGACTGCCGGGCTGCCACCAGCGAGAGGCGCAGCGGCGGCCCGGACGCCGCTCCTACCTGAGCCCCCGGTCTCGGCGGGAAAACTAGGCCCGGACCAGTAGAACTGCCGGCGGCCCCGAGTCTTGGTCGGGACTCCATCGCCCGTCCTGGGCCCAGACGGTGAGCTGAACGCGCTGCCCCCCCTACCTGCCATCTCCCGAGGGGGCCCGACGCTTGCTCTCCCCGCCACTCCCCACCTCTGACGGTGGGTTGACCTCCGCACACCGACGGACCCAACCTGGCCCAGGCCTGTGGAACTGCCGGCGGCCCCCGAGTCCTGGTCGGGACTCCATCGCCCGTCCTGGGCCCAGACGGTGAGCTGCACGCGCTGCCCCCCCTGCCTGCCATCCCCCGAGGGGGCCCGACGCTTACTCTCCCCGCCACTCCCCACCTCTGACGGTGGGTCGACCCCCACGAGCCGACGGACCCAGCCTGAGCACCCCCAGCCGCCCTGGACACGTGGACTGCGACTGGCGCGCTGCTGACCACAGTGCATTAACGACCCTTGAGCCCTGGTGGGCCCCGGCCTTGCAGCAACCGACCCCTGGCCACCTTGCCGCCAAGACCCGACCCTACCGCGCCTGGCGGACCCCGGACTGGGTGACCCTGCTGCCGGCTGCGGTGGGACCGGCTGGGCACGACGCTGAGAGGAGGCCCTGACCAGGGCGGCGCCGGGGTACTGAGCCACACCACGAGACTGCGAGAGGCCGCCCGCCTGCGGACGCCGGCCCGGCCTGCTGTGGCCCTTCTACAGTCCTCACCTCTCTGCTACCTCTCCTGCCTCCGCGCTGCCCCACCTTCTCGGGTGCGCTACCCACCCTAGCTCCGGCGGCCCCTCCAAGGCCTGGCCCTCCCCTACTTGAGTGCGGCCCACGTGGACCATGACCCGCGGCAAAGGGAATAAACCAGACCCCACACCCACGACGACCAGAGGGGCGTCGGTAGCCTCTATGTGGGGTAAGGCGGGCTCGCCATCACCCTCCGGTGGATCATCGACATCGTCAGGGGGGAAGCCCCCACCGCCACCCGACTCCCCACCGGTGACACAGGCCTTCATGACCTCCTTTATGGCCGATCTGAAGACTGAAATTGGGTCCCTCAGGACGGAGGTCCACACCTGCGTCAAAGAAATGCGCAAGGAAGTCACCGACCTTGGCGAACGCGTCGACGGTCTGGAAAGAACGGTCGACTCCCGCACGGAGGACCTAGAACAGATTTGGCGGAGAGTGGCGACCCTCGAGGAACAACATATCCAGCTCCAGATCAAGCAGGAAGATTTGGAAAACAGGGGACGCCGCAACAACCTCCGCATACGGGGTGTGCCACTCGGAGAAGAGGGGACTAATACCATGGCCTATGTGGCTCTACTCTTGCAAGCGGTGTGGGGCGAAGAGGATGCCCCCCCACCGCGCCTGGACCGCGCACACCGTGTCTTCGGAGCGGGGGGAAAAGCGGGTCTCCTGCCCGACATCGTCACTAGGCTCCACTACTTCACCGAGAAGGAGGCCATCTTGAAGGCGGCTAGGGATAACCCGGACCTGCGCTACGAGGGCCACAAGATTCAGATCTTCCAGGACCTGGCCCCCACCACACTCCACAGACGGCGAGTCTTCCGCCCGATCACAGAGAAGCTCCGGACCCTCAACATCTCTTACCAGTGGGGGCATCCCTTTGCACTCATCTTCAGGTGGGAAGGCAAGCGCAGATCACTTAGATCCTACCGAGAGGCGGCACAACTGCTGGACATGCCGGAGTCACCAGATCATAGCCCGACGCGTCCTCCCCCCTCGGAGAAGGCTCCTCCACGCTCTGAATGGTCCACTGTGCGCAGACGACGGCGTTCCCCCCCGGTGGACGCACTCTCTACCTCGCAAACTAAGCAGGACATCATTGCCCACATCCGCTCCCTCGAGGGCGACCGCGAGGAGCGAGCCTCCCAGCCCCCTGCTTCAGGATCTGAGGGTGGGGATCGCCCCTCGACTCCGGATGCCCACTGAGCGTTGCCACTGTGACTCCAGCTGCCCCGTACACACGCTCACCTTCTAGACACTTCAGCGTGTCTCCCTGCTCCATGAAGGCCTGACCCCAATGTTCGTGGTGAAGGCGACGCCCTTTGCCTCCCTCAGGTCATGGACTTCACCGCAGAGCCCCTGCGCCCCACTGGCGCCTAAACGGACCGAGTGGCCCTGCAGCCTGTCACACCCCCGGACTATCTCTGAGCAGCGGGGTGGACGGGCTCTGAGACGATTTAATTCCACTCTACTTGCCCAGATCTCCACTTCCTCCCCTTGTCCTGTAGGAAGTGACATTCCTGGATTCATCCAAACCCTCGGGTAGAGGATGTTCGGTACCTGGGACATTGTATGCTGGCCCTGTTGGCCTGTTTTGGTTCGACCTCTTTTTTGTGCCTTTCTTCTTTTTTCTCGCCTTTCTCTTCCTGCTTCACTTTTATACTACCCCTTTCGCGCCTGCGGTGGGGTGGAGGGGTGGGTTCTGCGGGGGCTACCGCGCTGGGGGCGAGAAGCGGCTGCCGCTGTATTGTCGACGGGAGGGTCTGCTACACTGGGTTATGCGCGACTTCACTCCCCCTTAATGCTATGACAGCGAACATCCCTACACCCTTGAAAGTCCTATCTCTTAACGTCAAAGGGCTCAACTCCCCCAACAAGCGGCAGCAGGTATGGCGCTACCTCCTACATCACGCCCCTGACATTATCCTCCTTCAGGAGACGCATCTTCTCAGGGGAGACACCAAACGCATGGCCCACCCTAGATACCCTACACAATTCTGGGCATCCTCTGACACCAAGACAGCGGGGGTGGCAATCCTATGCAGGGCTGGCATTAGGCGGGGATCCGTGAAACCTTTCAAAAGTGCTGACGGGCGCTTCCTCCGAGCCACGGTGCAGCTGGGCCGTGCGCAGTTCACGCTTGGGTGTGTCTATGCTCCCAACCAGTCGCAGGACAAATACCTCCAGACACTCCTGCGGGAGCAGTTTCCGTCGGGCGATAGTAATGTGATCCTGGGCGGCGACTTCAATCTTGTTTGGGACCCCGAGCTAGATCGGGCGGGAGCCCCCTTTAATGGAGCGGGTGCAATGTCTTCCACTCTTAAATCACAGCTAAAGGACCTGGGACTTGTGGATGTGTGGCGTTACCACAATCCGGGGACCCGGGACTACTCCTTCTACTCGCACTCACATAGGACATACTCCCGAATCGACTATCTCTTCGCCTCCCTTGAGGTGGCCCGAGACTCCTTGGCTTCTGCTATCTCCGACATCTCCCTGTCAGACCACGCTCACGTGGAGCTCCTACTGCAGGACCCCTTGTCCCAAGCCGCTCGTGAACGCCGTTGGACGCTCCCCCCGAGGATCCTTCGGGACCCGGACGACGTCGCCAGCATCCGAGACGCCATAGACTCGTATTTCGCCGTTAACGACACCCCCGAACTGCCGTTTCAGACGGTCTGGGACGCCTTCAAGGCCACCATTCGGGGTCACATCACCTCCCTGGCGGCGGCGCGGAGGAGGGCGGAGTCCAAGATGGAAACCGACCTGGCTAGCGAAATCAAGCTTGCGGAGGCCCGGGACCGGACTTCCCCCTCGCGGGCGTCGAAGAGAGCTCTAGCTAACCTACGGGGGCAACTCCGCACCCTGCGCACCAACAAGGCGGAACACTCCCTGCTAGCACTCAAGCAACGGTACTACGAGGGTGGGGACAAGGTTGGCCGCCTACTGGCCGGCAGGCTGCGGGCACGCACCGCTAGAGCCCACATCGCCAACGTCAGGCAGCAGGACGGCACTTGCGCCACCTCTGAGAAGGCCAAGCAGGCCGCCTTTGTTGCTTATTACTCCTCCCTATATGCCGAGGAACCCACCTCCCCGGAGGCCCGTGAGGCCGTCCTCGCAGACTACGGGGGGTCTACCCTGTCCCCGGCGTGTGCGGCCTCGCTGGAGAGCCCCTTACAGGAGGAGGAAATAACGGAGGCTGTTAAGGATCTCCCCGTGGGGAAAACCCCGGGGCCAGACGGCCTACCGTTGGCCTTCTATCGTCTGTTCTTGACCCAACTCCGCCCGCATCTGCTGCGACTATACAGCTCCTTTTCTGACACCGTCGGCCCCTCCCCTGACATGGGTCTGGCGGAAATAGCCCTGATCCCCAAACCTGGGAAAGACCCGGACCTGTGCGCCTCCTACCGCCCCATCGCCCTCCTTAACACTGATCTAAAGATTTATACCAAGGTTTTGGCCAAACGTCTTGACCCACACATGCCGGGCCTGGTGAACCCGGACCAGGTGGGATTTATCCGAGACCGCCAGGGAGCTGACAATGTCCGCAGGCTGGCGCACTTGGTGGGAAAGGTGCACCATTGGAAAATACCGGCCTGTCTCCTCTCGCTGGACGCAGAAAAAGCCTTCGACCGGATCGATTGGACCTTCCTCCGGGCGGTCCTCCAGAGACTAGGTCTTGGCCCTATTATGATCTCCAGGTGCATGGCCCCCTACCTGGGACCGCATGCCCGGATTCGGGTCAATGGCCACTTGACATCGCCACTTTCGGTCCACAGGGGTACGAGACAGGGGTGCCCACTGTCGCCGCTCTTGTTCGCCCTTGCGGTGGAGCCACTGGCGGAGCTGATTAGGCGTACCCCCGATATTCATGGTGTCCCCCATGGAGGGCGCATGAATAAGGTAGCGCTCTTCGCCGACGACCTGATTCTTACTCTTACGAACCCTCGGGTCTCCTTCCCAGCGGTGCACGAAGCCCTCTCCCTGTTCGAACAAGCGTCCGGCCTTAAAATCAATCATGCTAAGTCTTGGGCACTTAACCTTACCATCCCCGGCGAGGAGATCTCCTTCCTGCAGGGGGTCACGCCCTATCGCTGGGCAGACAGCCACATTCAATACCTGGGCCTGGATCTCGCGCCCCATCTTGACTCGTGGTCCTCGAGGAATTGGGCCTCTTGCCGCAAGGAAGTCCTGGCTGACCTGCGGAAATGGAAACCCTTGATGGTCTCCTGGCTGGGGCGGCTCAACGCTGTCAAGATGTCCGTCCTTCCCCGCATTCTGTATGTCTTCCAGTGCCTTCCCACCCCGATCCCGATCCACTGCATCAGAAACCTTCAACGCGACCTCACGTCCTTCATATGGGGGGGCAAAAAACCCCGGTTCTCGCAGAAAGTCCTGATGGAACCGAGAGACAGGGGCGGTCTTGCCTGCCCGAATCTCCTCCACTACTATTGGGCGTCACACCTCCGGTACGTGATCGAATGGGGTGCACGCGAAAGCGACAAGCACTGGTTCCACATGGACCGATCGGTCACGGGGCGCACCATATGGGACCTGCCTTGGCTCCCGCGAGTGGCGTGCTCTAGAAGTGCATATCTTGCGGTCCCCACGAGGACGGTTCTTGAGGTATGGGACAGGGTGGCAGTAGCCAAGGGTCTCACTACGTTTCCCTCTCCGCATACTCCCATTGCGGGTAACCCACACTTCCCCCCAGCCGCCCGGACCCGAGCTTTTGAGAGCTGGACGCAAGGCGACTGCAGAGTTGCGGGAGACCTTTTTCTTGGCGGATCGCCTAAAACATGGCTAGACTGCAGGGAGGAATTTAGGCTCCCCCCCACCGCCCACTTACAATACACACAGCTGCGCCACTGGACCTCGGGGGAGGACATGTACCAAGCTGCTACTAGGCCATATACCCCCTTTGAGAACCTGGCACGATCCCTCGGGGGGCTGAAACGGCTCATCTCCCAGATATACAACATCTTGCAACACCCCACCGCCCCACCTGCACACCCCTATCAGAAACAGTGGCAATCGGCGACGGGCGCTGACATCACGCCCTCTCAATGGACTCGGCTTTGGAACGACATCCCCAAAACCTACCGCAGCATCCCGCAAAGGGAAAACGCTTACAAAATGCTGACGCAATGGTACTACACCCCCCTGCGACTCAGCAAAATGTTCCCCGCTTCCTCGCCGTTGTGCTGGAGGTGTGGCACTGCGACTGGCGACTTCATACACATCTGGTGGTCCTGCCCTGCCCTCGCTGTCTTTTGGAAGGAAGTCCTCAGTCACATCAAGAAGGTCTTGGGTTTCCCCCTCCCTGAAGAGATTTGCACACTCCTACTGGGCATCCGACCCCCCACACTTAGGGCCCTTACGCGCAGCGACTGGATTCTCACCCTTCACATGTTAGGTGCTGCCAAACAGCTCATTGCCCTATACTGGAAGCGAGCAGAGGCGCCGCCGATAGCATCCTGGTTTGTGCGCCTCTGGCAGGTCCTGACTATGGAACTACTCACAGCGCGGATACAATTCAGAGGGGTGCGCTTCAAGGCAGTGTGGGAACCCCTGGTGCGCCTCTTGTGCTCGGTTAGCTATGCCCGCCACATGCCTCCCAGACTCCGCGCTCTGCAATTGTTCGAGGACGCCCTCATCCCTGCCGACCCCAGCAGACTAGACTTTTGACCGCTAGTCCCAGCGCCGCTTTGTGCTTTGCACTCCTTGTCTGTGACCACGGGTGCGCCCCCTTTACCTCCTCTTCATCTTGTCACTGCTAGCTCCTTTCCTGACTTTACTTCCTTCCTACTTGCCACTCTGGCTTCCACCCCTCTTTGGGGCAATTAGGTCCCTGTTGGGCTTGTTGAAAATGTGACACCATTGCTGTTCCTCACATGCGTGCCTACCCCACGCAACGACGCATTGCCGGCTTATGTCCGCCTCTTGCTATGCTCCCCCCTAAGCCACGCGGCCGGCCCCCCCCCCCGGGGGTTGTAGGCAGGGCGCTGTGTTAATGACTCCATCTCCCCTGTCTAGTTCTACCTACTGGCTCTTCTATGCGCGGCCGGCTCCGGAAAGGGGTTGTAGGCTTATCGCTGTGTTCACAATAAAAACAGATTTGAACAAAAACTCCTAGTCCAACCATGCAAATCCGCACTATAGGACGGACCACGTTGATCTACAAGTATCGGAACTGGTCCCTCACTCGGTCCTTGGCTGCCCTAGCTGTAATACATCCCTGTTACCTCCTCTGTATCATAATCATCATGATAATACTGTTTATCCCGAGGGTCTTCAAAGTAATTCTGATCAGTAGGATCAGCGATGTCTCAGCAGTCTAAACCCTGTTCTGGCCACCGTACTGGGGGCAGAAGATTTTCGGTGCATACAGCCACCCTCTGGAATGCGCTCCCATTGAAAATGCGTCTTGAGACATGCACTCTTCGTTTTCGGAAGCTTCTGAAAACACATCTCTTCCCGTCTTAAAATGTTGGATTTGGCTTTGCAGCCGGTCGGCGGATTCCTTGACAAGCGCTGGGATGCCCAAGGGTAACCACGCGCTATATAAGATTCATAATAAATAAAATAAATAAATAATCTCCAAGATCCCATCCACAAGAACCTCGTCCTCTTGGGACCTCCTTTTGCAAAAGCACAGGGCACTCACTGCGCCAGTTCCCCTCCTCCTTACAGTTCGCACACTGATTCGGTCCTACAGGCATAGCATTCCTGCTAGTATGGGGAAGCTGCCGGGCCATACCACCCCATCCTCTACCATTCCCTCGAGAAGCCTGCTGCAACAACACCTTTGTCTTCACATCTTTATGCTTTTTCTACACCTTCTTCGTTTCATTCTCTGTGGACCAGGTACTCCCGGAAGCCTGCAATCAAGTCGCAATCTCTGGGAGCAGGTTGGAAACAAATCTATTAACAAACAAATGCACACCACCTTCAATTAACAAGTCCTGTCCATTATAATCCAGAAACACACTTTCAAACTGTGTAAAAAACATTAGACACACACTCATATTTCTTCTGGCGACAAGCCGATAACTTATCCCAATCAATCTTCTGAGGTGGAATAAGGGAATGCATATATGTGAGAATTCGGCCAGGCAAAGCAAGTGTCTCTACTTTAGGCTTCTCACCAGGCTTCCTCTCCTGATCGCATGCTTTAATCTGATCCCAGGTACCACCCAATTCCACAACGTGGTCCTGTGTGTTTACCTGTCTCCAAATATCAACAGGAACCAGTAAACCAAAGAACATTTCAATATCCGTAAGCATCATCACTGTTGAAGAAGCTGCCTCAGTCAATTCCTTATGGTATGCAATAGGATTTTTCCTAGTGTCCTGTAACTGAGTCTTAAGGGACAAAACCTCACTCCTTTCCCATGGAGTATACACCCACTGTTCTTCGAAACGGCCCTCTACCCTTGGTCTAGTAACAACATCATGCTGATCCCACAATTCCGGTATCTCTGGGTGATATATGGGGTGGAACTCCCTCATCGGAAATGGAGATACCATCTTCGGACTTTTCTCAAGCAGCCTACTCCGATAAGCAACCAATGTCGCAACATTACCATAAACTTGACCAGGCGCCAAATCAGCAATGTAGACATGATCCTTAATATCATAGATAATCTGTGGTGCAGCATCATTGAAACACTGCTCCCAAAGCCCAATCAAAATAGCCGACATGTGTTTAAGGGCATGCTGCTGCACGAAAGGTTCATAATCTTTCATCACATTCCACACATCCTCCACATAATAAATGGTATTCCGGGCCCACTGCGCAGCCTGATTAGCTACTGCCTGTTAATCATTCCTTGAATTTCGTCCAGTCTTTATCTTCAGGGCCGCGTACTGGTGTCCCAGTACTCTGCAAAGTCAAGGAAATGAGGAAAACTGTGAGAGTGATAACAGATGTAGTGGGCATTAAAGTCGCTGCTGGCTGGGTCGTTGGCGTAAGAGCTGGCAAAAGGGATGCCGAAGCAATAGGTGTTGCAGGTATGCTGACAGTCGTAATTGCCACAGACGGCGAAGGCAAAGAAAGGACAGGAGGTGTTGTGGCCAAGGCAGACTGAGCAACAGTAGCAGAAGCAGAGACAGCAGAGGCAGAATAAACGGGCAGCTGGGCCTGTGGGTGGAGAACGGGATATACCCTCTGCAGGGCATACGGAGGTGGGGGTCGAGCATCTAGCAATTCTTCGACAAAAGTATCATTTTCCTTTCTGGCTACATAAGATTTATCAATATTCAGCGGAAACCTCCTATCTTCATGTTCAATTCCTATCTCCTGCTTCTCTCTATCACGCACTACAGCTTTCTGAGTCAATGTCTGCATTTTCCCCTTCCGAGCCTCTTTCTCTGCTTTCATTCACCTTTGTTTAGCCTCTTTTTGCCACGTTCTGAGGGAATCAAACAGACTGCATACTTTATCATGCCAACTTTTCCTGTAAAAAGTAAAACCCAATTTTTGTGTTCATCAAAGGTGCCCGCCAAAAGCCACTGTAACTCAGCATTGTCCCTCATATGTTTGTGTCATAACGTACTGCCCTGTTTTACATACATATCAAAATTCGGAGTGCCTTCCGGAGGCGTTGGCTGACTCTCTCTTCCAGCCAGGCATCAGCAGAACAACAACAACAACAAATCCAGAGACTCGTTTACCTCACTGCAGAGACCGACTCACACCTATTTAAAGGAATACGACCATTACTAACGAACCCCTGCCTTGAAAAAGTCCTCGGCTGATGAGCCATATGGGCGAAATACGTGTCGGCTGTTTCTTTATTTTTGTTTTTGTTCCATGAAGGAGAATATAAATAAATATTACGCATTTGAAAATCACCAAAGATCGATTGGAAATCATTCTGCCAAAAGACATATAAATAAAGAAGGCATAATCCTCCATCCCCCTCAAGGAACCCAGAAACGGCTAAGGCAAGGCATTTTAAAAAATAAGCCATTGTTATGTTGCCTAGCGAAGTGTTCAAAAACACGATGTATCCAAAGCGGTCCTCAGACCGTACCGAAGACAATTTCAAATTGGTCCTCAGACCATACCTAAGATAAAACAAAATGGTACCATATCCACAAAGAACAAAATCAAACCCACCTGGTGCACACAAGTCAAACAAACAAATGTATTCTCCACTGCCAACTCATCAGACCAAACGGTCATATCCAAGGGTTTTGCCATTCAGGACCCCAGTTGGGATGATCGCTGGGTGAGGCACCACCCGATCAGACAGATGGGGCAGCTGCGTGTTCAAGACTCCTACGTGCAGGGATCCTTGGTCCGCCCGTCTGACCCGACGATGGCCCAACCTCCTCCTCCGTCCATATGATTCCTATTCGGGGACCAACTGAAGGGAGTGACCCGATTAGGGTCACCTGGGTCACTCACGACCACCTCTCAGCCTTCCATACAAATGAACAGTCAATCAGACAGTAGAGAATACAAACCAAGTATATTTTATTTAGAAACACTCGAGTGGAGTCCGGTCTGAACAGCCTCCTTGGATTGCTGTAGAGGGATTGACTTCGACAAACATAAAGATACAATATGTGCGCTTTCTGGACCAAGAATGTCCCGCCCCTAATGGAAATCTAGTAGCAGATGCACCTAAAACAATGAAGTACAGTAAGATGAGTTTCGACTCTGGGACCGGGTACATGCTATCTCAGCACCAAGGTCACTCTGCCTGCGCCCGCCGCTCTTACGGTGGGAACAGGCCTTTCTAGTGGGAAAGGTATGCGATATTAAGTGCGATGTATTCATTAATACAGCACAGCTCAACCTATCTAGTGGGAAAGGTATGCACTAATAAGCGTGATGTATTCATTAATACAACAAAGCTCAACTTTGGAGAAACAAAAAAAACTACTGCACCTGCTTTCAGCGGAGGCACAGAGACAGAAGTTAGTTTCAATCATAACTCAAAATGGCATCTGCATATAAAATGGTCCAGCAAATGCTAACTTAATACGTTCAATGCAACAGCACAGCGAAAACATTTTGATTCCATCAGAATGGGTTTGGAAGAAGGCTAATCTGTGAGGGCACTAACACTAATGTTCATTAAATCACATATTTCTTCTTCTTGCATCATAAGCGTATTCTGTTGTGGAAGAGAAACCTATACCCAAGGCTATCACTAATAGTTTCCAACCCCATGTGAGCAGTATTTCTCTAAACCAACCTGACCAAGTCCAGTCTCCAGTATCCTGATGTATTTCAGCAGCAATTTTGTGAAGTTTTTGAATGGCCAAATTCACATTAGGAGCATTATCTGGGATATATACACAGTAGGAGCTGCCAATTAATTTGCATGCCCCCCTTCTCCGCCAAAAGAATGTCTAATACAATCCGGGTTTGAAGGGAAACAAGACGGGTAGCTTGCATTTCTACAGTGATGTTACTGAGTGCACCAGTATTCTCATTAATAATTGCTTCCACTACTCTCATCAATTGGCCCATCTGTACACTATTGGCCATAGGACCACAAAAAGGCACTATACCCTTCATTGCATCAATAAATTGCTGCAGCATGTTATCTGTCTGGTCACCTGTACTTTCCGTTTATTAAGTCAATGTGTCCTGTGATAATCAGATGGTGCAAGGTAAGTGGGAGGAAGAATAAATGCAATAGAGCAGCTGGCTGACCATCCTTTAGGGAGCCAAACATAAACCTGATTACCACAAACAAAATAGGTTTTTTGTGAAGCCATAAATGATTGAGAACTAGTGCAATTTAATATCACTGTATTGGAGCAAATGCTATTCCCACCAACAAGGGGCCCTTCACCTTGAACACAAAACGGGGCGTTATGGGCATGCACAGGTATGGGTATCATAGCCACCTTGGACAGTTTTCTCTTATTAAAGGATAATAACATAGAGGAGTTATCATAGCCTGTGAATTCCTCCTTCCCCTCCACAGTGCCATAGATTCTAACAACATCTGGCCAGCATAGTTAATAAAAGTGATCCCTAAGCTGGCTCTGTGCTGCTTTATTAGTAACTTTGATATAAGAAGCAGAATTCAATTCCCACCAGGCACTACAAGACCCATTATAGGATAAAGGTAGAGGAATAAGAGGTATCTCCCTTTTGAATGAATATTTCAGGAAACCACATATCCAACAATCTGTAGCATTATATCCAAGATGGGCTTATGTAAAACCTGAATGAATGTATTATTCAAATATTGCAAGTGGTGTGCTTGCTTATGAGGGGCAAGGGTTATGTACTGATGCTCTGATATTCGTGTGGTGACTGATTTCACTGAGTTAGAGACTGGGTGGTTTTCTTCTAACCCCCAGAACAACCCTAGCATTCCTAATATTATTATCAAAAGACACAGAAGCACAATAATTGTCACTTTCTTGGTCCAAAATTGTTGTATACCAGACACTGTAGTCTTTTCCTCCTGCCATAAATAAGAGGGTATTTTCCCAAACGGTCTCAATTAAATACTCCAAGTCTTACCCATATTGTATTATTTGTGTAGGATGTACAAATCCCTGTTCTTGATGAGTGATGCTTCTCCTAATATGTTGTCTTTATGCTCAAACCATTCTCCCTTTTTTGTCTTTTCCAAAAGAGAACCAAATCAAAAACACTTAACAGCCAAATGCAAAGTAACATGGCTAAGATCTCCTAAAAATCCCTATCTATTCTACCAAAGAGCATCAAGAGTTCCCAGTCCTCTTTACTTCAAAGCTTCACTGGCAAGCTTATGCACAGGTCCAGACGGTGGCAGTCTTGACCACCGGCATGGTTTGCTATCCCTCCAGGGATCGTTTTTTCATTCAAAGTCTATAGTTTTTGACAGTCCTAGGTCTCAAATTATACTTAGGTGAATCACAATCCGGATGCTCAGATAGAGGTATTGGTATCAATTTGGGCCCAACAGGAGTGAGGTTGACCAGTGGATGCGCTACTTCTCCTTCTTCAATCAACTCACCATCATTAAAAGATACGTGCTGCGGAGTAATTCTTCACTTCACACATTGATCATAAAAAAAAGGCGATGGAGCTTTCTTAACATGGTGGGCATGCAGCCAGTGTTTGTGTAGGTTCCAAAGAGGGAGGGAGGCAAAAGGACACTATTTACCACTCAAAATAGTGGAAGGTCCAGTAACAGCTTAGTGTCTGTACAAAGTACTAGGGAGTCAAACCAAAAAGGGGGTTGCTGTACTGTTCCTAAAGAAGTCAGAGATAGGAAAGTTCTTGCTGGCGTGACCAAGTAGAGGGGAAAGACAGGGGATATTATTAATACCCTGGGGAATCCATTATTTTGGATATATTTGCCTCACACACCCCGAGGAGTGTCATGCTTCATCATCGGCGGTTGCTCCTCGTCGGGGAGGCGGTGCAATCCCCGACGGGCACACCTCAGAGAGGGGCTCTTTGGCGGAGATCTTTTTTCCAACTGCCTGTAGGTGAAGTGGGGGTATGTGGGCAGGGAGGTGTATACCTATGGTAAGGTAGCTAAAATGTAATTAGGGGTACCGGAACGGACTTTATTCTGGGGGTCCCCTAGCTACGGTTAAAAAGTGAAACTAGTCCCCTAGGTGTCAACCAATTATGTTGTGTTACCCTAGAAGATACTAGTGGTGCATGTGGTCAACATGTTTCTCGCTCTTGGTATATTTACCGCGATTCTTCAGGACCAAAGTGAAGACAACAACATGCTCGTGTCATATGTGTTGAAATTGTTTACCTTAGTGGATCCTCCTATGTCTATGTCTGGAGGAAGGATAAGGGAACAACAATTAAACAAAATTGCCAGTCACAATATTGCCAGGAAGAACATATAATGACATGCTGGTGGTATTTGATGCATGCCAAGTGTATTGAGCGTGCAATGCAAAACTGTGAAGCACACGCTCTAACTAGTACTGTGACTCATACTGTGGAGAGTGAAGGTGAAAATTTAAAAACAAGGGTGTAAATATACAAGGTTAAAAATGCAGCATTCATAGATCTCAAAAACCTGCCTGTGGTATATCAGATATGGTGCAGGGTTTTAAGTGAGGACACCACTATGTAGTATGAAAGGCATGACAGCACACTTTCACTGTGATCTTCAAAACCAGTAAAAAGGAACATGTTAACATTACCCTACTCACCTAATGATCAGAACCTAGAGGCCACATGAGTGTTCGGCAGGGCTGAACCACAGCGCTAAGCCCAGGGTGTGGCTAGAGTAAGGGTAAGTAAAAGCGCGGTGAGTAACAGTAAAGTAAAAGGCATCCCTGCAGAACAGGGCTCACAGTCTGTTATGGCGCTAAGAATTCTCCTCCTCAGCCATGCGCTAGACGCTCTCACCTGAAGTCAGCTGCGTTCGGGTGACAAGACCTACCCATCCCCGCCGAGCTCGAGTAGATGTGTGAGCTCGGCGGCGGGGATTATTTCAATAGCACTGGCAGGTCAGCGTGACGCATTGGGCATCCGCCCACAGCCCTAGGTCACGTGTATGGTCCCGGGAGCGTGGCGGCCATCTTGTAATGGTGTGGTGAAAGCGGTAAACGCTACTGCCCTGTGCAGCCACCCCGTTTGTAATACCACGGAGGCTTTACTAGTTGGGTGCCCAGGATCTTGGAACCGTTTGTGGGACAAACGTGTCCGGTAAGCCCATAGTCGCTCGTTGTGGAGGATGGGTTCACGAGTGGTGAAAAGCGATTATTTAAAAACCCAATAGTCAATGGCGGCCATGATTGAAGAGGTCCCTAGGGGTTGTCAGTGTGATTAGAAGAAAGATATGAACATTGTACAATTACCTTTGCGAGGTGATCTGGGTACACAAGTAGTGTAAACCCTGTAAAAGCCTAGTGGTGAGTGGCGGCCATGATGGAACAGGTCCCTTGGGGTGTGATAGGAGGTTAGTTATTAATGATGTGCAAATGCCATTGCGAGCTGATCTTGCCCACTGGTCGTCCTGGTGTATAGGACAAGCCTTAACTAGCCTTGGGTCTCTGGATATCGAAGGATATGATAACCAAGTGTAGGGGTTCGTGAGTACCCTGGGATTAATAGTGTAGCTTACAGGGTAGGGAGTGTATTTGGACTATGTACAAACCCAAATTCAGATCTCATGTCTTGGGAATGTGTCAGGTCACCGTTGCTCATGGGTGGACACTCTGGATATGGGGGTTCATAGTGAATGCCAGGGAATGTCTTCGTTGAGACCATGTTGGTCAGAAGACAACCGATGTACCCATCTCTGTTCCTTTCTGAACAGTATTTTCGTTGGGCAGTTAGGACTGGATTCCAGAACTACCCACTTCATCGAATTCTCATCGTGGTTTGCTTCCACATAATGCTTGCACATTTTAGTGTGGGTCTTTCTGCAGCGGAAGTTGCTGCGATGTTCTATGATTCGAGTCTTAATAGGGCGTGTTGTCATCCCTATGTACTGCAGGTTACATGGGCATATAAGTAGGTATATGCAGTGGGATGTATTGCAATTGGTGTGTTGCCTTATTTCCCATTTGAAGGTGTCTGAAAGTTGTATAGTTTTGAGAGTCAGGGAATACCTGCAGACCCCACACATCCCGCAGGGGTAGTGCCCCGTCACTGGGGGTAGGTCCCATAAAGTTCTTTGGCTTACTTTCCTAGTTTGTTTAGGCCTAGTGCTAATCAAGATATCTTTCAGGTTTTGTGATCTTTTAAAAGCAAACCTAGGTTCCTCCAGGGACATGTCACCTGTGTTGAGTATACCCCAGTGATGCTTAATCGTACTCCTGATTTTGTTGGACAAGGGGGTAAAGGTGGTCACGCATGTGATAGGTTGGTTCTCAGTAGGGACCCTCTCCCGCCTTTCCAGTAGGGCTTCTCTATTGTTGTTTCTGGCACGTTTACGTGCTTTACGTACATCACTCCTAGGGTAACCCCTATCCAGAAGGTTCCTAGAGAGCAGAGCAGATTCTTTCTTGTAATCAGCCACTGCGCTGCAATTACGCCTAATTCGTAGGAATTGGCCAAATGGTAGATTGGTGCGTAGGGCCTTAGGATGGTGACTCGTGTAATGCAGAAGGCTGTTACGATCTGTGGGTTTACGATACATAGTTGTTTTTATGGAACCCGCTTCCAATTTGATCGTTAAGTCAAGGAAAGCAATTTCATGGGGTGAGGCTGTCATGGTGAAATGTAGGTGAGGGTTGAGAGTGTTGACCCAAACCAAGAACCCTTCATAAGTGGTTGGTGGACCGCTCCATAGGATAAGAATGTCGTCTATGAAGCGTTTCCACATTCTGATGTTATTGCGAAAGGGATTGGACTCATGGTGTATGTGAGTCTCTTCAAATTTAGCCATGTACAGACAGGCCACCGAGGGGGCGAAGGTACTGCCCATAGAGGTCCCCTGGGTTTGATGGTAGAACTTGCCTCTGTATTCAAAATAATTTTCGGTCAAAGCTAGTGTTGCGCACTCCATGATGAAGGTTTGGGGAGTGTTGGAGCTCCACAATTCTTGTCCCAGTCTTTCCTCAATTACCTCAAGGGTAGCCCTCTGGGGGATGTTCGTATAGAGGGCTTCGACATCCAGGGTGATTAAAAGGTCAATCTCTCCTGTTACCTGGACTGAGTCCAATATCCTGAGGACATCTGTCGTATCCTGAATGTAGGAAGGGATGCTTTTTACCAGGGGTTGCAGGAAGTGGTCACAAAACTGAGACAGGGGCTCCAGCACAGAGTCAATCCCAGAAACAATTGGCCTCCCTGGTACTGGTCTGGTGGCTTTATGGATCTTGGGTAGAATGTAGAAGTATGGTACCCTAGGGTCCTTTTTCATGAGAAATTCTGCCTCTTTCTTACTGATCCATTGATCACATTCAGCACCGGACACCAGGCTTGTGATCCTGGTCTGTAAACGTGTGGTTGGGTCATCAGTGATCGGAGTGTAGTATCTCTGGTCACTCAGCTGTCTTGTGCACTCTAACTCATAGTCCACTGTGTTCATGAGTACTGTGGCACCCCCTTTGTCGGCTTGCTTAATTGAAATTGCTTTCCTTGACTTAACGATCAAATTGGAAGCGGGTTCCATAAAAACAACTATGTATCGTAAACCCACAGATCGTAACAGCCTTCTGCATTACACGAGTCACCATCCTAAGGCCCTACGCACCAATCTACCATTTGGCCAATTCCTACGAATTAGGCGTAATTGCAGCGCAGTGGCTGATTACAAGAAAGAATCTGCTCTGCTCTCTAGGAACCTTCTGGATAGGGGTTACCCTAGGAGTGATGTACGTAAAGCACGTAAACGTGCCAGAAACAACAATAGAGAAGCCCTACTGGAAAGGCGGGAGAGGGTCCCTACTGAGAACCAACCTATCACATGCGTGACCACCTTTACCCCCTTGTCCAACAAAATCAGGAGTACGATTAAGCATCACTGGGGTATACTCAACACAGGTGACATGTCCCTGGAGGAACCTAGGTTTGCTTTTAAAAGATCACAAAACCTGAAAGATATCTTGATTAGCACTAGGCCTAAACAAACTAGGAAAGTAAGCCAAAGAACTTTATGGGACCTACCCCCAGTGACGGGGCACTACCCCTGCGGGATGTGTGGGGTCTGCAGGTATTCCCTGACTCTCAAAACTATACAACTTTCAGACACCTTCAAATGGGAAATAAGGCAACACACCAATTGCAATACATCCCACTGCATATACCTACTTATATGCCCATGTAACCTGCAGTACATAGGGATGACAACACGCCCTATTAAGACTCGAATCATAGAACATCGCAGCAACTTCCGCTGCAGAAAGACCCACACTAAAATGTGCAAGCATTATGTGGAAGCAAACCACGATGAGAATTCGATGAAGTGGGTAGTTCTGGAATCCAGTCCTAACTGCCCAACGAAAATACTGTTCAGAAAGGAACAGAGATGGGTACATCGGTTGTCTTCTGACCAACATGGTCTCAACGAAGACATTCCCTGGCATTCACTATGAACCCCCATATCCAGAGTGTCCACCCATGAGCAACGGTGACCTGACACATTCCCAAGACATGAGATCTGAATTTGACCAGGATCACAAGCCTGGTGTCCGGTGCTGAATGTGATCAATGGATCAGTAAGAAAGAGGCAGAATTTCTCATGAAAAAGGACCCTAGGGTACCATACTTCTACATTCTACCCAAGATCCATAAAGCCACCAGACCAGTACCAGGGAGGCCAATTGTTTCTGGGATTGACTCTGTGCTGGAGCCCCTGTCTCAGTTTTGTGACCACTTCCTGCAACCCCTGGTAAAAAGCATCCCTTCCTACATCCCTTCCTACATTCAGGATACGACAGATGTCCTCAGGATATTGGACTCAGTCCAGGTAACAGGAGAGATTGACCTTTTAATCACCCTGGATGTCGAAGCCCTCTATACGAACATCCCCCAGAGGGCTACCCTTGAGGTAATTGAGGAAAGACTGGGACAAGAATTGTGGAGCTCCAACACTCCCCAAACCTTCATCATGGAGTGCGCAACACTAGCTTTGACCGAAAATTATTTTGAATACAGAGGCAAGTTCTACCATCAAACCCAGGGGACCTCTATGGGCAGTACCTTCGCCCCCTCGGTGGCCTGTCTGTACATGGCTAAATTTGAAGAGACTCACATACACCATGAGTCCAATCCCTTTCGCAATAACATCAGAATGTGGAAACGCTTCATAGACGACATTCTTATCCTATGGAGCGGTCCACCAACCACTTATGAAGGGTTCTTGGTTTGGGTCAACACTCTCAACCCTCACCTACATTTCACCATGACAGCCTCACCCCATGAAATTGCTTTCCTTGACTTAACGATCAAATTGGAAGCGGGTTCCATAAAAACAACTATGTATCGTAAACCCACAGATCGTAACAGCCTTCTGCATTACACGAGTCACCATCCTAAGGCCCTACGCACCAATCTACCATTTGGCCAATTCCTACGAAAACTATACAACTTTCAGACACCTTCAAATGGGAAATAAGGCAACACACCAATTGCAATACATCCCACTGCATATACCTACTTATATGCCCATGTAACCTGCAGTACATAGGGATGACAACACGCCCTATTAAGACTCGAATCATAGAACATCGCAGCAACTTCCGCTGCAGAAAGACCCACACTAAAATGTGCAAGCATTATGTGGAAGCAAACCACGATGAGAATTCGATGAAGTGGGTAGTTCTGGAATCCAGTCCTAACTGCCCAACGAAAATACTGTTCAGAAAGGAACAGAGATGGGTACATCGGTTGTCTTCTGACCAACATGGTCTCAACGAAGACATTCCCTGGCATTCACTATGAACCCCCATATCCAGAGTGTCCACCCATGAGCAACGGTGACCTGACACATTCCCAAGACATGAGATCTGAATTTGGGTTTGTACATAGTCCAAATACACTCCCTACCCTGTAAGCTACACTATTAATCCCAGGGTACTCACGAACCCCTACACTTGGTTATCATATCCTTCGATATCCAGAGACCCAAGGCTAGTTAAGGCTTGTCCTATACACCAGGACGACCAGTGGGCAAGATCAGCTCGCAATGGCATTTGCACATCATTAATAACTAACCTCCTATCACACCCCAAGGGACCTGTTCCATCATGGCCGCCACTCACCACTAGGCTTTTACAGGGTTTACACTACTTGTGTACCCAGATCACCTCGCAAAGGTAATTGTACAATGTTCATATCTTTCTTCTAATCACACTGACAACCCCTAGGGACCTCTTCAATCATGGCCGCCATTGACTATTGGGTTTTTAAATAATCGCTTTTCACCACTCGTGAACCCATCCTCCACAACGAGCGACTATGGGCTTACCGGACACGTTTGTCCCACAAACGGTTCCAAGATCCTGGGCACCCAACTAGTAAAGCCTCCGTGGTATTACAAACGGGGTGGCTGCACAGGGCAGTAGCGTTTACCGCTTTCACCACACCATTACAAGATGGCCGCCACGCTCCCGGGACCATACACGTGACCTAGGGCTGTGGGCGGATGCCCAATGCGTCACGCTGACCTGCCAGTGCTATTGAAATAATCCCCGCCGCCGAGCTCACACATCTACTCGAGCTCGGCGGGGATGGGTAGGTCTTGTCACCCGAACGCAGCTGACTTCAGGTGAGAGCGTCTAGCGCATGGCTGAGGAGGAGAATTCTTAGCGCCATAACAGACTGTGAGCCCTGTTCTGCAGGGATGCCTTTTACTTTACTGTTACTCACCGCGCTTTTACTTACCCTTACTCTAGCCACACCCTGGGCTTAGCGCTGTGGTTCAGCCCTGCCGAACACTCATGTGGCCTCTAGGTTCTGATCATTAGGTGAGTAGGGTAATGTTAACATGTTCCTTTTTACTGGTTTTGAAGATCACAGTGAAAGTGTGCTGTCATGCCTTTCATACTACATAGTGGTGTCCTCACTTAAAACCCTGCACCATATCTGATATACCACAGGCAGGTTTTTGAGATCTATGAATGCTGCATTTTTAACCTTGTATATTTACACCCTTGTTTTTAAATTTTCACCTTCACTCTCCACAGTATGAGTCACAGTACTAGTTAGAGCGTGTGCTTCACAGTTTTGCATTGCACGCTCAATACACTTGGCATGCATCAAATACCACCAGCATGTCATTATATGTTCTTCCTGGCAATATTGTGACTGGCAATTTTGTTTAATTGTTGTTCCCTTATCCTTCCTCCAGACATAGACATAGGAGGATCCACTAAGGTAAACAATTTCAACACATATGACACAAGCATGTTGTTGTCTTCACTTTGGTCCTGAAGAATCGCGGTAAATATACCAAGAGCGAGAAACATGTTGACCACATGCACCACTAGTATCTTCTAGGGTAACACAACATAATTGGTTGACACCTAGGGGACTAGTTTCACTTTTTAACCGTAGCTAGGGGACCCCCAGAATAAAGTCCGTTCCGGTACCCCTAATTACATTTTAGCTACCTTACCATAGGTATACACCTCCCTGCCCACATACCCCCACTTCACCTACAGGCAGTTGGAAAAAAGATCTCCGCCAAAGAGCCCCTCTCTGAGGTGTGCCCGTCGGGGATTGCACCGCCTCCCCGACGAGGAGCAACCGCCGATGATGAAGCATGACACTCCTCGGGGTGTGTGAGGCAAATATATCCAACATAATGGATTCCCCAGGGTATTAATAATATCCCCTGTCTTTCCCCTCTACTTGGTCACGCCAGCAAGAACTTTCCTATCTCTGACTTCTTTAGGAACAGTACAGCAACCCCCTTTTTGGTTTGCCAGTGTTTGTGTCCCATGCACTTTACAAGTAAGTAAGTAAGTAAATGTTATTATGCTTGATTAATTAAAACCATTGCATACATTAATACATTTTAAATAAAATATCTAGCTCTTGTGCAATAAAAACACTATTAAAAGGACCCAACATTTTTACAATAATAAATGAATAAGAGTAAAAAGTGATTAAAAGAAGAACTCAGGGGCGTGGCCAAGATGGCGACGGAGAAAGACGTGCCTGCAAGCTCCTACTGCACCCCGAGCCATTCATAGCTTTGTGTAGCTGAATTGGGGCGATTTCAGCTCCGGAATTGACTTTCCTGGGGTCACTAAGGTGCCCTGAATGCGTTTGAGCCTTCTCCCGTCGAGCTACGACCTGGAACGGCGGACTTAGCCGAGGTGTCGAAGTGGTGACGCACGAGCGCTGGTGCGGCCTACAGAGCCTCGCCTGGTTTGCATCGGCTCTTAGCACGAGTGGACCCTGGACCTCAGCAAGCTGTCTAGTGTAGCGCTTGCACTGCGGGACCACCCGACTGGGATCGTCGCGAGCCCACCTGGCGCCCCTGTGATCCATCCGGCTATCGGCGCCTGAGCGGAGGTGACGAGGAGGCGCCGACCCGTCTAGCGGCTGCTGGACAGCGCAGAAGACTGTGAGAAGAAGAGGTGCCGTCTCGCCCCTAACCCCCTATGCCTTGGGGGCGATTCAACGGGCATTGAGAGACACGGCGAGTGCTGCCTTCTGATCGCTTCGGCCTCCCGGTGCCTACGATGCGGAGACCGCGGAAGGTGTGAGGGAGCGCGGCCTGATATCTCGGGACGCTCCGGGAGGTCGCGAGGAGCCCAGAGGCTGGCTGAGGCGCCGCATGACGACGAGGAATCGCATGAAGAGGCCAGGGAAGGACGGTCCTGGGAAAGGTCCGTCCGGATCGCCCCCCGGCTCTAGCAAGTCCCCGGCCAAGGACGACGGAGAGGGCCCAGTAACGAAGGCCTTTTTGATTTAACTTTTTGCATCTATCAAGGACGATATCACAGAACTGAAGTCGCAGCTGGCCTCCGATCTACGTGAGGTCCGTCGAGATGTGGACGGCATCGGAGAACGGGTTGCGACCCTGGAGGGCCATGATCTGGGCCTCACTGGTGACGTCCATCAGCTACAGCAGGGCATGCTCCGGCTACGTGAGCAGAACTTAGATCTTCAGGCCCACTGCGAAGATTTGGAAAACCGGTCCCGCCGTAATAACATTCGGATCCGAGCGGTACCCTGGGAAGGAGAGGGTGAGAACTTGCGGGAGTATGTGGAGGCCTTGTTTCTGCAAATTCTGGCGGAGGACGACCTCACGGAGGTCCGCATGGACAGAGTACATCGGGTTGGGCTGCCGCGTGGCGTTCGCTCGCCGCCGCCTGACATTCTGGTTTGTGTCCATGATTTTCAATTGAAGGAGAAAATCCTACGGAAATGCAAGGGACACCAACAACTTGCACTTTCGAGGGCACAACCCTCAGCTTTTTCAAGACTTGGCGGCTTCTACACTGCAAAAGCGACGGGACTTCCGCCCAATCACGGCTTTCCTGCGGGAGCGCGGGGTGTCCTACTCCTGGGGTCACCCCTTTCGGCTCATTTTCAGATGGCAGAACAGACTAGTGCAAGTGAGATCTCTGGCAGCCGCCAAGGAACTTCTGGGCATGGAGGAAGCAGCCGCGTCGGCGGGCGCCAGCGCCTTCCGAGAAGACGTCGCCGTTCCCGCTCCCCAGAGTGGCAGAGAGTGGGCCGACATGGTGTGGCGGAGGGTCCGACTCCATCGGCGAGCCAAAGTGAGAGGGGAGAGGTTTTGGCTTCGGTGGCCCTGGTGACTGAGTCGAGCCGGGTGGACAGCTCTTCAGCAGCCTAGGTTCCCCCAAAAGCGGCCCGTGGGGCGGGGGGGGCTCTACCATCTCAGGTACTTTGAAGGACCGTGTTCCATTGGAGGGTTACCCCGACCCTGAACTCTAGGGAAGCATTACCCGGGTCTTCTACCCCCGACCCTTATGGTCATGTCCGACTTTCTTTGTTCTTTTTCTGGTTCTGAATCTCTCTTTTTTGTATATTGTTTTGAGGCTCCTTTGGATTGGGGAAGGGTTGTTTTGGAACAGGCTCAGTGGTGGCGGCAGGGGATTTGGTATGAATGCTAGTGTGTTTGGTTTGATTCTGGCATTATGGGGGGCACTGAATGGAGCAGGGGGGGGCACTGACTAAATGATACCTGTTACGATAGGCTCCTGGAATGTTAAAGGCCTTAATTCTCCTCAAAAGCGTCAGAAAGTGTGGAAATATATTCTTGATCATCATTTGGGTGTGGTGGGACTGCAGGAAACTCATTTGGCCCGTAAAGACGAATCTAGGCTTAAGCATAGGCAATACCCACTGATTTACAAATCCTCTGCCACTACTAAGCACCGGGGGGTGGCACTTCTGTTCCGCTCTACACTTCAGTTTCAACCCATGGGGGTGCAAGGTGACAAGGAGGGAAGATGGCTGATGGTGAAGGGGATGCTCCTTGGTAAGCTTTGCACGTGGGTGGTTATCTATGCACCGAATACGGGCCAGAATGGGTTCCTTGAGGCCTTCATGAGGGAGGTGGGGGACTTTGGGGAGGGAGCATTGATAGTAATGGGGGATTTCAATTTGGTTTGGGACAAAAGTCTTGATTGCTCACACCAACAAAGGACGGAGGCGGGTCTCTTCTCCCCTGAGTTGCGCGACGCCTTGGACAGTCTAGGCCTTATTGATAGCTGGCGCGCCCTCCACCCCCACACTAGGGATTACACGTTCTATTCCCATGTTCACCACACGTATTCACGTCTCAATCACATTTTTCTAAATCAGTCTTTGCAGGGGGACTTGCGTGACAGTAGAATATTTCCGCTCTCTGTATCAGATCACAGTCTTTTGGCAACGTGCTTGACTTGGGCCCCAGAGACGTCCCCACACCGCAAATGGTACTTCCCTATCTCCCTTACACGTGATGAGGAATCCTGCAAAAAACTTAGGGCAGCCATTGGCGAATTTTTTGAGTTGAACAAAGCTGGGGACACCTCGGTCTTCACCCAATGGGACGCCTTTAAGGCGACGACACGGGGCACGTGCATTGCGTTGAACTCCGCCCTGAACAAGCTTAGGTGCGAGGAAAGGGAGGCGCTGGAGGCGGAGCTGGTGACACTAGAAACTGCGCATAAACAGAATCCTTCTCGAAAGACTCTTCGCCCTCTTGCTGCGGTGCGGGGTAAACTCAGGACCCACTATAATAATCGGGCGGAGTATACCCTCTTGCGCCTACGGCGTCTCTCTTATGCTCAAGGCAACAAAGTGGGGAAACATCTGGCTAAGCGTGGAGGGAATATGTGGGTGGCATCCGGGCGCCCTCCGGCGCCATGGAACATGGGGACGCGGTCAAGGCGGAGCTTTTCGGCGACTTCTATGCCGCCCTAAACTCGGCAGACCACCTGGCGCCTGCAGAGCAGCAGGAATACTTAGGGGCTTATCCACTTCCGCAGGTTTCCAAGGAATGGAATGACCTTCTGGAGGCCCCCTTCACTAGGGAGGAGGTGTTGACCGCCATTAGGTCCCTTAAACCGCTCAAGGCGCCTGGCCCAGACGGCTTTACGGCTCCCTTCTATCAAACATTTGCTTCTGAGCTGGGGGATTTTTTGGTGACTCTTTTCAATGACATGAGGGAGGCGGGCCAAACTACGGGCACCATGGCGGAAGCAATGATTTCGATTATTCCCAAAGCCGGGAAGGATCCCTCTAAATGTGAGTCATACCGGCCCATAGCCCTGTTAAACGTGGATGCTAAATTGTACTCCTCTATCTTGGCTGCCCGGCTCCAGGACCTCATGCCTGCTCTTATTCACCCCGACCAATCGGGCTTCATAAAAGGTCGCCAGACCCACGACAACACCAGAAGGCTGATTCACCTGATCGAGAAGGCTAATCGCTTTAAGATCCCGGCGGTCTTGGTGGGCCTCGACGCTGAAAAGGCGTTCGATCGAGTGGATTGGAACTTCCTCTTTAGTACCTTGAAGGCCTTTGGTTTTTCACCCAAATTTATCGATATGCTTCGGGCCAACTACCATGGTCCACGCTCGAGGGTTATGGTGAATGGCCATGTTTCACCCTTCTTTGCACACTCCCGGGGTACGAGGCAGGGCTGCCCCCTATCTCCCCTACTCTTTGCGCTCAGCATCGAGCCTCTTGCCCTTAGGGTGCGGGAGGACCCGGATATTGTTGGTCTCCCCTTTTCGGGGGAGCAGCATAAAATATCCCTCTTTGCTGACGACGTTCTATTGTCACTAGCGGACCCGGGGAACTCCCTCCCACGGGTGCAGGAAGTGCTTTCTCAGTTCGAAGCAGTGGCGGGTTTTCGGGTCAACCCCGGCAAATCCTACGTCCTCAATCTCACGCTGCCGCCCGCTGAGGTGGACCGCATCCGACCACTCACGCCCCTGTTGTGGTCTAGCTCCTCCATACAGTATCTTGGGGTCAGGCTGACCTCGTCTGTTGCTACCTTGTATGCGGCCAACTTCCCTCCCCTGCTGACCCAGATACAGACCGAGCTTAATCGTTAGAAGCCCATGTTCATCTCTTGGATGGGTTGCGTACATGCCATTAAGATGACGATGCTCCCCAAGCTCTTGTACCTGTTCCAAGCACTCCCTATCACTTTGGAGGGGGATTTTTTTAGGCGTCTTAAATCCATGATTCTGCGCTATGTCTGGCAGGGAGGCCGTGCTAGACTTTCCTTTCTTACGCTGCGTCGGCCTCTGAAGAAGGGTGGGGTCGGCCTCCCGGACATGCATCTCTATTATAAGGCGGCGCAACTCCGGGTGCTGGCGAGTGGACCCAAAAGGAGTCGGAGAAGCACTGGTTACATATGGACAGGAGTGTGGCAGGAAGATCGATATGGGACCTGGTTTGGAAGGCGAAGGGGGATTGGCCTCGCAACGCCTACATTAGCACTCCTACGAGTACCACTCTGAAGGTCTGGGACTCGGTCTCTAGTGACGAGAGGTGGACCTCCTTCCCATCCCCCTTCACACCTATCCACTTTAATCCGGCCTTTCCGCCGGCTCTCGTTGAAGGCCCCTTTGACGGGTGGAGGGCGGGGGGTTACCACGCACTCACACACTTGTTCCATGGGTATGAGCCGCTCACCTTCCATAATTGCATGCGTGATTACGCGGTGCTACCTTCCGAGCGTTACCGGCATGCCCAACTGCTTCACTGGGCGTTGTCACCGGAGGTGCGGGATGCAGCGACGAGGCCTCCCACAGATTTCGAATCCTATATCACCCGCGCATCGTCTATGAAGGGGGTGATCTCATTCCTCTATGATCATCTATTGACTACTGCTATCTCGCCTCGCCCTAGATACATGGGTCTGTGGGAAGAGCACCTAGGGCGAGATATCTCCGACGAGGAGTGGACTCACCTCTGCCGCGATTTACACAAATTCAATCATTCTATTGATCTCCGGGAGGCCCATATGAAAACAATGCTGGATTGGTATCTTTACCCGACCCGATTGAAAAAGATTTTTCCCTCTGCATCGGATAGGTGTTGGCGAGGTTGTGGTTTCCTTGGGGGTTTTCACCATATCTGGTGGGACTGCCCTATCATACGCCCCTTTTGGGGGGAGATACTGTCTCATATTAAAGATGTGTTGGGTTACCCGATTCCGGACTCCATAGGCTTCGTGCTCCTGGGTCTTCGGGACCCGCTTTTAGAGCATCAGACCAAGGCAGATAAACAAATCCTTTGGCTCTGCATAGGTGCGGCCAAGTTGACCTTGGCTGCGGCTTGGAAGAAGAAGGAGGCCCCTGCACTTTCCCTCTGGTTTGCTAAGTTGTGGAAGCTGTTGAGTGTGGAACGTATGGCTGATGTTTTCAGAGGTGACTTTAAGAATTTCACTTTCAGGTGGGGCCCGCTAGTCCGCTTTCTTTCTCGAGGTTTGCCATCGGCGGTCTGTCCACCCACCTTACGTGCACTACATTTGTTTCAGGTGTGAAGACTGCTTGAGTGAATGCCTGCTGCTGGACTGCCACCACTGGGAGGAGGGGGGTTGGTAGGTGGCTGGAGCCTTTGGGGGGGTGGATTTGGTTTGTTTGTTCAAGGGGGGGGGGGGTTTCCGTTATACCTCGCTGCAACGTCTTTCTCATGGCCAAGACACATGGAGGCGCAACTTGAACTCGTCGAATACGCCTCTGACTCGGACAGCTTTTGCCTGGTGCCATTGTGGGTTGATGCCCCTCCAGGGTTCCTCGTTGGGCACGACGCTGTTGGCTGGCGGACTTTGAGACTCATCCTGCCTAGGGCTGTCACGCTGTACGAATCTTCATCAATGGTACTGCTTCTTGGCCATGTGGAGTTAGCTCCTGCGAGGGCTCTTTTTGCATTTCATATGTTTCCATCTTTTCTCTCTTCAGTTATTTCTTCCTTCCTGTACTCTCAATAAAAATATCTTTAACAAAAAAAAGAAGAACTCAAGTTATTAATGACTACTGCTCGATCCTCTTTTATATCTGTTGATGTTATTCCAAACAGTGGCTGTCCTGAAGAAAGTTAGTTCTTAGCCAATACGGGCAAGTTTTTAAATTTTTTTTGTGGTTATATCAAGAAATTTAGTTCGCCGGCAGTTTAGCTGTGTTATCTCTGGATTAAAACACATCATTACCGCTTGTCGGCAGGACCTAACTCCATGCTGTCTGAACGTTGGTTTTAGCAATGTTATCCTTATATTTCCTAGGCTGTTACAGATACATATAATGAGGATAACGTCCTCGATTCCACAGCCACATAAACCGCAGATCTGGTCTCCTCTACTTTTCTCCCAAGAAGGTAAGAATTGATTGAAGGGCCTGCCCCCAACTGGAGTTTTAGGAATATTTCCTTGGTGGTGATTTTTATTCCCATTGTCAAGTAGGATTGGGGTTTAAAAGCTTTGTATGTATTCAGTACTACCCAGCAGTGAGCTCGTTTGGCTAGTGAATTTTTGTCCTCATTGACAGATAATAGTCGAGTAACCTTTGTTACAGCTTGTTTAAAAGCAAAGTGATTCGTTGAGTTGTTCCACAAGTCTGTTAGGCCTAAAAGTCTGATGGATTCCTGCAGATATTCTCTTGCTGGAGATTTTTCGAAGCGAGACAGTTCTTTCCAGAGTTGGTTGTTCAGGGATCCTTCTTCATCGCTTTTAATTTTATGGCAGCATTTCACATATGCTCCCCTTCTTTCCATTGACTGCTTTTGAAGCCCAAATTCCAATCGTATTTGAGCTGGGGAAACATTTCTAGGAAGTTGGAAGATTGCTCGGTAAGAGTTGGATATTATGTTGTCGAGAATGGTTACGTCTTTTCCTTTCATCGGTTCGCTCCCATAGGTTATTGTGGGCTGAAGCTTAGCTCGCAGGACCCTTAGCAAAGGGTCAAGCATCAGTGTCTGGCGCTTAGAGTGTCCAGGCAGTAATCCAATAACCCCAGGAGCGAAGCCAATACCTCAGCGTTTCCCAAAGGTGTTTCCCTCTCTGTGTTACAGCGAACACAACAGTGAGGAATAACAACTCCAGAAAATGAAGAGACCAAGGACAATATGTCCGCAGCTGGAGAGTCTCAGGTAGGAAGGGTGGCTAGACTCAGGATGGAAGGGCGTTCAATAACTGCAAGGGGGGAGAGAACAGAACACAAACACAGATGTTATTCAACAATGAGCTGTAGCAGTACAATATCCTCTTTATACTTCACCCCTTACAGTGTGCTATCCCACACTCACCAGCGAACCAATAGTAAAAGACTTGATATTTAACGTCCTGGTCTCGTAACAAAAAATGCTTCAGGTTACTTTTCACCAACAGCAGGGAAGATCCAGTTCTTCCACAAAATAAGTTTACAGAGTATAACTCCTAAATGTTCGAGTGAGCAAAAGGTTTGAGGAATTCCTTCCAATATCTTCACAAATTTTAAATGTACTTCTCCTAAATAGAAGTGGGAATGTTCTTGTGGATTGTATCCGAAAATAGAATTGCAGCAGCGCGTTGTATTGTCCCACATACGCTATGAGCGTTTTACGTTTCCGGGCGTGGCAGTGTAAAGGTCTCGGTGTAACGAAGAGGAGAAATGCATGCTAGCAATAAAGTTCAAAAACAATAATGTATACAAAAAAAGGAAGCGCATACACCCGTTGCTCCTCGGGAACGCGAAGTTTCTGGTTTCACAGATTTTCAAAGTGCTACGCAGCTTGTCGGGTAATGGCAGCGTGATGCACTGATGTCAGGTCTGAGGTCGGGAATCACAGGGCTCAGGGATTCTCGGTACGCAGGGGAATAGTCGGGCAACTTCACAAAACAAAGCAGAAAAAGCAACGTCTCACGGAACCCGGAGCTCACTGATATCCGACACAAACTTGGGAGTCTCCGCAGTGAAGGACAGGGCTTGACTCGACGGCAGCAGAAAATACAGAGCTTGAAACAGGGAAACAGGAAATCCAGAATGGCACAAACCAGGGCAGGGAAAGGAAAGCCAAGCGTCGCCATTTCCTCACAGGAGGCTTAAGAACCTCCTCCCTATCAGTTGACCAATCGCCAGGAAGTATGGGAGAGCACACTTTCCAACCCCCTCAATGATGCATTATGGTCTTGGTAGTGCTTGTGGGATACGAGGTCCAACAATCAGCTCCGGTAGCAACTTCTTCAGTGGTTTTAAGGCTAGGTAGATCATTACCCCCTTTTTCCGCAGAGATTCCATTTGTGGTTTAAATGAGTTGTTCTGGTCTAGTGTTAGCCCCAGGTATTTATAACTTGCTGCTTGATCTAAGCGGTGACTGTCCAGGAACCAATTGAGGTGTTTCTTCTTGCTGTAGTTTTCGACCATAGTTTTTGTTTTATTGAAGTTTATTTTTATTGCATTTTGTATTTAAAAACTGTGAGTCACGTTCAAGAGATGCTGAAGGCCAATAGGGATACGACTTATAAAAACTAGGTCATCGGCATATAACAAGTTTGACAGGTATACACCTGTTACAACGCATTCGTTACTCCGCACTACCATTACAACGCGACTTTTACAACGCATACCATTACAACGCATTGCGCTGGCGGGCGCTCTAGGATAGGGAATAAGTATAATTTACTATCCAACACCTTCCCTAGGGTCCACGGGGACTGGAGTTAGAATAGTAAATTATACTTACCACTATCCAGCACCTCAAAGCGCTATGCGTTGTAATGGTATGCGTTGTAATGGTCGCGTTGTAACGGTAGGTAGTTGTAACGGTATGCGTTGTAACATGGTACATCCAGTTTGACAGTGTCATGTTCCCTAGTTTTGGTGCATGGGCTGTACATCTGTTCAGCTCCCCCAGGAGATCTGCTAAAAAAAGGTTAAAGACCAGTGGGGCTAGAATGCACCCTTGTTTTAGCCCTTTTGAGGTAGGTATATTTTTTATATATGAGAACCAGCGCCTAGCTTTATCCTGACCCAGGTGTTAGTGTGCAGGTTCCTGAGTGGGTCTAAGAGAGGGTGTGGTATCCCCCAGCCGGCCAGTTTTTGCCAGAGTTTTGTACGCTCGACATGGTCAAACGCAGCTGTGAAGTCTATGAAGCAGAGAAATAGGGGGTGTTTTCCCTGCTTATCTGAGTTCATGAGCAAGGTCAGCGCCATAATGTTTGTTATTGTGCCTTGTCCCTTCCGGAACCATGTTTGCTTTGGTGGGATTATATGGTTCTCTGAAGCCCAATTGACTAGGTCGTGTAGGATGAGACCTGCGTAATATTTACCCTCAATGTCTATGAGGGCGATCAGCCGGTAATTTTTTGATATGGACCTTGCACCTTGTTTAGAAATTGGGCTTATGATTGAGCCTCTCCATGACTCCGGTATTGTGAAGGTTCTGGCTGCATGCTTGAAAACTGGTGCTAATGTGTTGCTCCAAAATTCTGCGTAATTAATGCCGTTGGGGCCAAGTGCCCCGCCTGTCTGCCCCTTGCTATTTGTTTCTTTATTTGTAGAACTACATGGCTGTTATACTCGTCCCCTCTTCCGAGTGTGTGGTTTTGTTCAGCAAATGATTCCTTCTCCTGTTGCTGTTGGGTTGTCGCAATGCTATCCCTTTCCTCCGTTAGGGCTGAATTTTTAAGAGAAAAGTTGGGGATGAACTTCCTATAATAACCCAAAAGGCCCAAAAAGGCACGTAGTTCTTTCCCAGTCTGGGGAAAAGGGATGGACTGGATGGTTGTTATCTTGTTATTCTGGGGTCGGATCACTCCCTCGCCTAGCAGATAACCCAAGTATTTCACCGTCTGGGCGGCCAGGGTGGTCTTAGAAGGATTAATGGTGAACCCATAGTACTTAAGGGAGGGGCTGACTTCCTGCAAGTGCTGTAGGTGCTGTTCCCAACTGTCGCTGTAGATGACAATGCCATCCAGGTAGGCGCCTGCATAGTGAGAATGGGGTTGGAGGACCTGGTTCATTGCTCTTTGAAATGTGGCGCGGGGCACCGTGAAGCCCTAAGGGCAACACCTTAAACTGGAACAAACCATCAGGAGTCGAGAATGCTGTTTTCTTTTGATCAGTTTCTTCCTTGATAACAGCCCTGCGAGCCTCAGGAACCCGGTATGAGGGTTGTCTTACTGTTCTTCCAGGTTCGGTTTGAATGGCATGTTCTATTACGTTGGTATGGCTGGGTAGGGACTAGAATACATGTTGTAGGGATGACAAGGTATTGCGAAGGTCTTGTTTCTGACTTTCCGGAAGATCCGGGTCTAGACAGATCTCATAACGGAGGGGGTTCTGGGTTTTTATGATGGACAGAACGGGTCGGGGTCCCTCCCACTTCTTTAGGAGGTTCACATGGTAGATTTGGGTGACACCTCGAACGGGGTCCATTTCCACCTCAAAAGTGACTGGGGTCACTTGACGTAGGATTGTAAAGGGGCCTTGTCATTGACCCAGCAGCTTGTGGTCCGAGGACGGCATGAGCAGGAGCAAGAGATCACCAGGGATAAAGGCTCGGGGCTTGGTTCCTTTGTCGTACTGACGTTTCTGGGTGGCTTGGGCGGTCACCATGTTTTGTCTAACGATCTCCCTTATCTGACCTAGGTGGGTTTTGAGGATGTCTATGTATTCGGGGAGGGGTTTGATCCGATCCGGCTCGGTTTCCCAGGCCTCACGGGCCATGTCTAACAGTGTTCAGGGTGCCCTCCCATACAAGAGTTCATAGGGGGAATAGCCGATACTGCTTTGGACTTTGCAACGGATAGCGAATAGTGCCAGGGGTAACATGTCTTCCCACTTTTTACTTTCTAATGCTAGTAGTTTCTTGAGGATGGCTTTCAGGGTGGCGTTGTAGCGCTCGACCAGTCCGTCGGTTTGGGGATGATAAGGCAAGGTTCTTATCTGTTTGATACCCAGTTGCGAGCATACCTGCCACATGAGAGCGGAGACAAAAGGGGTTCCCTGATCCGTTAGGATCTCTCTAAGGAATCCTACTCGTGAGAAGATCGAGATGAGTGCTTTGGCAATGTTCTGAGTGGTGGGTTGTCGCATGGGAACAGCTTCAGGGAAGCGGGTGGCGTAGTCGACCAGGACTAGCGCATACCTACACCCGCTTCTGGAGGGCAACATGGGGCCTATGAGGTCCATCCCTACTCTGCTGAAGGGAACGTCGATGAGGGGTAGCGGCTGAAGAGGCACTCTAGGAGGGCGATAGCGGCTGTTTTTTTGGCAGACAGGGCATGTGCGGCAGTATTGTTTTATTTGTTGATGCACACCCGGCCAATAAAACTTGTCTAGGATGTCTTGTCACGTTTTTTCATTACCGAAGTGGCCCCCTAACAAGTGACTATGGGCCAGGAAAAGCACTTTGTCGCGAAAAGGGCTGGGGATTATCAACTGGGGGGATTGCTGTGGTCCGCCCTTTCTGTATAACAGGCCTTTCTTTTAAAAAAAATATGGACCTACTTGTAGTGGGTCTTTATTATCCAGGGCGCGACCCCATGCTTCCTGTAGGATGGGATCCTCTTGTTGGGCGGCGCGGAATTCCCGGTCCGTTTCCTAGGGATGGTCGTCCAGCTGTACGGGATAAGCAGTGGTGTGGTTCCTTTTCTCCTTCTTCTTTTGGGCTTTCAACTTGTGGTTTTTGGTTGGTGTCTCCCAGGACGGACGGGTCTGGGAGAAAGGTGCTCCTGCCCACCATTTTCTAGGGAGTCGGTCATTTCATGGAGGAGGTGGGGCAATCCACTGTAATCGCTACCCAGGATCACTTGTTCTGGTAGATTTGGTACCAGACCCACCGTCAGTAAGCTTCCTTGGTCTGTAGGGTGCTGCACATGTACCCTGGCTGTAGGATAACATTTGGTATCGCCATGCACGCACTGTATAGCGACGGTACCAGTCACTGGTCCTACTGTGGTCGGTAGCTCCTGGGGTCGCAGGACACTCTGTCGGCACCCCGTGTCAGCAAGGGCCAGTACCGGGTGTCCATCGATCCATACTGGACAATGGAAGCGAGGAGGGGCTGCTTCGGGGTTGATACAAACGAAGTTCCTGGCTAGTCCCACCTCCATTGGCTCTTCCTTCTGAGGGCATACCTGGGCGATGTGGCCGTACCCTCCACAGTGGTAGCACTGAGGTCTGGGAGGGGATGGTCGGGGCATGACCGGGTAGGGCAAAAGAGGAACGGGGTCCAGTTTCCTGGGTAAGGGAGGTCTTTGTGGCCGGACGTGGCTGGCATGCTGTGATCGGGGAACATGTTCTTCCTTCGCCTTTTGGAAGTCTTGGGCTCGGCTATATGCGCTGGCAATCTCCACTGCGCTTTCCAATGTCAGTCGGGCATGTTGCCGTACCCATTTCTGTGTGGAGGGGTGTAGGGAAGCCAAGAACTGCTCTAAGTAAATCTCCGAAAGGATGTCATCTTTTGAGGATGTGGCAGGCTTCAGCCAGTGGTTCGCCAAGTCTTTGATGCGGAAGGACAGAGCCCGGGGTGTCTCCTGTGGCCCTTCTCGGGCTTGTCTAAGTCGCATCCTGTAGGTCTCATCATCTATCCCCAGACGCTCGAGGATGCAGGCCTTAATGTCTTCGTATGGTGTTTGACCCTGAATGTTGGCTTGTTGATAGGCCGCCTGCAGTTCTCCGGTCAATAGAGGACCCAAATAGTTGCCCCATCGCTCAGGGGGCCAGGTAGCGGCTTGGGCTAGCCGCTCAAAATTTGTGAAGAATAAGTCTGGGCGTCACCCGGGACATAATTCTGTAATACTACAGAAGGAAGGGAGGCTACCGGTCTTTGTTGTCCCAAGACTTCCGTAAGCCTCCCCATAGCCTGGTCTTGCGCAGTGCCTTGGCCCTTAAGGACGTCATGCAGTTGGCCCAGATCGTCCTCAGCCGTCTTGAGGAATTGTTCCATCAGTCTTCCCAGTTGCTCCTGGGTTTCTGCCAACTTCCTAACCGTGGCCTCCAAGCTTCCGGGATATCCCACTTCTGACACCACCTGTGAGCTTGGGGTTGTGGCAGACCGGAATAACAGGCGTGGAGGCTGGATATAGTGTGCTATGACTTAGCGTAGTTTATTGATATACACAGTTAGTGGTTGGAGGGCAAGAAAGTAAACTGGAGAAATGAAGGAAAGGATCTTTGTCTTTAGTCGTCGGGTGGATGATGGATCGGGTTGTTCTCCGGTGTGTAGGATGTCTCGGGCTGAATCCTGTTCGTGGGCTGATCTCTGTGGTGTCCTCGGAAGTATGAGGAAGAGAAAACAACAGGGCAGTTAGTCCTCGAGCGCAGGATTGATGGAGTCCTGTTACCAACACCCGGGCGTGTTGTGGGTAAAACGATTGTGCGGGGCGGGACGGTAAGGAAAGGGGGATAGGAGATGGGATACGAAGATCGGGAGGGAAAAGGGTGATAGCGGTGAGGGGTAAGTGCAAAGGTTCCTATACAACAGTGCTTGTGACGTGATTCGGTTGTAGCGTATTTACAGTGAATTGGCTCTATGATACAGTGAGGTTTGCAACGTGAGGGGCGCTCTATATACACCTATATACGAGTATACCTGGAGACCAGGAGACGAAGTACTCACATGCCCCGCCGCAACTCTCCCGCGAGTTGCGGCCTCTCTCCAGCCTCCTCCTGGGGACTCCACCAGTCTTCGGTCCAGACGTCCTCCTCTTCTCTGGTCTTCCGCTCCTCGCCTTCTCCTTCGATCACGCTCCCTCCGATCTCCGGCTCAGGTTCTCCGCACGCTGTCTCCTGCCACGAGTCCGCCGCATTGAACGCTTCTCCCTCGGTTCTGCCGGCTTTTCCGGGTTCTGGCTCTGGTTGGAGGGCGGGACTTCCGGGGTCGCAGGAGGGAACTTCTGGTCTTCCGCTTGCTGCCATAGGTTCCTGTAAGGGAGGACAGAGTGGTGGAGTCCGGGTTGCCAAGGACGCCGTAGGATCAGGATTTCAGACCCGGGATTGCATGCTATGGCGCCTCGCTGTTGAGGTAGGGGACGATTCCGTTCCACAAGGTGCTGGTGGGTTGTCCCCCTTGAGACGACCATTGACTGCTCTCAAGTTTAGATGCTCCAGTTTTGAAAGAAGATAATTCGAGCACCTTGCCGTTTTGACTTTTTTTGAGCTGCCTTGAGTTGGAATCCCCCATGCACTGGTAAGATTTTGTGTACAGTCGTCATCCTGATCGGGCCCTAGGAGGTGCATATTAAAATCTCCAGCCAGGACGATGTTATCTGTGTCCTCTTCTTCCATTACTCTTGTTAGTTCTTTGATTAGCTCCTTGGCTGCTTTTAATTTGTGTTTGGGGTGTATGTAGACGTTTATTATTACTACCTTCTGAACTGTCTGATTCTGAACTGTCTGATTTAGGCCTGGATGCAGCATGGAGGGGCAATATGCATCTTTAAAGGAAGTATTTCACCTGTTTGTGTTATGGAGGATAGAAAAAGTAGGACCACCGATCGGCGGCCGAAGTCAGATCCCTTGGTAGCCGGGATAAAACTAGAGATGTAGCCTTGTAGTTCAAAGGGTTTGTCCTTCCAGATCTCCTGGACTAGTATCATGTCAAAGGTTTTTAGATAGTTTAAGACTTCATGATCACTTGATTTGGAACCTAAGCCATGGATATTCCAGATACATATTTTTTATTGTAACCCGGTAGAAGATTTAATGCACTGGGTATCCAATGTCAATTTGGTTGCGCTGGTAGTACTGTGCGTTGTACACTCTGCCAATTGTTCATTAGTATTGGTTCAGTAGAGATTGACCAACTATTGGGGTGCGGCCCCTTGCCCCCCTTGGCACTGAGGTGGACTTTCTATTTTTTTTAATTTTTTTTAAACTTTATTGCTAGGAAGGAATAGTGGTTAATCAGTTGCATACATCCAATCGGTAATCGTTACATTTCGTACAAGTTATCTTCGCAGTAACTTACGGGCTACATTCTCGTAACTAAGACAGAGTTTCTGCTGCGTCACGGGTCTCTTCTATGCACCCAATGTATAATATTTTTTCCCTAAAGTGCATTCCCTTGATAACCCCTCCCCCCAACATTAGTGATGGCTACATCTCTTTCCATTTAAACCATTAGGAACAAACTTCCCAACATACCCCCCCAACCATGTGTCATCATAACCCTTTGACGTCTCCCACAGCTCGTAATAGCCTGCGTCGCTATTCGTATTGCAGTAAAAGGCCAGGTCATTGCCGCCCATGTAACCTTGTCATGTTCCCGAGGCCATCGCCCCGCAACCGTTCAGTTACTCCTCCTCCCCCTCTGAGTCTGATTCCTCTCCCTCTGGTAAGGGCTCACAAAGTTCCCCTCTGTACATGTTCCATGCCGCCCAGACTTTGTTCCATTTCCGGGGCGCTGCTCGAAGCACATAAACCGCTCTCTCTGTCACCATTAGGATGTCCATGTTTTTAGCCCATCTACTGGCGGTGGGCACTTCCGGCGCCCCCCATTTCTGTGCTATATCCCGTTTAGCTACTGTCATTGCCAGTGACGCCCAAATCAGCTCATATCTACCCAGATCGTTTGGGTCCCAGATGTTTAGAAGGCACTTACGTGGTTCGGGTAAAATGGAAAGTTTGAGGGCCTGGGAGATGGATCGGAGCACCTGTCTCCAGAATTCGCGTATTTGTGGGCATTCCCATAGTGTGTGGAACAGTGTCCCTTCCTCCCCGCAGCCTCGCAAACAGAAGGGGTGTGTTGCTCTTTGTATTTTGTGCAGCAGTGTCCTGGTGTAATAGATGCGGTGTAAGATTTTAAGTTGTACCAGTCTGAGCTTACTAGAGATTCCCACCTCCTTCGGGGAGGCCAGGGCCTCATTCCATTCAAATTCGTCTGTCTCACCTAGTTCCCCTTCCCATTTTCCCTTAAGCTTTTGCGTCGGGTCTTTGAGATTGTTGATCAGCTTTTTGTATGTAAGGGAGGTGGCGCTTTGGAGCATGAAATCTGTTAGCAATCTATCTTCCAAAGGAGAGGAGTCCGGTAGTGTGGTGCCGGCAGGGATTGCCTGTAGTAATGCATGCCTAATCTGGACATACCGAAACGTTTCTGTGGGTCCGAGGTTATATTGCTGTTGCAGCTGTGGAAATGGTATTACTGATTCATTGTCCCAGAGGTCTCCTATTGTAGAGATGCCTATTGAGTCCCACCGCTCAAACCCCTTACAGCCTCTCAGGTTCCCCAACGCCTTCGTGTCCCACAAGGGCGTCATTTTAGTGAGTCGGCCTACCCACCCCAGACGGGCCTGTGCCACGTGCCATAGCGCCGCCGTGTGTTTGGTCGGACCGATTAGGGCCTTCAGTTGCGATTTGTTGTAGAGCACGGACAGCATACAGTCCGTCCCAAGTTGTGACCAGTCTGCCCGATAGGCCGGGTCGTCCTTCGGGGCGTGGATCCAGTAGTTTATAATCTTGAGTTGGGCCGCCCAGTAATATAGCTGAATGTTGGGGAGCGCTATGCCTCCCTTGTACCAGCTCTTTACCAGCTTGTCATACGCTATGCGCGCCGGGCCTGTGTTCCAGAGCAGGACAGTGACCAGCGCCACAATCTGTTGGAAGTAACGCTGTGGTACCAGGTGTGGAGTATTTTCCAGGACGTAGAGGAGTCTTGGGAGGGCCATCATCTTGTACAATGCCGCCCTGCCCAGTAGGGTCAGGGGGAGGGCCGCCCAGTGCTTAACATCTGCTCGCAGGCGATCTATGGGTGGTTTTAGGTTGTTCACAAAAAAGTCTGCTTCCCCGCTCGCGATGACAATACCTAGGTACTTGAAAGAGGCCGACGTCGTAAGCATAGGACAGTTCCCCTGCAGTCTTGGCTCCGGGCCTTTTAATGTGTATATGGTGGATTTCGACCAGTTGAGAGTGTAACCCGATGTGCGCCCATGCGTGTCACAGAGGTCTAGCAGGGCTGGGATGCCGGTCTCGGGTGCGGTCATGTATATGAGCATATCGTCTGCGTATAGCGAGACTTTGTCCTCCCATCCCTCCTCCCATTTGATGCCTGCGAACAGTGGTGTTGATCTGATTTGGATGGCCAAGGGTTCAAGCACCAGCGCGAAGAGCAGGGGGGACAGGGGGCAGCCCTGCCTGGTCCCCCTGCCCAGTGGGAATCTCGGCGACGTGTGGCCATTGGCCACCACTTGTGCAACGGGTTTCGTATAGAGCAGCCGTATCCACGATATGTATTTCGGCCCAAAACCCATGCGTTCCAGTACCACGAAGAGGTATTCCCACTCTACTAAGTCGAACGCCATTTTGGCGTCGAGAGAGAGGATTACCGCCTGTTCCGTGAGGAGGTGTGTACGGGCCAACACTCCGTGGACTCTTCTGAGATTCAACGCAGTGCTCCGGTGGGGCATAAAGCCCGACTGATCAGGGTGGATTAGGGTACTGAGATGGGGCAGCAGGCGGGTAGCTAGAAGTTTAGCTAGTATTTTGGCCTCGATGTTCAGTAATGATATCGGGCGGTACGAGGTGCACGCCGTCGGTAGTTTCCCCGGCTTGGGTATTGCTACAATCGTGGCCGTGCGTTGATCCAGCGGCAGCTCTAGTCTGTCCCTACTCTCTAAATACATGGCCAGTAATGGGGCACTGAGGTCTGCAGCCACGGTCTTGTACCACTCTACCGGTATCCCATTAGGGCCCAGTGCTTTACCTGACTGTAACGCCTGGATCGCCAGCTGGATTTCTTCCCCCGTCGGGTCTAGTTCTAGGGTGTCACTATCCTCTTGTGTAATGCTGGGGATGGTAATGTCTGCGAGTGTTGCCGTCGCCATTTGTCGTGTGACCCTCCGTTCCGGTGTATAGATTGCCTGATAGTGTCGTGCTAATTCGCCAACTATTTCTTCTGGGTGTACCAGTGTCCGCCCATCCTCTGTGTTGAGCCTATGAATACCTCGCACTCCATTCCCTCTCTTATCCAGCCATGCTAGCATACGACCCGCTTTGTCGCCCACATCGTAGATTCTATGTCTAGTGTTTGCGATGTATCCCTTCTCTGTCGTTTTGAGGTGGGTTAGGTATTGTTGCTGCCGGAGCATGAGTGTGTGTGTCGCGGACGGGGAGGGGTCTGTCATATGAGCGTTATTGGCCGTGTCAAGTGCAAGTTCCAGGTCTATGAGTTCTGTTCGTGAGTCCCGTTTGTGTCCCGTAATCGCCGCAATGGCCGCCCCCCTGAGGACAGTTTTGTACGCCTCCCACAGGGTGGAGGGCGACTCTACTGTGCCTGTGTTTTCAGCAAAATACAGCGACGTCACCAGTTTGAGTTTCTTTCGAATCTTGGGGATTTTCAAGAAATTGGGGTAGATTGGGTAGATTCGAGCATTCCGTTTCCCTCCGGTGGTCAGCGATAGGACAATTGGAGAGTGATCCGAGACCCCCCTGGGTAGTGTGTCCACTTTTTCGACCATATCAAGTCCCAAACCCAGTGTCATGAAGTAGTCTATGCGAGATAAGCTATTATGTACCGCTGAGTAGTAAGTGTAGTGGGTGGTCTCAGCGTGCAGTTGCCGCCCGAGGTCTACAAGGCCTAGGGCTTCCGCAAAGTCTGACAGTGGTGCAGTACCTCGTGGTCGGGTTCTGGAGGGAAAAGTGTCCTTAAGTGGATCCATGACTGCGTTAAAGTCCCCCCCAACAATCGTGTCGCCATCAGGTAGATCAAGAAGGAATTTGCCCAGTGCAGGTAGGGCCACAGAGTGTAGGGCTGGGGGAATATATACTGAAATCACATTTAGGGCCCTGCCCTCCCACTGCCCATGGATCGCGGCAAAGCGACCTTGGTCGTCCGCCACACGGCGGGATACCATAAGGGGGGAAGATCTTCTCACCAGTATGCCTGTTCCCCTGGAGCCAGTAGTGAAGTCGGTGTGGACCGCCATTGTGTACCCACGTCTGTCTAGGGCTTTGCAGGTGGATCCCGTGAGGTGGGTTTCTTGTAGGAGGACCACATCTGGGTTTTGCCGCTTTATGGCCTGGAGGACCAAGCCTCTCTTGATTTTGTCACCCAGGCCCCGGACATTCCATGTCAGTATGCGTAGTGGGGGAATCCTCCCGGCCGTGGAGTGGCCCTCGGCGGGCGTGTGATTAAGTGGCCTGGCCATTAGGCTGATGAGGGAGTCTTGCACACAACGTGTGCTGTGGCTTAACCCATGCGTCGACTAGTGTCGTGCTGTGTAGGAGACATGCAGATGTCAGGGTGATACTACAATGTAGGTGGTGAACGATGACTACAAACAAGAGTAAACATTCCAACATATAAACTTCAATCCCATCCCCCCTCCCTGCTACCCTGCTCCACGGACAAACTCCCGCCCGCATCCCCAACTGTGCAGAGTGCTTCAGCCCTCCCCTATTCATCTTACTTGCTCGTAGGGTTGGTGAGTCCCCTCTGGGCACTGCCTGTGCCCACCCTACTCAGCCACGTCCGAGCCACGGTCCCGCGGCCCACACAGTCTCTAAAAAATAATACAGTTAAATGTTACACCGGAGCCAATTGCCCAGAGTCTAGCGGATCTCTCTCAAGGTCTGATTCTATTTCTGTCTCGCCTCCCTGGTGTGGCAGGTGGGAGGACTGACTGGGTGGTGTCTGTACAGTACGGTGTCGCGGTCGGTCTCGCTGTGAGCGGTGCCGTTGCCCCGCTGGTCTCCAGCCCTCCAGCCATTCTTGAGCCACCTCCGGCGTGTCAAAAAACCAGGTCTTCCCCTCGGCCACTATCCGCAGTTTAGCAGGGAACATCATGGAATACGGCAGTTCCCTGTCGCGCAGTGCTTTCTTAACCTCCGTGAAGGACTTACGTCGCCTGGCCACCTCTGCCGTGTAGTCTGGGAAGAACGCTAAGGTTGCATTTTGAATTCGTACTGGTGGTGAATTCCTCGCCGCCTGCAATATTGCGTCCCTGTCCCTGAAGTTGAAGAGCCGGGCTAGCACCGGTCTCGGAGCCGCCCCCGTCTTGGGTGGGCCCCCCGGGACTCTGTGCGCTCTCTCCACCGAAAAGAAGTGCGACAGGCCCTTGGGCTGGAGTTTGTTCTTGATGAGGTCTTCTACATAGAGGTCCATGGCCCCCTTCCCCTCCGTCTCTGGAAGCCCAAGGATACGTACGTTGTTACGGCGTGAACGCCCTTCCTGGTCGTCCAGCTTGTCGTGCAGGAGTTTGGTGACTTTTTGCATCCTTTCCATGGCCAATTGGAGCTCTGAGGTGTCTTCCACGAGTGATTTCGTGACCACTTCCACCTGCGACACCCTCTCCGCCATTTTGTGAAAGTCCGCTCGCAGCAGTGATACTTCTGAGGAGATGGCGCCCACTGTAGTTTTCACTTCTGAGAGTGTTTTCATGATGTCTTCTAGCGTTATTTTCGTCGTTTTTTCTGCTTCCTGGGCATGGCCTGCGGAGGGTCGCCCTGTAGTTTGCTGTTGTCCCTGGTGCCCATAGGCGAATTTATCCAGCTTGGCTTGCGTGGATCCGCTCCTGAGGCCTTTTCCCGCCATGGTGTTGGGGTCTGCGAGTGCCAGAGATATGTCCCAGGCGACCGTGGCCTGCGAGTCGATTGAAGTCTCTGGTAGGCGGTATCAGCCAGATAGTAGTAGGTCTCACTGGTCGTTAGCGTGGGAGTCGAAGAGCCGCTGGTGCGTTTCGTGTCGTCGCCCCCGGTAGTCTCTCTCCGGGATGGAGCGGTCACTGTGATCCCCCCCTCGCTCCTCTGCACTGCACCGTCTCTCTCTATCACAGCGGCTAGTATAGATGTCGGGCCCGGGCTGCTGCCCTCTCTCGCGCACTAGACAGGCCGCCGTGTGTTGGGTCACTGCCGTTGTGTCGACGCTGCCTGTGGCGTCCAGTAGGGCGTGGGCCTGGGGGGTCCCCCTGTGCTCCCGCGTTTATGTCCGGCAGGGCGTCGTCCCCCTGGGGCACCGTCTAACTGGCTTCAGTTCTGGTATGTTGTGTGGGTCCACTGCTCCCCCGCTTCCATGCGGTGACTGATATTGCCCCCCGTAGTGTTGTGCCGCCAGGTAAGTTCTCGCGCGGGGGGGGTGTTGCAGGATGTCGTCTCCGTTCCACGCGGCCCAGGCTGGGGTTGCACTGACCTCTGCGTCCCGCTTGGTGGTCGTAGCAGCCCGTTTACCACCGGAAGACGCCGCCAGGAGTTTCAGGCTTGTTCGGAATTTTCCGGCAGGCACCGGGGTGCGATCACTTCCTTTGGCCGGCTCCGCTGCACTTCCGCCGGGGTCCGGATGTCACGCAAGGTCGGTGCTTCTCCACCGGCTGTAGGCCCCAACTCGCCACACGATGCAGCTCAGGCTCCGGTGCATCGATTTCTTTGAAACTTGGACCGGTGACACCGCTTGGGTCCCGGACTCGAACGCCGCCGCTTCAGGCGTGCGTGGTGGCGGATAAATGTGACGGATATGTTGAAAGGCTGCAGTGCCCTCGGGAGCTCTCACACTATGCGGCCGCCATGCTTGGCTGCTAGCCACGCCCCGTGGACTTTCTATTTTGACTGCGTGTTTCGGAGGGTAAAAATGGTGCTGGGTATAGTGGTTTTGCAAAAACAACGGTTGATAGACAGAATGCCGAACAATGTCATACATTCACTTCAGTACAGAGATCTGGGCCCAAATCCATCGATTTTTTGCACTCCACGCCACCCCAGTTCAGATATGGCCATATGCAAATTAGCCTTGACCCTGTGCCTCATGGGAACAGTCCAGCCTGAACTGCCAAGCCATGTCTTCCCTGGACCGGAATCAAGCATCCTAGGACCAGTTTCTGGCTATCAGCCGTCTTCAGCCAGGTTAGCTTGACTCCAGTGGGGAGGAGAGCACGGGACTCACGTCTGAGCATACCCGTCCCACTCGGGGTGACAAATGCAAAAACAACAATTGATGGACAGAATGCAGAACAATGTCATACATTCACCCCAGTATAGAGATCTGGGCCTAAATCCATCGTTTTTTTGCACTCCACACCACCCTAGTTCAGACATGGCCATATGCAAATCAGCCTTGACCCTGTGCCTCATGGGAACAGTCCATCCCGAACTGCCAAGCCATGTCTTCCCTGGACCGGAATCAAGCATCCTAGGACCAGTTTCTGGCTATCAGCCGTCTTCAGCCAGGATAGCTTGACTCCAGTGGTGTGGAGAGCACGGGACTCACGTCTGAGCATACCCGTCCCACTCGGGGTGACAAATGCAAAAACAACAATTGATGGACAGAATGCAGAATCAATCAATCAATCAATCAAAGCATTTATAAAGCGCACTACTCACCCAGAGGGTTTCAAGGCGCTAGGGGAGGGGGGGTCCGCTACTGCTCGAACAGCCAGGTCTTGAGCTGCTTCCTGAAGGCGAGGTGGTCCTGGGTCAGGCGGAGGTGGGTCAGGAGGGAGTTCCCGACCCACCTCCCAGAACAATGTCATACGTTCACTAAAGTACAGAGATCTGGGCCTAAATCCATCGTTTTTTTGCACTCCACACTACCCCAGTTCAGATGTGGCCATATGCAAATCAGCCTTGACCCTGTGCCTCATGGGAACAGTCCAGCCCGAACTGCCAAGCCATGTCTTCCCTGGACCGGAATCAAGCATCCTAGGACCGGTTTCTGGCTACCAGCCGTCTTCAGCCAGGATAGCTTGACTCCAGTGGTGTGGAGAGCACGGGACTCACGTCTGAGCATACCCGTCCCACTCGGGGTGACAAATCCAAAAACAACAATTGATGAACAGAATACAGTACAATGTCATACATTCACCCCAGTACAGAGATCTGGGCCTAAATCCGTCGTTTTTTTGCACTCCACACCACCCCAGTTCAGACAGGGCCATATGCAAATCAGCCTTGACCCTGTGCCTCATGGGAACAGTCCAGCCCGAACTGCCAAGCCATGTCTTCCCTGGACCGGAATCAAGCATCCTAGGACAGGTTTCTGGCTATCAGCCGTCTTCAGCCAGGATAGCTTGACTCCAGTGGTGTGGAGAGCACGGGACTCACGTCTGAGCATACCCGTCCCACTCGGGGTGACAAATGCAAAAACAACAATTGATGGACAGAATGCAAAACAATGTCATACATTCACCCCAGTACAGAGATCTGGGCCTAAATCCATATTTCTTTTGCACTCCACACCACCCCAGTTCAGACATGGCCATATGCAAATCAGCCTTGACCCTGTGCCTCATGGGAACAGTCCAGCCCGAACTGCCAAGCCATGTCTTCCCTAGACCGGAATCAAGCATCCTAGGACCGGTTTCTGGCTATCAGCCGTCTTCAGCCAGGAAAGCTTGACTCCAGTGGTGTGGAGAGCACGGGACTCAGGTCTGAGCATACCCGTCCCACTCGGGGTGACAAATGCAAAAATAACAATTGATGGACAGAATGCAGAACAATGTCGTACATTGATCCCAGTACAGAGATCTGGGCCTAAATCCATCGTTTGGATTGGCAGTTCGGGATGGACTGTTCCCATGAGGCACAGGGTCAAGGATGATGTGCATATGGCCATGTCTGAACTGGGGTGGTGTGGAGTGCAAAAAAAAAATGGATTTAGGCCCAGATCTCTGTACTGGGGTGAATGTATGACATTGTTCTGCATTCTGTCCATCAACTGTTATTTTTGCATTTGTCACCCGAGTGGGATGGGTATGCTCAGACTTGAGTCCCATGCTCTCCACACCATTGGAGTTAAGCTATCCTGGCTGAAGACGGCTGATAGCCAGAAACCGGTTCTAGGATGCTTGATTCCGGTCCAGGAAAGACATGGCCTGGCCGTTCGGGCTGGACTGTTCCCATGAGGCACAGGGTCAAGGCTGATTTGCATATGGCCATGTCTGAACTGGGGTGGTGTGGAGTGCAAAAAAACGATGGATTTAGGCCCAGATCTATGTACTGGGGTGAATGTATGACATTGTACTGTATTCTGTTCATCAATTGTTGTTTTTGGATTTGTCACCCCGAGCGGGACGGGTATGCTCAGACGTGAGTCCCGTGCTCTCCACACCACTGGAGTCAAGCTATCCTGGCTGAAGACGGCTGGTAGCCAGAAACCGGTCCTAGGATGCTTGATTCCGGTCCAGGGAAGACATGGCTTGGCAGTTCGGGCTGGACTGTTCCCATGAGGCACAGGGTCAAGGCGGATTTGCATATGGCCACATCTGAACTGGGGTAGTGTGGAGTGCAAAAAAACGATGGATTTAGGCCCAGATCTCTGTACTTTAGTGAACGTATGACATTGTTCTGGGAGGTGGGTTGGGAACTCCCTCCTGACCCACCTCCGCCTGACCCAGGACCACCTCGCCTTCAGGAAGCAGCTCAAGACCTGGCTGTTCGAGCAGTAGCGGACCCCCCCTCCCCTAGCGCCTTGAGACCCTCCGGGTGAGTAGTGCGCTTTATAAATGCTTTGATTGATTGATTGATTGATTCTGCATTCTGTCCATCAATTGTTGTTTTTGCATTTGTCACTCCGAGTGGGACGGGTATGCTCAGACGTGAGTCCCGTGCTCTCCACACCACTGGAGTCAAGCTATCCTGGCTGAAGACTGCTGATAGCCAGAAACTGGTCCTAGGATGCTTGATTCCGGTCCAGGGAAGACATGGCTTGGCAGTTCGGGATGTCCATGAACTGTTGTTTTTGGGTATAGTGGTTTTGGCACTGTTTTCAAAGTGATCCCCCAGCTTTAGAGTATATTTCTTTCTTGAATGATACTGCTTACTATCTCTGGCGTTTTCCATCTGGTTTTGAACATTTCGGTGCTTGGCAGGCTGTTGTTTGGCAAGAACTCTATGGATAGTAGGTCATTGTATTGATGTTGTCTAATTTTGGGATTGCTTGTAGAAGTCGTAGCACGTTCCCTTAGTTTAGGATATCTGCTCGACCTCGCGACCTAGAATGGGGGGAAAATATGATGGTGACTGTTCCCTCATCCTTAATGGGTTCCTGGGTCGAAGGCTGGAAGCTGTCACTGGTAGTGGCTGTGTACGAATAAGGCCTAAAGATGTTAGAGTTGTTTGCTATATTGTCAGTACTGTTTTGAGAAGTTGGCCGTGGGTCTTGTGCAGTCCTGATTATGTCTTGTGCGTCCGTGCTGTGCACGAGTATTTTCTTTAATGGTCAATGAGGCGCTTTATGAGTGTCCTGCAGACCGTTGTCTGGGGCCAATATTTCCGATTTGTCATCTACTGTAGGTAAACTACCTACTTGTGTTGACTTGGCTTGCGCGTGTGTCTGGTGCACAAACTTCTCGGTATTGCTGTTGAATTTTGTGCTTGTTGGTAATTGACTAACAGTTTGACTTTTGTGGTAGGTACGTGTGGCTCAGCCTCTGTTTGATTGGTTTTAAATGGGGGGTGCGGGTCCCCTGGTGGTGTTTTTTGCAATTTTATATTAATTGATGAGTCCATTGTATCTTCTTCCAGTGATGGAGCTGTGGAGTGTAGAGTATTTGTAATGCTGGCATTCATAACTGTTAGCCGTGACAGCAGCTTGTTAGCCGGATGCTGGGTCTGAAAATTGATTTTCTCCTTCCTCACCTACCTTTTTTTCCTGCAACAGGGATTCACTGTTGTATCTTTATCAGATGATTCAAGTGATATCATTTTGCTAAGTGAATCTGCATTGGAATTTTGCAAGGGCCCGCCCTCTCTTATGTTGGAAATCTTGTTTGTTGTCATCTCAGTGGTTTGGGTTGCTGATTTTATCTCTCCTTCTGTTTGTGGCAATAGCTTGCTTAATCTCCACAATGGCCCCCACATCGCTAAGGATGCCTGGCCTCCACCTTGGGGGTGCCCAGGAGTGGACGCCTCACAGGGAAAGCCAGGATGGGTTCCACAGCGGTATTCGTACAAGCGCCTTGAGACCCTTGCGGGTGAGTATTGCGCTATACAAGTATCAATTTACAGTCTCCCTCCTAGTCTTGAAGGTTCAGGACATAATCTGAAGCCTAGAGACTGGGTCTTCACCGGTCGCTTTCAGAGGAAATCCAGTCTTGAGCGATGCTGGAAAGGACCGGTGCAAGTGCTACTCGCCACTCAGACAGCTGTAAAGTGCATGTTACAGCAAGAATGTACTTGTGCTCCAATAGTGGACAAATTATCTATGTTACCATCACAACTAGGTGACTTACTATCCACTATGAAAATAACAACTGAAACTCAGAACGTAGCAAGCCGGGAACCACAAACAGAAGGAGAGATAAAATCAGCAACCCAAACCACTGAGATGACCACTGAGATGACAACAAACAAGATTTCCAACATAAGAGAGGGCCCTTGCAAAACTCCAATGCAGATTCACTTAGCAAAATGATATCACTTGAATCATCTGATAAAGATACAACAGTGAATCCCTGTTGCAGGAAAAAAAGGTAGGTGAGGAAGGAGAAAATCAATTTTCACTTGGTATTGCCCAGAGTGAGACTCCATAATTGGAATAGGCACCGAGGCGAGAATTATCAGGTCCGTGGAATTTTTGAGCCCAAGACCCGCCGAGGCAGGGAATTGAACCCTGGTCCCGGGCTAAACCTCTGCATCAGGGTCTGCCGCTCTAACCATTGAGCCACACTTCTCCACTGTCCTTCACCTGTGAATGAATCTTTAGGCAATTGGTCACAATAATCAACAAGCAGAGGATATTCAATTTCACTACATTTTCTTTTTAATGGTACTCTCCTTACATTTGCAGGCCTCTCCATGACTACCTGGAATGGGCGATAAACCTATTTTCGAGTATTCAGTATTGTGCATTGAAAACAAAGCTATGGGCAAAGCATAAGGCCATTTTTAATTTTGTTTCAGCACATATCTTCCCCAGTTTTCCTTTCAAGATACCATTGTATATTTCCACTAGGCCTGCAGCCTGTGGATGGTGGGCAGCATGAAACTTTTGCCCTATCTGCAAGCCTTTGTATACCAGGTCCATCACTTGGCCGATGAAGTGTGACCCATTGTCGCTCCAGAGCACTCAGGGCAAACCAAATCTTGAGAAGTTCTCCTTCAGGAGTATTTTTGCAGCACTTAGGGCTGTGTTATCTCGTAGAGGGTAAGCCTCCACCCACCTACTAAAGGTGCAAACCACCACTAAGACATATTTAAGCTTGCCCACTCGTTCCATTTCTATGAAATCCATTTGCAGGACTTCAATGGACAAAACGGGAGGTGCAAAATAGCTTGTCGGGACAGGGTTATCTTTTCCTGGATTATAAGTAGCGCATATCATGCATCTTTTGACATAGGACTCTGCCACCCAAGGAATCAGTTTGTTGAACCATATGTGCTCTAATGTTGCCACTATTCCTTTGCCACCAAGTGAGCTGGGCTATGTGCCATAGTAACAATAAGGTTAACATAACAATTAGTAAGCATCCATCTTTGTTTCTCTAACCCAGCGGTCTTCAATCTGTGGGGCGCGACCCCCAGGGGGGTCGTGGAGTCCTGGGAAGGGGGTCGCAGATTCTGCAGAGTGCAGTTCCTGGCATTGGTGTGAAAAACATCAACGCCACATTAACAAGTAAAAGGTCTTTTAAAGACCTGTCAAGTACTTGGGTGTGGCTGTGTGTGTGTGTCACTGAAGCTGTTACAGCCGGGCTCACATACACGAGCTGGGGTAGCTGGAGGGGGGGGGGGGGCTGGGGGAGTGGCTGTAGTGTAGCCCTATGAGTTCAATGGATGTTGCGCACCTGGAGCTGTGGGTACCGTGACACGTACCCCGCCCCCAGCAGGGAGGCACAGAGATGCCCTCCCATGAGTGGGAAAGAAGAAGGAAGACGACGCAGAGAGATACTGATTTCCCCCCTCCCCTCCATGAGAGAGGCACAGAAAAGGTGAGTGGATGAATGATGGGTGGATGGATGGATGAAAGGCTGAAGGATGGATGGATGAGAGAAAAGGTGGGTGGATGACTGATGAGTGGATGGATGAATGAAAGGGTGGATGGATGAATGATGGATGTATGGATGGAAGGCTGAAAGGGTGGATGGATGAAGGATAGATTGGTGAAGGATAGATGTATGGATGTAGAATGAAAGGGTGGACTGAAGGGTCGATGGATGAAAGGGTGGATGGATGAATGATGGATGGATGTGTAAAAAGATGGGTGGATGAATGAAGGGTGAATGGATGGAGGAAAGTGTGGATGGATGAATGATGGATGTATAATGGAAGGATGAAAGGGTGAATGGATGAAGGATAGATTGGTGAAGGATAGATGTATGGATGGGAGAATGAAAGGGTGGACGGATGAAGGATGGATGGATGAAAGGGTGGATGGATGAATGATGGATGGATTGATATGTAAAAAGATGGGTGGATGAATGATGGGTGAATGGATCGATGAAAGGGTGGATGGATGAATGATGGATGTATGGATGGAAGGATGAAAGGGTGGATGGATGAAGGATGGATGGATGGATGGGAGGATGAAAGGGTGGTTGGATGAAGGATGGATGTATGTATGGATGGGAGGATGAAAGGGTGGATGGATGGATGGATAAAAAGCTGCATGGATGAAGGATGGATGTGTGAAAAGGTGGGTGGATGAATGATGAGTGGATGGAAGGAAGGGTGGATGGGTTAATGGATGGATGATGGATGTATGGATGGATGGATGTGTGAAAAGGTGGGTGGATGAATGATGGGTGGATGGAAGGAAGGGTGGATGGTAAAGGATGGGTGAATGGATGGATGATGGATGTATGGATGGATGGATGAAAGAAAGGGTGGATGGATGAATGATGGATGTATGGATGGAAGAATGAGAGGGTGGATGGATGAAGGATAGATTGGTGAAGGATAGATGTATGGATGGAAGAATGAAAGGGTGGACAGATGAAGGATGGATGGATGAAAGGGTGGATGGATGAATGATGGATGGGTGTGTGAAAAGGTGGGGGGATGAATGATGGGTAGATGGATGAATGAAAGGGTGGGTGGATGGATGGATGAAAGGGTGGATAGGTGAAGGATGGATGTATGGATGGGAGGATGAAAGGGCGGGTGGATGAAGGATGGGAAGATGAAAGGGTGGATGGATGGATGAATGGATAAAAGGTTGCATGGATGAATGATGGATGGATGTGTGAAAAGGTGGGTGGATGAATGATGGGTGGATGGAAGGAAGGGTGGATGGGTAAAGGATGGATGTATGGATGGAAGGATGAAAGGGTGGATGGATGAAGGATGGATGTATGGATGGAAGGATGAAAGGGTGGTTGGATGGATGTGTGAAAGTGTGGGTGGATGAATGATGGAGGGATGTGATGAGGTCTAACAGGCGCATTTATGGTTGTCAAAAGTTGAGGATGAGGAGTACCAGTTTCTAGAAACTTTTGTCGGAAGGGGGTCCTTACGCCTAAAAAGGTTTTACAAGGGGGTCTCAGCATCAAAAAGTTTGAAGACCTCTGCTCTAATTAATCTATCCAACATCCTGTATCATCTAATCTACCATACATCTGCCATGCCTCTTTCTCTTCCATGGCAGCTTCCTGTTGTATCTCTTATGCAACAACAATTCGGACAGTGGACCACTCAAGGAAAAGGCACCAATCCTGACATCACCAAACAAATTAGTCTTCAAATTCTAGCGTGCTCTTTCCAAATGCTCCCTGTCCTAAGAGCATCACCCAAACCTGGGGTAAAAAGTCAATTTTCTATCCAATATGGAAAAGCACCGCTTTGCAAGTCAATCCCATCCAAATCGAAGAAACTACACAACTTTCTTAAGCAAAAAGCAGAATATAATGATGGTCCCTTCTTGAAGTCAGCACCTGACTTATTTTCTCCCCGTGATGTTCATTAGCCCTTAAATTAATTAGGGGGATTGTGTGCACACTGGATGGCACCCATCATCACTGTGCCTAATCCCTGAGGGATTTTAATACAGGAAAAACTACCGCAAAGGTGCACCACACAGCAAGAGATAACAAAAAGATCAGTGCAAATGATATATAAGCACAATGAAAAAAAAAATTTCAGAGAGATGTTGTTGATCTTCTTTAAATCTTTATTTTCAGTTATCAGTGAAACATGTACAGCCGACGCGTTTCGTCCCAAGCTGGGACTTCTTCAGGGCTTTGGATTTAAGATACGTCGCTTATGCAGGGGAATATGGAAGGAACCGGGATACAAGGAACGCCTTCCCGGATAATGTAATCCTCTTGATTGTTAGTAAATTCCAATGTGGATTAAGCAAAGCTGGACTGTAAGCGTGCTAATACGCAATGAATGCAGTGCTTGTAGGGAATCCTGGGTGGTAAAAACGGTCTTATCACTTTAGTATTTGTCTCAAATCGTTAACTGACGACGCGGGTGCTATATCGGGACGAGGGACGTGGATGGGTGCCGGACGTTTTAGCAGGAACGGCCTGCTGGACAACACAGTGCCCACTCCCTCCTCCCTTGGACAAACAGGACATTCAGTCCACTACTAATTTCTATATCTACTCAGTTAACGATTTGAGACAAATACTAAAGTGATAAGACCGTTTTTACCACCCAGGATTCCCTACAAGCACTGCATTCATTGCGTATTAGCACGCTTACAGTCCAGCTTTGCTTAATCCACATTGGAATTTACTAACAATCAAGAGGATTACATTATCCGGGAAGGCGTTCCTTGTATCCCGGTTCCTTCCATATTCCCCTGCATAAGCGACGTATCTTAAATCCAAAGCCCTGAAGAAGTCCCAGCTTGGGACGAAACGCGTCGGCTGTACATGTTTCACTGATAACTGAAAATAAAGATTTAAAGAAGATCAACAACATCTCTCTGAAAAATATTTTTTCATTGTGCTTATATATCATTTGCACTGATCTTTTTGTTATCTCTTGCTGTGTGGTGCACCTTTGCGGTAGTTTTTCCTACACAACATTCTTAGTATCTTCGCACACAGACGCTGAGTCTTGATGTAAATTTGCAATACTCATTTAATGATCCGTTTTTAGGAAAAAAACAGCCAACGCGTTTCGTTCTGAAAACAGAACTTCTTCAGGGCTGAAAGTTTAAAAACCATAAAGAATGACAATATAAGTGCTATACAAGACGACACAGGAAATATATAAAAACATTACAGTGCCAACATGAAAACCACAACATGTAAGAAAGCCATAGCATTTCATCATGTATACAAGAAGTGCATATTTACAATATTTACAATCAACATTTAACATAGAACATTTAAGTGCTATACAGTATTTTTTACACAGGGGATTGAATGATAACCAAATCAATTCAGTTCCTTTCATGTTTAGATCGAACCTCTCGCTTGTCTCTTTTATACTAGTTTTAAATCAGACTCATTTGCGTCTATTAAAGACCGCAATTTAAGGAAAGCTGTAGGATACATAAAACTTGTCATTTGTCGTCATTAATACTTTTACTGCTCCTGATTAGATCATCAACCTACATTTACACTGTTCTTCAATCTGTGGGGTGTGCCCCCCTGGGGGGGGGCGCGCACTCCACTTCAATCTCACCTTTGTTCCCATGTGTCCCTCCGTTCCTGCAAGTCTTCTTGGAGGATTTGGTACGTGGAAGGGGGAGGGAGGGGGATCGATGGGGCACGACGAGCCCGTTCTTTTGTCTTATTAACTCTCCCGGGAGGGGGTTAATTCACCGAGTTGAAATGCTTCAGCTGCAGAGGGAGGCGAGGGGTCTCCTCTGCTAAAACTGAAAGCAAACAAACAGACTTGCTTTCGGTTTTAGCAGAGGAGACCCCTCGCCTCCCACTGCAGCTGAAGCATTTCAGCTCCATGAATTAACCCCCTCCTGGGAGAGTTAGCTCTTCCCAGGACGACACAGTTTCCAGAGTTCGAGTCTCGGCAAAGAAGCTGAACATCCTGTGATTCTGGGCAAATCACTTAATCTCCCCGTGCCTCACAAAACAACACATGAGGAAACGCAGCAATATCATTAAAAAAAATAAACTTTAGTTCTTGCTAGATTTGGGAAGTGCGGAAATTGAGGTGTTAGTTTGACGAAGGCATCCAGGACGGTTTACAAAAATGAAAGCAAAGCACTGGTGCGATTCCTGCTATCTGGCCATAAACACTCTGAAAAGACCCAGATGGCAACACATGAAGTGCCGCCATTAGTTTACCATGTGTAATGTGCACATCAGGATTGCGTTTCTGCTATGGAAATTTTTCTACATAAATAAAATTAATTTCCACCATGCTTGCTCATGATTGCAGGAGGTCAACTAAAATGCACCCAGAGGAGGACTAGGCGTGGAACCTGGAATTTTGATTTTTGTAGGATTCTGTGTGCACACTTTTAGGATGTTATGCTTCGGCAAAAATGCAGAAATCTAGACAAATTGTATATGTAATTCCTCAATCCGTATATTTATGTATTTTGTGTAATGGGGGGCCTATAGAATATTTTCTGTCTTTGAAAAACATCTAAGGTACTACATACTATGTCTAATAAAGGCCTACGTTATTGTCAAGGTACTTTCCTTCTGAGGCATCTATGACAATGTCTATAAGAGATAGCCCTCTAGTTAAGCAACGTGGCTTGTTACAAGTTACTGCCTCTCTCATTATTTCCTTTGGTCCATGTTTCATGGAGGAGAAACCATTCACTGCTACCAAGAGTAGATGAGTGTGACCACTGCAACCTATAGTAGGTAAGTGTGCCCACTGCTACCTAGAGTAGATGAGTATGCCCACTTCTACATTGAGTAGATGGGTGTGTCCACCTCTACCTAGAGAAGATGAGTATGTCCACTTCTATCTAGAGTAGATGAGTATGTCCATTGCTACATAGAGAAGATCAGTGTTTCCACCTTTACCTAGAGTAGATGGGTATGTTCACTGTTCCCTAGAGTAGGTGTGTAGAACCACGGATACCTAGGAAAGATGTAGATAAGTGTGGCTACTGCTACCTAGAGTAGATAAGTGTGGCCACTGCTACCTAGAAAAGATGTGAGTTTCCACCTCTACCTAGAGTAGATTAGTATGTCCGCTTCTAACTAGAGTAGATGAGTATGCCCACTTCTAACTAGAGTAAATGGGTGTGTCCACCTCTGCCTAGAGTAGATGAGTGTCTCTGCTTCTACCTAGAGCAGATGAGTGTGTGCACTGCTACCTAGAATCGATTTGCACACATTTTATCTTGGAAAGTGGTGTTTTGAGCTGTGTAATGAGCCTCTGTCATTTCACCACACCCACTCACTCACAAACCTGCAGTTTACTAAACACTCTTATTGTATTGAATGTTTTTAGCTGAATATGCCCAGAATGTGTGTGTGGCGGTCGAGTCCAGAAATTTCTGTCAGGTGGTGGGGGGGCCCAACATCTAAAAAAATTCAGCTGGGGGGGCTCAACCTACAAAAGTTTGAAGACCTCTGCACTATACCCTTCATTGCATCAATAAATTGCTGCAGCATGTTATCCGTCTGGTCACCTGTACTTTCCGTTTATTAAGTCAATGTGTCCTGTGATAATCAGATGGTGCAAGGTAAGTGGGAGGAAGAATAAATGCAATAGAGCAGCTGGCTGACCATCCTTTAGGGAGCCAAACATAAACCTGATTACCACAAACAAAATAGGTTTTTTGTGAAGCCATAAATGATTGAGAACTAGTGCAATTTAATATCACTGTATTGGAGCAAATACTATTCCCACCAACAAGGGGCCCTTCACCTTGAACACAAAACGGGGCGTTATGGGCATGCACAGGTATGGGTATCATAGCCACCTTGGACAGTTTTCTCTTATTAAAGGATAATAACATAGAGGAGTTATCATAGCCTGTGAATTCCTCCTTCCCCTCCACAGTGCCATAGATTCTAACAACATCTGGCCAGCATAGTTAATAAAAGTGATCCCTAAGCTGGCTCTGTGCTGCTTTATTAGTAACTTTGATATAAGAAGCAGAATTCAATTCCCACCAGGCACTACAAGACCCATTATAGGATAAAGGTAGAGGAATAAGAGGTATCTCCCTTTTGAATGAATATTTCAGGAAACCACATATCCAACAATCTGTAGCATTATATCCAAGATGGGCTTATGTAAAACCTGAATGAATGTATTATTCAAATATTGCAAGTGGTGTGCTTGCTTATGAGGGGCAAGGGTTATGTACTGATGCTCTGATATTCGTGTGGTGACTGATTTCACTGAGTTAGAGACTGGGTGGTTTTCTTCTAACCCCCAGAACAACCCTAGCATTCCTAATATTATTATCAAAAGACACAGAAGCACAATAATTGTCACTTTCTTGGTCCAAAATTGTTGTATACCAGACACTGTAGTCTTTTCCTCCTGCCATAAATAAGAGGGTATTTTCCCAAACGGTCTCAATTCAATACTCCAAGTCTTACCCATATTGTATTATTTGTGTAGGATGTACAAATCCCTGTTCTTGATGAGTGATGCTTCTCCTAATATGTTGTCTTTATGCTCAAACCATTCTCCCTTTTTTGTCTTTTCCAAAAGTGAACCAAATCAAAAACACTTAACAGCCAAATGCAAAGTAACATGGCTAAGATCTCCTAAAAATCCCTATCTATTCTACCAAAGAGCATCAAGAGTTCCCAGTGTTCTTTACTTCAAAGCTTCACTGGCAAGCTTATGCACAGGTCCAGACGGTGGCAGTCTTGACCACCGGCATGGTTTGCTATCCCTCCAGGGATCGTTTTTTCATTCAAAGTCTATAGTTTTTGACAGTCCTAGGTCTCAAATTATACTTAGGTGAATCACAATCCGGATGCTCAGATAGAGGTATTGGTATCAATTTGGGCCCAACAGGAGTGAGGTTGACCAGTGGATGCGCTACTTCTCCTTCTTCAATCAACTCACCATCATTAAAAGATACGTGCTGCGGAGTAATTCTTCACTTCACACATTGATCATAAAAAAAAGGCGATGGAGCTTTCTTAACATGGTGGGCATGCAGCCAGTGTTTGTGTCCCATGCACTTTACAAGTAAGTAAGTAAGTAAATGTTATTATGCTTGATTAATTAAAACCATTGCATACATTAATACATTTTAAATAAAATATCTAGCTCTTGTGCAATAAAAACACTATTAAAAGGACCCAACATTTTTACAATAATAAATGAATAAGAGTAAAAAGTGATTAAAAGAAGAACTCAGGGGCGTGGCCAAGATGGCGACGGAGTAAGACGTGCCTGCAAGCTCCTACTGCACCCCGAGCCATTCATAGCTTTGTGTAGCTGAATTGGGGCGATTTCAGCTCCGGAATTGACTTTCCTGGGGTCACTAAGGTGCCCTGAATGCATTTGAGCCTTCTCCCGTCGAGCTACGACCTGAAACGGCGGACTTAGCCGAGGTGTCGAAGTGGTGACGCACGAGCGCTGGTGCGGCCTACAGAGCCTCGCCTGGTTTGCATCGGCTCTTAGCACGAGGGGACCCTGGACCTCAGCAAGCTGTCTAGTGTTTGTTTGTTTTCGCGATTTCTAGAGCGCCTGGTGACCCGTAGGCATCCCCGCGCTATTAAACCTGTCGCTGTCCAAAGAGGGGGGAGGGAAAGTTTTAATTGGGAAACAAGAATGTTTTGAGTTTCCTACGGAACACTATGTGGGAGGGTTCCAAACGTAGGCTGAGGGGGAGTAGGTTCCAGGCTGTGGAGGCTTTTACCGAGAAGCGGCGTCCGCCAGAACGAGCCTTCCTGAATTTGGGCACCGTAGCAAGATGTTCGGCGTCGGAGCGAAGGGATCTTGAGGCCTTATATGGGGTAACCATATGTCAGAGTACGTCAGGGCCAGCTCCATTCAAAAGCTTGTGGGTGGTACATAGGGCCTTGAACTCTACTCTCTGGCGAACAGGGAGCCAGTGTAGGGCTTTGAGGGCAGGCTTAGCCGACACTCTAGGGGAAAGGTTCATAATGAGCCTGGCCGCCGCATTCTGAGTACGTTGGAGTTTGGACAAGGAGTACTCAGGGGCCCCCAGATAAATGGCATTGCTATAATCGAGCCGTGCCAAAACAAGGCCCTGGACAAGTAGTTTCCTGGATGGGAGGGGAAGAAGGGGCAGGATTTTACGAACGGACCGTAGTAGACCGAAACAGGTGCCTGCTGTCTTGGTTGCCTGCGTTTTCATAGTGAGATCCGGTTCTAACCAAACTCCAAGAGTCTTAATTTCATTTTTAGGGGCTGGGATTTCACCGAAGGTGTCGGGCCAGGACGTGGGCGGCAAGGTTATCCGTTTATTGCCTAGGAGCATAATCTCGGTCTTTGCGCCGTTTAGCTTCAAGGCCGAGTCACACATCCAGGTATGAATGTCCTGGAGACAGTGGAGCAGACTGTCCGGATGGTTATCCAGGTGGGACAGGGATACGACAAGTTGGGTGTCGTCAGCGTAGTTGATTATTTTTATACCGTAGGGGGCTACTACGTCTTCCAGGGGCGCCATGTAAACATTAAAAAGAGTTGGGCTGAGCGACGACCCCTGGGGAACTCCGTTCTTCAGTGGAAGAGGATCTGACCGGGAGTTGCCGTCCCACACCTGGAAGGAACGATGGGATAGGAAGGATTCGATCCATGCTCGCGCCGTACCCACAACTCCTGCCTTGGCCAGGCGATGTAATAGGACACGGTGGTCCACCGTATCGAAAGCGGCGCTAAGATCCAGGAGGATCACTGCCACTGAGCCCCCTGAGTCTAGGATACACCTTGCCTCCTCGATGACGGCGAGGAGTGCAGTGTCCGTGCCATGGCCAGGTCGGAACCCAGTTTGGGATTGGCGCAGGATGCTGTGAGTTTCGAGAAATTGGGATATCTGAGCATTGACTAATTTTTCAGCCATCCTACTGATGCAGGGGAGCAGTGAGATCGGTCTGTAATTGGACATGTCGTCCGGATTTAGTTGGGGCTTTTTGAGCAAAGCCTTTACGACTGCGTTCTTCCAGTTGGGGGGGACCGTTCCACTAGCTAGGGAGGAGTTGATCAGATCCCTGATGATGGGGGCTATGGTGGAGGACACCTTTTTTAGGAATCTTACCGGGGCTGGGTCAAGGGGGGAGCCACTTTTCATTTTAACAAGCGTAGCCGTCACCTCGGGGAGGGAGACTGTTCTGAAAGTTTTCAGCTGTGGGCCATTATTTTCGTCCGCTGTGGCAAGGATAGGAGGGCTGATGGTAGGGAGGGAGTCAAGTATCCGTAGAATTTTAGAGTCAAAGTATTTAGCTAGATCCTTGCTTCTGTCTGTGGCGGGGGAATGAGGGGGAGGTGCTGTTGGGATGTTTAATAATTCCTTGACAATCTGATAGGATTCTTTGGCTGAGTTGGACGAGGTTTTTATTCTGTTGTCGTAGAATAGCGATTTAGCTGATTTCAGGGCAGTCTTGTATTGTCTAACCGCGTTGCGATAGGTATCCTTGTTGCTGTGGAGCCAATCTTTCCTCCAAGCTCTCTCAGCCTTTTTACATACTTTGCGCAGGACTGTAAGATCAGCATTGTACCAGGGGGCATGTCCCTTGGTTTTTATTTTTACCTCTCGGTTTTTGATGGGGATAAGGCTGTCAAGGGAGGAGGAGATCTGAACTGAGTATCCGCCGTGGTGGAGTCGACTGCCAAAGTGGGGGTAGAAGCGTCGAGCGCCAAGGCCCAGTTGTCGGTCGAAAGTCTGGCCCAGGCTCTATCTTTGGTGAAGGTTGGAGGGTTATGGGGTTTCTTGAAGGCCCCCGGGAGATGAGTCAAGACAAGGAAGTGGTCTGTCCACGGGAGGGGAATGGATTTGGTGAACTGGAGGGAAGGGATGTTCGAGAGCACAGGGTCGAGAAGGTGACCTTTCACGTGCGTGGCTCCTGCATTAGTTAAGGAAAAGCCAAGGGCGCCAAGTTCACTGATTAAGTCAGACGACCCGGTGTCGGTTGGGTCATCGAAATGCATGTTGAGGTCACCTGTAATCAGGAAGTTGGAAGTGTGGTGGGCCATGGAGGAGACGGATTCCAAGAAAGCGGAGGAAAAAGGGCCGAAGTGACCAGGGGGTCTGTAGACCAAAAGGCCTGACAGGGAGTAGGTCGGCGAGAGCGTCAGCGTGAACAGACAGCTCTCCGACTCCTTACTCTGGATCTCTGTAGAGCGGCAGGAGAAGTGGTCTCGGTAGACGATGGCTATCCCACCACCACGGCCTACCGGGCGGGGTTGGGACATGATGAGAAAGCCCGGGGGGAGGGCCGTGACTATGTCAGCGTTAGAGTGGCTAGTGATCCAGGTTTCGGTGAGGAATAATATATCCAGGTCATGGTCGATAATTAAGTGATTAATGAGTAGGGCGTGTTTGGGAAGCGATCTACAGTTAAGTGTCGCTAATTTGAGGCCCGGGAGAGAGACAGCCAACCTGGGAAGGAGCAGGTTTCCAGGTTTGCAGGTGTTACAGCCGACGAAGGGGACATTTGGGTCATGTAAGTCATGACAGTTGTTATTTTTCGAAGGTCTGAGGCGGAGGATATCACGCCGAGAGTAGAATCTCCTAGTGGCGGTAGGATCCGGCATGGGGGCTGGCCCTAGGCCCGGTCGTGCGCGGACGGGCGCAGACGGGCTTGCCTTAGGCGCGCCTTCGGCGCGCAAACGGCGCTCCCGCTGCGCTCGTCCGCTGCGCTGGGGGGGGTCGGCACATTTGTGCTGGTTGAGAGGGCGTGGCCTCGCAGGGGGCGTGGCTACACCTTTTGCCGCGCTGGCGGTGATGGCGATTGCTCGAGTCTGAGCTCTGGCTGGCGCTAGGAATCGGCGCTTAAGCACAGGTAAGCCTGGATGGCTTTTGTGCGTTTAAAATAGGTGAAAGTGATAACAATTTTAAAAATAGAGCGAAGAAGTTACAAAATACCTCCGGCTTTCCGCCTCAGAGGAGTTCAGGTTAATGAGGAATCGTTGCGCTGAAGGCGTTTATATACTCGGTGAGATTGGTGGGCGTGGCCTCGCAGGGGGCGTGGCTACACCTTTTGCCGCGCTGGCGGTGATGGCGATTGCTCGAGTCTGAGCTCTGGCTGGCGCTAGGAATCGGCGCTTAAGCACAGGTAAGCCTGGATGGCTTTTGTGCGTTTAAAATAGGTGAAAGTGATAACAATTTTAAAAATAGAGCGAAGAAGTTACAAAATACCTCCGGCTTTCCGCCTCAGAGGAGTTCAGGTTAATTATGATCAAGAATATATTTCCACACTTTCTGACGCTTTTGAGGAGAATTAAGGCCTTTAACATTCCAGGAGCCTATCGTAACAGGTATCATTTAGTCAGTGCCCCTCCCTGCTCCATTCAGTGCCCCCCATATTGCCAGAATCAAACCAAACACACTAGCATTCATACCAAATCCCCTGCCGCCACCACTGAGCCTGTTCCAAAACAACCCTTCCCCAATCCAAAGGAGCCTCAAAACAATATACAAAAAAGAGAGATTCAGAACCAGAAAAAGAACAAAGAAAGTCAGACATGACCATAAGGGTCGGGGGTAGAAGACCCGGGTAATGCTTCCCTAGAGTTCAGGGTCGGGGTAACCCTCCAATGGAACACGGTCCTTCAAAGTACCTGAGATGGTAGAGCCCCCCCCGCCCCACGGGCCGCTGTTGGGGGAACCTAGGCTGCTGAAGAGCTGTCCACCCGGCTCGACTCAGTCACCAGGGCCACCGAAGCCAAAACCTCTCCCCTCTCACTTTGGCTCGCCGATGGAGTCGGACCCTCCGCCACACCATGTCGGCCCACTCTCTGCCACGCTGGGGAGCGGGAACGGCGACGTCTTCTCGGAAGGCGCTGGCGCCCGCCGACGCGCCTGCTTCCTCCATGCCCAGAAGTTCCTTGGCGGCTGCCAGAGATCTCACTTGCACTAGTCTGTTCTGCCATCTGAAAATGAGCCGAAAGGGGTGACCCCAGGAGTAGGACACCCCGCGCTCCCGCAGGAAAGCCGTGATCGGGCGGAAGTCCCTAGTGTAGCGCTTGCACTGCAGGACCCCCCGACTGGGATCGTCGCGAGCCCGCCTGGCGCCCCTGTGATCCATCTGGCTATCGGCGCCTGAGCGGAGGTGACGAGGAGGCGCCGACCCGTCTAGCGGCTGCTGGACAGCGCAGAAGACTGTGAGAAGAAGAGGTGCCGTCTCGCCCCTAACCCCCTATGCCTTGGGGGCGATTCAACGGGCATTGAGAGACACGGCGAGTGCTGCCTTCTGATCGCTTCGGCCTCCCGGTGCCTACGATGCGGAGACCGCGGAAGGTGTGAGGGAGCGCGGCCTGATATCTCGGGACGCTCCGGGAGGTCGCGAGGAGCCCAGAGGCTGGCTGAGGCGCCGCATGACGATGAGGAATCGCATGAAGAGGCCAGGGAAGGACGGTCCTGGGAAAGGTCCGTCCGGATCGCCCCCCGGCTCTAGCAAGTCCCCGGCCAAGGACGACGGAGAGGGCCCAGTAACGAAGGCCTTTTTGATTTAACTTTTTGCATCTATCAAGGACGATATCACAGAACTGAAGTCGCAGCTGGCCTCCGATCTATGTGAGGTCCGTCGAGATGTGGACGGCATCGGAGAATGGGTTGCGACCCTGGAGGGCCATGATCTGGGCCTCACTGGTGACGTCCATCAGCTACAGCAGGGCATGCTCCGGCTACGTGAGCAGAACTTAGATCTTCAGGCCCACTGCGAAGATTTGGAAAACCGGTCCCGCCGTAATAACATTCGGATCTGAGCGGCACCCTGGGAAGGAGAGGGTGAGAACTTGCGGTAGTATGTGGAGGCCTTGTTTCTGCAAATTCTGGCGGAGGACGACCTCACGGAGGTCCGCATGGACAGAGTACATCGGGTTGGGCTGCCGCGTGGCGTTCGCTCGCCGCCGCCTGACATTCTGGTTTGTGTCCATGATTTTCAATTGAAGGAGAAAATCCTACGGAAAGCAAGGGACACCAACAACTTGCACTTTCGAGGGCACAACCCTCAGCTTTTTCAAGACTTGGCGGCTTCTACACTGCAAAAGCAACGGGACTTCCGCCCGATCACGGCTTTCCTGCGGGAGCGCGGGGTGTCCTACTCCTGGGGTCACCCCTTTCGGCTCATTTTCAGATGGCAGAACAGACTAGTGCAAGTGAGATCTCTGGCAGCCGCCAAGGAACTTCTGGGCATGGAGGAAGCAGGCGCGTCGGCGGGCGCCAGCGCCTTCCGAGAAGACGTCGCCGTTCCCGCTCCCCAGCGTGGCAGAGAGTGGGCCGACATGGTGTGGCGGAGGGTCCGACTCCATCGGCGAGCCAAAGTGAGAGGGGAGAGGTTTTGGCTTCGGTGGCCCTGGTGACTGAGTCGAGCCGGGTGGACAGCTCTTCAGCAGCCTAGGTTCCCCCAACAGCGGCCCGTGGGGCGGGGGGGGCTCTACCATCTCAGGTACTTTGAAGGACCGTGTTCCATTGGAGGGTTACCCCGACCCTGAACTCTAGGGAAGCATTACCCGGGTCTTCTACCCCCGACCCTTATGGTCATGTCCGACTTTCTTTGTTCTTTTTCTGGTTCTGAATCTCTCTTTTTTGTATATTGTTTTGAGGCTCCTTTGGATTGGGGAAGGGTTGTTTTGGAACAGGCTCAGTGGTGGCGGCAGGGGATTTGGTATGAATGCTAGTGTGTTTGGTTTGATTCTGGCAATATGGGGGGCACTGAATGGAGCAGGGGGGGGCACTGACTAAATGATACCTGTTACGATAGGCTCCTGGAATGTTAAAGGCCTTAATTCTCCTCAAAAGCGTCAGAAAGTGTGGAAATATATTCTTGATCATAATTTGGGTGTGGTGGGACTGCAGGAAACTCATTTGGCCCGTAAAGACGAATCTAGGCTTAAGCATAGGTAATACCCACTGATTTACAAATCCTCTGCCACTACTAAGCACCGGGGGGTGGCACTTCTGTTCCGCTCTACACTTCAGTTTCAACCCATGGGGGTGCGAGGTGACAAGGAGGGAAGATGGCTGATGGTGAAGGGGATGCTCCTTGGTAAGCTTTGCACGTGGGTGGTTATCTATGCACCGAATACGGGCCAGAATGGGTTCCTTGAGGCCTTCATGAGGGAGGTGGGGGACTTTGGGGAGGGAGCATTGATAGTAATGGGGGATTTCAATTTGGTTTGGGACAAAAGTCTTGATTGCTCACACCAACAAAGGACGGAGGCGGGTCTCTTCTCCCCTGAGTTGCGCGACGCCTTGGATAGTCCAGGCCTTATTGATAGCTGGCGCGCCCTCCACCCCCACACTAGGGATTACACGTTCTATTCCCATGTTCACCACACGTATTCACGTCTCAATCACATTTTTCTAAATCAGTCTTTGCAGGGGGACTTGCGTGACAGTAGAATATTTCCGCTCTCTGTATCAGATCACAGTCTTTTGGCAACGTGCTTGACTTGGGCCCCAGAGACGTCCCCACACCGCAAATGGTACTTCCCTATCTCCCTTACACGTGATGAGGAATCCTGCAAAAAACTTAGGGCAGCCATTGGCGAATTTTTTGAGTTGAACAAAGCTGGGGACACCGCGGTCTTCACCCAATGGGACGCCTTTAATGCGACGACACGGGGCACGTGCATTGCGTTGAACTCCGCCCTGAACAAGCTTAGGCGCGAGGAAAGGGAGGCGCTGGAGGCGGAGCTGGTGACACTAGAAACTGCGCATAAACAGAATCCTTCTCGAAAGACTCTTCGCCCTCTTGCTGCGGTGCGGGGTAAACTCAGGACCCACTATAATAATCGGGCGGAGTATACCCTCTTGCGCCTACGGCGCCTCTCTTATGCTCAAGGCAACAAAGTGGGGAAACATCTGGCTAAGCGTGGAGGGAATATGTGGGTGGCATCCGGGCACCCTCCGGCGCCATGGAACATGGGGACGCGGTCAAGGCGGAGCTTTTCGGCGACTTCTATGCCGCCCTAAACTCGGCAGACCACCTGGCGCCTGCAGAGCAGCAGGAATACTTAGGGGCTTATCCACTTCCGCAGGTTTCCAAGGAATGGAATGACCTTCTGGAGGCCCCCTTCACTAGGGAGGAGGTGTTGACCGCCATTAGGTCCCTTAAACCGCTCAAGGCGCCTGGCCCAGACGGCTTTACGGCTCCCTTCTTTCAAACATTTGCTTCTGAGCTGGGGGATTTTTTGGTGACTCTTTTCAATGACATGAGGGAGGCGGGCCAAACTACGGGCACCATGGCGAAAGCAATGATTTCGATTATTCCCAAAGCCGGGAAGGATCCCTCTAAATGTGAGTCATACCGGCCCATAGCCCTGTTAAACGTGGATGCTAAATTGTACTCTTCTATCTTGGCTGCCCGGCTCCAGGACCTCATGCCTGCTCTTATTCACCCCGACCAATCGGGCTTCATAAAAGGTCGCCAGACCCACGACAACACCAGAAGGCTGATTTACCTGATCGAGAAGGCTAATCGCTTTAAGATCCCGGCGGTCTTGGTGGGCCTCGACGCTGAAAAGGCGTTCGATCGAGTGGATTGGAACTTCCTCTTTAGTACCTTGAAGGCCTTTGGTTTTTCACCCAAATTTATCGATATGCTTCGGGCCAACTACCATGGTCCACGCTCGAGGGTTATGGTGAATGGCCATGTTTCACCCTTCTTTGCACACTCCCGGGGTACGAGGCAGGGCTGCCCCCTATCTCCCCTACTCTTTGCGCTCAGCATCGAGCCTCTTGCCCTTAGGGTGCGGGAGGACCCGGATATTGTTGGTCTCCCCTTTTCGGGGGAGCAGCATAAAATATCCCTCTTTGCTGACGACGTTCTATTGTCACTAGCGGACCCGGGGAACTCCCTCCCACGGGTGCAGGAAGTGCTTTCTCAGTTCGAAGCGGTGGCGGGTTTTCGGGTCAACCCCGGCAAATCCTACGTCCTCAATCTCACGCTGCCGCCCGCTGAGGTGGACCGCATCCGACCACTCACGCCCCTGTTGTGGTCTAGCTCCTCCATACAGTATCTTGGGGTCAGGCTAACCTCGTCTGTTGCTACCTTGTATGCGGCCAACTTCCCTCCCCTGCTGACCCAGATACAGACCGAGCTTAATCGTTGGAAGCCCATGTTCATCTCTTGGATGGGTTGCGTACATGCCATTAAGATGACGATGCTCCCCAAGCTCTTGTACCTGTTCCAAGCACTCCCTATCACTTTGGAGGGGGATTTTTTTAGGCGTCTTAAATCCATGATTCTGCGCTATGTCTGGCAGGGAGGCCGTGCTAGACTTTCCTTTCTTACGCTGCGTCGGCCTCTGAAGAAGGGTGGGGTCGGCCTCCCGGACATGCATCTCTATTATAAGGCGGCGCAACTCCGTGTGCTGGCGAGTGGACCCAAATGGAGTCGGAGAAGCACTGGTTACATATGGACAGGAGTGTGGCAGGAAGATCGATATGGGACCTGGTTTGGAAGGCGAAGGGGGATCGGCCTCGCAACGCCTACATTAGCACTCCTTCGAGTACCACTCTGAAGGTCTGGGACTCGGTCTCTAGTGACGAGAGGTGGACCTCCTTCCCATCCCCCTTCACACCTATCCACTTTAATCCGGCCTTTCCGCCGGCTCTCGTTGAAGGCCCCTTTGACGGGTGGAGGGCGGGGGGTTACCACGCACTCACACACTTGTTCCATGGGTATGAGCCGCTCACCTTCCATAATTGCATGCGTGATTACGCGGTGCTACCTTCCGAGCGTTACCGGCATGCCCAACTGCTTCACTGGGCGTTGTCACCGGAGGTGCGGGATGCAGCGACGAGGCCTCCCACAGATTTCGAATCCTATATCACCCGCGCATCGTCTATGAAGGGGGTGATCTCATTCCTCTATGATCTTCTATTGACTACTGCTATCTCGCCTCGCCCTAGATACATGGGTCTGTGGGAAGAGCACCTAGGGCGAGATATCTCCGACGAGGAGTGGACTCACCTCTGGCGCGATTTACACAAATTCAATCATTCTATTGATCTCCGGGAGGCCCATATGAAAACAATGCTGGATTGGTATCTTTACCCGACCCGATTGAAAAAGATTTTTCCCTCTGCATCGGATAGGTGTTGGCGAGGTTGTGGTTTCCTTGGGGATTTTCCCCATATCTGGTGGGACTGCCCTATCATACGCCCCTTTTGGGGGGAGATACTGTCTCATATTAAAGATGTGTTGGGTTACCAGATTCCGGACTCCATAGGCTTCGTGCTCCTGGGTCTTCGGGACCCGCTTTTAGAGCATCAGACCAAGGCAGATAAACAAATCCTTTGGCTCTGCATAGGTGCGGCCAAGTTGACCTTGGCTGCGGCTTGGAAGAAGAAGGAGGCCCCTGCACTTTCCCTCTGGTTTGCTAAGTTGTGGAAGCTGTTGAGTGTGGAACGTATGGCTGATGTTTTCAGAGGTGACTTTAAGAATTTCACTTTCAGGTGGGGCCCTCTAGTCCGCTTTCTTTCTCGAGGTTTGCCATCGGCGGTCTGTCCACCCACCTTCCGTGCACTACATTTGTTTCAGGTGTGAAGACTGTTTGAGTGAATGCCTGCTGCTGGACTGCCACCACTGGGAGGAGGGGGGTTGGTAGGTGGCTGGAGCCTTTGGGGGGGTGGATTTGGTTTGTTTGTTCAAGGGGGGGGGGGGGTTCCGTTATACCTCGCTGCAACGTCTTTCTCATGGCCAAGACACATGGAGGCGCAACTTGAACTGGTCGAATACGCCTCTGACTCGGACAGCTTTTGCCTGGTGCCATTGTGGGTTGATGCCCCTCCAGGGTTCCTCGTTGGGCACGACGCTGTTGGCTGGCGGACTTTGAGACTCATCCTGCCTAGGGCTGTCACGCTGTACGAATCTTCATCAATGGTACTGCTTCTTGGCCATGTGGAGTTAGCTCCTGCGAGGGCTCTTTTTGCATTTCATATGTTTCCATCTTTTCTCTCTTCAGTTATTTCTTCCTTCCTGTACTCTCAATAAAAATATCTTTAACAAAAAAAAGAAGAACTCAAGTTATTAATGACTACTGCTCGATCCTCTTTTATATCTGTTGATGTTATTCCAAACAGTGGCTGTCCTGAAGAAAGTTAGTTCTTAGCCAATACGGGCAAGTTTTTTAATTTTTTTTGTGGTTATATCAAGAAATTTAGTTCGCCGGCAGTTTAGCTGTGTTATCTCTGGATTAAAACACATCATTACCGCTTGTCGGCAGGACCTAACTCCATGCTGTCTGAACGTTGGTTTTAGCAATGTTATCCTTATATTTCCTAGGCTGTTACAGATACATATAATGAGGATAACGTCCTCGATTCCACAGCCACATAAACCGCAGATCTGGTCTCCTCTACTTTTCTCCCAAGAAGGTAAGAATTGATTGAAGGGCCTGCCCCCAACTGGAGTTTTAGGAATATTTCCTTGGTGGTGATTTTTATTCCCATTGTCAAGTAGGATTGGGGTTTAAAAGCTTTGTATGTATTCAGTACTACCCAGCAGTCAGCTCGTTTGGCTAGCGAATTTTTGTCCTCATTGAAGATAATAGTCGAGTAACCTTTGTTACAGCTTGTTTAAAAGCAAAGTGATTCGTTGAGTTGTTCCACAAGTCTGTTAGGCCTAAAAGTCTGATGGATTCCTGCAGATATTCTCTTGCTGGAGATTTTTCGAAGCGAGACAGTTCTTTCCAGAGTTGGTTGTTCAGGGATCCTTCTTCATCGCTTTTAATTTTATGGCAGCATTTCACATATGCTCCCCTTCTTTCCATTGACTGCTTTTGAAGCCCAAATTCCAATCGTATTTGAGCTGGGGAAACATTTCTAGGAAGTTGGAAGATTGCTCGGTAAGAGTTGGATATTATGTTGTCGAGAATGGTTACGTCTTTTCCTTTCATCGGTTCGCTCCCATAGGTTATTGTGGGCTGAAGCTTAGCTCGCAGGACCCTTAGCAAAGGGTCAAGCATCAGTGTCTGGCGCTTAGAGTGTCCAGGCAGTAATCCAATAACCCCAGGAGCAAAGCCAATACCTCAGCGTTTCCCAAAGGTGTTTCCCTCTCTGTGTTACAGCGAACACGACAGTGAGGAATAACAACTCCAGAAAATGAAGAGACCAAGGACAATATGTCCGCAGCTGGAGAGTCTCAGGTAGGAAGGGTGGCTAGACTCAGGATGGAAGGGCGTTCAATAACTGCAAGGGGGGAGAGAACAGAACACAAACACAGATGTTATTCAACAATGAGCTGTAGCAGTACAATATCCTCTTTATACTTCACCCCTTACAGTGTGCTATCCCACACTCACCAGCGAACCAATAGTAAAAGACTTGATATTTAACGTCCTGGTCTCGTAACAAAAAATGCTTCAGGTTACTTTTCACCAACAGCAGGGAAGATCCAGTTCTTCCACAAAATAAGTATACAGAGTATAACTCCTAAATGTTCGAGTGAGCAAAAGGTTTGAGGAATTCCTTCCAATATCTTCACAAATTTTAAATGTACTTCTCCTAAATAGAAGTGGGAATGTTCTTGTGGATTGTATCCGAAAATAGAATTGCAGCAGCGCGTTGTATTGTCCCACATACGCTATGAGCGTTTTACGTTTCCGGGCGTGGCAGTGTAAAGGTCTCGGTGTAACGAAGAGGAGAAATGCATGCTAGCAATAAAGTTCAAAAACAATAATGTATACAAAAAAAGGAAGCGCATACACCCGTTGCTCCTCGGGAACGCGAAGTTTCTGGTTTCACAGATTTTCAAAGTGCTACGCAGCTTGTCGGGTAATTGCGGCGTGATGCACTGATGTCAGGTCTGAGGTCGGGAATCACAGGGCTCAGGGATTCTCGGTACGCAGGGGAATAGTCGGGCAACTTCACAAAACAAAGCAGAAAAAGCAACGTCTCACGGAACCCGGAGCTCACTGATATCCGACACAAACTTGGGAGTCTCCGCAGTGAAGGACAGGGCTTGACTCGACGGCAGCAGAAAATACAGAGCTTGAAACAGGAAATCCAGAATGGCACAAACCAGGGCAGGGAAAGGAAAGCCAAGCGTCGCCATTTCCTCACAGGAGGCTTAAGAACCTCCTCCCTATCAGTTGACCAATCGCCAGGAAGTATGGGAGAGCACACTTTCCAACCCCCTCAATGATGCATTATGGTCTTGGTAGTGCTTGTGGGATACGAGGTCCAACAATCAGGTCCGGTAGCAACTTCTTCAGTGGTTTTAAGGCTAGGTAGATCATTACCCCCTTTTTCCGCAGAGATTCCATTTGTGGTTTAAATGAGTTGTTCTGGTCTAGTGTTAGCCCCAGGTATTTATAACTTGCTGCTTGATCTAAGCGGTGACTGTCCAGGAACCAATTGAGGTGTTTCTTCTTGCTGTAGTTTTCGACCATAGTTTTTGTTTTATTGAAGTTTATTTTTATTGCATTTTGTATTTAAAAACTGTGAGTCACGTTCAAGAGATGCTGAAGGCCAATAGGGATACGACTTATAAAAACTAGGTCATCGGCATATAACAAGTTTGACAGGTATACACCTGTTACAACGCATTCGTTACTCCGCACTACCATTACAACGCGACTTTTACAACGCATACCATTACAACGCATTGCGCTGGGGGGCGCTCTAGGATAGGGAATAAGTATAATTTACTATCCAACACCTTCCCTAGGGTCCACGGGGACTGGAGTTAGAATAGTAAATTATACTTACCACTATCCAGCACCTCAAAGCGCTATGCGTTGTAATGGTATGCGTTGTAATGGTCGCGTTGTAACGGTAGGTAGTTGTAACGGTATGCGTTGTAACATGGTACATCCAGTTTGACAGTGTCATGTTCCCTAGTTTTGGTGCATGGGCTGTACATCTGTTCAGCTCCCCCAGGAGATCTGCTAAAAAAAGGTTAAAGACCAGTGGGGCTAGGATGCACCCTTGTTTTAGCCCTTTTGAGGTAGGTATATTTTTTATATATGAGAACCAGCGCCTAGCTTTATCCTGACCCAGGTGTTAGTATGCAGGTTCCTGAGTGGGTCTAAGAGAGGGTGTGGTATCCCCCAGCCGGCCAGTTTTTGCCAGAGTTTTGTACGCTCGACATGGTCAAACGCAGCTGTGAAGTCTATGAAGCAGAGAAATAGGGGGTGTTTTCCCTGCTTATCTGAGTTCATGAGCAAGGTCAGCGCCATAATGTTTGTTATTGTGCCTTGTCCCTTCCGGAACCATGTTTGCTTTGGTGGGATTATATGGTTCTCTGAAGCCCAATTGACTAGGTCGTGTAGGATGAGACCTGCGTAATATTTACCCTCAATGTCTATGAGGGCGATCAGCCGGTAATTTTTTGATATGGAACTTGCACCTTGTTTAGAAATTGGGCTTATGATTGAGCCTCTCCATGACTCAGGTATTGTGAAGGTTCTGGCTGCATGCTTGAAAACTGGTGCTAATGTGTTGCTCCAAAATTCTGCGTAATTAATGCCGTTGGGGCCAAGTGCCCCGCCTGTCTGCCCCTTGCTATTTGTTTCTTTATTTGTAGAACTACATGGCTGTTATACTCGTCCCCTCTTCCGAGTGTGTGGTTTTGTTCAGCAAATGATTCCTTCTCCTGTTGCTGTTGGGTTGTCGCAATGCTATCCCTTTCCTCCGTTAGGGCTGAATTTTGAAGAGAAAAGTTGGGGATGAACTTCCTATAATAACCCAAAAGGCCCAAAAAGGCACGTAGTTCTTTCCCAGTCTGGGGAAAAGGGATGGACTGGATGGTTGTTATCTTGTTATTCTGGGGTCGGATCACTCCCTCGCCTAGCAGATAACCCAAGTATTTCACCGTCTGGGCGGCCAGGGTGGTCTTAGAAGGATTAATGGTGAACCCATAGTACTTAAGGGAGGGGCTGACTTCCTGCAAGTGCTGTAGGTGCTGTTCCCAACTGTCGCTGTAGATGACAATGCCATCCAGGTAGGCGCCTGCATAGTGAGAATGGGGTTGGAGGACCTGGTTCATTGCTCTTTGAAATGTGGCGCGGGGCACCGTGAAGCCCTAAGGGCAACACCTTAAACTGGAACAAACCATCAGGAGTCGAGAATGCTGTTTTCTTTTGATCAGTTTCTTCCTTGATAACAGCCCTGCGAGCCTCAGGAACCCGGTATGAGGGTTGTCTTACTGTTCTTCCAGGTTCGGTTTGAATGGCATGTTCTATTACGTTGGTATGGCTGGGTAGGGACTAGAATACATGTTGTAGGGATGACAAGGTATTGCGAAGGTCTTGTTTCTGACTTTCCGGAAGATCCGGGTCTAGACAGATCTCATAACGGAGGGGGTTCTGGGTTTTTATGATGGACAGAACGGGTCGGGGTCCCTCCCACTTCTTTAGGAGGTTCACATGGTAGATTTGGGTGACACCTCGAACGGGGTCCATTTCCACCTCAAAAGTGACTAGGGTCACTTGACGTAGGATTGTAAAGGGGCCTTGTCATTGACCCAGCAGCTTGTGGTCCGAGGACGGCATGAGCAGGAGCAAGAGATCACCAGGGATAAAGGCTCGGGGCTTGGTTCCTTTGTCGTACTGACGTTTCTGGGTGGCTTGGGCGGTCACCATGTTTTGTCTAACGATCTCCCTTATCTGACCTAGGTGGGTTTTGAGGTTGTCTATGTATTCGGGGAGGGGTTTGATCCGATCCGGCTCGGTTTCCCAGGCCTCACGGGCCATGTCTAACAGTGTTCAGGGTGCCCTCCCATACAAGAGTTCATAGGGGGAATAGCCGGTACTGCTTTGGACTTTGCAACGGATAGCGAATAGTGCCAGGGGTAACATGTCTTCCCACTTTTTACTTTCTAATGCTAGTAGTTTCTTGAGGATGGCTTTCAGGGTGGCGTTGTAGCGCTCGACCAGTCCGTCGGTTTGGGGGTGATAAGGCAAGGTTCTTATCTGTTTGATACCCAGTTGCGAGCATACCTGCCGCATGAGAGCGGAGACAAAAGGGGTTCCCTGATCCGTTAGGATCTCTCTAAGGAATCCTACTCGTGAGAAGTTCGAGATGAGTGCTTTGGCAATGTTCTGAGTGGTGGGTTGTCGCATGGGAACAGCTTCAGGGAAGCGGGTGGCGTAGTCGACCAGGACTAGCGCATACCTACACCCGCTTCTGGAGGGCAACATGGGGCCTATGAGGTCCATCCCTACTCTGCTGAAGGGAACGTCGATGAGGGGTAGCGGCTGAAGAGGCACTCTAGGAGGGCGATAGCGGCTGTTTTTTTGGCAGACAGGGCATGTGCGGCAGTATTGTTTTATTTGTTGATGCACACCCGGCCAATAAAACTTGTCTAGGATGTCTTGTCACGTTTTTTCATTACCGAAGTGGCCCCCTAACAAGTGACTATGGGCCAGGAAAAGCACTTTGTCGCGAAAAGGGCTGGGGATTATCAACTGGGGGGATTGCTGTGGTCCGCCCTTTCTGTATAACAGGCCTTTCTTTTAAAAAAAATATGGACCTACTTGTAGTGGGTCTTTATTATCCAGGGCGCGACCCCATGCTTCCTGTAGGATGGGATCCTCTTGTTGGGCGGCACGGAATTCCCGGTCCGTTTCCTAGGGATGGTCGTCCAGCTGTACGGGATAAGCAGTGGTGTGGTTCCTTTTCTCCTTCTTCTTTTGGGCTTTCAACTTGTGGTTTTTGGTTGGTGTCTCCCAGGACGGACGGGTCTGGGAGAAAGGTGCTCCTGCCCACCATTTTCTAGGGAGTCGGTCATTTCATGGAGGAGGTGGGGCAATCCACTGTAATCGCTACCCAGGATCACTTGTTCTGGTAGATTTGGTACCAGACCCACCGTCAGTAAGCTTCCTTGGTCTGTAGGGTGCTGCACATGTACCCTGGCTGTAGGATAACATTTGGTATCGCCATGCACGCACTGTATAGCGACGGTACCAGTCACTGGTCCTACTGTGGTCGGTAGCTCCTGGGGTCGCAGGACACTCTGTCGGCACCCCGTGTCAGCAAGGGCCAGTATCAGGTGTCCATCGATCCATACTGGACAATGGAAGCGAGGAGGGGCTGCTTCGGGGTTGATACAAACGAAGTTCCTGGCCAGTCCCACCTCCATTGGCTCTTCCTTCTGAGGGCATACCTGGGCGATGTGGCCGTACCCTCCACAGTGGTAGCACTGAGGTCTGGGAGGGGATGGTCGGGCATGACCGGGTAGGTCAAAAGAGGAACGGGGTCCAGTTTCCTGGGTAAGGGAGGTCTTTGTGGCCGGACGTGGCTGGCATGCTGTGATCGGGGAACATGTTCTTCCTTCGCCTTTTGGAAGTCTTGGGCTCGGCTATATGCGCTGGCAATCTCCACTGCGCTTTCCAATGTCAGTCGGGCATGTTGCCGTACCCATTTCTGTGTGGAGGGGTGTAGGGAAGCCAAGAACTGCTCTAAGTAAATCTCCGAAAGGATGTCATCTTTTGAGGATGTGGCAGGCTTCAGCCAGCGGTTCGCCAAGTCTTTGATGCGGAAGGACAGAGCCCGGGGTGTCTCCTGTGGCCCTTCTCGGGCTTGTCTAAGTCGCATCCTGTAGGTCTCATCATCTATCCCCAGACGCTCGAGGATGCAGGCCTTAATGTCTTCGTATGGTGTTTGACCCTGAATGTTGGCTTGTTGATAGGCCGCCTGCAGTTCTCCGGTCAATAGAGGACCCAAATAGTTGCCCCATCGCTCAGGGGGCCAGGTAGCGGCTTGGGCTAGCCGCTCAAAATTCGTGAAGAATAAGTCTGGGCCTCACCCGGGACATAATTCTGTAATACTACAGAAGGAAGGGAGGCTACCGGTCTTTGTTGTCCCAAGACTTCCGTAAGCCTCCCCATAGCCTGGTCTTGCGCAGTGCCTTGGCCCTTAAGGACGTCCTGCAGTTGGCCCAGATCGTCCTCAGCCGTCTTGAGGAATTGTTCCATCAGTCTTCCCAGTTGCTCCTGGGTTTCTGCCAACTTCCTAACCGTGGCCTCCAAGCTTCCGGGATATCCCACTTCTGACACCACCTGTGAGCTTGGGGTTGTGGCAGACCGGAATAACAGGCGTGGAGGCTGGATATAGTGTGCTATGACTTAGCGTAGTTTATTGATATACACAGTTAGTGGTTGGAGGGCAAGAAAGTAAACTGGAGAAATGAAGGAAAGTATCTTTGTCTTTAGTCGTCGGGTGTCGGGTGGATGATGGATCGGGTTGTTCTCCGGTGTGTAGGATGTCTCGGGGCTGAATCCTGTTCGTGGGCTGATCTCTGTGGTGTCCTCGGAAGTATGAGGAAGAGAAAACAACAGGGCAGTTAGTCCTCGAGCGCAGGATTGATGGAGTCCTGTTACCAACACCCGGGCGTGTTTTGGGTAAAACGATTGTGCGGGGCGGGACGGTAAGGAAAGGGGGATAGGAGATGGGATACGAAGATCGGGAGGGAAAAGAGTGATAGCGGTGAGGGGTAAGTGCAAAGGTTCCTATACAACAGTGCTTGTGACGTGATTCGGTTGTAGCGTATTTACAGTGAATTGGCTCTATGATACAGTGAGGTTTGCAACGTGAGGGGCGCTCTATATACACCTATATACGAGTATACCTGGAGACCAGGAGACGAAGTACTCACATGCCCCGCCGCAACTCTCCCGCGAGTTGCGGCCGCTCTCCAGCCTCCTCCTGGGGACTCCACCAGTCTTCGGTCCAGACGTCCTCCTCTTCTCTGGTCTTCCGCTCCTCGCCTTCTCCTTCGATCACGCTCCCTCCGATCTCCGGCTCAGGTTCTCCGCACGCTGTCTCCTGCCACGAGTCCGCCGCATTGAACGCTTCTCCCTCGGTTCTGCCGGCTTTTCCGGGTTCTGGCTCTGGTTGGAGGGCGGGACTTCCGGGGTCGCAGGAGGGAACTTCTGGTCTTCCGCTTGCTGCCATAGGTTCCTGTAAGGGAGGACAGAGTGGTGGAGTCCGGGTTGCCAAGGACGCCGTAGGATCAGGATTTCAGACCCGGGATTGCATGCTATGGCGCCTCGCTGTTGAGGTAGGGGACGATTCCGTTCCACAAGGTGCTGGTGGGTTGTCCCCCTTGAGACGACCATTGACTGCTCTCAAGTTTAGATGCTCCAGTTTTGAAAGAAGATAATTCGAGCACCTTGCCGTTTTGACTTTTTTTGAGCTGCCTTGAGTTGGAATCCCCCATGCACTGGTAAGATTTTGTGTACAGTCGTCATCCTGATCGGGCCCTAGGAGGTGCATATTAAAATCTCCAGCCAGGACGATGTTATCTGTGTCCTCTTCTTCCATTACTCTTGTTAGTTCTTTGATTAGCTCCTTGGCTGCTTTTAATTTGTGTTTGGGGTGTATGTAGACGTTTATTATTACTACCTTCTGAACTGTCTGATTCTGAACTGTCTGATTTAGGCCTGGATGCAGCATGGAGGGGCAATATGCATCTTTAAAGGAAGTATTTCACCTGTTTGTGTTATGGAGGATAGAAAAAGTAGGACCACCGATCGGCGGCCGAAGTCAGATCCCTTGGTAGCCGGGATAAAACTAGAGATGTAGCCTTGTAGTTCAAAGGGTTTGTCCTCCCAGATCTCCTGGACTAGTATCATGTCAAAGGTTTTTAGATAGTTTAAGACTTCATGATCACTTGATTTGGAACCTAAGCCATGGATATTCCAGATACATATTTTTTATTGTAACCCGGTAGAAGATTTAATGCACTGGGTATCCAATGTCAATTTGGTTGCGCTGGTAGTACTGTGCGTTGTACACTCTGCCAATTGTTCATTAGTATTGGTTCAGTAGAGATTGACCAACTATTGGGGTGCGGCCCCTTGCCCCCCTTGGCACTGAGGTGGACTTTCTATTTTGACTGCGTGTTTCGGAGGGTAAAAATGGTGCTGGGTATAGTGGTTTTGCAAAAACAACGGTTGATAGACAGAATGCCGAACAATGTCATACATTCACTTCAGTACAGAGATCTGGGCCCAAATCCATCGTTTTTTTGCACTCCACGCCACCCCAGTTCAGATATGGCCATATGCAAATTAGCCTTGACCCTGTGCCTCATGGGAACAGTCCAGCCTGAACTGCCAAGCCATGTCTTCCCTGGACCGGAATCAAGCATCCTAGGACCAGTTTCTGGCTATCAGCCGTCTTCAGCCAGGTTAGCTTGACTCCAGTGGGGAGGAGAGCACGGGACTCACGTCTGAGCATACCCGTCCCACTCGGGGTGACAAATGCAAAAACAACAATTGATGGACAGAATGCAGAATCAATCAATCAATCAATCAAAGCATTTATAAAGCGCACTACTCACCCAGAGGGTCTCAAGGCGCTAGGGGAGGGGGGGGTCCGCTACTGCTCGAACAGCCAGGTCTTGAGCTGCTTCCTGAAGGCGAGGTGGTCCTGGGTCAGGCGGAGGTGGGTCAGGAGGGAGTTCCCGACCCACCTCCCAGAACAATGTCATACGTTCACTAAAGTACAGAGATCTGGGCCTAAATCCATCGTTTTTGTGCACTCCACACTACCCCAGTTCAGATGTGGCCATATGCAAATCAGCCTTGACCCTGTGCCTCATGGGAACAGTCCAGCCCGAACTGCCAAGCCATGTCTTCCCTGGACCGGAATCAAGCATCCTAGGACCGGTTTCTGGCTACCAGCCGTCTTCAGCCAGGATAGCTTGACTCCAGTGGTGTGGAGAGCACGGGACTCACGTCTGAGCATACCCGTCCCACTCGGGGTGACAAATCCAAAAACAACAATCGATGAACAGAATACAGTACAATGTCATACATTCACCCCAGTACAGAGATCTGGGCCTAAATCCATCGTTTTTTTGCACTCCACACCACCCCAGTTCAGACAGGGCCATATGCAAATCAGCCTTGACCCTGTGCCTCATGGGAACAGTCCAGCCCGAACTGCCAAGCAATGTCTTCCCTGGACCGGAATCAAGCATCCTAGGACAGGTTTCTGGCTATCAGCCGTCTTCAGCCAGGATAGCTTGACTCCAGTGGTGTGGAGAGCACAGGATTCACGTCTGAGCATACCCGTCCCACTCGGGGTGACAAATGCAAAAACAACAATTGATGGACAGAATGCAAAACAATGTCATACATTCACCCCAGTACAGAGATCTGGGCCTAAATCCATATTTCTTTTGCACTCCACACCACCCCAGTTCAGACATGGCCATATGCAAATCAGCCTTGACCCTGTGCCTCATGGGAACAGTCCAGCCCGAACTGCCAAGCCATGTCTTCCCTGGACCGGAATCAAGCATCCTAGGACCGGTTTCTGGCTATCAGCCATCTTCAGCCAGGAAAGCTTGACTCCAGTGGTGTGGAGAGCACGGGACTCAGGTCTGAGCATACCCGTCCCACTCGGGGTGACAAATGCAAAAATAACAATTGATGGACAGAATGCAGAACAATGTCATACATTGATCCCAGTACAGAGATCTGGGCCTAAATCCATCGTTTGGATTGGCAGTTCGGGATGGACTGTTCCCATGAGGCACAGGGTCAAGGATGATGTGCATATGGCCATGTCTGAACTGGGGTGGTGTGGAGTGCAAAAAAAAAATGGATTTAGGCCCAGATCTCTGTACTGGGGTGAATGTATGACATTGTTCTGCATTCTGTCCATCAACTGTTGTTTTTGCATTTGTCACCCGAGTGGGATGGGTATGCTCAGACTTGAGTCCCATGCTCTCCACACCATTGGAGTCAAGCTATCCTGGCTGAAGACGGCTGATAGCCAGAAACCGGTTCTAGGATGCTTGATTCCGGTCCAGGAAAGACATGGCCTGGCCGTTCGGGCTGGACTGTTCCCATGAGGCACAGGGTCAAGGCTGATTTGCATATGGCCATGTCTGAACTGGGGTGGTGTGGAGTGCAAAAAAACGATGGATTTAGGCCCAGATCTCTGTACTGGGGTGAATGTATGACATTGTACTGTATTCTGTTCATCAATTGTTGTTTTTGGATTTGTCACCCCGAGCGGGACGGGTATGCTCAGACGTGAGTCCCGTGCTCTCCACACCACTGGAGTCAAGCTATCCTGGCTGAAGACGGCTGGTAGCCAGAAACCGGTCCTAGCTTGCTTGATTCCGGTCCAGGGAAGACATGGCTTGGCAGTTCGGGCTGGACTGTTCCCATGAGGCACAGGGTCAAGGCTGATTTGCATATGGCCACATCTGAACTGGGGTAGTGTGGAGTGCAAAAAAACGATGGATTTAGGCCCAGATCTCTGTACTTTAGTGAACGTATGACATTGTTCTGGGAGGTGGGTCGGGAACTCCCTCCTGACCCACCTCCGCCTGACCCAGGACCACCTCGCCTTCAGGAAGCAGCTGAAGACCTGGCTGTTCGAGCAGTAGCGGACCCCCCCTCCCCTAGCGCCTTGAGACCCTCCGGGTGAGTAGTGCGCTTTATAAATGCTTTGATTGATTGATTGATTGATTCTGCATTCTGTCCATCAATTGTTGTTTTTGCATTTGTCACCCCGAGTGGGACGGGTATGCTCAGACGTGAGTCCCGTGCTCTCCACACCACTGGAGTCAAGCTATCCTGGCTGAAGACGGCTGATAGCCAGAAACTGGTCCTAGGATGCTTGATTCCGGTCCAGGGAAGACATGGCTTGGCAGTTCGGGATGTCCATGAACTGTTGTTTTTGGGTATAGTGGTTTTGGCACTGTTTTCAAAGTGATCCCCCAGCTTTAGAGTATATTTCTTTCTTGAATGATACTGCTTACTATCTCTGGCGTTTTCCATCTGGTTTTGAACATTTCGGTGCTTGGCAGGCTGTTGTTTGGCAGAACTCTATGGATAGTAGGTCATTGTATTGATGTTGTCTAATTTTGGGATTGCTTGTAGAAGTCGTAGCACGTTCCCTTAGTTTAGGATATCTGCTCGACCTCGCGACCTAGAATGGGGGGAAAATATGATGGTGACTGTTCCCTCATCCTTAATGGGTTCCTGGGTCGAAGGCTGGAAGCTGTCACTGGTAGTGGCTGTGTACGAATAAGGCCTAAAGATGTTAGAGTTGTTTGCTATATTGTCAGTACTGTTTTGAGAAGTTGGCGGTGGGTCTTGTGCAGTCCTGATTATGTCTTGTGCGTCCGTGCTGTGCACGAGTATTTTCTTTAATGGTCAATGAGGCGCTTTATGAGTGTCCTGCAGACCGTTGTCTGGGGCCAATATTTCCGATTTGTCATCTACTGTAGGTAAACTACCTACTTGTGTTGACTTGGCTTGCGCGTGTGTCTGGTGCACAAACTTCTCGGTATTGCTGTGGAATTTTGTGCTTGTTGGTAATTGACTAACAGTTTGACTTTTGTGGTAGGTACGTGTGGCTCAGCCTCTGTTTGATTGGTTTTAAATGGGGGGTGCGGGTCCCCTGGTGGTGTTTTTTGCAATTTTATATTAATTGATGAGTCCATTGTATCTTCTTCCAGTGATGGAGCTGTGGAGTGTAGAGTATTTGTAATGCTGGCATTCATAACTGTTAGCCGTGACAGCAGCTTGTTAGCCGGATGCTGGGTCTGAAAATTGATTTTCTCCTTCCTCACCTACCTTTTTTTCCTGCAACAGGGATTCACTGTTGTATCTTTATCAGATGATTCAAGTGATATCATTTTGCCAAGTGAATCTGCATTGGAATTTTGCAAGGGCCCGCCCTCTCTTATGTTGGAAATCTTGTTTGTTGTCATCTCAGTGGTTTGGGTTGCTGATTTTATCTCTCCTTCTGTTTGTGGCAATAGCTTGCTTAATCTCCACAATGGCCCCCACATCGCTAAGGATGCCTGGCCTCCACCTTGGGGGTGCCCAGGAGTGGACGCCTCACAGGGAAAGCCAGGATGGGTTCCACAGCGGTATTCGTACAAGCGCCTTGAGACCCTTGCGGGTGAGTAGTGCGCTATACAAGTATCAATTTACAAGTATCAATTTACAGTCTCCCTCCTAGTCTTGAAGGTTCAGGACATAATCTGAAGCCTAGAGACTGGGTCTTCACCGGTCGCTTTCAGAGGAAATCCAGTCTTGAGCGATGCTGGAAAGGACCGGTGCAAGTGCTACTCGCCACTCAGACAGCTGTAAAGTGCATGTTACAGCAAGAATGTACTTGTGCTCCAATAGTGGACAAATTATCTATGTTACCATCACAACTAGGTGACTTACTATCCACTATGAAAATAACAACTGAAACTCAGAACGTAGCAAGCCGGGAACCACAAACAGAAGGAGAGATAAAATCAGCAACCCAAACCACTGAGATGACCACTGAGATGACAACAAACAAGATTTCCAACATAAGAGAGGGCCCTTGCAAAACTCCAATGCAGATTCACTTAGCAAAATGATATCACTTGAATCATCTGATAAAGATACAACAGTGAATCCCTGTTGCAGGAAAAAAAGGTAGGTGAGGAAGGAGAAAATCAATTTTCACTTGGTATTGCCCAGAGTGAGACTCCATAATTGGAATAGGCACCGAGGCGAGAATTATCAGGTCCGTGGAATTTTTGAGCCCAAGACCCGCCGAGGCAGGGAATTGAACCCTGGTCCCGGGCTAAACCTCTGCATCAGGGTCTGCCGCTCTAACCATTGAGCCACACTTCTCCACTGTCCTTCACCTGTGAATGAATCTTTAGGCAATTGGTCACAATAATCAACAAGCAGAGGATATTCAATTTCACTACATTTTCTTTTTAATGGTACTCTCCTTACATTTGCAGGCCTCTCCATGACTACCTGGAATGGGTGATAAACCTATTTTCGAGTATTCAGTATTGTGCATTGAAAACAAAGCTATGGGCAAAGCATAAGGCCATTTTTAATTTTGTTTCAGCACATATCTTCCCCAGTTTTCCTTTCAAGATACCATTGTATATTTCCACTAGGCCTGCAGCCTGTGGATGGTGGGCAGCATGAAACTTTTGCCCTATCTGCAAGCCTTTGTATACCAGGTCCATCACTTGGCCGATGAAGTGTGACCCATTGTCGCTCCAGAGCACTCAGGGCAAACCAAATCTTGAGAAGTTCTCCTTCAGGAGTATTTTTGCAGCACTTAGGGCTGTGTTATCTCGTAGAGGGTAAGCCTCCACCCACCTACTAAAGGTGCAAACCACCACTAAGACATATTTAAGCTTGCCCACTCGTTCCATTTCTATGAAATCCATTTGCAGGACTTCAATGGACAAAACGGGAGGTGCAAAATAGCTTGTCGGGACAGGGTTATCTTTTCCTGGATTATAAGTAGCGCATATCATGCATCTTTTGACATAGGACTCTGCCACCCAAGGAATCAGTTTGTTGAACCATATGTGCTCTAATGTTGCCACTATTCCTTTGCCACCAAGTGAGCTGGGCTATGTGCCATAGTAACAATAAGGTTAACATAACAATTAGTAAGCATCCATCTTTGTTTCTCTAACCCAGCGGTCTTCAATCTGTGGGGCGCGACCCCCAGGGGGGTCGTGGAGTCCTGGGAAGGGGGTCGCAGATTCTGCAGAGTGCAGTTCCTGGCATTGGTGTGAAAAACATCAACGCCACATTAACAAGTAAAAGGTCTTTTAAAGACCTGTCAAGTACTTGGGTGTGGCTGTGTGTGTGTGTCCCTGAAGCTGTTACAGCCGGGCTCACATACACGAGCTGGGGGAGCTGGGGGGGGGGGGCTGGGGGAGTGGCTGTAGTGTAGCCCTATGAGTTCAATTGATGTTGAGCACCTGGAGCTGTGGGTCCCGTGACACGTACCCCGCCCCCAGCAGGGAGGCTCAGATATGCCCTCCCATGAGTGGGAAAGAAGAAGGAAGACGACGCAGAGAGATACTGATTCCCCCCCTCCCCTCCATGAGAGAGGCACAGAAAAGGTGAGTGGATGAATGATGGGTGGATGGATGGATGGATGGATGAAAGGCTGAAGGATGGATGGATGAGTGAAAAGGTGGGTGGATGACTGATGAGTGGATGGATGAATGAAAGGGTGGATGGATGAATGATGGATGTATGGATGGAAGGATGAAAGGGTGGATGGATGAAGGATAGATTGGTGAAGGATAGATGTATGGATGTAGAATGAAAGGGTGGACTGAAGGGTGGATGGATGAAAGGGTGGATGGATGAATGATGGATGGATGTGTAAAAAGATGGGTGGATGAATGAAGGGTGAATGGATGGAGGAAAGTGTGGATGGATGAATGATGGATGTATAATGGAAGGATGAAAGGGTGAATGGATGAAGGATAGATTGGTGAAGGATAGATGTATGGATGGGAGAATGAAAGGGTGGACGGATGAAGGATGGATGGATGAAAGGGTGGATGGATGAATGATGGATGGATTGATATGTAAAAAGATGGGTGGATGAATGATGGGTGAATGGATCGATGAAAGGGTGGATGGATGAATGATGGATGTATGGATGGAAGGATGAAAGGGTGGATGGATGAAAGGGTGGATGGATGAAGGATGGATGGATGGATGGGAGGATGAAAGGGTGGTTGGATGAAGGATGGATGTATGTATGGATGGGAGGATGAAAGGGTGGATGGATGGATGGATAAAAAGCTGCATGGATGAAGGATGGATGTGTGAAAAGGTGGGTGGATGAATGATGAGTGGATGGAAGGAAGGGTGGATGGGTTAATGGATGGATGATGGATGTATGGATGGATGGATGTGTGAAAAGGTGGGTGGATGAATGATGGGTGGATGGAAGGAAGGGTGGATGGGTAAAGGATGGGTGAATGGATGGATGATGGATGTATGGATGGATGGATGAAAGAAAGGGTGGATGGATGAATGATGGATGTATGGATGGAAGGATGAGAGGGTGGATGGATGAAGGATAGATTGGTGAAGGATAGATGTATGGATGGAAGAATGAAAGGGTAGACAGATGAAGGATGGATGGATGAAAGGGTGGATGGATGAATGATGGATGGGTGTGTGAAAAGGTGGGGGGATGAATGATGGGTAGATGGATGAATGAAAGGGTGGGTGAATGGATGGATGAAAGGGTGGATAGGTGAAGGATGGATGTATGGATGGGAGGATGAAAGGGCGGGTGGATGAAGGATGGGAAGATGAAAGGGTGGATGGATGGATGAATGGATAAAAGGTTGCATGGATGAATGATGGATGGATGTGTGAAAAGGTGGGTGGATGAATGATGGGTGGATGGAAGGAAGGGTGGATGGGTAAAGGATGGATGTATGGATGGAAGGATGAAAGGGTGAATGGATGAAGGATGGATGTATGGATGGAAGGATGAAAGGGAGGTTGGATGAATGTGTGAAAGTGTGGGTGGATGAATGATGGAGGGATGTGATGAGGTCTAACAGGCGCATTTATGGTTGTCAAAAGTTGAGGATGAGGAGTACCAGTTTCTAGAAACTTTTGTCGGAAGGGGGTCCTTACGCCTAAAAAGGTTTTACAAGGGGGTCTCAGCATCAAAAAGTTTGAAGACCTCTGCTCTAATTAATCTATCCAACATCCGGTATCATCTAATCTACCATACATCTGCCATGCCTCTTTCTCTTCCATGGCAGCTTCCTGTTGTATCTCTTATGCAACAACAATTCGGACAGTGGACCACTCAAGGAAAAGGCACCAATCCTGACATCACCAAACAAATTAGTCTTCAAATTCTAGCGTGCTCTTTCCAAATGCTCCCTGTCCTAAGAGCATCACCCAAACCTGGGGTAAAAAGTCAATTTTCTATCCAATATGGAAAAGCACCGCTTTGCAAGTCAATCCCATCCAAATCGAAGAAACTACACAACTTTCTTAGTATCTTCACACACAGACGCTGAGTCTTGATGTAAATTTGCAATACTCATTTAATGATCCGTTTTTAGGAAAAAAACAGCCAACGCGTTTCGTTCTGAAAACAGAACTTCTTCAGGGCTGAAAGTTTAAAAACCATAAAGAATGACAATATAAGTGCTATACAAGACGACACAGGAAATATATAAAAACATTACAGTGCCAACATGAAAACCACAACATGTAAGAAAGCCATAGCATTTCATCATGTATACAAGAAGTGCATATTTACAATATTTACAATCAACATTTAACATAGAACATTTAAGTGCTATACAGTATTTTTTACACAGGGGATTGAATGATAACCAAATCAATTCAGTTCCTTTCATGTTTAGATCGAACCTCTCGCTTGTCTCTTTTATACTAGTTTTAAATCAGACTCATTTGCGTCTATTAAAGACCGCAATTTAAGGAAAGCTGTAGGATACATAAAACTTGTCATTTGTCGTCATTAATACTTTTACTGCTCCTGATTAGATCATCAACCTACATTTACACTGTTCTTCAATCTGTGGGGCGTGCCCCCCTGGGGGGGGCGCAACACCTTCCCAGGGGGGGCGCGCACTCCACTTCAATCTCACCTTTGTTCCCATGTGTCCCTCCGTCCCTGCAAGTCTTCTTGGAGGATTTGGTACGTGGAAGGGGGAGGGAGGGGGATCGATGGGGCACGACGAGCCCGTTCTTTTGTCTTATTAACTCTCCCGGGAGGGGGTTAATTCACCGAGCTGAAATGCTTCAGCTGCAGAGGGAGGCGAGGGGTCTCCTCTGCTAAAACTGAAAGCAAACAAACAGACTTGCTTTCGGTTTTAGCAGAGGAGACCCCTCGCCTCCCACTGCAGCTGAAGCATTTCAGCTCCATGAATTAACCCCCTCCTGGGAGAGTTAGCTCTTCCCAGGACGACACAGTTTCCAGAGTTCGAGTCTCGGCAAAGAAGCTGAACATCCTGTGATTCTGGGCAAATCACTTAATCTCCCCGTGCCTCACAAAACAACACATGAGGAAACGCAGCAATATCATTAAAAAAAATAAACTTTAGTTCTTGCTAGATTTGGGAAGTGCGGAAATTGAGGTGTTAGTTTGACGAAGGCATCCAGGACGGTTTACAAAAATGAAAGCAAAGCACTGGTGTGATTCCTGCTATCTGGCCATAAATACTCTGAAAAGACCCAGATGGCAACACATGAAGTGCCGCCATTAGTTTACCATGTGTAATGTGCACATCAGGATTGCGTTTCTGCTATGGAAATTTTTCTACATAAATAAAATTAATTTCCACCATGCTTGCTCATGATTGCAGGAGGTCAACTAAAATGCACCCAGAGGAGGACTAGGCGTGGAACCTGGAATTTTGATTTTTGTAGGATTCTGTGTGCACACTTTTAGGATGTTATGCTTCGGCAAAAATGCAGAAATCTAGACAAATTGTATATGTAATTCCTCAATCCGTATATTTATGTATTTTGTGTAATGGGGGGCCTATAGAATATTTTCTGTCTTTGAAAAACATCTAAGGTACTACATACTATGTCTGTTAAAGGCCTACGTTATTGTCAAGGTACTTTCCTTCTGAGGCATCTATGACAATGTCTATAAGAGATAGCCCTCTAGTTAAGCAACGTGGCTTGTTACAAGTTACTGCCTCTCTCATTATTTCCTTTGGTCCATGTTTCATGGAGGAGAAACCATTCACTGCTACCAAGAGTAGATGAGTGTGACCACTGCAACCTATAGTAGGTAAGTGTGCCCACTGCTACCTAGAGTAGATGAGTATGCCCACTTCTACATTGAGTAGATGGGTGTGTCCACCTCTACCTAGAGAAGATGAGTATGTCCACTTCTATCTAGAGTAGATGAGTATGTCCATTGCTACATAGAGAAGATCAGTGTTTCCACCTTTACCTAGAGTAGATGGGTATGTTCACTGTTCCCTAGAGTAGGTGGGTAGAACCACGGATACCTAGGAAAGATGTAGATAAGTGTGGCTACTGCTACCTAGAGTAGATAAGTGTGGCCACTGCTACCTAGAAAAGATGTGAGTTTCCACCTCTACCTAGAGTAGATTAGTATGTCCGCTTCTAACTAGAGTAGATGAGTATGCCCACTTCTAACTAGAGTAAATGGGTGTGTCCACCTCTGCCTAGAGTAGATGAGTGTCTCTGCTTCTACCTAGAGCAGATGAGTGTGTGCTCTGCTACCTAGAATCGATTTGCACACATTTTATCTTGGAAAGTGGTGTTTCGAGCTGTGTAATGAGCCTCTGTCATTTCACCACACCCACTCACTCACAAACCTGCAGTTTACTAAACACTCTTATTTTATTGAATGTTTTTAGCTGAATATGCCCAGAATGTGTGTGCGGCGGTCGAGTCCAGAAATTTCTGTCAGGTGGTGGGGGGGCCCAACATCTAAAAAAATTCAGCTGGGGGGGCTCAACCTACAAAAGTTTGAAGACCTCTGACCTACAAGATATGCTATTGATCTCTTAGGAATAGGGTCACCAGATTCAGGCGTCTTATTCCACATTTCCACCTCTTACCACTTAGTCAATAACAAATTTCAAACACAGCAAGTAATAAGATGTCAGATATTACAATTTCAAACCACATATAAGTCAATTTTTAAAGATATATATTGACAGCGACCATCTCAGGCGCTTAGTTCCACACGTACTTGTCTCAAAGACATATATACCACAGAAATAAATTCGTAAAATGTATACTTGCAACTGTGCCATCTGTATATGATCAACACGAGCCACAAGGAACAAATGCCATTCACAAAATAAATAATAAACCGCTCGTAAGTAAGAAAAAACATGCAATGTTCCCTACCGAAATAGTTGTTCCAAAGCGCATTAGATTCCAATCTTAAGAAGTAGCGGAAGGGGGAAAGAGAACTTTATATCCTTATGCTCCTTTTCTGTTCTTTATGTTGTGAATTTCCCCAAATAGTGCTCCAAAATGGGAGAATTGTGTGTATCCCACTCTGATATTGTTCCTTGTGTTAGTACATAGAAACACTAGAAATCAGTTCGTTTCCAAAAGATTTTTTATATATATAATGGCAAAAATCTGAAATGATAAACAGAACGCAAACGAACGTTTCATCTAAGGTGATTAACTCTAAACATATAATATTGTCTCTTAGTTTAGTCATGCACACATTTGTTTATACGTTTGTTTATTTAGAGTACTATATGCGCAAACGTGATCACATAGATGATCTTGCATAATTGGAATAACTTTACATCCCACCCTACAAGCGGGAATTGATATCTCAAAAGTGCCACCACATAGATCAACGACAGATAGATGTATAAAGAACACAGATTATATAATAGTATTATCAAATGTGCACTAACGCCTACCTTAGAAACGTGAGTCCGTCCTATGCCATATGAAGTATGTGATTTATAATCCAAAATCAATGTGTCAAAACGGTAGTCACCTAGAAAATTGCAACGTTTGAGATTTTTTAAGAAACAGCGTCAGGCTTACCCAGTTCCACTTCTATTCAATTATCTTGAAATATCAACGCGCTCGAAATGACCCAGCTGCGTGCAAAAAACGAGCCACACTACTGACAACCCGCAAGCACCCATGTGTACAACAACGAGCCACAGTAGTAGTACCCCGCAAGCACCCATATGTGCAATGCCACGCCCCATATAGAAACTCCTGTTGTATCTCTCTAACACATTCTAAGGTATTGTTAAACATTGGTACTTCAGAGACCCCTCTAGCTGGTCCTGTAACATACGTTAAATTAAATTCAGATCTGGCTGTTTGCTTGGCTGTTTCATCTGCAAAAGCATTTTCCTGACATACCTAATCAATAACTTTTTCATGGGCATTGCATTTAACAATGGCAACTTTTTTGGTAACATCAGAGCATCCAATAACTTTACTATTGATTCTCCATATTTATCTTACTACCATGTGAGGTCAAAAAGCCTCTTCCTTTCCATAATCGCCCAAATGAATGGACAACACCAAAGGCGTACTGGCTATCAGTATAAATATTTACATTCAGATCTTTACTCAGTTCACATGCCCGTGTAAGGGCAATTACTTCTGCTGCTTGTGCTGACATTTGCAGGATTTTACTTGACTCTGCCACTGTTTTCAAAGTGGTGATGGCATATGCAGCAGTGTTTGTACCATCTGGTAATTTGAAACATGAACCATACACAAACAACTCTCCCTGTGGGTCACATATGCAAGTATGTGTTAGGTCTACCTGTCGCTTGGTCTCTTCTTCAGTGGTGAATACACAATCATGGTGTTCTTCCCCTGAATCACTGGGGAGGGGAAGCATTGTGGCTGGGTTCAAAACATTGCAATGTTTCAGAATGATATTTGGAGCAAAAAGTGTTAACTCATACCCTGTTAAACATACACTGGTCAGGTGCTGGGTCTGAGTTTTGTTTAGTAGCACAGCCACAGCGTGCAGTACCATAACTGTCAAATTGTGACCTAGAACGTACATTTTGGATTGTCAGACTGCAACAGCAGCAGCTGCTACTGAGCGCAAACAACTTGGCAACGCCTTGGCTACTGGATCCAATGTGGAGGAAAAATAAGCACAATGTTTATTCCTCCCCCACGGGGTTGTGTTAAAACCGATAGACCACAGCCATCTTTCTCATGGACAAACAAAAACAATTCCTTAGAATAATCAGGGTTACCCAAAGCAGGTGCATTACATAAAACGTTTTTTAGTTGTTGAAATGCATGCTCACACTCATCTGCCCAAGGGAGTGGGTTACTAATATTCTTAGATGTTAGAGCAATCAAAGGTTTTGCAATTAAAGAGAAATTAGGTATCCACTGCCTGCAAAAGGAAGTCATACCTATAAAGGCGCGAACATCAGATTGGGTCTGGGGACGTTTCATTTTCTGTACCAAATCAATTCTTTGTGGGTGCAGTCTTCTACCCCTCTTTGACTGGAGGTGACCTAAATAGGCAACCTCCTGTTGACAATATGGATGACTGCCCAGCAGGTTGTTGATTTTGAATCAGCCTCTAACGTGGCTAAAACTGACTACATTTGAGGCTGGGGACAAAGTGCAAGATTCCTGCAGTGAATCTTTTGTCCAAGAGGAATGATCTGATGTTGAATCTACTGTTAGCACTGATAAAATGCCTTATTTAGTGGAGGACAACGATATGCCTGTAATGCAGCATGAGCAAGCTGGATTGCAGTCACGTGCTGGAAAGCTTCCCTTTGGAAGTGATGACCCCTTGGTTGCCCCCAACATGGTGCAGCCTATTTTGCCTGGATTTAGTGTTCTTGCAGGGTGCAGAGTCAATACAGAGAGCTTTTTACTTTCAATTTGTTACAACTCTTTATTTACAATGTATTTTTGAATGGCATAGTTAAACAGACCAATTTGTATGTAGAACAGTTTTTGAGGGACATCATTGCCACACTTAAGACCGACTCTGTTGCAACAAGTACACCCTGATTGTGATGGTCTTTTCAAGAACTGACCTGTCCATGACCTGTTTGGGATCAGGTAGAAAAAGTGTGCACCCTTTACTACAGAGGCGTAGATAGAGTAGATCAAAGTTTGGAGCCTTGCTATGCTTCTCGAAAGTCATCCATCTGGTAGAAGCAGTTGACTATTCATTTGTTTTTCGTTTGATATCCTTCAATTCTTACATTGTTGTTGAAGATCATTCGCCTAGGTTCCAAGATTGCTTCTGTACAGTTTCAGCAGTCTGTAATAGGCAGCCTTGTTGCAGTGGAGCAAGTAAGTGTTCCTAAAAATCGGATTAGTGGAGGATGTTGAAAGAATACCACTTACTGAATACATTCCTCTAACGCCCAAAAAGGACTAGCTTTGTTGGAGGTGTGAAGTATGACCGAAGAGGAGTACAAAAGGAGAGTCATATGTACTGTCCCAAGTGGCCTTCTAATCCTGTCCTATGTATAACCACATGTTTTAAACTGTACTAAGCACATCTCAAGTGCAAGGTGCAACAATAAGAGTAAAAGGCAACTATGTTCTGTAGTGTTATATATTTTCTATTTTGACACCAGGTTGCCAATTGTTTAATATGTTTAGTAGCGGCTGTTGTGCATGCAAACAAATATGTTTTATCTTCTACCAATAGTTATTTTACATTTGGGGGGGGAAAAATAAAACTGAAAACGATGTGCTGTTTTGTTGGGTGTTTTATTTTGCTCTATATGTGTTGTGCATGTAATATGTTTACTCTGGGAGGTTTTTAGAAATGAAAGTAGTGTAGAGCTTCATGGTTATGCATGAGTGGAGGTTGGCTGGCAGTATCTGTAGTAAAGTTGGAATAGCAGTGTTTGTTGGGGCAGTAGACTGGCTGTATGTGTCGGGGCAGTGTGTGGCTGTATTGGTGGATGGCAGTATGTGTGTAGTGACTTGCTGGTGGTGTGTTGGTAGATGTGTGGGTGAAAGGAAATGCCTCTTTTAGTATGGTTACCTCCAAGTTTTTTTTACTAATGCTGCGGTTATTCGATTCTGGGAGTGCCCTGAGGCATGCTCACCAGATCTTCGTGCCAGAGTCCAGACCTTAAAGCGGATGTCAAATTGGCTATACCCAATGGCTACCTTATCTATAAATCCCCAGAAAATGGGACCCTGGTACTCTGGGCATATAAGTTAGAGGGGCACCTCTGGGCTGGCAGCCCTGATTGTGCCACCCTAGTGGTTCCCCAAGTAAAACATGTCCCCAAGTCTGCCACTACAAACTGGTAAAGCAGATATGCACTGCTAGCCCGACTTTGCCATTGATAGCAATGGCAAAGCCACCACTACTCCTCCTGAGCCCTAAAGGTGGGCTGCAACATATGACACAGGCAGGACATATGCTTTACATGTCCTCGCGGTATAAAATTCAAAACCACCGTTTTACTGTGGAAAGAGGGTCACCCAATTGGAAAGCTCAGGGCTACATGCTGACCCCCTCAGCTTTGCCAACTCCTGAACGGTGCGCCCAAAACCAAAACACTCGGAGGTATCAAACAGCTCATTATATTAAGTCCGACTTGTAGCTCAAGTCGAAATTATTGTAACTTGTTGCAGTGTGTAGCATTACCTTTAAAACTCCTGTACCTTCCCAGCCACACATGGACCCTGTTCCACAAGACAGCTTTCTACCTTCCTGAAGAGACATGCTAACAACTCGCATAAAGGGGGCACCCAAACCCCCCCCCCTACCTCGACAGACTTGGAAAAAGGACAAAAGAAAATTGCCCTGCTGCACCGACACAGACTGCACCTGCTGGCTAGTGAAGAGAGGGATGGTTCCTGCAGTGTCCTGCTAGAGGAGAAGCTGACTCCATGGCTGCATCAAGCCAAAAGAACTCCAAGGGTCAGCTGGCTGGCCTACTTTTTGCAGTACAGGGACACAACAGCTGAAGAAACCTGCAGGAGCAAGTTTGTAGGCTGCTCCCACTGCTGCTGTGCAGCACCAAGGCTCAAGATTCAATGCAGAGTTTCACCATGTTCGCTGAGCCCGGAGTGCTTCAACAGAGTTGCTTTGACCCTCAGAAGGCGATCTATCAACCCAAGAAGGATTTACTAGTTACTGTGACTGGTAGTCCAGTGGCAACTGGACTGTGGCCAGACCAGAGAGGATTTCATGGGATTTCGACTCTGCAAACAGGACCTCTCACCATCGTGGTAGACCGAGGAATCCCTGCAGTAGGACCCCAGTCGACCACGTCGCATCCACAGCATCTTCAGCATACTTCATTTCCTTGCATCAGGACCACCTCATAGAATCCATTGCAACACGGATAAAGTACCTGGAATTGTTGAAGGACTACTTCTCCTCTGAAGGTAACTGTTCTTGAGGACTATGCTGGTCCCCCTGACTTATATTTCCTCGAAAGTGCACGTCTGGGCAGCCGTGCAGCTCCTGTTCGAATGCCACACATTTCAATTCATTGAGCGTGCACATATCTCATTTAAAAAAACCTGATGAAAATCAGTGTGACATCGTTATCCTGTTTTCCCTTTTAAGTATTGATGAGACTGGAACCTCCCTCCTTCCTCTGGTCTAGCACAAGGGCAGGGGAAAACAAAGGGCATGATTAAGTCTTTCCGATTTATGGCTCTGTCATCATCCACTGCAGACAAGACCTTCAAATGTAAACAATGCTTTTCACCCTCCAGACTGATAATCAAAATGCTCACTTATGAGTGCTTGCTTAACTGTATACACTTCTTTTGAGACATATAAAGACTAAACAGGAATGTGAGTAATGGAATGAAAGAAAGAAAAGTTTGTTTTCCAAACAGCTAATTGTGCTCTATTCATGTTGTGACAAGTAGTGCTTTCTTCTTACATTTCTGGGACTCATTTTACTTCAATTTCATCAGAAAGGGGGTGGAGGTTAGGTTTGCCTCCCTTCCTGGAAAAAAATATGAGCCACATTGTGAGAAGTTGGCCTGATATATGATGCTCACTAGTTCTAGTGATCACCTTGTATTAGTCCAAACAACCCTTATGGTGATTGGTTGTAAGTCAACCTTATAGACCAGCTATCATAATGGTAGCATGGACAAAGCAGTCTTAGGCTAAACTCTTTTGGCATGTGAAGCCATCTGTTTTACCACATATAACCCCTTGAATACCAAATGAAAGGACACCACACAGGTAGTTATGAAAATAAATAAGATATTTATTAACTAACAAAACACCTCTGAACTCTTTATGAGATCAGAGGGCTAAGCACATGACAAGACTCTTAAGAAAAATACGTTAAGTTGCACAAGTTACAATGTTGCCCTAGGGGTGCAACAAACCATATACTAAGTAAATGGTATAAGGAAGTCGATTGAGGAAATGAAGCTGTCCAGAGGCTGTAGGATCGCTGGGACTACACTACTCTAACTTTAGGTAAGTAATAGGAGGCCCACGGAACGCGTGTGCAGAGTGTGAACTCACACGCGAGATGAGTAACAACGTCTATGGACAGTACAGTTCAAGAAAAAGGTGAGTTCGGTCAATCCTGACTAGATAGGACTAAAACGACTGTGGAACTGGACACTAGGAGAGTCAATCTACCCTTGAGCACTGAAATGCTCTTGTTACCTCACCCACGGGCTGCGGGTGCATAGGTGCGAAGTCGTGTCGGGTTTCTGCATTGAAGTCTATGGAGCCTGAAAGAAAAGATGCTGCAGGTGACCAGGAGGAAGATGTTCGGTGCGACCCAAGGGTGGATCGAGGAAGAAGAGGACCTGAAAGCAGAGGGGACAATGTTCACAGTCACTAGCCAGTGACTGGAGTGGAACCAGGAAGGAACCAGAGGCTGTCGTCGCGATCAGGTGAAGAGTGGACGCTTGACTCTGCAGCCACGTGGACCAGGTGGTGTCTTTGACGACCAGGATGGAGGCACGAGCTGTCCCACGCAGGCTCTCGCTGTCGGCGGTGTCGGATCCGGATTTGGCGTCAACAGGCCTTGGCAAAGGTAACCCACGCGGTGAGTGGAAAAGACGTCTGGTGCGGACCAGGAGGGTCCGGGATGCCTCTCTTTTGGAAGGAAGCAAGGGCCAGTCTGGAGCAACCAGACCATCAGTGATGATGTCATGGATCGTCGTCTAGGAGGCCACTAGCCAGCCGGCAAGTGACCAGACAACACGTTGAGCAGCAAACAAGCAGAAGGGCCCCACGCAGATCTCGTGGATGCTGGAGGGCTGGTCTTCGGTGCAGGAGCTGCTCGGGGCTGGGGCTTCTCAGTTCCCAAAGCACTTCGTCGAGGTTACCTCAGAAGTTGTGCTGGAAGCTAAGTGCAGTTTCTCCAAGATGGCCGGTCCCACGTGTCTCGTCGCACCCACGAATCTCAGCTGTGCTGCAGATGTAGGTAGAGGTCAGAGAGGTCTGGGAATCCGGGTCTTGTCAGGCTCTGAAGTCTGGATCCTCGAGGGAAGACGACAAAGTGAAGCCGCTGGACGCTGATAGTGCCTGCTGGTGCAGGGTGGACACTCCTTGCCCACAAGGGAGATTTCTTCAGTCTTCTGTGTAGAAAGTCGAAGTCCAGAGTTTCTTCTTGTAGAGTTTCAGTTCAGGATTAATCTGATTTGGAATGGGACCAGCTCCTACCTTTATCCTGCTAAAGGGGGCTGCACTATCACTAGGTCCCTCCCATGGGTGGGACCAGGAAGGGGGGTGGTTACACCCCCTATCCTTTGTCCGGTCTCGCGCCAGAGCTGGGGCTGGAGTGCCCCAGCAACTGGTTTGAACCGGTGTATGCACAGGGCACCTTGTGTGCCCCAGGCATGTCTCATTCCTTTCAGCCCTGTCCTACCTAATACACAAAATCCTGTTTGGGGTGGTGCTAGCACCTCCCAAGGCAGGAAACCCTTTGTCCAAGCCTCCCTCGCTGGAAGACTCCCAGCAGCAGGAGGTCCGACTTGTGTCTGTGGTGGCAGCATCCATTTTGTGATGCTGAGGCTCGAGTTAACTTTAACCGGGGTTCACAGTTACATATATGTTGTTTCCCTCTAAAAGGGTGGAATGCTACCCCCGTCGCCAGAATTGGCGAGGGGGTAGTATTCCAATTCGTATGACACCTTACTCGACATGTTTTGATAATGCTATGCCAAAGTTAGCAATAACCGCAAGGTTATAATGCACTTAAGAGTATATGGTATAGCGTTATCATGGAAACAGCTAAAGGACTTGATTCCGAAAGCACTATCTCACATAATTCCAAGCACTCTGCCTCCAGGATTGTTAAGGCCTGCCATAGGAGTGACTTATAGGAGTATATGTGTCCATTCTAGGTTTAGATACAGGTATACTATACCGAAAGCAAAGGGCGATTACACCACCTTGCCCCAGCTGATTGATCAGCCAGTTGTGTCAGATTTGGATGGCCAGCCAGGGGTGGCATAATACATGCTGCAGCCCCTGGTAGGCCCTGGGTGCACTTATGCCCTGGGTACCTAAGGTACACTGTACAAGCACTTACAAGAGTGACCCAATACCAATTAGTTATGTACCTAAGTCCATTTTAACAGAGAGCAGGAAGCCTGACGTCCTGAATAGCAGGATCCCAGGCCAACTAATTCGAAAACCAGCAAAAACACTAGGCAAAAAGTTGGGGGTAACCATAGTCAGAAATCCAACTTCCTACACACATGTTCACATTTTTAAATTCTGCAAAGGCCCAGACAAGATTCCCAACAAAGGTCCAGACAAGATTCCCAAGTATAACCTTATATGAATAGTCTATACATTTTGAACAAGTCCTTTCAGTCTTTCTTTACTTTAATTATCAGTCAGAGATCACAGGAACAGCTGTAAAACACATTTTTTAATTAATTTTATTTTATTAGTTATAACAATGCTTCTCCAGCAGAACACAGAGCATCTTCTGCCTCCCTCCCTTCCAATCCGAAGCCACCAAGATCATCTGCGGAGTACCCCAAGGATCCTCCCTCAGCCTGACGCTGTTCAACATATACATGGCCCCACTTGCCCACGTCACCAGACTGCATGACCTCAACATCATCTCCTACACGGACGACATGCAACTGATCCTCTCACTCACCAACGACCCTGTCACCGCCAAAATCAACCTCCAAGAAGATATGAAAGCAGTCGCCGAAAGGATGAAGAACATCAGGCTGAAGCTGAACTCGGACAAGATGGAGGTCCTGATCCTCGGCTTCTCACCTTCAGCCTGGGACGACTCCTGGTGGCCGACCGCCCTGGGAGTTGTTCCAACACCCACCGACCACGCACGCAACCTGGGATTCATCCTCGACTCCACTCATTCCATGACCAAGCAAGTCACCGCCATCTCATCCTCCTGCTTCAACACTCTCTGCATGCTCCAAAAGATCTACAAGTGGATCCCCACTGACACTAGAAGAACGGTGACCCAGGCCCTCGTCAGCAGCAGACTGGACTATGGAAACGCCCTCTACGCGGGAGCCTCGGCCAAACTACTGAAACAACTGCAACGCATACAGAACGGCTCGGCCCGCCTCATCCTCGACATCCCACACCACAGCTACATCACACCCCACCTAAGAGACCTGCACGGGCTCCCCGTGAGCAAGAGGATCACCTTCAGGCTCCTCACCCACGCACACAAAGCACTCCACAACACCGTCCAGCATACCTCAACAAACGGCTCACCTTCTACAGCCCGACCTGCCAGCTCCGCTCCGCTGACCTCACCACCGTCCCCAGCATCAGAATGACCACCGGTGGCAAGTCATTCTCCCACCTTGCCGCCATGTCCTGGAACACCCTCCCTATCCTCCTACTACAGACCGAAGACCTACTAACCTTCAGGAGGCTGCTCAAGACCTTGCTGTTCGAGCGGTAGCGCCCTCCTCCCCCCCAGCGCCTTGAGCGCGCTTTACAAATGTCCTGATTGATTGATTGAATGCATAGCAGTGCAACACAAGTACAGGTCAGTGTGTTTTACCCCCTCACCATATCCCCTATTACACAACATCTGGCCCGTTCGAGGTTACCCATTCCTCAAGTATGATCAGCAATCAATTTCCCATCACCATTCTATGTCCTTCCCACCCAGTTTAACCCACGTCTCCCGTAGTCTTCAGTTCACCTTATGTTGCTAGTCCCTTGTATTTTACCCAGCTCCCCCAGACTTTAGACCATTTACCAGGACATCCCCGCCCCTGATAAATTACCTTCTCTGCGGCACAGCATCATTCCAGGTCTTGCTCCCATTCCCTTACTGTAAGCATCTGCTGTATTTCCCACATTCTAGCTATATTTCTCTTTGCCAACATATTGCTGGCATTAGCCATAGTTTGGTATATCGTGGCCATTTCAAGGCTTTGGATACGGTCAATATGTTCCATTTAGCCTCCATCGGAACAATCTGTCCCACCACCTTGGACATCACTTTTATTGTTCCCTTCCACAATCTCTATAGCATGGGACAGCTCCTTAAAGTATGGAAAAAGGTGCCCTCCTCTCCACAGTCTCTTATACATGTTGTTGAATCGCACTTGCCCATCCAAATTAGTCTCAATCTGGTTGTGTATGATCTTTGTATTATTTTAAGTTGTATTAGTCTGAAACGGGACCTAATGGTTACCTCTATTGGGCTCTGTATAACTTCCATCCAGTCGTCCTCTTTTAAGGTCCCTACATCTCTCTCCCATTGACCCCTTAGGGCTACTAGTGTATCTGGGGTATTGTTAATTATTTTTCTATATATTAAAGATGTTGCCTTATACGCTATAGGGTCCATTAGAAGTCTATCTTCCAGCGGCGCGTATTCTGTTATGTGCTCTCCCTTTTTAGGTCGAGCTGGACTAGCATCCGTAGGATGCTGTCCAAGTTCAACAACTATAGTCATCGACTTCGGGGGGATTAGGGACAAGAGGGTGCCACGCGCTTTAACCTGTGGATTTGACCTCGTGCACGCGCACGTCGGCTCCGTCCACATTCGCAGCAATTCCCGCGCCGTGCACATCCCCCCACATACACACATGCGTGGCATACACACAGACAGACACTCGCTCGCTCACACACACACACACTCTCCCTCCCCCCTGTCTCCCCCCCCCACGCCGCAGTCATCGGGCTCTTTTAAACACGCATACACACAGACTCCAAGACACATACACACATGCACGCTCACACACATACAGAGCCCCCCGCCGCCCCACGCACACACACATGCCCCCCGCCCTCGCATCTCAGCAAAGGCCCCCACTCACCAGTACTCGTCTCCAGGCGAGGGCTCGTTGCAGGCGGCGGCGGTCTCATCCTTCTGTGCGTGCGAGGCTCTCACCTCACGGAAGCCCGGCCGGGCTTCCGGTGTGTCTTGACGTCCCGCCCCCGGCCTGCCTGACTTCCGCCTGGGATTGTAAACCTTGTTTTTATTTATCTAGCGCTTGTTTTAACTCTTTTGTGCAACTTGGACAAAAACGTGCTATTAGTCGCAGGAACATTCACGTGTAGGGGGAACGACCGATTCGTCTCTTTTAAAGTAGAAAATGTTGACATTTTGATCCAATAGAGTGGTTTTGAAGGTCTTTTAGTTAATCTGCGGGTTGAATCTTCTTACCTTGACATTTTCCTTGCCTGAAATAGATGGCGTGCCTGCTACCATTGCTCAAGGGGGGATGCTGGTGTAAAGTCGCTCACTTGCATAGCCGTGTACCCTGCCTGTAAACTGTAAACACTGCCTTCTCTGCTTCGCTCAAGCAGTGCTGTTCCGGCAGTCTGTCTGGGTTTAACGTTTTTCTCATCAAATAAACGAAATGTGTGCTGGATGTGAGGTTTGCAGCTTCGGCTTACCAAGAGCATCCAGATTGTGAAGGCACATACCTGTATATATTTGTCACTCCACTTATGTTAATGCTTTTTTATTTGTTTACTTTTTAGTGTATTTTTTTATTTTTGAAATATAGCGCAAAAAATCAACCAAAGGTATTTCGAGTGCTTTACATGAGTACAATTTACATTACACAAGGTCACACATGCTGTTTATAGGCATGGGTAGAAAATGTTGACATTTTGATCCAATAGAGTGGTTTTGAAGGTCTTTTAGTTAATCTGCGGGTTGAATCTTCTTACCTTGACGTTTTCCTTGCCTGAAATAGATGGCGTGCCTGCTACCATTGCTCAAGGGGGGATGCTGGTGTAAAGTCGCTCACTTGCATAGCCGTGTACCCTGCCTGTAAACCGTGAACACTGCCTTCTCTGCTACGCTCAAGCAGTGCTGTTCCGGCAGTCTGTCTGGGTTTAACGTTTTTCTCATCAAATAAACGAAATGTGTGCCGGATGTGAGGTTTGCAGCTTCGGTTTACCAAGAGCATCCAGATCGTGAAGGCACATACCTGTATATATTTGTCACTCCACTTATGTTAATGCTTTTTTATTTGTTTACTTTTTAGTGTATTTTTTGTTTTTTAAATATAGCGCAAAAAATCAACCAAAGGTATTTCGAGTGCTTTACATGAGTACAATTTACATTACACAAGGTCACACATGCTGTTTATAGGCATGGGGAGATTAAGTGATCTGCCCAGAATCACAGGATGTTGACCTGAACCCGGTTCCCCCAGTTCCACAGTCTGCAGCTTCCTGCCCTTAAGCCACATCCTGGGCAGTGGGAGGAAAAGCATTATGTTTTCCTTTCACTGCTGATCATTCGACTGGTGAAAGTGACGTGGAGGAGGAGGTTCTTTGCCACACATGGACACCACCACTGCCATACACACACGGACACCACCACTGCCATGCACACACGGACACCACCACTGCCATGCACACACGGACACCACCACTGCCATGCACACACAGACACCACCACTGTCATGCACATACAGACACCACCACTGCCATACACACACGGAAACCGCCACTGTCATGCACACACAGACACCACCACTGTCATGCACACACAGACACCTCCACTGTCATGCACACACGGACACCACCACTGCCATGCACACACGGAAACCACCACTGCCATGCACACACAGACACCACCACTGTCATGCACACACGGACACCACCATTACCATACACACACGGAAACCACCACTGCCATGCACACACAGACACCACCACTGCCATGCACACACAGACACCACCACCGCCATGCACACACGGAAACCACCACTGCCATACACACACGGACACCACCACTGCCATGCACACACAGACACCACCACTGCCATGCACACACAGACACCACCACTGTCATGCACACACAGACACCACCACTGCCATACACACACGGAAACCATCACTGTCATGCACACACAGACACCACCACTGTCATGCACACACGGACACCACACTGTCTTGCACACACGGACACCACCACTGTCATGCACACATGGACACCACCACTGCCATGCACACACGGAAACCACCACTGCCATGCACACACGGAAACCACCACTGCCATGCACACACAGACACCACCACTGCCATGCACACACAGACACCACCACCGCCATGCACACACGGAAACCACCACTGCCATACACACACGGACACCACCACTGCCATGCACACACAGACACCACCACTGTCATGCACACACAGACACCACCACTGCCATACACACACGGAAACCACCACTGTCATGCACACAGACACCACCACTGTCATGCACACACGGACACCACCACTGTCATGCACACACGGACACCACCACTGCCATACACACACGGACACCACCACTGCCATGCACACACAGACACCACCACTGCCATGCACACACAGTCACCACCACAGCCATGCACACACAGACACCACCACTGCTATGCACACACAGACACCACCACAGCCATGCACACACAGACACCACCACTGCCATGCACACACAGACACCACCACTGTCATGCACACACGGACACCACCACTGCCATACACACCACCACTGCCATGCACACACAGACACCACCACTAACTTGCACACACGGAAACCACCACTGCCATGCACACACAGACACCACCACTGTCATGCACACACGGACACATACACACACGGACACCACCACTGCCATACACACACAGACACCACCACTGCCATACACACACGGACACCACCACTGCAATGCACACACAGACACCACCAGTGCCATACACACACGGACACCACCACTGCTATACACACACGGACACCACCAACCACCACTGCCATACACACACGGACACCACCACTGCCATGCACACACAGACACCACCACTGCCATGCACACACGGACACCACCACTGTCATGCACACACAGACACCACCACTGTCATGCACACACGGACACCACCACTGCCATACACACACGGACACCACCACTGCCATGCACACACAGACACCACCACTGCCATGCACACACAGACACCACCTCAGCCATGCACACACAGACACCACCACTGCCATGCACACACAGACACCACCACTGTCATGCACACACGGACACCACCACTGCCATACACACCACCACTGCCATGCACACACAGACACCACCACTGCCATGCACACACGGAAACCACCACTGCCATGCACACACGGAAACCACCACTGCCATGCACACACGGAAACCACCACTGCCATTCACACATGGACACCACCACTGTCATGCACACACGGACACCACCACTGCCATACACACACAGACACCACCACTGCCATACACACATGGACACCACCACTGCAATACACACACAGACACCACCACTGCCATGCACACACAGACACCACCACTGCCCTACACACACGGACACCACCACTGCCATACACACACGGACACCACCACTGCCATACACACACAGACACCACCACTGCCATGCACACATGGACACCACCACTGTCATGCACACACGGACACCACCACTGCCATACACACACGGACACCACCACTGCCATGCACACACGGATACCACCACTGTCATGCACACACGGACACCACCACTGCAATGCACACACAGACACCACCACTGCCATGCACACACAGACACCACCACTGCCATACACACACGGACACCACCACTGCCATACACACACGGACACCACCACTGCCATACACACACGGACACCACCACTGTCATGCACACACGGACACCACCACTGCCATACACACACGGACACCACCACTGCCATACACACACGGACACCACCACTGCCATACACACACGGACACCACCACTGCCATGCACACACGGACACCAAAAAAAAATGTAATGCAAAGCATTGCCATTTACAATGCCAGTAACTCAAACTTTAATGCTGCGAGACCTATTGCATTGCAAATGCTTGTTAATATGTGCCCTTAGGGCATATCTCAGTTGAATATATCTGAAATTTTCAGTAAATTACATTTTAAATTCGACCTGCAGCCTCTGGAAGTCTACTATGTCTTGACGCTTCCAGATGTCCCCCAGAGACTCTAGGCCCAGGAGTATCCATGCACGGAATCCTTTTAAATCTCGCACCTCCTTTAGAATGTCACTGTCCCACAGGGGGCTCCGTTACGTCAATCTGCAGTCCTAGCCCAAAAATGTGGTCACCTCTCGCCATAGTTTGAGAGTGTTTTGTGTGTGGGTTGGCAGTCTTCCGATAGATCCCTTTCTATATAAAGCCTCAAGGTACCCTCTCTGTACCATTGCCCATCGATTTACTCCATATGCCGGTTCCTCTCTGCCAACAAAGACCCAGTCATTTATCGTGACTAGCTGTGCCACCCAATAATATTTACGCATATCTGGGACTGTTATCACACCATCGTACCAGCCTCGCTGTAGCTTGCTGGGTGCTATTTGAGGGCTCCCTCTGTTCCATAACAGCTGCCGTAATTCCGCATCTATTCTTTGAACAAATCCCACTGGTATTCTGTAAGGAGTATTTAGTAACACATAGAGTAAGCGTGGGAATGCCATCATCTTAAAGATGCCCGCATGACTCATCAATGAGAGTGGCAATTTTCTCCAGTGCACCCCGTCACTCTGCAATCTGTGCAGTTAGGGAGTCAAATTCTCGTCCCTGAATTTGTGTTGTGTGTGCGAGATCATCACCCTCAAATATATAAATGTATCCTTGCTCAGGAGTGCACTCCCTGCGGTCGATAAAGTCGGCACATCTCCAGCCAGCACAAACATCAGGAACTTACTCCAGTTTATTTGGTCACCAGAGTAACTACCAAAAAGCTGAAACATGTGTAGGATTCGGTGTACCGTCGAGTTAGTCTGGTAGAATATGAGTATGTCATCCCTATGTAATGAAATTCTTTCTTCCCACTCCTCTCCTATCATTATGCCTCTTATTATCTGGTCGCTTCTAATTCATGCTGCCAGAGGCTTCAATGCAACTGCAAATAGCATAGGGGAGAGGGATTATCCCTGCCTAATACCCTTATTGAGCATCACCTGTCGGAACACTGTACCATTGACTTGTATTTTGGCCGTTGGGTTTGTGTATAACAGCTTAATCCATGCCTTTAACTTGGGGCCAAAGCACTCCAGCACTGCAAATAGATAATCCCATTCTATGCTAATGAAAGCCATGTGGGCGTCTATATTTAGTAGAGATATTGGTCTATAGGAAGAACAGTTCTCTGGGGGTTTACCCTGCTTTGGGGTGACCATTGTTGCTGATCTTTGGTCTTCCGGTAGACTGCCCTTCTTCAGTGATTCTTCAAACATACTTAGCATGTGTGGGGCGAACTGAAGTGGCCACTTCTTTATATAATTCCATAGGTATACCATTTGGCCCTAATACCTTTCTCGATTGGAGTGCTCCAATGGCCCCACAGATTTCCTCACTTGTAATATCCCTATCTAGTTCCTCCCTCTCATCTTGTGTGAGCATGGGGAGTTTTATCTCCTCTAGGAGTTCGACACAGTCTGCCATAGTGCGGGTTGTGGTAGATTGATATATCTGTTCATAATAGGATGCAACGGCTTTCGCTATACTTTCTCCCATCGCACAGAGTTCACCCTTCGGATTTTGGACCTCTAGTACCCAATTCCGCTCCCTGTCTTGTCTTTCCAGCCATGCCAGCAATTTCATAGCTTTATCACCAACATCGTATAACCTCCTCTGAGTGGCCCTGTTATATTCCCTGGCCTTACCCTCCGCCAGATCGCTCATCTCTTTTTGTTTAAGCTGTTTCTGATGACCGATTAGCAGGTCTGGGACTGTCAAATTCGAATTTGCAATCTCTAGTTGTAATTGTTCCTTTTCTAGCTCTTCATAGCGTATTTTCCTTTCTTTCTTTCTTTCTTCTACCCCCGTCAGGCTTGTGTAAAGCCTCGTATTATCATTTTATATGCCTCCCAGAGCACCTCTTGCGAGTCTATCGAACCCTGGTTATCCTGAAAGTATTGTTTTGTGCGTTCGCAGATTTTGTCTTGTACCTGCCTATTCTTGAACAGTCAAGGGTCTATGCGGGGCGGAAGAGTGTAATTTCTGATGGGCCCCCGTGGTGTGACCTCCACTGGTGAATGGTCAGAGAGGCCTCTTGCCCTATGTTTTGCCCCTCGGAAGCTACCAGTCCCAAAGGAGTGTGACAGTAAGTAGTCCAGTCGAGAATGTCCTTGAGGTGCAGCTTAGAAATATGTTTATTGTCTTGTCAATGGGTTGTTTGCCCGCCATAGATATAGCAATCCAATTGCTTCCACAAATGACTTTAGTGTGTCCCCTCCCGCTTCCCTATTTGTGTTTGATATTCTGTCTATGCTTGGATCCATCAGTGCATTCCAAATCCCACCCATTACAAAGATCCCATTTGGTAGTTTTAGGAGCAGAGCATTCAAATCTGGCAGTGTGGTAGAATGCATTTTAGGTGGCACGTACACCAAGCATAGGTTAAGAATCTTGCCTTCCCACATCCCTGTGAGTGCTACAACCTACATGATTGGTCCTACCATGTCTTTTGAGGAACCAGTGGCAATGTTGGTTTTGCTAAAATTCCCACCCTTTGGACCCTGATATGAACCCCACATGAGCCGATAGTTTGCAGTCAAATCTGTCAAGTGCTTTGCATGTGTTATCCTTTAAGTGTGTTTCTTGTAACAGGACTTCATCTGGGGCATGTCTTCGGATGTACTGCAATACCATTGTGCACTCAAATCAATACATAAACGAATTTCTCCGGTAGGCTTCTTAGCTATAACAATTGGAGCCAACCATTCTGTAGCCTCTACTGGTTCTATTATGTTATTATCAATTAATTTTTCAATCTCTTTTTGCACTTTACCTTGTTCTGCTAAGGGAATCCTTCTTACCTTTGCTATAATAGGTATAGCATTCTTTTTCAATTTTATGCAGTGCTTGTAGCCCTTTAAACATCCTAACTGTTCTTTAAACACATTGGAAAACTTTCCTGCAAACATCTCCGACAAGTTTTCCACCTGTTGTATCTGCACTTGAGGTGAAGCATTGGGATCAAGTGTTACTCCTAAATCTCGCTGATCTCTCCAACTGATCAAAGCATCACCAAAATTAGTCACATAAATTTTACCAGGAATGATGCGACTTCCCAACTCAAGAGTGGCCATAAAATATCCAAATATTTTAATAGGTTTTTTTCCATAACCTAAGGGTATTATGTCACTTTTGAAGAGTTTGACACTATCTCCAAAAGTCTTGCGTAATAATTCTTGGTCAATCATGGTGATTTGGGAACACGAATCAAACTTAAACTCAATCATGGCATGATCAACTTTTACCAAGTGTGAGGGATGTTCCAAAGGACCACTATTGACTTGGAAAGTCACAGTTTTCACCTGAGGTTGAGACCATCTTTTATATACATTATCTCTCTTACTACTTTTAGTCCTACAACACTTTGAGAAATGACCTCTTCTACCACAGTTGTTGCAGATTGACTTCAAAGCAAGGCAATTCGGTGAGTTAGCTAAATGCCCATTATTTCCGCATCTAAAACAAGAAAATTTACTAGAAACATTAAAGTTTGGATTGTAATTATTCGTTCCATTTTCATTGTTTTCTCCAGACGATTTTTCTTCTTTCTTTACTTGACACACAACTTCCTCAACTTTAGGTTCGCCTTTCTTCTCAGGTTCGTTCATCTTTTCTTTTTCCTCTTTTAACTCATCTACACATTTCGTCATGTGCTCGACTTGTTTTGCTATAACAAGAACTTCATCTAATGGTGGTTCATCTTTTAGCCAAAGTTCTTTTCGAATACTGTCATGAGCACATTTCAATACAAATTGGTCCCTTATTCTCTCATCCAAAGTCTGTCCAAATTTGCACGATGAGGCCAACTTTCTTAGAGCAGAAACATATTCCTCAACTGATTCGTCTTTCTTTTGTCCTCTTAAGCCGAAATGATATCTCTCCATTATCGTGCTTAATCTAGGAAGATAATGCCGATCTAATTGTTCAATTGCTATTTCGTATTCGTTCAAATTTCTTTGTTCAGACGCAGTAAGTTCAGGTAAATGTTCTAAAACATCTTGTCCTTCTCCTCCCAGACAGTGTAATAGTAACGAATGTTTCCTTTCTGCACTTAAGTTTGTGCCACATACTCTTGCATAATTCGCAAAAATCTTTTTCCATTTTTGCCATTTTACATTTGGCTCACCTGGACTTATTAAGAAAAATGCAGGTTGTGTTACATTCTGCATTTTTTTTATATGATGTTCCTTTTTTAACTTAAGAGAAAAAAAATTGCAGTTTTCTTTTTTTAATTTCAATTTTAATGTTCCTTGTAGTAGTAGATAGGATGTTAATAGCAGTGCTATTTAGAAGGAAAAATAATTAAAGGGAATGTCTTTTGTTTAAGGTTAATTTTTTAATTTTTTATGTATTGTTGATGTCACAGTTCAATATTTCTCAAGGAGCGCTCTCAATGTTCTTTTGATGAGAATTTTGCCCTTGTAAAGACTCTAGTATACCTCACAATGCCCTCTTTCTCTAAGAGAAGTACCAAGTTCTGCCTCACAGCAGTATTCAGTCTTTTAGAATCATCAAGCGTCACAATGCCCTTTGTTTATAAGACGCGCATTTTCCCTTCATCCCAGCAGTGTGCGTCAAACTTCCTTCAAAGCGAGGCTTAGCTTTTTCAAAGCGAGGCTAAGTCTACTTCCTCTATGACGCGCAAGTGTGGAGTCAATGACACGCAAGCGCAGCGTCATTGAAACGCACAACCATGTTGTTTTGTGAAAAGCGCGAGGGGATGAACAGTGAGCGCGAACGAATGCGCAAGTTACGAATAGGAGCACGCGACTTTAATTTTATCATTCCCTTCTTTCTTTTAAAAAAAAAAAATAAAAATTCAAGTCCCTTCCTTCTAACTATCCTCCCGCTGTACTCCTCACCGCATAAACTTTTCTTCCAAAACGGTGATGGTTCTCTTGATCGGCCGCTGGGAAGGCTACGCTTCCTTCAATTTTTGTTCAGCCGCTGGAGAGGTGTCAGGGACGGCCGCGTGTCGAGGCAGAGAGGTAGGATCGTCGCCAGTGTAAAATAGTTAATTATTGTAATAAATGAAGATAGATGTCAAGATGTAGGTTCAGGAGTCATTTAATCGCCTCATCCACGAACAGCCAAAGTATAACTGACAAAACCAATCATTGACCATTCTAAGAATGATCAGACAAGAGGAATCTACATTCTATGAGGAAGCAAGTGTTAGTGAGAAAAGTAAGACATCACACCTTGCTTTTGGTTTATCCATTCCCAGAGGGGGAGGGGGGGTTGTAGTTTGTCTGGTCTTTGTGCCCTTTCAGTAGGCCTTCTTTGTTTTAGCCACTTTGTTGCTTCCAAATCGGCGCTCTCCTGCCGTCATGGCCCATCACTACCACTTTCTTCACTCTCTGTATCTTGCCGTCCCGCCTCTCCAGTCAGCTGCATAGCACCCGCAAGGTCTTATTTTATTGTGCTCTTCGCCGCCTTCCACTCCAGTGCTTTCCACTGCAGGTCGCTTCCAAGTTGCCAGCTGACATATCTACGCAGCGGACAATTTGCTTATTCTCCCTTCGCCCATTGTTAGGGTTCCCGCGCTCTGCTCGATGGCCGTCCGGAAAGAGGAGGGGGGCCCTTCCCACCCGGCCCCAGGCCCTTCTACTTCACGCCTCTGCTTTCTGCTTCAGGAGCATCTGCCTCACCGTGCTAATTTAGCCTGGAGCTGTAGTTCGTTGTTCCACCTAGTTTGCCCAAATCAATCAGTGTCTCTGAAAAGAACGTCCTCAGATCTTTTACGCTTTGCATGCAGTCCAATTTTACGGATATTGACAGGATTTTAGGGGCGGGGATTAGTGGATCGGCCCGAGAGAGCCCTCCTAATTGCAGCCATTTTCCTTCACGGTAAGCCATGCCCCTTGTAAAACACATTTTCTTTTTTTATAAACAGATTTTATTGTGTCAAGTGTCAAATACAATGCAGAGCTCTGTAACTTAGAAGCTATCTGCTACAGTCTAAAATACAAGAAGTGGCAGCCTTAGCCAAGATGGCGGGCTGTGAGGACGCTCTTGCCGTGAGCTCCCGAGCCCCTGGAAACCCTGCACCGTTTTCCACCGCTGATCTCCCCCGGATCGAGCGGAAAACACGCCCAGTGCACCCCGCGGGTGTGTGGAGCAGTCCGCAGTCCCCAATTTCCCTGTTACGGCGGCAGTGCCGCGCTGGGGCCGGCCCGCGGCGAGAACAGTCTGAAGAACCGCCGGGAAGCCGGAGGCCCACCGACCACGGACCTCCGGGGATCCAGAGAGGAGGCCTAGGAGCACGAGGAGGACTAGCAGCTTGCAGGTGCTCCGGCGGAGAGATCCCGACGTGGTCTAGACGCGGCCATCCCCTGCGGAGCGGAGCCGAGTTAGCGGAGAACCGAAAGGCGGGGCCGACCGGAAGCAGCTACGCAAACCCAGGGATCAGGTAGGCCGCGAGGCCTACGCCGCTGGGCCCGGCCTCGGGCCCCGCCCTGCGACACTGCTGGGTGCTTCCAGAATATCAACCGCCTAGAGACACCCTCGCTGCCTATGGGGCCTGACCCCTCCTCGGCCCTTGCCACAGAACGATCTACTTGGCCGACCTAGGCACAGTCGTAATCGAGCGGGCTTGGACTCCGGCTACCGAACTGAAATAGGCCCCGCGTCATCCCACCTTCTCCACGTGGAACCTTGGCTGGCCTGGGTAGCGGCGGATAATTACAGCGAGCCCCGGGAGAAGCGAACTATCCATAGCCGCGACCTAGACGGGGTCGCTGGCGGTGGTGTGGAGCGACGACCGGAGAGGGAGCCGTCCTGTGACGCCTCTCCCTGTAACGGAAGATCTCGTCTTCGACCCAGGCCGAAGAGGAGCAGCACACGTTCATCCCAAGAGACGAGGCTGCGCCACAACCGCGCTGATCCTCAGAAGCGGAGTGCCACCTTGGGCGGGGGCGGATCGGTCACAACGGCCCTGCGAGGCAGCCATCGCTCCGGGCACTAGGAGGTGCCCAGCAGTGCTCCAGTTCGACATCGGTGCTCCGGAGGCCGGAGATTCCGCGGGTGGTGGGGGTTGCCGCCCTGTGACGGACAACTACACGGGCCCTGGCCCCTTCCTCGCCATAGCACGTGGGCCTCGGTGACTCCCCCAACCCCGCGATGTCGAATGCAAGAGGGTCGAGAAAAGGAGACCGGACCTTGCCAGAAATGTTGGGCAGAGGCGCCCCGAGACAAGACAGGAACCAGCCGGCCCTGAGCCCCCCGATCAGCTCTCTGGGTGCGGAAGGCGGGGAACCTCCGGTGACTAGGTCTTTTCTGGAGTCGCTGTTCAGTTCTCTGAGGGAAGACTTTCAAGCCCTAAAACAGGAGGTGGCCGGAGAGGTCCGAGAGGTTCGAAGAGAGGTTGACTCCCTGGGGGAGAGAGTGAACACGGTGGAGGCGGCTGGCCACTCCAGAGATGAGGAAATCACACATTTACAACAGGAGGTCCTGAGACTACGCGATCAACAGATCGACCTACAGGCCCATGCCGAGGACCTTGAAAACAGATCAAGGCGCAACAACATCCGGGTCCGAGGTGTTCTGTCCAGTGAGGAGGGTGAGGATGTGGCCGCCTACCTGGGGGCCCTGTTCCGTGACATCCTGGGAGAATCTGAAGACTTCCCGATTCGAATCGACAGGGAACATAGAGTGGGTCGAGCCCGAAGGACCTCAGGACCTCAGCACCTCCTCCAGACATTTTAGCTTTCCTGCCGGACTTCCCTCTGAAGGAGCGGATTCTCCGTGAGGCCAGGCGACAGCAGCCATTGAGTTTCCGAGACCACCAAGTTGCTCTGTATCAGGACTTGTCCGCAATAACGTTGCAGAAACGGAAAGCCTTTAAAATTGCTACGGATTTTTTGAGGGAACATGGCACACAGTACTCATGGGGTCATCCCTTTCGACTCATCTTTCACTGGAATGGGGCTCTGCACCAGCTCCGATCCCTCCAGGACGTCTGCGGAGTACTGGGAATCACAGCAACGGACACAGACACTCCAGCGCCTCGTCGTAGGTGAAGCACACGAGACGGCTGGCTGCTGGCCGGGGGACGGCGATCCCCACCGCCGCCCACAAGACCTGACTCGCCTACAATTCGAGCGGAAATGACCAGCACCATACAGGAGTCCTCCAGAACCACGGCGGCTGGTGATGTAGCCTTGACGGCTTGAACATGCTCCGGGGGGAGATCGCAGTAGCCTTATCTTCATTGCAGGTACAGGGGTTCCGGGGATGGGGAGAGCATTGGAGGTTGTGGCTGGACGTCCACTTGATTGACTTTCCACGGCCTTGTCCGTTACGGACCGGACTGGGACAATGGAGTGCTATGCATGGTTGGGGATGAGGGGGGTGGGCGAGGGAGTTGGCAGGGGAAGTTTGCGGTTTGGGGAATTCGCTGGGCGACGGGGGGAGGGGGGTGGAGTTGGGCTCTGGGGAGGGGTTTTTTGCAGTTGGGGGGGGATACAGGGACTGTACTGTGCTATGATGTAATTTGCTCTCGCTGCATGCTGTGGCTGCGTTCTGTTGCCTTTGAGTTTAGCCCTGCAGGCTGTGCTCGACTTGCTGAGCGCTCCTGGGACTCCCCTCCCTGATGGCCCTTAAGATTGTCACCTTGAATGTGAAGGGGCTGAATAATCCGGTCAAACGGAAAGCTGTACTGTCCCTCCTTGAAGACACGCAGGCAGACATTTGTCTTCTGCAGGAAACCCACCTTTTAGCTAAAGACTGCCACAGATTGCGTTCCCCAAAGTTCCCCACACAGCTTTTCTCTTCCTGCACTTCCAAAACAGCGGGGGTGGCGATCATGGTGTCTAGAAAGTTCAAGGGGGAGATACTACAAAAGGTAGCAGAACAAAAGGGGAGGCTGCTAGCTTATAGAGTCAAGGTGGGAGGTCTGGTGTTCACTGTAGGCTCGATATATAGCCCCAACGACCATCAGGAACAGTTTTTGACCAGGGCACTGGAAGACGTGACAACCACCCCTGACAGACACATTGTTATGGGAGGGGACCTGAACATGGTCTTTGACGCGTCTCTAGACAGGTCAGTGCAAAGACGCCTGCAATCAGGGGAACTCTCGCGCTCGTTTAGGTCCCGCCTGGACGATCTCGACCTACATGATATGTGGCGCCGCTTCCACCCTGCGACCCATGCCTACTCATACTACTCTCACGCCCACAAATCCTATGCGAGACTGGACCATCTCCTAGTGACGGGTCCGATGTGTGAGCTGGCCTCGGCCGCTGACATAGGAGTCCTGTCTCTCTCCGATCATGCCCCGGTGGAAGGCACCTTTCAACTACCCCCTGTGTCTCCCTCACGAGGGGTCTGGCGTCTCAGGGATACTCTGCTGCACAGACAAACAGTAGTAAAACATATCAGCGAGTCAATCGAGGAATACAAGCGCCACAACCATAATGATGACACCACCCGCGCGACACAATGGGCCGCCTTGAAGGCGGTGCTCCGCCGCGAGTTTATTGCAGTCTCCTCAGCGGAGAATAGAGACCGACAGCTAAAAAAGACGAACTTACGCGCCAGGTTAGGGAGCTGGAACAGGTGCATCAGCGGACAGGGGCCCCTCGAGTCTGGAGGCAACTTAAAGCCGCCAGGAAGCTCCTGTCCGCGCTCGACATGGACAGGGCGGAATACGCGGTATTACGCCTGAAGCACAAATACTACACTGGTGGAGACCGGTGTGGCCGACTCCTTGCGCATAAGCTCCGCATACAACACCAGCAGCACCGGGTGAAAGAACTGACGATTCCTGACGGAGGGACGGTCACAGAAGATGACCAGATTGCGGAGGGCTTTCGTGGATATTACGCCGATCTCTACGCAGGTGTCCCCCCTTTCACTGCAAGCCGAGACTGCTTATCTGGAGTCGGTAACTCTCCCCTCCCTCACGCCAGATCAGGCCCAGTATCTTGAACGGGAGATCCGAATTGAGGAGGTGGTCACGGCCATTTCCCGACTTAAACACGGGAAAGCCCCGGGACCCGATGGCTTTATACCTCTCTTCTACAAGACTTTCTGCCACGACCTGGCACCACTACTGACGCGCCTGTTTAACTCGTTCTCTGAAGCGGGTGCTATCCCTCCGGAGTTCCTCCAGGCGACAGTGTCAGTGATCCCTAAACCGGGCAAGGACCGGACCGAGTGCGGCTCCTACCGCCCGATCTCGCTCCTGAATGTGGATTTGAAGATATACACCAGTATCCTTGCGGCGCGTCTAGCACTCCACCTACCGGGTATGGTTGACCCAGATCAGGCCGGGTTTGTCCCAGGCAGGCAGACAGTTGATAATACTAAACGAGTGACCCACATACTGGAGAAGGCCTCACTGATCCCGGGGGAACGTATGCTCCTCTCTATAGACGCAGAGAAGGCGTTCGATAGAGTGCACTGGCCCTACCTAGAGAAAGTGTTGTGTAAACTGGGCATAGGGGAGAAGTTTAGACACTTGATCTTCAACTGCTATAGATTCCCATCCACAGTAGTGAGAGTGAACGGTTGCAGCTCCCGGAAATTCACGATCGAGAGGGGCACCAGGCAAGGGTGCCCGTTATCACCACTACTCTTTGCCCTTTATATGGAGCCGTTTGCTCAGAGGGTTCGCCAGAACCCTGATGGCCAGAACCCTGATGTGACGGGCGTCCGCATGGGGGAGTTTGTCCACACCCTTAGTCTCTACGCGGACGACGTGATCTTGACACTAGATGATCCTAGGAGGTCGCTGCCTGCTTGTATTGATGAGCTGGAAACCTTTACGGCTGTGGCAGGTTTTAAGGTGAACTTTGGGAAATCGGCAGCCCTCGACATCTCGCTGTCTGACACCACTAGAGCTGACTTACAGAGGCTTTTCCCTCTGAGCTGGTCTAAGGACCAAGTACCCTACCTGGGAATTCTTTTAGCGCCCTCTCTTCCTGCCATGGTCACAGCCAACTACACAGCCTTCAGCAGGAAAATTAAGGAGGAACTGGCCCGCTGGGACAAAGGCACACTGTCATTATTGGGCAGAATAGCTGCGGTGATAATGACCCTTCTACCGCAGGTCCTGTATCTCTTTCGGGCCCTTCCGTTGCAACCCCCTACTGGATGGCTCAGACAGACCCAGTCTGATATCGCACGCTTTGTATGGCAAGGCCGTAAACCCAGGCTCAAACGTACCTTATCCACGCTGGCGCCTGAGTACGGAGGACTGGGCATACCGGACCTGCACAAATATTTCCAAGCCGCACAACTACGTTACCTGGTAGAGTGGAGTCGATGGGAATCTGATAAACACTGGTTGTTTCAGGATCAGGCAGTGGCGGGCAGGACACTGCAGGAAGTACCCTTCCTACGCAGAGTCCATCGTCCTCCCAACCTTTATGCGTCTTTCGTCACGCGGGTTCCGCTCCAAATTTGGGATTCCGTGTCTTCCAAACATGAACTTTCCACCTTTCCTTCCCCGTTCACGCCACTGATCGGGAACCCGGACTTTAGCCCTGGTATGGAACCTGGAGCCTTCGAGCTCTGGCGAGCGGCCCGGTGTTCTGCCCTATTCCATATGTACGGCCCGGAGGGTATTGTTTCCTTCCAGGACTTTCGGCAGGACTTCGCCCTACCCGAGACAGAGCGCATGCGATACATGCAGGCTCGTCACTGGGCGCTCCAGCCGCAGGTACGCACCTTGGCGGACCGGAAGCTCACGCCTTATGAAAGATGGCTCGTTACACGCTCCTCAGACGCCAAGCTTATCTCGGATCTCTACAAGTTCTTGCAGCCCCCCCCCCCTTTCACATCTACAATCCCGGACGGTAACGCTGGGAACGGGAGTTAGGAAGATCACTGAGCCACACTGATTGGGACCACATTTCCTACCGGGCACGACACTCTGCTTACCACACTGGACTCACAGAAACATTCACCAAAATATCCACTTACTGGTATTGTACCCCCGAGAAACTCCATGAAATGAACCACACCATTCCCCGGACCTGTTGGCGAGACTGTGGACAGAATGGCACACTCACTCATATACTATGGGAATGCCCCCTACTGACTCCCTACTGGGATGAAGTGTTGAATGAGATAGACCGATGCTTTGAGATTGAATTACCCCGCTTCCCTGCCTATGTTCTGCTGGGTTTGCCGAACGGCTTGATATACCCCCTAAAATCTAAGAAGGGTAGGCAGATAGCGATTGCCTTGGGCTCGGCGATTCAGAACATACTCATTCACTGGCGCACTACTACGCTCCCTACTGTTGTTGGTTGGCTACATAGATTGTGGCATGTCCTAGGCATGGAGAAGATGTCCCTGGTGGTGGCGGGGGATGTAGACACATTCGAAGAGCTGTGGTTGCCATTCCATACGTTGTTACAGTCCGAGTTCCGGGAAATTACTTGTCCTAGATACCTCAGATTGCTGCGGCTGACGTCCCAGTCGGCCCCGTCCACCTGAACTGCCTGATATGATAATTGGGAGGAGGGATGGTTGGCCACGCTGCTGCGGGGGAAAGGGAGACAGATCGTTAGCACAGTACAGGGGGTGGGGGGAGGGACTCGGGAGGGACGGGAGGAGGGTAGTTGGTTGGGAGGGTGTTGTTTTTCTTATTAGTTTGCCCCACCCGCAGATGCATTCGCCCTGAAGACCTGGAGCAGGATGTGCCCAACACACTGTATGAGCGGGCTGCACATATATAACAAACTGTTTGCATTATCTAACGCGGGGCACCTGTGGTTCTTTGTTTGTATTGTTTCCTTTTTCTCTCAATGCTGCAATAAAATGCTTTAAACCTAAAATACAAGAAGTTAGCATTGACATTTAAAATATACCTTTTAGAAAATAAACAATACAACTTAAACAATATAACTCTGCCCCCATTGCACCATTTCAGCACAGCATCTCAAGTGCCAACTCCAGTACATCAATAAAAGTTACCACATACTCACTGGTCCCTTACACCGGAGTCCAGTCCAGCGTAGTCATCCCAGGATCGTAGCATCTCCAGAGGAAATGGGCTCCAGGTATATGCCTCGATAGTCTGACCATCGCTTCTAGATCTTTGGATGTTTTTGCGGGCAACCCCGTGCCTTAAGTATAGGAATCTCCAATCCCATGCGAAAATCAAGACCATTATTCCATGCTGACAAGGAGGGCGGGGTCTCTGCCTTCCACTTATGTGCAATATCTCGTTTAGCAAGTGTAAGACCCAATAGCATTAGATGACGTTTATAAATATCTCCTTTCATTATATGTAAAAGTACCAGTTTAGGCGAGAAGGGGAGCTCCCACGCCAGCACCTCCGCAACACAGGCCAAAACACCCCGCCAGAAATTTGTGAGTGCTGCACACTGCCACACCGTGTGAATCATAGTTCCCTCTTCCTGACCTCAACTTAAACAAAGTGGAGATGCCGCAAGGCCTGCCCTCCATAGCCTGACACTTGTATAATATACCTGGTGTATGTAATTAAATTGAATTAGCCTGAGTCGCAACGCAATCGCGGCCTCCTGAGGGGAAGCCAACGCCTCCATCCAATCATCCCCATCCAATGGGCCGAGGTCTCCTTCGGATGCCTCTCTAAGTTTATTTAGTGTGCTGGGACAATTTGTAACTAGGGACTGATAGATTTTGGAGATTTTGTGATCTTGCAGATCTCCCATATTTTTTTTTGAAACATTTTTTATTGCAGAACCAAATGCACAGTACATCATTCAATGTGGGATCTGTTTGCGCAGATTCATCGCCCCCTGATCTCTGCCCACCGGCATATACACAGCCTTTCAGCCCACATCCCGAAGGCCGGGCGGCATCATTTGTTTCCGTGGTGCATCTTTACATTGTCTATCAATTATGATCACTGTATGAGGCAATCCGCTGTCTGCTTTTCAAGTTTCCTCCCCTTCCCCCTCTACCACTGATCAATTTTCGTCCAGTTTCGTCCAGTTATATCAGGTAAACAATCCCTCCCTCTTCCCCCCCAAGTGTCATCGCCTGCGCCTATCACTGAGACATAATACCATGTGGTGGTGGACTGAAGCATCTTACTATTTATTGGGTGTGTGTGTCTGGTGAGGGTACCAGCACCGTGGCAGCCCCAGTTAGGCCCTCTGGTTCCCCTGGCTCCTCCTCTTCCTCCCTCTCCACTGAGCTATCCCTTAGTGCCTGCACTAACATCTCCCATGCCATCGCTGCCTCCTGGGCCCGCTCATCTGATCTGCAACGGGCCAGTTGATATCTGACCGTGCTCTCGCCCGCCGCCAATTTTAGTAATTTGTTCAGCCATCTCCGATGTGTCGGGCCCATTTTTGATTTCCATCCCTTGGTCAATTCCCTCTTAGCTAAGAGTAGGCCCATGTCAATGAATTTGCTCGATAGTTTATTTTTGGGCGTGTGTGGGAACCAGTGTAGTATACTGACCGCCTTATCGTACTGCAAGTCCCTATCCGCCACTTCATTTAGTGTGTTGCCTATTTCTCTCCAATAAGTCTGTAAGTGAGGGCAGTCCCGCAGAATATGCACTAGGTCCGCTCCTATCTTATTACATATGGGGCACGCCGCGCCCTCAACTCCAAAGTATTTCGCAATTTTGCTCGGGGTGAGGTAGGCCCTGTGAATAATGTAGAAGTGAATCAATTGGAAACGCGCATTTCTAGTGCTCCTTCTCGCCCTCCGCACTAGTTGGGACCACGTGGTGTCTGGGATTTCCATCTGCAGGTCTGTTTCCCATTTGGCCTTCAGTGTCGTCAGAGGTTGTAGAGTCTCGCTCAGCATCCTTGAGTAGAGGCACGTCACTGCCTTAAAGGTGCCCGCCGCCACCATAGTATACTGGCAAGCCAGGGTTGTCGTTGGTTCAATCAGCCCCTCTCCCCAATGCGCCTGAATGGCCCTCACCACCGCCGCGTGCAGCAAGTAATCCCCCCTCGGGAGGTCGTAGCGCTCCTGCAGGGTCTGATACGGGGTCATTACGCCGTCATCGTATAGATCCCCCACCAACTGCAATCCTGCGTCCTCCCATAACTGTAGTCTCGACCAATCTCCGCCATGTGGGAGTGCTGTCACCATGCCCAGAGGGACTTCGGGCGCATACGGGTGCCTGACTCCCGCTCTTTTTTGCGAGCGGTTCCAGCATAATCGGAACGTCCGTTCCTCTTGGGACAGATCTCGGAGCACTAATCGTTGCTGCAGGGCAATGTAAGCCAGCACATGATGAGGGGTGCCGTTATTCCTCTCCTGATCTGGCCCGCGGTAAACTTTCGCAATTTCTTGCGTAAAAATCTGTAGTTGGGCAGCCAGATAATAGAGCTCGAAATCTGGGACCGCCAGGCCACCCTCGTCTTTTGGGCGGGTCAGCGTCGCTAACGCAATTCTGCGTCTTCCCTTTCCCCATAAGAAGGACGTAATTGTCGATCTCACCTGCCGGAAAATCGCCCCAGGTACCCAAATGGGGAGAGTCCTGAAGTAGTACAACAATCGCGGCAGGGCTATCATTTTCAGAAGAGAAATACGACCCGCCACCGACAGAGGCAGGGTAGCCCAAAAGGACATGCTGCTCCGTAGAGCGCGGATACAGCGACCTATATTACCGTCCAGCATGTCCGCGGTGTATATGAACCCCCAGGTAGGTCAGGCAACTAGGTTCCCATCTAAGCAGTGGGCGGGTCGGGGGCTGCTCCTCGTCCTTTCGCAGGGGGAAGAGACTGGTTTTAGGCCAATTAACTCTTAGGCCTGACAAGTCGCCAAACCGCGCCAACAGTCTCTCTGCGCCTTCTACAGCTCCCTCGGCATCCTCCAAGAAAAGGAGAATGTCATCTGCGTATAGTGAGATAAAGTGCTGGGCCCCTCTGAATTCCAATCCTTTATAATAGTCACCTCGCCTAGCCATTGCTGCTAAAGGTTCCACCGCTAGCGCAAACAGCAGGGGAGAGAGTGCACATCCCTGTCTGGTGCCCCGCCTCACTTCGTACTGGCACGACACTAGAGTTCCGACCTTCACCCTAGCCCGCGCTGATGAGTATAATACTTTTGTCCAGGTAATGTAGCCCTCCCCTAGACCAAAACTCCGCATCACTCTATATAAGTTCTCCCATTCCAAACTATCGAAGGCTTTCTCTATGTCGACAGCCAGTACTAGGGGAGCCCTTGCTTCCGGAGGCGGGTCACCTACCAGTCTGAGCAACCGTCGGATGTTGTGCGTTGTGTTACGGGTGGGTATAAATCTGGATTGGTCCTTGTGGACCAGTTCTTGCATGTGGGACAGTAACCTGGAAGCCAGCACCGTGCTCAGAATCTTGTAATCTGTCGTCAGCATTGACAATGGACGATAGGATGCCGGGTCGGTGCTCTCCCTCCGTGGTTTTAGTAGGGGGATCATTATAGCTTCACACATAGATTGGGGGAGTCGGCCCTTACCCTTGGCTTCATGTACATTATTTGGAGCTTTGGGGCTAATTGGTCGAGGTATCGCCCGTAAAACTCAACAGGCAGTCCATCTATACCTGGGGTTTTGTTACGCGCCATCCGCTTTACTGCTCCCCTTATTTCCGCCAGCTCTATTTGGCTACCTAGGGCTTCTGCCTATTCTTGTTCCAGCCGCGGTAACTGCAGCTCGCCTAAAACAGCGTCTATCGCCTCCCCCTGGTCCCCCAGCGCACTCTTATATAATTCCTCATAATACGACCTGAAGCTGTCTAGAATATCCGGTTGTGTAATGCAGATGCGACCCCCCTCTCCGGCTAAGGCCAGTATCGGGTGATTGTTCCTAGTGGAGTTCGCTAATCAAGCTAGGAGTGTTCCAGTTTTATCCCCCTCAGCATGTGACTTCGTTAGGTACGTTCTATAATCAAAACTACGAAGGCGCACCACCTCCACTGCTACAGCTTCCCGCGCCTCGCAGACCCTCTCCTGAAAGTCGGGCCGGGTAGGGCTCGCTAGTTCAGCTTCCCTCAGCTTGCGCTCGGCTTTTTCTAAGTCATCTAGCAGAGTCCTGCGTGCCCCCGCATGTTTCCCTATGCAGTGCCCTCTCACTACAGTTTTGAAGGCGTCCCACTCCACTGCTCTGGTAGAAGCGGAGCCCTCATTCTCTGCGAAATATTGTGAGATCCTCTCTCCCAGCGCCTCTCGGAAAGGTGGATCATCTAGCGTGTCCGGACGTAGCCGCCACGTCGGAATCCGTGATATTTCAGTCATCCAATCTAATGTCAGGAGTAGAGGATTATGATCGGATATTGTGCGCGCTAGATACTCAGTTCGGGCCACCGCAGAGAGCACCGACTGGGAGACCAGGAAGGTTTCAAGGCGGACATGGAGGTCGTGTAGGCCGGAGTAAAATGAGTAATCCCGCTCCGCCGGGTGTTGTGTGCGCCAAGCGTCTATCAGTTCCCACTTTCCCTGCCATTCTGATCTGCATTTTGCATTTTGCCAGCCTGTGTATTGGGGATGTATGCAGTGGTGGATGTGATCTATCTAGCACAGTATCTGCTATAGAATTAAAGTCCCTCCCCCCATCAGGACCAGCCCTGTGAAATAACTAGCCAGTTCCCCGGAGAGCTTTGTAAAGAAGGTAGCTTGGTCTACATTAGGTGCGTAGATACTACTGAGTACGATGTGCCGACCCCTGAGTTTGCCCTCAACTGCCACAAATCTTCCCTCAGGGTCTACTATGTGCCTGGTTACCTGAAAAGGAGTACCCGCTCTTATCCATATTAGCACCCCTCTAGCAAAGGCGGAGTATGTAGTATTGTAAAGGTGCCCCCTCCACCTACGCTGTAGCGCTGTTCCCTCTTTCTTCGTCAGGTGAGGTTCCTGCAGAAACGCTATATGTACCCCTCTTCGGACCAGATAGGCATGAATCTTGTGTCTCCTCGCCATAGTATGCAGTCCCCTCACATTCCAAGACACACATTTTATCGATCCTGCATTAGCCATTGTCCCACAGTGTTCGGTTCAGTTCAATTATGCTTTGTCTCCAGGCACTAGGCATGACACTGTACCCGCCCCCCAAAACTTTCCCTTCCCCCCCTCCTGTCACTGCGCCCTGAGTCACTCCAACTTCTCTAGGCCCCCCCCCCAGAACAGGACCTAACTTCAAAAGAGTTGCTCCCATCTGCACTGCGGAGGTCCTAAGTCACGGTCGTAACCGTGAGTGCCTTAAGGGCAGTCGGGGTGTGGTCTAGGTCCAAAGGTAGAGGCAGCTGCCCTCCCCGCCCCCATTTGGTAGCAGCGGACTGACATCCCGATAGTAGTCCCCCCACCGTAGTACCTTACAGTTCGTGGATCCTTCCCGCTGCAGGAATGTCCCCCTATCGCTTGGTGCTTATCAAATGTTCAGGATCTCCTCTGATGTTTGTGGTGTCCCCAGCGGGCCCTTGGTGCTGCGTGTCTCGGAGGTCTCTGACTCCCACCCCGTGTCTTTAGTCTCCGAATTCGAGCCTCGGCGCGATGGGGAGGCGCTCGATCCCAACAATACTACTACTGCCTGTAGCACAGCCTGCCGCTCCGCCTCCGTCCGGGACATCAATGGTTTCTTCGATCCCTGTTGCCGCCAGCGCAATCTCTGTGATTTCCGCGGTTGCGTCCCTGTTCTCCCTCTCTCCTCTTGGACCCTGGCACCGTCCATGCCCGCTTTATACATTTCCCACCAATCCCAGGCATCCGCCGACGTGGGGAAGAAATGTGTATTGTCGTCTAGGACAACTCTTAGTTTGGCTGGGAAGAGCAGGGAGTATCGGATGCCCTCTGTTCGCAGTTTGCGTTTGATGGACAAAAAGGAGGCCCGCAGTTTCTGCGTCTCAAACGTGTAGTCCGGGAATAGGGTCACTTTACTGTTCGCTACTTGAAACGGTCCCGCATCGCGGGCCCTCTGAAGCAGTAGGTCTCTGTCCTTGTAATGCAGTAGTTTGGCCACCACTGGTCTTGGGGGTAGACCAGGCTTGGGGGGTCCTGCCGGGACACGATGAGCTCGCTCCAGGGTAAAGAATGGCGATAGGCTTTCCGGCGCCACCGTGGTCTTCAGCCAATTATCCAAATACCCAATCATATCCTCCGCCTCTGTTTTTTCCGTCAGACCTACTATCCGAACGTTACTGCGCCGGCTTATATTTTCGGCATCCTCGCTTTTCCAGCGTCTGTATTCTACTCAGGGCGTCCGTAAGCCTGGCTTCCATGTTTTTATGGGCTGGGGCTAACACCTCCATAGTGTCTTCTACTTCCTTGACCCTATCCTTGAGTTTGTCGTGGTCTGCCCTCAGGAGTCCCAATCCCGATACCACCTGCGCAATATCGTGTTGCAAAGCATCTCTAGTTGCCGCAATAGCCTCCAGGATGCGGTCCTGAAGCTGCTGCAGGTCTGAGGGACACGCAGGGCCGCCCTCCGATGACTCCGGGGTCGCAGCTCCCTCAGTTTTACCTTTAGTTTTCCCCATGGTGGAAGGTCGGGTCGCGCACCAGTATCCGTGATCTGAAGAGTCGTCCTTCCAGGCTCAATATCGTGTGTGACGGCCACCTCAGTGCACCAGCGCCGCTGCTAGTCTCCCACCAGGGGGGTCGTGTTCAGTTTCGTCTTCAGGCGGGGTTCCACAGGCACCCCACCGCACTCAATCCACGTCTTTGTCGTTCTTGTGGCCGATTTGGCTGCAGCTCCTTCGGGATTGAGTAGTTCGCTCACGGACTCCCATGGGCCTACGACCTCGGTCGTCAATGATAGGGAAAGGGTTCCGGGGCGCAGGCTTTGCGCCATGCGTGTCTTGATCTCGCTCCTTGGCGGGGTCTCCTCAACGATCCGGTCCGTTCCGCCCCAGGGCCATCCAGTGGATCAAAGGCCACTCCGCCGTCCTCGCTCTGCGTCCGCCCTACGCCCTCAAGGCCCTGCCGCTTGGGGTCCCAGATTTCTGCACTGCCTCCAAGCACGGATGAAGGTCCGCCGGTCGTCGTTGGAGACCCAGGCATCAATCCCCTCCAACTAGGTTATAGTGCAGGGCCCACTCGAGAGCGTCCACCAGCCAGGTTTTGCTGCTCCTTTCCATGAGGTTCGGGTGCGGGCCCCCCACGGTCAGTCCTCCCAACAGGGCGGCCGCAGGTCTCCAGATGCCTCTCAGGACCCCCTGTCGGCCCAAGATAAAGCTGCTCGATGGGGCAAGCAGCACCCCTTGTTTCCTGGGTCCCCTGTGGCCCCGGGCCGGCCCCCCCCCACCTTCACGCTCGGTGGTGGAAGCCACCGGAAGCTCTCAGCGGCTGGGTTCAGTGAGCAGTCGTCTCCTCGGTCATGGAGAGGGCCGGGCGCCGCGGTGTCTCCTGAATGTCTCTCGCAGCCGCTCACACCCCTCAGTCACACAGGGACAAGCAGCGCTCCTGTCGCACTCTCGCGGGCTAGGGGCCAGCCGGGCAGCTGCTGAATCTGCACCTCAGGAGCTCTCCGTACCTCCAGCCGCCATCTTGGCTCTTGGGTCTTAGCCTGGTCCGAGCCGAACGCCGGCGGGTCTCTCAAGGGCCCCAGGGCTCGCCACAGTGTCGTCAGGTCACACTCACTGTGGAACGGTCGCTTCTCCCCGTCCGTTTTGCTTCCGGGGAGGCGCCTCCAGGCAGATGCGCCTCTTAATCTCTCCCGGCAGCCGAGATGTCCGCCATCTTGCGCATCACCGCGTTCAGACTTTCGATCGCCCCTTTCTCTGCTGGCGGGCTAGTACATCGCTCCACTGACCGCACCGAGGGTGCAGCGCAGGTTTACACTGCCTCCGGTTCATGGGTGGGGGTTCCCGCGGGCGTCACCGCACTGTTATACAGGAGAAATGCGGGGATCGGGCTCAGAGCTCTAAGCTCACGCCGCCATTCCCTTCGGCTCAGTAGCCACGCCCCCCTCATCTTGCAGATCTCCCATGACCACTTTGGCTTCAGTAGGGCTAAAGTCAGGGAGGGACTCTAGTCCCATAACAATAGTAAGGATGGCATGCCTAAATTGAAGGTATTTATAAAATTGGGTCTTCGGCATCTGATATTACTGTTGGAGATCTTGAAAGGACTTCAGAACCATGCCTACATCACATCTCCTAAGGTAGAAACTCCTATGTTATCCCAGCCTCGGAAGCCTGATAGAGCAGCCAATTGTGGCAGTCTCCCATTAGACCAGAGTGGAGTCTCCTTCGTCAACCTGCCCCACCATCCCATCTTCCGGAGAGTCTTCTTCCACACCTGGAAGACCACCCTTGTGACCGACGGCAGAGTATTACCCAGAGAGGCTGAATATAAAATAGTATGCAGGGTGGTGGTCCCCATGCATCTTCATTCCACCGCATACGCAGGGTCCGTCCTGTCCCCATATCACCAGTCATTCAATATCAATAGGTGCAAGGCCATATAATATGATTGGACATCCGAGGTGGCCAGCCCTCCAAAATACGTTGACTGAAAGCAGGTCCGCAACGCCACTCTGGATGCCCTTCCTGCCCACAAAAACGGACCCAGGGCCGAGTTGACCTGAAGAAACCACAAAGGGGGGACAGGGTAGGGGTGATTCTGCAATCGATAGAGCAGATGCAGTAACGATACCATCCGGGCCAAGACACATGTGATGAATCGGACAGGAGGACTCTTAGGTACTTTACTCCCACTGTAGTGACCTGAACTGCCGAGGCCCAAGGCCTCTGTTCCGTTTGTTTCCCCAGTATCCACAGGGTAGGTTTACAGGAACTCATGAACAAGACCAACGATTCCCCAAAGATTTCCATAATACAAAGCAGCCTCGGCCATATCCTGGTAATATATGTAAAAAATAAATGGACATCATCAGCATATAATGCAACACGGTGTGATAGGCCCTGCGCCCACTCAAAGGCTGTGCATCCATCCGCACGCATACCGCCAAAGGCTCCATTGCCAAAGCAAAAATAAACAGTGACAATGGACAGCCCTGTGGGGTTCACCATCCAATAGAAAAAGTAAAAGAGGTAGACCCCATGATACACACCGATGCCGTAAGGTCTGTATATAATAGTTTTAAATAGGACAAGAAGCGTGGACCCATATTTAAACGATCTAGAAAGGCAAATAAATATGTCCAACTAAGGGAGTCAAATGCCCTATCCATATCTGCTAGCAGGAGTGCAGCTTGTTCCCCCAAGCTCCCAACAGTGGCAACAGCGACCTGAGCTCGAAGAATGTTAAACCACGTAGCTCTCTGAGGCATAAACCCCACCTGGTCCGGATGAATCAGGGAAGTAATATGAGATTGGAGGCAGTTGGCCAAAGCCTTTGCCAAGATTTTAACCTCTATGTTCAATAAAGAGATAGGGCCATAAGTCATAAGTCATAAGTCAAATGCTTTTGTAGAGCGCACAATTCACCGTACGGTCTCAGGGCGCTTAGCAGTAAAGAACAACAACCTTGACAGAAGCTAGGGAATGATGTCGCAGCGATTATTTTGGGACAAGCCAGATTCTTAAGTTTTTACGAAACGCCTGGTGGTTGGTAATTAACAAAAGATGGGGGGGTAGTTTATTCCAGAGTTGAGGAGCCACATAGGAAAAAGACCGAAATCCATTACGCGGCTTCCGGGCCCGTGGCTGAACAAAAAGAGATTTTGAGCTGGATCTTAGTGATCTAGTAGGGCGATACCAGACCAGTGTTTTTGCAAGATATGCGGGCCCGGTGCTGTAAAGGAGTTTGTGGGTCAGACTTAGTACTTTAAAATGGCTTCTCTGGCGGATTGGCAGCCAGTGCAGTTTCTTGAGGCTTGGGGTAGAGACTGATCCAGGGGGTAAGCCCAGCACCCGTCTCGCCGCAACATTCTGCAGCGTTTGTAATTTAGAGAGTAAACACTCATTGATTGTTGCGAAGAGAGCGTTGTTTCCGTAGTCCAAGCGGCTTATAATTAGACCTTGCACCAGTGGCTTTCTGGTTTCTAAAGGTAACCATTTCAAGATTTTTCGCAATTTATGCATGATCCATTAGCAGACGCAGGATACTTGATTAATATGGGTTTTCATGGAGAGAGAACAATCTATCATGATTCCCAGGTCACGTACCACCTCCTTAGGTATGGGCAGGGTCCCAGTTCTTGGGGCCACCAGTCCTGTGACCAAAGTTCATTAGCCTTCCCAAACAGAATAATTTCTGTTTTACCGCAGTTCAATTGGAGTTTGTTGTCACACATCCATTTGCTGATGTCGATCATACACTTTTTAAATCTAGTACAGGTTTCAGAAAAATCTGAATTAGAGGTGATAAGCACCTGAGTGTCATCGGCAAACGACACTGTTGTGAAACCATGGGATTTTATTATATTGGCCAGCGGAGTGAGGTATAAGTTAAATAACATGGGCTGAGAATCGACCCCTGAGGGACTCCTCAGTAAGAGGCCGACTACTAGATACAAGAGTGTAGACCTTAATGGAGGTAAGGCGATCCGCAAGGTAGTTTTCAAACCAGGATAGGGCTTTGCCTCTGACACCTATCTCCCACAGCCGATGTTTCAGAATGCTGTGGGAGATCGTACCAAAGGCAGTCGGGAAGATCCAATTGGACAAGAATTGCGGAATCGTCTTTATCTAGTGTGAGTCTTATGTTGTCCACGATCTCCATAACAGCTGTCTCAGTGCCATGAGCGGCACGGAACCCTGACTGAGAGGGGTCGAGGAACTCATGCGTTTCAATTTAAGTAGTGAGACGCTTATTCACCAAATATTCCAATACCTTCCCAAAGTAGGGAAGTAAGGAAATAAGAACATGAGTTAGTCGGGAGAGCAGGGTCACTGGAAGGCTTTTTTAGAATAGGCTTGACCAAAGCGTGCTTCCAACTGTTGGGTATGAGGGCTAGCTCAAAGGAGGTGTTAAAGATATTAATGAGAGAGCTAGCCAGTAGCGGAAGTATCTCGGTGCAATTACAGGGACACAAAAGGTCTGTAGGAGAGCCAGATTTAATTTTCTTAAGACCTTCCAGAACTTCAGAAGTGGTGGTAGGATCAAATTCAGTGAGATACGGCGTACCCGTGGCTAAGTTGATGGTGAGATTGAGAGGAGGATCGTTAGCATGTTGTGATGAGTCTTGGCTGGTATCTGGAAATGCGGAATAGATTAATTTAATACGAGGCATGTTGTTCTGGGGGTCGGCCTGGTTTATGAAACATGACCACCTCGGCATGCCTCCAGTCCCGCGGGAAGCATCCGCGATCCCGCGCCTCTTCCACCACCCTAAGGAGATGGGGCCCTAATTCCATGGAATATTTCTTAAAAAACTTGAATGGAAATCTGTTAGGGACCAGAGCCTTCCCAGAGGTTAAGTCTCTTAGAGCTGTACTCAGCTCCTCCTCTGTAAATGGGAGGTCTGGTTCTGTGCGAGCTTCATCGGAAAAGGTCCAGTGCGGAAGATCCCCTATGAAGCGGTGTATCATATCTTCTGGTAGGGATTCCTTATGGGTATATAGTTACGCAAAATAGCTTGCGAAGCTTTCCGCAATCAAAGAGAGATCCTCAAGGATCTTTCTATCGGGTCCTGGTATACCGGGAAGAATCAGGGGGCACAAGGCCCTCTGGCACAGATGATGGAGTAACTTGCTAGAATTATCCCCTCACTGATAAATCCTACTACGAGACGCCAACCACGCCAATCGGGCCTCGTCCATCAAAAGATCGGCATGGGCCTGTCTTGCCATCAGCAACTGATGGTGCGCCAGCCCCCCTCCCTCCTGTCTCGTTCTAGTTCCAAGATGTGTGCCTCTGATCTCATAATGCTGCAGAGCAATACGAAATGTCTACACCCTGTATCGTTGATTTAATTGCCTCCCATAAGAACTCAGCTGCAGCCACCGACCCAACGTTAAAATGCAAGTATTGATCAATTGCCAGCCCTATATGTTCTCTATACTTATCATCCTGCAAATTCCAGGGGGAGAGAAGCCATCGAAAGGGTGGCTTTGCAGGGGGCAGCTGTAGCATAAGTAACACTGGAGAATGATCTGATAATCCCCTCGGGAGAATTTGTGCAGCTTTACCCTACCGGCTGCACCTGATGGCACAAATATATAGTCCAGTCTGGAGAATGATTTGTGTACTGCTGAGAAATATGTATAGCCCTGTTCCTCTCCATGAAGCCTATGCCAGGAATCCACCCAGCCCAATACTGACTCCAGGGAGTGCAGTTTGGTGGTTTGACAAGCAATGGGTAGTCCACCCGATTTCCATCTATCCCAGGCCACATCCATCACATCATTCCAATCTTCCCCTATAATTGCCAATTCATCAGGTATGTCCACCCACAGGGTCGTAAAGCGCTCAACTAATGTTCAGGACAATGGCGGGGGCGTAAACACTACCCAATATCACCTGCTCCTCATATACAGTGCCCTTGATAAAGCCATCCCTCCCTTGAGTACCCTTGTCTTGGAGTGCTTATATGGGACCCTTCGGTGGATGAGAATGGCGACGCCACCGGATCCCCTCGTGAACCCAGAATGGAACACTTGAATGTAACCATATCTATGAAAACATAGGGCCTTTGTTCCCATTAGGTGGGTCTCCTGCAGCATCAGAAGGTCCGCCCAATAGCATTTGGCCTGCTGGAGTATAGCCCCCCTCTTCACCTTGTCCAAGGCTCCCCTGACATTCCACCTTACAATCCGGAAATCTCCTGCATGAATCGGCAGCCTATCTGTGGGGGCAGCCATATATAAAGCTGATGACATTAGTGATCAGGACAGTGAACAACCAGTGAGAAGGCAGTGGTTCAAAATAACAGTGTTGTAGTGCAAGCAAATAGTAAGAATACCCCAGGTCATGATACATAAGACAATTATCAGCTAGTGTACAATTAGTGGTCCTTTATAGCAGTGTTCCAGTGCAAACAAACAGTGTAAACACCCCAACTACACCCCAATACCCCAAAACTGCTGAAGTATGTGTTGCGGCGAAGGTGGCAAGCGGGCCCTAAATGGGAGTCTGCCCCCGCCAATGGTTCCCCCAAAATCCACCCATAGTCAACGGGCGTTCCGCTGGACTATTGAAAGCCAAGCAAGGGCACTAGCCACTACTCTCGCTTTGTCGGTCAGAGAGAATACTCTCAATAGTTCCCCCAGCGGAGAAAGTTCCAGTGTGATTACAAGGCCGAATTCCCCGGTTGAAGCTTAGAGGCAGTTCTTCTGGAGTCCCCACGGGACTGAGAGCGGCATCTGGATATCGATCTCCTGGTGCCCTTAAGTTTAGACTTGGGTGGTTTACGAACTACCTCGCTAGACGAAGTGTCCGATTCCATCCTGGGCGGCGTGTGCGGCCGAACCTTTCATCTGTCAAATTAAAGACATCTTTGAGTGATTAAAAAAATATTGTATTAAACTGGTTAACCACTCTTGGTCTGGCTGGATACAAAAGAGCATATGGGAGCTATAACTCTCGGAGGTGGGCTTTGGCCACCATGAATAACTGCGGTTTCTGCTGAACCAGTCTAGTATAGTCTGGGAATATAAGGAAACTAGTGTTATCAAATTGTAGGGGTTCTTTAAGGCGGGCCTGTTTCAAAATGACGTCCCTGTCATGATAATTTAGGATCTTTGCGGTGACCGGTCTCAGCCTGGCTCCCGGGGGCGGCTTCTGCATGAGGGCCCTGTGGGCCTGTTCGATAACTAAGCAACGAGACATCGATTCCAGGGGAAGCCAACTTATGAGCCACTTGCTCAAAAACTGTTCCATATCTCCCCCCTCACATCCTTCAGGGAATCCCACAGAACGCAGATTGCTTCTCCTGGCCCCACCCTCTGCATCTTCAACCTGTGAAGCCGGGCCTCTAGTGATAGTCTCCAATGTCGGTGGTAATAGAGTACTCTACCACTGAGACCCTAGTCTCAGTCTCAGTAATTCGCTCATCCGCTTTCTGCAGATCCTGTCGGAGTAGTAGAACTTCTGAGCCCACCTCTCCAATTTTAGTTTCCAAGGCGGTTCTGGACTGCGTGATTGCCGCCATAAGTGCTGCGTAGTCCGGGATACAACCCTGTGCGCCCTCCTGTTCAGTTGCTGAGGCCCTTGGGTCGGGGTAGCGATCCAACGTGCTTTGTTTAGCAGAGCCATCTGTCAGCTTGTCTTTCTTCATTATAGCTTCAAGGCTCTAATCCAGTTAAGTGATGGCTAGACAGGCCTCCCGACGGAATTCCGAGCCAGGCTATACCCACCAAGTCTAAAACGTGCAGGTCCTCTCCTACACGATCTCACCCCACGGTGACTGGGTCTAGTACATGGATATTCACTAACTTTCTCTCTGGGGCCAAATTTACAGTGATAGAGTAAGTAAGTAGTTCTTTATTGTTGGTTAATTAAAACCATTACAATATATGCAATTCCACAATGTTTAAAATGAACATTTAAGTAAATAAAAAGAGAAAAGGTATGTATTCTAAGTGTCCAAAAGACTGACGTGAGTTTCAGTGAAATTATTCAAGACACAAATTGTCTTTGGAAACAGGGTTCTTAAGTCAAGATGAAGGTCGGACCTGTGACAATAGGTCTTGTTTTTTCACGAAACTGTCCAGGAATTTAACTGATCTACAAATCAGTTGAGGATCCGCAGTGCATAAGATTTGGATTATCGCAGTCCGGCAGGTACGAACTCCTTGCTCGTTGAGCTTGTCCTTTAACCAATACCGCCGACCTTGATACATAGCCGGACAGATGCAAACTATATGAATAATGTCTTCTTTACCTGCGCCACAAAGGTCACATTCCGTTGATTCTTGTGGTTTCCATTTTGGTTGATCAAATCTTGTCGGGAGGTTACCCAGCCTTAATTGAAGAAATTTACATTTGATAAAGAACGAGAAGGCCATGTCTAAATAAGCTGCTGGTATGGGCTTTATGTATGATTTGATGGTCATCCAGGCGTGGGTCCGGGCGCTGAAGGTTATTTTATCGTTGAGAAGCGAGTGTTTCTTGGCGATCCTCACGACCGCTTGTTTGAACGAAGAAACTGGCAGTTTTGTTCCCCACAGTGGACCCAGCTCGGTTGTATCCAGTGAGAGTTTTAGGTACTTTGCGTGCTTGGAGCTCGGGTTTGTGTGGATTGCTTCCCACAATGCCCCATTCATTTTGTTCTCCTTGTTCCTCCAAACGTTGTACCAGAATTTGATAGCCTCATATTTTTTCAGTAGTACTTGTGATTGTAATCCAAATTCAAGTCTTACTTGCGCTGGTGAAGAGCTGTTCGGTAGGGAAAAGACCCGTTTATAGACTTTAGTTTGTATTTTGTCTATGAGAGTAGCACTTTTCCCATGATGTAATACACTCCCATATGCTATTGTGGGTAACAGCTTTGATTTCATTGCGGTTAGCAAGGGGGAGACAAGAGGACCTTTTAGCTCTGCTGCCAAACTAGTGAAAGCGTGCAGTAAGGTGGACCCTTTTTTTTCCATGTCCTTAAAATGCACTTGGAAATTGAGGCGGTTGTCTAAATGTACCCCCAGGTACTTGTAGCTGTTTACCACTTCCAGTTGATCATTGTTTATTCGGAAGCTTGATGAAGTTTTGCGTCGTCGCGTTATGAGCATTACCTTTGTTTTCCTGATGTTTATGGTTAACAGGTTCTTTTTTGTGTAGACGGACATGTCATGCAGTAGGCATTGGAGGCCAATTTTTGTTTGGCTCAGCAATACCACGTCGTCCGCGTATGATAAGTGCGTTACACGGAGGCTACTTAACCGGGGAGGATGTGCGTTGACCTTGTCCAGGCTTTCTGTCAGATCACCCATAAATAGATTAAATAGATGTGGGGCCAAAACACATCCTTGCTTTAGACCATCGGCAGTGTTGATCTTCCGGGTTAGGCAGTGCCCGTTGTCAATTTTTACCTGCATCCAGGTGTCAGTGTACAGGTTAATGATGGGTAAGAGAATTGAGTCCGGTAGGCCCAGTTTTTTTAGTTTTACCCAAAGCAATTGCCTGTTGACGCGGTCAAATGCCGCCTTGAAGTCCACAAAACAGGTGTAGAGCTCCTGGCGGTTCTGTAGGCTTTTCTCTGCGATCAGGCATAGGGCCATAGCATTCGTCATTGTTCCCATGCCACGGCGGAACCCAGACTGATTCAGTGGTATTTTGTTGTTCTTATCTGACCATTGGGCCAGGTCTGCTAGTATCATTGACGCGTAGTATTTTGCTTCAGCGTCGATGAGGGCGATCAGACGGTAGTTATTTGGATCTTTACGGTCTCCACCTTTATAGATTGGAGTTATGATCGCCCCCCTCCAGCTCTCAGGGATACCACCTGTGTTGTTTACTGTTCGGAAGAGCAAATCGAATTTACTGGCCCAGTACTGTGGGTCCTCCTTGTAAATGGCTTGCGGAACGCCGTTTGGACCAGGGGCGCTTTCTTGCCTACTTTTCTTGATTATTTTTAATATGCTTTGCTCTTCGTCTTGCCTGGTGTGTGGTGCCAAGTTTTCCACAGTTTTTAGGCGGTCCCCTTGATGGACTTGGACAATGTGTTCTCCCACTGATTTAACTGTTACTTTGCTAAGCAAAGTTGCCAGTGTCATCCAATTATTTATTGAAAATGTATCCATTATATGTTGGGTCCATTCCGGTTCGGTTATACAGGTCATACTTATTGGTTGAGCTGTCTGGTTTACGGAGTTAACTTGTAACCAGAACGCCCTCGAGTCTGCTCTCTTTATATTATGCAGTAATTTAGACCAGAATTCATTTACAAGATTTTGCTTTTCAGTCCATATTAATTTCTTATATTGTTTCCTGGCCTTACGTACCGCTTCCCAAACGCTGGAATTTTGGGTTTGACCATGTACTCGATGTGTTAATTTTTTCAAGTGCCTCCTTAATGATCGTGCTGAGCTATCGAATCTGATGTTAAATTTGAGAGGAGTTTTGGTTTTGTTGTTTGTACTGGTCCTCGGGAGTTGTTTCAAATAGTCACTCCAAATTTCTGGGCTCAGAACGTTCTCTATAAGGAGCGCTTGTAATAAGTTCTTAGCATCATTGGCTATTTGAGGGAGGGATTTGCTCGTCCACTTAAGCCGCTTCAAATTAATAGTAGTGGTGCTGCCTGGTAGCATGGGCGCTGGTGCGTGTTTGGTTATGCCCGTCCTAATCTCAAGATGTTGCATTGAATGGTCACTGTCCAAGGAACAAATTATGTGGAAGTCTTGTACTTGACTTAACAGGGGTAATGTGACTAACGTGTAGTCCAGAATGGAGCTTGTGTTGTGACCTGTGTAGGTCATGGAGGGGGGGTTGTCTTGGTTAGATCTTCCATTTAGTACCCTAAGGCCAAGATTTTCTAGATCCCACATGAATTGTTTGCCCTCCTTGTCCCTCTTCCTGACTTGAGGAATCACCTGCGGCACAACATTCCAAAATTCATTAGCTGTGTTGATGTTAGTTTCATCTTCTGATTCTTGAAGCAGATTAGAGTTAAAATCACCAGTGAGAATTATCTCCCAGTTAGGGTGTTCCAAACGCAGGTTTGAGACCACTGTTATTATACGTTGGAAGAGTGCTTTTTTGGGAGTTTTTTTTGGATTAACATAAGTGTTTATTAAAATTAAAGTTCTGTTTATGGCCCTTATCGTGCTTTCCAGTTTTAGAATTTGCATGTCCGCCGTTGTTGCAGCCAGTTGTGATGCTTTGATGTTTAAGGCTGTTGAAATATAGATGGAGAGGCCCCCACTAGCTCGCCCGAAGCGTTGAGAGCGGGTCGCACTTACATGGTAGCATAGCCGGCCTGGTATGTCAATTGGCTCGATTAGCCACGTTTCCTGTAGGGCTATTATTGCGTATGGAGCCCAGGTGGCAGCTTTGCCATTTTTGGTTACAATGTCTTTTGCGCCTGCAATATTCCAAGAGAGTACCTTTATGACTTGTCTTTCAGTGTTAGTTGACTTGCGGGAGATTCAATTGGGGGATGTCGATTGCGGCCATAGGTGCTCAAACTCAGTTACTTCGGGTCCCCTAGCACCATGAAGGACTGAGCGCGTTGGTCGGTTCGTCTGTACTTGATTTACGATCTCGTGGCTCCTTTTTAGGAGCGGGGACGGATACGCTGCCTTGGCCACTTCCTTCAGAACGATTCCCCATTTCTTAAATTTAGCCATCTCTGACAGAATGTGGGTCACTATACTTGCGTCCCTCCATGTTGTAACCGTGCATTCTTTTTTTGCCTCGTCATTCATTGTTGTAAACTCAACCGAGAGAAGATCTGCTGAGGTGAGGTGACCAAGGCTTGGGATTGCTGATGTTAATCGAAGTATGTTCCCTCGGTTTAGGTAATCTTGTGAGCCTTGTAGTTCATATTCGGGGATAAAGAGAAGTTTCCCTATGTTAGTGGTTTCCTCCTTTATCATTTGCAAATTGTCACAAGTTTTAACGGTTTGACGTTGTTTCGTTTGCATGCGACTTCCAGTGTCTATTATGTTAACGGTGTGATGGTTTTTGAGTAAATTAAGTGCACCATTCTGGAGTCGTATTTGTGGTATAGTTAATGTTTTTGCTTCTTGTTCCACACTTGTTGTTTGCCTCATTGCTGCTAAGCACTCATTTGCGCCAACCGGATTCTCAGGGTGGTCTCTTCCCCTTACTTTGTTTGTTGTTTCAGCATTAGCTGCCTTTATGTCAGTGGGGAAGGTAACTTTGATGAGTTCCAAATTTTTCCTATTAACGTTTGTTACCAGTTGCCTGTCAGTTTCTATGTCCGCACTGGTGGTGGTGGTTAAAATTGTGGATGCCATGCCGTTGTTGATTGATTTTTTGGTAACCTGACTGTAAAGCCTGTAATTACCAGATTTGCCATTGTTTTGCTCTTTCTCTAATATTAGGTGCCGCTTATTTGTACTCTGCAGACTAGGACTTTGTGTTGAGGCAAGATCAGGTTTATCTAGTTTGAATTGACAAGTCATTAATGGCATACTTGATTGCTCTTCAAGGCTGACTCCTTGTTCAAAGGAGGAACTTGATCCAATAGAATTACATTGGTCAGTAATTGGAAGGTTCCCTGTATCCAAGACTTTTGGGGAGGTGACTACTGCTGCATGTAGGGGTCTGCTGGGCAGATTTTTCTGTGCTTGTTTGCTAAGAGTTTCTGTCCTGCAGTCAGGTTCATTCTTCTGATCGTTATATTTTTTGTCTTTCATTATCGTCAACTGTGGTGAATCATTTTTGGTGACACTCCTGTTTTTTATTTTTGATTTGGCTTGATCAAAAATGGGAAAGTTTGCTATGCTCTGTTTATTTTCAGGTTCGCATCTAGGTTGTTGATTTCTGTTTTTTCTGGCCCTTTTTTTCTGGCGTTTGGTGAGTCTTGTCCCATTGTCAATATTGGTAGTTTGATCGATTGTGGGGTTTTTAGTGGTGGTGGGTTGACCTGTCAAAAGAATGTTGGATTTTACATTTGTGGTACCCATTCCTTCGTCTATTATTATGCCTGAGTTGATTTGATTATCATTTCCTTCTGTCGGCTGTTGTAGAGGAACAGCTTTGTGAGCTGCCTCTACGTTCCTAGACTTGCTTGCGTCGCTTGGTTGGGTCACTTGATGGTCAAAGGAGATCAAATCGCCACTTAGTTGAATATTGTTAGTAGGTTGACTTGCCTGCTTGCATTCCTTCAGGATATCCTTTAGTAGGTGCGGCAAGTCCTGCGGTTTGTGTAGTATTGGATAACAGGTGCAAGGCTGGGTTGGCATACTTGGGCAAACTTGCTCCATGAAGCTGTTAAATGTGCCAGCCATAGTGTCAAGTTTTTTATTTATGCCAGCTATATGTTCAGCTATTGAGCCCATTAAGTGTATTTGTATGTCAAGTTTGTCTGATTGCATATTGAGGGTTTTTATGGACGTTTCCAATATGCACCCCAGCGCGCTATGGAGAGTCAAAATGGCGTCTAGATTGCTTTTTACGTCCTGTTCAACTTCTGGTTGGTTGCTGTGGTTTTTATTTTGGCTAGTACAGATATCCAGGTGTGCCTGTTCGCAGAACAATGTTTCTTGTTTCATTGCCTGGATTCGATTTTGTTCAAGTTTTGGGTTGCTTACTTTTGATGCAGTGTCTGATGAGGATAAGCTTGATATTTCTAGTATGGATGCTTTCTTTGGACCATCCTTGTCACAAGGTCTTGCATATGTAAGCATTTCGTTATCTGATGCCGGTTTTGATCTACTGAGGGTCTTTACTACGCTTTTGTTCATTCGACCTGTATTTAATGAAACTTCTGACTGTGAGTCATGAATCGTTATTACTTGGTCCTCCAGTGCCGCAAGGAGTAGTTTGTCGCTTGTACTGGTTTGGTCCATATCACTTCTGGTTGCATTAATGGAAGAACAGCTCCTGTGCCTTGCAATGTTTTCGTTGTTATTCATTATTATGTGTGGTTTACTTACCAGATTTTGGTCTTTTGTTTTTGCTGCACTAGATTTTAGTTCTTTGTTTGGGCGTGGAACCGGTCTTGGAGTTGAATGGTTATTAGGATGAGCCTTGTCCAGGGAGTCACTCCAATTGATTTTGTGAGGGCTATTCCTCTCGCAAGGACTATCCCTTGTGCTTACTGAACACTTACTTTCAATCATGGGTAAGTTTGTTCCACTGTTGTTAGGTATTACTTTGCTTGTGTGTCCTTCCAGAGAGGTGTCGAGGGGTCTTTTTGATGCTGGCATTGTTGTTAATGAATTCTCATCGTCAAGTCCTTTTGGCGGGTTGGATGTAGTGTTATTCCTGTGGACTTGGGCTTGACATTGCATCATGTGTATATTTGTGTCATGGGTTAGATCCACGCAATTGTGCTTCAATTCAACTCCGTTCGGCGTTGTGCTTGAGGCTGGTTTAGGAACCGACATGTTTGTATTCTCTGACTTTGTTTTACAAGTGTTCGGCGTCATAGGTTTTTGTAGACCATTTGGGGTTGCCGACATAGAGTAAATCACCGACATTGGGTCCTTCATGAATGCAAACTTCCCGGAATGTTTCAGTGTTCCAAAAATTGGGTAGGTAGGGGATGTTAGACTGGGAAGTGGGCCAGCTTGTTGAAGGTGAGTGGGCGATTTGGTCTTGACTTTCTTCCTGGTGGTTCTAAGTGGAGTTGTTCTCAGCTTCCCAGATCTCATCTTTTTGTTTCCCAGGTGGTTTACTTTGTTAGATTTTTAATTAGTTGGTGTTTTCTGAGATTTCCTGGTACTGGCTTGGGTGCTTAGAGCCTCGCACCTTGTTTAACACTGAGGACCTTGAGAGGGCACGCAGCTATCTATGAGGCAGTTTGGACTTGCCACTAGAGTAGATTTTAGTGATGGTGGTAATACAAAGGACTTTCAGGGTCTTCAGGGAGTGTTGTCGCAGCGCTATGCCTTTACTTCCTGCGCTCACACCACCTGCTTGTCAACTGGAGGGCTGTGGTGCACTGTGGGGCACTGGAGAAACCACAGGACGCAGGGCACTCAGTTGGGCACTCGGTTGCGCACTTCCGGAAGGCTGTCGCTGCTCTAGGGCTGTTAGAGATAGTCTGGCAGTTGTCTTGGGTGGTTGTCTTGCCTTGACAGCTGCTGCCACAGCTCTCTGCACCAGATTTTTTTTTTTTTTTTGCAGGGGCGCCGGCAGCCGGCCGGCAGCCGGCAGTGGCTCTCCCAAGCCGCACAACAGGACACAGCAGGGCACAGCGGAACACAGCGGGACGCAGCCAATCCACTCGCTCCGGACCACACAACCCACCTGGCCCCGGTGGACGGCGGTGAAAGAGGAGCCGGCGAAGATCCCCGGCCCCGGCAAGGACCACAGCAGGCTGCTCGAACAATGAGCAGCGGTCGTCGCCACGACCCCCTCGCTCTCTGCAGGCAGGCAGGCAGGCAGGTAGAACAAGGCGAAGCAAATTGCTGTGGTCTGGAGCCTGTTTTCCGAGGCTTGCTCGCCACTCGGCGTTTCTGGTGTTTCTGGCGTTTGCTGTCAGTTACAGCTCTCTTGCTCCCTCTAGCGACCTTCAGTCAGTAGCCACCCTGCTCAGGTTGGATCACCACCTGCACCTGCATATTTACAGTGTGATTTGTGGCAGAGGGCCGCACCAGTGGGGCGGGGCTAGAGAAAAAAAAACTGGGCCTATGAGGTTGAACATAGGCCCCTGCAGTGGATGCATTTGTCCACTGAGCCACCAGACCCGGCATACAAACATCTCTCTCTATCCCTCTCTCGCTCCCTCTCTCTCCCTCCCTCCCTCTGCCTTCCCCACTCTCTGTCTCCCTCCCTCACTGTCTCCCTCCATGTCTCTCTCCCTCTATGACTCCCTCTGTCTGTCTCCCTCCTCCCTCTGTCTCCCTGCGTCCATCTCCCTCTGCCTCCCTGCGTCTGTCTCCCTGCGTCTGTCTCCCTCTGTCTTCCTGCGTCCATCTCCCTCTGTCTCCCTGTGTCCTTCTCCCTCTGTCTCCCAGTCTATCTCACAGTCGGTCTCTCAGTCGGACTCTCAGTCTGCCTCTATCTGTCTCTGCCTCTATCTGTCCCTGCCTCTATCTGTCTCTGCCTCTGCCTCTATCTGTCTCTGCCTCTATCTCTGTCTGTCCCTGTCTCTGTCTGTCCCCTTCTCTATCTGTCTCTGTCTCTAGCTGTCCCTGTCTCTATCGTTGTCTGTCCCAGTCTCTCTCACTCTGCCTCTATCTGTCTGTCTGCCTCTATCTGTCTCTCAGCTCACAAACACCCAGCCCGAGCGTTGCGCAGCTTCAGGGGCCCTACCACAGATGCCCCAGACTTCCAGGGGTGTGCCTCCCACCCGCCCAATCTGACCGCCGATATTCAGCGGGGAAGCAAGGTGTAGTGTTTCGGTGCTGGGCCTAATTGGGGGAACAGAGAGAGCCCTACAACATATTTCAAGTAGTGGCCAGTAACTCACTTAGCCACGCCCAGAGACTCTGGGCTATTTATTCACATACACACGTGCTGACCGGGCGTACGCCGGCCAGCCCATAACTTTACGTGGCAGGGTCAAGTCAAGTCAAGTCAAAGATAGCTTTATTCGATTTTTGTTTAAAATCATAAAAGCACATTACAATAGATGAAAACAATAAAAAGCAGTTCATAGATTCACAGCAGAAAAAACAGTTCATAAATTCACAGCAGGTAAAAACAATCCTCCATGCAATTCAATTGATTTCATTTTCAGTGTTTTTAAAGAAGGTATTATAACATAGAGGATCTGCACCTAATGATACTCTTTAAAAACAGAGAGACTGCATAGATAGTCATTTCATCTTGTAACAATTGTATCTTGATAAAAGCGGGCCTACATTGTCTCAGTCCCCAGACTTTTAACAAAGGTAGTAAAAATCTTTTCCTACTATGCGAATAAAATGTACAGAATAAAATAAAGTGTATAGATGATTGCAAGGAAGAATCATCACAAGGACATGGCATTAGATTTTTTGCCCAATCATTGATGGTTGGAAAGGTGGCCATTCTGAAAAAGGTCCCTGTTCTCATGCGGGCTAGCAGCATTCTGCTATAGCTAGAGTAATTCGATGACAGATATAGCTGTATACCCGGGCCATGTAATAGGTATTGATGTTGAGTGTCAGACACCTTCTTCCTCTCTATCTGCCCGTGTTGAGATTCCAAATACTCAAGACAAATATCATTAAGGGCTTTTTTGGAGATAGAAGATAGAGTGGAGGGGACGTTGTAAAACTCAGGGTGGCCTATGTCTGTTAAAAAGTATTTTACATAGCCAAGCCAATGGATATGTTTTGCCCCCTGCTGTTTGACACAATCCTGAATATTGGCCCGGTTAAACTCAGTTTCGGGTGTTGTCCACACTTTATGCCATAACAGGACTGGGGAAACCTTGATTAAATCTGTTATGTATACCAAGGCAAGCTCTTTATGACATACATAGCTAGAAGTGGATTTAGGGACAGCCAGCAGATATCTCAGAAAGGCATTTTCACACGTTTGAATTTATGAGGAATCTGCAACCCCCCAGATACCTGCCCCGTAAGTGGCGGTCGATACGCATTTAGCTTTATAGATGTCCAACAGGACGCGTATCGGCCTGCCCCCCAGTCTATTTACAAAATGTTTCAGAGCTCCTCTAGTGCGAATAAAAGCTAGCTTTCTTGCGGCTACCGCTGTGGACCATGAACCTTTTTTGTTAAAAACTATCCCTAGATAGGAAAAGGTATTAGTAAGTACTATCCTAGACTGATTTAAGAAGGTGACACACAGTAGATTCTTTTTAGAGGAGCAGCACATGGTCAGGGTTTTCCCTACATTTATTTTTAAGCCTCTTTCGTCCATGTATCCTGCAAAGCTATTCAGCGCCTTTTGGAGGCTTACTTGGGTCCTTGCCATTAGGACTCCGTCGTCCGCATATAGTAATATTGGCACTGCTACACCATCTATTTTAGGGTAATCCAAGTCCTTATCAATTAAAAAGGCTGCCACACTGTTTATGTATAGGTTGAATAGAAAGGGTGCCAGGATGCAGCCCTGGCGCACACCTTTCATGATTGGGAATTTGTTAGTACATTCTCCGTTTTTGCCAAAGCGGACCTTTGCCCCTGCCCCTCTATAAAGTTCTTTAATAAAATTAAGTATGTTGGGGTCAATGCCTAGATCTTTTAAGGTGTCCCACAGCACTTCGTGGCTTAGGCAATCTAACGCTGAGCTAAGGTCAACGAAGGTCATGAATAGGTTTCCCTTCTTTGCCACTATGTACTTGGCCGTGATTATGGTCAGGTTAAGTCCTTGCTCGACTGTACCTACGCCAGATGTGAAGCCATACTGAAACTTAGACAGGGCATTAACCTCCTTGGCCCATGTATGTAGTCTGTTCAGTATAATTCTGCCAGCCACTTCCATCAGCGAATCCAAAAGTGAAATTGGCCTGTAACACTTTGGATCGCTACGATCGCCCTTCTTAACCCCTTCCAAGCTGATGACGAGCTGGGCTCGTCATGGTGTAGCCTCCTCGTACACTGATGACGAGCCCAGCTCGTCATAAAATAAAGAAAAATAGCAATTCCCAGCACAGGAGGGGAATTGCCTTAGCAGCCATGGAGTTAAAGATTGGGACTACAATCGCCTCCTGCCAGGTCGTTGGAAATCCCTTTTTTGTGTAACTATTTAAGACGTTGGTCAGAAGGGGGGCCCAGAGAGAGATGTCAGCCTTATAGGTGTCTATCGGAACTCCATCTGGTCCCAGAGCTTTATTCAGAGAACTCTCTGCAATAGCTAGTTTTACTTCTGCTAGGGAGAAAGTTATTTCTAGGGGGAAGAGACCCCGGGTATCAGGCACCTCGGCTGGCTGATAACCAAGGCGTGCCGAGCTAACTAACTCATCTTTTTTGTATAGCTCAGAAAAATGGTTTATCCATACCGCCTCCTCTATGGCTATCTCAATTGTGCCCGTTTTTCTTTCTATAAAGAAGGGGGCATTTACAGCCCTCCAGAAGGCAGTGTTATCTCTCAGTGCACATGCCTTATGTAGGGCTACCCAGGCTTCCTCTTTTAAATCAAACTTCCTCTTTTTTATTGCAGCTTTATAGAGTGATCTGGCTATCCTTATATCGGTTATGTTTCTAGGTACCTTTTTAAGAGCTAGCTTCAACCGCGCGTGAGCTTTGCTACACTCAGAGTCGAACCAGCCCTCTGTCATGTTTCCTTCGCCCAGCCTACTCTTGCGAGTTAGTTGTTTACAGATTTGCCCTTTTATTTTTTGGAAGGCGGATACGACCTCGGTTGGGTTGGGGTCTTCCGCAAGACAGATCATAAAATCATTTAATTGGTCTGATATTAGCGTGTGCAGGAAGGTGGCTGGATTTATCTTGCTCCATTTTATGGAATAACCATTCACTCTGGAGAGTGCAATCCTGTCGCAGTAAATGTTTTCGGCCACTACGGTGTTCTGAGGATTATCCGACCTAAAGCTGAATGACAAGTGTATCGGGAAGTGGTCGCTCATTGAGATGTCCTCTGTTTTAAAACTCAGGACACAGCGATGGTAGCTAGCTGTAAGTAACGTAAAGTCGATCACTGACCGCAGACCGCGTCCATTCAAGGTAGGTTGAAGTGCGGCCTGAGGACTACAGAGTTCATTGGCAAAGCCTAGGTCCCATTCACATACCAGATTGTTAAGTAGATTACCAAACTTGGAATGCTCAAAGTGGGTGCATGGGTCTCCCTTCAGGTTAACCACCCCGCAGTTATCAAGATCACTTTGAGGGCATAAATGGCAGTTTAGGTCGCCCGTCAAAATGACACACATCTCTGTTTGGGCGGAGTCCTGTTGTGTGTGTAAGATGTTACTTAAATCCGCTATAACCTTGTCTGCATCTTCCTTTGGGATGTTATTATAAAAATTAATCAGGATGACCTGTTGTTTACCTCCCAACTTCAATAGCAACGCTTGATAGTAATCCCCTCCTATACTTAAAATCTTTACCTCCATATGTAACATATTTGATATACATGTCGTCAAGCCTCCAGAACTGCCCCTAGTGGTCTGTTTAGCTGCAGAGAAATAAGTACGATATCCACTTAGGTGTGTTTCCCTCTGTTCCCAGCATTCTTGTAAGCAGATTATACTAAATTTGTCTACAAATGTTACAAAAGTGGGGTCCTTAACTTTGCTAGATAATCCCGCTACATTCCACAACAGGAGAGTTAAAGTTCCTCCTGTGTCGGCAATGTAGGAGTATCATTTATGTGCTGAATAGAATCCAATGGTCCTTCTTGAGCCCCCTGTCGGTCACTTGCGGCTATAGCATTTTGTACTTTACAGCATGGGTGACCCTGGGTTTGGGTGATTTCTGAGCTATTGTTGTTAATCTTGCCCTTTATAGGTGGCGCTCCTATGGCAGAGTTAAGTACGCCCTCATCTGATCTTTGCTTGGATGGTGGATTAGTGTTGGAGCGATCTATTCCGCTTCTGTGCATATTTGGCGTGGTTACCCTGCTCTTGCTCTCCTCTGGTTTTTTGGGTGACCTAACCAGTCAGTCCACCATCTCAAGACAGCTGTATCTATTGGCAGTAGGAATTCCCCCTCAGTTACCCATTTACAGTTGGTTCCTAGTTGGGTAACTACCCCATTCCTGAAAACCTCCATTTCCCCAATTCCCCCCGAACTCAGGACCTTGGTGACTCCTAGGTTGGTAAAAGTAGGATAGCCGTCTAGTTTCTATCCCTGCACCGCTCATTTGTGTTCTCCATGAGCAGATGTAGTCGACAGTGCGCTGATCCCCAAAGTTGACCAAGACACAGTCGCCTTTTATAGTCTTCCTGTCATGCCCTACCCATGGTACCCTACGTACCATTATAATCTTACTGGACAGATGCGGGGGAAGGGGACGGTTAATATTAATCCAGTAGGCAACTTTATTTTTTAGGGACCAATTTGGCTCCTCTTCAAATTCTTCCAGTTCAGGAACTCCTGTCATGACGACTACATAAGGGCTCGCCTCTGGGGGGAGGTTTACAGTAGGTCTGCCCTTTGTAGCCACCCTTTCCCATGGTTTGTTTTTATGGGGGACGACAGGGGTATTTGATGGAATCTCCTCCCTCCCGGTTTGAATGGTCTGGCCAGGGTGTTTGACGGCTGTTTTTTTCTCTGTTGGAATTGCGGGATTATTAATTACCTTTGGTGCGGGTGGTGGAGGTTGTTAGTTTTTAAGCTTGGTTGGCCAGATTTTATTGGTTGACCATTCGCTATCGATTTTACCCCTGAATGTGGTGGATTCTTGGTGAGGTTATGCAATTCCTTAAGCTGGTTTTCAATGTGCACTCGTCTAGTTTCTAGTGGTGTCAAGAGGGTTTTAAACAAATTCCCCATTTTTTCTAGGAATTGGCCATCAAAGTCGTCCTCCTGATCTTCTATGTTATTAGTAGGAGGGACCTCAACGTCCGATAAGTCCAGGGCAACATTTACAGCTTCTGTGGGTAACAGATCATCTTTCTTTTTAGCCTGCTCTTGTCTCACCCTCTGATTTTTGGATGGAACACAAGCATCCTTAGATTTCGCTGTTTTAGGATTTTGTGGCCCTGGAGTAATCGTATTGGTAGCTTTCTTTTTGGGTTTAGCACCCTCCCTCCTCTCACTAGATGAGCTAAAGCTCCTTATTGTCTGCAAGCTATCCGGGATAAGCTGCAGAGTTTTTTCTAGGTCTGAACTTATGAGTGGAAATTGACTGATCCCCCCCCCTGTCGGCATACAGTGTACATCCACATGGACCAGTAACGGGTCAATTTCCTTGGCAGGTCCAGGTATGGGTGTACGAGCTGACGCTAGGTGTCCCATGGATGATCTTTTCGCGAACGCTAGGTCTTGAGAGACCCTGCGTTCCATTAGGCATATGCCTTGGTCGATAACTGAATTTGTACCGAATTATAAAATCATCCAGGGTACCTGTTAGTTTACCCCCCCCTGCTGCGGTTTCACTCCTGCTGCCACGAGTAGTCATGTCTACTTACAGAGTCAATATGCGGCCTCAGTTCAGCTGTTGTTTACAGTTTAAAGTTTAAACAGAAAAAAACGCCGCCAGGCAAACAATGAGCTGGTAATGTTCACAGAAAAACCCCTTTTAGCAGGTGAAAGAGAGGGGGCCCGGTCTGGTCTTTAACCCCTTCCCTGCTCATGACGAGCTCAGCTCGTCATGAGGCACAGTGGAGCTGTGCTTATGACGAGCTGACCTTGTCATGAACAATGGGAAAGCTTACAAAGCAGCACAGGAGGGGAAAACCTCTAGCAGCCAAGGTGTTAACGGGCTTAAACGGGCCCGCCCTTGGCCCGGACTTCGCCCGGAGCTGACCCGGCGTGTTTAAATATAGGCGAGTGAAGGCGGGGTTTGCACGGGAAGAGGCACCAGCTGTTGGTCATTAAGGGAATGCTGGTCCTCGCAGTCCTGGCCTCCCTCTGTGGCTTCCCTCTACTCCAGGTCTTCGAGGAACAAAGTCACAATCCAGTAGATAGCTGCACCCAGAACTAGCAAAACGGCAAGGAAGGCAAGTTTCAGCACACACACTGCTGCGAGTGGCAGGGTCAAACTGGGGAACACCCCTTACTCGCTGGGCACTGTGGATCAGCCCGCTGGGCATTACATTCCTCCTTTACCCAAAGAACAAAACCAAACAAATATGCATTTAGAATAAACCCCAGCACTGTAAACATTAGTCCATGACCAACTGTATACTTTATGTAACAGTCTTACTTGGTCTGCTGACACCCTCGTTTCTTCTGCTTGGAGGTCGGCAACAGGCTACGAAGTCCTGATACTTCTGAGACAGCTTGGGGTGGGGCCGCAGGCAGTACCGACCCTGGCTGCTTCTGGCAAGGGGGGGGGGGGGGCGGTGAGAGTTCTGCCAGGTCGTCATTCTCTCATGACGGCTTATTGCTTCGGAGGTCTTGGCCACGAGTCATCTCAGGAGCTGGGGTGCTTTGATCTACTTCCGCAGTGATGACTGTGGGACGGTTGTCACCTCCCTCGGAACTGCGCGGATTGTCCGGTTCAGCCATTCTTAGCTCGTTGAGTGGCAGGAACTCCTCTGCATCGTCAAATGGGATTTTCTTGAAGAATGACACATTGCGGGTCACGTTTTCGTGTCCTCGTGATGCTGTCACCATCGTACCCTTGATTTTGACCACAGTCCATGGGTCTAGCTCGATTGGCAACCTGAACTTTCCGCCGGGGTTACGGTCCCGCACAAGCACTCTGTCGCCAATGGTGATCGGGCTCTCCGCTGCATGTCTCCTCTGCGACGCTTCACAGTTGGTCTGCGTCCACCTTGCTAGTGAATGGGTCAGAGGGTTTGAGGACTCGGCCTACGACGGATGGTGTGGGATGGTATCGGTCACTGCTTGACCGAAACATAGGCGGCTCGGGGATATGCCAGTAGTGCAGTGAGGGGTATTCTAGGAGAAACTATTATAGCGTATAGCGCATGTTCCAGGATGTGTCCATCTGCTAGAGCTATCTGGATGGTCTTATTCGAGGTCCGCATCAGACGTTCAACTTCCATATTCGCTTGGGGCCACCTTGGGGTTATCCTGCATTGCTTGATCCGGTGAAATGACAGGTACTCCAGTAGCTCAGCACTGGTAAACGGCGGGCCATTATCTGTCTGGAGCTCTCCAATCAGACCATGGGTGGCCATGATCTTTTCCAGCTTGGGGTGACTTCTCCTGCTGACATAGAGGAGACAATCTCGATTTCCCGGTATCGCAAGAAATTATCTACGACTACTAGCATGTACTTCCCTCCTGGTAGCTGGCAAAATCTGCGCTGGCTCTTTCCCATGGGGCCTGCTTCGGTGATTACAGACGAGGGTCTGCTGGGCAGGCTGGTCGCGAGACAAACTGGACAATTCTGGATAATCGATTCGAACTGCTGATCTAGGCCAGGGAACCAGACGTTGTTTCTAAGGCGGTTCTGATTTTACAATTCCCTGGTGTGCCCCATGTGCAAGGAGGGCAACCTGGTGAGTCAGGCATGCTGGCAGGACAAGGCAAGGGCCTCTCAGGAGGCAACCATCTGTGGACTTGGCGCACCTGATATGGAGCCTTCAAAGTGGTCTGGGCTTCAGCCATGCGGAAACTGTGGGTTTTGTAACTGCCTCCAGTCCCCCGAGGTGATTGCCTGGATGGCGATCTGAAGACAGTCATCCTCCCTTGTGGCTTGTAGTACCACTTCATCTAGCAAGATTGGGAACGGCCTGGATCATTCCATTATCATTCGCACAAAGTCTTTGGTCGCTGCCACTTCTGCAGCTTCAGGCTCAGTGACCGGTCTGGCATGTCTGGATAGGAAGTCTGCCAGATTCCGAACACCTGGTCTGCTCCACGGTGAACTGGAATTCTTGGAGCTGCAGCACCTACTTGTCTATCTGCGGGAGAGGACGCGACGATGGTCCTTGAAACAGCGGGACGAGAGGCTTGTGGTCGGTCACAACTGTAAAAGAGTGTCCGTACAGGTATATGTGGAAATGGTAGCATCCCCACAGGATCGCTATGGCTTCTTTCTTGATATGAAAATAGCGTTGCTCCGTGGATGGGAGTTTCCTGCTGGGGTATGCAACCGGGACCCATTCTCTACAGGTCTGTTGTTGGGCTAGCACTGCTCCTAAACCTGTGGGGCTGGCATCCACCACCAGCTTGGACTTGTTCTGAGGGTTGAAGTACACCAATGTAGTGTCAGCTGAGAGGGCAGCCTTTGTGAGGTGGAACGCTTCTTCTTGCTCCGCTTCCCACACCCAGTGACTGGTGGTTTTGGTGAGGTCCAGGAGGGGCCCAGTCAGGTCACAGAGGTTTTTGATGAAGCGCCCACAATACGTGACCATGCCCAGAAAGTTGCGGACGCCGGACATGGACGTGGGGCGGGGGGATTTTTATGTCTTTTACTTTGTCAGGGTCGGGGCCAATGCCTTTGTCGTAGAAGCAATAGCCCAAAAAACTGATGTCTCTTCTCAGGAATTCGCACTTTTTACGGTGGAGGGTGAGTCCGCTCTCCCGGATGTGGGATAACACGGCTTGGAGACGCTGGATATCTTCTTCTAGTGTGGGTGCGTGCACCAGAATATCATCACTTACGTTGAGTACACCTTCTAGCCCCTGGAGGACATTCATGACTATGTTTTGGAAAACTTCAGCAGCGCTTGATATCTCAAAATTGAGACGGTGTAGCACCAGAGTCCTGCATGGATGGAGAACGTAGTAATGTGGCGAGAGTCTGGATGGAGAGGAGTCTGGTGATAGCCAGAGCGAAGGTCCATCTTTGAGAACCTTTTGGAGCCGGCTAGTTCCCCGATGATGTTGTCTACAGTCGGGGTCAGGTAAAGCTCGCGTTTGACGGCGAGGTCTGGGATCCGCAGATCCACACAGATGCGGACTGCTTCTGTTTGCTTCTGTTTCTTCGCGATGATAATGGGTGACACCCAGGGGGTGGGGCCCCCGCACCCGTTGGATTATTCCTTGTCTCTCTAGCAGACGCAGCTCTGCTTCCACTTAGGGACGGAGATGGAAGGCAATCCTCCTGTGACGGAGGGCGATTAGGGCAACGGATTTGTCGATATGTAGTCGGACCTTTCAGGCATCTGATTCCTTCGAATAGCGTTTCGAAGCCGTGCAACAGGTGGTCTAGATCGTTGGCATGAACAGTGAATGCAAAGTCAATTAGGTTGAGGTCCTATGCAGTCCGGTAGCCTAGCAGAAATCCTGAGCCTTCCTGTGATACATAGACTTTGGCTTGTTGGTGGGCAGTTTCGTGAGAGAGGTTGGCCTGGAATACTCCCCATAGCTTGAGTGGAGACCTGGTGCCATAGGCATAGACTTGTACTCTGGTAGAGCGTAGCGTAGGGGGTTTGGCAAAATCTTCTAGATGCTGGCAGCCAGGAGATTGATGTTAGCCCCTGTGTTGATGAGGGCAGCTACCGCATGTTCTTGTACCTTGACTTTACACATGGGCGTGGCATGTTGGATGGCCGCTAGAGTGTTCAGCATTCTGACCACGTGGACTGTGGCAGCATCGGCCTTGTCGTTCATGTCACTGCTAACGGGACCATCGGGGGTGTTTCAATTGCGCGAACTCGCCATTTTGCCTCCTCCTTGGTGTTGATCGGCATACTTTGGAGAAATTATTCACTTTCCTGCAATCGCTGCAGGTCTTGCTCTGCACTGGGCAGGCTCCGTAGTGAGGCGATGGGCCGCCACACCACCCGCATGGGCGACTATGTAGGCTCTGCTGGGACGCCGTGTTCCTCAGCCGGTTGGTCTTCAGTCGTGGTTCTTAAACTTCGGTGCAAAGGACACACACCGGTTCCTCCTTGACAGTGGCGGCCAACTTGGGGTCCATGTGCGCCGCCCTGGCTTTTGACAATTACTTGGAGCAGCCAAGCTTCAAGATGACCCTCATTGACAGGTTGTGTTCTTACAGAACCCGTTCACGCAATTTGTATGATGCTCAGCCCTGTATGAACTGGGCTCAGATTTCGTCCTCCTCGTCCGGGAGGGTGCAGGTGCTTGCCAGTTATTTTTGCCTTGCATAGAAAACATCCACAGACTCTTCAGGTAGTTGGCGAGCTTGGCGGAGCAAGAACCGCTCCTAGTCGGGGTTGGCAAACGGCTCGAAATAGGCCGTGATGGTGTTGTGCATCGTGGCGTAGTTCCTTGAGGGCCCTGCATCCCGTACAGTCTTGGAAATTTCATGGATATCCGCCCCCCCAAGGTGAAGGAGCATGGGCGTCCTCCGTGGAGCCGGGATGTCTTCGGCGTCAAAATAAGTCTCAAGGCGCTCATCCCATGCCTTCCAGTGTGCTGCCTGGGAGGGTGGGGGCGAGTGATGGTGATTGGCTCCAATGGAGGAACTGTCGCCATGTGGGGGCGGCAGTGGGCGTGACTGGGGTGGCAGAGTCCTTGCCTTGAGGTAACAGTGGGCAGTGCGCATGGTCCGGTGCGGCGTTGAGCTGGGCGCTATGCGGCGGTACTGGCGGCGGCTCTCTGAAGGCGTCTGCCTGGCTTACAGGGACGAGGTGTCAGCCGGTGGGCACGCACAGCCACAGGAGGGCGCTATGGAGTGGGTTCAGGTTAGCTTGGTTTAAGCACTGTGAGTCTGTGCCAGGTGGGAGCGGGCTGTTTTGAGTCACCACGTGGTGCCAGGCAAAGGCCGTCTGGCGGGCTCCTAGCTGAACTTGATAGAGGCAGAGCCTGGTGAGCGTTGTGGCAGAAGGCGCGTGGCCTGGAAAGCGCTCGGAGGATGCAGGCCGGGAGTGGGCTTCTGCACTCTTACTGGGGGGGGCGGAGGCCACAGGAGGTCCGTGGTGTCAAGGGCCGGACGCTGGCAGGCACTGAAGAAGGCCACAAGCGCATGCGCGTGCACGGCCAGCGGAGCGGCCGTAACTGGGAATGAGGACGTCTGATGCGGGTGGCACCGGAAAGCCGGTGCAAGGCCTCGCGGAGGTGGAAGCAGGTGCGCAAAAGAGTGCTCGGTAAGTCTGGCAGATGGCGCGGGAGGCGCGGCAGGAGCGTCCTCGCGTCGAAGGGGCACGCGGCAGGCACAGCAGGTGCGGTTCGGTTCGGCGGGGTGGGGAGACCACCTCGTCGCCAGTGTAGTGTTTCGGTTCGGGCCTAATTGGGGGGAACACAGAGAGCCATACAACGCATTTCAAGTAGTGGCTAGTAACTCACTTGGCCACGCCCAGAGACCCTGGGCTATTTATTCGCACACACACGTGCTGGCCAGGCGCACTCCGGGCCAGCCCATAACTTTACGTGGCAGGGTCAAACTGGGGAACACCCCTTACTCGCTGGGCACTGTGGATCGGCCCGCTGGGACAACATTACACAAGGCACTCACCAGACTGCCTCCAATACCTCCCGCTCACACAGGCACTGCAAGTTCTGCAGCCCCCGCACAGGCCGGCTCAAAAACCCAGCCCGAGGGCCGCGCGGTTTCAAGGACATCACCACAGATGTCCCGAACTTCCAGGGGTGCCGCCCCCACCTCCGGTCCCAAGTGTGGCTGCCCAACCTCCTCGCACGGCCCGATCTGGGCTACGACATTTAGTGAGGGGAGGGGAATCATTGCACTCACCAGACCACCTCCGATAACTCCCGCACACACAGGCACTGCAATGGCCGCAGCCCCCTCTCAAAGGCTGCCTCCAGGGACCAATCCGGTATTCCACCAGGCTCTCCTCACTCGAGGTACATCAATGCTCCAAGCCCGTCGTTGGCTTCGCCAGCTGCCGCCCAGTTCACTCCACCGCAAGCTCGCTCGCCGGGCCTCTCACTCCAGCGATCGCCACAAAATGCCGCAGTTTCGGCAAACTTTCCGATTACCGCTTCCCTCACTAAATCCTTAATCGCTAAAGGGACTTTTTCCGCAAGAAAAATGTTGACGAAGCAGGATAAATGACGAATATTAAAGATGGGCTCAGTGGAGCTCACCTAGTGCACGTCCACCATGCTGGATCGCTAGGCCACGCCCCGGTAAACACATTTTAAATGGTTTTCTTCTTAAATTTGCTGTTTAAAGTATATACTCATTGTGGAATCGTAAATTATGAGCCACACTCGGTAAATTTAAGTGAATACTTCATTCGTAGACGGAGCGCCGGGGATACACTGCTGCTCGCTGTGAAACGGTCGGCGCCAATGCTCAAGATGGCCGCCTTCCGTTTCCGTGTGCCGTGTTTCCTGTTCCGCCTAGCGGAACACTAGTGCGCTAACGCAAGTGCGTTACCACATATCTCCCCCCTTTACTCACAGTGAATCAACAATAAAAGTTCTTACTTCCAGTCCATGTTAAAGTCTTTGAATCTCTCTGGTGTCTTCACTTCTCTTCCCACTCTGGTTCTCACCTTCATCGTTCCCTCTCTGCACTCCTGCTCCATGCTCTCTTTACCTTGAGTACCACTCTTGTCTGTCATGTCCTTGTCCCTCTCTCCATTCCTTTCGCTCCTCTGTCCTTCTCGCTCTCCTGCCCCATTGTCATCTTCGGCTACCTCCTGCTGTCCTTCTTCCACGTTCACGTTTCTTTCTCTGCTACTTTCTTCTTCTCCATCTCCTTCGACATTCTCTGGACCATCATCCATGTCGCATTCCTCTTTGATTGTCTTGCTGCACTTGGCCATCCTGTCCTGTGACCATACCTTTCCGTCGCTCAGCAAAGCTGATCGGTCATACGGTTCCAAGACTTGTAATGGCGGCGAGAACTTGCTCTCACCCTTCTTCTTGTGGACTGCTAGTTTGACTCTTACCCAGTCCCCTTTCTCTAGCTCTGCTTTCCTTACTTTGTGGTTCTTATTGAAGTGTGTAGTATAGATCTCCTGTGCTCTTTCTAAGTTCCTTTTCACCACCGCCGGAGACCATCTGCTCTGTATCACCAACTTCCTCCATGCCTGATTGTCCTTGGTGAACGCTTCTCTCCCCCTCAAAATCTTGAAAGGACTGTACCCGGTGTTGCCCGGTGTGATCCTGTATGCCCAGACCATCTTTCCCAGCTCCTTCTCCCAATCTAAACCGTCGTTGATGGCCGCTTGGATGGTTCCCATGATTACGCGGTTAAACCGCTCCACTTGGCCGTTTCCCGCGGGATGGTAAATGGGTGGGTGCTTCCCTTCTATCCCATTCCTTTCGGTGAAGGTTGTCCATCTTGTTGAAGTGAACTGAGGACCGTTATCGCTAATGATGAACTTTGGAATGCCCTCTCTTAGGAATGTGGACTGTAGGAAGTTCACCACTGCCTCCGTATCCATGTTTTCTCTTACTTCAATTTCAGGCCATTTGGAGAACTTGTCCACCAGTGCTACTACGTATTTCTGAGTTCCTGCTTTGTTTAGGACTGGTCCTAAAATGTCCACTGATAGCATTTCCCACGGGCCCTCCGGTATGGGGAATTTTCCCAGGGGTGGTCTGATTAGATTTTGAGATTTGTCTGCTTTGGCACAAGATTCGCACTGTCTCACGTGTCTTTCCACCTGCGCATCGACAGCCGGCCACCAGTAGGCTTGTCTGGCAAGGGCTTTGGTTCTGGTGATGCCCTGGTGTCCTTCATGTAGTAAAACCATCAGATGTTCTAGTACGCCCTTGGGTGGTATTACTTTGTCTCCTCTCAACAGGAAGACCGAATCCTCGGCCAGTGATAATTCCTCTCTGACCTCCCAGTACCTTCCGAGCTCTTCTCTCAGGTGCCTCTTCTCCGGCCATCCGTGGACGACATATCCCTTGATGGCTTCCAGGTCGGCGTCCTCTTTGTATGCTTCCTCCCATTCTTGCATACTAATCACTTTCTCTGCCTCTTAGATCGTGGCGACCACGTAGCCTGCCCATTCCTGTTCTTCCTGGTCATTCTCCGCCTCCATGGCAGCTGCCCTGCTGAGGAAGTCCGCCACTTTGTTTTGTGGCCCAGGGATGTGTTCCACATCGTAGAGGAAGTCTAACAGGCGCAGAGTCATTTTTGCGATCCTAGGTGTGGCATGCGCATGGCCACTTGATGTCAACACTCGGACTAAGGGTTTGTGATCCGTTTTTACTAAGAATCGCGCTCCCCACAGGTACTGGCGGAATCTCTCCATGGCCCACACCACTGCCAGCATCTCTTTCTCCACCACGCTGAACTTCTCTTCGTTGGGGGCTAGGGATCTGGATGCGAAGCTGACAGTGTGTATCTCTCCTTTCTCAGTACGTTGCATTAAGACCGCCCCCAGCCCTCGGTCACTTGCGTCTGTCGTGAGGATTGACTCTGCCTGGGGATCAAATCCTTTGAGCGGGATGGTGGTACTCATCTCTTTCTTTAATGTCTCAAACTCTTCTTGTTCTGCCTGGCCCCACTGGAATCTGTTCCTCTCTTTGAGCAGCTGTCGTAGGTGGTGCGTCTTGGTAGCAAATTGTGGCACGAACTTGCTGTAGTATTCGGCCATTCCTAAGAATGACCGAACGTCCTCCTTCTTGCCCGGGGTAGGTGCATCTTGAATGGCTTTCATGTTGGCGGTTTTGGGCCTGATCCCTTCTTCACTTATTTCGTGGCCTAAATAAGTGACTGACTTCACTCCCAATCTGCATTTCGACCATTCTGCTGTCAGTCCGTTGTCCTGTAGGATCTTGAATACTTTGTGGAGCTTTTCATTGTGGTCGTGCATGGACTTCCCCATTACCAGGATATCATCCTGAAAGAATTGAACGTCGACTACTCCTCTCAGTAATTTGTGCATCATCTTTTGGAAGACGGCTGCTGCCGAAGCTAAGCCAAACGGCATCCTTAAGAATTCATAACAACCAAATGGTGTGATGAAGGAGGTGAGGTGTGTACAGGAGGGGTGTAGCTTGACCTGATGGTAGGCCGACGACAGGTCCACTGTCGAAAACCATTTGATGTTTTTGGTCTTCGACAACATCTCGTTGATGCGTGGCAGGGGGAACTTGTCGACAAGTATATTTTTGTTCAATTCCCTCAGGTCTACACATAGCCTGACTTTGCCGTTGGGTTTTTGAGCTACCACCAAGGGAGAAAGCCACTCTGCACTTTCTATGGCTCTGATCACCCCTTCTTTCTCGAGTCTGTCCAACTCTTGTTGTACTGCCTCTCTGCTCCTGAACGGGATGTTCCTCACTTTGTGCACCACTGGCGTTGCTCCTTCCTTTAGCTTGATCAGGTGCTTGTATCTCGCCAGCTCCCCGATTTGGCCATTAAACACCCTTGGGTACGCCCTCTTCCATGACTCCACATCGTCTCTTTTCTCCATGTCCATAAGCAGGATTTTCTCGATCCCTCCTGGATTCAACTGGATCCCTAAGGCTCCCTGGTCTCTCCAGCTCAGGACTGAGGGGCCTTTCTCCGCTACGTACATTTTGCACACGGCTTGACGGTCCCTGAACTCGAACGACAGGGGACAGTACCCCAACATTGGGATCTTCTGCCCGGTGTACGTGACAGGACGCAAATACATGGGCCGTAGTTTCTCTCCATGAGTGGATGCGAATTTGTCTTCCCATACCTTCCTTTGAATTATTGAGATGGGGGCTCCACTGTCCGCTATCATTTCCAACGGTATACCTCCGATGTGCATGTCTAATCGGGGCTTGTCATTTCCCGAGTCGTACATCTCCAACACCTGGACATGGATATACAGGATTTCCTCTTGGTCATCAGTTCCTTCAGACTCGTTGGTGTCGTCTTGCTGTTCTCGGTCAACGAACTTCACTGTTGTCCCTTTCGGTTTCCGGCGGCATACTTTCTCGTAATGGCCAAATATTCCACAAAACGAGCACTTTGCTCGGAACGCCGGGCATGCCTTGTCATTACCTAGATGGTTGACACTCCCACATCTGTAGCAGCTCAGACGTCCTCCTTTGGCTCCTCTCTGGTCGGTGGGATTGGTAGGCTTCTGCCTTCTGCTATCCGGTTTTCTTTGGGGTTCCTTTTGCCTGGGGCGTTCCCCTTTCTGTTGTGTTGATATCTGGCACACTGACTGCGTACCTCCTGGTTCTTTCTTAGCTGCTTGGGCACAGCGTTTTGATAGTTCAGCTTTCTTTACCATGGCCCAAATTTCTTTGAGCGGGGCATCTCCGTTTACCCATAGCTTCTCCTGGACATGGGAGCTCGACGTGTGCATGATAATCTGGTCTCGGATGAGATCGTCGTGTAGTGCGCCAAATTTGCATGAGATGGCGAGTTTCTGCAGGGCAACAACATATTCATCTACAGTTTCGCTACTCTTTTGCTCTCTTTGGAAAAAATTGTAACGGTCAATCGCGACACATACCACGGGCCGGAAGTGTGCGTCTAAGTCAGCAATGGTGTGGCTGAAGACATCGGCGTCTGCAGCATCTCTTTCCACTTTCACGATGGTGTCGTAGATTCTTATCCCTTCTGGGCCCAGGTTGTGTAGCAAGATTTTTTTTCTTCTTTTGCTGGAGTATGGGGCGCCTGCCTCCTCCTCTAAAGCGTCGAGATAGTTGAGGAAATACCTCTTCCAGTCCTCCCATTGCCTCTCCGGTTCTCCTGGATTGGTTAGAAACGGTACAAGTTGCGTGAGAGACGACGAGTGCACCGCCATTCTGCCTGCTCTGTTCCTGGTGGGTTGGACAGAAATTGTCTTCCCTTGGGGGCTGCCTGGAGCGTTATGCTTGGTAGGGTCCCCTTCTTCCGGGTCACTCTCGCTGTCGTCTCTTAGATGTGCGTGGGAAGGGGTGGGTAGTGCTTGCGCCCCTGCCCCTCCTACTGCCTGCACGTCCGCTGACTCTTCAGGGCGAGTGGTGGAAGGCTCCCCTCTGCTCTCACTCAGTTCCGCCAGCTTGCTTGGCTTGTTCTGTTCTCCTTGGGGCGAAGCTCCCCACTGCCCCTCGGTTCGCCTCCAGTTGGCGCGGGCTCTATCGCTATGCTCGCTCGCTCGTCCGAACTTCTGTGGTGCTCGGTGCCCTGAGCGCTTGCAGGCCTACCTCCGCTGCCTGACCTTCCAGTGTGTCTCCGGCAGGGGTGTGCGTCGTGTGGAGCCAGGTGTAGCCCTCTGCCACGCTCCGTCGAGGTGTGTAGCACGTGGATAGCAAAACACCGGCTGAACAGCGTCCTCCGACTTCAACTGCTCTTCAGCATATTTCTGGGGTTCCGCGTCAATCCTGATGCCTCGTCGCCATTGTGGAATCGTAAATTATGAGCCACACTCGGTAAATTTAAGTGAATACTTTATTCGTAGACGGAGCGCCGAGGATACACTGCAGCTCGCTGTGAAACGGTCGGCGCCAATGCTCAAGATGGCCGCCTTCCGTTTCCGTGTGCCGTGTTTCCTGTTCCGCCTAGCGGAACACTAGTGCGCTAACGCAAGTGCGTTACCACACTCATAAGAAGAAAAATTACAGATTTTGGGCAATGTTATGTTTATTCTTGCACTGGCAGAGACCCTGAAATACCAGTCATGCTGGTATAAAACCTGCCGCTGTTCCCCCTAGCTCAGGTACATGGAAAATGATGGGCCATAATATTTTGGTTGCTGCCTGCAGATACTGTTCAATGCATCAACAAACGTTTCCTCTTGTATCACTTGGAGTACACGATCACCGGTATTCAGCTGAGAAACAAGGGCATGGACAGCAGTATATAGATATACACACTCACAAAAGAGCATCTGTAGTGGCACCATTACTAGCAATAGAGTGGAATATGGGAGCAGTCCCGTAAAGGCAATAGGAGTGCATTAATTGGGTATTTACATGCTTTTTACAGCACTTAGACACACTATCCGCATAGCTGGTACCACTATATAAAAGATAAGCAAAGAATATAAAGACTGATAAAGGGTAGCAGAAATAAGGAAGGTAGGAAAGGATTAAAGGGAAGAAGGCCAGACCTGCTTTGCTCTTCACGTCCATAGGATTTAAAGGTCTTCCATTTCAGTCCTTCTTTGCTTTTCTCTCAATCTATGGGGTTTGCTAGTCCTCGCTGGTCCTGTCTAGGCGAGTTCTGCTTCTTTCTGCTCCTCTTTCAGAGTTTAGCAATGCTGACAAGGCCAGTCTCTCGCTGTATGTATCCCCTTCCTAGAGGTGGGCAAGCAAACAAATTAAAAGGGAGATAAAAGACGGAGCTAAGCCAAACATCTGGCTGGGCTGTAAGAGCCAGTGCCTGAGCAGAGTCCTAAAAATAATTTTGCTTCTAAATCATCCAACAAATTATCATGTGAAAATATGATTGTCTTTTTCAAAACACACAGAAACTCCAGTCTCTAGAACAGATTGTTTTGCTCATTTATGGATAAAGGCATCATACACTCTCCAGGAGTCTCCTGCCGCTATTTAACATACAAAATTTAATGTGAGATATATAATGAGCCACTAAGTCACCGTTTCCAGAATTACTGGTACCCACGCTACTGGTAACTCCGGGGAGGAGGACAATCTGGACAACCTACTGGGAAACTCATAATAACAACTTAAGGACTTTTCAGGGGTGAGGAGCAAAAAAAAAAGCGTGAGACTCAAAAAAGGAAGCCCATTTAAACAGTGTGCTCTTTTACTATGAGTCAAGCTTTTTGTCTAAAATATATCCTGCTTTTATAACTCATTGGGTACATGTATAAAATTCCATTACTTTGCACAAAGAAGCTCCTAAACCCACACCAACCCTAGCCTGAAAGGAATAGGTTGCAGACAGTGCCATAAGATGTAATTTAGTTTTTCACATGGATGAAAGAAGCTCACGCACAGTCCCCTGCCTCACCTGGAGAAATAAAGTTCGAGGAAACATTGCCCCTGACCAGTTCCCTGCCAGAGTTGGCTGTCCCAAGTACTTCTAACTGACCGCATTGACACTTACCCAAGTGTTCAATTTGGGAACTTTGCCAAGGCTTATTCACAGCTCAGTGAAATTGCACTGATTTATTATTGCTTGTAAAATGTATAGCTCCGGACCCTCCAGTGGATCTTTTTCATTCTAGTATCTAAATTCTTATAAAAATACAGCCTACTTTTATAAATTGTCAGGCTTGTTGAGTGCAGAGTCGATTTCTTCTGTTGTTTTGGTGATATTTAAATGCTTAACAGTTCTTCCTCTGTGGAAGACTTGCTGCACACTGTGCCACAGCTACTCAGGGTTGAGCTTAGGATTTGGCAGATGAAACCTATTGGACCTAAAGGGGTTTACACAGGGAAGTTGAACAACCACATCACATAATACACACCATTTCCTCACATTAGTGTCTTTCCTTTCTGGTATAAAACTGAAGTGCCCTTGAATGGCACAGTTGTTGAAGTGAGTGTTGTATTGTGATTGGCTGGCAGTGTGAATGGCTTCCTGTGTGAGAGACGCATAAAAGGAGTGTGAATGGCCAGTATAGCGGTTGGTGCCTTGACGTGGCTTTGCAGCTCACAAGTTGCAAGTCCAGTTCAAACTGGGGTCAATGGGAGTCCCTACCCTGGATTGATCTGATCGATTTGAGAGCACTAGACCTGGCCACACAATCCAGGTAGTGTTTTTATAAGGACAAGTGGGTAGTAGGAATATAGTGGATTTCTGACTCAGAAACTTTACGTCACAGAAATGCAGGGAAAATGCACTCTTTTAGGCAAAGTTTGAAGTTTGCAGGACATTGTGGGTAAGAAAATGTAATGGGATCCACCCAAGGCACACCATACTGGTCAACCTCCGCCCCCATCACTCTCCCTCTCCCTATATATAAGTATTGAAAACTTCTGCGTTTGGTAGGTTTCCCTGGGTGTCCGCGGAGCACAGGATCCAATACCACAGCTACCCCTTTTGTCGAAGTTGCTATATTGTGTTTACTCCTTTCCTGTCACAGCCACTAGACTCACCTACACAGGTGAGTTATTTGTATTGGGAAACATGGGGGAACGCTGGGTAGTAGGAACTCGTTCAATCCCTCCAGGTTCTATAAGTTTCATTCACAGAAATAGGAGGAAAATGTGTGTTTTAAGTAGAGTGTGAGGTTTGTAAGGGCTTCTGGGTAAGAAAACCAGGTGACAGCCACACAAATCGAGCCATGCTGGACTTCCCTCGGGGGTCTACTTTGCCTAAATGTGCAGGTTCGGTAGGTTTACCTAGGTGCCAGCTGATCAAAGGCCAAAAATCCCAAAGTGAAAGAAAAAACAAAAAAACTTTAGTTTTCAATGAAAATGTTATGTGTTCATGCTGCATTTTGGGTCTTCTTCTGTTGTGGGTGCAAGGCCCCCGCACACAAGTGAGGTACTGTTTTTAGCAGGAGATTTGGGGGGGTGAATGGTAGGCACAATTTAAGGAAGCCAAGATGTTCTTTGCAACAAAAAGCAAATTAGAACCACACAAGTCACGCCACCCTGCACACCCCCCTGGTGTCTAAGTTTCAGAAAGGTCTGGGTATGCTAAGTTTTCCTGAGTGACAGTTCAGGTAGAGCCCAAAATCCACCGCTACTCGCATTGTAAAAAATCTTGGATTCTCCAGGTAGCGTTTTGGGGTGTATCGTGGTGCAGGCACACAAGTGGGGTTCCTTTTTAGGTTGAGCCTAGAGCAGCGCATGCGCTGCTTGCTCGACTTTTAGTAAGTGGGATTTCAAAGTGCAAACCACCGCTGGCCTAAAGCTTGCGTTCACGTGAGAGTGAACGTGCACAGCTGCCAGCTTTCAGCGTGATTACTTTAACTTTTGGCACTGCTGCGCGCGCACCACTCGCGTGTTTGCCGGTGCATGCATGCACTCCCCCACCCCTCCCACTTGTTTACTTTACTTCTTGCGACTTCCAACTTAACCTTAAATCAAGACCCACCCCTAGCAGTTTCCGGTCCTCGCTTGTTTTTTTAATGTTTGTTATGCTTAACTTTATAAAGGGCCCATGTTATACTAAGATAATGCTGAGGCTACACAGTCTTTGTAGCTGTATTGTTAAATTTACGAAGAAAGGCTTCGTCTTAAAATAATTTTCAATACGTTTTGTAGCATTTCCAAGGTCTAAAAATCTGGTATTTTTTGGAGGAGAGTTGTTAACGTATGCTTCCTGTTACATCTGCAGTCCGGTCCATGAACCAAGGAGTCGGAGGGAAAATATTATAGTACAGAAAGTCTCTGTTATTTATATTCGATCCACAAATACATGCGATCCAGAGACAATCGGCCTTTACATACGCGGGCCTCCCTACTAGCTTCATCCCAGTGACCTTAAGCTGCAGTAATGCGCCAGGCTTTGCCCTTTGATGCCCACTGAACCAAATCTGAATTTTAAACCGTACCCAAGGCCACGAGAGAGGAATGCAGCCCCCTATAGCCGGACAGACCGCTGGGTGCGAGGCATTCTGAGTCGGGAAGAGGGGTGGAAAACATTATTCGTTCCGTTAGAAACCACCCTATTGGCCATTGAGTGTGTCTTCCTGAGAGAGGCGTACTATATAAAGACCTTTCCACATAGTTATCATTATTTTGCAAACGTGATGCACAGACAAAGCACTTTTAACCACATTTTGCATGTGTGACCTTTACTTTTCCCATTACGCGTTCAACTGTTTAAAGACCTGCCTTCTGAAATACAGGACTAATGTGGGGGCACTTCCGGACGATTCCGAGCATGTGTAGCCACAAGCCATGCACATCCCAATATCCTCTGCAAAGCCAAACAGCATAAAAAGCGTTTCTTATATCGTCTAACTACGCGATCCAGAGGGGAGAGGTGATGGGAATAACCAGGTGGTCCAGGGACCCAGGTTTTAGACCCTAGAGATGAGCTTTCTCTGTGTGCTTGGTAGGTTGAAAAATTGTAAACCACATGGGTAAACGTGTCTCCCAGCCCACAAGGACATCATGAAATTAAGAGGGATGACTTAATAGAGAAGGTTAAATCCTGTCTGTGATACGTCATGGTTGCATGCAGAAATTTCAGAATTTTCGACTCCCAACTAAAACAAGCACTGGCATAGCCAATAGGTCTCCCCTTTCGACCTTATAATTGTTTAGCCATGCAACACTGGAAGTTGTTGCACCAAGGATATTGTGCTGGATAACTAAACACTTATAAGGTCCCCAAGGCGAGACCGATGGGCTATGCCAATGCTTGTTTTATTGGGAGGCACGTGGCAACACAGAATAGAAGAACAGTTGTTATTACCAAATGGTTTTTCTGCATTTGCGCCTTCGAAATGTAAGCCAGTGAGCATGATAGAAGACATTTTGCAAAATACCCTCAGAACCATAGGCTAAAATGGATAACCACAAATTCCTAGATGTACTAATAACCATTCCAGAAATACATAGGTTTTCTTCATACCCATCTTTCACTTATTATATTTAATCATAAGAATTACTTTATAATCTGCATAATGAAAAACCATTGCGGGCGCACCTCCGTTCTTGACTCTTGGCACCCTGGGTTCTTGGACAACTTATAAACCCTCAATATCTCTGTGACCAGAAGCTATATAGCGTTCGTAAATTGGCCATCATAACAAGAAGATAAGGATAAAAACGTTGCCACAAATGGCTGTCCAATCCCCATCCCCTCCCATGTTCTTTGGTAATACCTTAAGAAATCTTCACAAATAACCCCTTGCAAAACTCAGAATTTTGAATACTTCTATACCTTTCCAGCATCACCTATGGGTCTCACAGTCTGTTTCCACCACAAACTGAGCTACGTTTAAAACACAAACATTATGAAAATTGGATACTTAGATAATTGCCAGAATTGGGGTCCAAAAATTGTTTTTTTGATTCTGCTCCGTTTCTGAAAGTTGGGAAGATGGTAATTTTAGCACCAATCTTTTGTTGATGCAATTTGTAAGGGGGGGGGGGGGTGCAGGGCATACTTATACAGCACTTGTCGCACAAAAAAAAAAACAAATCTGTATTTTGCCTATTTTCTTGGTCTCCTCCATGGGAGTAACAAACCCTGGGTACCCCTAGAATCCCCATGTTGTGAAAAAGGACACAAATGTGCTGTGGAAAAAAGTTATGACGGCATATGCGTGAAGTACCACAAATACGAAAAAAAGGATTAGCATTCTAAGGAGAAAAGGTTTAGCAGTCAAGGGGTTAAAATGATCACATAATACAGACACAAGGTCTGCACATAAACATATTGTTCTCCTGCAAGTAAAGGATGTGTCATTAGGAAAAAAGGTGTAATCGTGAAGCACCGCAAGGAGCAAAAATAAAAAGGCTTAGCATCCATTGGGCTAAAATGACCACATAGTACACAGAGATTGTAAGGTCAGTACAGCAACCTAATACTCTCCTGAAAGTAGAGAATGTGTCACCAGGCAGAAAGGTATTTTGCGAGTAGGGCGGATTTAATGGCTTTTTCTCTTGAAGGTCAATCCTATTGATATGCAACACATACTCCTAGTGTGTTCGAGTTGCTGGTATGGACCAGTGAGTGAAAAGAAAAGTGACCCTATGAGTCTCTGTGACTATGTGGCAATTGGGGCAGTTATGGTGAAGCTGGCACTCACATGGTGGAAGTTTTTGCACTCTAATAGGGTAGGCCCCAAGTTCCTCAGAAATGGCATCTTTAAATGTAAGTCTGCGTGCCTTTTGTAGTGGGCGAGAAGTGTGGATTTTGTGCTATAATATTCACTGTGTATTGTGCACTGGTGCACAGCAGTTAGCTGTGCCTGGGTAATATCCGATGTGTATATTTCAAGGTTGAGGGCTTTGCAGGCACATTTGTAGTTTTCAGGGCAAAGGAACTGTCAGAATCCTCAGTGACGCACCCCTCCAAAGTACAAGGCTGTTTTTGAGGGCCAGCCATGTCTGCTATTATGGGAGTTGTTGACCCGGAGGGTGGAAGTCAACCTTCCTTTAGGCGTGGCTCTTCAATCAAACTATGGTGTTCCCTCTCAGGCCTTTCTCTGGCAGGAAATTGGAACTCCTTTTGAGACAGAGTCCCTGGAAGATGGTCCTTGACATGCATGTAATAGTGTCCTAGCAAGACACTGCATTTTGGGTCTTTGTCACGAGCGCCGCTGCACACCAAAAAGGCACTTTCATTGTGGTCCCATAATAAATAAGGTTACAGACCAATGTTGGACCCACCTCATAAATGGATTATTGCCAGCAAGGTAAACTTTGACAGGAGTTTTCTCCATACCCTACTCCCAAACAAATCATTCACATATAATCTGGGCATTGTAATCCACACAAGGACATTGGAGATTGAGAAGACCAATGCTATGGTGCAAGACTTTGGCTCCTTGGTCCTCCTGAGCTGAAATTCTTTATCAGGGCAGCTTGTTATACAATGAATAGACCTATCTGGCTGTGACAGAAAATGGGAGGCCAGTGGTCTGATGGAGGGGAATGGGGGAGAATAGTATGAAACCCAGGTGTTTTAGCATTTCTTTTAGGGATTTAATAGGGCTACATGAAGAAGTGTCCCATATGATCTGGCAACATCCACCCATGATTTGGTCCCAGGAATGAATTGGTCGAAGGGGACGGATTCAAGGCCTCGGCTTCCCTCGTACTATTAACAGCTAAGCAATTCTTTCTTCGTAACTGGGGCTCACCAGGGGTTCCTTCTCTGCTAGTCGGGTACCATAGCCGACGGTGAGTGTTGGAGATTTAAAAGATATTGCATGACTCAGAGATGGAATTTCAATTCCGTAAGATCGGAGCCTCGTTGTTAGGTTTTTTTTTTGGAGTCTCTTGAAAATAGCTAACATATCAGAGAATGCTGAGCGACCTGGACATACCACAGACAAGGACGGCTCTAAGCATGGGCAGTATGGGCTGCTGCCCAGGGCCTCGCTCTCAGCCCACAAGCATGGGGCCTCGCACCACTGCAACACACCACCAAACCTCTTGTGCCACTAACAAACTCATTGAAGAAAGGTGTCTATCTGCAATGCATGCCTTTACAATGCAGTTTTTACACTGCAACATCCCTTACAATGCATACATTTACATTGCATGCCATTACAACAAACTTTTTAAAACTACATTTACAATGCATACCATTACATTGAATAATACCTTTACAATGCATACCATTTCAACACATACCATTACATTGCATTTAAGGTACGTGTTGGATAGTGTAGGAGTAAAAATTACTATTCTAACTCCAGGTGGTGCAACAGTAGAGTAAGTGTTGGATAGTGTAGTGGTAAAAATTACTATTCTAACTTCAGGGGGTGCAGCAGTAGGGCAAGTGTTGGATAGTGTAGGGGTAAAAATTACTATTCTAACTCCAGGGGGTGCAACAGTAGGATAGGTGTTGGATAGTGTAGGGGTACTATGCATTGTAATGGTATGCGTTGTAATGACATGCGATGTAATGCCTGCCTTATAGCGACATGCGTTGTAGTGTCATACCTTGTAGTGACATGCAAAGTAACGTCTGCGTTGTAGTGACATGCGTTGTAAAGGATGCTGCGATGTGATGACTGGTTGCAAATGTAGTGCAATGTGATGACTGCATTGTAAAGGTTGTTTCCCATTCTCACACCTTCAGCCTGATATGAGCTGTGAAAGAGGTGCTTGTAGGTGGCAGACAGGGGAGCTGTGGTCTACGAGGAGTCTGCACAGATCAGCTTCCGGAGCCCTGAAGGTGTCACTTATGTAATTTAGAGGGGCCTCGCATATTCCACTTTGCCCAGGGCCCCAAAAATCCTAGAACCGACCCTGACCACAGATAAAACCCCTGTGCTGAGTCCTGAACATACACACAGATTTCGAGGTTCAGGGAGGGCTTCCGGATAACGGTGGAGGGGGGGCATGGGGTGGAATTGTACAGCTTCCTGGACACTGATCCTGATCATGGGAGAGAGCAGCTCAGAGCCAAACTGGGTACCTAAGTCAGCTCTGGCATAGGTTGGAAAGAGGTGGGGCAGGTTGTGTGACAATCAAAACGAATGAACATGTAGTCAAAATTTAAAGCCTGTAAGAGGTTTTCTATATTCAGGCCTTTGCCTTTAATCACTAACCTAAGACTATATAACTTGCATATAGTGAAAGATTTGCTATGTGGTCATTTTTGTAATTCTGAATTGAGTAAGGAAACATTTAAATGTATAAATAATGCAGCACGACTATCACAGGAAACCTGATGGTATTAAAGAAGCTTCAAATAACATGTGGTCACTTTATAATTCTTTACACGTTCTGTGTAAGAAAAAACGGATTTGCTAGCAGCTGAAGACCGATTGAAGGAGGAAGTGAGACCTGCTTTATCACTGGCCATCCTGGACAGCTACAAAGTAGTGTCTTCCAGCATGGAAGAGCTAGTGGAGGTTTTTTTTTTAAAACGTTATTTATTATGCTGCATGATACAACAAACAGCGAGCTAAGGAGCCTTCGCTGCACATCAAGTATATTACAGATAAGATGCAGCCTTTTTAAAAACTTTGTGTCGCCCCCGCTCCCCAAATCCAACTTTAAATACATAGACACAAGTGGCAGCATTTACAATACAAGAAGTTACTTTTGCAACAGAAATACCAGCAAGAAGAGTGTGTAGATTTTGCAGAGACCAAACCTTCCGTATAGACAGGTTTTACTACAATTGATTAGGTGATATCCAGGTGTTCCAACATATATGTGGTCAGTGGAGCCCAGCAATCCCTGGGTCTAGAGGGCATTGGCAGTTCCTCAGCATATATCTCCATTTGTTCTTTGCAATATACTAAGTCTCTGATCCACTTTGTCGGGGTGGGCGCCGCTCTGCCACCCCAATGCATTGCAACAGCAAGTGTAGCAAATAAGGTAGAAATTGCGACAATGCGCCAATTGCAAGGCTTAATCTTCTGTAGTAGCCCTAGGAGACAATTCTGTCGAACATGCAGTTGTTTCCAGAGTCATATCAGATATCACTTTCACAACCTGCTGCCAAAATCTGTGTATGAGAAGACACCCCCATGCCAAATGCCTGAATTTGGCCCCATCCTACCCACATCTAATACATCTCGCATCTTCCTTCAACCCAAACCTCAGCAATTGCGCTGGGGCGTAATACATCTGATGTAGATACTTAAGTATAATGAGAACATTGCAGTTGGCAGTGAAGTGCCCAGTTAGCTTACAGCAAGATTCCCCGTTTTCACAGTACATGGAGGGGTAGATCAAGTTCCTTATTCCATTTATTGAGTGCAGAGGAGCTAGACCTGTCATTTTCCCTTTGGATGTATTATACAATCTAGTGATTAATCCTTAGCTGTCCCCCCTCACCCACCCGATACAATCATCTGTAGAGCTTTCAACTCTCTAGGCTCCTGCGGAAACTCTGGGGTACTGAGCTCGTACTGCCACACGCAGCCTAGTATATGTGAAACCATACATTGCTTATACGCTTGACGAGCCATAAAATCATTCAGGGATATAAAAGACTCATTTAAATACATGTCCCCAAGTTTTGTGACACCTGCAGGCTGCAGGACAGGACACCCAGTGCCCCCCGCTCCTGCGCCGCAGAAATGCCAGGATGTGCCGCAATCGGCAGGTCCGGCGCATATAGATATTACCTCCCTGCACGAGCAGCCACAACCCACCATGCCAGAACAGTACATCTGACCAGATTGAGCTCCTTTCTGGTGCTGGTCCACCGTGTAGGACCCAGGTATCACTGCTGATGTACGAGTTACTTACCTTCGGTAATGATGGAGCTGGTAGAGACAATTCTTGTCGCAGATTCCTTAACGTAGAATTATCCCCAGGCGTGAGACTGGATCCAGAACATTTTTTTCCACAGCATCCCTGCGCGCCAGGGGAACGGCATCACGCGACTCCGCCCAGGCGTCGTCCGTGTACGCGACGTTAGCGAGGTCACATAAGTCCCACCCCTTTGCGCCTACATCTGTTTTCTTTGGAGAACTTTTACGCTCCACTATCAGACAAACTGTGGGAGCATGGGAACAGTGTGCGAAAAAGCAGAAATTTGGAAAAAGGAATTGTGAGGAACAGCACCATAAAGAGAAGTTCCAGGCACTGCAGTACCCAAAGGCAGGGAAAAGAAGAAAGAACAGAGCGCAGCCCTGAGCAGTAACCCTGTCAATACAGAGACAGCCCCCCTTGCAGACAAGGAACATATGTAAAATACCATGGCAACATGTAGCAGGACCACAACCCCACCCAATAACAATGAAGGGGAACCAGTGTAAGAAACAAGGAACGACAAACCACCAAGATAGCCCCATCATAGGTTGTGACGACCCCCAAGGAACAAAGGGCAGAGGCACAGCCAAAAGAACCCAACCCAAGGACAGCAGAGGGACCAGAACGCTTAGTAATAAAGGGGAGGGGGAGAGAAAAGCAGGCCCCAGTCTGGAGCAATCAAAGCAGAAGGGCACAGAAGCACCTATAAACCCATCATCTAATGTGCCAACAGAGGAGGAAAGGAACAAAGAAACAGGACGAATCATCCTGTCAGAAAGAGCGAAAGAAAGCACTCATAGAAGACATAGCCACCCACCGGAATGAAAGTGCAGAAGACCAAACCAAGGTCCTCGCAGAACGGGGAGGAAGGGGGGCCGTGAAGGAATCTGCAGCTAGAATCGTCTCTACCAGATACATTGTTACTGTAGGTAAGTAACTCATACATCTGAGAGACTACTAGCTGCAGATTCCTTAACATAGAATAGATACCCTAGCCATACCCACGGGGAAGGAGAGTCTGTGAGAGCACCCCCACAGCCTGGACATAACAGAGGGCCCCACAGGGGACGAGTCCAACGGACAGGGCGAGGAGCCTTGTCCCCCCAGGCAAGGGAAACCCCTACAAGCAGAAGACCACCGACCCCAAAGGGGACACGGGAAGTATAAAGAGAGGAAGCCCATTGACACTCCGCAGAGGAAACAAGGGCCAGGCAAGAGGAGGCTTAAGCATCCCATGCCCATACAAGGCAACAGAACCTCCACCCAAGGCAAGAAAGAGAAGAACAGAGGAAGAAGATCAGCCTCAAGACTCCAAGGAGAATGAAGACATGCCCTTCCACTGGGAACACATCCCGTGAAGAGGGCAGCTGAGCCTACCACAGCCAGAAGTCAATAGACCAGACAGAACGGTGCAGACAGCAATAAAAGCAGGCGGTAATAGAAAGAAGCCCGGTGTCACCCTGGAAGAACCAGGCAGACCGCACCAGAAAGAGGGAGGAACATAACATCCATCACAGCCCTCAGGGAAGAGAGGTAGAACTGAGTGCAGAGTCCAAGAAAGAAGTTGACAAGGCAAGAATGGCCAAACCACCAGAGCACCCAGAAGGGACAATGGAGCAGAAAAAACAATACACTGGTACGGGCAGCATAACTAGAGACAGCGAACCCACAAGACAATGCACACAGGGCAAGCCAGACGCCAGACGAAGACAGAGCAGGAAGACGAAAAAGGGCCCAGACACGCCTCAGGGAGGAGTCCGCCCACAATATTAGAATTGCAATTGCGACTTACTGTAACGCCCTGGAGAGCAGAGTCCCGTAGGCGACCACAGCTCCCAAGCACAGAACAAGCTATATAACAGCTACCACTATCCCACATAGGGTGCGTTAAGTCCCTAGACATGGGAACCCTCTTAGGAAGAAACTTCCGCAGCAGAGGACATCAGAAAAATCCATGGGAAAACTCCTGCAGAAGGCTTGTCAGCAGCCAAAGAGAAAAAAACAGAAGGCTTACTCTCAGGGCCAACCCGGTGTAGATAACCCAGAGCAAAAACACAGTCAAGAAGGGCCGGCCAGCAGCCAACAGAACCACAGACCCGACAAAAGGACTTAAAAGCACATGCAGCACACAGATCACACAACTGGGGCACTCGCCCCAACGAAAGAATAACTCCCACAAACCAGATCAACTCACAGGTCACTGAGGGCGAGAGGGAGGAGGAGGAGGAGGAGGAGAAGGAGGAGGTCAAAGCCCCGCCAAAAACCTCTGGATGGCCGAGTCTGCAGGGGCATGGAACAAAGAAGTGCCATCGAAGGGAAGATCCACCAGCCGTTCCTGAACATTTTCCTGGGAACACACTGTCCCGAAGCCAAGCATGGCGGCGAAGGGCAACCGAAGAAGCCATGGCACGACCAAGCACCTCCGAGATGCCCAGAGCGGGGCGAAGAAAAAAACACTGCCAGCTCTCGGCCATCTAACGCATGGTGCCGCAAATCAACACCACCACCCTCCTGAGGTGCGGCAGACCCCAGGGACTCCACCGAGTCCCATAAGCAAGAAGTGGCCCTAGCCAACACACAGAGTGTTAAGGGCCCGCAGAGCCACACTGGTCAAAGCAAACAGATTGCGCCCCCAAGAGTCCAGCCAGCGGGCCTCACATGAAGGGGGGGGGCAACAGAGGCGGCAGGGAAGGAAAGGCAGTCTACAAAAGGGGGTTTCTGGCAGAGGGGTGGAGGGAAAGGCACACCGGGTCCCGTGGTACTGGAAGGTGATAGTGCAGAAGGTGTTGAGCACCAGATCTACTGTGGCGGGAGGCCCCCAAGTCCTCATCAGATAAGAATGGAGCAAACCCTCAAAAGGAAGCAGCAGCTCCCTACCACCAGAGCTTTGGTGGAGAACTTCCAGGAGATGATCCGCGGGGAAAAGGGCAGCCGGGTCACCCCTGCGCAAAATAACCACAGGCGTGGAAACAGCACGAGCGAAGGCCTCACCCGCCTCCGTAGGGTCCGCGGTGGGGAAAGCAGCTTCTCTGTAGGCGATGGCTGCAAGCTGAGGCGGCCATCCCCTAATCCAAGCGGAGTGGGGAAGGACCAGGGCCGGATAGGAGGATGAGGGGCCGAGGCGTGGGGGACCTGTGGCTCCTCTGGCGAAAACCATGGCAACGGTGAGAAGCCGTCCTTTGATGACGTCGGGGAAAAAGCCACGACGCGGCGGCCCGTCTCTGGCGAGGACGACACCAGCAGGCACCCAACTTCCAGGGAAGAGGGGATGTCGAAGGCAAGTCCACGGCCCTACGCCTGTCCGGTGCCGTAGAGTCCGCAACCTGAGGCAGGACGTCATTGTCAACCAGTGCAAAAGGAGATGGCAGGCGCCTCCTCCACAACACACAGCACAGGGTTCCGGACCTGGGCTGGAGCCGAGGTGGCTAAGGGACGGCGCCGACTCCACCTCCGACGAGGCAGCCGCCTGCACAGAGGGACGAGAGGGGCCCGGGGAGTGACAGGGAATCCCCAGTCAGCCTCGACCCATGAGGGGGCGGGAGGGGCACCACATCCTCCAAGCCTGGAACCGAGCCAGTCGGCGCCGGGGGCGCCAGCAACGCCACAGAGGGCCCGCACAACGCAAGGGATTTACCGACGTCCCAGGAGGGGAAGAGGAGGAGGAGAAACCAGCGAGGACTGCAAAGCTGCCGCATCTGTCTCCATCTGGACTCTCGACGCCCCCTCACTAGGAAACGGTGAATAGGGGGACGATACACGGGGCTGCATCACCCGGGGAGAGCCCATGCCCCCAACAGGCCGGAAGCCAGCCCTCGGGGACAAACTGCGACACTTACCGATAGGGGAGCGACGCTATTGCGGCATATGAGAGGAATGAGGACGGCGATGGCTGTTTTGAGAACCTTACGCAGAAGCTGATCGAGGTGACGAAGCCGATCTGGACAGGCGAGCGAAGAGAAGTTTCATCCGGGGCTCCTGCCGTGACTTCGGTGTCAACCGTTGAAATGCCCTGATCTTCCCCCAAGTACCAAATGCAAATGAGGCGAGGGTCTGTCAACGACATCAGGCATCCACAAGACAAGCCCGAAGGCATCCACACACTGTTCCCACAAACATCAACAATAGCGAAGGGAAAGGCCTAAACAGGTCTGGAGCACGAACCGGATCCGTGTTGCACACGGAAAAGGAAAAAACTGACGTAGGCACGCCGGGGTGGGACTTATGTGACCTCGCTGACCTCACGTACGCAGACGTTGCCTGGGAGGAGTCACGTGATGCTGTCCCCCCGGCACGCAGGGATGCTGTGGCATAAATGTTTCCGGATCCAGTCTCACGCCTGGGGAGAATTCTACGTTAAGGAATTTGGGGCTAGTAGTCTCTATCAGATAATGCCAATAATGAGCGAATTGCGCCTCTGTACACAGGTAGAATAGACGCAGATCCGGCGCTTCAAATCCCCGCGTTCGAATGGCAGTGTCAATGTGATCAAGCTGCACCTATGCTGCTTGCCAGCCCATACCAAAGCCATTAGGCTGGACTGGAGAGTTTTAAGAAGGCCTACATTCAGTGCTATTGGAATATTTACAAAGAGATAGAGGAGCTGGGGAAGAATAGACATCTTCACAACGGCAATTCTATCCGCCAGTGATATTGGCAGGCGAGTCAAACGTGAAACCTGGTCTGCAATCTTGGTAATGACACGTCCGTAATTCATCCTGAGCACCGTGTCAGGGTCCCTGTGCACCCAAACCCCGAGGTATTTCACTGGGTCACTCGACCAGGAGAGCGGGTACCCCAGTGCCGTCTCCTGGGTGCAATCCGTCAGACTGAGAACAGTGGACTTTGCCCAGTATATACCTGACCCAGAGTGTCTCTCAAACAAAACATAATCACAGAGCAGTGGCTCCAGTTGCGTGGCCAGTTCACGGACATATAACATCATGCCGTCTGCACAGAGCGAAATAACCAGTGAGCGCTGCCAGAACCCCAATGAAGCCTTGGCGTGCATTTGGCAGATCTTACACGCTAACGGCTGAAGCGTCAATGAAAAAAGCACTGGAGAGAGGGGGCAGCCCCGCCTGGTGCCCCTGCATTTTGGGAATGCATTTGATACCCACCCATTAACTCGCAGCCTGGAGATCGGGTCTGTATACAACAGTCAGACCAATTTCAGAAAAAATTGCGGCATTCTCATTCTCCGCAGTACAACAAACATGTATCCCGTTATACAGAATCAAATGCTTTCGCAGCAACCGCCAGGAGTCCAGGGTCTAGATGATGCATTACAGCAAATATAGTCCGTAAATTATGTGCGGTCAATCGCTTGGGGACGATTCCGATCGATCAGGGAGTATCAAGTTTGGGATCAGAGGTTGTAGCCTGTAAGCAATTATTTTAGCCAATATTTCTGTATCAATGTTTTTTAGGGACAGAGGCCTATATGACTCGCATTTATTAGCGACTTTGTCCAGCTTTAGAAGTGTAACAATCAAGGCTTCCCTGAGGGTGGGGGGTAGGGTACCAGATTCACAGGCCTCAGCGAATACCTCAAGCAGGCGCGGGGCCAGGTCCTCAACATACGCCTTATAAAATTCACTGGGCAGCCCATCTAGACCGGACGTCTTACAGGTCGGGAAGGCCATTATACCTTCTTTTGCATCCTCCACATGAAAGGGGTGTCAGGTATTCACACTGCCCGTCAGACAACCACCCCAATGCTATATCATCCAGATAACTGGAGATTTCATCCTCGCTAGCCGAGGGTCTAGTCCCATGTAGCTTGGTTTAAAAGTCGACAAACACTATACTAATCTCCGGAGTAGAGTGGTGAGCAATGAAATCTCCGTCCAGAATTTCTATAGTATGGTCCTGTCCTTTAGGAAGTGCCAGTTTATACACCAAAGATCTACCAGGTCTACCACCCTCTCCATAGTAGCACGCCTTACATCTCCTAGACCTGTTCAGCTGTCTGTGTTCAGATACCAATTCTCTAATTTGCGCCACGAGACTTAGCTCATACACACGTTCCAGCTCACTGATCTTAGCAGCAAGGCTATTTACTCTGTTCCGGAGGTTCTTCAAAACGCCAGCCTGCGCACCAAAGCATTCCCCTCCAATTTAACTTTAAAATCCTCCCAGAGAGGGCCTGCGCTATCAACTGAACCCTCATTTTCGGTAAAAAAGTTAAATTTAGCAGCCCCAATCGTGGTCCGGAACACAGGGTCTAGTAGGAAAGATTGCTGCAATCACCACCAATGGTGGTCTAAAACAAGCAGGGACATGAAGCGCTAAAAGGACAGGGGATTGATCAGAGAGCTTTTTAGGTTTCGCCTATTATCATTCGCTTGCGAATGTAATAGGCGAGAATTCAAGTGCTCCATCGACTCGTCAAACCACTGCGGTTTTTTCACAGTGCATGTGAGTCACGTGACCACAAAAGCGGGTCACGTGACCACACAAGCACGCGTATCTCCCTAATCCGCCTGCCACACTTCTCCTCCCCCTCGCTCGCATTCCCATCCCCCCACCAGGCTCTCCCGCAGCCATTCGGCTTCCCTCCGGCCATTTGCCAGGAGCTCTATTCTTATCCATCTTGCTTACTACCACTGACAAACAAACCACTTGGAATACCATTCAATATACTATTTTTTATTCATTCTATTGTACATTTTTTTAAACAACTTCCTCCTAAACTGGGCCACAGGCTTTAAATGCAGGTGGCACGATCTGTGCGGATTTTGCTACCGATTCATTTATCTTGCCATTATTTACACATGAAATTGAATGTAAAAATACGCCTGGGAATAAGGCATTATAGCTTTCTGTCTTTGTTCTCTGTTGAGAGGCAATGCACATATAAAACTTGTTTTCCAAGTGCTTAAATTAGACCGTCCAGGGACACACCGCCTTTGAAACCAATAATCCAGCCATGAGCCGTAGACACGAATGTGCCCTTTCTACCAACTAGGTTTCTGGACCTCCATATATTCCGAAGCCCCTCAGTCTCCATCAGTTCGGCTACTACTCGAGCAGCCTGTGTCCCTTGTCCACCACACCCACTGAGTGGTCAAGCCTGGGTCTAAAAATACATTTGGATCACCGCCACATATTACAGCGGGAGGGGGGGGGCAAAGGTGGACAATCCGCCTCTAGACATTGTTAAAAAATGCCGTATTGTCAAGGTTGGGGCCGTACGTGTTAGCAAAAAGCACCGTCGTACCATCTGGTCTGCCCTGAACCAGAAGCACCCTTCTCTGCTCATCAGCTTTAGATTTAATTAAAGTGAAAGGAGTACCCCTCTTGACTAGAATCAGCACACATCTAGAATATGCGGAGTACGATGCTGCAACACGCACCACATTCCGACCCCCCACGTTTTGTTCCGTATGCTTGGTAAGATGATTCTCCTGTAGAAACGCGACCTGCACATCCTGTTTGTCTGAAAAAGCTAAAACATTTCGGATCTTTTTAGGGTTGGTGAGACAATGCACGTTCCATGTTATTAACTTAATAGTACCACCCAAGCGAACATTTAACCATTATACATTACAAAATGCCACTCTGCACACTTCTCAGATAGATTCATCATGCCATCAAGCCTGTCGCTTCTGTACTACTGTGTCTGCCAAGTTACTCTGCAATACCCCAACCCCACCACCCCATTCAGCACCCCCAACTTGCTAAAGACATCCCCTAGGAAATACAAACAAACCCTTCAACAGAAACCCAACACAATGAGATAGTCGGGGTACACCCATTGAGGAGCACTAGAATGCATTCAGCCTCCCAGTGGAAAGGGAAGTGGCCGGTCTTGTCCATAGTCTCAACATGACAGAACAGCCAATATACAGTGCCTGTAATACTTCAGACCATTCCGTCTTTTTAACAGTCCACTCAGGCATCCCAGGACATATGCCCAACCTGGAACCCCCACATGCTGCAATATTATTATTATTTATTTATTTGATCAAATAAAAATTGATCATTTAAATGAATGAAGGCCATCATAATACCATATCACATAACAGTTAAAAACAAGCATTTACAATGCAACCGTCTCGCCTTTGCAAAGGTTAGAGCTGTTGGCATTGTAAATGACCACATTTTTATTTATGTGTTGGTTTTGAAAACAGATAAATAAATGGAATTGTCATTTACAATGCCAATCGCTTAATCTCTCGCAAATGCCACACACACACACACACACACACACACAGAGCCACACACACACAGAGGCACAGCCACACACAGACCCTCACACACACACACAGAGAGCCACACACACAGAGCCACACACACACACACACACACGCACACACACACACAGCCACACACACACAGCCACACACACACACAGAGCCACACACACACAGAACCACACACACACACACAGCTACACACACACACAGAGCCACACACATACAGAGCCACCCACACACACACAGAGCCACACACACACAGAGCTACACACACACAGAGCTACACACACACAGAGCTACACACACAGAGCCACACACACATACAGCCACACACACACGCACACAGAGACACACACGATCTGGTCGTCATAGGAAGAATAAAGTATAGGATCCTGTTAGGATTGAGACATCATAGATAAATAAGACTGACATGTCTTATTGTGAATGTGCAGTATTAATGCCTTCGCCTCAAAGCATGCATGGTATATAACAGTGTACATTCTGCTGTGTGCTCAAGAGCAAAGCCCTCATCTCTCAATGCCACTCACGCGGGCCCTCAAGCTTACACCAGTATCCCCATTGCCTTATCCCATTATCAATCATCCTATTTGCCCTATTGCCCGCAACTCTTCATCTTTATCCCCCTAGCTAACTCCTCAATCATTGTCACGTCCTCTCACAAGATTACTGGCGCAGGATATAAAGGTGAAATCCAGAGAAGACAACTTCATTGAATAGTACTGCAAAAAAAAGTAAAAGCCATGTGATACCGCCAATGAACAGTTTCCAAAAGAGCCATTTTTGTGTAGGATTAGGAGGAACCTGTTACTCGGAGCACAGCGCCTCGGGCTCGAGGACTCTGGCTTCCGGTTTCAACGCACTTGTAAGGCAAAGGCAAGCACATGCGTGCACATGCGCACAAATGTTTACTCCACACACAAACAAATGCGCATAATATGCAAATGAGCGCAGCCAGTACAATATAGGTATGAATATTTCAACACCAAAACATTTAAATTTTTACAAAAAGAACAAATAATGCATATATATATGCACCTATTTTCTATAACAAACTAAGAATTATTTTTCCGAGTATTATTGAGAAAACAAATCAAGCGGGCTGTCTCCATTTGTAAATGCAAAAACCACAGTTGATGGACAGAATGCAGAACAATGTCATACATTCACCCCAGTACAGAGATCTGGGCCTAAATCCATCAATTTTTTTGCACTCCACTCCACCCCAGTTCAGACATGGCCATATGCAAATCAGTCTGACCCTGTGCCTCATGGGAACAGTCCAGCCCGAACTGCCAAGCCATGCCTTCCCTGGACCGGAAACAAGCTTCCGAGGACCGGTTTCTGGCATTCCAGCCGTCTTCAGCCCGGCTTGCTTGAATCCAGTGGTGTGGAGAGCATGGGACTCACGTCTGAGCATACCCATCCCACTCAGGGTGACAAATGCAAAAACCACAGTTGATGGACAGAATGCAGAACAATGTCATACATTCACCCCAGTACAGAGATCTGGGCCTAAATCCATCAATTTTTTTGCACTCCACACCACCACAGTTCAGACATGGCCATATGCAAATCAGTCTGACCCTGTGCCTCATGGGAACAGTCCAGCCCGAACTGCCAAGCCATGCCTTCCCTGGACCAGAAACAAGCTTCCTAGGACCGGTTTCTGGCATTCCAGCCGTCTTCAGCCCGGCTTGCTTGAATCCAGTGGTGTGGAGAGCATGGGACTCACGTCTGAGCATACCCATCCCACTCGGGGTGACAAATGCAAAAACCACAGTTGATGGACAGAATGCAGAACAATGTCATACATTCACCCCAGTGCAGAGATCTGGGCCTAAATCCATCGTTTTTTTGCACTCCACACCACCCCAGTTCAGACATGGCCATATGCAAATCAGTCTGACCCTGTGCCTCATGGGAACAGTCCAGCCCGAACTGCCAAGCCATGCCTTCCCTGGACCGGAAACAAGCTTCCGAGGACCGGTTTCTGGCATTCCAGCCGTCTTCAGCCCGGCTTGCTTGACTCCAGTGGTGTGGAGTGCATGGGACTCACGTCTGAGCATACCCATCCCACTCGGGGTGACAAATGTAAAAACCAAAGTTGTTGGACAGAATGCAGAACAATGTCATACATTGACCCCAGTACAGAGATCTGGGCCTAAATCCATTGTTTTTTTGCACTACACACCACCCCAGTTCAGACATGTCCACATGCAAATCAGTCTGACCCTGTGCCTCATGGGAACAGTCCAGCCCGAACTGAATATCCTGAATACAGCATGTTTCGAAGAGACCGCGCAAGCGCTGCCTAGGCGAGACCTAAAAAGCAACAGGGAATGGAGGGGGATGAAAAAAAAATAAAGCTATGTGGGAGGAAGGGAGGAAGCATTCTGTCCATCACCTGTTATTTTTGCATTTGTCACCCCGAGTGGGACGGGTATGCTCAGACGTGAGTCCCGTGCTCTCCATGCCACTGGAATCAAGCTTTCCAGGCTGATGAGGGCTGAAAGCCCGAAACCGGTCCTCGGATGCTTGTATCCAATCCAGGGAGGACCTGGCTTGGCAGTTCGGGCTGGACTTTTCCCATGGGGCACAGGGTCAAGACTGATTTGCATATGGCTGGGTTCAAACTGGAAAGGCGTGGTGAGCAAAAAAACGATGGATTTCGGCCCAGATCTCTGTACTGGGGTGAGTGTATGACATTGTTCTGCATTCTGTCCATCACCTGTTATTTTTGCATTTGTCTCCATTTGTAAGTCAGATATTTGATTTTTGTTTATTTTTTTAATACGAACCGAGCCATGCTTATGTTAATGAGGTGACGCTATTTGAAATGGCTTTTAATGATACTCCTCAGGCTACGCTGTGTTAAAAACAACAAGTGCATTAGTCCATAAATGAAACGAAAATTCTGCGCGGGAGAATCGCCTCGGAAACCACGGGGAGTGTGTGGTGGGCGCCATTGAACTGTGGACCCTGTGACTTCACACAGACACGAGTCCCCGGAACTTCCCCAGTTTCAATGACCAACTCTGTAAACGCAGTTTGAATGCAGCGGGGCTAGGAGTTCACTCTGAAACATAAAATCTTGCGAGCTCGACTGCGCATGTGCGCAGTGCGCCACGAGAGACCTAAAAACGTGGGACATGCAACACCCATCAGCCATTACCACACTCAAATTTTTAAATGGCACCCAAATAAGCAATCCTAAACAAAGGAGGAGTCACAAAGTAGATTACTGTACAATCAGGTTATGATGGCACTAAGTTAGTGCCCTACCATTTCTAGTGCTTTGCAGCACTTTTAAGCTCTTCTCAGAGTTTGTAGTTGCTCAAATGGGTGTAATTTCTGATATTTATATGTTCCCCTCATTTTAACTGCTTAATGTTTGCTCATCAGAAAGTGTCACTCATAGTCATTGAATGTCACTCATATTACACTGAAATTATAAAATGTCACACATAGCGATCTGAAACCTTGGCAGCTATGCAGCTGTAGATTCTCGTGCTGGTCGCTCTACCGGCCAGAGTAGGCCTCAGTTACCGGCCGTTGCAGGTCGCACCCCCATCCTACTGCCAAGGCCACTCCACGGTGAGAAAAGCGGTCAGTGTTGAGAGGTAGCACATACGGTTGTGGCAGGGCTGGGGGGGGGGGAGGGTCACGGAGACGGGGCGGGCTCTTTTCATCCCATAGAATCCCCCAAAAATTGTTTCCTAATTGCGATTGAATGCGGCGGCCCCTCCCCTGGGGCCGGGAGACATGGGCGCTTTATGGAGTTGCCGCCTCTTCATTGCAGGCTTTATGCTCGCCCAATTATCCGGTATGATATAGGGGGGAGACCCCCAAAGGCCGTGAGCAGGCTGCTGATGGCAGCCAGGGAGATGGAGCACAATGAGGCCGGCAAACAAAGGGTGAGGGGTTTTCAAAGGAGAGATCCGAGGGAAGACAAGCTCTGGGCAATAAAAGAAGCAGCGGGCTGTGGAAGGAGAACAAGGGAAGGAAAAGTGGAGAGGATGTGTAAATACAAACGGAGAAAACGAGGTAGCCGCAGAAATGAGAAACAACTGTGAGGAAGAACAAAGAGATAACGAAAGAGGAGAAAGGAAAGAGGGCGAAGAAAGAGGTTTAGACAGAGAAATAACAGAGTGGAAAAACGAAAAAGTGTACTAGAGAGTTTGAGAAAGAAATCGAGAAAGTGGGCCAAGAGAGGGGAAAAAGAAGCGAAGAGACAGATTGACTTGGAGGGAAGTTAGCTCAAGGCCTCTGGCCTCCTAAGTCTTACAGCACAGAAGCAGCACAGCCTGGGAAACGGACAGCGGCCCCTCAGCTCTGTACACAACAGAGCCTGCTCTTCCAGACAACGCGACAGCAGCGCCGCAGCTCTGTACACGACAGAGCCGGTTCTTATAGGCAACGCGACAGCGACGCCTCGGCTCTGTACACGACAGAGCCTGCTCTTCCAGACAACGCGACAGCAGCGCCTCGGCTCTGTACACGACAGAGCCTGTTCTTCCAGATCACGCGACAGCGGCGCCTCGGCTCTGTACACAACAGAGCCTGCTCTTCCAGACAACGCAACAGCAGCGCCTTGGCTCTGTACACGACAGAGCCTGCTCTTCCTTTGCCTTGATACTGTTTACTTGTGTTGTTGTTGCCCCGCTTTCTGTGTTTCCCTGTAAAACACCATACTGTGCTTGTGTATTGAAGAAAACAAACATGCCTATCCGCGGGGGTAAGGGACTGGCCACACCCCCTTCGGTCCTCAATACACACACACACAGATGGGATTTGCGAAGATTAGGTCTGCCTGCAGCATTGAGAAGATATTTAATAAGCTCTTTGGGGAGGGAGGAGGTGCACATCACCTGCATGCCTCTCTCTCTGGGAGCAGGCCTGGACGGGGCTGTGATCCCCCCAGCTCCCTCCTCTCTTAAGCCGAGTCTCCATCCACCAGTGTGGCTTTAACAGATTTTTTAAAGCTGCTTCTCGCTGCTAATCCCTTTCTGTCTGCCATCCTGGGCTTTGTGCTCCTTGTTACACTCTGGGGGCACTTTCACTAGACTCCCGGCTTTCAGGGGCCTTTGGGCATGCAAGGAGGCAGTGAAAGCTCAGGGCAGGGGAAGTTGTGTTTGTGGGGACCCACACACCCCCGCCCCGGCAACCCTCTGCTCCAGTAGGCCCTGAAGAACCCCACAGGATGGAAAAACGTGGGCAAACCTCTTCGCCACCCTAAAAAGAGTGAAGACTTTGCACCTCTGCTACGTAGGCCTCAACGTCAGACCAACAACAGACACACAAAATTGCCCTTGAGAGGAAAGAAGCATCTCCCTTATAACCTGCAGCACCCCACATCTAACCCGCAGCCTGCTACCCCTCCCAGAGAGCCCCAAAAACACAGAACTCCTGAGCAGCACTGCTGCACACTGTCCCTCCTTCAGTTCACACAGCTACGCACCGACACGATGCACCAACCCTGTTCCTTCAGCGGTCACCCAGAATCAGATCTATCTCTGCTACTCCGGCACTGATCTACAAGGAGATCTCAGCACTAGAAAGCGAGGTTGAAGAAATTCGTCTTTTAGCCCTGTCCAAGTGTATATGGGTGTGAGGGACATGCTACGCACACACAGTCTGCATGCCGCGACCCTCACTTGCAGGCTCCGGAGCGAGGAGGCCCTCTGCCCTAGTGCGTGGACGTAGAGAGGGACCAGGCGCCCTCCATCCTCCAGACCGAGAAGGCGTAGCTGAGCCGCTTGTGGGCCACATAGCTGCAGCTGGCCATCTTGGAGTCGAGCTCGTCGCTCTGCAGCACCTGGTAGAGGAAGTCGATGTAGCGCGCAGCCAGCTTGAGGGTCTGGATCTTGCTGAGCTTGTCGTAGGGCAGCGCGAGGCTGTTTTCAAATTACGGGCGAGTTTACCTACTGATGCCGTGGCGAGCTTCGAACTCGCGACCCGCCCGCCCCAGCTCCATGAAAAAAATGGCGGCCACAAACATCCTGAACAAAAAAAAAAAAAGGAAACACCCATCTCTTCATGACGAAACAAAGGGGGCGGGGCTTAAAAACACAGGAACGCCCATGAATCTGCTCCCACAATGATCGACACATCTCTCTTCCAATGGCTAGCCTCCGTTTATGGAGCTAGCCAATGAAAGAGAGAGGCGGGTTAAAGCCACACTACTGAAATCAAAAAATCTCGCCTGCGCGACACTGGTGCGCAGTGAACGCCAGGCTTCGACCTAAAAATTTCAATAAAAGATCTTATATCAAAAGAGACAATTACAGTTAGAAGATAGGAGTTAATTTCAATAAATTAATCTGATAAAAAATTCAATCGTTTCCGCCACGCATACAAAGATACCTTGTTAGTGCAAATACAAGCCATCTAGTATTATCGGACATAAATATCCTGTTGGCATCAGAGGGGAGAGTACAAGATAAAATACGACAAACAGGGATGATCCATTTTTTCGGATAAACATATGCAGTACAGAAAAACAGAAGATGTTCTACAGTCTCTGGTTTATCCAAACACAGGGGGCATATAGGTGAACCAGATGCATTACCCCCAATTACTTCTTCTACCATACAACGGTAAAATCCCATATCTGAACTGCAAATATATGGCTCTAGCCTGAAGGGGCTCAATATCATCTAAAAACTGTTCAAAGATAAGTTCACATTTAAAATTTAGGACATTTGTTGTGAGCGGACCATTAGTACTATTTAACAAAAATTCATTATCCATAAAAACCCCAAACCTTTTTTTTTTTTTAAACGGGATAGCCGCCTTCTGGATACACCCTGGGTCATCCCATAGATAACTCATACTGAGCTTGGTGAACCAATCCCTCAATAGTTTAAGCCATTTAATTTGCCCAGTTTTTCTGTGTAAATCAAGGAGTTCGATCATAGCACACCTTAATGGTACCTTTGTTCTACTCACCCAAATTCCTAGCCAAAAGGTGAGCGCCCTTAGGATAGCATAATATCCTATACATATTAGCCCTAAATCGGATCTAAGGGGTATAAGGGGTGTACATTCGGGGAGGTTCACAATTGCCCTTAAAAACTTGTTTTCAGCCCTGGTCAACTCTTTTAGGTTTTCCAGAACCCATAGCTCAGCCCCATATAGGGCTGCTCCTATGCCCTTTGGCTTATGGATTTCTAAAATAGGGGCTAATGGCCTATAGGGGGAGTTTCTGTTCTTACACAAAACTGCTCTATCAATATGTTGGAGATTCAAAGTACTCTTTCTAATCTGGTTTGACCAGGAAACGTCATTACTTATCCTAATACCCAAGTAATCAAAGGCTTTAACCTTCTCCAAAGCCTGCGAGTCCAGGAGTCCCTCTACTTTTGTTACAGGGGTTGAAAACCATGTATTTTGTTTTACCACAGTTTATCATTAAACCCCTGCTCTTGCAAGCCTTTTCAAATCTATTTAACATATGTTGGATGCCACTGGGAGTTTTTGCAATAAGTAACGTGTTGTCAGCAAATAATAAGCAAGGGATCTGTTGACCAGTCTACTTTGGGGGATCCCCACCACAGTTAAAAAGATCCCCTATAATGCCATATATGAAAAGGGTAAAAAGGTTAGGTGCCAGGACGCACCCCTGGCGTACTCCTTTCTGTATGGATATTTTCCCAGAAAGGGCGGCATCATTATTCCATCTCACCCTTGCATAGGTTTCGTGGTGCATGCGGATCAAGATGTTATCCAAATAGACCGGCATCCCCATGTCCCTCAATATAGCCCACAGATGTTCCCGATTTATAGAATCAAAAGCAGTCTTCAGGTCCACGAACACAACATACAGGTGGCCCCTGTTGATGGTGACCTATTTCCAGATCACCATCATAAACCTTAGGACCTGGTCTGTTGTGCTCGTGGATTCCCTAAAACCTGCTTGGAGGTCCGACAAGATATTTACTTTGTCCATCCAGTCTTGAATTCGATTTAGGATTACCTTACCAAAGATTTTTTGGGGGACATCAATTAGACTAATTGGTCTGTAATTCTCAGGTAACCCTTTGTCCCCCTTCTTATGGATAGGGATGATTTCTGCGCTCAACCATGTGGGCAGAAGCATACCTCCCTTAAGTATAGCATTAAATACTACAGTCACGACCGGACCCCATACAACCGGCTCCGAGCTAAAAAGATCACCTGGAAGTCTATCCAGGCCAGAGGCCTTCCCCTTCTTTAGCATCTTTAAGGCTAAGGTGGTTTCGCCAACATCGATCTCATAAAAATCCTTTTCCAGGTCTTCTAAGCATAAAGCAGGGCTTGTTGTTCCCTCAGAGTTTGCGAACAGCTGTCCATAGTAATCTTCCCATACCTGGGGCTGTAGGTGGGAGTCGGATTGAGCCACCTCCCCAGATTTCTCTCTAGCTAAAAGGTGCCAAAAAGCTTTACTGTTCTTTTGATAGGAGGCCTCTACCAGGCGCCTCCATTTTTCGAATTCCCAATCTTTCTTGGCCTCCCTTTGTATTTTTTGATCGCTCTTCCTGCACTCTCTTATGGTAGAGGAAGAACTTCCATTAACTGCTGTAATCAGAGTTGTTCTAGCCACTTTACAGGCATTGTTAAACCATGGGGCTGAAAATCTATTCGGCTGCAAATTACCTAACGGTTTGCAAAAGTACTTCTTAATATTATTTTTCAGGTTCTTAAAGACCCTTAAGGAGTCATTTTCATTGCTGCTCGCAGCTGTGTCATAGAAACCAAGTCTAAACGCAGGATTCTTTCTTTCCGCCAGCCGCTGCTGCAAAGAGCAAGGAGAAGGAGGTTTTCACCGTAAAACCATCGGAAAGGCTGCTGTCACAGGGGACGGGACTGCGAGACCCAGGGTTCCGCGCAGGAGCATCGGAGCGCACCTGGAGTCTCTTCCCGCCCCCTGCTCCTCCCTGATTGCCTGGAGTGTTGAAAACAGCTCGCAGCCCCCGCTTCGCGGGAGCTGCTCGCAGCTGTGTCATAGAAACCAAGTCTAAACGCAGGATTCTTTCTTTCCGCCAGCCGCTGCTGCAAAGAGCAAGGAGAAGGAGGTTTTCACCGTAAAACCATCGGAAAGGCTGCTGTCACAGGGGACGGGACTGCGAGACCCAGGGTTCCGCGCAGGAGCATCGGAGCGCACCTGGAGTCTCTTCCCGCCCCCTGCTCCTCCCTGATTGCCTGGAGTGTTGAAAACCGCTCGCAGCCCCCGCTTCGCGGGGGCTGCTCGCAGCTGTGTCATAGAAACCAAGTCTAAACGCAGGATTCTTTCTTTCCGCCAGCCGCTGCTGCAAAGAGCAAGGAGAAGGAGGCTTTCACCGTAAAACCACCGGAAAGGCTGCTGTCACAGGGGACGGGACTGCGAGACCCAGGGTTCCGCGCAGGAGCATCGGAGCGCACCTGGAGTCTCTTCCCGCCCCCTGCTCCTCCCTGATTGCCTGGAGTGTTGAAAACAGCTCGCAGCCCCCGCTTCGCGGGAGCTGCTCGCAGCTGTGTCATAGAAACCAAGTCTAAACGCAGGATTCTTTCTTTCCGCCAGCCGCTGCTGCAAAGAGCAAGGAGAAGGAGGTTTTCACCGTAAAACCATCGGAAAGGCTGCTGTCACAGGGGACGGGACTGCGAGACCCAGGGTTCCGCGCAGGAGCATCGGAGCGCACCTGGAGTCTCTTCCCGCCCCCTGCTCCTCCCTGATTGCCTGGAGTGTTGAAAACAGCTCGCAGCCCCCGCTTCGCGGGAGCTGCTCGCAGCTGTGTCATAGAAACCAAGTCTAAACGCAGGATTCTTTCTTTCCGCCAGCCGCTGCTGCAAAGAGCAAGGAGAAGGAGGTTTTCACCGTAAAACCATCGGAAAGGCTGCTGTCACAGGGGACGGGACTGCGAGACCCAGGGTTCCGCGCAGGAGCATCGGAGCGCACCTGGAGTCTCTTCCCGCCCCCTGCTCCTCCCTGATTGCCTGGAGTGTTGAAAACAGCTTGCAGCCCCCGCTTCGCGGGAGCTGCTCGCAGCTGTGTCATAGAAACCAAGTCTAAACGCAGGATTCTTTCTTTCCGCCAGCCGCTGCTGCAAAGAGCAAGGAGAAGGAGGTTTTCACCGTAAAACCATCGAAAAGGCTGCTGTCACAGGGGACGGGACTGCGAGACCCAGGGTTCCGCGCAGGAGCATCGGAGCGCACCTGGAGTCTCTTCCCGCCCCCTGCTCCTCCCTGATTGCCTGGAGTGTTGAAAACAGCTCGCAGCCCCCGCTTTGCGGGAGTTGCTCGCAGCTGTGTCATAGAAACCAAGTCTAAACGCAGGATTCTTTCTTTCCGCCAGCCGCTGCTGCAAAGAGCAAGGAGAAGGAGGTTTTCACCGTAAAACCATCGGAAAGCCTGCTGTCACAGGGGACGGGACTGCGAGACCCAGGGTTCCGCGCAGGAGCATCGGAGCGCACCTGGAGTCTCTCCCCGCCCCCTGCTCCTCCCTGATTGCCTGGAGTGTTGAAAACAGCTCGCAGCCCCCGCTTCGCGGGAGCTGCTCGCAGCTGTGTCATAGAAACCAAGTCTAAACGCAGGATTCTTTCTTTCCGCCAGCCGCTGCTGCAAAGAGCAAGGAGAAGGAGGTTTTCACCGTAAAACCATCGGAAAGGCTGCTGTCACAGGGGACGGGACTGCGAGACCCAGGGTCCCGCGCAGGAGCATCGGAGCGCACCTGGAGTCTCTTCCCGCCCCCTGCTCCTCCCTGATTGCCTGGAGTGTTGAAAACAGCTCGCAGCCCCCGCTTCGCGGGAGCTGCTCGCAGCTGAGTCATAGAAACCAAGTCTAAACGCAGGATTCTTTCTTTCCGCCAGCCGCTGCTGCAAAGAGCAAGGAGAAGGAGGTTTTCACCGTAAAACCATCGGAAAGGCTGCTGTCACAGGGGACGGGACTGCGAGACCCAGGGTTCCGCGCAGGAGCATCGGAGCGCACCTGGAGTCTCTTCCCGCCCCCTGCTCCTCCCTGATTGCCTGGAGTGTTGAAAACAGCTCGCAGCCCCCGCTTCGCGGGAGCTGCTCGCAGCTGTGTCATAGAAACCAAGTCTAAACGCAGGATTCTTTCTTTCCGCCAGCCGCTGCTGCAAAGAGCAAGGAGAAGGAGGTTTTCACCGTAAAACCATCGGAAAGGCTGCTGTCACAGGGGACGGGACTGCGAGACCCAGGGTTCCGCGCAGGAGCATCGGAGCGCACCTGGAGTCTCTTCCCGCCCCCTGCTCCTCCCTGATTGCCTGGAGTGTTGAAAACAGCTCGCAGCCCCCGCTTCGCGGGAGCTGCTCGCAGCTGTGTCATAGAAACCAAGTCTAAACGCAGGATTCTTTCTTTCCGCCAGCCGCTGCTGCAAAGAGCAAGGAGAAGGAGGTTTTCACCGTAAAACCATCGGAAAGGCTGCTGTCACAGGGGACGGGACTGCGAGACCCAGGGTTCCGCGCAGGAGCATCGGAGCGCACCTGGAGTCTCTTCCCGCCCCCTGCTCCTCCCTGATTGCCTGGAGTGTTGAAAACAGCTCGCAGCCCCCGCTTCGCGGGCGCTGCTCGCAGCTGTGTCATAGAAACCAAGTCTAAACGCAGGATTCTTTCTTTCCGCCAGCCGCTGCTGCAAAGAGCAAGGAGAAGGAGGTTTTCACCGTAAAACCATCGGAAAGGCTGCTGTCACAGGGGACGGGACTGCGAGACCCAGGGTTCCGCGCAGGAGCATCGGAGCGCACCTGGAATCTCTTCCCGCCCCCTGCTCCTCCTTGATTGCCTGGAGTGTTGAAAACAGCTCGCAGCCCCCGCTTCGCGGGAGCTGCTCGCAGCTGTGTCATAGAAACCAAGTCTAAACGCAGGATTCTTTCTTTCCGCCAGCCGCTGCTGCAAAGAGCAAGGAGAAGGAGGTTTTCACCGTAAAACCATCGGAAAGGCTGCTGTCACAGGGGACGGGACTGCGAGACCCAGGGTTCCGCGCAGGAGCATCGGAGCGCACCTGGAGTCTCTTCCCGCCCCCTGCTCCTCCCTGATTGCCTGGAGTGTTGAAAACAGCTCGCAGCCCCCGCTTCGCGGGAGCTGCTCGCAGCTGTGTCATAGAAACCAAGTCTAAACGCAGGATTCTTTCTTTCCGCCAGCCGCTGCTGCAAAGAGCAAGGAGAAGGAGGTTTTCACCGTAAAACCATCGGAAAGGCTGCTGTCACAGGGGACGGGACTGCGAGACCCAGGGTTTCGCGCAGGAGCATCGGAGCGCACCTGGAGTCTCTTCCCGCCCCCTGCTCCTCCCTGATTGCCTGGAGTGTTGAAAACAGCTCGCAGCCCCCGCTTCGCGGGAGCTGCTCGCAGCTGTGTCATAGAAACCAAGTCTAAACGCAGGATTCTTTCTTTCCGCCAGCCGCTGCTGCAAAGAGCAAGGAGAAGGAGGTTTTCACCGTAAAACCATCGGAAAGGCTGCTGTCACAGGGGACGGGACTGCGAGACCCAGGGTTCCGCGCAGGAGCATCGGAGCGCACCTGGAGTCTCTTCCCGCCCCCTGCTCCTCCCTGATTGCCTGGAGTGTTGAAAACAGCTCGCAGCCCCCGCTTCGCGGGAGCTGCTCGCAGCTGTGTCATAGAAACCAAGTCTAAACGCAGGATTCTTTCTTTCCGCCAGCCGCTGCTGCAAAGAGCAAGGAGAAGGAGGTTTTCACCGTAAAACCATCGGAAAGGCTGCTGTCACAGGGGACGGGACTGCGAGACCCAGGGTTCCGCGCAGGAGCATCGGAGCGCACCTGGAGTCTCTTCCCGCCCCCTGCTCCTCCCTGATTGCCTGGAGTGTTGAAAACAGCTCGCAGCCCCCGCTTCGCGGGAGCTGCTCGCAGCTGTGTCATAGAAACCAAGTCTAAACGCAGGATTCTTTCTTTCCGCCAGCCGCTGCTGCAAAGAGCAAGGAGAAGGAGGTTTTCACCGTAAAACCATCGGAAAGGCTGATGTCACAGGGGACGGGACTGCGAGACCCAGGGTTCCGCGCAGGAGCATCGGAGCGCACCTGGAGTCTCTTCCCGCCCCCTACTCCTCCTACAAAAACGTGCAACAGAGGGACGCGTGTGCGGGACGCCGGACGAAGCCCGGACAAAGGGCGGACAGTCTTAGACAGTCCGAGACAGGCTGAGACTGGACAGGACACGTTACTCTGCCCCTGTCGAACCAGACTTTCATGGTTGCAGTAAGACTATTAATCCTTGATACTGACGTTCAACTTTAAACATTTGTGTATCGTATTATTGTGTGCCCTCTTGGTTTATTAATCCGTTAAAGTCTAGGATTCATTATTAGTTCTAAATAAGAATGCCAAAAAAGAATTTAGCGGTGGGGGGTAACAGCATAGAAAACTATTTGGTACAAGTTGTGTCAAAGATTAATAACGATAGGAGACAATCCTTAGGTCTCAGTCATTCCCCTAATCTATCCCCCTTAAGCCCATCACCAGAATCACCGTGGATTGATATCCCTTCTCAGGCTGAGGGAAGTGTAATCTTAGATCCTGATACACTTGATAACGGTCCCTCAAACATGAGTATTAATATAGCACAGGGACAAGACACAGCCACGGTTAATGAATCGGACTCTCAGATAGTTGATCTTGAAGAAGATCAAACAGTACAAGAGAGTGAGCAGACAAATAATGATGCTGACCCTCCTGCTCAAGCCCCAGCTCCCCGAGCTATTAGAAAGTGTAGAAAAACACAACTACTTCGAGGTGGAGTCTGCTCTGGGAGGAAGAGGGCCGCATCACCAATGAGAAGTAGGGAAAAAGGTAGGAGGAAAGTTGAAGACGATGAGAAGTCAAATGTGGATGAAGATCTTATATCAAGGATAGCAGACTTAATTGACACCAAATTTAAAGCCTTAATTAAACCAGTAGTGACCAAACTGGATAAGCTATCTGCAGATGTAAAAAAGCTAGGCGCAGATCAGAAGAAGATCATGGAAGAGGTGTTAACCATATCAGGAATAGTTAAAAAACTGGATATACCTGTAAAAGAGGCCTTTGGTTTACGATCAGATGAAGGTACAACTTCTAACATCATACAGGTAAATCAACCAGATCCGACCTCATCTATTGCGTCTAACCACCCACTGCCACGGGAGACCCACACCACACATCCTCCTGAAACAACCCTACCAAGTGTAGAAGAAGATACACTACACTTTATTGAAGACGCGGCACCTTTAGTACTGGTATTAGCAAATGCTCCCCCACTAGCACCAGATCAATCTGAACCCCCCGTAGCACTAACAAGTAAAGCCCTGCATTGGCTATCGGGTAATATGCGGCTGGCCCCATGGGGGAAACAACAGTTAGCTAGAGATATCAAATCAGCCAGAAGGGTCCCAGGGATAGGACAAAATCCCAAAAAATATAAAGGTGACTGCATAATTATAAATTTTGTAAACTCTGCAGTCTTACCAAATATCCTTCCCAATATTCTACCCCCGCAACGAAGGAGTGGTACCATCATTCCTCTTACGTTGGAATTTTTTGGCAAAAAACAACGGAGCATGACATATCCTAAGCTTATTCACACCTACTCTAGGCCAATATGGCAAGAAACAACAAACGGCTGGGGCTTTGATGCACCAATTAACAACTGGGGCCATAGTAGGGACAGATATGATCAACCATTACGTCCACACCATACAGATCATCAATACCCTAATCATCTCAATAACTGCTTTAATATTCCCATTTCCAATAGGTATGACGTTTTTTCTGCTGAGGGAGGGTTGGATGGGGTAGAATGACTACCTGATACACTATGCAACACTGCCCCCAATGATCACCTATCAAAAGACACAGGTTCAGGGAACGCTAACCAAGATTTAAAATTGCCAGGTAGTATTGTTGCGGTATTGGGTGCTGAGAACCATCTAAATGATAATCCTGGTCCACATAATGATATAAATTTAGATCTCTTCCCAGCTCACATTATGGAAAATCCTGGGTCAGTTCAGGAATGTCATAGCACTGTTGTAATACCCACTAGCCCTCTTGCATGTGAGAAAATGGACATAATACAATGTGGATCACAAAAGTGTAAGGAGGGGCTATTATTATTATTATCATGGAACATAGCTGGACTCCTTGACAAACTGAAAGACAATGATTGGTTGTATTTTGTTTAAAAATATCCTATAATATGTCTCCAAGAAACTTGGGCAACAGGGAGAAATGTACATATTGAAGGATATCAGAGCTTTATAATTCCGGCAACTCCATCTGCTAGTGGAAGAGCTAAAGGGGGGTCGGCTATTTTTGTCAACTTGTCGCTCATATGTCATAAAACCGAACACTACTCTGGTAACAATAATATCCAGATTTTAGAACTTAAGAGGGGTAAAACTAATTTTGTATTGTTTAATTTCTATAATGCTGTGAATCAATCTGGAGATTGTAACATAGAGTCCTTGCGTGATTTCCTAAGGGCAAATGATAGTTTACTGCCACGCCTTAAGATTCTAGTGGGTGACTTCAACACACACCTATGTGGGAACCCTAGCGTGAGACCTGTTGAACAAATGGGTTGCAATAGTATGGAAGGAATTCATTTTGAACATTCGCGGAGGGGTACAGGTTTAAATGATCTAATGAATGAAAACAACCTATTCACAGCAATGTCGACAGTACCTGAACAAACTGTATTTTTAACTCCTACCTTTAAAGGCCATGCTACAGGATCTTATATAGATCATATTCTTCTTTCAGCTGACTTTGTTAACATTATTGAGGATTTTTCGATCCTACTGAGCATTTATAGCGACCATAATCCTTTATGCATTACAATGGGCACGAGTTTATTTGAAAAGCGCAACTCTCGGGAGGACCGTGGCCTCATAAAATGCATTAATGGCAAGCGCCGCCTAAAATGGTCAATGGTGGATTGCGATCGATTTTATACCTCTATTAATGTAGTCTGTAGTCATGAATTGACGGCATGTACATCTCCTGTATCAGCACCTTTGCAAATCTTGACATCTTTCAATGAGATTGCCAAGAAGGTGGAGTCGTTTTTAACGATATCTACTAAGGGGAAAATCAATTCAAATAGTAACCCGAAATGGTTTGATAGTGATTGCTCGAAGGCTAGCCGCGAGCTTAAGAAAGCCTTAAAAACAAAACCAAGAGATCCACTGACCATCAGGGGCCTGCGGGCTGAATATAAGAAGTCACTTGCCGCCCGCAAGCGAGCAGTCAAAAAAAGCGTATGGGAGTCATTGTTAGACCCTGAGACACTAAAAAATAGCTTGAAGTTCTGGGAGATTATCAATAAACCCATCTTTGATTGTCCTAGCCCTTCAAGTGTGGGAACTAATATCCCAGAGGAAGAATGGATAAACCATTTCAGTTCTATTTTTAAAAACAACAATGAGTCACAGGCAGAACATAGTCCAAATAAAAGTAGAGAAATTTCACTATGTTTTTCAACTGATGAAATTGTAAAGGGAATCAAGGGTCTATCAAACAACAAGGCACCCGGACCGGATGGACTTCCGCCTGACCTCTTTAAATCATGTATAGCACTATGGGCGCCGGTCCTTACAGCAGTACTTAATGCTGCTGTGTTATGTGGATGCCCACAATCATGGGGGGTATCTACAATTGTACCTATTTTCAAGAAAGGAGACCGTAGCAGCCCTGCCTGCTATAGACCAATATCATTAATAAACTCCGTGGCAAAAGTTGTCGGAGGAGTTATTTTAAACAGATTGGTCAGATGGTCAGAGGAAAATAATATAATATCTCCAATCCAGTACGGATTTAGGCCTGGACATTCCACTATTTCTCAATGTCTAAATTTGTACCTTATCATTGGGAAGTACACTAAGGCGCGAAGAGGTACGATTCACATGGCGTTCATGGACCTCTCCTCGGCTTTCGATTGCGTGAGTCGGGAGAAGCTCTGGGGCGCCATGGAAAAAATGGGCGTGGATAAAAACCTAGTCAATTTTTTAGAAGATATGCACTCTGATACTAAAGCAAACGTCAGATACACCCAGGACCTAAAAGTGACTAAAGATTTTGGAGTGGACCGGGGTGTCCGACAAGGGTGCATTTTGGCCCCGTTCCTTTTTAACCTCTACATTAATGATTTGGAAGAGCACCTTTTAAGCACTAATACAGACTATCCGTATATTGGTCGAAAAGGACTGCCGGTCCTACTATATGCGGACGACGCAGTCCTTTTATCTAGAACGGCCAACGGACTTCAAATCCTATTAGATTCCTTCTACTCTTTCATGAAGTCAAGAGATCTAAGTATTAACAATTCCAAATCCTACATAATGAAGGTTGGCCAAGGCTTTAAAAAATCAAATCGTTTAAACGTAGCTGGAGTAGAAATCCCTGTAACTCACACATTCTCCTACCTTGGGGTCCTCTTTGATAGTCAACTAAACTGGGGACCCGTGATCCAAAAAAAGAAGGGAGATGTTACTAGGGTTAACGCGGCCATATTGGATTTCTCCAGAAAAATGGGAAATAGCCCAGTTGCCGCTCTACTCCAACTATATAAGGCCAAAAGTGTTACCACAGCATGTTATGGCAGTGAATTATGGGGATATGTTCCCCTGGATGCACTACAGATAGTTGAAAATAACTTTTTAAAACAGATTTTAAGGGTTCCCAGGGGTACAGCAAATTTTATTGTGCATGAAGAATTGGGGGTTCCGTATGTATGTGACAAAATTGCAGTGAATCCCTTGATATGCTGGATGAATTGTTGGTTAAATGACAATATCCCACTTACCAAGCTAATTTTAAGAGAAACACTTACATGGGATAACAGGAAGGAGGTTCCCTGGCTAAAGTACTTACATAAGTGCTTTACTGACCTAGGTCGTTCTGAACTTTTCTTATTTCCGGAATCCATTACTAAAATGGATCTTATCACGGTCAAGAAGGCTTTTATTGACTCCAGACAACAGGAAAGGGAATCATGTGAACTAAAAAAAGAAAGTGTACGTAATCATATACTAATCAAAAGCACCTTGCTCATGGAACCCTACCTGACATGGCAAATGTCTAGTTATGACCGTTTCCTACTGACAAGGTTCAGGTTCAACCTGTTTCATCTTTTGTTGGCTGTTCCTAGGGGTTCTCATCGAGGCCCAGTGCTGCCGGCTTGCGGCTGCGACGAAAAGTCTCCGCAAGACCTGGCACACTTTCTGTTCTTTTGTCCTTTTTATACCATACCCAGGAAGCTTTATTTGAAACCCTGTTTGAAAAAATTGCACTTTACACAATTTCGTCCTGCACAATATTTTCTCCAGCTGTTAAACTGTGAATACACTTTGTTTATATGTAGCTTTTTAAAATTGGCAGTTAAATTCAGAAACAGTATGGAAGGGTAATAATACGGATATATGAATTGTTATTTATATTGCTCGTTAAAGAAATTCTATTTTTAATTGTTTTTTTTTTTTAATGTCTGATATAGTTTAGTGCTCTTACTCATGTGATTTTAACTACAATTGAATTGAATTGAACTTTCTCCTTTGAATGAATACGTGTTCTATTAATTGTAATGTAAATACTTTTATGGTTGTCAATTCGAACAACCGAATAAAGTTTATTGACTTGACTTGACTTGACATTGCCATTTTCTGAATCTAAATTAGCAATAGCATCTGATACCTTTGTATAAATCTGAGCTAACGCATCCTGATCAGCCAAAACATTCCCCCACTTAACTCGTCTTCCATCCTCACTTGCTATTACGGGGGCGTTTATACTTAGAGGGGCCCAGGCAGTCAATCATATCACACATAGATATTTCTAGTGACAGGTCTCAAACAGTAGATCTGGATAGCAATACATCCAAGTCATTCACACTCCTGTGTGGGGTGCCACAGGGCTCTTCTTTGAGCCCTACGCTCTTTAATATATATGTGGCTCCTCTTGCCGGAGTTATCAGGGCCTTTGGCTTTCAGCTTACCTCCTATGCCGACTACACACAAATAGTGTTGTCTATAAGCAAGGGAGGTGAGAAAGAGGCTGGAGAGAACTTTCATGATAGTATGAGTGCCATATCTCATTGGATGACCTCCAACTGTTTGAAACTTAACTCCAGTAAAACTGAGGTGTTAAAGTTTGGGAACAATCCTCTGGTGTAGACACCAGAATGGTGGCCAGAAGAATTAGGGCTCTGCCCCACACCAACCAAGAAAGCCAAAAATCTGGGGGTAGTGGTGGATGATAGGCTTATCATGGGGGACCAGATCAGCCAGGTGACCTCAGCCTGCTTCATGATTCTTAGAATCATAAGGAAAATAAAGTTATTTCTTTCTGAGAATAGCTTGACGACAGTGGTCATGGCTCTGATTACCTCACGGCTGGACTACTGTAATAGTCTATACCTGAATTTACAAAAATGTCAGATGTATAGGCTTCAGTTAGTTCAGAACGCAGCTGCCAGGTTGCTGTCTGGCACCCCCAAATATGCCTCTGTTAAAGGTGAGCTTAGGAAGCTACACTGGCTTCCTATAAAACAAAGATCTTTAAGGCGTTGTGTATAGTCTATAAGGCTACCAAAGGTACTGGTCCAGAATTCCTTAGGAATACGTTCCAACGGTATGTGCCCAAGAGGACATTGAGATCTACCAGTACCAAACTAACACAAATTCCCAGGACAAGAAGACTCAACTGGGGAGGTAGGAGCTTTATTTACTGTGCTTCAAGAGCCTGGAATGAGATACCAATGACTTTAAAAAATGCTCCAAATCTCCTCATGTTTTGGAAGAGCCTGAAGACGTGGCTTTACTCACAATGATACCCCCGGATAACTGCAGGAGACCAATGCTTAGCGCCAGGACACCAAAGGGTAATCGCGCGCTCTATAAGTGTAAATAACATAACATAGAAAGAGCTAGTGCATTATGATCGCTGTCGCTTCTTTCTAGGACTTTCATATCCTTAACATTAGTCCAGAGATCTAAATATACCAAAATATAGTCCAGTCTAGATTTATATAGCCCTCTCTTAAAAGTATAAGATGCCTTTCTATCTGAGTCTGTTCTGCCGTTACATGCACGCAGCCCGTGATTAATGACAAATGATGAGATCTGTTCTACAACCTTAGAGCATTTTTTTTAGGCAAGGAATATTTAATCTCGCAATCCCTCTTGCTTCATCTTCCGATGCTGTCAGATCCTGTATGTAGTTTACCGGTTCAAAAGAAATATTAAAATCACTGGCCACCATGAGATAGTATTGCCCCAGGGAAGCTTCTCGATGGTTAACAACGTTATTATTGTGTTTGAGGGTCTATGTGGGCTACTGAAACGGTTATAGATATTAAAAATCTTCAGGGGAATTTTCCCATTAGGGAAGAGCCCTTCCAGGCCTAATAATTCGTCTGATATAATGTCAAGAACCTGAAAACTACCAACCAGAGAGTTCTTTACCCATATCAGAAGACCACCTGAAGCTCGACCTAGCACTCCCTTTTTAGCCTCCACACTGGTATAGCCTGCTCTATACATTTTTCCCACCTCCCAGGTTTCTTGTAAAATGCACATATGGAACTTCTCCATGAAAATACACCAGTCCAAATCTTCTAATTTGGACTGGATACCTGCCACGTTCCATGAGAGAATTTCCAAAGTTTGCCCAGGATTAGCCACCTCCTCAATAGCATCCCTCCCCTTCATATCAACTCTTTCACTAATAGAATCCACCTGAATACCATCTAAGTGGGTAGTGTCAGTTAAGATCAAGGGGAAATCAACTGGTGGCACTACACCCATAACTGAGGCCACATTATTTGGTGCCCCAGCGGAGACCAGACTTAGACCCGGTACAGATGGAAGTCAATCCTGGGCGTCCAGGGTTGAGAACAAATGAGCTCTACCAGCCCCTACTAGCGATGGTTTACTTCCGTAAATGGCAGGCCTCCGATTCCAGGTCCCACCACTGATAATACCTGTATAAGTTATGTCTGGGTACTTATAAAAGTCTCCAAGTGGTAGGATACTAATCCCATCTGCCCCACACTGGTTGTTCTAGATTCTTCCTTCCTCTATCAGCCATTTTGCAAGTAGATGGGATCTACAATTAACTACAACACAGTCGCCTCCCGCCTTTTTCACAGATGGACCAACCCACCTGACTCTTCTCGCAAACAAAATATCCCCAATATTACCACTGGCGTAACGAAAAGTGAGGGGGCCTCCCTGCACGGTACTTAGGGGGGCCCCCTCCGGGCTCAATTAGGAGCTCTCCCGGCCAGAGTTCAGTGCCGAGGGGGCCTCTTGGAGCTAGGGGCCCCCCCGCACCGCGTGGGCTGCGAGGGCCTGTGTTACGCCCCTGAATATTACTAGGGGAAAAATTTATAGATTTAGAGAACCAATGACAAACCTTGTTTTTAAGCTCAGGGTATGCCTCTTTACGTTGGTTATCCAGTAATGGGACATTTTTGAGAATCACCACATACGGTGAACAATCAGGTGGAAGATGAAGAGTTATCACATCGTTTCTAAGAGAGGTCCCTGAACTTTGAGGATAAGCGCTATTCCTTAAGGAAGAGTCTATAGACGCTCCTAGCTGGGTAGTTTTGCTTGCAGGTAAACTGTGCGTCAAACCAGAGGCCTGGTCAATACACCTGTCAGCCCGATTTTTCAAAGAGACAGGCAGCAATGGCTCTTTTTGGGGATTTTTTGCTATTGGGGGGAGGCCCAGAGAGGTAGAAAGAATTACTGGTATTTTAGTCGCCCCCTGGCGAGACATAATGCTTCCATCTTTTACGGAAGAATTTTTTGTAGAGGAAACTAATTGGTCATCTGCATTTAAAACTGGCGAAGGGACTTCTGGTTTATTAGAAGGGGGAGGTGTAGTCATCGCTTTTTTAAAAAGTTTTATTACCACCGTTAAGTCGAGTATCATTTTTTTTCAAGTCCTCAATTTCTGGTCGAAGGGAACCTACTAGCTGTACCACATCTCTAAATGTCGTAGGGGAAATATCACCAGATTCATTAAAAATCTCGGTGACCTCAGGGGTGATACATGTGCCACCAGAATGAAGATCTGGAAGCTCAGCAAGGGCGGCATAGCGGTTTGAGCACACGACCACTGATGTCTCTAAATGACCCCCTTCCGCCTCCTTTGGAATAACAGCAGGGGACCTCATCATTGTGCCCCTTTCTCCCGGCTGAGCAGAAACCAAAGGGAACGCAATGTCCGATGTTTGCGGGTTAGGGAGTCTCCGAAACATTTGGGGAATAGATCGAGTATGAACTGACCCGCTATTCTTAGTTACATGGGATGTGGTGATAGATGCGGGAGTGGGTCCGTCAGATAAAAGAATGTCCTCACACTCTGCAATAATGCCATCAATTCTGTCTAAAACACAGTTATTTACGGGGGTCTTAGTAGCTTTTCTTGCCATCTTCCCCTTCCGTGCTCCCACCCCTGAGTCTAAGACTCCCCCCGTAGCATCCACAGTCTTTCGTTTTCCCATATTTAAGCTTTGCACCCACTGTCCTTGAGAAGGTTCCGCAGGTCCACGAAACAATCACGTAGCCCGATGTCCCAATGCACACTCTACCTCCCGGAAGCCAATTCTAGATTACAAGATGGGTGGCCCAGCCCTGCCTCGTCCAGCCACAGACGGCCCGCCCTTTGCCCGGGCTTAGCCCGGCGACCGCCTGCACGCGTCATGCGTCGTGGGAGTCTGCAGGTGGTTAAAAGCCTCCGCAGGTAAGGGGGAGGGGCTGCCGGTGTTCACCGCGGCCCCCGCTGGTTCCTGGGCCTGGAAGTCCCTGCTGCTGGCCACAAAGACTAGAGGTTGCTTGCGCCGCGTCTCCTGGGAAGCAGGAGGGGCAAGAAGTTGAAAAAGCCCCCGCAGGTAAGGGGGAGGGGCTGCCGGTGTGCTCCGCGGCCCCCGCTGGTTCCTGGGCCTGGAAGTCCCTGCTGCTGGCCAAAAAGACTGGAGGTTGCTTGCGCCGCAACTCATGTTTCAATAGTTCATATGAAGATACCCAGTAGCAGTGAACTACTGATCTCTCACCGGCTACCAAAGCGGACAATCTGGTTACGGTTATGTGGGCCCAACTAGCACCTCACTGTTCCTCCTCATCTGGGTCATCGGCGGATTCACGGCGACATTTTTACCAGTGCCTTAAGGTGCTCCATGGCGATTTTTGGATTACTGAAGATTTGGAGGACCCTTCCAGCCCGATCCTCAAGCGTGCAGGGAAGAGCATTGCATACAGGATGCCTTTCGCCAGCAGCAACTACTTGACCTGCACGAATTCCCGTCTTGTCGCCTGAACAGTTGTGGTAAAGGCCAGGAAGAAGGCTAACACGTTCCCCTTATAGTTAATAGTTCCCTTTTCTCTGGCCAGTCTGAGGATGCGGTCTCGATCCCTGTAGTTTACGGAGGAGCCCCAGGGACTGGGCGAGCTGCCAGGGAACGGTGTGCAAGCTCCAGTCGGCATCTGCGACAGATTGTCCTCACCAAAAATGTCTTTAAGCATTCCCTACACATATACCTCCATCTTCCCGGTGTTGGTAGAGTCCGGCAGACCCGTAACCCTTAGGTTATTCCTCATTGATTTCGCCTCCAAGTCTTCATCTGGCTAAGAGCCAACACTTGTTCAAGGTTTTATTGGGAACTGTGCGCAGGTCATCTTCAGCTGTGGGTACTAGTGTCTAGACTTTCCTCAGCCTGGTGCCCTGCTGGTCAAGCATTGCAGCCATATGATCCATGCGTAAAATAACGGAGTCAGTTTTCCCATCGATTGACTGCAGGCTATGCCTCATTGCCAGCAGTGTGGCTTCCAGAGTTGGAGCAGCATCTGAAGCCTGTCTGGACTGCGATCTTCCCGGTTTGCGCATTTCAAACATGAGGCGAGATGGTCTTGTCGGTTTTACCCATTGTGCCCAGATCTTTTGTCGCAATAGCGGTCTCCTCACCCCACTACACAGACCAGCAGTAAAAATGACTGCACAACAGAGCGGGTTGCTTACATGTGCGATGGACTCTAGGATATAAATGTACATGGCACCATCTCTTGGGACCACTGGTGTATTGATATGTCACCTCAGGCCTACAAAGCTGCAGGCAGCCTTTGTGATCAGCACAGACCCATTGACTCGCCACCTTCATAGCAGACCGCCAGGTAGTATCAGACCTGTAAGGGGTCAGCCTCTCTCGCACCAACAGCCGCCCAGACTTCCAAATATCTGATGCGCACCCCCAACTGTCTCTGCGCAGATAGCCGTGCTCTGTCCTCCGAGAGATCACCACACGATGGGGTGGGGAGAGAGCAAGTTTTCTAAGGCAGAAATGTCTATGTCTGTGCAGCCATTTCGCAGATGCCACCACCTGGGGAGGCCTTATTGTCAAGACCTCAGCATCAAGACAGTACAGGAGCCACACCCAGGCCCCCTATTACGTCCCCCACAGCCAAAGAGGTACTATCATCCCATGAATGTCACCAGGGGTTCGTCCGCATCTTCTCAGGCGCAATCACTCATCGCGGCATCAGTGCAACAAGCAGGTGGCTGCTTGAGCCACCAGCTCAAGCAGCGCCAGCACCTCTCACTGGGCCCAACAACTGCAGTTGTCTTAGTCGCAGGTACCCCCACCACTCTTCTGTGCTCTCCGCAACCAAGTTCCCAATCGGTTGGCGCCACCAAGGACCGTGCAGCCTCGGCCCCCCCTCACAGGTTACTCAGGGGCAGGGGGAAAGGCGTAATCTTTAGCTGCGGCCGCCGCAATAGTATCACGCTCCTACTCCACAGGCTCAGAGATATGGCTCACTGCAATAGGTTCAGGGTTGCCCACAGTCTCGATACAGCAGGGGAACAGCCTCCTCGCGGGCCCATCGGCATTCCACACCAGCGACATCATCACCTCCCAATAGGCCCACTGGGATCAGTCCTCTTATTCACTCAAGCCCCCACAGCGATCTCCGCGATCAGTATCACGAGCGGGTAAGTCTTCCAGGGGCCGTGCAGCCACGTCTCGTCACACAGGATCCACAACTGCACAGGGGAGCAAGCCAGGCCCTCAGCCGCATTCCCCATTTTGATTTTCTTACGGCAGCTCCGCAAGTTCTTTTTTTTTTAAATATTATTTTTATTGGTATTTACACATTACATAGTGCCAGCAAACATAATCAACAATTAACATTTATCCTTTTTCGCCGTTGTTCGAGTGTGGCCATGGTGGTTGATTTATCTGTCTTTTGCTTGTCAGCTCCACCTGGCCTAGTTCACATCTAACACAAAGAACACAGATTGTGTTGCGATGGGAAGCGTGTCTCGTTGGTACATAAAACATAGAAGGTAATGGTGGTTACTTGGCTGCAGAGTACAGAATTCCTTGGTCTTGGCCTGTTACTAGGCCTGTAGTCGTTGTCTATGGGGGTTTGTAGTGGCCTAGAAATATGTCCAGCCTCGAACACATCCCTCTGTTGGGGTACCTCCACGGAGTGTGTCTAAGTGCAGTGCTATCTGCCCCGCTGAGAAAGGTTACCCAGTTTAGCCACTCTTTAAAAGTGGCTTTGGAGGGGTCCTTCCATTTGGTTAGTAGTATTTTGACTGCTGTGGTGAGGAGGAAATCCAGCCGGTTTCTGTTGTCATTTGTGGCTAAGTCCGGTGTAATGTGCGCTGTGATTGTTGTGGCAAAGGTTTGTTCTAAGCTGCATTCTAGGGTTTTGTTTATGAAGTCGAGCACCTTATTCCAGAAGTTTTTGACCTTATTGCAGTGAAAGATTAGGTGCACTAGGCCTCCCCTTTCCAAACCGCAATTCCAACAGGAATCGCTGTCTCTTAGGCCTATCGAAGCGAGGCTGGCTGGTGTCGTAACCAGAATTTAGTTTGTGGCAGCACTGGGGATATCATATTTTTTGATGGGGAGGCTCAGAGGGATTCTAGCTCCTTTTCTGTGAGTTTGGAGTCTATTTGGGTTTTCCAGTAGTTGGTATTTATAGCGTTGAGCTTGGTAGATACAGGACGGAGGAGTTTGTAAAGGTGTGAGGTTTGTTGCCCTGCCTAGTTAATGGTTTCCATGTATTGAAAGATTGATGGTTTGTGTTTGGCTAGTTTTGACTTCGTTAGGGCTGTTTTGATTGCCAGGAAATTATATATATCTATATCAGGGAGGTCATGTTTTGTTTTCAGGCTGTTGAAAGTGTATGATTTTCCATCAGCCTCGAGCGGAGCTGGGAATGCAATTCCTATTTTCTTCCATGACTCTATGTTGAGTGTCTTCCCCTTGAATTTGATCTTGTTTACCCAGCGTGTTTCCCAGTATGAGTTCTTTATACTGTTTTCAAGTCTCTGATCTACTTTGAGCAGCGCATACTTTGTGATCCTAAAGATCGGATTGTTCCCAAGTGCTTGTTTGTTGGAAGTGAGGAGTGTTAGTGGGCTTGTGTTATTTAGAATGGCCTCCTCTAGGGTGAGCCATGTCGGCGTGTATTGCTGTTTCGGGAGTACCCAGTGCATTCCCTGTCTGGCTATGAAGGCTAGTTGGAATGTTCTCAGGTCAGCCACGTTGAGCCCACCTAGTTTCTTCTCTAGTCTCAGTTTTTAGAGACTTATTCTGTGTTTCTTATCCCTCCATATAAATTTGTTTAGGATCTGTTCTATTTTCCTGTGAAAGTAGTCTGTGAGAGCCATCAGTAGCATGCTTGCCAGATAATTAGCTATGGGCGTGATCATCATGACAAGTGTCAATTCTGCCCCACCACGTAATGAATCTGGGCGACCAGGTTTCCAGTAATACCTTAATCTTTTCTAGAGTTGTTTTTTCATTTTGTTCTAGGGTGCTTCTTAGGGTTCTCCGAAATTGGATACCCAGGTATTTGACGTATCCCAGTTGCCAAGACAGCCCCAAAGTCCCCATTGCTTCTCTGGTTGTGTGTATGTTGAGGGGCATGCATTCCGATTTGTCCCTATTGAGTTTGTACCCTGAGTGTTTGGCATATGTTTCAATTGTTTGCATGAGTGCTGGTATGGACTGTTCTGGGTTCTCCGTCAGTATGAGTAAGTCATCCGCGTAGGCCGCAAGTTTGACTGTGGTGTTGTTGATCGTTATAACCGCTATGTCACTGTTCTCCAGTGTCTCTAATCAGTGGTTCGAGTGCTAATAGGAACAGTAGTGGGGATAACGGGCAGCCTTGTCTTGTCCCTCTTTCTAGGTTGAATTGGGCTGAGGAACTACCGTTAATAGCTATCTGGGCTTTAGAGTTTTTGTACAGTGCCATGACTTTCTTTGTGTATCCGTCGCCTAGATTGTATGTCTACATGCATTTCTCTAGGAAGTGCCAGGATACTCTGTCGAAGGCCTTTTCTGCGTCTAGCGTGATTGCTATCGCTGAGCCAAGTGATTTTGAGGAGTGCTCTATGACCTGGCAGAGGAGTCTTGTGTTATCATGAGACATTTGTGATTTCATATAGCCTACTTGTGTATTTCCAATGAGTTGTGGTAGGATTTTGTTAAGTCTTGTGGCTAGCACTTTGGCATATAACTTGCAGTCTAGGTTTATTAGGGAGATGGGTCGGTAGTTTTTGGGCCATTGTGGATCTTTGCCTTCTTTGGGTATGACAATTATGTTAGCTTGAGACATGGTTTCCATTACTACCCCCTCCTTGGCGCAGTGGTTGAAGGTTTTAGTCATGATTGGGAGAAGATGTTCTTGGAACGTTTTGTAGAAGGGTGCTGTGTCTCCGTCTGGACCTGGAGTTTTATTATCTTTTAGGGACTTTATCACTGTAGCAATCTCACTCAGTTTTACATCACGGCCTAGTATCTTGGCTTCCTCTTCCGTAATCTTGGGTAGGTTTAGTCTGCCTAGGTCAATACCGTCATCTTTTGTGTATAGTTATTTGTAGAACTCCATAAACGTGTGTAGGATGTCTTTGTGTCGGGTGTGTGTCTTGTTTGAATCTGTGATTGTGCAGATATAGTGTTGTCTCTGCTTGCGTTTGAGGTATGATGCAAGTATTCTGCCTGCTTTGTTAGCTTCACATAGATTGATTTGTTTGTATTTGCTTATCCACTGACCTGCCTTTTCGCTGAGAATTCTGTTAAACTCTTATTTCTTCCCTGTGAGTTCACCCAGAATAGCTGTGTTTGAGGTGTCTCCTATGTGCTTAGTTTCCAGTCATTTAATGTCTTTTTCTAGCTTACTTTGCTGATCTCTTGCTTCCCTGTCTCTTCTTGCCTTTATTTCTATCAGTGTTCCTCTGATGGTTGCCTTGAGAGCGTCATATATACTTTTAGGGTCTATGTCTGGGGTGTCATTTTCTTTTATGTAATCTTTGATGGCCTTCTCAATTTTGTTTTTGTCCTCCTGTTTGGCTAGCGTTATGTTGTTGAATCTCCATCTGCGAGTGATGTGATCATCATGTCGGCCCGTTAGCTGTAGGCTGATGCATGAGTGGTCTGACACCGTCCTAGCTGCGATATCCGTATGTTCTATCAGGTGTGTGTGTGTGCCTGAGAGAGGATGTAATCTATTCTGCTGTAGGAGTTGTGTGGGTTAGAGTAAAATGTGTAGTCCCTAGTGTCTGGGTGTTGCAGTCGCCATGGGTCTAGTAGATCGAATCTGTTGCACAGGTTTTTCAGAGTGTTGTAGCATGCTGGGGGACGTGTTTGCGAGCCCGATTGTCTGTCTAGGGTGTGGTCCAGTACAAGGTTGACGTCGCCAGCCACAATGTTCATGATGTTTGCCTGGTTTGCTTCTAGTTCCCTAGCCACCCCTTCCCAGTATGTAGTGTCATCTGTGTTAGGTGCATATATGTTTGTTACTAGAATGGTTTCTTCTCCTCTTTTGAGTTGGGTGATCAGAAGTCTAACTTCATTGTCATGCTGTTCGCTCTCAATTGTTAACTTTGACTTAGTATTAACTATGGTGATTACCCCTCATTTTTTGCCAACCGCTGGAGAGCAGGCTAGCTGGCCAATCCATCTCACTCTAAGTCTCATTGCGTCTTCTAAGGAGAGTTTGGTTTCTTGTAGGAGAATGAGGTCGCCCTTACTCTTTGCCAGGTAATCTAATATTTTTTTTCCTCTTAATTGGGTGGTTCATGCCCTTGACGTTGAGAGAGACAATCTTTAGGTCAGAAAGCAGTGTATTATTGCTACTCAATGTGTTGGCAAACAGATCGCCGACTCCACCTGATGACTTTACTGAGTTTTCTGGATTCTATTGCTCTTTCTATGGGTGTGGCTGAATGTGTGTTGTGGACGTGACATACTAGACAAACTTGACATACAGGACAGACATGACAGACAACACAAAGTAACTTCTCCCTCCCCACCCCTCCTCCCCAGCAGATGTGTCGAACTGTAGATGTGCCACTGCAAGGTCCCTCCCGCTTCCCTACATCCCTGGGATTTCTTAGTACGTTATTCTTATATAGCTGTTCTTCTATTGTCTTGTTAGGTTGGGGGAGAAGTCTAAGATCATTCCCCGAACAGTGTCAGATAGACTGAATAGAGTTTCAAAGGATATGGATAGTTGCTCTTCTTCTTTAATGCCTGTAGCGGCCTTTTAACTTGTTCCAACATTGGGTAATTCTTCTAGGTCTTTTGTTAGGTAGGTTTCGTTGTGAGCTGCGGTTGTGCTTGTGTGCACATGAGGTAGAATTCGTTGGATTTAGTGTCCGAGTTGTTCTTTCGCTATGTCTTCTCGTTTTCTGTAAGGTGTAGTCTTTGTGGTCTGTTGGAAAGCATCTCTTTCTACGTCTAACAATAGTGTAGACTAATCTAGTCCGCTTCGTTATGAGGGTCTGGTGAGGCCCTTCTTTTGCTTGACGTGGCTGTCATTTCCATTTCTTGTTCTGTGGACCCCGATAGGTATCGTGTTAGTTCAGCTGGGTCTTCAAAGGTTATCATGGTTCCCTTACTGTTTATCCTGAACCTCGACAGGCCTCTGAAGGAGAAGCTGATGTTCTCTCTCCTTAGCCTTTCTCTCTAGGCCAAGAACCCTTTTCTGATGTTAACAGTTGGCTTCGAGTAGTCCTGCGTGAGGATGATCTTGCTACCACTCCAGTGTAGGTTGAGGTTCTTCCTCGCTACCCCGAAGATGGCGTCTGTTTGATGTGACCGTAGTAGTTTACAAATTATTGGTCTTGGCCCGACCTGTTAGTTTGTTTGAAGGCCGGGACTCGGTAGGCTTTGCCCAGCTCGAAGAGGTTATTGAATTTGAGATTTGTTAGTTTTGGTATCAGGTCTTGTATCAGTGCATCGCAGGAGCCAGCTTTATCTTCTTCTCCTTCGGGTACTCCCAGGATTCGTATGTTACCTTTTCTTTGTCGATCTTCAAAATCTGCTGCTTGCTTTCGGAGGTCTGTTGTTGCCTTGGAATCCCATCAGTTTCACCGATCTATCCCAGACGTCATCCGTCACGACTGAACACCCAGGAATCCCGCCGCCAGATTCACTGCTGCCCTGCTGCTAATCAGAGGTAAAGAATGCCCCCACCGGGAATGCCTTTGAGGGATCTTCCCTTTACATAACTTTTAGTTTAAATCAAACTCTCAACTTAAAAATAACTTACTCACATCTATATGTTATTTTGTTTTATAGAAAGGGCGTCCCTCCCATTTTTTCTACCTTCAAAGAGCCTTGCCGATCTATTCGGGTAAGACTTTTGATCTAAATGCCAAATAATGATATATTTAAAAATCGAAAAGGCATAAAATTGACATTCCTTCTTTGAATTACTTCCCGTTTTAGGCAGGGAGATCTTTGTTCCAAAAAACCACTTGAGACCTTAGATGTCTTTATAAATCCATGCAAGTGAGAATACTACCTGTTATACTGCAAAGAGCCTTGCCGTATTATTCGGGTAAGACCCTGCAACCATTTTTGATATACTAATGTTGTAAAATAGCAATAGGCTAGGATCTTGATATATCTCTTTTTTGAATCATTCCCCCGTTTTAGGCAGGGAGATCTTTTAACCAAAAAAATAACCATTATCCAAGGTGTCTATCAAAATCCAGAATATACAGGAAGAATTCTCTTTATAAGGTAAGCTACTTAAGCATTATAATAATAGAATGCGTTATAGGTAATCAAATAAACAACTTTAATATTTATAGTAGACAATGATCTATCTTGACAGGAAGAATTTCATCTCAAAACACAAATATATCCACAATTTTAAGGAGCTCTGCCGTATTATCTCGGGTAAGATGGGAAACCTCAGTTTTTATATCTAATGTAACAGGATTATGATTAAAAAATATAGTCAGGCTTATCTCTCTAATTTTTTCAATTCTCCCCTCTTGTTCCACAATCAATAGGCAGGGAGATCTTTTAACCAACTTGATATTTGAAACAAACCAGATTCTAGAAATACATCTTTAACACCTATCTGGCAGGCGGGACTTAATTTTTGATATCCGAAATAAGGTAATTTTATTCTTAATTTTCTAATACACCCAATTGAATAATAAGGACAAAATAAACTAAAAAAGAATGCTATCTATGTCCTCCCCCCTTTTTTGTAACAATAGCATCAAGAAAAGACCTATTGGTTGGAAAATATCCAAAAATACATCAGTTATACGTCTCAATAATCATCGATGTAAAACTTGAAAATTACTTGTGAGTACCAACTTTTTATGATCACCTTATATAATATCTAGTATATAACATCGCTTGAAAGAGTGAGCTATACATCTGAACTATACGAGCGATGTTAAAAATAGAATAGGAACACCAATAGTCATTAAATCTAGGTGTCCGCTGACAATAAAGTTGTTAGGTCTATATACCATGCATTTCCATTTTGAGCCTCTGGCTTTAAGCTTTTTTGAATTAACTAGTATCAGGAAAGCACTATATCCCATGAATATCTTTGTACCCTTGTACTAATCCATTTCAATTTTGCTTTAAATAAAGATCTGTGTCTGATTGGACTCATGACTCACGCCAGGAAATGAAAAGATATATATTAGATTATCTAGATACAAGACTTGTTGGCTACAGTGTTAAGATGTATATTGCTACATGTTTTTTTACATACAGTTTTAAAGATGTATTATTAATGCAATGTTGTTCTTTTTTTAAAAATATTTTGTTCTAGAGCTTTGTGTGGCTACTCCAGAAGAAGGCGCTGGTTCGCCGAAACGCGCGTAGAGATCCTATCGGCCACTTTTCTATGTTTTCCCTTTTTAATCCAAGAATTCGTATATATTTTTTTGCCACTAATGTATAAATTTGTTCAACCTTTACTTATGTGAGAGTAAATTTTAATTCATGTCCATTGTCGATTGTACTATATGTTATGAATTCTTTTAATATATAATCTGAGAATAAAGCAATATACATTTTCTTAACCTCATGTAGCCATGTGTCTGATTATATTCTATAGGTTGCCTAGGTTGTTTTTTGTCAATTGCCTTGGCAATGTTGCCAATCACCTTGCTAGTGAGCTGTGACCTGTCTTCTATGTCGCTGACTCTTTTTCCACTGTTGATATTCTATTATTGACTGTGTAGATGTCAGCCCTAACTGCTGCTAGTTCGAGTTGTATGGCGTCAGTGTTTTTTTCGTGGATTTGGCCAGCTCATGAACTTCAGCCCGTTTTTTCAGTATGCTGTCTAACATGCTACTGATGTCCGCCTTCTGTTTGAAGGGGGATTCTGGGTGTCCTTCCGGTTTGGTTTTCTTAGGTTGTTGTGACGTCTTCCCTTCCTGCCATTTTTGCTAGCCTTTTTTGGCTATTAAAAGATCGAACCTTTTGCTGTTGCCCAGTGGTCTGGGGCGTGTGGCCTGCTCCTGTAGGCCGGTTGTGCTCTGCTCATTTGTACTTAGCCTTGAATTTGGTTTTGGGCTCCTCTGCTTGGCTTCTTTCGTGCCCTCCAGACTTTGGGGTCTCCTGTGCACTTTGTTTCTTGTGAGCCTTTTGTGGTGGGTTATTTACCTATGTGAGCCTGACGCGCACTATCTATCTTATTGTCTTTGAGATTCTCGTACTTCGCCTTTGTGTCTTTACAGAGGTGTTATTGTCCGGGGCAGTTATTCTTCGCAATCCGCCCCTTGATATCTTACTGCTTGCCCCTTCTCAAACAATCTCTCTCGGGTGGCCAGCTCGTGATCCGCTCCGCGTGTCCGCTCTTTATTGTGCCTGTCATCAGTCTCTATTTATTGACTGCTTGCAGGTGTTGTTGCCGTTACTTTATTTTGTCTGCCCCTGTTCCGGTCTCTTTGTTGGCTGCTTTGCCTTTGCAGGGTTATTGTGTGGTTGTTGGTGCCAGCGGCGGTGTTTACTGCTCACCTTTGCTGCCCTTGTACTATTGTTCAGATGGTCTGCTGCATGTCCGCTCTTTATTGCTGTCTGCTTCGCTATACTCCTGCTGCCCGTGGTGGCGAGAGTGGGCAGCTACGCTTTTCGCCTGTTTTTTGGAGACGATGAAGTTGGGGGGGTCTACTTTGGGTGTTAACCGGCTCTTAATTGTGCTCCCTCTCACCGCTGGTTCTTTTTTGGCTGCTTCCCTCTTTTCCCTGTTGCTTGATTGTCTTATTTCTCTTTTCGCTTTTCCTCTTCGGGTAAAGATGGCCGCTCCCGTCTTGGTTTCGTTTTAGTCTGTTTTTCCGAGACAGTGATTCGGATGATCTTGCAGGCGTCCCTCATCGTTACTCTCTTTGGGGGGTGATGCAAGCGCTGGGATGTGCCTTCAACAAGCCCTGCGTCTCTGCCTTTTGTTGTGTATATATACATATTTTTCCCCTTCTCTCGTGCTCCTCTTCCTTAGTTAAAATGGCCACCTCCACTGGGGTCTTTGGTTTCGCTTTCACTTGCTCTTACTTAGCAGCGTGGATCCTCGGTTTCGCCGATCTGGTCGAGTGACGGCTGGGGGCACAGAGGAGGGGTCTAGAGCGCTGCAGGCGCGGGCACTGACCTCGTAGGTGGGCTCGGCTTTCGCTCGCACTGTTGATCTGTGCTTTTTAGGTCTCGCGACCTATCAATGCGTGCAAGCGCATTGAGCGGAGCGAGAATTCAAGTGCTCAAAATGCTCGTCAAACCAAGGCTTTTGTTTGTGCGGTTTTCTTTAAGTTCACGTGAATCACGTGACCAAACAAGCACGCGCATCAGCCTCCCTCCCTCCCTCCTAATTTCATTTTTTCACGGCCGCACAGCACATCAAAGGGCTTCTCCCAGCGTGTGCTGTGCGGCTTCTCCTCCCCTAATTATTCATGGCTGGCCGGTGGCTGGCCGTACTTTCAGTTTCCCGTCCGATGTGTTTCACTGCCTGTTTATCTGCACTTCTCCTCCCCTTTCTTCGCTTCATGCTGTCATATCCCTCCCCGTCCGCATCATCCTCTCTACCCCTCTCCTAGCGTCTTTCTACATTCTTCTCTGCCGGCCGTACTTTCAGTTTCCAGGCCGATTGTCCCTCTCACCATTATTTTCATGACTGAATGCACGAAACGGCAACACCCCATCTAGCTTGATGGGAACTTTGCCTTGATCTTATCCTCACCCCCTGGTCCCCTTTAGATTGCCTCTTTCGCCCGGTCCCCCTTCCCTCTGTAATCTGTCTGTAATATCCGTCTTCTCCTTCCTTCCTCTGTTTCACTGCCTGTTTATCTGCACTTCTCCTCCCCTTTCTTCGCTTCCTGCTGTCATATCCCTCCCCGTCCGCCTCATCCTCTCTACCCCTCTCCTAGCGTCTTTCTACATTCTTCTCTTCCGGCCATACTTTGTTTCCGGGCCGATTGTCCCTCGCACCATTATTTTCATGACTGAACACACGAAACGGCAACACCCAATCTAGCTTGATGGGAACTTTGCCTTGATCTTATCCTCACCCCCTGGTCCCCTTTAGATTGCCTCTTTCGCCCGGTCCCCCTTCCCTCTGTAATCTGTCTGTAATATCTGTCTTCTCCTTCCTTCCTCTGTTTCACTGCCTGTTTATCTGCACTTCTCCTCCCCTTTCTTCGCTTCCTGCTGTCATATCCCTCCCCGCCCGCCTCATCTTCTCTACCCCTCTCCTAGCGTCTTTCTACATTCTTCTCCTCAAAGTGCCCCTTTTCTTTCACCCGCAGCCTCCTCTCGCCCCCTGCAACGCTCCTGCCTCCCCCCTCACCTACTGTCTTCCTACTCCTCCCTCTTATCTTTCAGTCATGTCCCTCCCTCTGCCTCAACCCTCTTCTCTCCACCTATCTCTCACACTCTCCCACTCTACAGCCCTCCCCCCCTCCCCTGTGCTGTCCTCTCCTCAGTGTCTACCAGCCTCTCGTTTTCAGTCTCTCCCTCTCCCCCACTGTCTTTCCCCTCCCTCTGCTCGTCTCTCCCTTCCCCCATTCCTGCCTGCCCTTCCTTCTGTGTGTTACCGTCTCCACCTTCCCTTTGTAATGTTTCTCTCTCTACCCCTCCTCCAGTCACCCTATCTCCCCCGCCCCCCACCCCCCCCCCCCCCTCTCTGTAGCAGGAAGGAAGAACAATTGTTACTTACCTGTAAACAGGTGGTTCTCCAGTTTTGGTGTCTTTCATAGATTCACATGCTTGAATATTCCCCGTGGTCGAAGTGGGAGTCCCACGGTACATAAAAATAGCAATAATGCTAATAATATATATATGTAATAACATAATACATAATAAAATAGAGATAATACACACTGAAAAAACATCTACAATGGTTCCTCCATAGGAATGCATTATAAAGAGAAAAACTCATTTGTAACATATCAGTGTCATTATGTTAGTCCAAACTGCAGCCAATCAGGCTCAATCACCCTCTAGAACCTTCTCCTCAGAAGCTCCAGTCCTCAGATTTTCGTAGCACCAAAGTGAAGTAGAGTGCATGAGGAGAAGGGAGCCTCTGAGGTGAGGATGGGTGGGTCGCATGTGAATGTATGAAAGACACCAATACTGGAGAACCACCTGTTTACATGTAAGTAACAATTGTTCTTCTCCAGTATTAGGGGTGTCTTTCATAGATTCACATGCTTGAATAGAATAGATAGCAGTAACCTCCTTAGAGCTGGGATTGCTAAATACATTCTCCAAATTTGAAGACAATAACATACAGCTTAAAAGCATATAGCAAGCACAGAAGAAATGGAGGAGGGATCAGAGGCTCACCTTATTTAAAAAGATGACGAAGCACTGCTTGCCCCACTGCGGTATCCACTTCGTTGATAGCCTCCAAACAGTAATGTCTGGTAAAGGTGTGTCTGCTGGACCATGTTGCTGCTCGGCAAATCTGGTGTAGAGGCACCCCAGCAAACAAAGCGGTGGATGACGCCATCGCTCTCGTCGAATGTGCCTTCACTGGGCACTGTAAAGGCTTGCCAGCTTGCTGGTGACAAAAGGATATGGCTGCTGAGAGCCATCTTGCAATTGTTTGTTTTGTCACTGAATGTCCCCTCCGCATCCGTCCATATGCTACAAACAGCTGATCGGATTTACGGAAAGGGGTAGTCCTTGAAATGTAAAATTTTAGGCAACGTTTGATGTCTAAAGAATGTAATCGTTGCTCCGCCGGAGATCTTGGATCCGGGAAAAAAGTCTTTAAGAAGACAGGTTCGTTCAAGTGGAAATCAGTAGGTACTTTCGGCAAGAAAGAAGAATTGGTACGAAGTGACACTCCATCGGGTTTAAATTGCAAATACGGAGGCTTGATCGTGAAAGCGTGAAGATCACTTACACGACGAGAAGATGTTAAGGCCAAAAGCAATGCAACCTTCCAGGTAAGATACTTGATGTCTGCTCTGTGGATCGGTTCAAATGGAGGCTTCATAAGTTGTGACAATACCACGTTGAGGTGCCATGCCGGAGGAGGGCGCCTAATTGGAGGAAACTTCCTGAAGAGGCCTTTAAAGAATTGTCGGATGATTCTGGATGAACAGAGAGACTTTGAGCCATCGTGCCGAAAGCGTGAAATAGCCGCTAGAAAAACTCTCAAGGTGGCATGAGAGAGACCAGACTGAGCGTGGCTCAGAAAGAAAGGCAAAAGCTGCTCCGGAGTCGAGTCGATTGGGTGGACATTGGATGCAGCGCACCAATGACAGAAACGCCTCCACTTCAGCTTATATGTCTTGATGGTTGATGGAGCTCTAGCAGACGCTAGAATGTCTCTGCATTCTTGGGGCATAGTTAAGGTCGCAAATTCAACGTATTCAGGTTCCATGCCGATAATTGAAGCGTGGATGGATCTGGATGGCATATTTGACCGTCGTCCATTGTCAGGAGGTCTGGACGTGGATGCAGATGAATGGGTGTGCTTTGTGAAAGCAGAAGCAGTTCCGAGAACCAAGCCTGTCTGGGCCAACGCGGAGCGATCAGTATTAAGTGGCAGGGTTGCCTGCGCATCTTCCACAACGTCCTCGGCACCAACGGGATCGGTGGAAATGCATAAGCAAACAGTCCGCTCCAATCCATGAAAAGGGCATTTCCGCTGGACTCTGGATGGGGATGCCAACTTGCGAAAGTTTTACACTTCCGATTCACTGGGGTTGCAAAGAGGTCTATTATGGGACGACCCCAACGACGGAACACCAGGTTTAGAGTCTGTTGATGTAACTCCCACTCGTGAGTGGATGACGCGGACCTGCTCAGTGAATCCGCAAGGATGTTGGACACCCCCGGCAGATGGACTGCCGTCAAAGAAATTTGGTGATGAAGAGCCCAATCCCAAATCCCTTGAGCTAGACGAGACAGTGGCTGAGATCTTGTGCCGCCCTGTTTGTTCATGTAGTGCATGCTGGTGGTGTTGTCTGTCTGAATCAGCACCGATTCTCCCTGCACTACGGGCAAGAATGATTTGAGCGCTAGGAAGATTGCCATCAACTCCAGGCGATTGATATGCCAGGTTCATTGTGTCGCCGTCCATTTGCCCTTGATGGAAAGGTCCAGGAGATGAGCGCCCCAACCCTCCATGGACGCATCTGTAGACTGGGAGACTGGGCTAGGAAAGAAACCCCTTCGTCTAGATTGGCTGGTTGTTGCCACCAACGCAAACTGCTTTTCATGCGGGATGTGACCGTCACCTGATCGTTGAACGACCCCGACACTTGATGCCATTGCAGGTCCAAATCCTCCTGTATCGGACGAGTGCGTAACCTGCAATTTGGGATCAGTGCGATACAAGATGATGCCATCCCCAGAAACGACTTTAACGTTCGCACAGAAACTGACTGCTTTGACCTGATGAGTGAGACCAGACTAATTATTTTCTGATGTCGCTCGAGGGAGATGAAGGCTTTTGACAAGCTGGTGTCTAGAATTGCTCCCAGAAAGTTTCGTCTTCGCATTGGTGTAAAGTGTGACTTCTCCACATTGATTGTTAACCCTAGAGACTTTAACTGTTGTTGGCATAGACGTGTGTCGTGAGCCAGCTGTTGAGGAGATTGGGATTTGAGAAGACAATCGTCCAGATAAGGAAAGATCTGAACTCCCTGAAGACGCAGATGAGCCATGACCGGAGCCAGAACTTTCGTGAAGACACGAGGTGCTGATCTTAGGCCAAAAGGCAGGACTCTGAACTGATAGTGATCATGACCCATCTTGAACCTCAAGTATTGCCGATGTCGATGGATAATTGGCACATGGAAATAGGCGTCTTGCAGGTCTATTGTTGTTAAAAAATCTCCGCTGCAGAGTAGTCGTAAGACTTCCGATAACGTTAGCATGCGGAAAGATTGTTTTTTGAGGAACAGATTGAGAGCTCTCAAGTCCATAATGGGTCGCCACTACCCCGTCTTTTTGAGAATGAGGAAAAACCTTGAGTAGAAACCTTTCCCTCGCTGAGACACAGGAACCACTTTGACTGCACCCTTTTCTATCAGAAGATGAACCTGATGTTGTAATTCCTCTAGATGGGGAGGTGGCGGGCCTGAAGGTGGAGAATGTGGAGGAATCTCTGTGAATTCCAAGGCATGACCCTTGTGCACAATGTCTAAAACCCATTGGTCCGATGTTATTAAAGACCACTGGGAGTAAAACTGCGAGATTCGCCCTCCAACCCTCTGGTGAACTGAAAAGTCATTGACGTTTGTTGTTAGAGCCTCTATAGTTAGATTTTCCTCTATAGGGCTTGGACTGTTGCTGACGAGTAGATTGTTGGTTGGTGTAACGCTGGTTCCCTTGATTGTACTGGCGGTACTGTGACTGCCCTCCTCGAGAAAAGCCGGACGAGGTGCCTCGTCCACGCGCACCACGAAAAGGCTGTTTCTTGAATTGTAAGGAACCAAGCGACTTTGCCGTATCGGTCTCTTTCTTTATTGATTCCAAAGCCTCATCGATGTGGGAGCCGAAAAGAGACTCTCCGTCATACGGCATGTCTAGTATCTTCGACTGGATCTCTTGTCGGAACGATGTGGACTTTAGCCAACCTTTGCGCCGGAGAGCCGCAGCACTGGCAAGGATACGGAAAGCCGTGCCCGCAACGTCCACAGCACAGTCAATTATTTCTTCTGAAGCCCTCTTGCCATCTTGAAGGATTTGGTGTGCTTCTGCTCTGGATGCTTCCGAAATCAATGACACCGGTGCAGAAATGTCTGACCACATTTGTCGGTCGAAACGACCTAGAATGGCCAAAGCATTAGCGGCACGGGCTGAAGTAGATGCCATGGATGAAAATTTCTTTCCAATCGCAACCAAACGTCGACCCTCCCTATCTGGAGGAGAAGTGATAGGAGTTGCCGGGTTACGCGCCCGACGTTGTGCTGCCTGTGTCACAACGGAATCTGGTTTAGGATGCGAGAGTAAGCAAGCAGGCGAGCCCGTCGGGCCTTGTATTTCTTCTCCAATCGAGGGAGCTGAGCAGGTAAGGAGTTAGGGGCCTGCATGATTTTTATTCCCTCCTTCCACACAAATTCAATAATAGGTATGGTGTGGACCTGTTTATAAGGCTGATTCTTAAAGTCATAGAGAAAGCAGTCCTCGTCTCGCTGCACTCTTGGCAATTTGAAGCGGTCTGCCGCCTTATCCATCAAAGTATGGAAGCTAGCGATGTCAACCGGAGGTGAATAGCCGGAACCGCCCTGTTGTGGAGAGGGTGTTTGTATTCGATAGTCATCGAAATCTGCCATATCCGGATCTTGGTCATCGTCCATATCTTGAGCGACTTCACCTTCCTCTCTCTCTGGCTCCGATTCATCTTCCACAGTTTGTTGAGAATTAGTGGGGATAGCCGGACGTAGCTCTGACGGTGGAGCAGTCTGCCTCGGAGGGGTTTGATGAGGTTGAGTAGGCTCAGGGGTCTCAGGGGTAGAAAGACCCGGGGTACCCTGAGGCGTAGGAGGAAATCTCCTATTGTAATCATCCAACATATGTTGGAGGTTGGAAAACAGCGATACTGGAAAAGTCGCCATAGGAACTTGCACATATTGTTCCTCCTGTTCTGCAATCTCCTCCTCGTCATCTTCAGAACTAGTGTCCTGACACTTGATAATCAAGTCCGACGGACTGTGTGCCTCATCAAAAACATTGTCGTCTGCAATGGATTCCGTTTCATGGTCAGTTACCAACAATGGTGAAGGTGGCTGAAGAGTAGGAGGCGGCAACTGGAGTGCAGAGTCGTGGACATTGCTTAAAGAAGACTCCGTAACGACCGTAGGAGCTGAAGTGTCCAAAGGAACCAAAGGCATAGTAGCGAAAGACAGTGATCCTGAAGTGGATGCTGCGTCGTTTTGTTGTTTTCCAGGAGGTAAAGGCAAAGCTGCCGTCGACGTAGCCGTCGACTTAGATGTTTGAACTGGAGCAGACGATTTAGAAACAGCTGTCAGAGACTGTGACATCTTGGAAGAATTAGTCGTCGACGAGTGTTTTGACACAGCCGTCGACGGAGTCGTCGCCGACGGGAACTTCGTCGTCGAATCCTTGGATGTTATCTTCGCCGTCGACGAAGCCTTCGTCGACGGGGTCGTCGACGAGCCGGTCGACGGGATCTTCGCCGTCGACTGGATCTTCGACGTCGACGGGATCTTCGACGTCGACGGGACATACATCGTCGACGATGACTTCTTCGTCGACTGAGGCTTTTTCGTCGACGATATAATCGGAATCGTCGACGAGACTGAGGAGGTAAAAGCGTTCGTAGTCATGAAAGCCGTCGACGAAACCCTTGTCGACGACGACGAAGCCGACGTCGTCGTCACAGTAACCGTCGGCGAAGCCACAGCAGCCAATTTCGTCGATGGAATGGTAGTCGACGAGCCCGTCGACGACCGCGCTGACTGAAGTGTTAAAACACTTGTAGAGGCTGGAAAAGACGCCTGAGAGCCAAGTCTCGTGGGCGTAGTCACAGAAGTGACAGTAGCAGAAGGTTTCACAGGGGCTACTGTTAAGGCCAGCTTCTTTTTCTTCAGGAAAGGAGAAGGCAACTCCTGAACACTGCCTCGCTTAGAAGGGGCTGTAGAAGGACCTGACTGGAAACTCTGCATCAGACAAGACTCCTTCCTTGTCCTGAAGGCGCTTCAACCACAAAAGAAGACGACCTTCTCTGTCCCTGAGAGTCTTAGCAGGAAAAGTTCTACAGAACTTGCAGTCAGCCACCTTATGCTCAGGATAAAGGCAGTAAATACATTTATTGTGGGGGTCTTTATCAAACAGACGCAGCTTCCCACAGGAGGAGCAAGGCCTAAACAAAGATGTTTTACTTGACATCCTGGGAACTACAGAAGTAGAAGACAAGAATGAAGAAAAAAAACTGAGCAGAGCTCAGGGAGACTCCCTTCACACGACGTGCGGTAGAAAATCTGAGGACTGGAGCTTCTGAGGAGAAGGTTCTAGAGGGTGCTTGAGCCGGATTGGCTGCAGTTTGGACTAACATAATGACACTGATATGTTACAAATGAGTTTTTCTCTTTATAATGCATTCCTATGGAGGAACCATTGTTGAGGTTTTTTCAGTGTGTATTATCTCTTTTATTATGTATTATGTTATTACATATATATATTATTAGCATTATTGCTATTTTTATGTACCGTGGGACTCCCACTTCGACGACGGAGAATATTCAAGCATGTGAATCTATGAAAGACACCCCTAATACTGGAGAAGAAGGGAATGAGGCAGAGCTGACGTGAAGCGATGCAAAGAAGCCCCCCTCCCCGCAGCCCACGAGAGAGAGAGGAACATACAGAGGACAATCGCCTCCCCCTAGCAGGCTTTTATCTCTCTCTTTTGTTTTCTCGCTTCACCCCATCCTCCCCCAGCCAAAGCTCAAGTTTTCTTTTCTCTTTCTTTTAAAGGACCGGGGATTTTTTTTCTCTCTCTTTTGAAACTCCCACTACAGGGCTTGAACAACGCGATGGGGGTGATGGGCGTATTTATAGTTTATTTTCTTCTCCTTTCCCTTCCCCTTTTTCACCTCACTTCCTTTATCAGGATTTTTTTTTCAATATTTGCTAGGAGCGCTTTCATTTGAAAACCAAGTCACGACTTTTTTTCCTTCTGTCATTTTTATCAGTTAAAAAGGGCGAGGCTGTTGGTTGCAGTGTTTGTGTGTTTCAGGGACGGTTCGGGGAAAACACTTTTGAGAAAGCTGTTATCATGCAGTGCCGGGCTTTTAAAGCTTCAGCTAAGAGGCCAAGGCTGCGACTTACTTTTCGTGACTACTTGGAGCCCCCCCACCCCTCCTCCAGCTTTAGGAATCAGGAAACAATAGTTTGGTGTTGGGGAAGAAGGCTGTATCAGCCCCCTGCCTGGGACTTCTAAAAATAAAGTTGCCGTTTTCCAGGAATACGGCTTTTGCTTGTGATGTGACAAGCAAGCACACAGGTGTGTGTATATATGTATGTGTGTGTGTGTGTGTGATGTATGTATGTATGTATGTATGTATATATATATATATATATATATATATATATATATATATATACACATTCTCTCTCCCAGAGTTTTGGAAAATAGGCAGTGGGTTTCCCGTTTGTGTCTCCAATGTACTAACGCAACTAAATATACCTTAAAGTATATTCTAAACCTAAATTGTATCTTATACGATTGGGAATGAACAGTTTAAAACTAATTTTCTTTACTTTTCAAGGCTAAACCTAAATTTGCTGGCAAATGTATTTAAACAACCAGTCTAAAAACAGATTATGCGTCAGTTCAAACTTCTCCACACAGCACGCCCAGCATCCCTATCTTTGGTTTGCTGCACAGTTCATTTCCTAAACAGAATTGGAAAGTTTTTATTTTATTTATTTATTTTGCGGTTTTTGTAGAGCGCATCAATCATCCCAAGGGATATCACGGCGCTAAGAGCCAGAGAAGCTACCGAGGTGAATGCTGAAACTTATGGCTTGGGGAAGAGATACGTTTTGAGATTCCTTCTGAACTGAAGGTAGTTGGTGGTGTGTCTTAGGTCAGGGGGCTCTATGTACACTCCCGTGGGCGCTATGTACTGTCACCAAAATAACTGGTTACGATGTGGGCTCTGCTTTTCGATCTCTGTTCCTTTTACATTTTTATGAGGATAATTACAACTCCCCGACTCCCACGCCCCCGTCCTCGCTCCATCTGCCCAGGCGTGCACACCTGCGCAAACAGCGTCAGTCACACACGGGACCCTATGCCTTCCCCATGCCTCACTGCGTTTCCGGTAGTAGAGAGGAAGTAGGCTCCTCCCACGACCCCTCCTGTTAGAAATCACATACTTTTCATTCTTTTCCGTCGACGTCCTTTTACGGAAAGAAAGAAGTCTAAGGCAAATTCCAGGAGTGTCTGCAGACAACTCATTTATAATCCCTCAAATGAATGTATGTGCAATCTCCATGTGATGCAGGGATGAACAATATGGCTGGCAGTGGTGCTTAGTTTTCCCCTACATCGTGAACTTTCTGTGACCGAGTGTGTAGAGTGGGGCTAAACCACCCTAAGAGAAAGGGGTGTCGAATTCATGATTTAAAATGTCATTTGTAAATCAGTGGTGAGAGGTGCTGCAGCATGGACACTACCTCCCAGTTCGAGGTCCTGGTAGTTAAGTTATATGCTGTTTCAAACTAGCACACGAGTCCCAGCTCTCCCAGGCGGACAATTTGTGTGGCCTTGTGCCGATCACTATATGTCTCCCTGTCCCAGCCTGACCATCTCTCAAAAACTGATGGAGCCCAATGGGATTCAGTTCCCCGTGTGCACCACACCATACATTTTCTTCATTCTTATGGTGGATGGGCCCAATTCACTAAAGTAAACTGAGACAAAAGTAAATTTTACTACTCGTAAATGCCCTTTGTGAATACCAAAAGTTGAACTTTAAGACTTTCGATATTCACAAAGGTCATTTACTAGTAGTAAATGCCCTTTGTGAATACCCAAAGTCGTAAAGTTAGACTTTTGTCGTATTTTACCTTTGTGAATCGGGCCCGATGTGTTTCGTGTACGCCATAAACCGAATTGCCTATTTGATCTTGAATAAAAGCTTCTGTTGGGATTGCGGACCATGGCACAGTGGTGGCAAGACTTGGCATAAGGTGGGCATTCCTACTCACTACCCAACTCTTGTGTGTGGATAGCCTTAACTTAATGGAAGTCATTCTTGGCTTACTGGTGGAGCTGACTCCTGGTTGTGCTCTGTGCTTGGCATAAGTATGGTAATTGCTGACACACTGAAGGCAGTCCTTGCATCATGGTGCCCATCCACGGTGTTGCTGGCCCTGGCATAACGCTAATAATGTGTTGCAAAAGGTGGACATTTATGTCCACTTGCCACCCTTGCAAGAGTGTTGGGCCTGGAATAATGGTGGCAAAGCCTGGGGTACCATGTGCAACTACGGTGTCAGTTCCAGCAAAAACACAAGCAGTGCTATAAAGGCGGTAATTTGAGGCCTAAATTGAGAACTTTGATGGTGCCAATTCTAATTATTATGATAATCCTGCCATAATTATGGTAATTATTGCCATATTTTGGGAATCTGTGGCCTCAGATTGTGATACTTGGGCATATAACACAAAATGTACCCGTGTGTGGCTGTGGTACATGTAGATGCTTGATGAAAATGATAAACTGATGTGTGTAACTGACAAAGCTATTAATTTTGCTATTTTCAAAACCAACACAAATTAAAAAAGTGTCATTTACAATACCAATCGCTCAAACTTTCCTAATGCGAAAAGTTAAAAGTATGGGCATTGTAAATCACAAAACAAAAAAATAAAATGTCATTTAGAAAACCAATAACTCAAACTTTCCTACTGCGAGACCTATTGGCAACGCCAGTGCTGGTTTTTTCTTCTTCAGAGGTCTCTTCCTTCTGCCGCCATCTTGCTGGGCTGGTGCCCCCGTTCCGTTGTTGAAGACTGTTTTTTCGCTCGTTTTTTGGCTGTCCAAGATTCTGTCCCTACAGCAGATTGTTGAACGGGCTGCAGAGCTGCACTAAGGCACAGCCATCTTGCTGTGCGCCCTCTAGTGCCCTCAGTGGCGGGTTAAGTGTGCTCACTAGAATTAATTGTGCCATGGAAACCAACTTTTAGTAAGTGGAGTGCTTTTTTGAAGGCATGGCTGCTGCTTGCCATCACCGATTGTTTAGAACTACATTATACTCCAATTCAAGAATGGATGCAATAATTTTAATTTTCTGTAACATAACTTCAACAAGACAGAGTTTCTGATTTGCTACAATGAAACCAATCTGACATTGGATTTTTGGGATGACATCTTAGGCCCCTTACCATCATTGACCTAGTTTGTAAGATACTTTAGTTTTCCCATGAAGAGCTATAGTTGGCACCCCAGATGGTGGTGGTAGTCAAAGCCTTTTACTTGCAGCTTCAACTCTTGACACATCTTGAGTTTGGTGCCTACCAGTCAGGTCACTTGGTGGATCCCACGTAGACTGAATAATCGCAGCAATTTATATCTAGACAAGCTTTCCTGGATACGATGCTTGGACAACGTTTTTCCCCCACAGTGCCCTAAGATTAAACATTATGCATGGTGCATATGCAGGGTGGGGGCATCTTGTTTGTTTTTTGTCAACAGGATTTTACACTATCTTGTCAACTTGCAATCTTCATAATTTGATCCAAAAGTCTGAATTGTGAATCTTACTCTTGATTTACACCTCCCAAAATTTCAACTTGCTTGATAATGTCACAGTGCCCTTTAACTATACAAAAAAAGAAAAATGCTAAGAAAAACTACAGATCAGATTTCAAATTATTTTGGTCCAACTGAGCAGCAGGTGGTAATGTAACTGGATTTCTGGAGACAAACTAGGAGTCGTCCATGTTGCCATGTTGCCCTATCTGAGATGCATGTGAGAAAGCTGGATGTGCACAGTACCATATCACAGTTTCACAGCAGATGACTGCCTTTAACTTCTAGCTAACTGTAGAGTTGGGATTGCCTATCCATACACTCTGACAGCAGAGAGGATAGATGCACACAGGTAATTACATAGGATTGATTGAAATTGGTTGAACCTGTTGTCCCCCAGCCTTCCAGGACCATGAAGATGCACATGCGGTTAGGTTTTAACTAACCATGTGGGACAATAACCCCAAATCCCTGTTCACTAAGTTTAACACAGGGGAATATAATTGACCATTCTACCTCGTGAATTGTAGACACTGAAAGAGTAGGAAAACGTTACCTACCCAATAGGAATATGTTCGTGGCATGTAGTGCTGTAGATTCACATGATCCAGCCATTATAATGTTGGGCCTGGATGTGTCAAAGTTGTTTTTATTCGACGAAATCCTGAGTCACAAGGTACTGTGCCTTCTCTTCTTGCTGGTAATATGCATGGCCATCAACTCCATTGTTCGCAGGTGCGAAGTGTTGTATAGAGATATCCATGCAAAGAACAAAGAAAATGAGATAGAAAGATGACAGCAACAGCCACAGGCGTCCAGGGAAGAGGGTGGGTGCATGTTAATCCACAGCACTATATGCCACGAACAGATGCTTAATGGGTAAGTAACATTTTCAGTTAGAGGCATGTGTGGCTGTACATACACATGCTGTGCATAGACTGTAAAGCAGTCCTCCCAGAAAAGCACTGGCTAGCCCGAGGAAGTTGCAGTAGATTGAAAACGTGTGCGGAAAACTATCTAGCCAACATTGGCTTGTTGGTGAGCTAGCGCATCAACGCTATACTGATTTGTAAAAGTATGTGATGTGGACCAGGTAGTTACTTTAAAGCTGTCAGCTCAGGGATGTTCCCCAAGAAGGCCATAGAGTCTCCTGTTTCCAAGTGGAGTGGGCTCTTAGAGAAATGGGTAAAGTCCTTTTAGCATTAACATAGCATGGATTCATTTTATAATCTATTTTGCAATGCCTGATTTAGATATGGCCTTCTCTTTGAGGGATGTGTTGCTTCTTCCTACAGAGATTAGTTCTGTCAATATAGTTCATGAGGGCTCATTTAACATCTAAGGTATGGAGAGCCCGTTCCGCAACTGAGTCTGGTACTCCCTTGCTTTTGAACATAATACATGGCTGTCATGTTGTCCATCTTGATGATTATTGATTTGCACATCAATCAAGTGGTGAAGGAAAACCTTCAATGCAAGGTGAACAGATAGGAGTTCCAGGTAACTGATGTGGAGATCCTGTTGTCTGGTTTCCCACTGGCCTTGGACAGTGAGATCCTGAATGTGCGCACCCTATCCCATAAGGGAGGTATATGTTATAATGGTAGTCTGCAGACCTGGTTCGAGAAAAGACAGCCCCTGCAACAGGTTGTTGGTGTTCCAACATTGCAGAGAGCAACAAGTGGGGCAGATGATCAACACTTGATCACCCCAATGAACCTCCGGCGGTCAAGGCCATTGATGCCCCAAGCACTTCTGCAATGGACACGTGTAAACATGGCATGGCATACTATGGCAATACAGGAGGCCATCATGACAGAACTGTCCTGACCGTTTCTTGGTGGCCTGAGTTGAGGATTGCCCTCCAGATAGGTCCATAGCTGAAGGCGTTAGAGGTGTAACTTTGTAGCGTCGACGGAAAACTCTTGTTGGTGAAGAAAGTTTATTGTGAGCAGAGTGTGTTTGCGACAGTTTTGATTGGGTGGCACTCTGGATGAGCCAGTAGTCCAGATAGGGGAAACGCATGAACGCCCTGTCTGCGCAGATGAGCAGCCATCACCGCAAGGCACTTCTTGAACAACTTGGGTTCAATAGTGAACCCGAAGAGCAGCAACTTGAACTGGCAATGCTTTCCACCGCCTACAAACCTGAAATACCAGCGACGTGCCGTGTGGAATAGTAAGTGTAACTAATCATCCATCAGTTCGACAGCACCCATTAAGTCACCTTGTTGTAGCAGTGGGATGACATCCTGAAGACTATCCACATGGAAGGTCTCTGAAAGTATGTATTTGTTTAGGGGCCAGAATAGGTCTAAGAGAACAGTCTTTTTTGGGAATGAGCAAATACAGAGCTTATACACTTGTGTCCTGCTGATGGTAGAGGACGGGTTCTATGGTCCCTTTGAGAAGGAGCAGTTGTACCTCTTACCAGCATAGACTCGTTTCTGTGACTGCTACGGCCATTTTGTTGTTGTTTTGCCCTGCAGACCCTCCCCTTCACCTCGCACCCGCCTCCCAGCTGACCTTCCCTCCTGAGGTAATTGAAATTTTTATGATCAATTGTGTCCCCTAACGTGTACCCCAACGGCTCCATGTACGAGTTTCAAGTACATGTAATTTCCCTCCACGACCGAATTTGAAGACGCAAATACATTTGCGTCCAACGTTAACATGTCCTCTATCAGATCCACCATGAATGGATTGATTATTCAGTTCCTAAGTATGCCGTGCCACCGTCTTTACATGGTGCACTTTCACGTTTTTCCTGGCTCTGCCGAGCTAGGCCCTGATGTCTGCCTTCAAGCCACGTCTGTCTCTGCCTCTGAAAGCTGCAGCATGGAGATGCATCCCTGACCTCTGCCTTACTTCCTGCCAAGCGAGCGGTACCCGGCTCGGCCTGGCCTGCCTGCCAAAAACAGTATTTTACCTTCAAGTTATCAGCGTAGCCAGCTCAGCTCCTCGAAAACACATTCCTGTCTAGTGATTTAGGTAAACATATCCCCGGCTGCAGAGCAAAGAGCAAGTCTTCTTGTCTCCGTGCAAGTAATTTACAGTTTCCGTTGCCAAAGTAGGCCCATGGCCCCCGCACGTAGACACGCAGACACCTATACACGCACTAACATTCAGTATAGAGTAGCCTCTGCCCAAGAGACCTTTTACTCTAGATTAAACATCCTCCAAATATTAGATATCAGATATGTTATATGGACAGGTCGATCTGACATGCCAGACTTCTGTCTCCTCTACTAGTGCTAAAAGTCAGACCCTTAACTTCCTCTAGATGTACGTCAATTACACGTCATGTTAGCTGCGCGCGCATTCAGGTCACAGGTTTCAGCTGACTCTGCAAGAATTCTCTAAGCATCCACCCACTTGTGACACTTTTCTGTGACGTTTCTAGTACACGCCTCTGTGCACACCCCTGTTCACGCCTCTTTGTTACGCACATGTGTTCTTATCATATACATTTCACTTGTCACGCCTACTGTATTCAATGCTACTGTGTCATTTTCCTATATATGTCATGTACTGTGAATAAATCGTTGACATCTTTCCTGCCATCATTGCATACCCGAACCCTTGTATTGATGGAATAGATTTCCATGGCTCGAGTCATCATTTATGATTAAAGCCCTTATGACTCAGACACCACGGACTCTGCCTCTCATTTGATTGAGCTATTTCTTTAATTGTCCGAAATTATCTGGCAAACTTGTATACGGTAAAATATTTACCACACTCCCACTGAGCACACAGCCCTGCTCCCGCCCTCGGCAGCGCTGTGACCATCCTGACGCTCTCAGTAGCGGTCGCTCCCCAGGCTCCCTGCTCTGATCCTGGCATCGGTTGGCTCCCTGATTGACTCCTGATATCGCTAGGCTGCTCATTTGATAAGTATAGCTTTGCTGACTGCCGTGCACATTCGCACTATTGTGCGACTAGCCCTGCCAATTTGCATTTTTATTTATATTAGCTGCGCTCGCCGTGTTGCTCGTAGCCATAAGTGTGTGATTTGAATTAATATTTGTAGCGCTTTTCAGAATTGAGATTTGCAGTGCTTTACAGATTAATTGCAGAAGCTGCTTGATTGTAGCCCAGCCTCTCTGCAGTCTCGTTTCTGTGACTGCTACGGCCATTTTGTTGTTGTTTTGCCCTGCAGACCCTCCCCTTCACCTCGCACCCACCTCCCAGCTGACCCTCCCTCGCCCCTCCCCTATCCGCATATGACAGATGCATTTTCGCGCAGCGGTCGCGCCCCATGCGCGCCAAAGGTAAGCCCGTCTACGCCCGTCCGCGCCTGGACCGCGCCCAGCGCAAGACCCCCTGGTCCTCGCAAAACCCGCTCCTCCCGCATTACGTATGACGCCGCCACCCTCCTAGCCCTTAACCCCGGACGCACACCTCTATGCTGCGTAGCTGCCCCAGGTCATACCCATGGACCCTTCGGCTGCCACTCCTGCAAATTTACCAGCATCAAGACACATACCACATCCACTAACCCCAAACACAGCTCCGACTCTAACCACCTGAAGTGCATCCTGCTGAACACCTGTCGCCTTCCTTACTGAAACATGGATGAACGCATCATCAACACCCGATATCGCCATAGCCATCCCGGACAATTACAAGATCATCCGAAAAGACCGCACCAACCAAACAGGAGGAGGCATCGCCATCGTCCATAAGAACACCATCAAAATCACGACCATCTCCGACGATAACATTACAACCGCCGAACACCTCCACTTCCAGATCCACACCGACCCTAGAACCACACTCAGAGGCACCCTCATCTACAGGCCTCCAGGAACCCGTAAACAATTCAGCGAAGACATAACCGACTTCATCAATCCACATGCCCTCGCCTCCGAGAACTACATTCTATTAGGAGACCTCAACTTCCACCTGGACAAGAAAAACGACAGCAACACCACCACCCTTCTTGACAACCTGGCCAATCTCGGACTCAAAAAACTTGTTGACACCCCCACCCATGTAGCCGGACATACGCTCGACCCAATCTTCACCTCCAGCAAACACATCTCCTTCGATCGCACCACAGCTCTCCACTGGACGGACCACAGTTGTGTTCACTTCAGCTACAAAACCACCTCGACCCACAACCCCCCACAACCTATCCCCCGAAGAAAATGGAACAAAATCACCACCGACCAACTCCTCACATCGCTCAACCAAAACCCACCCGCCCTCTCATCGGACCCAAACCAAGCTGCCATCAAATCCAACAATGGATCACTCACAGCGCTGACAAATTAGCACCCTTGAAAAACCATCACACCAAACAAGACAGTAAAAAGGCCCCCTGGTTCGACGATGACCTTAAGAAACCCAAAAAGCTATGCCGCACTCTCGAGAAAACATGGAGAAAAAACCCAACCACCGACAACATGACCACCTTCAAGACAGCCACCCGCACACACCACCAGCTGATCCGAGCCACCAAGAAATCAGCACTCAAGATTCGACAACAACGCCCATAACAGCAAGGAACTATTCAGCAGTCAAAGAATTCACCAACCCCACCGCAGCCTCAAACGACATCACTCCCTCCCAAGACCTCTGCGACTCGTTATCCTCCTTCTTCTACAACAAAATTGCTGACATACACAACAGCTTCGAAAACAGTTTCAACAAACAATCCTCTCCACCCCCCTCAGAACCTAAACCGCCCTCTAACAACCTCAGCGCCTGGAACCCAATCACCACCGAAGACACCATCCGCCTAATGAACTCCATCCACTATGGCTCGCCAACCGACCCCTGTCCCCACCACATCTTCAACAAAGCAGACTCCATCATCGCACCCCATCTCCGTGATGTCATCAACTGCTCCTTCATCTCTGCCACCTTCCCAGAAAGCTGGAAACATGCCGAAGTCAGCGCCCTCCTGAAGAAACCCACAGCAGACCCCTCCGAACTTAAAAACTACCGCCCCATATCCCTCCTCCCATTCCCGGCCAAAGTCATTGAGAAAGCCGTCAATAGCCAACTCGCTGCCTTCCTCGAATCCAACAACTCCCTCGACCCCTCACAGTCCGGCTTTCGAGCCAAACAGCACTGAAACCGCCCTCATCGCAGCAATAGACGACATCCGAACACTACTGGACAACGGAAAAACAGTGGCCGTCATTCTACTCGACCTCTCCGCCGCCTTCGACACGGTTTGTCACAGCACACTCATACAACGCCTCAGCAACATTGGCATAAAAGGAAAAGCCTTGGACTGGATCATCTCGTTCCTAGCTGGGAGAACTCAGAGTCAGACTTCCCCCGTTCAAATCAGAGGCCACCGAAGTTATCTGCGGAGTACCACAAGGATCATCACTCAGTCCCACCCTTTTCAACGTTTACATGAGTCCACTCGCTTCCATCGCGCGTCAACACAACCTCAACATCATCTCCTACGCAGACGACACCCAGCTGATCCTCTCCCTCACCAAAGACCCCAACACCGCCAAAACCAATCTTCACGAAGGCATGAAAGAAGTAGCCGTTTGGATGAAAGACAGCCGCCTTAAACTTAACTCAGACAAAACGGAAGTGCTCATCCTAGGATTAACCCCCTCTGCCTGGGACGACTCATGGTGGCCTTCGGATCTGGGCTCAGCACCCATACCCACGGACCACGCACGTAACCTCAGCTTCATCCTAGACTCTTCACTCTCGATGACCAATCAAGCCAACGCCGTCTCATCCTCTTGCTACAATGTACTTCGTATGCTCAAAAAAATCTTCCACTGGATCCCCGCCGAGACAAGAAAGACTGTCACCCACGCACTGGTTACGAGTCGACTAGACTACGGAAACACCCTCTACGCCGGAATTACAGCCAAATTACAGAAAAAACTCCAACGCATCCAAAACGCATCAGCGAGACTCATTTTGGACATCCCTCGCCAAGATTACATTACCTGCCACCTGAAAGACCTCCACTGGCTTCCCGTCAACAAGAGAATAACATTCCGTCTCCTCACCCATGCACACAAGGCCCTCTACAAACTAGGTCCCGAATGCCTCAACACTCGACTATCCTTCTACACACCCACCCGCCAACTGAGATCCTCCAATCAAGGCCTCGCCGCAGTTCCGCGTATCCAAAGATCCACCATGGGAGGTAGATCCTTCTCCTACTTGGCGGCCAAGACCTGGAACTCACTCCCCACTCACCTCCGCCTTACACAGAACCACATCTCCTTCAGAAAAGAACTTAAAACCTGGCTATTCGACAAATAATGAACCCCCTCCCCAAGCGCCTTGAGACCCTCTGGGTGAGTAGTGCGCTATATAAATTCTTGATCTTGAACTTTGTGAAGTGAAATGGTGGGAGGCGTGGAAGTGCGGTCCAGACAATAACCATGTTGGATAATATCAAACATGCACTGGTCGGATCTGATGGTTTGCCAAGTGGGAAAGAACCTCTGTAGATGCCCCCCTGACAGGTGGTGTATGATTTGGGAGGGAGGGGAGAGAAGGCAAGTCAGGGCTTAGTGGTGGTGCCAGCTCCTTTAGAGGAGCCACCTTTACCCCTGCCTTTTAAGTTGTTGCCTCTGTAGGACCCTCTAAAGTAGCCTTTGGGAGAGGACTGGTGGACGTGTGGCTGTTGGTACAAGGTGGCGGCCTTGTGGGAGGGGGTATGGTGGTAGGGAGTGTGGTGAAAGGAGCTGCGAGGGGTAGATGTTTGAAGGATGCCCATCACTTTGGATATCTCCGTATCCTTTAATTTCTTTCCAACACCCTGTCAACCTGCGGCCCGAACAGATGTGGGCCATGAAGAAGCAGTTTGAGCAAGTTTAGCTGGACTTCTGGCTTAAACCCGGATATAACGGAGCCAGGCATGCCTGCGCAGAAGGACATTGGAGTTAACGCCGCTTGCAGCAGTGTCCATAATAATATAATCCACATTTGTAAAGTGCACAATCACCCGTAAGGGTCTCTAGGCGCTGGGGGCCGTCGGGCAGATTAAGCAAGCTATTGCCCAGAGTCACATGGTGCTGGTCTAATCTGCCGCCGGTGCCAGGGATCGAACTGTGATCCCCAGATTCCGGAGTCAGTCGCCCTGGCCGCGGCACCACACCTCTTCCTTGGCATCTAGTGTGTAGCGGATGGAGGTCTGCTCTCCCTCAGAAAATCTCATAACCCCTTTTCCTGTACGCCTCTGGGAGATGTTGGAGGAGCTCCTCCATTTCATTCAAATGGGCACGGTCAGACTTCAAGAGTAGCCCAATGGAATTGCCAATCCACCCATGGCTGGCCAATTGCAAAGCTACCCTCATACCGGCAGCATCTATTTATTTACTCTCTTTATCTGGTAGAGGGGCATAAGCAGTAGGCCTAGAGTTAGCCCTCTTACGTGTGGTAGTAACCACTAGAGTCTGGTGGAAACTGGCCACGAATGCACAGAGGGCAAGTAGGGTATATTTTGTATTTTTTGTCCTCCATAGATGTAATGGCTCTGGGGCAACAGGGTTGTGAAAGATGTCGGGGTGTGATGGTGCATGCTTTTAAGTAGGATGAGGCACTAAGCAGAGAAGTGGGTGGAGGACAAGACCATGAAAAGGAAGTCCTTCTCTAAAGGTTGTGTGGAGATACACCTTGTGGAAAGACTGTTCCACCATGAATTTATTGGAAGTTCTGAGTCGTCCAGAGGTAAGGGACAGGCAGGGTACAGTTCAGGATCAGTTTCCTTTTGAGGGTCAGCATCATAGGCGTCGCAGGGATCCCCCTGCAGAGGAGAGTACATGGTATCCCTTTAACCCCATCCCCAAGTCTGAATGTGGCGACCCCCGAGGTGTATAGGTAACGGGGGTGAGTGCCATGGAGCAAGATGAGGTGGCAGTGGAAGAGTAACACGTAAAGGGCTTGTAAACTTGTCCACTTTCTTACCATACTTGGGTGAAGGTAGAATGTCTAAGGCTTCCTCAAAGGACAGCTCCCGTTTGGATGGTTGCGCAGCAGATCCCGGAGGGAGGGTGCGTACCCGGCCTGTGTGGGGGATGTATCATTATTGCTTCTGATGGGCATTGATCTCCTGAAGTTTATGGATAATCGGCTCGATGGTCCCTGAGCCATGTCCAGTCTTGCTGGTTGGCACAGAGGGTCTCCGCTCAGAAGCAGATTTAGACTTTGAAGTGGGCAGCTCGGCTCAGAGGCGTGAGTGGGCAGTGCTGAAGCAGTTGGTCTCAATGGTTTCTTCGGTGCCAAGGTGGGGCTGGGCACTGCATCTGAAGAAGGTGATCAGTGCAGACCATGGCTCGAAGGCAGTAGCGGCCCTGTTGTCTATCTTTGGTGCTCCAGAGTGGACGACCCTTTGAAAGATGCTGCTCCGCTTCGGATTGGTGTTGGGGGGGGGGGGGGGGGGGGGGGGGGGGGGGGGGGGGAATGAGTACTTTACTCACAGCTGGCTGCCCTAGTGGAAGATCCTCAATCTCTAGGTCGGAGCCGGAGCTCTTGTCGGGGAGAAAGCCTCCTCACCTGTGGGAGATTATCGTGGATGGTATTACCCCTCCATGTGTTCGGGTTGAAAAGGTCTGGGATGTCGTCTCTGCTGCAACATGACATCAAGATGTCAGGCCCAAAGGTCGCAGAGGTTTTTATTTTTTTAAATGGAAGGAGCAGCAGGCGTCGCAAGCAACCTAGTTATGCTCAGGAGACAGATTACATACCGCATGGAGATTTGTTCAAAGAGATTTTGCGTGAAAGCGAAAACACTAGCAAAATGGCATCCATTCCAATACGGAGGACATAGTGGGGAGGATGTAGTCAGGAGACAGAAGGCAGGTCTGAAGGGCGAAGGCCGACACGATCAAAACAATGCAGACTGAGGGAAGGAACCCGTGTAAACCGGACAGAGCATCGCAACTTTCACTCAATAAGGGCCCAACATTAGATGGCAGGAGCATGCACAGCAGGTGTATCTAGTCACACATGTCTCAAACATTGGGATTTTTCCTCAGACAATAGCGCAAGTCATAGTAAAATTGCATTGGAATGATTTATGTTAATTTCCATGTGGTCAGAATGAGAAGAAACCCTACTCGACACATTTGACTAGAGCCTGAGCAACCTAAGAAACAAAGAACAAAAGCCTAGAGAAGCTAAACCAATTCAACACAGAATTTGACTTTGGTCTGAACAACTTTCACTGTGAAGTGAACTTCAGAGTGACGGATAATTAATGTGTGCTCCTCTGGTACTGGAAACACTGTGCCACTACATTTGAGGACAAACTGTCAGTTCCGTTGAGAGACTTTTTAATGCCTTGATGGCTTGCAGTATTTACCCAATCAACAGCAAGTGAAGGTACATCTGAGAGTGAATCAAATGAATTGGAGAAGGAGAAAATGTGAACAAAGGAGAAAAATATGGAATAATTGAGGAGTTAAACATGAATTTGATTTATTAGATTAATTCGCGATGGAGTGGCTGTGCTGCTTGAATGGAGCCTCAATGTGGCTCCTTCGTGTACTTTCTACATTGCAGTGCAAATAGGCGGAGCGAGGAGCAAGCGTACACACCAATACAGTGTTGAAACTATTGAGGACTCGAAGTATGGAGTACAGTTAAAACTGAGTACAATGGTGTGCATCCCACCACCCTTGATTTACACAGCGATGTGTGCCATATTGTTTTCACTTTTATCTGCACCAAGACACACATATTGCATGTAGTGGTGAGGAGGTCCCTCAGTGCGGCACAATACATGCTGCAGCCCTTGGGACCCTCTTTAGCTTCTGTGCCCTAGTTCCCAGGGTTACCACTTGTTAGGGACTTACAGGGTGTGGTAATTGTATTGCCAATTGGTGAAACAATTGTACCGTTTTAGAGGAAGAGACATGGCACTGGGTACCTGGATAGCATGAAACCAGCGCACCTTTGTCAAAATTGCATCAGATATGCCAAAAAGGTGCATTTTCATAAAATGCTTATATTGATGTTTACTACAAGACTGAAGTTTTTCTGAAGAATTGAAGACCTCCACAGTGCAGATGAATGTTTGGCATGGCCTGAACTGGCAAGCGCCTCCCATGACAGTATAAAGGTCATTTATTTATTTTAAAAGTTTTATATAGCGCGAACAAGATCTTCGCAGATATCAGAGCGCTTTACATAGAAGGGTACATGAGGGAACATAGTCACAAGTAAATCAATAGATCACACAGTACAAATAGTACAAATAAGTGACTGCAAAGCCAATCATGTGAGTAATAAGACAACTCATTCAAATAAGTAAAGGGGTCAAACATGTAGTACAGATCGGTGCAGGGTGTTAATAGGGTTCGAGATAGTAGTTCAAGTGTATTTAGCCATGAGGATAGCTTTTACTTCTTTTTTAAAGAGTGTAGTGGAGGAGATAAGCCTGGTTTCGGGAGGGAGTGAGTTCCAAATCCTAGGCGCCATTCCCGAGAAGGAGCGCTTGTATGTTTTTTCCTTCCGGAATCTTCGAGGTTTCAGCAGCAGATTGTTTGTGCCTCTCGTGTTTCTAAATCACCCAGAGATTGTCAATTTCTGAGCGAGGTAGCCGGGTGAGTTTAGGTGTACCGCCTTGTGTGTCATGCAGGCGATTTTCAGATGTATTCTGGCTTCAAAAGGCAGCCAATTCAGGGATTTCAAGTCAGGGGTAATGTGGGAGTGCTTTTTTGACCCAGTGATGAGTCTCGCTGCAGCATTTAGAGAAGCTTTTAGTGGTGCGGTTGTAGTTAGGGGGAGTCCGCAGAGGGCGGTGCTGCCGTATTCAATTCGTGGGATGAATCGTGCTTGTACTGCAGTTTGGAAGTCTTTGGCTGGGAGGAAGGGTTTAAGTTTCCTCAGAGTATTGATCTGGAAGTTCGCTCCCTTTGTTGCCTTGCTGATATGTTGCTGCATGTTGAGATTGGTGTCGAGTGTTATGCCTAAAGATTTTGCTGAGTCCACGATGGTGGGTTGGACATTGAGTGCGGTTAGGAGTTTAAGCCAAAGTTGAGTGGTGGATATCTTCGCTGGAGGTGAGATCAGAAGGAACTCTAGTTTTCAGGGCATTGAGTTTGAGGTGATTATCTGCAAGCCAGGATTGGGTGCATCTATCGTTGAGTTCAGGAGCAGGATGTCATTGGGGGATTGTAATTTGAGGTAAATTTGGGTGTCATCGGCGTACATGTGAAAGTGTACATTAGATGCTTGTAGCAAGGTGGTGAGAGGTTCCATGACTAGGTTTAACAAAGTTGGGGATAGAGAGGATCCTTGGGGGACGCCTAGCGTTACAGGTATTGGCGAGGACATCAGGTTGTTGCTCTTGAATTTCTGCGACTAGAAAGGAAGTGAACCACTTGAGGACAGTTCCAGATAAGCCCATTCTTGTGTTTAGTAGTTCTAGTAGATTCTCATGTTTAACGGTGTCGAATGCTGAGGAGAGATCAAGAAGGATGAGGAGGCAGGGGTCGTTTTGGTCTAGCATTTGAAGTGCGTCGTCAATTATGTGAGTCATAGCAGTTTCTGTGCTGTGTCCTGCTCGGAAGCCTGACTGGTGAGGGTTGAGGAGATCGAATTGCTCAATGTGTTTAGTCAATTGTAGTTGTGCGCATCATTTTTCCAGCAGTTTGGCGAGAGTGGGGATATTGGTGATGGGACGTTAATTGTTGAGATCAGAGGGGTCGGCTGTAGGTTTCTTTAGTAGAGGTGTGACCTGACCAACTTTGAGGGAGTCAGGTATGCTTCCTTGTTGGAGAGAGCTGTTGATAATTTTAGTCCAGAGAGGGAAAAAGCAAAGGGGTTAAGTCTTTTACTGCGGAGGCAGGGAGGGGGTCCGTGAGGTGATTGGATGGTTTCAGGGTGCTGAGCAGTTTGCCAATTTCTTCTTCCGAGTATGTGCCGAAGGTTGACCATGTAGCATTGTTTTTTGGTTCAGTGGGTGCTAGGCATTGGGGTTTGGAGTAGAGGCTTGCGTCAATGAGGAGATCGCTTTTTATTTTGTCCGTTTTTTGGAAAAAGAAAGCAGCGAAGTCTTCACAGGAGGGTGCCTCACGCCCAGTGTTGAGTGGTTGTGGTTGCTCCTTGGATTGTGACTTGATTAGCTCAAACAGTTTTCTCGGGTGGTTTTTTGCTTGGTCGAGTTGGAGGCTGAAGGAGTCCGATTTTGAGCGTTTTATTTTCCTGAAGTAGGCGTTTCTCTTTTTCTTCAGATCTTTTAGGTGCATTGCGGAGGGAGCTGATCTCCAGGTCCGTTCTGCCATTCGCATGTCTCGTCTATCCTCGTTGAGACTCCCGTCGTACCATGGTTTGGAGATTTTAGTAGTGACTCTTTTTAGCTGCATAGGTGCAGCCTCATTAATTATAGAGGTCATAGCGTTGAGATAGTGGTCAGTCAGAGTTTGGACGTCCGTGGCGCCTGTAGGTGGGAGTAGGAGATTGCAACTGTTAGGGGGCAAAGAGCCTGGGTTGAGCTTTTTCGAGTCTCTTTTCCAGACTTTGGGCTTGGAGAGTTGAGCCGGGTTGACTTTTACTTTTTCATTGATAAAGAATGTGATAATATGATGATCTGACCAGTCACAGGGTTGGATGGATTCGAGTTGGATAGAGTCCTCTTTGGAGATGATCAGGTCGAGGGTAGAACCTTTCTCGTGGGTCGGGCTGTTGCATATTTGGGTGAGGTTAAGGGCATCGAGGAAATTTTTAAGACTATTTACCACCGCGTCGTTGCGGTCATTCCAGTGGAGGTTGAAGTCACCAAGGTATATTTGGGTGAGCTGCCGTCCGGAATTGGTTGAGATCATATCCATGATTTGTTGGGAAAAGGTGAGGTTGTCCCTGGGTGGGTGGTAAATGCTGTGAAGAGAGCATATCGGTTTGCCCTCACTAATAATGTCGAGGCAGATGTATTCCCAGGATGTTGGGGATGGTAGGGATGTGGAATTGACTTTCTGAACAGAGGTTGTTCCTGTAGATGCATGCGATTCCACCACCTATTTGGCCTGTTCTGTTGATCCTGATAATGTGGTAGTTGGGAGGAACCAGAATGTCCATTATGGGTGTCGAAGATTCAGTTCGCCACGTTTCAGTCAGGATGATTAGGTCAAGGTCCCGCGATAAGAGGAGGTCAGCAATGGCGGCGGAATGTTTCGTGGCCGATCTGCAGTTGAGAAGAGTGCATTTGAGACGGGGTGTGTAGAGGGTGTTAGATGGTTCTAGCAAGAGAGGGACTTTTCTAAGGTTATTGGGGATGGAGAATCTGCTGTTTAGTGTGGGTGGTCTAAGGGGATTTGGGTGTATCGTGGGAATGTTGCGGTGTGGGGTGGTTGTGTGAATTTGGGGGGCTGGGTCATAGGAGCGGAGAAGGGTGAGTGTGTCGAGGTCAGAAGAAGAGTTGTGGGTGCGGCGAGGGCGGTTGTTGCGATTAAGAGCTGGGATTGAGGTCAGATTGCGGGATAGCTGAGTGCGAGAGTTAGTCGGAGGGGTGGGGGACAAGTTGGGCGGGGAGGTGTAGATGTGTGAGGGGTTGCAGGGGCGATGCGGGGGACGAGGGCAGTTGCTGCGCCTATGAGCAGGGATTGACGCCTGGTGTGGGGCGTGATGAGGGTGGGAGTCCGCCGGCGGAGTAGGGGACAAGTTGGGAGGGGAGGTGGAGGTGGAGGTGGGTGGGGTGTGTGGAGAGTAGTTCTTTGATGGCGTGTATGTCTTTGATCTGAGTGAGGGTGGCCGTGATGTATTCCATCGTAGGGTAGGTGATGGGGGTGGCAGTCAGGGGTGAATGGCTGATCAGGGAATTTGTGTGCAGGTGGGAGAGAGGGCTGGTGTTCGAGCAGGTCTGCGTTGTGTTGGTGTGCAGGATGGAGTTAGGGAGGCAAGAGGTTTTGGGCGGGAGGGGTGTGGATGAGGTAGGGAGGAGGTTGGTGTTATGGGTGAGGGCATTGGTGGTAGGCGGGGGGGTCAAGGTGTAGGCTGGGAGACTGATAGCCGTGGTGGGGGTGTAGGGAGGGTAATGGGGGCTGAGAGTAGGAGGGGAAGTGGGATTGGAGATGGTCCTGTTGAGGGGAGGGGGAGTTAAATTAAGAGAGGGGGTATGTTCTGCGAAGTTGGTTAGAGGGTAATGAGGACTGAGAATGGGGGGTGATAAGGGGGGGAATTGTCGGAGTGCGTGTTATTCTGGTGCTGGACTAAGTTAGGTGTGTTATGGGTGGGAGCTGTGCTGTCAGCGGCGAGCGGGGTGTCAATGCCCGCTGTAGGTGTGATAGGAGCGTTGAAGGTATGTGTGGAGGTCCGCGAGTTGGTAGAAGGGGCGGGGGAGAGAGCGGTGTATGAGGGGGAGCTGAATTGGGATAGTGGGGTTGTGGGTAGGGGATGGGAGGTCAGGGGTGGTAGGTGTGTCCCTGATTGAAGAGTATGTAGCTGTGAGGTCATGGTTGGTGGGACTGGGGGAGATATGAGTGTTTGTCCGTGAATTGGAGAGGTGTTCTTTGAAAGTGGGGAACATGTTGTCTAGCAGTTCCAGCTTCCTGTCTGTGGATTGTGATAGGACAATCCCGTTATTGTAAATAGTGATGGTGGCTCTGCCTGGAAAGACTTGGGATGGTGTGATGGAGAGAGTTAGGCTGTGAGCGGATTTTCTGGTGGAGGAGACTGAGTAGGGTGAGGAACGCTTTTCTCCATTGAGCTCTGCGTGTGGTGTGGAAGATGATATCAGTGTTCAGGGATCCATTGACCGGTGAGAAGTAGGTGTCAGCAAAGGGCGTTTCCGGGTGTGACCTAAGGAAGTTGTGTTTAAAGCGTTTGGCGGCTTTTTTGGTGAGTGATGGTGGGTAGTTGATTTTGTATGTGTGTTTGCGAATAGGGTCCATGTTGCGTTGAAGGATTAGGTGGGTATGGGAGAGTGCACTAATGCACTATAGTGGTACAAATGTGCAGAAAAACAAATGTGCAGAAAAACAGGTGCATACAGTAGGTTACACAGTAATAAGTTATAAATTACCAAAGTGGCACTAGTAATCAACCAGCCTATCCAGGATATAAGAGTGAGCAGTAGAGCAAATACATACGGTAAATTATAAGGTACAAGGTGTAAGAGTAGGCATAATACCGATAGTATATAAGGGTAGGGTACAATTGTGTTGCCTATTGCAACAACTGTAGCTATTGTAATCAAAAAGTCTATTGCCTATTTGAAAAGTATTTAACTAAAGTTATTCATTCTGAGAAATTATACTTGGATACCTTGTTGGTTCTAAAAATAAAACAATTCTATCTTTTGATACAAAACAATTGGCCTAGAGTTCAGTTCTTGAGTGTGTGAGACCATTTGCTGGCTGAGTGGGTACAACAAATGCTTTACACTGTCCTCTGATACTGCCTTACTGCTCGACCAAGCTACCACTTTAGAGAGTAAGGTTATATCTAACTTTAGCCTCTGCCAAAACTCTGGGGACTGTGGACTGTGCACACTGTACCTTACTTTGGGGTCCAGTATATACAGAGCCACTTTCCTATAATTAATAAACCCACATTGATTCCAGTATTGGATTTATTAATACATTTAACCAGTGGGCACCTTAGAGGTGCCCTCTGAAAACCTGCCAGCTTCTATTATGCTGACTGACTGGTGTAGATCAGCCTGCCACCGCGGTCAGAACTCAGACGCCCTGCAAGTGAGAGCATGCCTGCTCTAGCAGGAGATATTGTCACCTCCTTCAAGCAGGATGGCAAAGTTATCAGCATATCAAGGGAGGCAGTTTCAAAGGCCTCTGTGGCCTTTCATATGTGACCACGGTTTCCCCAGACTGGGAAAATGCAAACCTCCTGTCTTGGGCCCATTTGGCACCAGGACAGGCAGGACATTAGATACGCAGGGAGGTGTGGTGCACTATAAGGCCAGTCACACCCCAAAGGCGAGCTGCTTGAGGAGCCCCCCTTTGGGAAAATTCTGCCATCTTGGTGATGACAAAATTTGAAACTCTGGAATAGGTTTAATCCCATTAGGATGTAGTCATCTAAGGGGTGTAGTGACCACATGGGTAAGTTGGCAATTGGGTACCACCCTTCACTCCGTTTAATGCCCCTAAATCTAGTATTTCAGGGGAGCCCCTGGCACCAGGAAAGCAGATTCTGATGCCCTAAGGACACAGAAAAGCAGCAAAGAGCAAGAATGGAGGAGCAGCAACTGACTTGGCGCCAACCCTGCCGGCCCGTCTGCTATTCCCGACAATTGCGCCAAAGATGGCTCGTCCTGCACCTGCTCTGCTACCAAAAGCCTGGGAGGGATGCCAGCACTTCAAGGAGCAACCATCATACCCCATGAAGTAGCAGAGCTACTTTCCTGCTCCCTGCAGGCACCCATGAAGAACCAAAAGGACTCCGGACTGCGAAAAGCAGACACCGGACAGCACCACTTCACTTGTGCCCCCAAGCCTGAGTTGGGGGCAAACGAGGTCCGGAGGCCCTCCAGAGTTGAACCTCACCTTGGGTTTTCACAGACTGCACTTCAAGTAGCCACCGGCAGTCTCTTTGTGCAGGCACCCTCAACCGCGAGTGTCTCCTGCAGCACGGATAAGACGCCTAAAGACACCATTGCACACGAGCCCTACAGCCCGAGGAGAAGTGGAGCGACAGTGTCCCTACGTGCCTGAGCCTCTCAAGGCCGAGCGCCGCCAGTGGGTTCAACTGGACTCCCCCCCCCCCCCCCCCCCCCATCTTGCAGCCTCTTTCTCCCTGGACCTTTCCCATTGAAACTATCGGCGCACCACTAGGCTGCTGAAGAGCACCTCTGCACCCGGATGCCCAAGAGCCTCCCGAGGTGACCCGTTAGTGTTGCCTTGGACCTCCCCCCACACTTACCTCAACTCCAGAAGATTGTAAGTCGCGGCAAAGTATCTACATGCAGTATATGTGTTTTTCTCTATAGGATAACATTATTGCATTAGGGACAATACAATTATATTTACCCATTTTCTTCAAAACGGCCATTTTAAAAAGTACTTGCCCACAGTGCTTTATTTTTTGGTGTTTTCCGGTGCTCGACACGGACACAAAATTGTCAACATCAGCGCTTGTGAGAGTCTGCCACAAGGTGGTGCTGTCTGGGGAATTTAGAGAGGACCACAACAGTTAATTATACATTCAATAAACATTAAAAAATACTGTTACCTGCCACCCAAACCATTCTTAGAGCTTTGGGGGCCTGAAATAGGCTGAATTGTCACACTTGTGAGTGCGATGGTTAATAGTTGTGTCGTTTCTATCACTGGCAGCACTAGTAAAGGCAATGTGTTTTGCAAGCTGCAGTGGCATCCTGCCCTGGCATTTTCTTTTTCTTTTTACAAATTAAGCACTGTTTACCCAAAAAAGAAGTTCTTGTCTAAAATATATATAAAATGTTTTGCTATTTTTCTAAATTGGTGTGCATCTCCTTACTGAGGGTGTGAGAATCATTTGACTGTGTGTACGCCACAAATGTCTAACAGTCCTCCTTGCTAAGCCTAAGGCTGCTCACTCTCACTACCACAAAAAGAGCACCTCTGGATTGTTAAAGCAAGCCCCTGTCCAATCATAAGGGATACCTGGAATCTCTACACAATAGACCGCTTTTTTGGTAAATTATATAAAAAGTCAGCTTCCAACAAGCATGAGTTTGAGAACCACTAGCTTGAGAAAAAAAAAGGGGGGGGGGGGGACTGGTTCTGAGAGATAGTTTTTGGTTTTGCCAATAGATGGTAAGTGTTTATTAATGCAGTTGGGAATATTTGAGAACACAGTAATAATAATTCATTTCTTGCACTTGCTTATTGTCTCAAAATGCAAAGAAAATAAAGTCAACTTCAAATTGTTTTACTTTTATTTAATAAATAACTTTAATTACAGTACTGTAAAAAGTGAACTCTTATTAAAATAAAAAGGCACTTAAAACAAGATTGTGACTAAAAACAGAAGAATCACATAGGACATTAAACAATAACAGATACTTTGCATTGATGGAGAAAAGTCATGTGTCACAACAAAAGCAATCCCAGCAGCAAGGACAATGTAAATTTACAGCCTAGACACCAACAGACATAACCAGGTTGTGTAAAAAACTGAAAGCATGTTCAACCAGATGCAATTTTGAGAGAAATAGAACATAAAGGAGCACCAGTCTTCAAAATAATGAAACATAATGACACCCCACACACTAACCCCCTCCCTCAAACAAAACGCAAAATACTTATAACCCAGTAGACCAATGAATTAAGGCTATTTACTAAATTCTGCTATCAGATTTCTAAGCATAATATGTTACAATATGGTTTGATTTTACAAAGAATACCACACAAAACGTATACAATAGAATGAAAACCAAATCGAAAACAAAATAATGAAGGTTAGTAATACATGAGTATGATACAATAGACACATCAAGAGAAAGGAAGGGGAAAAACAGCCATATAATGTATTTCGCTGTATATCAAAATCAACACTACGGTGCACATGAATTATTATCCTTTCATGCCATCAGGCACTGATATTAGTTTGATTTCTTAACCACTAGCAAAGTGAAGGCAACTCTTAGAATGCAGGTTGAATGGCTAAAATGAAGTAACCCTGGCATTACAAGGTATTCAACATTCAAAGCAGAATATTTTTTTTTATTTATCAAAACGTTGTGATCTTTAAAGGTGCATTTCCATTTGACGTTTTTGCCCAAGGTGTTTTCTACTTGTTGCAAATGTAACATATAATGAGATAAACATTCAAGTTGATCACCCCAGTCTTGTATATTTTTGGATTATAATGTTGGCATCAATTTAGTCCTACAGCCACATACATTTCTAAAAGATCTGAGCAAAATTTACAAAAAGCGTGATTAATCAGCACAGAGTCAAAATTCAAACCCAGTATTCCCTTGTAAAGCTAATACTTGAAAGAGTCACAGCCATTACACGGATTGCCTTGATCAACTCTCAACGGTTTCTAAACTGCATAGTAAAAAAAAAGTAAGTTTGAGAGGGTCGGAAAGGCACACCGTGACCTTCGCATACCAGAAAACCATTGCAGTATACATTTTCTGGCAGTCCCATGGCACAATTTGGAAATAAAAAATAATACTTTATACATAATGTCATTTATTCAAAACTGCATAGGAAACAAAAAATGTTTCAAGTTAGTAAAGTTCTGCTGTATTGGTCTAAAGCTACCTTATTGTGACTAAAAAAGTTCTACTTTGCATACAGTGTTGTGGAGCATACACAATTGAAGCAGTGTTCATTTTCCCTCGTATTTAGGATTCACCACCGTTGTCACCGCACTCTTATAAATTGGATTTTCACCCTAGAAAGAGGGATAACAAGTTGTATTATAGATATTGGTAACAAAAACAATAGATGCTCAAAAAGCCATAATCACCACAAAATATTCTGAAACAAGTTAATGTCATGCAAAAGGGAAACACACGGTCATCAATAGGTGTGTGGCATTAATGTAAAACAGGTCACTTGTTTGGGTGCAAACATTATACAAAAGTCTACCCTTGCTACCAAATTTAGCAACAAGTGAATACTGGAACCAAATTGGCACTAAACCAATTGCTACTTTTCTTGTGTCTCATGAAAAAAACAACCCATGAAGACAATCCAAAGCCACAAGCGCCGATTACTTTGTGGAACCAGCGTTCACACATTCAGGCAAAACAAAAATAGTCATTTGCGTGCAAACTATCAGAGGCGGCATGCACAATCTTTCTTTAAATGCAGCTAATTCAAATCTAAACAGTAAGGTAAAGAACGTTTGACTAGAGCATATGCCTGAAATATTACAAGATAAACAAGTTAGAGTGTGCTCCAGTACTAAGGTGGTTACGGTAAAGAAAACTGACAAGGATTCCAAAGTCTGCCTTGCCCCATCAGTCCCCTGCACAGTGAGGTTGGCAATTTGGTGTTTGGCAAATGGGTTACTTTGCCACAAACATGGCAGATATCCTGTCAGCTTTATTACAAGCACGGTTGTAATAAGTCAGATGGGATACCGGAATGCACTTGTAAAAAGGCAGACAGGATATTAGTCATGCTTGAAACAGAGTAGCCCATCCATCAAACTTTAAATCCGGTCCTCTGTTTCACTTTGGAGGACACAGGCCGAGAACTATAGTTAAACCGCATTTAGGGTAAGTGGCTGGTTCTCAGAGTCAGGTGGGATGCACGTTAACACAGAAAGGTTCATTGGAGTTTTCTAATCTTCATCTAAATGTTCCCTCTGGTGTACACATAGAAAAGAGGAGCCAACTCTACCATTACAATAGAGGAGCAGAAGTATAAACGTATATTTGGGTCTGGGACATTTCTTGCAAGAGCAGTACTGGATGACATTTTTCTGGTTGAATGTAGCGTTTACCTTACTAGGCCCTTCTCACTTGCTTAGATGAAAAAACAGCCAATGACTGCTTGCACTGCACGAAGGGCGCTGCAGAGAGTTACCTCTGCCTGCCTTCAGCAGGAGGTGCTGGGTGAGTTCAGCTAGTGAGCTGAAAGACTCCAGTGTGAATTCCAAAGCTGCTTCTGCTACTAGCCTATCTCGGTTGCCTGCAAATTAAGTAACTATTTTGACATTACCAAAGCCATAATGAAAAGAAAGTTAATGGCACAGTGTGAAATGTTGTGGCCCCCTATTAACCACATCAGAGCTTGTTAAAGATGACTTTAGCTAGATGCTCAGTGTTTGCAATTCTGAACGTCACTGACCTTCTCTAATTTTTATCTACGGGCGCTAAACATTTAAGTTGTATAGAGAGCTTTCTGAAGATTTTGACGGAATGGGGAAGAAGGTTGGTAATGAAACTGTTCAAATATAAAATAATCCATCTTCATGCTCTGACATCTATCCACATACACAGAGTATGTCCCAGCCCCCTCCCTGTTCAGCCTTCTTTACTCAGTTGGCTAGGAAAAGGGCTACGGAGTACGTGGTCACCACTTTCCAGCTCAGTCTCCATTACCTAGTTGGCTGGGAAAAGGGCTGTGTGTTCTTGCTGAACCCCTTCTGGGAGGCCCAGTGCACACTTAGTTGTGCCTCACAGTGTTTAAGATTTTTAAAAATAAGGGGTTTACTCGGTCCTTAGTAGTGTTTAATTCCCGCCGATGTGAAGTGTGGATGACTTGTACCCATTGGATTATCACCTCTATCATGCGCTTAATAGTACTTGCGTTGTTATCCCATGTGGTACACTTTTGTTGAGCTTGCCACACCTCTCCTATAGTTTGGAGAGGAATTCAAGGTGAGTAGTACTATGAGAACTAGATCCCTAAGCAGAGATATAGTTCAAGGTGAAGGTTTGCTCTGGTTTTAGATTTGCCTTTAATACACTGGGGTCCACCCAAGCACATTTTCCCTTTACTTACTCTTACAAACATGTCAATTTTCAGGCAACAGTGGTGTATGGAGACTTGCTTGATGAGGGTGCTTGATCACATACGACTGCCCGCTGTCTTGGTCATTCTTTGCCTTTTGCCACTGGTTGCTGAGCTCAGTCCAAGCAGCTTCACTTCACCAGGACATCTATCAGCTTTGTGCATTGAAATGCTCTGAGACAACTTTGTCTCTCTGACATCTGTTCCTCAGCACTTCTACTCGCTACTTCTGCAGGAGAAAGTTTGTGCTCCAATTCACCTCTCCCATGCAACTCCCATGTTGTCAAGCAGCATGCACACACAGCTGGCCCCAATCTTGCTTGATAGTCACCTGAACGAGAGGCCCTCAAGGAGATCCAAAAGTAGCATCCATTTAATGCGATTTTGGTGACTAGGCGTCAGCCAATAATTTTACTATGGGCCTTTCCTCTGCACTTCAAGAGTAGATTACTTTCTTTAATTGGCATTTTTTCAATTTTTTAAAGCATACTGATTGAACCAGCTACAGTAGAAGCAAAAGTCTTCAATGCCCCTGGTGGGATGTTGGGCGGAGAGCAGGAGAATGCAATCCAGTATCCACTGTGCACACTAATGAGGACTAAATGGTCTATTTACTGAGGGTCACCTGTTTTGATGGCTTGAAATGTTCCTCTCCACCTGAACTGTGGTGGTAAGGTACATAGCACATTGAATTGTGGGCGGAGCCTGTCCTGGCCATACTGAAGACTATTTTCTCAACCCTTTGAAAGTCTTTGGTGATTAAGAGGGTTTCTGCTGATGTTCTTTGATACTGTAGTAGTGCTTTTTCCCCCATTTGCCTCTGCAGTTATTGATGATCAATTCAGTGTATAGGAACAGACAAAGAATAAATACAGACGTGTGAGTTGCACGTCTGTACCAGGTTCCAGCCACGGTAAAAAATAAATCAATCAATAAATCAATAAATAAATAAATAGGAGCATGTGGCCATTCTTCTCTTTAACTTGCAGGCACAGACATATATTGCACTGATCAACACTGCCACAAATAGTCTTGACAAAGTCTCTTTAGGCGAAACATGTGTTGGCTGTTTCCAAATTATCTGATACCTATGCATCTACCCCGACTGACTTGAATAAAGACCTATTAAAATATATCATTAACTATCCTGCGAGTATGGACATTGATCAATTAGCTGTCCCTACAATTGGTTGTGCTTCCTTATGCGTTTGTCTTAGTCGTGTGATGGATTTTATCCGTTCACTCAAACACTCTTGGGTAGCAGGTTGTTATTTTAGTTACTATACAATTTGTACCAACATTTGTCAACAAATGCAGAATACAATTTTGCCATACCCTTTTCTGGGATGCGCAACTCTGGTTTCTACTGCTACCATTGCAACGATTGTTATTGACTAGTATCAAGGCCTCTGTATTAGCATCATTGGCTTGAGAGCAAGCCAGGGAAGGGTCAGTAAAAGGGTAACAAAATATATAATGTTTTTCAGCACTTGCCTAATTAAACATGTTAATCCATGCCACAAAGAAAGACCATGGCAGTAATTGTGAGCTTAAGGTTCTGTTGTATCCGTTGCCATGCTGATGGACTGGGCAGAGGCGACAATCCATTTTTTAAGAATTGCATCAACATTTTTTCTCTACCTGGGCAGAATCTCTACAGGCTGTTGTGTGTAATCCTAGACTGAATGAATGAATGAATGCAGGATCCCTAGAGGACAATGAACTTGCTGCTCTCTTGATTCTGACTGGCGTCAGGCAAGCTTCTTTGCACCCATTCTTTGGATTTCTTTTTCTAGTGGTGTCAATGTTGATGGTTTCATTGCTGAACAGAAAGGAAGACAGGCTGGAGGAGAAGTGTCCCAAAATAAGAAATACAGAAAAGGTCAGAATCTGACATTCTGTACAACTACATCCATCTTCCACTCCCTGGGTTTTACTAAGAACAGGTGTCTCATTAAGACAGATTAATTGCCTATAGGTTCAGCTTCTGGGTTGCTGGGTTTGTAAGCTCCTGGAAGTCAATCACATGATCCACTGGAGAAACATGTGAAGGAAGCAAATCGGAAATTTGTAGTGAGAGATCTCAAATTGGAAAATAATAACAATGAGGCAGCACAGAAGGAGTTTGCTTTCTCACAAGATGATGCTCATCTCTAGACAGTAGAACCTCTCATGTTTTCTGGAAGGGTGAGCACTAAATCTGTCGTTCAGTCTCGAAATGAATAAATATGTTGCATACAAAAAGTGACAGATGGAACGTTTGAATTAATCTAAGCCACCTGTAATTACTCGGGCCACATACTAGTTCATCATTATTTTGCACATCATGCCACCTCAGTTTGGATTCAGCCATATGCAATTCAGTCTGGACTCTTCTCCAATGGGAACAATCCAGCCAAATTACCAGGACCAGTTTCACCCTTATTAGGGTCATATAGCTGGGTTCCAATGGCAATGTAGGCACAGGCCCCATGTCTGGGCATACCCCTAGGCAAGGCCTTGGTAGCCCACCAGGCAGGGTGCTTAATACTATAAATAAAGGTATGTCCCTTTTGTGTTTAACATGGTCTGACCATAAAAACACAAAATTGCCGTTTTCACTGGAGCAAGGCCAGTTGTCCGTCTATCTAACATGGTGTTTGATCGCTCAGGCTGCGCATCCATTTGGGATCACCAAAGATAGTACTCCTAAGTATCAAATTAATCGTTACATTAAACCAGACTCATTGGTGATACTGGATTTAAGGTAGTTTTTTATAACAAGGTGACTTTAGGAAGTCACCACATGGTTACCCAAACCTCCAGTAGCCTTTTCTTTGTGAATGCAGTAGTTGGCATCAGAGACAACACACTGCCCCAGTGCTAGGAAGTGTGCAGCACTCCCAGGTAGAAGGGAACAAACAATTGCTGAAGGGAGGTGTGACCTCCTCCAGCAGAATGATTAAAGGGAGACGGCCACAGACGGCCCAGCTTCAAAGAGGCTACCTCAGTGAAGCAAATTGCGATCACACCTTCGCTTGCCTGCTCCTTTGGTTAGGAAGACAGGCTGGCATCTCCTTCAGAGGGAAAACATGTTGCAGAAACTATTTTTCAGGAGCTGCCGCTCATTATGCGGTGTACAACCAAGAATGTGTCCAGAACTCCTCACAGAGGAAGAAGGCTTGCACCATCTTGGATTTGTGTAGAGGGGGTACCTTGGGATTGTTTGGTGGCCAAACCCCAAGGAAGTGATGTAAAATGAGAAGAGTGGCCTTGTGGTAACTATTGCCTCACAAGCTAGATAGCCCTCCCCTTCCACAAACACGAAGATGACATAAAAGTGGCATTCCAGACAGTCCTTTGATTACTACGGGACTGCAAAGAAGACAGAAAGACTCCCCTGCTGGACCCAGCAAAGAGGCTGTACGAGGGACTATACTTCGTCTGCTAAACCTGAGGGACTCGCAAAGAGCCTGGCGTGCCCACTTGTGGAAAGGAGCTCCAGTTGTGCCAAGACAGAAGTGACTCCACGTTCTAGACTCCTGTTAAGTTTCAGGACCAACAAGAGCTAATGGGACCTGCAGACCTTGAGAACCCAGATGCCAATGGACATCTGCCTGCCTCTGGATGCCAAAGTGCCCGTTGGGAGACAGAGTCTTGACCCTCAAGACATGCCCCTGTTGGCCCTATGACTGTCATCAAAGCGCACCCCCCCCCCCCGAAAAATATTTATTCATCAGTAACCGGGAGACCAGTGGCAACGACATGCACTGGACTCCCTTGGTGCATTGTGGGAGATCCTGAGACGAACACTGAAGATCATGAACCCCAGAGTGGCCCCAGGAAATCCTACAGCCTTTTTCTGTGGCTAAAGCATTTTCAGCATCCTGCATCAGGAACACTTCTTGGCTGGACCGCGTTGAAGAAGAAAAAGACCTAGAGGACCATAAGATTGCTAGAACAGATGCATAACTATCCCTCAGACCTTAGTGGTTGCAGTGACTGGCCCCAGACCTGTTGTGCAGCTGTCCTAGCTACTAACGGCTAAACTGCTTACAACAGTCTATTGCATCTTTACAAAAAATTTACTTATCTTTGAAAAATCATAACTCCGGTTCCCCTCAATAGAGTTTTGGTGTCTATTTAAAGAAATAAATATACTATAATTTTATGAACTGGTGTCAGATTGTATTGCGTTTTTTTTTTTTTTTTACTTATTACCCGTTTTGGTACTTCTAAATGCTTTATGCTCGTTACTTTGATTAAGCCAGACTGCTCTGTGCCACAGCCACTCACGACTGACCTACGGGTTTTCTTAAAGAAACCTAACTGGGTTGGATAATGATTGAGATATTATATGGTGAGGTCTCAGACCCACACTACTAATAGACTTTTCTGCCCAGGTGTTCTATCCAGTCACAATGTTTTGTTTGTGAGTAGCATTTGCAGGTTTATTAAAGTGCACAAAATCATCACAGATATGTGGACTAAATTTTCACAACCATTTTGCAGTTTATGGGAGATCACATTTTTTTCCCCACCACAACAACCTTTGAGTTTTCAGTCGTAATATCCGAACCAACATGGCCCTCTGATACAAATAGAGCAACACAAACCTATTGTCAATGCTCAATGATACAGTAATAGAAAACAATCAATCACATCACCCCCCTCCCATGACCCATAGAGCAATCAAGACAACATCATGCATTGCAACTCAAATATTTCATAAAGAAGAGTTTTAATGGAGTATTTATCACCACCCAACGTACTACTCCACTCAATGCATCAGAATAAAAATTGTCCTCACCCACAAAGATAGTTTTAACTTGCACACAATGTTTTTGTTTGCACTCAGCCCCTCCATCCCCCACACAAAAGATAGACCTCGTAGGGAGGTTGACAAAAAAAACAGCTCCTCTCCTACGGGAGAGTAGTGGCCCACACTGGGTACCCTACGGTCCCTGTGTGAAGAGGGGACCCTATGATGAAGCATGTCATCATAAGAGTAAGTGAGGGTTCTCATCTTAACACAGCAGTGATTCCAAGTCCCTTTCTCTTTTCCTTTGTTCCCTGTTCTCTTCTATTTGTACCATCCCTATACACTAAGTGAAATACAACTCTGATATAGCGCATGGGGACCTCATGGTTTGGCATTATATAGTTGAATTTCTGCATCAAATAGGGAATCCACAGAGGGCCGGAGTAAGAACCAGACCCCTGTAGTCTGCTCACCGTTGCCAAATCTTGGAATGATTTTGTGGGCACACCTGACTTCCATCTCCATAAAATGCCATTCCTTTCTTCCAGGTACCCACAGTGGGTTGCATTGCATCATTTCACAACTTTGCGATGTGGCTTTTCACCAGTGTTAGGCCTAGAAATACCAGATGCCTTTTTATTTATTATTTATATCACTTGTAGAGCGCGCTGTAACCCTGCGGGCATCCTGACGCTGAAGAAAGGTGCAACGAAGAACAGTCAGTCTTGAAAGCAAGAGGAGAGCGTCTAGATGAGGGTCTGTTACTACTACCCCTGAGGGGGAGGGGGGGGGGGGGGGGGGGGGGGGAGGAGTGTTATACCCTTGGAAAGAGCCAGGTCTTGATTTCTTTACAGAACAGCAGTAATTCACTGATTTTCCTAATTTCAATTGGAAGGCTATTCCAGAGGCGGGCCCTTGCTACGCTAAAAGCTCTGCCACCCTGGGTCGCTTTTCTAATCCTAGGTATTCTGACAAGGTTAGTGGAAGAGGAGCAGAGGGCCCGTGTGGGCTAGTACCACTGAAACTAATCTTGGAGTGGTTTAAGGCCCTGACCATGTACTGCTTTGAAGACGGTGCATAAGGACTTGAAGAGGATCCTCTGTGGCACTGGGAGCCAGTGCAGGTCAGCCAACGCTGGAGTTGTAGAAGATTGGCGGGCTCATGAGTGCCAACTTAGCTGCTGCCGCCTGGATATTCTGCAGTCTGGAAATCAGATATCCAGGTGATTTCAGTAACAAGGCATTGCAGTAGTCCAGGCGGCTGAGGATGGTACTCCTGACTACAGTTCTTGCCCGTACCGGTGGAAAAGGCAGCAGCTTTCGGAGACCTCGCATTAAAGTGAAGCAATTGCCCACCAGTTTATTGACGTTGGTCTCCAGATTTAAATTTTCATTAAAGCTGACCCCCCAGATTCCGCACCGTCTTCACCGGTGTTAGCGGTCCAATCGAGGCTAAAGGCCAAAAGTCTGCAGGCAGGCTTCTGGCAATTCTCCCCACCTTGCACTACATGATCTCTGTTTTTCCGCTGTTAAACTGGAGCGAGTTTCCCTTTAGCCATGCCACCATTTCATGCATGCAGGCATGGAAACTCTAGTGAATCCGCCTGAGCACCATTGAGGGAGATCATAAGCTGTGTGTCATCAGCGTAGTTGATCACGCTGATGTTATAAGCCTTAATGATGCCCATCAGGGGTTGCATGTAAGCATTAAACAGGATGGGACTGATGGATGATCCTTGCGGAACCCCATGTGGAACTTTGGCAAATTCAGATTAAATACGCACACAACCAGTTAAGCGCCATTCCCTTCACTCTAAAGGTTTCCAGCCTTGTCAGCAGAATGTCATGGCTCACCGTATCTATTGCGGCAGACAGGTCCAGCAGGATTAGAATTACTGACTCGCCCCAGTCCGCCCTCATTCGTAGATTGTCCAGTACCATCACCAATGCTGACTCGGGCCCATGGGCTGGTCTAAACCCAAACTGTTCCTCCTCTAGAATGTTATTTGTCTCCAAGAAGAGGGACAGGGACTAACTAACCAGATGTTCCGTGATCTTAATTGGATAGGGCAGGAGCAAAATAGGTCGATAGTTCTTGTGGCAGCTAGGATCGAGATTTGGTTTCTTCAGCAGAGGTGTGATAACAGCCTGCTTCCATCCAACCGGTACGGTGCTTGTGCTGAGTGATTGACCACATAACTGGCGGAGAATAGGAAAGAATTCATACCCGAATTCCTTCACAATTTTGAGGGGTAAAGGATCCAGCGGAGATCCCGAGGAAATGCTAAGGGCTACTTGAAGAAACTTTCTCAGAAGGGATTGCAAAATTGTCCAGGAAGGCCCTGGGGGGCAGATACCTGGCCATTCCTTCCTTTTATATCGGTTACCACCTATCCCCTCAGTACTATGGAGCAGGAGCATTTTAGGGTTGAACAGGATCTCCCAGGGCAAGACCTCCTCTAGGCACAACACCACACCCCGCCAGGGCCGTACAATCCCACACCGTATGTAGAAAGGTGCCCTTACTCACGTCACAGCAAAGACATACCGCTGAAGCAATAGCACCCATATGCCATAGGCGATGTCTAGTGAAATTAACTCAATGCAGGTATTTTAATTGGATGAGCCGAAGTTGCTATGGACATGGCGCCTCACTTGGGGCCATCAGGACCTCTGACTAGTCGTCATGGCTAGTGTGGGTATATCCCTCAGCCATGTCCGTCAAAAGGCTGAAGTGTGGTGGCGCTATGTGTTATTAGTGATTGACAGATACGACTAATTTTGTGTGTGCCCAATTCCTGGTCAATAATTTACCTTCCAAGAGGTTGAACTCTGGTACAGCATGGAGATCTAGGAGATAGGGAGTTAGAGCGTGGAGCATCTGTAGATATTTATAGAATTGATGGCGATTTATCCGAAAATCAGTCTGTAACTCTTGAGGACTTTAAGACCGTGCTTTGCATGACATCTCCCAGAGTGGGGATACCCATTGTGTCCCACTGTCGGAACCCTGACAAGGACGCCACCCGGCCTAGGACCCCCCCCCCCCCCCAATAATTGTGTCATCTGATTCAACTTCCCCCACCAACCCATCTGCCGGAGCAATTGCCTCCATAAAGCCTCCATAAATGAATCACTACTTGAGTCACCGGGGAAGGGAATTTCTCATCTTCCTTCCCTATAGGTCTAATATGGGCACGTCACTTATCGCTTTGTCGCATAAGCTGGATAGGTCTGTGATGTATACCACCATTCTTTTAGAAGTAATAAATGAGATGCAGCATAGTAAGAGAATGTGTCTGGTCAAGCCATGCAGTCATTACAGCTAGACTGAAAACATGTCCGGAGGGCGTTACATACCACTCCAGAGAAACTGGGTCAGGACTGTATTCACTTGTCTGAAACATGCTAGGTGAATGGCAAAGGGCTAATTTTGTAGGTGCTATAAAATCCGAGGCATTGAGACCATCTTAAATATCGAGCGATCCAGCAGAAAATGTTTTTGTTTTTGAATCTAAGTTTAGTTTAACATCTTTGAATTGAATTCTAAAACTCTTAATGCACTGAAATCAAGCTTGCTTAAATGCCAAGTTATCATTAACCGGAAACTGTCCACATCATTGTGCTAGTGATAATTGGAAAGTTCAAGCAGCTTCTGTGACCATATGTGGGAAGAGGGCAATTGCCATCATTAGAATTCCTAACGTGAACAATAACTGGTGCAATCGCAAACTCACATGCAAGAGCATGATTAATTTGTAAAAAAAATGCCATTATTTCACATGTGTGCTTTTAAACACCAATAAAATGTAGCCATTTTGTTAAGACGTAATTCAGGAGCTTCGGTTGCATACATTTTCAAGCCTTATGCTGAATAGAAAATATGGATAGGTGCAGATTATAGTCTGGGTAATGGTATTGTTACTTGGTATAAAAGGCATGTTCTGACAGCTTACATGTGCTCCCATAAGAATTTTCGTTTCAGTTTTTAGCAAACCATTTCGATCTGCAAATCGCCAGAGCAAACATTGCATCAACTTTCGCATAATTAAAATAAGCGAACAGCAATTAGTTTACAATCATGTGTTCTGTTAGTTGTTTGTTCAAGAAATAGAGACAAAAGACCATGCAAGAAAAAACAGAGCAGACTGAAGAGAAAATACAAACTGAAACTTAGAGAGCAGCTTTGCGTCCATAGTTTGGATTCTTGAAATTATTTATAGGACTCTTGTAAATGGGATTCTCTTGCTGAAGTAGAAAAAGCAGTAGTCAAGGGAATTATAAAAAGAAAAGGAACAATAAACATAAGTAACGCTCAGGAGGTAGAAAACACCAGAATAGGAGGAGAAATGAATTAGTCATTTTAAACCACTAGAAAAGAAATCCCACTCTGTCTGCTGAGATCAAAAGACTACACTTATAGATAGTCCAAGCTAGAATGATGAGGAATTTGCCACATAAAATCTTTTGCTGTCTAAAAGGATGTAGGATATATACTAATAGTAAATGCCCATGCATAATTCTGGTCAAACTGTCCAAATAATTAATTTGAAAATAAATGTTAGACTGCTGCCTTTATCTAAATTTGTGTGGACAAGATAGGACCTAAAATCTTCCAACCAAGGCTGTGAGAAGTGCCCTGCAAATTGTCCCAGTGAAAGGGAGACCACTGAAATGTCACCAGACAGTATAATTCCTTCAGCACCCACAACAATGAAAAATCCCACTTTCTATTTGCTGTCCAGGGTCTCTTCTCACTACAAATATAAAGATTGAAGAGTACAGGAAAGAAGGAAGCATTGTTTATTACTCTGTGAATTGAAGACTATGTTGATTGAGTCATGTTGCTTGTATGTATGATGGTTAGTTTTACAACTGATTATTAAAATTTAAGCTTGATTTCAAAAACTGTTCAAAGGTTGTTTGTACCAATTATTTTTTAATTTATTGTTGGCTACCTTTTCTGACTAATATATCTGACTAGTTCATCTGATAAGCATTTGACAAAGTTAATGAGCTCTACCATGGCCAAAGAAATACGTTTACATGCTAGAAATACGTGGCTTGAAGCTATTCTACATTAACATAATGTGCTTCTAGTTTTTTTAAATCTCACAAATTGTGAGTCTTGACTTGGTGTGACCAAAATAGCTGGCACGCCCACATTGTTGTTTCACAGACTCTTGCAGGCGATTGTTAAATGGTTTGTTATTTAAACAAATGTTTTAATATCTCCTCTTGCTATTGTATGCAATTTAAAGCCACCAATATGAAGGCATTAAAAAACTGCAAGTTTGGCAAATCAGCCTGTTATATGAAGTGTACAATGTGCGTCAAATCGGTTTGGAATTGATAATGTGTACTTTGCTTATAACTTCCAAATGCACTTTCCAAGTTATCACACTGTAATTAATAGGCTTTTGGTATCAAAATCTGAAAAGTTAGCACTAGTGGATTACAGTCCCAAAGAGGAATCCTATACTTTTATTTTTATGACTCAATCTATATCATTAGCGAAATGTGCTTTAACAATAACTAGGTGTATGCAAAATAAAATACTCTATATAGGTATTTTGTGTACATATTAGTAGCTTTTAACACGCATCAGGTTTTCGATTTGAAAGAGGTTAAGTACTTTATCTCTCTCTCTAAACCTTACTTACCTTCCAACCAGTGTTATGTGATTCTGCATTCCTCAGACTTTTCACAGCTGAAGATTTCCAAAATGTAAATATTTGCTAATATTTCCAGCTTAATTGCCTGCTTTGGTGGCAGGAACAATAATTTGGTTATTTCACACAATGGAGAAAAGGCTGGTATGATCACATTCAATGTATGCTGCACATAACTGGTTTCCACTTTGTTTGACAATATACTTCCCTGTAATTTCTTTTGAACAAAAGAAAATGTATCTGGTCCCCAGATTAAACAGCTGCATTGGTTGAAATGACTTGACGGCATTGCCATCCAAGTCAGAGGTTGTAATAAAGGCAATATGAGTGGTTATAGCATTCTTAAAGCTTTTCCAGGGAAAGCACAGAAGGTAAATACTATAACCTGCTAGTGTCCTGTGAAGGAGAGGTAGTGTCAAACCTTTGAAATAAAAATTATTATAGCCTAAAAAAGGAATCCTTTTCCTCCAGCATTCATATAATTCCAAGCTTGTATACTTCAACTAGAGCTTTGGAAAAAGGAAACTATAGATAGAACTCCCATTGTAATAAACATAGAACAAAAGGGGTATTTAGTTATAGTATGCCTCGTACAAATAAGGATGATCTTAAGTGTGGGTTTCAGAGATCAATTTACAAAAAAGTCCTTCAACTTATCTTTTTTCCCAGTAGCATCTTGCATAGCATTAAATACCTAGCTCCTGTGACCTACTGACAACACTTCTGTAATTTAACATTTTCTCTAGCTGGTTGTGGGTATTAACCCAAAACTAACCAACAAAGACAAAGGGAATCAAGTGTGCTAAAAGAAAATATGCATTTGTAAAGCCAAAAGGTCACCCTCAAGTGAGCCTTTTAAACCATTATATAGACAAAAATAAGAGGCACTTGTACAGAGACAACTACAAAACAATCCTTGGATTTAGTCCACAACACATGATGCACTTAGGTTCTCGATGCTACCATTCGTAAACCTCTACTGTTAACGACGATTCTTTAAGTTGTGACTGCTGGCGTGGTCAGCACTGTATTCATGTTTAAGATTTGTGCTAGGACCTCGCACGAAGTTTCATCTACCAACCTGGGCGAACACCCCGTAATATCCTTGCTTGTTGGATCACTCCTTGCCCTGAAGAAGCCCGCAAGGGTGAAACGCGTTGGCTGTGTTGCACAAATCACGAATAATGGATCTATTACATAAAGTCAAAACATGTCCATGTCATTGTCACTCTTTCGTGTGTTGTGGAATAAATCCAAGGATTGTTTTGAAGTTTTCGCTGTACATGTGCCTCTCTAATATTTGTCTACATATGTTGTATTTAAGACAATTAGTGGTGGCTGGTCTTCAGAGGTGGGCAATTTGTTAGAAACTTTATAGGAAACCTCAATCGGGTTTCCCTATAATTTTTTGGTCAAAACCGGTAGAGGTGCGGCAGTGTACACCCTTCCACCGTGGCTCTTTGTGTTAGCCTTTAAACCATGTTGGACAGCAGCGTGGCTGTTGTGCAGCAAGTCTAAAACTTCGGGGAATACAAGTGGAATGGGGAAGGCCACGTCATAGCAATATCTTTTTCCTAGTGTGGGTGGGCAACACGGACAACTAAAGGGATGGTGGGAGGGATAACGGAGCTGTACTTCTCCACCCCAGATGGGTAAGGAAAATGCTACTTACCCAGTATGCATCTGTTCTTGGCATATAAAGCTGTAGATTCATATGCGTTAGCATAGATCGAAACCTGGTCTTGGGCTTGGATGTTTGCACTTTGTTTTTCTTCAAGGAACTCTACCTATTCATGAGGTAGGAGACTCCTCCTTATGGTGATAGTGTGAATGGGCTTCGACTCTATCCCCAGATTGTTTTCGCAATAAAGGGTGATTATGGAGTTAGGAAGAATAGAAAGATGTCCAAGTGTGTTGTATCTAAGTAAGATAATACTGCAGCAGATAAAGGCGGGTGGGTGCATATGAATATGAATCTACAGCTTTAAATGCAAAGATCAAATGCCTACTGGGCTTAAGTAGCATTTTTAGTTCAAGGCATATGGGCTGTAGATCATATGTGTCAGCATAGACTATACAGCAGTTATTTTCCAAGCGGTGGCTGACCTGCATCTGTTGCAGTAGTTTGAAAAAGTGTTCTTAAGACAGCCTGGCACACGCTAGCTTGTTTTGCATGCACATCTACACAGTAGTGTTTTGTGAATGTGTGACGTGTAGACCAGGCTGCAGCCTTACAGATGTTATCTAAGGGTATATTCCCTAAACATGGCATAGAATCCCCTAGTTTGCGTGTGGAATGCGCTCTAGGGGGAATAGTTAATGTGAGTTTGGCTTTAATGTAGCATATTTGGATGCATTTAACTATCCATCGTGCAATACCAGTTGTTGAAATGGGATTACCTTTATGGGGTGGTGAAAAAGCAACAAAGAGGTGTTTGGTTTTCCTAAAAGATTTAGTTCTTTCAATGTAATGGAGTATTGTTCATTTCACATCTACTGTGTGAAGAGCACATTCTGCCATGGAGTCTGGTTGAGGGAAAAACACTGGTAGTTCAACAGACTGAGGTGAAAGGCAGAAACAACTTTAGGTAAAATATTTGGATTAGTCCTAAGAACCACTTTGTTATGATGAATTTGTAAAAATGGTTCTTGTATGGTTAGTGCCTGGAGCTCACCAACTCTTCTAAGGGATGTGATGGCTATAAGGAAAGCTACTTTCCAAGTGAGTAACTGTAGTTCACATTTGTGCACAGGTTCAAACGTGGGCCCATGAGTCTTGTAAGGACAGTATTAAGGTTCCAAACTGGAGAGGGTGGAATCCTAGGGAGAATTATTATTTTGAGTCCTTCCATGAATGCTTTGATAGTGGGCACTCTAAACAAAGACAAGTGTTGTCTGTTCTGTAGATAAGCGGCTATTGCAACGAGATGCAATCGTATAGATATGTATGCTAAGTTACAGCGTAAGACATAGCAAATTATGTTTTGAATGGAAGCATCTAGTGGATTGATTTTTGTTGTTTGTACAGTAAATTGCAAATTGTTTCTACTTTGCTGCGTTGCATGCTCTTGTGGTAGGACGTCTTGCCGCCTTAATGAAGTTCATACAGTCTGGCGGAAGATTGAGGTAGCCAAACTATGATTTCAGGTGCCAGATCGCAAGGTTGAGTTGATTGGCATCTGGATGTCTTATCTCTCTATGGTTCTGAGTGAGAAGCTTGGGTGAGAGGGGTAGTTTTTGATGAGGAACTACAGATCGTTCCAACAGGGTTGTGAACCATGGTTGTCAAGACAATGTGGGAGCAAATAGGATCATTTTGAGTGAATGCTGTTGGAGCTTCCGAACCACTAATGGAATGAGCGGGTGAGGCATAAAAGAGTAAGCAAATGTTCCTGACGAGTTCATCCATAGCATATTGCCTTTGGACAATGGGTGCGGATACCTGGACGCAAAGTTTGTGCATTTTGCATTCTGGTGTGTGGCAAACAGATCTATTTCTGGGTAGTCTCACATTTTAAAGAATGCAAGGAAAACTTGAGGATTTAACTCCCATTTGTGGATCAGTTGTTGCAGACGACTAAGCAGATCTGCAATCCGATTGTCTACTCCTGGAAGGTGTTCCGCAAGGAGATATCTTTTGAGGAATGGCCCATCTCCATATGCTTTGAGCTAGAGGCCAGAGCTGTAGGGAGTGTGTACCTCCCTGCTATTGTATATAGTACATTGCTGTCATTTTGTCTGTACGGACTAGTACAGCTTTGTGGACTAGATGGACTTGAAAGGCTTTTAACTCGAAAAATTGCTAGAAGTTCCAGGTAGTTTATGTGGAACTGTTTTTGTTATGGAGTCCATAGGCCCTGAATGGTATGATTTTGTAGATGAGCTCCCCAGCCGGCGAGCGATGAGTCTGCTGTTAGCACTATTTGTGGAACGGGCTTGAGGAAAGGCCGCCCTTTGGAAAGTTTTTGCATTCCACCACTGCAGAGAGCGATGGGTGCGGCTGTCTAACAACACCAGATCGGTCAGCTGTCCTTGAGCTTGGTTCCACTGAAGTGCAAAGCATTCCGGTAGAGGACGCATCTGGAGTCTTGCATAAGGGACTATTAGAATGCAAGAGGCCATCAGTCCGATTAGCTGCATAAACACCTGAGCTGATAACAAGTGTAGAGGTTGGTATTAGAGCCTGTATGTTGCGTATCCTGACTGAGTTGGGGTATGCTAGAGCTTTGCAAGTGTCTATTGTAGCTCCTAGATAAACTTGTGTGTTGGACAGTTGGAGGTGGGATTTGGTGAGGTTTACTGTGAATCCCAAGCGGGGAAGCAACTGAATTGTTTGGTGGATGTGTTTAACACAGCTTTGTTGTGATTTGGCTTTTATGAGTCAATCATCCAGATAAGGAAACACGTGAATGTGTCGTCTTCTTAAGTGACCTGCAACTACTGTTAGGCACTTGGTGAAAACTCTGGGTGCTGTCGTTACTCAGATGGGAGGACTTTGAATTGGTACTGTTGACTGTCCACCACAAACCTCAGATATTTCTTGTGAGCGGCGTGAATGGGAATGCGGAAGTAGGCGTCTTTAAAATCCAATGTGGAAAGAAAGTCGCCTTGCTGAATTAAAGGGAGCACCTGTTGGAGGGTGACCATGTGGAAATGATCAGATTGAATGTAGAGATTTAGCTGTCTGAGATCCAATATTGGTCCGAGAGACGTCCTTTTTGAGAATTAGAAAATAGAGTGAGTAAACCCCTGTGCCCTGATGAGTCAGGGGAACTGGTTCTATTGCATGTTTTTGTAACCGGTAGAGAACTTCTTGCTTTAGGAGAGTGAGATGTTCTGAGGACATCGCACGATGTTTGGGAGGAATGTTTGGTGGAGTGTAGGTAAGTTCCAGGCAATAACCATATTGGATAATTTGTCTTACCCACTTGTCTGTTGTGATGGAATTCCAGACAGGCAGGAACTGTGAGAGACGTCCCCCGACAGGAGTGGAATGATCGGGGTAGTGGATGGAAGTCACTGTTTGGTGGCAGGGGAAGTGCGTGGGGAGTTACCTCTGCCTCTTCCTCTATTGTTATTTCCTCTGTAACCTCCCTGAAAATATCCTCTGGATGAGGAAGATTGATTGGAACTTTTATAAGAGGATGAGGTGTGTTCTGACACAGTTGTCTTTGAGCCACCCCTATAAAAGGAGCGACGAAAGGAGCCCCTACTAGAAGGTAGTTGTAAGGCCCCCATGGACTTCGCAGCGTTGGTGTCTTTTTTTCTCTAATGATGAATAGACTTTGGAGGGGGGGGGGGGGGAGGGGGGTCAAACAGCTGATTAAGAAGTGCTAATTGTACTTGCAGCTTGAATCCTGAGATTAGAAGCAAAGCGTGTCTGTGTAGCAAAACGCTGGTGTTAATGGCACACGAGGCTGTGTCAGCTGCATTGAGGGCGCATTTAATAGAAGTGTTTGTAATAAGCTAACCCTTTTGAATGAGCTTTAACCTTGTATTGGTCTGGTAAATGCTGCATTAGTTTTTCGAGCTCTTCATAGTGAGCTCTAACTTATTGTGCCCGGAGAGCTTGTGCATTAGCAATACGCCAATGATTTGAAGCTTGTGATGCAATTCTCTTGCCTGACGCGTCTAAGTTTTGACTCCTTGTCAGGAGGAAGGGCGTCACCTGTGGCTTAAGAATTTGCTCTCTTTCGTGCATTTGAAACGACAAGAGAATCTAATGGTACCTGACCCCTGATGTAAATTGCTTCTGTAGGAGCGACTTTATACTTTGTCTACTCTTGGCGTAAGTATTCTAGCTCTAACAGGGTCCTTGAATACCTCGCTGGCGTATTTTATCATACCTTTGAGCATTGGCAAAGTATTAGGGTTTTTTTGGGGAGGGAGCAAAAGTTTCCACTAAGAAATCCTCCTCTAAGGGATCAGTATGTAGTTCCACCCCATGGTACTGAGCCGCTCTATTGATAAGCTGTGCGAAACTAATATTGTCATCGGGTTGTGATGGTCTGGAGGGATATAGATCGTGGTCATTAGTATGATCCTGGTCTTTATCATAATCATCCCAGGGGTCTGTGTCCAGTGGAATAGCGTCCTCTGCATCCTCCCCATCCCAGTCCCCATCATAATCATCTTGTGGCTCAGGTGAAAAAACGTGGTGGTGGTGAGTTTTCAGGTGAAATCAATACATTTTGATTAAAGGGTGGAGGAGGGGGAGCTTTGTAAATGGGAGAGGGGTTAGTACCCATGTCCTTTTTCTTAAGAGGTATATGGTAGTCTTCCAAGAGGTCTAATGTCCGTTTTTTAGGAAGTGTTGCTCGAAGTTTCCAGGTTTCAGGGTCAATATGTAACTGTTTTTGTTTTGTATCCAAAGAATTTGATGGAGGAATTTCTTTGGACAGAGTGTCTTTGTCCGTTTGTTTATATTCAGATGGTTTGAGAGGACTTCCTGCTTTTTGGGCGCTGCGCCCTTCGGTGCGGGATTTTCTGGCACCGAAGGTTTGGTTTTTCCTTGTTTCGGATCCGAAGGTCTATGCGTTTTCAGCTACAAAGCTTTTTCTTTAACTTGTTTCGGCTCTGAAGCCTTCAGTTCAGCCGGTGTTGATTCCGAAGCCTTTGGTTTAGCTGGTGTCCGCTCCGAAGCCTTGGCTTTATGCGGGCTGTGGGATTCTGGTGTAGAGGCACTTTGAGGTTTCAGGTGGCCACAGTCGCAGCTCGCTCTTTGTCCTGGTTCAGCAGAAGTGGAGCAAACAAGACAGCTGGGCCACTCTGGATGTGGGACTCACTGTCCCTGAAGTCCCTCGACATGCAGGTTGGTTTTCCTCGGTGTTGGTGTCCAGGCTGGACACAACAAGCCTTGGCTGTGACAAGGGGTCTGGTAACCCAGGTATTGGTACTGAGTTCTCTGGTGATTTACGAAGCACTAGCAGCCCTCTGGGTTTCTTGGAGTCTGCACAGCGGCAGGAAGAGTGTTTTTTTCCACAAGGGTCAGGTGCAGCAGGCTGGTCGGGTTCACACCAAATCAGTCGTTGCTCCTCTGTTCTCTGGCCAGCCAACTTCAGTCCACTTCTTTGTGTCCATCGAATCTGAGGTCCTGGCCTTAGTCATGCCAATTAAATACTGTATTTAGGGGCGTTATTGGGAGTGTGAGGTAGTAGCCTTTAAGGTGACTACACCCTCAGTATGACCACTTCCTGTGGGAAGTGGGCTTACCCCTGACCCAGAGGACCTACTTCCATCATAAACCAAGATGAAGGAATTTTCCTAGTTGTATGAATTTCAAGCAGTCCACCTCAGGGGTGGTACTAGCCATAGAGTGAACACACCTCCTGACTAGCTCATTTTCTCACCAGTCCTGGTGCCAAATGGGCCCTTGGTAGGGGGTGGCATTTCCCCTGTCTGGCCTTTGAAGCTTCCTACCTTAATATGTAGATTACCTGTCATCCCGCTTGACCAGTTAAGTTATTTTGGGTAAAGAACACTGGCACAGGGGACCTGGTTAGCAGTTTCCAACTGACGTCACATGACATAAGCCACTTGGCATCCACACCCCACCCTAACCTGCTCACTTCTGGATGGGTGGTTTCTACAGGCAGCAATGAGGCAAACATGCCCCACCATATTGAACAGCCAAAAAGAAAAATTGTGCAGCATGAAGTGCGTGTTAAACTAACAACTAAGGTTAAGAAATTAAGATGATCATGCCCGTTCTGCCCCTCAAACCACACCTTAGAAAAATATTATTCATTCACTGCTGGAAGCAAATAAAGATACATCTGTTGTCTGGTCTCTTTACCAACTCCATTATGCAGTTACTGTATGGAAGGACAATTGGACAGCTATCCTCCCCTGAGGACGCTGCAGCCGAAAACAAGGTTATACTTTGCACCAACTCACAGTATGTGTGTTATTTGTGTCACACATCACAGCCAAGACAGACCCAAGGCCGGTCGAGTGTAGCTCTTTCTGAAGCTGCCAATGACTCCCACATGTTTTGGAATTAACACTTCTTGGTGCCCTCTCGTACAGTAATTGTCAAATGTGTTTTTACATCTAGTCAAATCAACTAAAAAAGACTTTTATTTGGGTGCATTAGCGACCATAACATTGCAAATCAATACATTTAAAAGCCAATATATGTCAAAAATAGATACAAAAATAAATTCATTCAGCCTGATAGCAAACTAGTATAGTACATATATGCATAAAGAGAGAACGATCACATTGCATCTCCTTACTTCATACTCATTTCCGAGTCCGCAAACCTATTTTAATAAAATGTAATAAAGCATGACAACTCAACAGTTCCTAGTGGTTGTAAAAAAGAAAGCAACCTTATGAAACCTAGTGCCAAGAAAGCCTAATAAAGGCACAAGAAAGCATTTCATATATGTTGCATAAAGCCCACAGAAAAGAATTAAGTGCAACATGCTCTGTTTAGATCTTCCATCACATGAACATGTAGGGAGGGAGAGAAACCACAAGCCTTTAAGAAGTGAACAAGATTAAAGCATAACCTTGTAGGAGAAATATGTCCTGTTCATGAGAAGTACATAGTAGTCAGAACTGCGGAGCAGGGCTCCCTATCACACTCCATCAAGGTGAGCCCGGGTCCATCATCTGCAGTATTGCCCAGTGCTATTAAAACTTTTTTAAATAGCAGATCCACTGCTGAGTAAATTGCGCTCTCTAAAAAAGCTCAGAGATGCATAACTCAGTAAAAGAGTTCTTCATACAAGATAGCCAAAGGAGTCTCAAAATGTTGCCTAGTGCAAGGCAATCTGATATTTCTTTAGTAATATAGGCTTCTGGTTTCCTCCTGGCTCGAAGCCACGCTAACAGGGGTTGCAGTATAATAAAGTCTTCTGCAAAGCCCAAGCCCACCTCAGCATGGCCACAGACCATCGAGGTAGATTGAGGGAACGGCAGAATCCCGGAGATGAAGCTATTAACTATCCTTTGTATGTGGCCAATGTCTACGTTCCTCCCACACACCTGCACCATATGCGCCGACAGACACATATTTACTTTTGTACAATTGAACTAGCTTCTTAACTGGTTTGTGTCTCAGTCTCTTTGCAGCAAAATGGAATACCGCATCAATCGATCTTTCAAACTGGAATGCTTTAGTTTTTAAGAAAAATTTGCAATACAAAGTCAAGTCTAACGAGATTGCCAAAGATGTAAAATTGTAAACTTTAGCCACCTCTTCGTCCGAAATTATAAATTTCCTAGATTTGGAGATCTGGGACCGCATTTCATGATGAATGATATGGAGAGATTGGTCCTCAGATCCAGATCATCCATAAAAGCATTAAAGGCATCTAACAATGTCTGCAGCCCGTTGGCAGTTCTAGCTAAGAGGACCACATCGTCCACAGCCAAAAGCACCTGCACAAAATGGGAACCTACTGTTAGACTCTGAGTTACCGGTCCACCTAGGGTAGCCTGGCTCAAGTGGTAAGGCCTATCTCTAAGGCAACTTGTTGCACTTGCGTCACACTCAACACAGTAGCCCAGCGTACTCCCACTCAAAAGAAAAATGACACTACACCTTCTTTAGAAAAAGTGGGAAAGTTTTATCTCTTTTCTTTCTACTTCAGTTTTCAATTTGCATCACGGTTAAATCCCACATACAATATTTTCACCATTGGATTACCGACTTTGATAAATACATGACATGGCAATTCCTTGATATCTTATCAACTCTAATTGGTTCTCTCATTACTTGCAGAATAACTATACTGGTAAATTACCCTTGAGGACTCATTTTCATTACATACAGGAAGATACAAGGGTTCAGCAACCAGTTCCACAGAATGTACACTTGTATATAAGTTCAAGCAGCAGTACGTCTGGATCGAAACAGGCAGGTTAATTTATCATTTCATAGAATCATTGAGTTTACTCTACAACCACCCTGGACTGACCGGATATTTCAGTGAACCTTCTATACCCAGTTATTTCTATATAGAGAATTTCCCTCACTCAGTCAGCTCTTATTCCCAGGCCAGCATTGCTACCCTGTCTTCTATCATTTGAGCCCACTATAAACTGCATTCGGAAGTCTCTCTCTCTCTCTCTCTCTCTCGCTCGCTCAGGGATACTCTACCAAGGCGAGGAAGATACTGAAATGGGCGAGTCCAGTAAACAGGGATCACTGTCTGTGGCGCGGTTGGGCAGGTTTGAGTTATCCAAAGCCTGTGTGACACTTTCTAGGCCAAGTTCGCTGCCACCGATTATGGCCTAGTAAAGATCTTCCCTCCCCACCAGACTAAATTCCCAGCTTACTTCGTTTATACAGTCCTTAATCCGGGCCTGATCTCCAGCCGCTGTTTACTTTGGCGGGGGAAAGGCTCCGCTCAGAGGCTGAGTTCCGCTCGTCTACCCGATCAATTCTGAAGCAGACGCTCTTCACCGTGCCGGCCTCAGTAGACACTCCTCAGCGCTTCCGCATTCCTCTCCCTCGCCGGTTTCACATGGGAAGGACTCCGTCTAAGCCCGGCCTCTTTCAACTTCTCTCCTCCCCTTTCCTCCGTCGCAGAGCTTTTGCCGGGCAGAGTTCAGTCGGAATTCTCCATCCCACAGCTACGACTGACTGCTTCTGCTTCACTACCAGAGGGAGAAACCCGCGTCAGGGACACTCGTGTGAAGGAGGGGGATGACGACTGGCAGCAGAGGGCGCCCTTCTCACAGCACACCAGGCCCCCCCACGGTAAGTTCAGCTACACGCTTGAAGTGCCAAATCTCAGTTTTCCTCCCTCAGCGCTCCCGCAATAATCCGGGCTCCGGGCAGGCGGATTATGGCCTCACAGCGCTGTTGATTATAACGCTTCAGGCGGTGGCAGGGAGAAGGCTGATAATATCACAGTTCTTGGCTTCTTTTTGGAGCCAGAGGCCCCCACTTCCTGGTTCCCAGTCCAGCTACCCACAGCTCATCAGAAGTATCTCAGGGCCTTTTTACCAGGAACACTAGAAGGGATGGGGGAGCTAGCAGTAATACGACAGTGGCAGGGTTTAGTCAACAGGCAGGGTGTCACGTCAGTGGAGAAGAGCAAGGGACGATCCAACCTTACTCAGTGCACCTTCCTCCCCACGATATTGCCTCACTCCTCACCAGGCTCTACTCAAGCTCCCTTGGTCACTCCAAAATGGCACCCCAGTTCTGACCTTATATACCCTTGGCCCAAGTCACTAGAATGGGCCGGAAGGTTCTAGACCTCTCCAATACTAACCTATGGGCTAAGCTCGGAGGTAAAGTTTTGACAGTTGACAGGCCACCATTTTGTGTTTCCCTACTCTCCCTCTATTTTAGAGGAGCATCTGTGCCTTAGTACTAATCAGTAATAAGGCGCCCAGAGACCTAAGGCCAACACCCAAAAATATGTAGGGGACACACAAAAAAAACAGAAGGCAAAAAGGATAAAAAAAAAATAGGAGGGACCACACAAAGGGCTGACAGGTCTAACAGTTCCCACAGATGGCTTGTGCAAAGAAATTCATCCAGGTCATTAATGTGCAGTAAAAAAAAGAAAAGGTGCTAAAATACACGCTCGACGGACCCCAAAGGTAGCTTTAATTTTAGAAGATGAGGCACCCTCTGCATTATAGCGGGTTCTTAAAATGTGTGCCAATGTATCCCCCGGAGCAGAATAGCCCTGTCGCACCCCAAACCTTCCATTATGTCCCACTACTTGGGACGTTGCACCATATCGAAGGCGCAAGAAAGATCCATAAATGCTAAGTGCATGAGTTCTTTCGCTCCAAGATATTTTTGCGCAAGGAGATATAGATTCAGAGTCTGATGCACAGTGCCCACTCCAGAGCAGAACGCTAGTTGCACATCCAACAGGACCCTTTTATCATGTGCCCACTCTACAAGTTTAAATAGAATCACTATTACCAGAGTTTAAAAGGGCTATCCAATAATGATAGGTCGATAGCATTAAGGCTGCCCTTTGTCCCCCTTTTTAGGTCTCGTAGCGAAAACACAGCGCGTCAGCGCTGTGTCTCGCTAGAGATCTATTGTTAGCGACTGTGCTTCCCAGGAGACAGTCCCGGCCGCGCGCATCGCCTTGGAGGCGATTTGAAACTGGAACGCGTGCTGTGGCCAGGCGCTGTCTCCTGGGAAGCTCAAGCACCACACACGCATGCGCATACACACACACACACACACACACACACGCGCCCATGCACGCACGCACATACATACAGAGACACCCCCCCTGACACACACACACGCGCACACACACACACACGTGCACCGAGGCCCCCCCTCCCCCGCCGTCATAGTCGCTCGCATACACACACACACACGAGCATACACACACACACACAAGTGCACCAAGCCCCCCCAGCCTTTTGGAACTTACCTGGCCAATGTCGGGGACTCTGCTCTGAGCACGCAGCGCCCAACCTCCTGCTGGCGCGGCCCCGGGGCTCTACACCGCTCACAGGAGCCCCGGGCCGTGAGACGCATCGACTCCGCCTGCCTCCTCTTCTGGTGCGGACGTGGCCCCGCCCCCGTCACAGGCGACCGTGCCTGACTTCCGGGGCGGACTTCCGGGGGCATTTAGGATGCTGCTGCTGATTTCTCTGTCCTCCGTGTATTCCGTCCGTGGATTCTTTCCGTCTTCTGTTTTTGTTGTTTACGTGTCCTGTCGTTTCCATGTACCGACGTGCGTGGTGCCGACATAGCTTTAAAGCGACCGGCAGTGTACTTGTGTCTTCAACAATGGTGCATTGCCGTGTGTCTACTTCACACACAATCTCACCCGAGGGATGTCACATAATAAGTTTAAAGTAATGCAGTGACTGCGGGGGTGTGTATAGAATAGTGACCATATTATTTGTAGCCATACAGATGTACATTTTGATAAATAAAATGACCAAGAACGCAGCGGACTTACATTATAAATGATAGATCTGTTCCCAGGAACGTCACGTGGAGTGCACTAATAACAATGCGCCAACTTTGATCTGCGGCTTAGTAAGTACTTTTTATCTAGTTCACCAAGTGTTCCTCTATTCCTACAGAAGCTTGGGTTTTACAAATACATAACATATCCTATGTTGCTTTACAAGGAAGGCTGGGAGGTAGGTGGTTAGTTTGGGTATGTTTTTGGCGGCCAGTTTATTTTAGGGCACAGATGCATTCTTCAGGTTTTCAGACACCCGACGTTCGATAGACTCGGCGGTAAGATTAATGCAACTTTGAATTTTATGTTCCTTGTGATCTCTTTCTTGTATGACTATCTGCATGTGGAATCCAACTGTGAAAAAACAAGCCAGGGCAGGACACTTCCATCCCAGAACTTCAATTAGGTAGTGACTAACTATCACACTCTAACAAACTCTCACTCACACCGACTCTCACTCACACCGACTCTCACTCACACCGACTCTCACTCACACCGACTCTCACTCACACCGACTCTCACTCACACCGACTCTCACTCACACCGACTCTCACTCACACCGACTCTCACTCACACCGACTCTCACTCACACCGACTCTCACTCACACCGACTCTCACTCACACCGACTCTCACTCACACCGACTCTCACTCACACCGACTCTCACTCACACCGACTCTCACTCACACCGACTCTCACTCACACCGACTCTCACTCACACCGACTCTCACTCACACCGACTCTCACTCACACCGACTCTCACTCACACCGACTCTCACTCACACCGACTCTCACTCACACCGACTCTCACTCACACTGACTCTCACTCACACTGACTCTCACTCACACTGACTCTCACTCACACTGACTCTCACTCACACTGACTCTCACTCACACTGACTCTCACTCACACTGACTCTCACTCACACTGACTCTCACTCACACTGACTCTCACTCACACTGACTCTCACTCACACTGACTCTCACTCACACTGACTCTCACTCACACTGACTCTCACTCACACTGACTCTCTCACTATCACTGATTCTCTCACTATCACTGATTCTCTCACTATCACTGATTCTCTCACTATCACTGACAGACTCTCCCACTCTCTCACTCACTGTCACTACCAGACTCTCACTGACTGAGTTAGTGAGTGGGAGAGTCAGTGAGTGAGAATGAGTGGTGAGTGAGAATGAGTGGACGAGTGAGAGAGTCAGTTAGTGAGAGAGAGAGTGGGTGAGTTGGTCAGTGAGTCTGGACAGTGAGTAAGTGAGTTAGTGAGTGGGAGAGTCACTTACTCACTGTCCAGACTCACTGACCAACTCACCCACTCTCTCTCTCACTAACTGACTCTCTCACTCGCCCACTCATTCTCACTCACCACTCATTCTCACTCACTGACTCACTGACTCACTCTCAACACATATTGCAGTCCAAATGCAATAGGTGTCACATTTACGAAAGTTATAACTATTGGCATTGTCATACACAATGCCAATAACTCAAACTTTAATGCTGCGAGACCTATTGCATTGTAAATGCTTGTTAAATATGGTGGGGAGCGTTTTATTCAGAGACAGCAGTGCCGTGAGGGGAACCGCTTACCAGAATTACATTTCCTTGGGGCTGCCATCACTCGATCATCACTCCGCTGTGAGGGGAACGGCTCAACGAACACCCGCACAAGCAACATCGCCACCGAGAGGGCAGGGAACTACAATTCCCAGGTGCCCCGGCGGCTGTGACGCCAGCAGAGCGCCCGGAGGCGCGCTAAAAGTGTGGAGCGCCGAGCGCTCATTGGGGGCGTTTTATTCAGAGACAGCAGTGCCGCGAGGGGAACGGCTTACCAGAATTACATTTCCTTGGTGCTGCCATCACTCCACCTTCACTCCACCATCACTCCGTCGTGAGGGGAACAGCTCAACGAACACCCGCACAGCCGCGCAAGCAACATCGCCGCCAAAAGGGCAGGGAACGACAATTCCCAGGTGCCCAGGCTGCTGTGACGCCAGCAGAGCGCCCGGAGGCGCGTTAAAAGTGTGGAATGCTTCTCGCCCCGCGAGTCACGCGCGGGAGCGACCGGGCCAAGGGCGGGCCCGTTAGAGATCGGTGGAGGCCGGGTCGGGCCACCCCTCTAACTTCCATCATACGGCCTACCTCTGTGAGTACCCCGTTAATGTACATTATTATAGTTATCTGGGATCTTCACATTGACTGCTGCTTCATCCCTTAAACAATGTCCACCCGAGAGACCAGAAGAAAAACAGCTGCAGGAGGGACTCTATCAACAGGCACCTTGGATAACTTTATCATTAGGGCTAATACCTTTATTGATCAAGGGATCACACTAATGGAGCGCAGGGTGTCCCAAGACCTGGCCTTGGCAAAGAAAAGATCTATGGGTCCATTTGCGACTGCTAAAACCCCAGTTCAATCTAATGCTGTGGGACTTATAGATATCCAGGCAGATGTACATGCGGTTAGATGTAGCCTACCCAACACGATAGACCTCTTAGTCTCTCACTTATCATGTGCCTCTGAACTAAGTACTGATTTAGAAAACACCCCGGACCTAGATATTAATACCATCCAGGAAGACACAAGTGTTACTACACTGAGAGGCAGGAGGGAGGGTGCCATCCCTAAACTACACAAACAAAATAAAGGGAAGGGGACGACACCAGAAAAAGTCTACTGAGGTCGTTGCCCCTAAACAAAATACAAATCACGAGCCTCAAGCCAGCGACGTTATAATAGAGCCCGGGAACATCAGGAATGTAGAGGGCTCAACTAGCCCGGTTGGGAACAGGGGGGGAAACGGCTGACACCCAAATCTTAATAAAGGTAGAGGAACTCTTTAAACGCTACCTCTCTCCCATCGAGAAAAGATTAACCCAGATTGAAAAAAAACTAGCCGATTTTTGTACTAAGCCTCATAATCAAAAAACACCTGGGGCCCAAAAAGTGGGGAGTAATAAACCAAACCCTAACAATGCTATAATACAAGCTCCTAAAAACTCTGCACCAGCAGCGGTGAACACCAATACCAACCAGGCCCCTGTTGTTGAGAACAAAGCTGGAAAGGAAGGTGTAACTATTATAAGTTGCGTCCCCCCCAGTGTAGGAGCCACACCACCCAGGGAACACCACGCAGTTAAAGGGGAAAGAAATTGGTGAAGTAGCCAATAGAGGAAGAGTGGTGAACCTCCCCCCGGAGGCCACACCATATGTGGTGGTCATGACAGGGGTCCCAGAACTGGAGGATCCCCAAAAGGAAACCAACTGGTCGCTTTTTAATAAGGTTCGACATTGGCTCAACCAAAATTGACCCTTGCCCCCACACCGTATAAGTAAGATCCTGTCAGTGCGGAGGGTGGCATGGCTGGGGCACCAGAGAAAAACTATTCAGGGAGACTGTGTGTTGATTAACTTTGCGGATCCACACATTGCCGCCCAAATCTGTTCAAGAGAAACACAGGACAGGTTTGAGGGCATAGTCACAAGGCGACTTTCCTTTTTCTACCCCCAAATGAGAGGGCCCTCTCGGAACCCTAGAGAAAATAACAATTGGTATAGAGTAGGGAATCAAGATTGGGGCTGAAATTGGGAGCCTTGGGGGGGAGCAGCCACCCCCAGAGCCAGTTTTTAGGGATAATTGGGGTGGCTTCCCGATCATGAATAGGTTTAGCTGCCTGGATGTGGTGGATTGACATACATTACCACCAAATCCCTTAAATTGGGAAAATATGGTTCCTACAGCTGGGTCAAATGGTGAGACTGGGCAAGTGAACCTTACAGGTGTCAACTGCCATGACAGCAGTAGAAATGTAGTTATTACACTTCCAAAGCCTCTGGGGGATATTGGTGATATCAATCTACCCCGAGAATTAGCTAACACCTTAGAAGAAGCTAGCAACCCAACTCCCCGTGTGAAGGTTGGGGAAAAGGGAACAATTATTGATATATCCGATATAGGCCATAAGGTGATTAATCTGGTATCATGGAACGTGGCTGGGCTTCAAAAAAAGATGGCTTTACCTGAATGGAACGCGTTCATCGAGAAGTTTGATGTATGCATGTTCCAAGAAACTTGGAGCCTACTCCCAGTGCATAAATCTGGCTATGTAACATTTTTTATGCCCGCATTAAGCTGCAGCAGGGGTAGAACGGCGGGTGGACTTCATATCTGGGTAAAAATCGAATTGAATTGGGTCATTACCAGCCATGAAGTAGCGACTAGAGATATCCAACATATTTCATTTGCAGGGCATTCTGAGGGGAGTAGGATAGACCTATTTAATATCTATTCTAGATGGAGTACGGGGGATACAAACCCATGTACATTGGCGATTTTAGAACAGGTATTAGCCAAATGCCCCCCGAACTCTAAAATCATAGTGGGAGGGGACTTTAATTGCACATTTGAACCCTTATCTAGGGAGGATCCCCTGGGTATAGAGGAGGAGGATTCTAGATGGTCTATCCCAGCCCTCTCATTAGCGCCAATTAGAAAATGGTCAGCAAGGACAATACAGATGAATGCCCTGACCATGGAATTTAATTTAAGAGCATTAAATGGCAGGACAATCTCTGATTGCGCTGGAGCAATGACCTTTAACAGGCTTAATGGCCCGTCCAGGATAGATTATATCTTACTGGACGTCACATTGTGGCGAGACTTAATAGATACGGAGGTCGTACCTTCGCAGGATAGCGACCACAATCCCTTATTGTTGGACCCGGCCCGTTGGGCAGGTTCACCCCTAGACTTTTTGCTTTTTCCTAGCCTGTTTATGGAATCTGGTGTTGGTGATTTTAGGCCTCTGCGCACTTTTTCACTGTGGTACAGTGTAAAGTGCTTGAGCTCTCTGTGAATGAGTGGTGAGTGACCTGCCCTCCCATAGGAATGAATGGGGAATATGTATGACCATGGTAGTTCCTGATGTGTGGGGAGTGCAGGGGCGAGTTTGGTATGTATGAACTCGTGAGAATGAATGCTGCAAAATGATATATGCGGCATGACTGTGTCTAGTCTAGAAGTACTACTTTTGGAAGTTGGCATATTTGCTGCTGGCGTGTGATTGGCTGGTGGGCCTGGACCAGAGTGCCTGGGCCTGCTTGTGGATTGACTGTCTGGTTCGAGGATGACAGGGGCTAGAGAGCCCAGGAGGTTGTCTGAAGTCAGCCCATGGATAAAAGGCAGCATCTGCTGCCAGGGAAGTGGGATATGTTTTTACAATACAAAAGTTATTTTTATAATAACCTTGTGTGGAGTCTCTTTTGTGGTGTGCCTAGTATGTTGTTGCGGTTGTGCGCTGGCGCAAATGCTTTACACATTGCCTCCGAGTTTAGCCTTACTGCTTGTGCCAAGCTACCAAGGGGGTGAGCAGAGGTTATCTTGGCGTGTGACTTCCTTGCCCTGACTAGAATGGTGGTTTCTGCCTGGCTTTGGCGTCAGCCTTAGCCTACCAGAAATAGCAAGTTCTAACATTGGTGGTCAGCGGTGCGGATTTGGACTTGTGTTTGCGCAGTGCCATAGCGACAACTGGCTACATTACAAAACTCTGCAATTTTTTTCAGATAGTCACATGTTTGGGATTATTGTTTTTGATTTTTTTCCTCAAGAGTGTCATTTTCAAATGTGTTTCTGCGCTTTATGTTTAGTGGCAGATGAGAGAAAGTGACAGGGCAGGACGCCAGTAGAGGGGGAGGTTCCCATAGATTAGGAATCCCTTGCCGGGTCCAGTGTCCAATCCCAAATCCTGTCCCTGTGTGGGTAGATGGAAGAGAGGGAGTGTGAGGAGAAAAGACTAGCTCAGGAGGGTGGTTGTTCCCTGAGTGTAGTGTGTGTGTCTGGATTCCCCAGTGTGGTAGGATCCAGTGGTGGCAGCTTAAATGTGTCCAGTGTGTTAATTCCCATTCCCCGCTCCCAGAGTTTGGTACCTGTGGCACGTGTTGGCAGGTTGAGTGATCAGGGGTGGTAGAAACTGCCTTACCAGTCCGAGGGGGGGGGGGGTGGGGGGGGGAGGGGAGTGTGCGAATGAGTGATGTCCTGAACTGGAGGAGTTTTCTTTTTGTTAAAAAGCTTGCATGAGAGGTGTACCTCTGGTGGTGTGCAGGAGGTCCTGCAGAGGCACTGGATAAGAAGGTGGATGTCTGGCGGTGTGCTAGATGTCTTGCAGAGGCATTAGGGAGTGGTTCCAAAAGGAGTGGCTTGTGTATCTGATGATCCTGTGAAGGGGAAGAGGTTACTGTGTAACCCAGCTAGGTCCCAGTAGTATGGTAGGGGTGTAGGGGCTCACGCCCTGTCTCAGTGGAGGCGGAGTGAGTGTGGGACGGTGTGTCCCACGTTGGCCTGAAACCCTATCTCAGGGCCTGGAGGGTTCCCTAAGGGAGCACCAGGTCAGGGGCCTAAGCTGTACATAGGTCATTTGAGGAGGATCTTCCTGTGTCTAGAGGACGGGGAGTGTCTGTAACCAGAACTCCGGCGGTCCTAGTGTTGGGCAGTACCACTCCTAAGTGGAGGGTGCAGAAGTCCTGGCTCGCTGAGCATTTGACCGTCTAGAGTGCTTGACCATTTCTGGGGCCTCTGGAGGTCGTTCCCCGAGGAGGGGGGAAAGCTGGGTTGGGGTTGTGGCCTGACCTGGAAGGAGTACTGAAGGAAAGTGTGTCACTGATACGCCGCTGGCGTGTGCTCTGTCTAGCCTGGGACATACTGATAATTACCCTATGATAGGGAGTACTGGAGGAGAGTGTGTCGCTGATACGCCGCTGGCGTGTGCTCTGTCTAGCCTGAGACATACTGATACTGGAAGGGGGTGCAGAGGGACGGTGTCCTTACTTCTGACCCCGGTGTAACCTGAGGGTTTAGATCTTAGGTTGGGAGATTAGGAAACTTCTAGGTCAAGAGGAATCTCTACCAAAGTGGATCAGCTGAAGAGACTGAGGGGGCTGCCCTTGCTGTGTGATCTGGGGCTCACCTGCAGTTTGTTGTTTCCACTAAGGTAGAGGAAATGGGGCTTTGCTGTGTGCTGTGTCCCCCCACCTGCTTGAAGAGGGACCGTGCTGTGTGCTTTGTACCTCAGAAGTGGAATAGTTTCCAGGTGGTAGACCAGTGATGGAGTGAGGTCCTGATCTGGTAGGGGACTTGTGTTCTGGTGAGTGCTTTTCTGTGAGGGTGCGGAAACCCAGAAGTAGAGGTAGGGTGGGGCATTCTTGCCCGTGACCTCTGGTCAGCCTGGGGGTGTGGACCCTAGGTTGTTGGATCAGTGGTAGTTGTAGCTACCCTGAGAGAGAGAGTGGAGAATGGCTATTGTGTGCCAGGGGTTACTACCCCTCACTCTGTGGATTAGTTAGGACCTGTGATTTGGATGGCCTATGGCCTGGTCTTGGCTGTGGATGACTAGGGAGTACCAGTGTGGTATCCTAGTTGTGTCAGAGAGTTATTGTTTGGAGGTAACCAGGTGGGTTCAGAGTGGCGTAAAACCGGAAAGTGTCCCTGCTGTGCGGGTCCGTGTCCGTGTTTTGTCGCCCAAAGCAAGGAAGCCCATCAGTGGAGTGATTTGTCTACCCTGCGTTTTGGCTGGAAGGGGGTTGTGTTGGACCCGGCCCGTTTGGCAGGTTCACCCCTAGACTTTTTGCTTTTTCCTAGCCTGTTTATGGAACCTGGTGTTGGTGATGTTAGGCCTCCGCGCACTTTTTCACTGTGGTACAGTGTAAAGTGCTTGAGCTCTCTGTGAATGAGTGGTGAGTGACCTACCCTCCCATAGGAATGAATGGGGAATATGTATGTCCATGGTAGTTCCTGATGTGTGGGGAGTGCAGGGGCGAGTTTGGTATGTATGAACTCGTGAGAATGAATGCTGCAAAATGATATATGCGGCATGACTGTCTAGTCTAGAAGTACTACTTTTGGAAGTTGGCATATTTGTGTAAGTTGGTGCTGGCGTGTGATTGGCTGGTGAGTCTGGCCCAGAGTGCCTGGGCCTGCTTGTGGATTGACTGTCTGGTTCGAGGATGACAGGGGCTAGAGAGCCCAGGAGGTTGTCTGAAGTCAGCCCATGGATGAAAGGCAGCATCTGCTGCCAGGGAAGTGGGAGGAGATGGCACCTGATAGTGAAGGGCTTTGCCTGCCTAACTACAAAGCTGGCTCCACCTCCCGCTGGGCGACTGTCACCTCTGTCCCGGATACTGAAGGGACTTCCCTGTAACCAGTTCTAGCTGGTTCTCACACTGCCTGCTTCAAAAGACTTCAAAGACTTTATTCTGTATAAGAAGGGGCTGTGTTCCCTTCCAAAATGTTCTTGTTTCTGACTTGAATCTACCAGGGGCGGGCGCTGCCCAGCCCCTGGATGCCTGGAGGACTTCTGGGGGGACCCCTCTGCCTTGCCTGGGCTGAGGGGGGGACTTTGCTGGACTTTCTGCCCCCCTAAGCACCTTGAAGTGCTTCTTCTTTGCTATAGCGCTGGGAGCGCTTTTTGCTCTATATTAGCGTGTCTCTGCCCCGCATTTTGTGAGGGGAATTGCAGGGGCCACCCTGCTTTTTGCCCGACATAGCTATACTTTTATTTATGGGTGCCACCCCATTTATTTTATAGCCCTAGCGAGTGCCCACCTCGCTTATTTGCTATTTATATAATTTTCCTCAAGGAAGCCCACTCCTCGGGAAACTTTGCCTGCCCGCCTGCCTGTCTGGAAACGGGCCGCCGCGCTGCCCGCGACGACCCGGAAGTGCTTGGCCGGCCGGCCAGCCAATCACAGCGCGGCCGGCCGGAAGTCCCGCCCCGCAGCCTGGGAGGCGGGAAGAAGGAGAGAAGCATGGCGGCCGTTACGGGGCTCCTCTGACCTGAGGGAGCCCCGGAGAAGGAGAGAAGCTGCCGGTGAGGAGGACGCCGCAGGAAGAAGGCGCCCAGGAGATGGCGGCTGGTGGCGTCGGTGCAGGGCTCCCATTGCTGAGGGAGCCCTGGAGGAGCGGAGCGGAGCAGTAGCGGAGGGGGCGCGAGGCACATTGAACAAGTTACTTACCTTCGGTAACGATATATCTGTAAGAAACATTAGTTAGTGTTAGATTCCTTACCTTAGAATATCCCCAGGCGTCAGTCTGGATCCGGAAACGTTTGCGTAGCAGTACCCCTGCGCGTCAGTAGGCGTCGTCTGCAGGCGTCCCCTGCGGCTCCGCGTCCGTCGTCGGCGTCGTGATGACGTCGCTGGAGTATATAGACGCCGCCTCCGCGCGCTGACGTCAGTTCTTTGTACACAGCTTTTCCGCGCCAGAAAAGAGCCATGAGAGAACCAACACTGGTGCCATTTGAAACTAGGGCCCTGAAAGGGATGTCCTTAACCCTAGGTATCAGTTCGCAGAACGGGGAGGATGGGTGGGTTCGGTAAGGAATCTAACACTAACTAATGTTTCTTACAGATATATCGTTACCGAAGGTAAGTAACTTGTTCATCTGAAAGAAACACGTTAGTGTTAGATTCCTTACCTTAGAATAGATACCCCAGCAATACCAACCCCGGTGGTGGGTCTGCGAACCGATACATTCCTACACCAGAAAGTCCTGGAGGACAGAACGGCCAAAGAAGCCATCCCTCCGGACTTGACTGTCCAGGCAGTAGTGCCTCGCAAAGGTATGCAGGGAGGCCCATGTAGCAGCCTGGCAAATGTCATGTAAAGGGACTCCCCGGCCCAGGGCAGTAGTAGCCGCCGTGGCCCGAGTGGAATGGGCCCTCAGCCCAACAGGAGGCTCCTTCCGAGCCAAAGAGTAGCATGCTTTGATGCAGAGAACGACCCATCGAGAGATGGTCCGTTTACAGACCGACCTTCCCTTCTTCGCACCCACGTAGCCAACCAACAGTTGGTCATCCACCCGGAACTGGCGTGTGCGATCCATGTAAAATGAAAGCGCACGTTTTGGGTCCAGACGATGGAGCCGCTCTTCATCCTTTGAAGGATGCGGAGGCGGGAAGAAGGAAGGGAGGGTGATGGACTGCCCGATGTGAAAAGCAGAGACTACTTTGGGCAGGAAAGAAGGCCTAGTCCTTAGAACCACCTTGTCAGGATGACTGGACATGAAAGGGGGTTGGACAGAAAGAGCCTGGAGCTCACTCACTCTCCTGGCAGAGGTGATGGCAACCAGGAAAGCCGTCTTTAAGGTCAGGAGACGGAGAGGACAAGAATGAAGGGGCTCAAAGGGAGCACACATCAGAAAGGTAAGAACCAGGTTCAAGTCCCACTGAGGCATCACAAACGGAACAGGTGGATACATGTGTGTGATGCCCTTCAAGAATCTCGTTACAATCGGGGACTTGAACAAAGAAGGCTGATCAGGAAGCCTTAAAAAGGCTGAAAGGGCAGAAAGGTAGCCCTTGATAGTGCCCAGAGCAGAGCCCTGCTGGGCAAGAGAAAGAAGAAACAGAAGAACCTCCGAGAGAGGGGCAGAAAGAGGATCCACAGCCTTTGCTGTGCACCATGCCACAAATCTGTTCCACCGACAGGCGTATACCGACTTTGTGGAGGGACGCCTGGCTGCCAGAATTACATCACAGACTTCAGGAGGCAAGTCAAATGGCCTCAACTACCGCCGCTCAATCTCCAAGCATGGAGGTGGAGACTGGACAGGTTTGGGTGGAGGACCGTCCCCTGCTGCTGCGACAGAAGGTCCTCCTGAAGGGGCAGGCGGATCGGGGGACCGACTGACATGCTGAGTAGCTCGGGATACCAGTACCTTCGAGCCCAGTCCGGAGCCACAAGGATAACTTGGGCCCGGTCGCGCCTGATCTTCTTCAGCACTCTGGGCAGAAGTGGTATAGGCGGAAAGGCGTATAACAGACCGCAACTCCACTCGCGCCGAAAGGCGTCGCCGTGCGAGTGCCGTCTTGGAAACTCCAACGCGCAGAACTGATGACATTGCGCGTTCTCTTCTGTGGCGAATAGATCTAACCAAGGCTCTCCCCATTGCAGAAAGATGCCTTGCGCCACGTCCGAGTTCAGACGCCATTCGTGAGCCATCGAGCACCGACGGCTGAGTTCGTCCGCCCTGGCGTTCAGAGAGCCTGCCAGGTGTTGAACCGTCAAGGTCACGCCCTGACGTTCCAGCCACTGCCAGAGGCGCAGAGCCTCCTGGCAAAGGGTCCACGACCCCACTCCGCCTTGTTTGTTGCAGTACCACATGGCGGTGGTGTTGTCGGTGAACACCTGCACTACACTCCCGTTGACAAAGGGGAAGAATGCCTTCAGTGCTAGACGAATCGCCCGCAGCTCCAACAGGTTGATATGGAGCCGGGACTCCGCCGGAGACCAGATGCCTCTGATCTCTGCCTCTCCCAAGTGGCCACCCCAGCCCTGGAGGGACGCGTCCGTCACGACAACGTGCTCCGGTTGGGGAAGGGAGAGGGATCTGCCCCTGACCCAATCGCGGTCCGTAAGCCACCACGGCAGTTGTCTCGCAGTGCCCTCCGAGATCAAGACGTGGTCGGACAAGTTGCCCTGATGCTGGGCCCACTGAAACTTCAGGTCCCACTGCAGAGCCCGGGCGTGATGTACCAGAAGGATGCAGGAAGCCATCAGTCCCAGCAGCCGCAGCGTCAACCTGACCGAAACCCGGGATAGCGGCTGAAAGATGGGAATCAAAGCCTGAATATCCCGGACCCGCCGTTCCGGAGGATAAACCCGAAACTGCGCCGAGTCCAGAACCGCTCCGATGAAAAGGAGCTTTTGGGAGGGACACAGGTGTGATTTCGGCACATTGATGGAGAACCCCAGGTCGTGCAAGAGGTCTGCCGTCATCTGAAGGTGGTGGACGACTGTCTGGGGCGAGCCCGCCTTCAACAACCAGTCGTCTAGGTAGGGGAAGACTGAAAATGCCCAACCTGCGCAGATGGGCTGCGACCACCGCCATCACCCTTGTGAACACCCGTGGGGCGCTGGTAAGGCCGAAGGGAAGCACGATAAACTGAAAGTGCTCCTGGCCTACCGTGAACCGCAGGTAACGCCGGTGGGCCGGCAGGACGGGGATGTGAAAATAGGCATCCTGCAAGTCCAACGCTACCATCCAGTCTTGTGGGTCTAGAGCAGCCAAGACCTGAACTAACGTCAACATCTTGAACTTCTCCTTCCGGAGGAAGCCGTTGACGTTCCTTAGATCCAAGATAGGACGTAGGCCCCCCTTGTCCTTCTTGGGTACCAGAAAGTAGTGGGAATAGCAACCACGCCCTACTTCTGGCCCAGGAACGCGCTTGATGGCCCCCTTGGCCAAGAGGGCCGTAACTTCCTCCTGCAGAAGCGTCAAGTGGTCCCCCGACACACAGTGGTTCTGCGGTGGCATGGCTGGAGGAGTGGTCTCGAAGGGGAGGGAGTAGCCCCTTCGGACGAGTTGCAGCACCCACCTGTCCGACGTGATTGTGCGCCAGTGAGCGTGGTGATGGCGAACCCTGCCACCCACTGGCGTCACATGGGGCCGAAAGCACGGACTAGGAGGATTTGGAGGCAGATGCTGCGGGGGGAGGTGTGGTCTGACCCCGCCGTTGACCCCGACCGCCGCCACGGCGGTTTCCACGGCCGCCACCGCGTTGAAAGGATTGCTGCGGTGCGTGGCTGGCAGCACGTGTGGGGACGCCCCTTCCTTGGCCACGAAAGGAGCGAAACGAACCAGTTTGCTGGCGCTGGGTCGAAAGACCCAAGGACTTGGCCGTGACCCTGGAGTCCTTGAAGCGTTCCAGCGCGTGGTCCGCCTTGTCACCAAAGAGGCGACAGCCATCGAACGGCATGTCCATCAAGGCATTTTGGACATCGGCCGAAAAGTTGGCGGATCTCAGCCAGGCGTGGCGACGAATCGCCACCGTCGTTGACATAGCTCTGCCCAGCGAGTCGGTCGTATCAAGACCACACCGTATTGAATATTTAGCTGCGTCTCGGCCCTCGGCCACAGCCTTGCCGAGCTTCGCCCGCACCTCCATGGGGCATTCTGGCAGCACTTCCGCGACCGTGTCCCACACAGAGTGGGTGTAGCGGCCCAAGAGGCAAGCGGTGTTGCAAGACCGCAGTCCCAGACTCAGGGACGAGAAGACCTTCTTGCCATATTGGTCATACCTCTTGGATTCCCGATCGGGCGGGGCCGACGGGAATGCGGACTGGGAGGTAGAGGCCTGGATCACCAGACTCTCGGGAGTGGGATGGGCGGACAGGAATTTGGAGTCGTCCGGACATGGACGGTGGCGCCTGGCCACGTTCCGATCAACAGGCGAACCTGAAGCGGGCCTGGACCACGTGCCCAACAGAACGTCTGATAAGGCTTCGTTAAACGGCAGCAGAGGCTCCTGTGGGCATGACTGCGGTTTGAAGACCTCAGTGAGGATGTTAGGCCTCACGGCCGCGACGGGGAGCTCAAGGTGTAAGGCCTTGGCAGCCCTCATCAGCACCACTGAGTATGCAGCTCCCTCCACCGACTCCACAGAAGGAGGAGAGACAAAACCAGGGTTAGGAGAATCGTCCAGACCACTGGCATCCCCCAAATCACCTGTCCAGTCCGGGTCATACTGGCACTCGCGTGACAGAGGGTCCTCAGACCCCTCCCAACCTTCCCCGTATTCTTCATCTTCTCCATACTCTGAGTCAACGATGTAGACCGGCTCCTCGGGGTTCACAGGCCCCATTGGCGTCGAACCCGGCGTCGATCAACGCCGGTCCGACTCCGCGTCCGGATTCGGGGAGGGCATGGGGACGGCGCCGCCCGGAGCCGGCACATGAGAACCGGCGTCGCGCGGGGGCGGCGTCGGGGGCAACCCCGATGGAATTGGCGCCGAACCAGCCGGCGTCGATCCCGAAGGCCCTTGCGGCGCCGGGGTCGGAGCCGTCGGCGGCACCGGAGCACCCGATGGCGTCGAGCCAGGGACACCCGACCCGCCAGGGCCTCCGGACGGTAGCACTGGGCCCGAAGGCGCCGTAGGCCCCGCCGGAGAACTGAGCGCCCTCATGGCCATGAGGAACTCCTCAATCTCCTCAGGCGTCGCACCGTGCCCAGGGACCGGAGGGTATGGGGCAGGCCGCGCCGGCGACTCACGCGGAGCCGCGGAGTTGGGGTCACCCGAACCCCCAGCCGCGTCGCGACGCGAGCGTCGGGGGGAGTCGGGGGTACGATGACGACGCCCCGACTTCTTGTGTTTCTTACCTGATGAGCCCGACGAATGGCGACGACTTCCGGAGCGCTCGGCGCGGCTCCGCGACCGCTTCCTCGAACGCTCCCTGGACCTCCGGCCGGACCGCGACCTCTCCTGACGCGGGGCCGACACCCGGAGCTCAAGCAGCTTGCGGGACCGCTCCCGTCTAGCCTTGTTAGTGAGGGCCCGGCAGTCGACGCAGGCGTTCATGTCGTGGTCGGGGCCCAGGCACAGGAGTCGGTGATGGTCCGTGACCGACATCGTGCGGTCACACCCGTCACAATTCTTGAAACCGGGCATCCTACCAGGCACAAGGAATATGCTACTTACCAGTATGCATCTGTTCTTGGCATAGAGGGCTGCAGAGTGGTACATTATGAATAGATCGCCATCTGGTGTTGGGCTAATAGATCGCCATCTGGTGTTGGGCTCGGATGATTGCACTTTGTTTTTCTCTTGGAGAGTCTTTTGTCTCTTGGTGACTCCTCCCTTGGTTGGTAGTGCGCATGGGCATCGGCTCCATCCTTAGATTGTTTTGCCATAGTAGGGTTAGATGGAGTAGTATAGTAGAATACAGATAAGAGTGCCCATGTAAGTGTATCTAAATAAGATAATGTTGGAACAGACACAGGTTTCCGGGGAGGCTGGGAGGGCATGTACCACTCTGCAGCCCTCTATGCCAAGAACAGATGCATATTGGGAAGTAACATATTCCGTTCGAGGCATATGGGCTGCAGATGGTACATTATGAATAGACTATATAGCAGTTCTCTCCCTAGCGGTGGTCGCCCGTGTCTGTTGCAACTGTCTGAAACAATGTTTTTAATACTGCTTGTCCCACTCTAGCTTGTTGTGTTGTGTGCACATCTACACAATAGTGTTTTGTGAAGGTGTGCGGTGTAACCCAGGTAGCCGCTTTGCATATGTCATCTAGTGGAATGTTTCCCAGAAATGCCATAGATGCTCCTAGTTTACGTGTAGAGTGAGCTCTAGGAGGAACAGTTAATGTTCTCTTTGCCTTTAAGTAGCATATTTGAATGCATTTTACAATCCATCTGGCAAGGCCCGCTTTGGAGATGGGATTGCCTTTATGTGTGGGAGAAAACGCAACAAATAGCTGTTTTGTCTTTCTGAAAGTTTGTGTTCTTTCTATATAGTACAATATGGCCCTTCTAACATCCAGTGTATGTAGGGCTCTTTCAGCTACTGTTTGTGGTTTTGGAAAGAAAACCGGTAATTCCACTGACTGATTGATGTGGAATGCTGAAATAACCTTCGGTAAGAATTTTGGGTTTGTTCTAAGAACCACTTTATTTTGGTGTAGCTGCATAAATGGTTCTTGAATCGTAAAAGCCTGCAGTTCACTTACTCTTCTAAGTGACGTGATAGCTATGAGGAAGGCTACCTTCCATGTGAGGAATTGTATTTCACACCTATGCATAGGTTCAAATGGTGGCCCCATTAGTCTGGTAAGCACTATGTTGAGATTCCAGACTGGGGAAGGTGGTCTTCTTGGTGGAATGACTCTTTTGAGTCCTTCCATGAAAGCTTTAATTGCTGGTACTTTGAACAGTGACAGATGTTGTCTGTTTTGTAGGTATGCCGCTATGGCTGCTAGATGAACTCTGATAGAGGTATATGCTAGGTTACATTGCTGTAAGTGTAACAAATAGCAAATGATTTGTTTAGTGGATGCGTCCAGAGGGTTGATGTGCTTACTGTTACAGTGTATAGCAAACCTCTTCCATTTTGCTGCATAGCATGCTCTGGTGGTAGGACGTCTTGCTTGTTTAATGATTTCCATGCATTCTGGTGGTAAATCTAAATACCCAAACTCTATGACCTCAGGGGCCAGATCGCTAGGTTCAGTTGTTTGGGATCTGGGTGCATTATTTCTCCATGGTTCTGTGTAAGATGCATGGGTAATAACCTTAGCTTTTGATGTGGTACTTGTGAGAGTTGTAGCAGCGTGGTGAACCACGGCTGTCTTGCCCACGTGGGTGCCACTAGTATCATTGTCATTGAATGTTGCTGTAGTTTCCGAACCAGTAATGGAATTAGTGGTAGAGGAGGGAACGCGTAAGCAAATCTGTTGGACCAATTTATCCACAGTGCATTGCCCTGGGACCTTTGGTGTGGGTACCTGGATGCGAATTCTTTGCATTTTGCGTTCTGATGATTGGCAAACAGATCTATCTCTGGTTGCCCCCATTTTTGGAAGAATGGCTGTAGTATTTGGTCGTGCAGCTCCCATTCGTGTACTTGTTCTGACTGTCTGCTTAGGATGTCTGCTATTTGGTTTTGAACTCGTGGTAGGTGTTCCGCTGACAGGTAGATCTTTTGAGGAATGGCCCATCTCCATATGTCCTGTGCTAGTCTGGACAGTTGGAGAGAGTGTGTCCCCCCCTGTTTTTGAATATAATACATTGCAGTCATGTTGTCTGTTCTGATCAGGACTGCTTTGCCTGTTATTTGCATTTGGAAAGCTTTTAGTGCTAGAAATATTGCTAATAGCTCTAGGTAGTTGATGTGCAGTTTCTTTTGCTGCACACTCCACTTCCCCTGTACTGTGTATCTGTCCATATGCGCTCCCCATCCGGAGAGCGATGCGTCCGCTGTTATTATCACTTGTGGAATTGGCTCTAGGAACGACCGTCCCTTGGAAATGTTTTCTGTGTTCCACCACTTCTGAGAGCGATACGTCCGGTCGTCTACCAACACCAGATCTGTAATCTGACCTTGAGCCTGATTCCACTGTGTCGCTAGACACTCTTGTAGTGGGCGCATTTGTAGTCTGGCATGTGGTATTAGCAGTATGCAGGAGGACATCATGCCTAATAGTTGCATAAACACTCGTGCTGGTAGTGAGTGTTGTGGTTGAAATCTTTGTATTAACCCGACCATTGTCTGTACTCTGATTGGGTTGGGGTATGCTATTGCCTTTTCTGTGTCTACTGTAGCCCCCAGGTATTGCTGAATCTGGTTTGGTTGCAGGTGTGATTTTTTGTAGTTCACCGTGAACCCTAGGTGGTGCAGCAATTGAATTGTCTTCTGTGTGTTGTGAAGACATTCTTCCTTTGACTTGGCCTTTATTAGCCAATCGTCCAAGTATGGGAAGACATGTATTTGTTGTCTTCTCAGGTGTGCTGCCACCACAGCTAGGCATTTTGTGAAAACTCTCGGTGCTGTTGTGACACCGAATGGAAGGACTTTGAACTGATAGTGTTGTCCTTCTAACACAAACCTTAGGTATTTTCTGTGGGCTTTGTGAATTGGGATATGAAAGTAAGCGTCTTTTAGATCCAGTGTAGAAAGAAAGTCCCCTTTCTTCAGTAAAGGGAGTACTTGTTGGAGCGTGACCATGTGGAAGTGCTCCGAATTTATGTAAGCATTGAGAGGTCTGAGGTCTAATATTGGTCGTAGGGACCCGTCCTTTTTGGGGATCAGGAAGTATAGAGAGTATACTCCTGTGCCCTGTTGATCTTTTGGGACCTTCTCTATTGCATGCTTTTGTAGAAGTGCTAGCACTTCTTCTCTTAACAATGTCAGATGATCCTGACTCATTGGACGCTGTTTGGGGGGGATGTTTGGTGGGGTATCTGTGAGTTCTAGGCAATAACCATGTAGGATAATTTGTCTCACCCACTTGTCTGACGTGATGTTTTCCCAGACAGGTAGGAACTGTGATAGACGTCCCCCGACCGGTGTTATGTGGTCTGGGGGGAGTTCTATGAAGTCACTGTTTTGGTGTTGAGGCGTTGTGGTTATTATTATTTCCGCGGCCTCTTCCCTTATTGTTGTTACCTCTGTAACTGCCTCTTGAATTACCTCTGGGTGATGTTGGTGTGAAAGATGTGGATTGCTGATTCGTTCCTGTGTTCTTTGAGCCCCCTCTATAGGTGGATCTACGAAAGGAACCTCTGTGTGTTGGCTGTTGCAATGCTCCCATTGACTTAGCCGTTTCCGTATCTTTCTTCATTTTCTCTAATGTCTCGTCTGTACTTGAACCAAACAATGTCTTCTGATCAAATGGTTTGTTCAGTAGGGCTGTTTGTACCTCTTGTTTGAATCCTGAGATTCTAAGCCATGCGTGCCTTCTTAGCATGACACTAGTGTTAATCGATCTTGCTGCAGTGTCTGCTGCGTCTAATGCACATTTAATGGAAATATTTGTTATTATTTTACCTTCCTGTATTAATTGGTCTGCCTTCTTCTGATGTTCTTTTGGGAGATGTGTAAGAAGTTTTTCTAACTCATCGTAATGTGCCCTGTCGTAACGTGCGAGTAGTGCTTGTGTATTGGCTATACGCCAGCTATTCGCTGCCTGTGATGCTCCTCTTTTACCTGATGCATCTATTAACTTTGACTCTTTATCTGGTGGAGGAGCCTCTCCTGTAGATAATGAGTTTGCTCTTTTACGAGCGTTTGAGACCACCAGCGAGTCTAGCGGTACATGCCCTCTAATAAATATTGGGTCCTTTGGAGCCGCTTTGTATTTTTTATCAATTCTTGGGTTTAACACCCTGGCTCTCACTGGGTTTTCGAATATCTCATCTGTGTGAGTAAGAAGACCTTTCAACATAGGAAGAGTACCTGATGTTCTCTGTGCATTAGGTAGAGTCTCTAACAAGAAATCCTCTATTTGAGGTTCTGTATGTATATCTACCTTATGGTATTTTGCTGCCCTATTAATGAGCTGCACAAAACCTGTGTTATCATCAGGTGGTGAAGGCTTTGAGGGATATAGCTCTGGGTCGTTGTCCTCATCTGACCCTACATCATAATTTTCCCATGGATCCTCCTCATCTGGGATAGTTTCGTCATCCCCTTGAGGTTCTCCCTCCCCTAGATCACTGTCTACATCTGACTGAGGTGTAGCTGGTCTTGGTGTGGAAGGTGTAGGAATATTTGGCCTATTGTGGGGAATAGGAGAAGAGGGTGTTACTCTAGGACGAGGAGAAGCAGGAGGAGTTATATTCGTCCCCATTGTTCTCTTTTTTGAAGGAAGAGGTTTATCTTCTGACTGTTCACTCTTTCTCTTCTTCGTGACCACTTTCCCAGTTTGTGGATCAATAAACAAGATCTTTTGTTTGGGATCTGTCTGTTGCTCCTGAATCGGTACCGAGGGTCCTGGTTCCGAGAGGTGCTTTTGTTTTCGATCGTCAGATCTTGTTGTTTTCGACACCGAATGTTTGCTCGATTCCGACTTTCTTGGTATCGAGTGTCTCTTGGGCGATAAGTCATATTTATGTTTCGACATGGAATGTTTCGATCCCGAGCTCTCCTTTGTATGTAGCCTCGGTGCCGAAGTCGATGTCGCCCTTTTCTCGGATCCGACATGGTGGGATTCCGAGTGTTTCGGTTTCAGTTTCGGTTTCGTTGCCGGGCCCGAGGGCGGGGCGTCGGAAACTTTTTTCAGCGGTTTGACCGGGCCCGAGGGCAGGGTCGTTACCGCACGGGGTCGGTTTTTCGGTAAGGGGACGTCGTCACTCACGGTTTGTTGCTCGATGAGTTCTTCAACCTCCGACTGGTCCCCTTCCGACCCCGACTGGTCCTCTTCTTCCTCGATTTGTTCGTCTCCGAACAGCTCCGGGATCGCTTCCGCCTGCATTCTGGAAACCTCGTGTCTTCGAGCTCGACGATTTCTAATCGTTAGCTTGGAGGAGAATGCTGCGCAGGCTTCGCAGTCCCTGGATTCGTGTTCAGGCGATAGACAGAGGTTGCACACCTCGTGTAGGTCCTTGTGTGGGAACTTAGCACCACACGTTGGACATTTTTTGAATGGAGTCCTTTCCATGGACTCCGGGCTTGACTGCGTCGAGAAAGGCCTCCTGTTCTTCGACGTAGATCCAAGTTTTTCTCTTCTATTTTGAATTTGTAACGCGTCGGAATGGAAATGAACGCGTTCGAATAACAATACCGTCGAATTGGAAAGGGAATACGCGCCGAAAATCACTTTCTTGTGAAGTTGATCTGGAGCGTCTCGATCTTCATCCGAACCCGATGGCGGAAAAAAACAATCTAAGGATGGAGCCGATGCCCATGCGCACTACCAACCAAGGGAGGAGTCACCAAGAGACAAAAGACTCTCCAAGAGAAAAACAAAGTGCAATCATCCGAGCCCAACACCAGACGGCGATCTATTAGCCCAACACCAGATGGCGATCTATTCATAATGTACCATCTGCAGCCCATATGCCTCGAACAAAGAGTTATAGAGTTAAACAAAGTTGGTCAAAAGACCGGAGTACTGCTCTTCGGATCTGCGCTTGCTGGCGCGGAAAAAAGAAGAACTGACGTCAGCGCGCGGAGGCGGCGTCTATATACTCCAGCGACGTCATCACGGCGCACGACGCCGACGACGGACGCGGAGCCGCAGGGGACGCCTGCAGACGACGCCTACCGACGCGCAGGGGTACTGCTACGCAAAAGTTTCCGGATCCAGACTGACGCCTGGGGATATTCTAAGGTAAGGAATCTAACACTAACGTGTTTCTTTCAGATGTCGGTGCCTGCCCCCGCCGCGGAGAGGAGAGGAGAACCGGCGAGCGCCTGACCGACCGGTGAGTGGGGCAGAGCAGGGGAGGGGCGCCGGGACACATTGTTGGTGTCCGCCCCCCCCCCCCCCCGCAGTAGCACGAACTCGCGCTCGATGTGGAGAAGCCACGAGGGCTTCAAGGGCGGCCCAAGATGGCAGTGGGCCGCCCCAACGTCGCGCAGAGCCTGTGGAGGCTCCCACAACCCGGGGGCAATATTGCTGCCAGAGTCCCCCGTGAGGGACTCCAACGGAGCGAGGACGCTTTGGGCGGCCCCGCTTGGCAGTGGGTCGCCCCAACATGTATGAGCCCAGAAAGGCTCAGAGGGGCCCTAATTTGTTTGAGAGCCTGTTTGGCTCCAGAGAGGGCCACATTAGATAGAGGGGGCGTCGGGGCATATTGCCGGTGCCCGCCCCCTCCTGCCTCAGAGTGTGAGGGTTAGAGTCCGGTGAGGCTCATGGGGGCACCCTTGTTTTTAGAGCCTGAGAGCTCCAACGTTTGGCTATTTACAGTAGCAGAGCCTGTGTGGCTCCAACGTCTGGGGTATGTGCGATATGCCCAGAGCCTGTGTGGCTCCAGCAGTGGCGCAGTTGGCGCCTAAGGGCCAGTGAGGGCCTTGGCGCAGTTTTGTTGTTCCCCAGCTGCCCAGCACTTTGTGGGCAGCTGCCACGTTTAGGCTTTTTGTACTTGTGACTGGCGCTGCATGGCAGCGCGCCCTGACATTTGGACCCAGGGCATCCTTGCCCCATCAAGGCCAGTTGGCCTAGGGACTGCCACAGGTGGTGGCTTATGTAAGTCATGCGCAATGTGAGGTCTATGGTTTTTATAGTTATTGCTAATGTGAGTTTTTGCGCTATTGATTTATTATGCACCTCTGAATGTGTTTTTGCATTATGTGTTTTTTTTCTTTCCATGCGCTGCACCTCTGAATGTTTAGTCATCATGTGTCTTCTTGCGCTGCACCCCTGAATGTATTTTATTGCATCATGGGTAATGTGTTCTTTTCCTAGACCCCTAAACGCTGAGTGATACTTAGGTGGTTGTCTTTTCTACTCCTCTGAATGTAGGTTTATTGCATCATGAGTAATGTATTCTTTCTTAGACCCCTAAATGCTGTGTGATACTTAGGTGGTTCTTTTTTTTAGTACAGGTGGTCCTAGTAAGGTCCTGGTTCCTGTTACCAGTGGTTACTGGTTGTTATCTGTGATTATTATTTTATGTTAAATTTATTCTTTATTCTAGAAGTGATTTTATATTCTACATTTTATCTAGAAGTACTATATCTGATTCTGACAGGCGCCCATGTGGCCCTGTCTGGTGTACATAATCCCTGTGAATATTGCCCTTGCCAGTTGGCACAATGTATACGTGTGATTTTATCGGATATGTTTTTACAATACAAAAGTTATTTTTATAATAACATTGTGTGGAGTCTCTTTTGTGGTGTGCCTAGTATGTTGTTGCTGTTGTGCGCTGGCGCAAATGCTTTACACATTGCCTCCGAGTTTAGCCTTACTGCTTGTGCCAAGCTACCAAGGGGGTGATTAGAGGTTATCTTGGCGTGTGACTTCCTTGCCCTGACTAGAATGGTGGTTTCTGCCCGGCTTTGGCGTCAGCCTTAGCCTACCAGAAATAGCCAGTTCTAACACTTCTGAACGAAGTTAAGGTGGGGTAAATCAAAGGGAAGTGGGCACAATGTCCCTCTGAGGTCAACCAATGAAGTCATCCCTTATAATGGTAACCGCAGGCTGAAATGGGATAAGGTCTAGCTCCAGGAAGGAAACCTGGAGAGGATTAGGGACCATGTAACAGAATTGACATTAGAGTTGGAGAATCTTGAACTAGGAAGTGTTAGTGCTCCGGGCTGGCCTTCTCCTCTGCTTATAAGAACACGATAGAGGATGTAGGACAATACTTCGTAGTTCAGGTTAAAAGGGGTAGAGTGAATAATATACCAGCTACAACCAGTAACCCGTGGTATTCAGATGAGTGCAAGGCGAAATGGAAGGAGCTAACAGTCGCCCTGCTCCAAAAAGATCCATTACTAGTTAGAGCGGCTAGGAAGGATTATGCGAGGGCGTTAGTGTTGGCTAAACGAGAGTGGGAGGAACAGTATTGGCAGGATCTTAAATCTGCTGCCAATAAGAAAAATTCCATGCTGTTCTGGGATTTGATTAATAAGGCTAGGCAGCAAAGTACACCACCTATTGCTAACCATATAACGGAACACCAATGGCACTCCCACTTCTCTGCACTGTACGGTGGGAGATAAGTGTTACGTTCATCTCCCCCCGATTCAGAAGCTAGGATTCAATCTCAACTGGAGTTTGAAGAACCATTTCTGCCCTCCGAAGTAATTCTGGCCATTAAACATCTGACACCCAGGAAGGCAGCTGGCCAGGATGGGATACCAGGAGATCTTCTCCTGAATGATCCTGATGCCTGGGCATACTTATTGCTGTAATAATGAATTTGATTTCCAAGGGTTACCCGGTGCCAGACTCATGGAAGGGAGCAGAGGTGGTAACAGTCTACAAAAAGGGTCCTAGAGATGACCATGCCAATTACAGACCGATCAGTCTGATTGACGTGATCCAGAAGGTAGTTGGCAGGGTCATCATTTCTAGGGCGGGTGTCTGGATGGAAGAGGAGCATGTTCTCTCCCACTTCCAAGCAGGGTTTCGCCAGAAGGTGGGCACAATGGACCAGGTCTTCCGTTTTTTTGCGATCTATTGGAAGGCCATGACCATTAACAACGGTAGTCTTTATCTGGCATTCATAGATCTCAAAACGGCGTTCGACCTGGTTCCTCGGGCAAGGCTGTGGGACATCCTGGAGAAGATGGGTTTCCCAAAGTCTCTTCTGGGTTTTATTGTGAAGCTACATGAGGGGAATTAGGTGAGGATCAGATGGGGCACCCAGGGGCAACTGACAGAGAGGGTGCCCGTGAGGCGTGGAGTCCGCCAGGGATGTGTTATGGCACCGACCCTTTTCTCCCTCTTTGTGAATGGTGTGGTGGATCTATTTTAAACAAAGAAGGGAGGTAGAGTACAAAGTAGGATTCCTACTCCACGGGCACTGATACATAAACAAGAAGAATCCTACTGCTAGTGTGAGGAAAGATGGGGAGGGGGAGCACTCAGTGTTGTGTAAAATACCCCTCACACACCAACAGGCCCCTTGGTGTCATGCTTCATCATCGGGGTCTTCGCACCCCGCTAGAGGGATGCGGCACGCTGCGACCTACGACTACGTGGGAGCGTTGACAGGTGTAGACTATGTGTGGTGTGTGTCGATTGTGAGTGATAAGAGGATTAAATGTGAGTGGGAAAACGTGGTGAGGAAATTAAAAAGTACCTGGCTAGTGGGAAAAATGAAAAGCGGAGCAGCACGGGGTGGTAGAAGGAGGCCAATACAGGCGGATTTCATTGTGGATCCACCTACCCACCTTGATGCTCAGGACTTGCTCATGATGCAGTAGACATCAAAGACTACGAGACATGTAAATACATGATCCCAAAAAACCGCTGTAGGCACATTGTAGCCAATTGGAAATGAGTGATTTCACTTTTCTTTAAATACAATTACCCCCTTTTTTTTAGAAATACGTGAGTAGGGTTGGGAGTTGTGCCCCGTCCTGAAGAAGGTACACACGTACCGAAACATGTCGACGCACACCAGAGGTTTTGTCCGTAACTAAGACAAACCAACCTCGTCTTTTTCTGCACACCTTTTAATAGCACCAGCTAGGGGTACGAAATAAAGTTTTTCATTTTTCCCACTAGCCAGGTACTTTTTAATTTCCTCACCACGTTTTCCCACTCACATTTAATCCTCTTATCACTCACAATCGACACACACCACACAGTCTACACCTGTCAACGCTCCCACGTAGTCGTAGGTCGCAGCGTGCCGCATCCCTCTAGCGGGGTGCGAAGACCCCGATGATGAAGCATGACACCAAGGGGCCTGGTGGTGTGGTGGATCACCTGAGGGAGGATGCGGCAGATGCGCCATCCCTGGTGGGGGAAAAAACACCTACTCTACTCTTCTCGGATGATACCATCTTGATCTCTAAATCCCCCGTAGGTCTCCAAAAACTCCTGGACCATTTTAGTGAGTTTTGTATTGATAGAGGCCTCACCATCAACACCTCTAAAACAAAGCTTATGGCCATTTCACCTTCCAAGAGATTCAGGAACAATGTTTTGCTTAATGGTGTCCCCTTGGAGTTGGTTGATTCTTTTGATTACCTGGGAGTCAGGGTAAATAGCCGGATGAAATGGAAATATCACTTGGCCAAAATGTTATTAAACCACAAAAGAGTCTCAGGGGTGGTATTAAGGGAACAGCGGAAGTCGATGAGCAAACCTGTGGCTCCGACCCTCGCAATATACGATGGGCAAGTAATACCGGCAGCTTTATACGGATCTGAGTTATGGGGGTTTGAGAACATAACGGAGCTAGCCACAGCGGAAAATAAATTTATGCGAGATCTGGTGGCCCTCCCAGTCTCCACCCTGCTAACCCGCTGCGGCTAGACCTGGGTAGGCGCACCCTTAAAGATAAAGTACGTTTGCGCCCACTACTTTTTTGGGTGCGACTAAGAAGGACCCTGGAGCTACATAATTATGCTGCAGCCCTAGATGAACTTATCTTGCTCAACACAGGTAACAAAATCAAGTGGTTGTGCAACTTGAGACAGCTGGTTGTGCAACTGGGCCTAAGCGAATCATGGTTGAGCCAAACTCCGCCTCCTAAGGCAGTGATTAAGAAACTCTATTGGGACTGGGTACAGGAGACGGCCATATGCAGGAATGAAGGGGGGCCCCTCTCTCAGCGATTTCTGGAGATCAAATGGATAAGAAAACTGGAACCCTTCCTTGACTTTATTGAGAAACCCTTGGACAGAGCACTTTACCTTAAATTCAGGCATGGGACCTTGCCGGTGAATGACTTTTCTTCTGGGTGGAAAAGTAAAGATGTCCCTAAATCATGCCCTGGCTGTGCAGCCCCTAATGAGTCTGTAGCGCACTTTTTGTTTGCCTGCCCGGCTTATAGGGTCTCTAGGAAAAAAAGGTTAAAACCTCTATGCATGGGGTTGGGCCTTAGATGTCTCCGTACTGACACATCTTCTACTGCTGTGGTGTGTGGGGTTGCCAAATTTCTGGGTAGTGCATGGCAGACCCGCACTAGGAGGGCCAAGCTTTCCACCCATTTAACCTGAACCGACGGATAGCCCTATGGCATGAAGTGTCTTTTATGGTTTTTATGTAACAAGTTTTGAGCTTGATTTTAGATAATTTAAACTGAGTAGTATATGAGGATGTTGAATATATACGAGTGTTGAGCCCCTACTCTTATTTTTTTAATGTACTGTATAAACTGTATACTTTTATGATTAATTTTCCATCGAATAAAGTAAATAAAGTAAGTAAATATGGTGACAACTTGTGCCTCCTGCCAAGTTGGCACCAGTTGCTCCACCACGGCAGTTTTAAAAACATTTGTAACAATTGAGGCCCAGAAAGATGGGAGCTCTTTAAATAAATCCACCAGGAACCAATCCAAGCCAGGTGCTTTCCCTGAGACTACTGTCAATTACCAGTTTCACACCTGGGAAGCAAAGAACTGTCTCAAACAGAATGCAGCTACAGGATTATGGACCGGAACTTCACCAGACAAAAGCCATGGTAAAAGATCTTAGTGGAGTGCTCTACACAGGCGGTGACTAAGATCATCTTTTACCTTATCGGCCAACTCCAGATGTTTCCTAGCCCTTATTTCAGACTTTCTAGCTATGTCAGCTGCCTTATAGGCCTTCCCCGCCATGCTTACTTTAGACTTATCCCATGGTCGGCTGTGCAATGCTAGTTTAAGACTCTTATGAGCAGAACACCACGTGTGGTTGAACCAACCTATTTTATTTAGACCACAAGGAACACGCTTAGTCAACTTAAGTGAGATGTATGCACCAATGAAAATAAAAAAAGAATCTATAATTGCTCCAGGGTCACCATCCTGAACTAAGCTTGCTCCTCCTAAACCATTATTGTGCTCCATTAGGTCCAATCTACTCCATTTTAAACACACCCCTCTCTTTTTAGAAAATTCAATAGGTCTACCCAGCACCTGATTATGCCTGTGCTTAAGATCAAATCGTAGATGTAGTTTAAGGGGTTTGTGTTTGCTGATGCAGCTAAAAACGACCTAATGGTCCACAAAAAAGGGACTAAGTTAGATGAACAAAATATGAAATCACGGTACAGGAACTGGTACTCTGGAAAGGAGGGGGGGGGGGGGCAGATGCAAGTAAGGTACTTAAGATCATGCAAAAGGAATACATTACTTACCCTGTAATCATCTATTCATAGCATGTAGTGCTGTAGATCCATATGCTTAGCATACTCCTGCCTTCTAGTATTTGGCTTGGACATTTACAAGTTGTTTTTCTTTGAAGAAGTTCTTTGAGTCACAAGGTATAGTGACAGCCCTCCTATTGTCTTTATTAGGCATTTTTATCATCGGCTCCTTTGTTATATTTGTTTTAGCTCATCAGGAGAGCTTTAGGATAGGAGCAGTACAACGCCAGAAAAGAATGTATATGATAATGTAAAGTTTTACTAAGTAAGTTTATATATGAACCAAAAGCTGTCAGGGAGGAGGGTAGGTGCATATGAATCTATGGGACTACATGCTACAAATAGATGCGATGCTTACAGGGTAAGTAACATTCCATCATCAAACCTTTATTCGGCAATGTGCCATAAAAGTAAAACAAAGGATAAAACAGATTACACACAATTATTTCAAATATAATCAATCACGGTTAAAAAAAATAGCAGTAAAATAGCAAAAAAATCCAGTGTACCTAAAAACAATTTAAAGTAGAATTGCAAAATTGTGTTGTCAGTAACAGTTAAAAACACCAAGACCGCCTCCTTCCCAGAGCATAATTACAGGTACACATTAGAATCAGGTTACTGGAAGGCTGAAGCAATCTTTTTTGTACACTCTCTTCCTGATCCTCCACATTGCTAACAAAAAGCAGGATACAGCAAAAGTCAGACATTGTCTAGCATCAGCCTTTAGGATGCAAAGGGCAGTCTGGTGTTCCCTGGTACTTACAGACAGGAAGTATCAACTTTATCCTGCTCTTTGAATATGCCGGGCAGAAAAATAAAACCTGTTCTTCTGTCTCCCTATTTGCTTGCAAGTAACACAGGTGCACCTAGAAGAATCTGGTTTCCTAGCCTATCTACCAGGAAAAGAGGTAATTGGCAATGTACTATAGCTAAACTTCAAATACAGTTTCCTAGCTAAGCGGGGCTTGATTTTTATCTAAGAATTGTTTGGTCCGACCTCTCTAGGTCAAGGATGTTCAAGATTGGCCGCAGCGACTCCGCTGATTACCCTAGGGTGTGTGGAGAAGTGGGCACGTTCTACCACACACTTTGGACTTGTCCGCTGATCCAAATCTTCTGCAAAAATAACAGTTGATGGACAGAATGCAGAACGATGTCATACATTCACCCCAGTACAGAGATCTGGGCCTAAATCCATCGTTTTTTTGCATTCCACACCACCCCAGTTCAGACATGGCCATATGCAAATCAGCCTTGACCCTGTGCCTCATGGGAACAGTCCAGCCCGAACTGCCGAGCCATGTCTTTCCTGGACCGGAATCAAGCATCCTAGGACCGGTTTCTGGCTATCAGCCATCTTCAGCCAGGATAGCTCGACTCCATTGGTGTGGAGAGCATGGGACTCACGTCTGAGCATACCCATCCCACTCGGGTGACAAATGCAAACAGATCCAAATCTTCTGGGCAGGAATAATAGAGAAAAATGAGGGAAGTAATAAGCCTACCTGTCCCACTTGAAGTCAGATGGCTGTTGCTGGTTGTGGCGGGGGAAGAGAAATGGCCCAACCACATATGTACTTGGCTAAACATAGCGGCAGGGGTGGCAAACCACAACTTAGCCAGACTATGGGGGGCAAGCAGGTCCCCAACGATTAGGGAATGGGAAGAGGACAGACTGGTGCCAGCTACGCAACATACCACGCCAGAGGCTGCACCTGTAAATTCAAAAAGATCTGGGGTCCATGGAAACATCACAGGGGCTCCTACGGCTCTGCCGAGGAAGGATATTGGAAGAGGGGGTGGGGTAGCCACAATCTAAATCGTCAGGGAGGAGAGGCCGAGACACTCCCTAACTGGGCAGGGTATGCTTCAAGGAAACAGAGAGGGGTCAAGTATTTGGATTGTTGTGGCGGAGGTCCCCTGCAAACGGCCCTTAAATGTATATTGCACTGCCTTTGGTTGATTTAGGTTCTCAACCAACTGCTTAAGAAAAATAGAAGAATTTTGTTTTCTAAATTATAAGTATCCTTGATCTGCAGAAAATTAAGAGTCAGAGTACCATGACTGGGGGATGCCAACATACTGCCCATTTTATACAGCCAATTTAAACAATGTTTTAACAATTGTGCATGTGGTCTCCAGCTCAATCCACAGGGCAGCACACCACACCTTTGCTAAAGTGTCTTTAATATATCTAATCCATAGAATACTTCCTGACCCAAGGGAACATAACACTTATTTAAGGCCCTCCCAACAGGAATGTAACTTGGGTGAGGCCCAGCTTCGTCTCCAACAGAAAATGGTGCTAATCCCAAGCCCCTCTGTGATTAACTTGAGTCCCAAGTCTAGCATATGAGGAGCAGTGGTTTACTGGCAGGAAGCCCCAATAACTAGCTTAGAAAGTTATTTTCAGAAACTAGCAATGTTGGCATATCCATATGCCCCCTAAGCTCAGCCCTGTAAAGGGCAGTTCTCATGGCCTGCGCTTTCTAAATTTGTACTGTCTGGGTTGTTGTACGGAAATAGGACCTTTGTTGTGCTATAAGTTAAGCCCCTGTATAATACAATAGTTGCAACCTATGTTTTTCAATACGACAGCACCAATTCAGTTCTGCAAGGGTCAGCCCAAGGTAATCAAAAGCCTTCACAGGGTCTAGAAGGACACCAGTGAGCTTACGATTTGGTTGGTAATAAAATAAAATGTGAATTTAATGTAATGGTTTCAGCTGGGCTCCTGTAGAATTTGCTATGTCTGTTTCGGCAAGCTTATATGCCCCTCACCAACCCACAAATATGACCTCATCAATTGGACATGTCAATATAGTAATTGACTTGTTCCTAAATGAAGTGGAAAACAAACAGTGTGGTTAGGCATGATGCATGCATCACTTGCCACTGCCAAATTGAAAAACTTGACAAATGCTTTGGCGGAGGTCTAATTGCGCAGTCTTCCTTATCTTGTCTGCCTTCAATATACACCCAAATATAACAAAACCCTTCTTCAAATTGTTATGCTGAAAAGGACCGATCCACAAATATTAAAATATGCATAATATCAGAATAAATTAAAACCTACCGTGTCCCACTTGGCATTCGATTTCTCCTTTTCGAACTTAGCAAACTCTCTCCTGTCATGAATGATCATTAGTAGCTTCCAGATCAGCAGTAATGCAAGGCCAATGAGAACAATTCCAGCAACAACACCAGCTACAATCGGAATTATGTCAGGACCACTGGGACACTCTGGTAAGTGAATAGAAACAGACAAATTAGCACACTGCATGAACTTTTGTAAGTCAGACATTTAAAACATTGGTATTACTGCCTTGATAACTAATCTGAGTGAGCAGAGAGAAAATCAATAATGATACTTCTCCCCATAGGCTAATTCATTTATTCAAAAGCAAGGCCTCAGTTTGTGAAAAACAAATTAGAAAAAAAGGTTAAATGTCAGTGCCACAAGTGCACCAGGACAGCTTATGTCAAGGCAACCAGAGCTACATTTACAATTTCCTGATCACAATGAATCACTGCAGCATGGATAGGCCGCAAACCCATGGGGGTGACATAACTGTACTGGGTATATAACTAGTTCATACTTTTGGAAGACTTTCCCAGTAGGTCTACACACTTCAGGATGCCCCATCATAAGAGAACGTCCAGTGCTATATTAAAACCATTGTCACTAAATTCATACTGGCTCAGCACAGAATGCTCTGAGCTTGCACATATCACCTGACTAAACTGAATTTGTTTGGAAATATTTACATTCATGGCAGACTTGTTTTTTTTTTTACCCACACAAGCTCTCTTAGAACATCTTATATTAGCTCCTCACTAGCGTTCCATCTATACTCACTACTATCCCTGCCCCACCCAGGACATTCTGCTATCTTCAAGCTCATTTTTCCTGTCGAGTACAGATGCTGGAGGACTCGGGAGAGTGCAGACGCCAGAGTTCTTTTGAGAGACCCCCATACAGAGCCAAAATACTCCACATTGAGCGCAGATGATGACCTGGACAGAGGTTTTGCCGGTGTCTATAAATATGTGGTACTTTAACCGTCACAACGTATAACTTGCGTCTTTCCGTAGTCCTGAGGAGGCCAATAATGAATAGTGCTGAAACACGTCCATCTTTTATAAAGAGGAGCCAACCAATAAAAAAAAAATGTGTGAACAGAAAATGAACAAGGAAACTAAAGGATTCTTTTGAGAGACTGTTCCTAGTCAAATTCTCTTGTTCTTGTATGGAGTACCTCCAGGTGGATTAGGTTTCAAAATAATTACTATGCCACTATCATTGTGAAATTGCTCACGGAGAGACTAAATATATGTACTGTGTGTTTTTAAGCTAGGTTTGATCTTTGTGTCATGAATATTTGTATATACAGTTACATGTATAAAGCTGAAGTTCAAGCTCAATGTATGGCCATGGACATGTGTGTACGGATGTAAAAAGTAAATGAAGAAAAGTAAAAATTATAAAGGGGGTTGAAGCAGTGGAACAGAGTATTTTTGACCATGTGATCGTCCAATAGAAAAGTGTATTGGATCATTTGCTATTTCTTTGCATATTGTCCCTATATTGGGCAATGTTAGATTTAAGCCAAGGCCCGTTGCGTGATGTGGGCAAGCTTATTTCATGGTTATGAACTGACCGATCCAACCAGGACCCTTGCCAAGATAAAGATGTTTGTTCAGTATGATGGGTCAATGTTTTTTTCCATGCTTGATGTCTAAATGCTTGACACTTTTATATCTTCAATCTGATCAAGTGGTCCCCTGGCCCAGGATGTCAACGTTATGCAAGGTTTACACACTGTTCTGAGCGTGTCTCCCAAGCTATAGGCTTCCATCTAGCATACCAGCTAAAGAGGTGCATAAGATTGCACGACTTACCAACACCAGAGAGGTTCAGAAGAGAAGAGGGTTGAGATGAAATGAGTAGATCTGTCTTGGAGACAGGGCACTTGGGAAACAATCAATCATCGTATTTATATAGCGCACTACTCACCCAGAGGGTCTCAAGGCGCTGGGGGCGGGGGGGGGGGGGGGGGGGGGGGGGGGGGGGGAGATCCGCTACTGCTCGAACAGCCAGGTCTTGAGTTGCCCCCTGAAGGCGAGGTGGTCCTGGGTCAGGCGGAGGTGGGTGGGGAGGGAGTTCCATGTCTTGGCGGCGAGGTAGGAGAAGGACCGTCCCCCTGTGGTGGCTCTGCGGATGCGGGGGACGGCGGCGAGGGCGTGGCTGGTCTAACAGAGGAGGCAGGCTCATCAAAAGCGTGTCTACACTCTTGTAAGAAAGTGCCCTCTTCTTGTATGGTTACCCCCACTTTTTAGCTGAACTGCTGATGTGTTTTGACAGAGTGTGCCCTGGGGTCCTGCCAAACATGTACCCGGGGCCTATGTTCTTACCCTGAACTGCATTGTAAACAAAACCCAATTGGCACTCTCTGGCCACAGGTCAGGGTACTATGGCCAGGGAAGGCCTCTATGGGCTGCAGCACTTATTGTGCCACCTTTAGAGGCCCTGTACCTTTACACAAACACACACACTGCCTTTGCAGGCTGCGTGTTTTGGTGCAGAACAAAGTGAAGAGTCAACATGGTACACATCCCTGTGTGCCATGCCTACAACCTACAGTCCTGGCGTAGATCAGCCACCCCTCTAGCTGGGGGCCCTATACCAGTGGTGAGGGTAAAGGTGCAGGAGCTCTGTGCCCCTACAGTGTCTAAGTCTATTCTTATTCTCGAGCTCGGCGGAGATGGGTAGGTTTTTCCACGCGGACACGGCCAGAGTGAGCTACATACAATAGACTCGCCCCCGATGTCTTGACCCGCCGACCCCTCATGTGGCCAATAGTCCCTGACCAATAGGCATAGGAACTTCCACAGAGGTATTGTACACACTACACACATGACACAAGCATGTTGCTGTAATTCTTCTTTGCACTTTTTGTAAGGTCCTGATGAATCGCGGGTGATTTTACCCTGAGCGAGAAACATGTCGACCAGTCTCACTTCTAGCCTTCTCTAGGGTCACTCGACCTAACTTGCTGATACCTAGCGAGCTAGTCCCACCTTTTAATTGCAGCCAGGGGACCCCCAGAATAAAGTTAATTCCGGTACCCCTTGCTACATTTTAATTTCTTCACCACACAACATAACATCCCGCCCACACACCCCCACTTCACCATAAGGCTGTTGGATAAAAAGATCTCCGCCAAAGAGCCCCTCTTTGAGGTGAGCCCGTCGGGGATTGCACCGCCTCCCCGACGAGGAGCAAACGCCTATGATGAAGCATGACACCCTTCTGGGTGTGTGAGGCAACTACATCCAACAAAATGGATGCTCTAGGGTGTCTTTTACACCTTGGTCACGCCAGTTAAATCCCCCTAGTCTGTCTATAGGAACAGTTCAGCAACCACTTCATTGCGCCATAAGTCTATTCTTAGACATTGTAAGTGCAGTATTGTCATTAAGAGTATATGGTGCTGTGAGTTTGTCATTACGAACTCCACCGGACCATAATGGCTTTACTGAAAACTGGGAAGTTTGGTATCAAACTTCTCAGCACATTAAACCTGCACTGATACCAGTGTGCGATTTAATGAAAAATGCACACTGAGGGCATCTTAGAGATTTCCCCTGAAAAACAACCTTACACTAGTGTCCAGGCGGAGTAGCTTCTTACCAGCTGCCACCACCAGACATGTTTCTGGACCCGAGTCCAGAGCCTGTTGCCCTCTGGGTCTGAACCAATGCACATCCTGGACGAGGTGCCAAGCCTCCTCCCCAGGATGGGCAGGGTCCATCAAGGGGAAGCTTAAAAGGCTTGCCGCCTTTGTGAATTTCCCCAGGCCCTTTGCTGCTTCCAGTAACTGACCCGTGCCGGTTCGGAAGAATAGGCGGGAAAACAAAGTGAGGAAGGGAGGTGTGCTCACCTTTGCCAACCCCACCCCTCAGGTGGTGGAGGTGAGGTGAAGCACAACTCTCAGTCCCCGCCATCTTGCAGATGGGGGGGGACCTTGCCAACCAGAGTAAGGCATATGCCCCCCTTCCACTGGAGGGTGGCATAATAGGGGGTGTACCCACCCCAAGGAAGGGACCTAAGGTTCCAACCTTTACCTACCTGTGACGCCCCTAAATCTAGTGTTTAGGGGCACCCCTGAACCTTGCCTCCTCAGACAAGAACAGACCAAGAAGAAAAGAGGGACTGAAGAGAAGTGCTGAAGCTAAGAGGAGGGCGCCCACTGACTTTGCCCCAGCTCCTACCGGCCTGACCTCCAGTTGAACCAGCAGGAGCGAAGTCCCGGTGTGTCCTACAGCCAGCAACCTCAAAAACCTGCCCTGCCTGCCACAGAAAAGATCCGTGAGTCTGCACCACTCTGCACCAGACGCCTATGGTCTGAGTTCGAATGGCCCAACACGACGAGGTCTCCCCGGCGATCCGGTCCCGAGATTCGGTGACCTCTGACCTGCCTTGAATCACCCAGCGAAGCTTGCAGCCTCTTTCTAGAGGACACCCCCCCCCCGATCGCGACGGGAGCTTGTAAAGAAAACCCAACGCTTAAAGACACCCCTGCACCCGAAAGTCCCATGTCCTTGGGTGGCCCAACCGACAGTGTCCCAGCATCAATGTTCCCTCTAATTTTTTTCCTCTGTGTGCGGCAGTGTAGGGTCTCTGTGCGCTTCAGCCGTGGCTATGTGCGCCAGGGACTACACCACGCGCGTGTGCAGCGCAAATATCACTACAAACGTTTGCTTAAAACCCAAGCAGCCCAGCTCTGTTAAGAAAAGACATTTTATTCCTCTGTCTGATGTAACATTTCCTATACATTGATTTACACACTATGATTCAGTATCTCTGTGTAATGTGTATGTGATGTAAAGTGCTTAACACCTTACACTGGTATGAGTGGCGCTATTAAACAATATCAATATGAAAGAGAGAGGGGTTTTGGAGACTTGAGGGTCACTGTTAAAGGTTGGTAATGAGAATATCCGTGGCTGAGGTGGTCATTGGGTCGCCAACAAACATGGTCACAGCAGGCGCCACCAGCACTAAAGCCGGCCCTGTTCAAATGGCACTAATAATTACAGTGAAAGTATGAAGACATCCCACATTGCAATTTGAAAAATTGGCAGCTATGTTGCTGCATTTCTTTTCATACTGGGGTTAGGCTGCGGGGTGATTGTGAGCTATTGTTAAGGATTTCATGTTAATTGCACCTCATGATGGGTGCTGTGATTAACATGAAAACTTTAACAAATGCACAGGGACATCTTAAGAATTTTGAGTGCCAGGGCCAAACCTATTTCCGGGGCCCCGGATTGAACAGCTTTGGATTTATGATCCAATTTCAGCTTTTTCATGTCCCTTTTGGCCAGGTCACCGACACTGCAGAGGCACACTGGTCCAAATTCGAAATGTGCTTCCATGTAATATTCTGAGATAGTTGGATGTAAGTAAGCTTATAAAGCGCATGGTTACACTGACCATTGTGTCCCCATGCTGTAGTACCAGCCTAGCACAGCCTCCCTTGCCATCATATATCCCATTCCCCTGGACAAACCTCTCTGGCCTACCCCCTAGGGAATAAGTACGTTTTCAGCTCTTTACGAAAACCCAGCTCTAAGGTTTCCAACCAAAGCGTCCTAGGTAATCTGTTCCATTGTTGTGCTGTCAGAAAGCGAAACGAGCGCCCCCATTCTCGCTCTTCTGATCTTAGGGACCTTAACTTGCCCCGTCCCGCTAGATCTCAATTTCCAGGTCGGATTGTATAGGGTTAGCAGGTTCTGGAGATAACAGGGCCCTTTTCCCTGTGTGATCAGATGACTCACACATAGGGCTTTGAACTGCACCCGTTCTTTCACTGGCAGCTAGTGTAGCGTCTCCAGAGCTTTCATAGAGGGAGCTCTCTTTGGCAGCATCAACACCAGATGAGCTGCCGCATTCTGTATGCACTGAAGCCTCTGGATGCACCTCACATTTGCTCCCAAATAGAGGGCATTTCCATAGTCCAGCCTCGAAGTGACCAAAGCATGGACTAAGGGTTCCCTAGCTGATGATCCAAAGTCTTCCTGAGGACCAGCAAGATGCCAAAACAGGTGCCTGCAACTCGTCTAGTGTGGTACTCGAATGAGGTTTTAGAGTCAATCCATACCCCCAGATTCCTGACTTGTTCACTGGGTGAGGGTAGAGGGCAAAGCGCCTGAGGCCACCACGCCAAAGTCCATACTGACGACGCCTTCCCAACAATCAGCATCTCGGTTTTATCACAGTTCAATCGGAGACCGTTGCTAGCCATCCAGACCGCCAGTTCTTGTAAACAAGAGCTGAAATTACTGGCTGCACTCTCAGCTGGCTGTGCCAAAGCCACAACCAGATGAGTGTCGTCTGCATATGACACAACTTCCACCCCACATTTATCCGTAATCTCTGCCACTGGCGCCACATAAAGATTAAAAAGGCTCGGGCTAAGGCAGGACCATTGATGGAACCCTTGCTTCAGGCTTCTAGATTTTGACCTATATGGTCCCTGTGCTACTTGGAAACTACGATCATGAAGAAAGGATTCCAGCCATTCCCACGCCTTACCAGCCACTCCTCCCCCTATTCAGACACTGCAGCAAAGTGTGATGAGCTACAGTGTCAAATGCGGCACTTAAGTCAGGTAAAATGAGTACCGCCATTTGACCCTCATCCACGTGTCTACGTAGAGTCTCCGTGGAGAAGAGCAGAGCTGACTCCGTCGAGTGGAGTGCATGGAAGCCAGATTGCGTGGGATGGAGCAGCTTATGAGTGTCCATATGGGCTGTCAGTTGTTGATTGAAACAGCTTTCACCGCAATCTTGACGAAGTAGGGTAAAAGCGAGATGGGGCGCAGGTTGTCTAACTGCTCCATACTGATGTTCGGCTTTTTTTTCAAAGGGAGCACCACTGCCGCCTCCTGTGTTTTCGGCACCCTACCTGCGCTAAAAGAGAGTTCTAACAAGTGTCTGATATATGGCTCCAAAGTCTCAGTGCTACCCCTCAAAACTTTAGCCAGCGCAGGATCTTTAGGCAAGCCAGATTTAATACTAGTCGCTATCTTGCTCAGCGTATCCCAAGCCGGAACCCTAAAGGCCATCAGACAGTCTGTGTTTTTAAAATTGTAACATAGCCTGAAGGAAAAGGAGAGGAGACTCGTGAGAAATAGGATTTAGTGGCAAAGAGAGGAACAAAGTAGAAAAAAGTCAGGGGGCAAAGACGAGAAATGGGGAAGGGGTAATGGAGAAATTGTAAGAGAGGGACAGAAAGAAAGGTAGCCAGAGGCTTTGGAGAACTGGGAGGGAGAAAGGAGAATGGAAAACCGGCAAGAGAGAAAGCAAAGAACAGGCAGTGAGATGGAAATGGAGACAAGAATGGGATGGGGAGAAGGGGAAAGTGGGTAAACGTGGAGCGGGATTGATATGAGGAAGAAAAAGAAGAGGAGACGGCGAGAGCAGCTGGGGAGTTGAAGAAAAAAGGACAAAAGATATGTCAGAGAACATAGCAAGTGTGGTATGGCAATGCTTCAGAAGTAGCGTCTCTGCATATCGACGTTGGGGTGTTCTATAAGGAGCCTTTTTCGCCATCTTGTCATTTCTAAATGCTTTCTCTATGTAACCGTGCTCACCTGAGCAAGCTAAGAAGGGTGGAAGGTTGGTTAGGCCTTGCCAAGATTTTTAATCTTGCCAAGATGCAGGTCTGAGCAGATGGCAGCTGCAAGTGTGTAAATGACTGATACATCTGTCTGGAGTATTCTCTTCACTAACACTTGCTTCCCTTCTCTTTTTGAAACTCCGGGGCAGCAACATTGTTGTGGTGCCACCAGGGCTTTAAGTTGAAGCCTTTTCAATATTACACACAGGTCATAGTTGCTGCTTATTTATCGTATGCAACTAACAACCATTGACAAAGTCAATAGTCCTTACTTGTAGGTATGATTAATTTATTTTAAGAGTTTTATATAGCATGAACTAGACCCGAGACATCGGGTATCAGAGCGCTTTACACGAACACCAGTTTCGTTGCAGGAGGACATATTTTTGTTAGGCATGGGTAGATGAAGTGATTTGCCCATAATCGTTGTTGAGACTCGAACCCGGTTCCCCAGCTTCGAAGTCGACCGCTCTAGCCATATGGCTACATCCTCTCCGCCTTAGCAGTTTAAAGGCAGTTTGACCAAGATATCTTCACTTTAACATTTTACTAATTTTTAAGACATCAAAAGCTCAATCAAAACAGCAAGAAAAGCACAAGGTTAAGAGCAAGTCTATTTAAGGGTCAGAGAAATTCATTCTTATGGGAGCACTCCCAGGCAAAAAAAGATTATACTATCTCCCTGCAGATCACAAAGGACCCGATTAACTAATCAATTCTCGTAAGCAACTGCATTTTATTACCGACTCTGATTGGGTCATACATTCGAAAGCCCAGTAATAAGACACACTTGTGATAAAGAGCTGTCTATCGTGCTCCACACACACACACAAACATTACAGCGTTATTTCAGCAATGTTGGTCCCGGTTGGCAAGGTAAGGTATATGCTTTGCTGAAACAAATTCTTGAAACAGGAGTCATTAACGTGAAGGTCAAGAAGCTTCCTCCTTCTCACAAGGGCACGTTCTGTGTGTACCTGGGTCGCCATGGCTGGTGTGGAACGTGCAGTGGACGCACAACTGACAGTTTAAATACCATCTGCTAATACACTTCACCTCCAGACACTTGTGTGAACCGTTCTGGTTCATGTGAAAATATTGAAACTTAGAGAACCTAATGCCTGGCTTGATGCCAGGGTAAAAACACCAGGGACACCCTTGAAAGTTAACAAGAAGGCAGTGTTGTGAATGAGCGACCCCTTTGTAATGCGAACGACATTGTACTTACCTTCAACATAATCGCTGTGTAATATATTCTTCCTCCCTTAGACAAATCAGTACTCCCTAGTTGACCTTGAACACCAACTGATTCCAAACATTTGCCCCAGTTTCTCTGTGTTGTATGCCTTTATTTACTTCTTGGGTCCATCAGCAATTTTGTAGGCATAAAATGCCCATTTATTCATATTAACTTCATGGTCCCTCATCACCCAGGACCTACAGGTCTTTCAGCAAGGCTGTCGGTCCACACCGAAAACTGGGTGAACTTTAAAGTGTGGTGGGTCATAATAGTCGAATTGGAGAAAGAAAGCCCGATTTCATCAAGGTAAAAATATTGATCGAAATGGCTTAGTCTTATAGGTCAATTTTCCTATAAAACTTTGAAACATTGCACCTCAGCATTACATTTTTAGACAATTTCCGTAAAATGATCTGAAAAGATATGAATATTATAGGCAGTTTAAGCACATCTTCGTGGGATGCAATGACAGAAACGGTAAAATACGAGTAGGGTGGCACACTATGCCAAGCACAGAAAGGTGTAAATCACCCCTCAGCTGCGCTCTATTAAGTAGAGAAATTCAGCAAGTCTACAAACACGACGTGTGCTTTTCACGTCGTGTTTGTAGAGTTGCTGCATTTCTTTTCTTAACAGACCTGGCCTGCAGGGTGATTGTGGGGCTCTGTTAAAGATTTCAGGCTAATCACAGCGCCCGTCTGGGGCAATCTTTAACATTGGCTTGCTTTGCAGTGGAAGTAATGGTTGAGTCTGCAGGTACAGTGTCCTTTATGTATGGGAGGGTCTTTTGATGAGTGCTTATACTTTCTCAGCCCTCAGTGTCACCAACCTGCAAGTAGCAGGCTCTTTGAAAGCTTCCCTCCCCTGGTCCAGAACACTGGGTAGCATTGGGACTAACTAGTTCCTTGTCTGTGATGGAATTAAAGTCTCTAGGAGGAAGCATGACTGAGTCTGCTCTGCAAGCGGACTCTATATTTGTCATCAGCCTTCTTGATGATCTAGCTGTACATAGGAATGTCATCCGGTGGTGAAGGACTCAACGGATAACAAATAAATCCCTTCATCTGTTCCACGTTTATGCCATTGTGTCTCAGTATATTCAGAATCCTCTGATCTCCGAAACATTCCTAAGCCTTCTTGGTCATCCTCCTCAAAGGATTCCTACACTTCTTCCTGGTGTTCTGGTGTCATGGGAGGGTCCAGTTCCTCTACCTCCCTTTTGCCTTGCTTTTGGCGTACAAGCTTTTTGTGAAATTTGCAATTCTCTAAGGGAAGCGTTGAAATCCTCCTTTTGGATCAAAGCTGCCATCTCTGCCTCCAGTCGCCTCTTCCTCTCTATTTAAACAGAGCATTCTTCTGGGTTTAGCCACTATTTTCTTTTGGACGTCGAAGATTATTTCGAAGAAGTGTTGATCTTCGAGCTCTACGGCTCCTCCAGACTTCTTTCTTTTTTGACGTTGGAACGTCTCAACTTCATGTCTTTCGACGTAGTAGGCTTATTGGGATACTTTCTACCCGCGGTGTCCCTGTCGAGGATCCAAGAGGCTGTCTCCAGGTCTGCCTTTGCTCAGCGATTTTTTTCAGCACCTAGGCTCCCTTTGGTACTTTTGAGTCTGATTTTCGAGACTGACAACTGTTTGTTTGTTTTACCGGCGATTTCTTCTTTGGTTTTCAGCGATTCTCCTTTGACCTCGAAGATTCGCAGGTTGGTGTCCTAAGCTTCCCCCTTGGCACAGTCTACCATGTTTTTCGGCATTGTTTGACAGACCCAGGTATGTTAAGGAGGGTGTTTGACTATGGCGTCTTCTCCATCATATAGAACAGGAAGCAGCTGTCCGGGCATTGTCTAACAACTCAGAAAAAAAATCCCCTGACAATAGCAATATTCCCCGGTACCTTTATGAGATTATCTTCTTCAGAATTTCTTTCAACAAACTTTGTCTGAACTTCATTCTTCTCCTGGCTTGGAGAGCCCTCACCAAAGCATCAAGAACCCAACAACAGAAATAAAGAACCTGAAGAGTGGGAGCGTCCAGGACGGGAGTATGACGTTAGAGGATTTAGGATAGGACAACAAATGGTGGTACAGTCAACGCCTAACAATTAACACGCATTTGCAATGCAATAGGTCTCGCATTAGGAAAGTTTGAGCTATTGGTATTGTAAATGACAAATGTTTTATTAATGTGTTGGTTTTGAAAATAGTGAAATTAATAGCTTTGTCATTTACAATGCCAATACTTTTAACTTTCGCAAATGTGACACCTATAGCATTTGTAATGCAATATGTGTTGTACTTACGTGACTTAGATGTATTGATATTACAAATAACAATTGCTTTTAATTTGTTTTAAATAATTAATACTTAAATAAAAGTTATTGTAATTAGAACAGGCATGTCCCTAGAAAAAGGTACTGCTGGCACAAATGTAAGTGAATGTTACGTTTATTATTCACACAGCTTTAAAAAAATAAATATAGGACTGTTTGTATTCAATGTTCAAGTATAACATAGCCCAATATTAGGTCACGTCAATGAATAGACACGGTGACATTCAAATAGCTCACAGCGGAATTTGATTATACTGATTTTACATTCATTAGCAAACTCAGGTGTTCTATTTTACGTTACGGGTACGTTGATTTGCTTTGCGGAAAAATCTTTTGGGGGGGTCTATGCTATGGACGTCTGAAGGCAGGGCATTTGACTGAAATGAGATAGTCTCTCAATTTTGAATCATTCACATTTTAGCAACCAGCGGAAAGGTCTTGTCCATATGGGACGCTGTAGTTAAGTTTTGCGGCTGTGCAGGGCCAGTGTACTTTGGTATCAATTAAATACTGCGTTGAACGCTACCCTTCTCTGTGGAGGGGTTTTCAGTCCACACAAAGCAATCAGTCTTTAAGTCTTACTGGGAGCTTCCCTATACTCAACTGTTTTTAGGTGCGAGTTCGTTATCCAAGGGGAAAACAGCAGTCGTTGACTGTTGAATATGCTACTTACCAGTATGCATCTGTTCTTGGCATGTAGGGCTGCTAACATTCACATCTATTGCATAGATCTCCGCCTAGTGTTGGGTCCGGATGATTGCTCCTTGTTGTCCTGGAAGAGTCTTCGAAGTATCACGAGATAGGTGGCTCCTCCCCTGGACTACAGTGCGCATGGGCATCGACTCCATCCCCAGATTGTTTTTAGTCATTTTTTCAGAGATGGAGTGAAATAGCGTAAGTGATGTCCATGCTAATGAATGAATGCAAGAATGGTCTGCAGCCGCTACGGGTGCCGGGGAGGAGGGCGGGCGATGTGAATGTTAGCAGCCCTACATGCCAAGAACAGATGCATACTGGTAAGTAGCATATTCAGTTCGAGGCATGTGGGCTGCTAAATTCACATCTATTGCATAGAATACATAGCAGTTCCTCCATTAACGGCGGCCGCCCGTGCCGGCTGCAGAAGTCTGAAAAAGAGATTTAAGAACAGCCTGTCCTACAGCTGCCTGCTGTCTAGAATGCACATCCACGCAATAATGTTTAGTAAACGTGTGTGGTGTAATCCATGTGGCTGCTCTACAAATATCCTCCAAAGGAATATTGCCCAGGAAAGCCATGGAGGCCCCCAACTTGCGTGTTGAGTGGGCCCTGGGGGGGACCGTTAAGGTGCGCTTAGCCTTATGGTAGCAAATCTGGATACACTTAACGATCCACCTGGCTATTCCAGCTTTGGAAATGGGGTTGCCTTTGTGCTGAGCTGAGAAGGCAACAAACAATTGTTGTGTTTTCCTAAAGTGTTTGGTCCTGTCAATGTAGTACATTAACGCTCGTTTGACAACAAGCGTGTGAAGCATTCTCTCTGCCACTGTTTCGGGGTTCTGAAAGAATGTGGGCAGTTCAATGGTTTGATTAACATGAAACCGTGACACCACTTTAGGGAGAAACTTTGGGTTAGTGCGCAGCACCACCCTATTATGATGAATCTGAATGAATGGCTCTTGTACCGTGAGCGCTTGTAGCTCACTGACTCGCCGTAGAGACGTGATGGCAATGAGAAAAGCTACTTTCCACGTGAGGAATTGAATTTCACAGGAATGTAGGGGCTCAAACGGTGGTCCCATTAATCTGGTGAGGACCACATTGAGGTTCCACACAGGAGCTGGTGGGGTCCTGGGGGGGATGACTCGTTTCAGCCCTTCAAGGAAAGCTTTAATGGCAGGCACCCTAAAAACAGAGAGGTGCTGCCTGTTCTGGAGATAAGCCGCTATGGCGGATAAGTGTATCCGAATGGAAGCATACGCCAGATTACATTTGTAAAGATGTAACAAATAGCAGATGATATCAGGAATGGCTGCATCTAGCGGGTTGATATGATGGTTTGTACAGTAAACGACAAACCTCTTCCATTTAGCTGCATAGCAAGCTCTGGTAGTGGGCTTCCTTGCCTCTCGGATAATGTTCATGCATTCCGGGGGCAAATCAAGGTAGCCAAACTCTAGGACTTCAGGAGCCAGATCACCAGGTTGAGCTGTTGCGGATCCGGGTGCTGAATGTCGCCATGGTTCTGCGTCAAAAGCCTGGGTGTGAGGCGTAGTCTTTGATGCGGTACCACGGAGAGCTCCAGGAATGTGGTGTACCATGGTTGGCGTGCCCACGTTGGAGCAACCAGGATGAGTGTCATCGAGTGTTGGAGCAGCTTCCTTGCCACCAGCGGTATCAGAGGTGCTGGGGGAAAAGCGTACGCAAATTTGCCTGACCAGTTCATCCATATCGCATTGCCCTGCGATTGGGGGTGTGGGAATCTGGCGGCGAAGCTTGGGCATTTTGCGTTCTCCCTTGTGGCAAACAGGTCTATCTCTGGATGACCCCACTGCTGGAAGTACGGGTGGAGTACTGATGGATGTATCTCCCACTCGTGCAGTTGGTGGCTGTACCTGCTGAGCAGATCGTCTATCTGATTGTCTTTGCCTGGGAGGTGTTCTGCCATGAGGAAGATGCTCCTCTGAATGGCCCACTTCCACATGCTCTGAGCCAGGTGAGACAGCTGTGGAGAGTGTGTTCCTCCCTGCTTCTGGATATAGTACATTGCCGTCATGTTGTCCGTTCGGATCAACACGACCTTGTTGCACAGATGTACTTTGAATGACTTCAGTGCCATGAAGATCGCCATCAGCTCCAAGTAGTTGATGTGCATCCTCTTCTGTTGTGTCGACCATAGTCCCTGCACTGTGTAATGGAGTACATGCGCTCCCCATCCCTGGAGAGACGCGTCCGTTGTCAGGATAATTTGTGGCACAGGCTCCTGGAACGGTCGGCCCTTGCAAAGGTTGTGTGGAGTCCACCAATGCAGAGAGTTGTATGCCCGACCGGTTACCAACACTAGGTCTGTCAACTGTCCTTGAGCCCGAGTCCACTGGCGTGCCAAGCACTCCTGGAGAGGACGCATATGTAACCTTGCGTGCGGGACTATGAAGATGCAGGAGGCCATCATGCCTATCAACTGCATAAACACTCTCGCTGGTAGTGAGTGTTGTGGCCTGAACTTCTGAATGAGCGACTGGATACTGTTGATCCTCGCTGAATTTGGTTGAGCTGTAGCAGTCAGAGTATTGATTGTCGCGCCCAAGTACTGCCTCACATGGGCAGGTTGAAGGTGCGACTTCGGATAGTTGAGCGAAAACCCCAGACTGTGAAGAACGTGAATAGTGCTGGACATGTCCGCGGCGCACTGCTGAGCTGACTTGGCCTGAACCAGCCAGTTGTCTAGGTAGGGGTAGACATGTATGTTTTGTCTCCTGAGGTGCGCCGCCACGGTCGCCAGACACTTCGTGAACACTCTGGGGGCAGTGGTCACACCGAAGGGTAGCACTTTGAACTGGTAATGCCTGTTTTGAATGGTGAACCTGAGGTACTTTCTGTGGGATGGATGGAGTGGTATGTGAAAGTAAGCGTCTTTGAGATCCAAGGTTGCGAGGAAGTCTCCCTCTTTTAACAGTGGAAGGACTTGCTGCAACGTCAACATGTGGAAGTGTTCTGAAAGAATATACATGTTGAGCGGGCGTAGGTCCAAGATGGGTCTGAGTGAGCCGTCCTTTTTTGGTATCAAGAAGTAAAGGGAATAAACACCTGTGCCCTGTTCTTCTACTGGCACGAGCTCTATGGCGCCTTTTTGCAGCATTGCAAGAACTTCCTGCTGCAATAAGTGCAAGTGCTCTGTTGACATTGGACGGTGCCTTGGGGGAATGGTGGGTGGAGTGGACGTTAGCTCCAGACAACAACCGAACTGGATAAGTTTCCTTACCCACCTGTCCGTGGTGATGGACTTCCAGACAGGCAGGAACCGTTGGAGTCTCCCCCCGACAGGTGTTAGATGGTCGGGGGGCAGTGGCAGGGAGTCACTGTTTGCTGGCGGCAGAGGAGCGGGAATTGTTGTTGCCTCTGCCTCTGCCCTTGGTGTTGTTTCCTCTGTAACCACCCCTACTTTGTTTAGTGTATGAGGATTGCGCACCACCCTTAGTAAATTGCGCCTGCTGTGCCACGTGTCCTCTGGTAACACCTCGATTGCCTGAGCGACGAAAAGTGCTTCCCCGAAACTGCTGAGACTGAAGTGCACCCATTGATTTTGCAGTCTGTGTCCTTTTTAATTTTTTCAAGTGTGGTGTCCACCTCTGGGCCAAATAGTCTGTCTGGATTAACAGGCTGATTGAGAATAGTCGTTTGTATCTCTGGCTTAAACCATGAGATGCGGAGCCATGCTTGGCGTCTCAACATCACACTAGTGTTGATGGCTCGCGCTGCTGTATCCGCAACGTCTAGCGCACACTTAATAGCAGCGTTGGAGATGAGCTTGCCCTCTTGGATGAGCATCTCCGCACCCTCTTTAAACTCATCAGGGAGGTGTTGTAGAAGCTGCTCTAATGTATCGTAGTGTGCCCTGTCGTATCTGGCCAACAGAGCTTGTGTGTTCGAGATACGCCATATATTGGCTGCCTGTGCTGCCACCCTTTTCCCTGATGCCTCCAGCACTTTAGACTCTTTGTCCGGGGGAGGAGCTTCACCCGTTGACTGAGAGTTCGCCCTCTTACGTGCATTAGAGACAACCAAAGAGTCCAGAGGCAACTGGCCCCGAATGAAAGTTGGGTCCCCAGGTGCCGGTCTGTACTTTTTCTCAATTCTAGGGTTCACTACTCGCGCCCTAGTAGTGTCTTTGAAAATGTCCGTGGCATGTTTCATCATTCCTTTAAGCATAGGAAGTGTTTTTACTGTCTTTTCGGCAGTAGAGAAAGTGTCGAATAGAAAGTCCACCTCTACCGGGTCAGCGTGCATTTCTACATTGTGGTTCGCAGCTGCCCTTTCGATTAAGGCATTGAATGCTGTTGAATCTTCTGTTGGAGAAGTTTTAGGCCCATAGGCTTGCGGGTCAGACATAGGCTGGTGGTCCCCTTGATCCCCTGAGGGCAACCATGAGTCCTGTTGTTCATCAGGGTCAGTGTTCTCAGGAAAGGTATACTGTTCTTCCTGGTCGCCCTCACCACTATCTGAACAAGTGGGTGACGGTGTTGGACTTCTAGTCGGTTGGTAAATAGGCTCCACCAGTTGAGGGGACCCTGGGAGTGGCTTCTTCTTCAGAGGGATTACAAACGGCTCCAGAGGCTGTGAAGTAATCTTTCCCTTCTTGAGGGTCAGCTTCCCCATCTCAGTATCGATAAAGTGTTCCGACTCGTCATCCAGCAAGGGGAGACTATCAGAACCGCCAGTTGGTTGAGTATGCCTCCCTTCGACAGAGTCCTTGGGCACCGATCGAGGCACAAAAGCCTTCGGCACCACCTTTGGTGGCAAGGTAAAGTGAAGCGGCATCGAGGCTTGCTTCTTTGGTACAACCGGAGTAGTCTCCGAGGGCGTCTTCGGGCCCGATGTGGATTCTTTGCCCCGAATCCGTTTGAGGGAGTCCTGTACCTGCTTCGTAAAAGAAGCGGACGGCTTCGTCGATCCGACTGTCGATTTCGATCCACCCCCTGGGGAAGACTGGAGCGTGGATGACACCTTCTTTTTTTTAAGGGTGAAAAAAATAAAAAACTTTATTTTTTCAGCAGAATAAACAATACTTTCCCCCCCCAACATTGGCATCAAGGCATAGAAAAAACATGTGTACGCAGTTCACACCCCCAGCACGGCTTCAACAGTTGCAGATAAAACAGGAGATGCAAGAATCAGATCCACGGGATACAGTGCAAGTACAGAAAAACTGACATAAGGAACATGTGCGTAGTCATCAGGGTAGTACCCCAGCCCCTACTCACCCTCCCCAGCCCCCGCCACCCCTTCCTCAGGTTCCGATTCCTCGGACGAGAACAATGCAGCACTAGTAGCATCAGAGTCGCTGGCAGTCGACCCCCCCGCACACATCATACGCCATGCAAGTAAGTCCTCCTGTAGCCGCTCATCCCTACGCGTATGTTGCATGTGCGTTTCTTCAGCCAATGTCCATTCCCCCACATCCCGAAGCCATAACGTCATATCTGGCGCCCTTTGTCCCATCCAGGTTATAGCCACCCGCCGTCGAGCCAGCACTAAGAGCAGCTGCAGCATTTTATATGATAGGTTCCTCTTCTTAGGTTTGGGGACTAGGGCTAACAAGCAATGGGTCGGGGACAGGTCAAGACGCAATCCCGTGACTCTCCGGATGTAGGCTACCACAACCCTCCAGAAGTCCCCGACTAGTGGGCACTCCCAAGCTAAATGGAGAAATCCGGCTCCTACTGAACCACACCGAGGACAGGCATCCGATTTGTCCGGCGCAATGCGGCGCAGAGCAACTGGGGTTACGTAAGTGCGGTGCATGAAATTAAAATGGATTAATTTGAACCGTGCGTTACACGAAACCTTCTTGGTGAGCGTCCCTATCCGCCCCCGCTGTCCCGGGTCCAAGGCAACCCCTAAGTCTGCCTCCCACGCCGCCCAGGACGGAGACACCGGAGGCGCCGAGTCGCTTCTCATCGCTGTATATAAAAGCGTTATCAATCGCCGTCCCGCGCCGCACGATAGCACGATATTCAAAGTATGGGACACCCGGGGTGCCTCAGGGAACTGTGGCCACGTCGCTCTCGCCATGTCCCGCAGGCCTCCATAGTGAAGGTATTGGCCCCCAGTAAGACTGAAGGCCTCGATGGCTCTCTCCAGGGTCACAAAGGACTCGTCCGGGTACAAGTCTGCCAATGTGTCGCAACCGCCCTCACGCCATTCCCGAAACGACATGTGCTCCTCCATTAGAGTGACCGGTGCCAATATCCATACCGGCAGCTCCCTATGAAAAGGGGCCCGTTTCAGCACTCTCTCCACCACTCGCTGCCAGATCCCTGCAGTATGTTGAACAATGTACGGCAGGTTGCCATCCGCTCCTCTGCCACGCATCAGAGCCACTTGCAACGCCCTCTCATCTGCGCTCCCAGCCAAGAGTCGCAATTCCCAATTGTCCGCGCCCGCGAACCAGCGCGCAGCCGGTATAAGTTGGGCCGCGTAATCGAGATCAAAGCGTGGGGCCTCCAAGCCCCCCTCCTCCCAGCGTCTGACCATCGTACGCAGCGCAACTCTGCTGCGTCTGCCTGCCCAGAGTAGGGAGGTAAGCATCGTATTAAGCTTGTTGAAAATTCGAGGAGGTAGAGGACAGAGGGTATTCTGTAGGATATACAATATTCTAGGCAGCATCACCATCTTTGAGACGGCCAATCGTCCCATGAGTGAGAGTGGCAGCGTATTCCAAAAGGATACAGATTGTTGTATTGAACTGAGCACACGGTCGGCGTTGCGGGCCAGCAATTGTTCATCCGAGACAGCCACCTGAATGCCCAAATAGCGGAAGGCCTCCATCTCCCACCGCAGCCCCAGGGGCGGGAAACCCACACGAGGGTCTTCACCGCATCCCGCAAGGGGAAAGATCAGGGATTTCTCAGGATTAAGACGCAGCCCAGAAGCTGCACCAAAGCGTTCCAAGTGGTGTAACAGGATCGGTAGCGACTCCCGCGGGGAGGTCAGGTAGAACAACGCATCGTCCGCATAAAGCGAAACCAGGTGTACCACATCCCCCACTCGTATTCCCCAGGGCGCCATCTCCGTGCGCAGTGTCACTGCAAGGGGCTCAATCGCCAGAGCGAACAGGAGCGGTGACAGGGGGCACCCCTGACGGGTGCCCCTGCCCAACCGCCACTCCTCCGAGCGGGCCGCTCCGAGCCTGACCCTGGCCATAGGCGCACTGTAAAGGATACGAATCCATTTGCAGAAAAGGGGTCCCATCCCCGCTAACCGAAGCACCTCCAACAAGTACCCCCAGCTAACTGTATCGAAGGCTTTAGCCAGGTCTATCGAGACCAGGACCTGAGGACCCTCCCTATCGCGCACCTCATGTAGAACGTGGTTCAGACGCCGAAGATTCATGGCGGTGTTGCGGCCCGGAATGAACCCGCACTGATCATGGTGAACCAGGTGCGTCATATGTGGGGCCAGCCGGGTGGCCAAAATCTTAGTAAGAATTTTGGCGTCTGTATTGATTAAAGTGATCGGCCGGTAGGCCGCAGGATCACAGTCATCCCCACCCGGTTTCAGGAGCATGCAGACCTCACCCTGCTGCATGGTGGGCGGGAGCGCGGCTCGCACCATCGCTTCATGGTATACCTGCAAGAGATGGGGCGCGAGGGTATCAACAAACGCCTGGTAAAACTCTGGGGGAAAAACGTCTCCTCCCGGCGACTTAGCCTTCGGCAGGGCGGCCACCGCCACCTTGACCTCTTGGAGCGTCACTGGGGTATCCATGTCCTCAGCGTCCTCTCTAGAGAGGGTCTGAAGGGGCAAATCCCGGAGGTATGACTGATAGGACGCCTCTGTCACCAGGGGGTCAGCAGTATAGACCTTCTGCAGACGTGTGCGGAGCACCGCAAGAAGGTCCCGTTCCGAGTGCACTAGGACCCCAGCGGGATTTCTCAACGCAACAATCCGCGCACGGGCCGATTCCCTTCGGAGAATCCAGGCCAGCAATCGGCCCGACTTGTCCCCCTCACGGTGAAGGCGTTGGCGATATCGACCGAGAGTGAATCTATCTAGCCGGTCTAGGATATCATGGACGCCTTCTCGGGCTGTCCGCTCAGAGTCCCCGTTCGACCCATCCGGGTCCGGTAAGGACTGATAGTGGCTGAGGCGCTCCTCAGCACTCGCGAGGTCACGGAGCAGCTGTTTGCGAACTCCATATGTCAGCCCCATGCAAGCGCCCCGCACGACTGCCTTAAGGGCATCCCATTTGGTCGCAAAAGGGATACCACCCACTTCCCAGTTCAGGTCCAGATAAGTACGCAGGGACGTCTCCACATGTTCCCGTCCCACCGGATCCTGCAGAAGATCCCCTGGCATCCGCCAGGTCCGTGGGCGGGAGGAGCGGTCCACCCACTGTACCGCACACGTCACGGGCGAATGGTCGGATAAGAACCGGGCCTGATGTGTGACCGATAAAACAAGGGATGCGCCAATGTTGGCCGCGAGGACCCTGTCGAGCCTGCTATGTGTGTTATGTGTGGGGGTATAGCAAGTGTAAAGCTTCAGGCCCGGATTGCCGAGTCGCCAGACATCCACAGCACCCAGATTCTCCATTACCTCCCGGAGCCGCGCCGTCATCCGAGGTTTTGTACCCGCCCGGGGGGGATGCCTGTCCAGCAGTGGATCCAGTACACAATTAAAATCTCCAAACCAGAGGAGGGGGGCATCCAGGTCTGTCGCTATAAGCTCCTGCAGGCCAGTAAAGAAACTCGGGTCATCTATGTTAGGTGCATAAGAGTTCACCAGCAGGAAGTCCCTCCCATCCAGTTTCACACGTATAAGAACATATCTGCCCTCTACATCAGCCTCAACATACTGGACCGCTAGGGGCACCCCCGGAGCCACCCAGATCAGGACCCCCCTAGCATAGGTAGAGAAGGAGGAATGAAACACCTGACCCCCTCCATTTCCTTGCCAATTTAAGAGCACCCTCCTCATTCAAATGCGTTTCCTGTAGGCACGCCACTGACACTCCATGCCGACGAAGGAAGGATAGCACCCTATACCGCTTGGAGCAAGTACCCAGGCCACGCACGTTCCAAGTTAAAAATTTGAATCCCATAAGCGTTGGTCTTGCCCATCCGGGCATCCAAGTTTAACTTCTGCAAACAGCCCCCTAGGGGCACGAACAGTAGTACACACCATGCCAAAAACAAATACCCCCCACAACTCCCCCCAACCCCACAGTGCCCGCAACCACCCAACCCCAAAAACAACCCCCCCCCCTCCCCTGCTCATAAGGAGGAATGACTCAACCGGAAAACACACCATCCCGGTCATCCCACACCAGCGCCATTCAAAAACAATGGGACCCAACACCCCATCAGAACCAGTCCCCCCCCCCCCCCCCCCCCACCCGCGAGCAAAAGGACAGCAACAACCAAAAACGCTACCCTGCCCTTCCCCTGCCAGTGCCAGGACGTGCACAGCCACCCCATACACCACACGCACCCCACACTCACACACAACCAAACAAAACCACCCACCCCCCCCCCCCCAACTCCCCGAGGACCCAATGTTCCAGGACAGTCTCTGGGAATGTTCATGAAAGTCAATTCCAATGCTGGGCGACGGTACGCCATAAACTCTAGGACCTCGACCACAACGCCTCGGCCAACATGGTGTCCATCCTCTGTTCAGCCCACCAACCAGGGCTCCCAGCACCAGGCAGAGACAGTACCGGGCATGCATAAACCAGGAGAGGCGACCCACCCAACCTCCCAGGGCAACAACATTTTAACAAGACAGTACCTCATATCAGAGTTCACTCAGGCCGTGTGTCGGAGAGGGCGGTTTCCGGTACCACCGGGGGCGCAGAGTGTATCTCCAGCAAGGTTTCCTGCAAGGTATCCGGGACCAGGATTGCACCAGGTGCAGGGGCCTCCTGTGACTCCGGATCGGCCCCCGCCGTTGATGGTCTCACGTGGAGCGCCCCATCCTCGCCAACAGTAATCCGGGGCTCGGGAGAACCCCGGGATCCAGACCTACGTCTCCCTCTGCCTCGTCGACGTCTCTGGGGCCGGGTCCCCCAGGTCTCGCGGGGGCCCCCCCGTTCACCAGGAGGTAGGTCGTCTCCCCGTATCTCGAGCCACTCCCACACTTCCGCCGGTGACTCAAAGAAGTGAGCGCGCCCTTGGGAGAGCACCTTGACTTTGGCCGGGTACAGGAGCATATATTGTAGCTTCATGTCCCGAAGTTTCTGCTTGACGCCCAGGTAGGACTTCCGTTGCTCCTGCACCTGCTGAGTATAGTCGGGGTAGATGGAAACACGACTATTTTCAATGGTGATGGACTCCATTTCTCTCGCGGCCCGTAGGATACAATCGCGATCTTTATAATTGAGAATCTTTGCAATGATGGCTCTAGGTGACTCGCCCGGGCGTGGAGGGGGAACCAGGGCCCTGTGTGCCCTCTCAATAACAAAGACACTGGACAGTCCGGTCGGGCATAGCTGGGTACGGATCCACGTCTCCAGGAAGCGTTCAGCGTTGCCCGCCTCAAGGCGCTCCGGCACGCCTAGGACCCTGATGTTGCTCCGACGGGCCCTGCCTTCCGCATCCTCCGCCCTCCTCTCCAGTGCACGGGTAGTGGACGTCAGGTGCGCGACCGATTTCTGCAGGGAGGCCACTTCCGTTTGCAGTTGGGCAATATTGCCCTCCGCGTCTGAGACCTTGTCTGCCACCTTACGGAGGTCCGTCCGGAGGAGATTTACGTCTATCGACACCGTCTCGATCTGCCTCTCCAAGGCAGAATGGGATCCCTGGATCGCCTTCAGGATCTCTGCCCGGGAAGGTTCATGCGGTCCATCGCCCCCATCGTCCGGTCCCGTCTGCCGCGTGATCCTCTGCGATGGCAGTCTTGGGGTGGTATACTGCACGATGGTGTTGGGTTGGGAGGATTTCGCATTCCTATCCTTGCGGGTCGTCATCTTGGGGGGCAGATCGGGAGCCCCCACGGGGCGCCTCAGCTAGGATTCACCCGGTCCCACCGGGTAGGCACAGATCCCAACAGCAGGGCGAAGGCGGGAGGACCGGCGGAGAGGACAATTCAGCAGGGCGTACCGGGCAATCCGATCGAGGGCAGCCAACCAATCAGTTCCCCCGCCAACTAGTGCACCCGGGACGAGCCCCCTCACCATCCAGGAGCAACAGAAGAATCTTCAAGCCTCTAGGGGCAAGGCGCAACGTGGGCCGGGGGTATCACAGTCTGTATCCCGCTGCTGCGTAGGAAGGAAGGCGCCCCGGCTCCCAGGCAATGCCGTGTATACCAGGGGGGCTCCGAGCCACCCACGTCCCCCGGAGCCCAACCCCTCAGGCCGCCGCAGGTCCCAGCGCCACCACTGGCTCCACGTGGAAGGGCCGCCGTAGTTCACTGTCCCGGGGAAGGGACGGAGGCCGCAACCCCCACAGCTGCAGAAAAACCAGGAGGGGCAGCCTGTGCAGGTCGCACCGGCACTCAGTGCGGGGACGGGCTCCAAAGGCCAACAGTTGCGGTAATATCAGCGATAAGCCCTTGGTGGCCGCACCGCCTCAGCCCTCCAACAGTCCTGCAGAGCCCCAGGGACCAGGGAAGCACTCACCCGGGGCTGCGCTCCACAGCCGGGAGCTCCAGTACAGCAGAGGATCGGAGGGGGGAGGGGCGGGTGCTGCAACCCCTCACACGGGTCAGCGGGGATCACCGGACCCCAGATCAGCCCTCCACTAGCCGCCCTGGACGCTCGCCACCTTCTCCAGCAATCGAGGGGTCAGCAGCGGACGCGGTCAGCCCCGGAGCAGGGAGACGCCTTCACCGCTAGTCTCACACGCAGGCCCAGTCCGCGGTCTCGCGTAGAACCAGGCGGAGCCCTCAGAGCGCCGCTTCGATCTCCGGCGGTGTTTGCCGGGGCACCGGAGGCTCTCACGGCAATGTGGGGGTCCCCAACGTGGCAGGAGAGGATCCGGACCGTCAGCTCCCCTTCGGAAGGGTCCAGCAAGGATCTTTTAGGCAGGATTAGTGGGTCCTCGGACGGAGCTGGTGAAGCTCACGTCCTGTCGGCCATGCTGCTTGGCCACGCCCCCCGGATGACACCTTCTTTGGCGTTGGAGCTGCCGATGCGCCGTCGGCCGAGCTCTCGCCACCGCCTACGGCTGCGTCGCTGTCGAGGTCTTCAGATCGACCGACTTTCCTTTTGGTGCCGGGACACCTGGCTTCGGCACGGCGCCCCTCTTGACCTCGCCGACCGGTTTGTCGGCCGACTCGGTGGGCTTGACTTTAGGCGGCATAGAAGGCTTCTTTGAGCTTGGCTGCTCAACCACTTTTGGAACCTTAGCCGCATCAACAGACTTTTTTGGCCTTGAGGTATCCGAAGAAGATGGTGTCGATGCCGTAGCAGATGCCTTTGAAGATGACGGCGTCGATGACGTAGCCGACGTCTTCGGTGTCGATGGAGTGGCGTCCATCTTGGTTTTGGTCGAACCCGAAGGTTTCACTTTCGTTTTCGATAATGGCGGCTCCGCAGAGGTGTCCATAGCCGGGCCGACAGGCGGGGCGGAGGATCGAGGCGTATGATCGTGGGTAAGGCCTTGTGGCGATCCCGTGACCTGAGCCGTTGCGAAAGTAGGGACGGGGCATAGCTCATCCTCCGAGCTATCTTCCATGGCCCCAAAAGGTTCTCCGTCGTCCCCTACCTCCTCGATGTCTTCCTCGAGGTCGTGGTACTCGACCGCTTCTCCGTAGTCGGTCTCGAGCTCCGCCGATGCCAGCGAAATCTGCAGGTGAAGCTCCTGCTCATCTGCCTCGGGGTCGCCGAAGATGTCCGCTGGCGCCGGAGCCGATCGCTGGGCCTCCAGGCGCGCCACGCGCCGAAGCTTGATGGTTTTCTTCGATCGGAACCTGGAACAGGCCATACAGTTGGCCTCGTCATGGTCCGGCGACAGGCACTTGTTGCACACTGGGTACACGTCGATGTGTGGGTACTTTGAACCACATACGGGGCAGTATTTGAACGGACTCCGTTCCATTTTATCAACGCCGGGGTCTTGCTGCGTCGACAGGGCCTCGATGATCGAAGAGTCACCGACTCACACGAAATCCCACTCGAAGAGTAGGAATGAACACTAGACCGAACGCGAACAATACCGACGAGTGAGTAAAGCCTTTTGGCCTTAATAAAGTTGTTTTATCGATTCCGAACAGGAGACGTCGAAATCACATCTGAACCCAATGGCGGAAAAAAACAATCTGGGGATGGAGTCTATGCCCATGCGCACTGTAGTCCAGGGGAGGAGCCACCTATCTCGTGATACTTCGAAGACTCTTCCAGGACAACAAGGTGCAATCATCCGGACCCAACACTAGGCGGCGATCTATGCAATAGATGTAAATTTAGCAGCCCACATGCCTCGAACTTGTTTTTAAGTGGGGATAGGTTTCACCTCTGTGGGAAACACGATCAAGAGGAAGTGTCAGCCAGCTTTTCAAAATAGTTTTGACTAGATCTTGGTCGAAGACAAAGTGCCCACTGTGCCTCATTCACATTATATAGTTTCGTTTTCTTGGCAGTGCATCTTCACTTAGAGTTAAGTGCCCATAGTGAGCAGATCTCCCATGTTTCTGTGGACATTCTGTTAGTCTTGGAGTCTGATTCTAGTACCTATTTTACAGATGGTAGTGTTAACTGAACTAGAAGTCAACACACTTGTATAGTGTACATTGATCCCCTCAATGTGGGAATGAAACCATACTCTAAAACCAGTTAGTGTATTGGGAGAACACTTAAAGGACGACAGCAGAGTTCAGACACATTGAAACTAGTGTACTCTGGAATTCGGGAAATACGTAATTCAGTCACTGGTAGAGAAAGAAGACATTTTCAATAACCTGGGTTTTAAAAGTGTTAGATTCGTGCTAGAATTGCAGGTATTTTGTTGCGAAGGGAATATTGAGTGAGCACCTCAGCGTTACTTGCGGCCACAGGACAGTTCTCCTGATGGGCACAGTCTTGCTGAAAGCCTGATGAAAATTAAAAGTTGTCTCTCTGCTTCTCTTAGACAGCTGCTGCTGTTTCTTCTTTGATGTCTGATTCACTCTAGCCTCGGGTTGGTAATCGTTTGCCGGACAGCCAGGCACTTTACACAGTTCTGACGTGACACATCTGTCTCTTTATCTCCAACAATGAACGCCGGGAAGAGGTTAAGGTGGCTGGGAAGGCAGCTGATATGAGAGAAGCAAGGCTGGTCTAGGGCAAGCGGTAACACGGAGCTGCCTGAGGTGCCGCCTGTGCAGAGGTAGTTTCTCGCCGTTAAGCACATTGCCCCGTTGCCTACAGACGACTGTTAAACAGATCACGCTAGCATGTTATCTCTCAATACACATTGGTGAAAAATAGTGTTTCCTTTTATACGTATACTTCGAAATATTCTTCCTTATTTTTATCACTTCTGTGCTAGCCAAATAGACCTCAAAGGGGCATATGTGCACCCAGAAACCTGGAAGAGCATTACTGTATCTATCATGACTGCACTTACATTTAGAACCCGCATAGACCTCAATTTCAAAATAGAACAAATAGCGCAGAAACAAGCAGGCCCTGCCACGACAGTCATAAAACTCTCAGAATGGCTTGTATTTTAAGTAGAACTTCACCCCTGTGTCTTTGTGGCGGGCCACGCGGGACAAAAAGACCTTGTTCCCTTTGCCCCGCGCCTGTGAGAATTAATCTGTGCTGACCATAAAACCGCGATTTTAAAAGTGCAAGTAATATTTTATATGCTGATGTTTATAATGAACGGTATTTAGCATGGGTCTGGGAGATTAGCGCTGCCGTGTGGTCCGGATACCAGTTAAAGTTGTGGTGAACAGATGTGCATACAAACTAACAAAAAAAAGTTAGCGCATGCACTGTCCCTGGATCTGCGGCTAGTGCCCACATCCGGCCCGCGGAGGAGACGGGGGTGGGGGCGCGAGGGCTGCTCGCGCATGCGCTGTCCCTGGATCTGCCGCCGTAATTAAGGGAATGCTGCGAGAGTCGTGCGGCGTGTGGAGGGGCTACTAACTCGTGCAGCCGCCACCGGCGCTCTAGAAATGATTGTACTACTAAATTGGAGAATTCCGTATCCAACCACTAGTTGGCGGAATAATACACAGCATGTGAATCTAGAAAATATTAACGTTGCAAAATCATCTGTCCGTGTGTAGATTTATAGATTCACATACACTGAATACTTTATCAATATAGTACATGAGGCCCCTCAACATTTGGATGTGAAGGGCTTTTTCTGTTACAGATTCTGGTTACAGGAAGAGCGGTAGCTCAGTGGCCTTTTTCATGTGAAAGGGTGAGGCGGGCTCTGGCAATAAATGTAGGGTTGGTCCGAAGGATGATTCTATCCATGTGAACCTGGATGTATGATTACAGTATTGTAAGATCTTGGAGCCCACTAATGTTCTGAGGTAAGTGACAGACTAAAAGCCACATTCCAAGGGAAGAACTGTAGGTTGCCGGAGTGTGAAGCTCAAATAGACAAGAGTCATTCGAGGACAATATCTAGGTTGTACAACGAGGCAGGAGCGCTTTGGGAGGTCTTACCCTTTTAAGGCCCTCCTTGAAGGTCTTGAAGTCTGGGACCTTGAAAAACTGTGTGTTTTTGTGTTTTGTAAATACGATATAACTAGCGTTAGGGGTAAACATACAGAAATACAGAACAGTAGGCATGGCCTGCCTTGTATAGGTGTAAGAGGTAACAAACAATCTGACACAGACATTAAAAGGATCCAACTGCCTGGAGATACAGTAGTTCATTCATTTTTGTACAATAGGCACGGGTAAGTGTTTTTATGTGCCCCTCAAAGGAGAATCATGCATTCTTCTAGAACTTTCATGTAACCAAATTCTAGGAACTCGGGTGGCAGATCACTAGGGCTCAGCTGTATGGGATCAGGGTATCTGAAATGGCACGGATGCAGAGTAAAAAGGTCCTGCCTCAACAGGGGCTTCTTGTGTGGATTAAGGGAAATCTCCAGGAGCACAAAATACCAGGGCTGTGTAGTCCAGATTAGGGCTACTGGGATCAAGGTCATGGGGACCCGGCTGATCTTACTCCCCTCATATGGGATGAAGGGGAAGAGGACGTTAAGTGAGGGGAAATATTCCTGACCTGTTCAGACCTAATGCATTGTGCTTGGACTAAGAAAAATAATTAGCAAATGACTGGGCCCAACACTAGAAAGAAATTAGTGAGGTGTCTGTGGGTGAGCTTGTGTGTGAGGGGTTGTATCTTCATGCAAGTACCGGAAATGATTCTCCGGCAAGCCCTCAGCTCTATCGGGAGTGCTGCAAAGGGTTGCCAACCCATTTATACTACATACGACCTCCCCCCTCCCCCCTCAGACACACACTCACTCCAGGGATTAAATGCAGAACTCGCAGTGTTCATGGATTAATATATTTTGTTATATGATGTCAAACAAACAGCTTGGTCATGATCAACACACATCTGTTTTTTTGGATGTAAATTAATGTTCTGGCAATCTGAGGCAGCACTCATCCTAATGTGGAACGCTTTGCCAAAGATTCATAATTGTATATCAATAGCAGAAGAAATGTGTCTGTTATGGTATGGAATGCACAAAACACATGCTATAACTAATGCCCCCCCAATTATGTTTAGCTCTTGGTGGACATTTTTGTTGTGTGGCTGAGAAAGGGCTACCCTGAACTATATATATATATATATATATATATATATATATATATATATATATATATATATATATATATATATATATATATATATATATATATATATATATATATATATATATATATATATATATATATATATATATATATATATATATATATATATATATATATATATATATATATATATATATATATATATATATATATATATATATATTCACTGAAAAAACCATAGGTTATAGACCATATATAGTTAGGAATTCGCATTTACAAAACCTTATTTTACTCACACAAAACCATTGAAATTCCATATATAGTTAGTTGCACGAACTATATATCGCGCACCCGCAATCCACTGCTGATGATGTCACATATTACATCATTCATGACATGGTCAGTGACATCACTGATGACATCACTGATGACATCTCAAATGACATCACTGATGACATCTCAAATGACATCACTGATGACATCACTGATGACATCTCATTTGACATTACTGATCACATCACTGATGATATCAGTCATGTGATAATACGATGAACCTCTTCAGACTCTAATATAACCTTAGATACAATCAGTGTAAACAGACACTCACAGACTGTCACTCATCCATGGAGTTACTCACACACCTAGTCAGTCATGCAAAGAATCAATCACACCTCCATTTCCTCAACTATACAGTTATACAAACTTTACTTATTCAAACATATACTAACACATATTTACTCTCTTATACAATCCCTGATACAAGTTCACAATGATCCATACAGCCACTCACACATTCACTGGCTCTTATGCACAGTTATTTATATATGTCAACTCTCACATGTACTGTGTTTTACATATGTACTTACTTTGACATGTAGCACTGAGATATCCATTCACTCACCAATACACTCATGCACACAGTCAACCGCCCATACAGCTGTTTCCACATGCACTTTTGAAACCATACATCTAGTGAATCAACTGCTCACACATCTATGCACAGAGTCATACACCTCCCAGCCACCCACACACACACTCAGTCTCCCATACAAATACTTGGGCAACCAATCAATAACCCATATAGTTACTCATATAGCTACTTATCAACACATGCAACAGTTTATAGAACAGACATAATGATGCACAAATTAAGACAGTTTAGTCACTAACCCATGCACTCAGTGAGACACATTTAATCACTCACTCATACAGTCAGTCATGCACCTACTAAATCCTTCATCCAGACACTTATACATCCACTCATTCTTCAATATGTAAGACATATTTTAACTTTACAGAAACATACAGTCACTGGATGTTGTCATCAGTGATGTCATCAGTGATGTCATTTGAGATGTCATCAGTGATGTCACTGACCATGTCATGAATGATGTAATATGTGACATCATCAGCAGTGGATTGCGGGTGCGCGATATATAGTTAGTGCAACTAACTATATATGGAATTTCAATGGTTTTGTGTGAGTAAAATAAGGTTTTGTAAATGCGAATTCCTAACTATATATGGTCTATAACCTATGGTTTTTTCAGTGAATTTTCAAGGTTTTGTAAATGCTAATTCCTAACTATATAGCTAGTTGCTCATTAGATCACTGTAGTAAAGCTACTGCTCACCAGGGACGTCTGCTGCTGGTATTCAAAGTGCATGTTTCAGTCTGCATGTCAGAATTTTTTTAATGAAATAGAAGAGGATTTGAGAAGTCACTCAAAATGATCCCTAATTTTTCTTTCTGAAGCACTAATCATACTTTCTATGGCAAAATTAACCCCCTCATGTTGTTCCTTTTTAAATTGAGTGTTTTCAGACTTACCACTTCATTCCAATCAAGATGGCTTCTGGTGTGCCATACTTTTGTCATAAGTAAGACTGTTAGCGCTCTAGTTGTTCTTTAGAACAACCTGGGACATTCTGTCATTGGGCTATACTTGGGCTACATCTGGGTGATATTTGGGCTACATTTGGGCTCTTTTGTCTCTGGTGGCCATTTTGGGAGACTGCATGTCAGAATGTTTTAATGAAATAGAAAAGGATTTGAGAAGTCACTCAAAATGTGCCCTATTTTTTCATTCTGCAGCACTAATCATACTTTCTATGGCAAAATATAACCCCTCATGTTGTTTCTTTTTAAATTAAATGTTTTAAGAGTCACCACTTTATTCCAATCAAGATGGCTTCAGGTGTGCCATACCTTTGTAATAAGTAGGACTGCTAGCGCTCTAGTTGTTCTTTAGAACACTCTAGGGGGCTGCAGTAGAACACAAAGGAATCAACTGACAGTCTCTGTCCTTGTTGGATGTACATGTTTTACTGAGAATGTCAGACTTCATTTTCACATGACTGAGAAAGATAATGTGAATTTACAGAAAATATGCTTTCAGTTTAGCTTATAGATCCCCTTCCAAACCACTGTGGGAAAATCATGAGATATTAGTTTTCTTTCAAACAATATGCACAAGTTACTACTTGTGTAACGATATATCTGTAAGAGACATTAGTTAGTGATAGATTCCTTACCTTAGAATATCCCCAGGCGTCAGACTGGATCCGGAAACTTTTGCGTAGCAATACCCCTGCGCGCCGGTAGGCGTCGTCTGCGGCTCCGCGTCCGTCGTCGGCGTCGTGAGCGCCGGGATGACGTCGTCGGAGTACCTAGACGGCGCCCATGCGCGCTGACGTCAGTTCTGACACACAGCTTTTCCGCGCCAGATACGCAGAGCCATGATAGAACTAACACTGGTGCCATGAAACTAGGGCCCTGAAAGGGGATGACCTTAACCCTAGATATCGGTTCGCAGAACGGGGAGGATGGGTGGGTCGGTAAGGAATCTATCACTAACTAATGTCTCTTACAGATATATCGTTACACAAGTAGTAACTTGTGCATCTGAAAGAGACACGTTAGTGATAGATTCCTTACCTTAGAATAGATACCCCAGCAATACCAACCCCGGTGGTGGGTCTGCGAACCAATATCACACCAGAAAGTCCTGGAGGACGGAACGGCCAAAGAAGCCATCCCTCCGGACTTGACTGTCCAGGCAGTAGTGTCTTGCGAATGTGTGCAGCGAGGCCCACGTGGCTGCCTGACAGATGTCCTGCAGGGGGACACCTCGGCCCAGGGCAGTTGTCGTTGCCGTGGCCCGAGTGGAGTGAGCCCGCAATCCAGCCGGGGGCTCCTTCCTCGCCATGGAGTAACATGCTTGGATACACAAGATGATCCACCTAGAGATGGTCCTCTTGTGCACAGCCTTACCCTTCTTCGCGCCCACGTAACCAACGAAGAGTTGGTCATCCACCTGGAATTGGCGTGTGCGATCTAGGTAGTAGGAGAGCGCACGTTTTGGATCCAGACGGTGGAGCCTCTCTTCCTCTTTCGAGGGATGCGGAGGCGGAAAGAAAGTGGGCAAGGTAATGGTCTGCCCGATGTGGAAGGCCGTGACAACCTTGGGCAGAAAGGAAGGTCGTGTACGTAACACCACCTTGTCAGGGTGGACAGACAGGAAAGGTGGAGAAGAAGAAAGAGCCTGGAGCTCACTCACTCTCCTGGCAGAGGTGATGGCAACCAGGAAGGCAGTCTTCAGAGTAAGGAGACGAAGAGGACAGTTATGCAGTGGCTCAAAGGGAGCACACATCAGATAAGTGAGAACAAGATTCAAGTCCCACTGGGGCATCACGAAGGGAACAGGAGGGAACATGTGCGTGATGCCCTTCAGAAATCTACTTACAATAGGGGACTTGAATAAAGAAGGCTGATCTGGTAGCCTCAAGAAGGCTGATAGAGCAGAAAGGTACCCTTTAAGAGTGCCCAGAGCAGAGCCCTGCTGGGCAAGGGAAAGAAGAAAGAGCAGCACTTCCGAAAGGGGTGCCGAGAGAGGATCCACAGCCTTTGCTGTGCACCATGCCACAAATCTGTTCCACCGACAGGCGTATACCGACTTTGTGGAGGGACGCCTGGCTGCCAGAATGATATCACAGACTTCAGGAGGCAAGTCAAATGGCCTCAACTGCCGCCGCTCAATCTCCAAGCATGGAGGTGGAGACTGGACAGGTTCGGGTGCAGGACCGTCCCCTGCTGCTGCGACAGAAGGTCCTCCCGAAGAGGCAGACGAATCGGGGGATCGACTGACATGCTGAGTAGCTCGGGATACCAGTATCTTCGTGCCCAGTCCGGAGCCACAAGGATGACCTGGGCCCGGTCTCGCCTGATCTTCTTCAGCACTCTGGGCAGAAGTGGTATAGGCGGAAAGGCGTACAACAGACCGCAGCTCCACTCGCGACGAAAAGCGTCTCCGAGCGAGTGCCGCCTTGGAAATTCCAACGCGCAGAACTGATGACATTGCGCGTTCTCTTCTGTGGCGAATAGATCTAACCAAGGCTCTCCCCACTGCCGAAAGAGACCTTGCGCCACGTCCGAGTCCAGACGCCATTCGTGATCCATCATGCACCGGCGGCTGAGTTCGTCCGCCCTGGCATTCAGAGAGCTTGCCAGGTGTTGAACCACCAGGGTCACGCCCTGATGTTCCAGCCACTGCCAGAGGCGCAGAGCCTCCTGGCAGAGGGTCCACGACCCCACCCCGCCTTGCTTGTTGCAGTACCACATGGCGGTGGTGTTGTCGGTGAAGGAGGGGAGGAATGCCTTCAGTGCTAGACGAATCGCCCGCAGCTCCAGAAGGTTGATATGGAGCCGGGACTCCGCCGGAGACCAGAGGCCTCTGATCTCCGCCTCTCCCATGTGGCCTCCCCAGCCCTGGAGGGACGCGTCCGTCACAACTACGTGCTCCGGTTGGGGTAGGGAGAGGGGTCTGCCACTGACCCAGTCGCGGTCCGTGAGCCACCACTGCAGTTGTCTCGCAGTGCCCTCTGAGATCAGGACGTGATCGGACAGGTTGCCCTGATGCTGGGCCCACTGAAACTTCAGGTCCCACTGCAGAGCCCGCATCCGCCACCTGGCGTGACGCACCAGAAGGATGCAGGAGGCCATCAGTCCCAGAAGCCGCAGCGTCAACCTGACCGAGACCCGGGATAACGGCTGGAAGATGGGAACCAGAGCCTAAATATCCCGAAACCCGCTGCTCGGGTGGGTAAACCCGAAACTGCGCCGAGTCGAGAACCGCTCCGATGAAGAGGAGCTTCTGAAAGGGAAACAGGTGTGACTTCGGCACATTGATGGAGAACCCCAGCAAGTGCAGGAGGTCGGCCGTAGTCTGGAGGTGGCTGACGACTGTCTGGGGCGAGCCCGCCTTCAACAACCAGTCGTCGAGGTAGGGCAAGACTGATTCCCCCTGCCTGCGCAGATGGGCTGCGACCACCGCCATCACCTTCGTGAACACCCGTGGGGCGCTGGTAAGGCCGAAGGGGAGCACGGTAAACTGAAAGTGCTCTTGGCCTACCGTGAACCACAGGTAACGCCGGTGGGCCGGCAGGACGGGGATGTGGAAATAGGCGTCCTGCAAGTCCAACGCTACCATCCAGTCTCCTGGGTCCAGGGCAGCCAGGACCTGAGCCAAAGTGAGCATCTTGAACTTCTCCGTCCGGAGGAAGCCGTTGACGTTCCGCAAATCCAAGATAGGGCGTAGGCCCCCTTTGCCCTTCTTGGGCACCAGAAAGTAGTGGGAGTAACAACCACGTCCTACTTCTGGCCCAGGAACGCGCTCGATGGCCCTCTTGGCCAAGAGGGCCGAAACCTCCTCTTGCAGAAGTTGCAAGTGATCCCCCGACACACGGTGGTATTGAGGTGGCATGGATGGAGGGGATGACTCGAAGGGGAGGGAGAAGCCCCTTCGGACAATCTGCAGCACCCACCTGTCCGAAGTGACTGTATGCCAGTGGGAGAGGTGATGGCGAACCCTGCCTCCCACAGGCGTCACATGGGCCTGAAAACTCGGACTAGGAAGGTTTTGAGGCAGGGGCTGCTGAGGGAGGTGTGGACTGGCCTCGCCGCTGGCCCCGACCACCGCCACGGCGGTTCCCACGTCCGCCACCGCGTTGTTGAACATTCTGCGGCGCATGGCTGACGGTACGTGGTGGGGTGCCCCTTCCGTGGCCACGAAAGGAGCGGAAGGCACCCGATTGCTGGCGTGGGGCCGTAAGGCCCAAGGACTTGGCCGTGGCCCTGGAGTCCTTGAAACGTTCCAGCGCATGGTCTGCCTTGTCGCCGAAGAGGCGACGGCCATCAAACGGCATGTCCAGGAGGGTGGCCTGGACATCGGCCGAGAAGTTGGCGGACCTCAACCAGGCGTGGCGTCGAACCGCCACCGTCGTTGCCATCGCCCTGCCCAGTGAGTCCGTAGTATCCAGCCCACACCGGATAGAAAAGCGTGCTGCATCTTGGCCGTCCGCCAGGGCTTGGCTGAGTTTAGCCTGGACCTCCTCCGGGCATCTAGGCAGCACCTCCGCAACCGTGTCCCACAGGGTGTGGGTGTAGCGGCCCAAGAGACAGGCGGTGTTCACAGACCGCAGCCCTAAGCTCACAGACTAGAAAACCTTCTTCCCGAACTGTTCATATCTCTTGGATTCCCTGTCGGGCGGGGCAGACGGGAATGCGGTTTGGGAGTTTGAGGCCTGGATGACCAGACTCTCGGGGGTGGGATGGGTGGACAAAAAGCATGGGTCGCCCGGTGCCGGGCGGTAGCGTCTGGCCACGTTCCTGTCCACAGGGGGGCCTGTGGCGGGCTTGGACCAAGTGCCCAGAAGAACGTCACACAAGGCCTCATTGAACGGCAGGAGGGGCTCCGCGGAGCCTGACTGCTGTTTGAGGACCTCAATGAGGAGATTAGTCCTCACGGCCGCGACGGGGAGCTGAAGGTTTAAGGCCTTAGCTGCCTTCGTCAACACTACGCTGTAAGCAGAACCCGCCTCCGAAGCCACAGTCGGGGGCGACGTAAATCCAGTGTCTGGCGAGGTGTCAATACCACTGGCCTCCCCAAGCTCATATGTCCAGTCCTGCTGCGACTGGCAATCACGTGCCAGAGGGTCCTCGGACCCCTCCCATTGCTCCTCGTCACCTGGCTCCTGGAGACCAGGATTAACAGCCAGGGCCTCCTCGTGGAGATAAAAGTCTCCAAAGGCCGAGGGAATCGGCACCCAGCGGCGCCCTTCCGACTCCTGAGTAGGACCGTAGGAGACATTGGGGGCGGCAACCACATCGGCTGCCGGGGACGACACCTGAAGGGACGGCGCCGGCGAGGTCGTAAGGTCGACCGGCGAGGTCCCGGATCCGGATCCAGCGAGGTAGTGCGGCGCCGGGACCGAAGTCGCCAGCGGCGCCGGGGCCGAAGCACCCGACGTCGTCAGGGCCGAAGCGCCCGACCCTGAAGGACCTCCAGACGGAACCGATCGGCCCGAAGGCGCCACGGGAACCGACTGAGGAGGGAGGGCCCTCATGGCCATGAGGTATCTCTCGACCTCCTCCTGCGACGCGCCGTGCCCAGGGACCCGAAGGTGTGGGGCAGGCGGCGACGCTTGCGACTCCCGCGGAGCCGCGTGGGCGGTGTCGCCCGAGTCCCCGGCCGCATCGTGCGAGCGTCGGGGCGGGTCGGAGGATCGATGGTGTCGCTCCGACCTCTCATGCCTCTTACCTGAGGACTTGGAACCAGAGGATCGGTGTCCACTTCCGGAACGTCGATGACTCCGACCTCGCGACCTGTCTCTCGACCTCCCGTGGGACCGGGACCGGGACCTGGAGCGGCGCGGGGCCGACTGCCTCAGCTCGAGACGCTTGCGGGACCGCTCCCGCCTAGCCTTCGACGTCAGGGCCCGGCAGTCGGAGCAGGATCGATCGTCGTGGTCGAGGCCTAAGCACTTCAGGCACCGGCGATGGGGGTCCTTGACCGACATGAGTCGGCCGCACTTCGAACAAGGCTTGAACCCGGGCATCCCTGGCACCGATAGTCGAGATAGTCGACTAAAGAGAAGATCAAAAGGATCAAAAATTTTCAGTCAAAAAGTGACTGGGGGTAGAGCTTCTTCCGGATCTGCGCTAGCTGGCGCGGAAAAAAGAAGAACTGACGTCAGCGCGCATGGGCGCCGTCTAAGTACTCCGACGACGTCATCCCGGCGCTCACGACGCCGACGACGGACGCGGAGCCGCAGACGACGCCTACCGGCGCGCAGGGGTATTGCTACGCAAAAGTTTCCGGATCCAGTCTGACGCCTGGGGATATTCTAAGGTAAGGAATCTATCACTAACGTGTCTCTTTCAGATTCATGATATCACAGCAGAAGGTTTTTTCACATGGTAAAATCACCTTAGAACCCACCACAATTCCTAAAACGAGTATGGTACCATCAACAAATGATTTATAATGTAACTAAAGTCCTAAAACCCTCTATTAACTACAATGCTTTTTAATGAGGTGCTATCATGTATATTGGTCCCAAGATGGCTGCCAACACTTCTTGGATGAAGTGCTGACAGCCAATCAGATCAGATGTGTGGTTAGGCTCCGCCCAGATATATATCTTTTGGAACCTAAATTACTCAAAATCCACTGGAGCACATATATTGAGACCTAGCAAAGGCACATCGGGCTAACAGTCCCTACAATTTTGCCAAGTTTCGTGCAAATCCATTCAGCCGTTCGAGCTAAAAGTGAGGCCAACCGCCCTATGGAAATTAACATGGGAAAAACGCTTTTTGGGACCCCCCTTTTTTCTCGGCCCCCCCTTAATGAAACCCCCCCCAAATTGTCAGGGGCTGCTCAGAAACAAAATGTTCCATTTTCCTGAAAATTTCAGCCAATTCCGTCCACAAACGCCAAAGTTATTAGACATAGAATTTTCAAAAATCCCATAGAGAAAAAATCCTAACTATATATACCTACTGGCGACCGCCAGTAGGTAATATATATGTGTGGTATGTATTGGGTGTTGAGTCTGCACCAAGTAAAGCTTTCTGGTTTATATTTGCTTAATCATAAATGACTTTTTTCTTATAATCCACTTCATTCAACTGCAGTGTATCCATTCAGCACTGTGCATGGCCGGGGTTTGGTCAAAGATCCTGACATTTGGCCAGACTTGCAGAACCAGCATATGCATCCTTAAGGTCTTTTCACCGCAACACTTTTCTTTTTGTATAGAACTATTAGTTTAGGTCGGAGTTTTGAAAGCACAGCTGTCAAACTGACATCAACCAGGTTCTTTACCATTCAAATAATGGTGACACAAAATAGTATATCTAAATTTGTGTACTGCAATAAATTTGATTTAATGTGAAGACAGGTCACAAATGGTGCAAGGATTTATTGAACCGGTCTTTCTAGGATTCGATTTTTCTCCAGTGTGGCGTGCATATACTCATAGCAAGAATTAATTTTGCGCTTGACGAGATTTGCCCACTCTTTGGAATTAAAGGGAAACTTTACTGATTTAAAGAAATAAGGAAAATCTTTACCTTCAAGTTCTCACATGGCTGATAACTTGCCTCAGAATTAAAGAGTTTAAAAGAATGTTCAAAGTGAATCCAAATCTGCATTGCTATTAGCTATTGTACTTCCTGTGAGAAATACAGTTCACATTATGCTTATGGGACAGTGTCAAAAAAGTGACATTCACCAAGTCTTAACAAGTGCTTGCAACAACAAGAATTGGAAATGCAATAGGTCTCGCCTTTGATTAAGTTAAAGGCATTTGCTTTGCTAATGGTATTGTATAGCAAAGCAAATGGCTTTAACTTAATGAAAGGCGGGACATATTGCATTTTAATGCTTGTTAACAGAGGGCTCAGTAAAACCCCTGTCCCCTTCAAGACTAGTGTCAGCACCCTGAAAACTTCACTTACTGATTCCGAGCACACTGTCTGCAGTCCTTAACCCTCTCCTCAAGAAATACTTTACCGTCCAATTCAACGAACCTAGACTTCAATAGCGTAGCTGACTCTCTGCTCACTTGTCCATCAAGGATAGGTGGTTATTTGACTGTTTCGACCTCCCGAGCTTCCTCCCTCCCCTTCACTGTATGCCTAATTATAATGTGTTGCTTATATCTTTATGCATCCTTATGTCCTGTTGTGTAATCTATGCCTAATTATAATGCTTGGCTTATATCTTTATGCAGCCTGATGTCCGGATATGTAATGCAACTTGTTTTTCCTTGTGTATGTAAAGCGCTCTGATACCCACGGGTCTAGCTAGCGCTATATAAAACTTGTAAATACATGTCCAGTGACTGCACTTTGTGATCTTGCCTGCCCTCGGCAAGTCCACTGCCTCAGTGGTAGGCTTGTCATCACCCAGCGGTGCTCTATGTCCTCTCCATGGACAGTGTGAGGTCAGTATATTCCCAGTTGCTTGTGTATCGAGTACTATTGGCACCCTCTACCCAAGCCCCTCCAGTTGCAGAAGCATCCCATCGCCCTCACGGAGCTCTTGGTGCCCAGTGTCAGCTCTGTGCCTGCCTCCTTCACGCCCAATATCAGTTCTCAATAACTAACCTTCCCCAGTCCAACCATTCTTCCAACACCGACCTCTGTGACTCTTCATGTCCAGAGTCAGCACCATGTGATCAATGCCTGCCCAGGCTCATATCCCGGCCCCTGCCTGCCTAGTGTCAGCATGCAGCATTAACACTGCAATGCTACAGTACTCCCTGCATGCTGAATACCCGCTGCCTCTGTGCCCTGTGACAGCATACAACCCCCTTCTGTTCTCTCTGTTCACATCACATTCCCCAACGTCAGCAGCCCTAACTGCTTCTTATTGCGCTCTTATGCCCAGCTTGATTATACTCTTGCTCCCCGCGTGCCTAGTGCCAGCAGTAGCACTCTATATGCGATCTGCATAGCGTCTTAAACTTCTCTCTATGCCAGTTATCCAAAGCAATTAGTTACCAATGACAGCAGCCCTTGACCCTCCCTGCCTATCGTCTCAATGCCCAGTGTAGGCACCTTCCAGTCCTACTCCATTCTTAGCGACAACAGCCTGCCCGCCCCCTCCATCTCCACAGCCGACCCCAGACCCTCCCCACCTTCTGCTGGTGACAGTGGCGCGCGATCAGAGGTGACAGACAAGGCGGCGAGGAGAGAGGTGCAGAATCTCTCCAGCAACCCCTTTCTCGCCGAGAATCGATTGGCCAATGCAAATCCTGCATGCTTGCCCCCATCCAATGAGGGGGGGGCGGGCGAAGGAGGGGTCTCCCATTCAGAAGAATGGACGCTAGAGGTGTTTACAACAAGTGGGCACAGCCAGACTGGAGACAGCGGGGAGTGAGGGAGCGTCTGGGGCGACGGAGGTAGGAGGAGGGACAGATGAAGCGGGCGGGGTGCAGACAGAGGGGCTGCGGGCAGGAGTTAAAGCGCGCCACCAGTGTGTGCAGCGCAAGACAGAGCTTGGTGCCCAGGGCGAGAGGAGCAGAGCGATGCTGAGGCAACCTGTAACGCACATGCACCTGCGGAAGACCCGGGAAATGCTGAGGTCGTGCTAAACCCACGCTGAAAGTGTCCCAAGTGCCTGGCAAGCTTTGCCTGCAAAAGAACGGTGGTGCCAAACCCACGCTGCTGGAAACCGACAACGGAAGGTGGACCCCGGATGACATCAGTACTGGAAAGTGGACACTGGAGTACTCCACAAATGTAAACTGGACGCTGAAAGACCCCATTGATGGAAAGCATACACAAAAAAAAAAAAAAAAAAAAAAAAAAAAAAAAATCAGGCGATGCTTAGCCCCTGCAGAAAACAAGCAAACAAATCCCCCCGGCCCTCACTTACCACATGCTGTCTACCTACAGCATAAATGGACCCGCTATCCTGATTCTACATGTGCTGCTGCAGAAACAAAAATAGCCTCAGAAGCTGGTAGACAGTCGTGCAGCCCCCAAGCCCGTTGGTAACATGCTGTGGTAAATGGGCCACAGAAACGCTGGAGCACGCACACCGCAAGTCAGCCTGGAGCGCGCCTTGGAAGAGAAGCAGGAGGGCAGGAGCGTGACCTCGTGAGCGTGCACGTTGGCGTTCCCTGTGGCTCGCACGTTCAAAGACCGGTGTCTGCTCGTGCACCGGTCTGTACCACTTGGGAGGCCTTCACAACGACAATAAGGCTCGCTAGCGGCAGAGCTTCGCGCTGCAACGCCAGGCGAGCCCTAAAAATACAATACCCAGGTAGGTGCTGAATCCAGCCATAATCGCATACCTTCACCAGCACTAAGCTTCAGGCCTAAGATATGTAAAGGAAATAGGCAATTGTACTACGACTATCGGGTGAAAACTTTATATACCAGTAACATAAGGCGCACTCACTGTTTAGTAAAGGTGGAAGCAAAATTGTGGTTTTTAATACCTGGTTTGTCTACCACGTGGACAACAACTTCATTGGTTCCATTGACAGAGTATGTGAAGTAGAACCAACAGTCGTCAGCATCTTTCTCTTTACAGTGCGTCAGAGCATCAGCCTGGCCTGGCTGCGGTAACTTGTCTCGACTTTCTACAATTGTAGTGTTGAAATGCTTGCACTCCTGTTCACACACATCTTTCTTTTCTCCTTTGTTGAAAGCTTTGCACTGCACACATTCCCTGTTCATAAAAGACAAAGTTAACAAATTCATAAGGCGTTGCACGTAAACAGTAGAGAGATTTGTGGGTAATTGCCAAAGTAAAGCAGAGCGAATTGGTAGGATTGCAAGTATAAGAACAGACAAGAGAGCGATTGATAGTAATTTTCTTTAAAAAAAAAAATCAAACAGTATCTACACACAAGCGTTTTAAGGCCTGACTTGCAACCTGCACCACATATTTATGATGTTGCACAGGGCGCAGAAAATAGTCTTGGAGGTTGTGCCCCATTATCCACTGTGGAAATGGGCCTTTTTTTCCATACTGCTCCAGAGCCAAAACTATTTGGGTCTGTAAGCAGAGCTCAGACAGTCCTAGAGTAAACAGCCATTTTAGATCAGTATCACAATAGGGTACATTTTCTGCAAAAAAGTAATTCAAAATATGGTGCCAACTCCAAGTATAGAACTCATGGAATGAGTAATTAGAAGAGTGCTGCAGTACACCATTTCGGATCCCAAAACCTACTATGTCAAGGAAATAGATATTTTGTTTATACAACAATACAACTTCGTGCAGAAGATCGCAAAACACAGAGAATCAACGTCACACTTTCAATGTGGGCTGCACTTAATTAGTATGTACAGCAAGAGATGTATTCATGCTATCTGCAAGTGTAACTACTATACTGCAATCGTTAGACATGATAGGTGCTTCAGCCCTAACTGCAGTCATTTTGGGCAGTAATCAAAAGAGCTTTGTTAAATTCAATTTTTATTAAAATGTATGGTTTAAATGTAAAATTTTTCCAGAAGCAGACTAATAACAATGTTTATGTTCTTCTCTTTTTGAAAAAATCTTTAAAATGTAGTATTTCAACATAAACTAATCACACAGCCAAGTTGGGAACATCTTTTCTTCACTTTTAATGTTTCACAAAAACCGGCTTACTAATCTGAAATTATTGCAAGGACTTGCCAGGCTAGTTTTTGTACACGTGTGGAACCTAGAGGAACTGGGAAATCATTCCAATAATCATTGCCTATTGATCATAGATGCCGCAGTAAATGAGCACATCTGCAAAGCTCATTGAAAGCCCAAGAAACAAAATGGTTACTTACCAGAAGGAGTAGTTTTGCAGTTTGAAGTGTTTTCTGGATTCATATGCTGTGCATTATTCCGCCATCTAGTGGTGGGTGTGGAATGGTCTTTGTTTTTTGTTGTTTTGGTTGCTGTCGAACACCATTTGGTGCCAGGTACGTCTCCTGTGTGACGTCAGACGGAATCCTGGAGGTCAACGTGCGTCGTAGCCATCTTAGGATTCTTTTTTCTGCCTCTTTAGTTATCTGTAGCCCTTGAGATGTTTTTTTAATACCTGATTTAATCATATGCTTCCGCACCTGTTTGTTTTCCTTGTAGGGGAGGCCGGGTGGGTTGTATGTGAATCCAGAAAAGTCTTCAAGCTGCAAAACTACTCCTACTGGTAAGTAACCATTTAGTTTTGCAGCGTGAATCCTTTTCTGGATTCACATGATGTGCATTAGACTATGTAGCGGTATGTCCCATTTTTGGGAGGCTGTGGTGAAAGGAAGACTTTGCAAACAGGTGTTTAAGTACCCTTCGTCTAATTTGAGTTTCAGTACTCATTTGTAGGTCCACGCAGTGAGGCTTTGTAAACGCATGTGGCGATGCCCATGTTGCTGCTGCACAAATAGAGTCAATGGGTAAATTTGCCATGAAAACCGAGGTTGCTCCTTTATTTGTTGTTGAGTGAGCAGTTGGCTGAATTGTTAGTTATTTTTGGGCATTGGCATAACATGATTGGATGGTTTGTACTATCCATTTTGTAATAGTCGCCTTTGCGACTGGTGATCCTGTGTTAGCATGTGCGTAGGTGAAAAATAATTGTTTTGTTTTCCGGATTGGTTCTGTTTTTTTGCAAGTAATACAGCAGTGCCCTCCTTACATCCAGGGTATGGAGGCTTCGTTCTCTTGTTTTTTAATTTTTTTTTAAAGAAAACAGGCAGGATGATATTTTGAAACCACCTTAGGTAGGTATTTTGGGTTCGGCTTTAGGATTACTTTAGCCTGTGGATTTGTAAGTATGGTTCTTGTATTGTTAGAGCTTGTTGTAGGAAGGTGGATATCTGACTATATGGTTACCCCAACTTTGCGCCTAGTGTTTAGCTGGTTTTCGACTTAGTTGGCATGGGATCCTGCTAATCAGGGCCCCAGGCTATCTGCTCTCACTGTAAAATGGACTCCATGTACTTTAGGTACATCTCCAATTGGATATTGGGTCACCTTATGAGCCCCTGTATAGTGTACCATAGGTACCCAGGGCATAGGTGCATCCAAGGCCTACCAGGGGCTGCAACATGTATTATGCCACCCCTGGCTGGCCATCCAAACTGACAACTGGCTGATCACTCAGCTGGGGCAAGGTCGTGTAATCACCCCTTGCTTAGATATAGTATTCCTATATCTAATCTTATATATAGACACATATGCACCTATAAGTCACTCCTATGGCAGGCCTTGACAATCCTGAAGGCAGAGTGCTTGGTTTTATGTGAGATGGTGCTCTAGCATGAGCTGAGCCTGTCTGAACCTTTCGGAACCATGTCCTTATTGCTGTTCTATGATATAGCCATACCATATACTCTTAAGTGCATTATAATACTCGCAGTTAATGCTAACTTTGGTTTGGCTTTATCAAAACATGTTGTGTAAGGTGTCATACGCTTTGGAATACTACCCCCCCCCCCCCCCCCCCCACCCACCAGTTCTGTTCTGGCGGCGGGGGTAGCATTCCACCTTTCTAGAGGGAGAAGACATGTAGTTGTAGCTTTACCCGGCTAAAGTTAAACAGAGCTTCAGCATCACAAAATGGATGCTGCTGCCACAGACACAAGTCTGACCTCCTGCAGTTGGGAGCCCTTCCAGCGAGGGATGCCTGGACAATAGGTTTCCTGCCTTGGGAGGTGCTAGCACCTCCCCAGACAGGCTATAGTGTATTGGGGCAGGGTGGGTTGAATGAAATGAGGCACTGGCTGGGGCACACAAGGTGCTCCATGCATAGCTTGGTTCAAACCAGTTGCTGGGCACTCCAGCCCCAGCTCTGGCACGAAACTGGACGAAGGAAAAGGGGTGTAACCACCCCCTTCCCTGGTCCTACCCATAGGAGGGACCTAGCAGGTAATCCAGACCCTTTAATCAGTATAAAGCTAGGAGCGGAGTCTAGAGACTTTAGATTATCCTGAGCTGAAACGAAACTCTGGACCTTCGACATTCTACTGCAACTAGAAGATTGAAGAATCTCCCTTGTGGTCAAGGAGTGACCACCCTGTGCAAACAGGCACCACCTAGCGAATTGCCGGTTTGCTTTGTCGACGATCCCAAAGGATCCAGAAGACTCTGCTTCACAGGACTGGACTTCCAGACTTCTCGGACCCCGAACCACACCTCCAGCAAAGCAGAGACCCGTGGCGGACACAAGAGACGTGGGACCAGACACCTGGCCATTTTGCCCTAAGCTAAACTGTGCAGCTTCGGAAGCGTCCTCGAAGTTGTGCATTGGAACTTGAGAAGCCCCAACCCAGAGTCGTAAGTGCACCGAAGCTCAGCTCTCCACACTCCACAAGTGCCGCGTGGGGCCTGCTCTTGCATTTCTTCTCGACGCGTCTTCGCGGTTGCTAGCCTGCTGGCTAGTGGCCATCTTGAAGACCCCATTTTGAAACAACGCTGCGTGCCTGGTTGCTCTGGCTTTGCTCTTGCTTTCCTGTAAAGGGAAAGCTCCACAGACCTTGCTGGTCTGTACAAGAAGCTGATCTTCACTTCCTGTGTGGGTTGCCTTTGCCAAGGCTTGTTGACTCCAATCCGGAAGCAGACACCGCCAACAGCGAGAACCTACGTGGGACAGTCCGTATCCAGCTCCTGGTCGTGGTCGACGCCTCCTGGTCCACGTGGCTGCAGAGACAAGCTTCCCTTCTTCACCTGTTTGCAGCTCGACATCGCCTGGTTCCTTCCTGGTCACTGGCTAGTGACCCAGACTCTGTCCCCTCTGCTTTCAGGTTCTTCACTTCTCCGATCCACCCTTGGATCCATCCGGACATCTTCCTCCTGGTCGCCTACAGCATCTTCTTGCAGCTCTCCATAGGAATCTACGACGAAACCCGACACGACTTCACACCTATGCACCCAGCTTTCCTGGGTGAGGTAACCAGAGTACTCCGGTGCTCCCGTGGGTAATAACTATCCAAGTGTCCTGTTTTAACTGGGTTTCCCCGCAAGTCCACCCGGACTGTCCGAAATCAACTAGTTTCTAACTTTTACGTTCCCATTGAAAGTCTATGAGAACTCACGTGTGTGTTTAGAAACTGCACACGCATCCTGTGAGACTCCTACTTCTTAACCTGTGGTTGTTCAGTGTAGTCTCAGCGATTCCCTAGGCCCTAGGCCGATTCACCTGTTCTGAAGTGGTTCTTACACCACTTATTTAGTATATGGTTCGTGAGGCCCCTAGGGCAGAATTGTATTTGTGCAACTTCTAGTATGCTTATTGAGTCACTTGAGCTGTATCTCAAACTCTGACCTCAAAAAGAGTGCAGAGGGGTTGCGTTAGTAATAAATGCATATATATTTTATATATACCTTGTGTGGTGTCCTTTCATTTGGTATTCAAGGGGTTATTATTGGTAAAACAATTGGCTTCACATGCTCTCTGAAGTATTAGCCTAAGACTGCTTTGTCCATGCTACCACTAGGATAGCTGGTCTATAAGGTTGACTTTACAACCATCACCATAAGGGTTGTTTGGACTGATACAGGGTGCCCACTAGAATAGTGGACATCACATATCAGGCCAAGTTCTCACACTTGTAACTCACTCTTCGTAGGGACGTGATAGCGATGAGATTAACAGTTTGAAGTCCGCTGTATGCATGGGCTCGAAGGGTTTTGTCATAAGTTGCGATAGTACTGTAATTAGGCTCCATATAGGTACTAGAGTTGCTCTTGATGGAGCAATTCTTTTTGCTCCTTTTAAGAACCTTTTAATTACCGGACTTGTACAGAAACTTTTACATGTTTTTCCTCTTGTGTATGCTACTATGGCAGCCAAGTGTACCTTTATGCTTGAGTAGTTGATGTTGCTATCTAGGAGGTACGTCAGGTATGTAATTACGGTTTCCTGAGTATTAATTTATTGTTAGCGGTGCACCAGGTGGTAGATCGCTTCCATTTTGCTGTATAGAAATTTCTTGAAGACTGCTTTCTTGGCTCTTTTAGAATTTCCATTGTTCGTAGAGGTAGATTGCAGGTTGTTTTCTTGTCGGCAGCTCTATGCAATACCTGTACTTTACCAAATGTAATATCCATTTGTCTGTTGCCACTGTTTAAAGAACAAGGATATTCTTCCTCCCACTGGTGTTGTGTGGATCTTTGTTTATGATTGAGTCAGTTGGATCCATTTCCTCTGCCTCTTCACCGAAAGTTGCCAACCTTGGTAACTTGACTGCTGACCTGGTTGTTCTCCTGGATTCTGCCCTTGTGACTACTGTGACATTTGCTGTCCCTGACCAAAGGTGCCTCTACCTGTGGGTTTTCTATTATTGAATCCACCCCTTTTAAAGGAACCTCTCTAATGTAGGGCTCCCATTGCTCTAGCCGTCTCTTCGTTCTTCTTTATCTGTTGAAGGCTTTCATCTACTTCCTTTCCAAAAAGTGCCTCTCCACTGAAGGGTCTATTGATGATTGATGTTTGAACTTTATGTTTGAATCCAGATATTCTGAGCCAGGCATGTCTCCTTAGGATGGTTCCTGTGCACATCTGCCTACTAGTAGTATCTGCTGCATCTAAGGCTGACTTAAGGCAGGTGTTTGTCACGTTTTTCCCCTCCTGGACAATAGAATTTGCCCTTTTGTCTTCCTCTGGGAGTTTGTTAAGAATCTTCTCTATCTCATTCCGTTGTTGGTGACTATATCTGTTTAGCAGGGCACTGAAATTTGCGATGCGATACTGTGTTGCCGCCTCCTTTTCCATTCTTCTCCCCACCATGTCCATCCTTTTACTATCCTTTTCTGGTGGAGGTTCGGTGTTGGAGACTGCATTAGCTCTCCTTCTGGCTGTGGTGACAATTGAGTCAGGTGTTGAGTTTCCCTGAATATATTTGGGGTCCTATGATGAGGCTGTATATTTTTTCCACTGTGGGAGTTACCCACTTGTTTGAAGCTGGTTCCTTGAAAGCTTCTTTTCCTTGATCCAGTATGCTAGGAAGCATAGGAAGATATTGGGTTCCCTTAGTAGCTGGGGCTAGGTTTTTTTCATAGGAAACGTGCCTCCTTTTTCTTCATGTAGGGCTACTCCCAATTGATTTGACAAGGTCCTTGTAGAAAGCTTTGTTGCCTGGAGGCGAAGCTTTCTAAGGAAAACTGCAGATCTCTTCCTCCGGGCTTTCGGTGTCAAGATCGTTCCACGAATCTTCAAAATTTTCGGAGATTACTTCCTCTTCAGGTACATCCCCGTACTCCTAGTCTCAAGGTTCTGGGCTCAGGGGAGAACCAAAGATCACTTCTTCTCCCTCTGCATTTTCTGCCTCCTTGGTGTTGAAGTTTTCCTGTTCGGCAACCGGTACCTTTGGGATTCGAAATTCCTTTAGCGATGCGTCAAACTCCTTTTTATTCTGGAGGAACGTCGCCATTTGGTCCTCAAGTCTTTTTCTCTTTCTTTCGACTTAGAGAGCTCTCTCGGCATCAGACACTTTTTACCAGCGTCGATGATAAATTTCAATTGTGTTGTGCCTTTTTTTCGTGGGTTCGTGTTCGACCCATGGGTTTGGCGTTTTGGGTGATTTTTCCTCCTCTGTAACCTTCGGTTGGGTTACGTGGCGTTCTTTTAATCGCGGGTGACCTTCAATTGCCTTTTTGCTCGGCGTCGGGGCTGCCTTATGTTCATGGATCTTCGGTTCAGACAGATTTTTATGGTGTCTTACCTTCTCCATCTTCTTTTTCGTATCGCTTGCCTTTTTCTGGCGTGGGTTTTTTCGTCATCCCCTTCCAGAACTTTGACGTCTGATCCCTCGTGCGACGATTCAGCTGGTGCTCAATGTTCTTCCTTGTTGCTAGAGAAACCCAGGTCTCAGAGAGGTTTTCTTCGCGGTCTGTGACATTGTGACATAGTGGACCTCTTGTTGTTTTCTGCGTGTTCGAAGCATCTTCAACGGGTATGCCGCGCAGGTCTCACAGACTTTGACCTGATGGTTTTCGGGTAGGCAAAGGTTGCAGACGTCATGTGGGTCGTATTGAGCGTACTTGTGGTGGCACTTGGGGCAGAATTTCAAGTGGGTATTCTCCATGTCCCCTACCTCGCCATTTGCGGCCCGATGTGGTACTCTGTGGTGTTGATCCTGAAGCTGTACTCTCCGGTTACGGTGTGGATGAACAATGAGATTTCTCAGAAATTTTTCTTCTTTTCTTGAAGTTTTGGGGAAAAAATAAAAAAATCTTTGGAGCTTCCAGTCTTGCTTCTAGACCCAACGGCGAAAAAAAAGAATCTGAAGATGTGTACCACGCACGACTAACTCCAGGATACCGTCGGACGTCACACAGGGGATGTCCCTGGCACCAAATGGTGGTCAACAGCACAAAAAAGACCATTCCGGTCCAAACCACTAGATGGCGGAAGCATAGCACAGCATGTGAATCCAGAAAAGGATTCACGCTGCAAGTCCAACATTTCAGCTGATACTGCAGCTTTAATGGCGAACATAGCAACATAACTCATGTGGCTTGGCACGGTGTGTTAAGTTGGGGCATGCGCCACTCAGTTTATTCTTATTTGGTTATCACCACTGTAGTTTGCTTACAAAAACTTTGTGTAGTCACTAGTAGACTTCTGCTGCATGGGTGCAACAGCCGGCCAAAAGTTGAGGTGAATGGGCCAATTGGATCTGTTGGTTATGCAGTTACCAGCTAAAGATACTGCCAGACTAGGGGAGTGAAGGAAGCTGGCTCTTTATGTGGTATATCAAAAAAGTTGATATACCATGTAAAGAGTCCAGGGGTTCCCTTATGAGTGGACAGAAGCTTGCTATTCAATCCCAAACTGCTCTATTAGGGTGAAGTGTGGTCGAGCAGCCTTAGGCTTAACAGAGAGGAGTGCAAGACATTTGCAAATACACACTATTAATGAATGATACACGACTCAAGAAGGAGATCCACACCAATTAATAAAAATAGCAGATATCTTTATATATGTTTAGGCATCAGAGAAAAGTCGTTCAGGTAAGTACATTTTTACATATAAATTATTTTCATTTTAAAAATTGGAAACTGCAATTTCTGAGTTCTGCAAGGCTAGTCTATGTAAGAAAGAACAAGTTCTGCAAACAGGTACAGTACATTGACTTACAGGAACAATCTACAGTAGTTAAGGTGAGTGATGGGCAAGGTCCAAGGCAGCATCAACAGTACACCACCAGCGAAACAAGGGCGGCTGGGTACAAATCAGTGTCGGGAGCACAATGAGTTTCAATGGAGATCGGCCATTTGTAAAAAGAGGCTGCAAGCCAGGGGGGTTGAACCAGCAAATGGGCTCAAGGAGGTGGGGGCGGGGGGAGAGAAGGACACCTTTGCTCCTCTTCTCCAAGGCACAGGGGTGGCGTGTGCAGGGGTGCCCTTAGGAGTCGGGGTTTTCCTTACGAGAGCAGTCGTGGTACAGGGTACCTTTTCTGAGGCTGCAGGAGACGTTGGGGAATCTAGGATGGGTGACACTACAATGGACTCGAGCTCTGGAGGGCTGGGGAACTTTCTTGGCACAGTTGACTCACTTCAACTCAGGCCAGAGTGACTGGTGCAGTCGTTGCTTCAGGTGTCGGGTTTTCGCAGTTCCAGAGGCCTCAGGGACTTTTCCTTTGAAGTTCTTTAGAACAGTTACACTGTGCACAGGAAGTCTCGAGTCTTTTTGAAAAGCAGGCAGTCCACCCAAATTTCAGGACTCACGGTTGCAGGAAGTTTTGGTGATAGTGCGCATGGGCATCAACTTCATCCTTAGATTGTTTGCCATAAAAAGTGATAATGCAGTTAGTAAAGTAATAAAGGTAGACTTCCAGGTAGGTTGTATCTAAGTAAGATATCACTGCAACAGTTAAAGGTAACCGGGCAGGCGGGTGGGCGCATATGACTCTACAGCTCTATATGCCAAGAACAGATGCATACTGGGTAAGTAGCATTTTTCGTTCAAAGCATATGAACTGTAGTTTATATGCTTTAGCATAGACTATATAGCAGTTATTTCTGAAGCGGTGGCTAATCTGTAGCTGTTGCAGTGGTTTGAAATAGTGCTCGTAAAAACTGCCTGGTCCACACTAGCTTGTTGTTTTGCTAGGACATCCATACAATGTTTTGTGAATGTGTGTGGTGTAGACCATGTTGCAGCTTTGCAGATGTCATCTATAGGTACGTTTCCTAAGAATGTCATAGAAGCCACTAGTTTGCGTGTAGGGTGCGCTCTAGGGAAATTGTTAATGTTCATTTACCTTTGATGAAGCCTATTTGAATGCACTTTACTATCCGCCTTGCAATGCCTGATTTTGATGTGGGATTGCCTTGATGTGGTGGAGCAAAAGCAACAAAGATTTGTTTTCTTTTCCTAAAATGTTTTGTTCTTTCTATGTAGTATAGTAATGAGCTCTTAACATCTAATGTCAAGGGCACGTTCTGCGACTGAATCTGGTGGAGGGAATGTAAGAAAGTGGCTCTAGATATACTGGACCAAAGTAAGGTACAGTGTGTATAGAGTCCCCAATCTCCAGAGGTATATTATAGAGGTTAAAGTCAGATCTGACCTTTCTCTCTAAAGTGGTAGCTTGGTCGAGCAGTAAGGCAGAATCAGAGGACAGTGTAAAGCATTTGTTGTACACAGTCAGTAAAAAGTTTCACACACAAGAACTGAACTCTAGGCCCGTTGTTTTTATATCAAAATATATAGTTGATTTATTTTAGAACCAACAGGTATCAAAATATACTTTACTCAATAGGAGTGACTTTTGGCAATTACTTTGCAGAGAGGCAATAGACTTGGTAAGTACAATAGTTACTAGGGTTGCAATAGGCAACCCAATTCTAAACACAATTTAACATTGAGCTCAATGGGTTTTTATATAAATAATGCAATTTATTACTTTCAGTATTACTTTGCTAACCACAGGACCGGATCCTGGATTCAGTCCCGGGACCTAAGCTGTAAACATGTAAGTAAAAGCGTTTTGGTTACAGTTGTAATTTTTAAAGGATATAAATGTATTTTCAAAGTTGACACAAACTTTACAGAGAAAAACTAGCAATGTTATCCTATGGAAGGAAATTCAAGTCACAGGTAAAGTAGGTTCTCGTTACTTTTGTAATCCAGCACTGGACTCCTAGGTCCAGCACTGGGACCTCTACCTAAGACAGGTAAGTATTTAAGTTTCAGTAGTTGGTACGATGTTTGAGGAATGTTTGTAATTTGCAAAAATCAACACTTAGAAGAAATTTCAGAGAGAAGAAATTTCAGAGAAAATCAGTCAATGGTTTCCTATGGAAAAAAATGCAGGTAACTGATAAGTACAGTTAAGATTACTTTTGCGGTTCAATACTGAACTAGAAAGTACAGCACTGGCCTCTCTCCTGATCCCAGGTAAGTATTTCTGAAATCGTTATTCGGCTGATTTTAAAAATCGACACTCAGTGAAAACCAGTCAATGTAAGCCTATGTCCTGGGGTGGGTACACCCCCTACTCTGCTCCTCTCCTGTGGGAGGGGGGCAGGAGCCTAGCTGTGATTGGGCAGGGCTCCCCATCTTCAAGATGGCCGGAGCCCAGGGTCGTGCTTCACCTCGCCTCCCCCACCTGAGGGGTGGGGTTGGCACATGCTGGCACACCCTCCTTCCTGATGTGGGGTTTCCCGCCAGAGTGGGGGTCAGAACTGGTGGGGGCCAGTTGCTGAGTACAGCAAGTGGTCTGGAGAAGTTCACAAGGGCAGCAGGCCTTTGAAGCTTCCCCTGCCCATCCTGGGGGAGGAGACCTAGCACCTCGCCCAGGATGTGCATTATTGCGGGGGGCTGTTCACCCAGGGGTCCAGTAACATGTCTGTTGTGTGGCAGCCTAGGCAGCCGCTCAGTACAGACGTGGATTGTAGGTTAGGTTTTCAGGGGGCATCTCTAAGGTGCCCTCTGGTGCATTTTACATTAAATCCCACACTGGCATCAGTGCGGGTTGAATGTGCTGAGAACTTTGATATCAAACTTATCAGTCTTCAGTGTAGCCATTATGGTGATGTGGAGTTCGTATTGACAACCTCCCAGTACCATATACTCTTAATGGCATCACTGCACTTACAGTGCCCAGAAATGGTACTGGGTACTATAGGGGCACAGGGCTCATGCACCTGTGCCCACACTGCTGGCATTGGGCACCCAGCTAGAGGGGTGACTGAGGTATGCCAGGGCAGTGGATTGTGTGTGCATGGCACACAGGGATGTGTCCCAGGTCTACTTTGTTCAGTTCTGCACTTAGACACTCAGCCTGCAAAGGCAGTATGTGGGTGTCAGGGTACAGGGCCCCTAAGGGTGGCACAATAAGTGCTGCAGTCCTTAGGGGTCTTATCTGGTCACCATGCCCAGAGTACCTAGGGTAACATTTACTAGGGGCTGACAGGTGGCCAGAGATGCCAATTGGGTTTTAGTTTCAACACAGTTTTAGGGAAGGAACACAGGCCCTGGGCACCTGGTTGGCAGGAGCCCAGGGCACATCAGCAGTTCAGCAAAAAGTGGGGGCATACCAATGCACGAAAGATGGCACTTTCTCACAGGGAAGAAGACAGGCAACTCAACAGATTGGTTTATATGAAAGGCAGAGATAACTTTAGGTAAAAAATTGGGGTTAGTCCTAAGAACCACTTTCCTTTGATGTATTTCCAAAAAAGGTTCCTCTATGGTTAGCGCCTGAAGCTCGCCGACTCTTCTTAGAGAAGTGATGGCTATAAGGAAGGCTACCTTCCAGGTGAGAAATTGTATTTCACATTTGTGCAATGGCTCAAAGGGTGGACCCATGAGTCTTGTAAGGACTATGTTGAGATTCCACACTGGAGAAGGTGGAAGTCTGGGAGGAATGAGTCTTTTAAGTCCTTCCATGAAAGCTTTAATTGCGGGCACTCCAAAAGAGACAAGTGCTGTCTATATTGCAGATATGCAGCGAGATGTAAGCGTATGGAAGTGTCCGCTAAATTAGAACGTTGTAGGTGTAATAGATAGCAAATGATGTCTCGTATTGAAGCATCTAGTGGATCAATCCGATTGTTACAATAAACGACAAACCTCTTCCACTTTGCTGCATAGCATGCTCTTGTGGTAGAGCGTCTAGCCTCTTCGATAACATTCATACAGTCTGGCTGAAGATTAAGGTATCAAACTCTAGGATTTCAGGTGCCAAATCGCAAGGTTGAGCTGATTGGGATCTGGATGTCTTATCTCTCCTTGGTTCGGAGTATGAAACTTGGTGGAGAGGTGTAGTTTGTGGTGGGGAACTACTGATAGCTCCAACAGAATTGTGAACCAGGGTTGTCGGGCCCATGTGGGAGCAACTAGGATAAGAGTCAGGGAGTGCTGTTTGAGTTTCCAAACTTCTAATGGAATGAGTGGGAGAGGTGGAAAAGAGCGAGAAAATATCCCTGAACAATTCATCCATAGTGCATTGCATTTGGACAATGGGTGCGGATGCCTGGCCGCGAAGTTTGGTCATTTTACATTTAGGTGGGTGGCGAACAGCTCTATCTCTGGGAAGCCCCACATTTGGAAGAATGGGAGGAGAACTAGAGGGTAAAGTTCCCATTCGTGTATCTGCGGTCGTTGATGACTGAGCAGATCTGCAACTTGGTTGTCTACTCCTGGAAGATGGTCTGCAAGGAGAAATATTTGAGGTATGGCCCATCTCCAGATGCTCTGTGCTAGCTGTGAGAGCTGGAAAGTGTGTCCCCCTCCCCCCCCCCCCCCCTGCTTTTGTATGTAGTACATTGCTGTCATGTTGTCTGTGAGAACCAGGACAGCTTATCCTACTAGATTAAGTTGAAAAGCTTTCAATGCTAGAAAGATTGCTAGCAGTTCGAGATGGTTTATGTTGAGTTGTTTTTGTTGCAGAGTCCACATGCCCTGAACGGTATGTTTTCCCAGTGCTGCTCCAAAACCAGTGTGTCTGATGTTAGCACTATCTGTGGAAACGGATCGAGAAATGGCCGCCCCTTGGAAAGGTTTTGTATATTCCACCACTGCAGAGAGCAATGAGTGCGGCCATCTATCAACACCAGCTCTGATAACTGACCTGGAGACTGGTTCCACTGATGTGCTAAGAATTCCTTTATGGGACACAGTTGAAGTCTTGCACACAGCCATCATTCCAATCAGTTTTGAGGCTGAAACTGATATGAGAGCTTACATGTTGCGAATCCTGACAGGTGGGGTACACTAGAGCTTTGCAAGTGTCTATTGTGACTTCTAGATGCACTTGAGTGTTGGATGGTTGGAAGTTTAGACTTGGTGAGGTTTACAATAAATCAAAGTCGTGAAGCAGTTGGACTGTCCTTGGAGTGTGATGTAGGCAGCTTTGTTGTGACCTGGCGTTTATGAGCCAGTCGTCGAGGTAAGGGAAGACATGAACGTGCTATCTTCTTAGATGAGCTGCGACTACTGCCATTCACTTGGTGAAAACCCTGGGTGCTGTAGTTACTCCAAATGGGAGAGCTTTTAACTGGCAGCGTTATCAGTCAACCACAAACCTGAGATATTTTCTGTGAGCAGGGTGAATGGGAATATGGAAATAGGCGTCCTTTAAGTCTTGAGTGGACAGAAAGTTGCCCTGCTGAAGTAGTGGGATCACCTGTTGGCATGTGACCATTTGAAAGTGGTCCAACTGTATGTATAGATTCAGCTGTCTGAGGTCTATTAAAGGCCTCAGAGAGCCGTCCTTTTTGGGAATTAAGAAATACAGGGAATATACCCCGGTCCCTTGATATATTAATGGGACAGGCTCTAGAGCATGTTTTTCTAACAGAGATAGAACCTCTTGCTTTAAAAGAGGGTGAGATGTTCCGGTGACATTGCATGTGCTCTTGGAAGAATAGTTGGGGGAGTGCTTGTAAGCTCCAGGCAGTAACCATATCGGATAATTTGTAGCACCCACTTGTCTGAGGTGATTGAATTCCAGACAGGTAGGAGACGTCCCCCGACAGGAGTGGAATGATCTGGGGGTAGCAGAGGTGTCACAGTTTGTTTGCGAGGGAAGTGCGTGTGGAATTACCTCAATTTCTTACCCTACTGTTTCCTCTAAAACCTCCTAGAATAACCTCTGGACGAGGGAGATTGGTTGTTGCCCTTATAAGAGAAGGAGGCATTGTCAGTGGACAGTTTTTGAGCCACCCCTGTAAAATGAGCGGTGAAAGGAACCTCTACTGGTAGGTAACTGTAAAGCCCCCATCGACTTTGACCTCAGTGTCCTTTTTCATCTTTCCCAGCATGGTATCAGCAGCTGGGCCGAAAAGATGCTCTTTGCCGAAGGGTTGGTGAAGTATGGAGGTTTGCACCTCTGGCTTAAATACAGAGATTCGGAGCCTAGTGTGTCTGCTTAATAATATACTGGTGTTAATTGCACAAGATGCTGTGTCTGCTGCGCCTAGTGTACATTTAATGGAAGTGTTGGTAATAAGCTTCCCTTCTTGAATAAAGTTGTTATCCTTAGATTTATATTAGTCAGGCAAGTGTTGCAGGAGTTTTTCTAGCTCATCGTAATGAGCCCCGTCGTAACGAGCTAGCAGCGCCTGGGTGTTGGCAATGCACCAGTTGTTTGCTGCCTGTGAAGCTACTCTTTTGCCTGAGGCATCAATAAGCTTGGAATCCTCGTCAGAAGGAGGGGTCTCTCCTGTGGCTTGCGAGTTAGCTCACTTGCGTGCGTCGGAGACTACAAGAGACTCGAAGGACAGCTGTTCTTTAATATAAATAGGATCTGCAGTAGCGGATTTGTATTTTTTATCCACTAGGTGTGATTATTCTTGCCCTTACAGGATCCTTAAAGACCTCGTCTGTGTGTTTTAACATGCCTTTCAGCATTGGCAAGGTAGGAGTAGTTCTTTGTGAGGAAGGATGTGTCTCAAAGAGGAAATCCTCTTCTAAAGGCTCTTTATGAAGTTCTACCCCATTATAATGAGCAGCCCCGTTAAGGAGCTTGAGATAGCCAATGTTGTCATCAGGTGGGGAAGGTCTGAAGGGATACAAATCAGGGTCATTACCTGTATTTGGATCTGTGTGGTAATCTTCCCAGGCATCAGTGTCCTGATAATCAAACCCATCCCCCCCATCCTGTAGGCCAGGTGTAATAAGCATTTGTGATGAATTTTATGGTGTAATAAGCAAGTTAGAATTAGGAGGACGAGACTGAGGTCGAATATAAGGAGAAGGGGTAGTGCCCACATTCTTCTTCTTAAGAGGGATATGATAGTCCTCTGGTAAGTCAGCTTCCAGTTTTATTGGAATGGTGGCCTGAATATGTCCTGTTTTAGGGGTTATAAGCAGCTTTTTCTGTTTTGGGTCGAAAGTTGGCTCATTAGGTGGAGGCTCTTTAGGGAGAGTGGCTGTCTTTCTGTGGAGATTTTAGCGCCAAAGGTTTCGGCTCCGAGCCTTTGGGCGTCAATGGTTTTGGCTCTGAGTGTTTGGACTTGGAGGGTCTCGGCTCAGAGCCTTTTGGCATCTAAGGTGGAATCTCCAGTTCCGAAGGTATGTTGACCAATAGATGCTTGGTCTAATGTTTTGTTACAGAAGGTGTTGGTTCGGCATCGGAGCGGGGCTGGCTCTAGCCTGAAGGTTTCTCTTTGTTTCGGAGCCAGGCCGGAGGGCGGGGATCGGAAACATTTTGTCGGCGTCGACCTGAACCAGAGGGCGAAGGAGGGACTGGAGCCTTTGCCTTTTGTGAAATGGGCACAGGGGGATCTGTACTCGCGGTACGCTGACCCGCAGTAATGCCTTCCTCTTCTTAAATGTCAGAGTCGGCCTCGGACACGGAGTTCTGCTCTTCTTCCTCCGGCTCTTGAGCTGGATGTTGGATACCGGTGTAGTGTAGTTCCTCTTTTCCCAATAGGCTCTGCGCATTGGAATAACAAACAGCAGTGTAGACGTAGGACTGAGGTCATCTAGATCTCTACTGACTATGTTAAACTTAATTTAGGTTTGCGCCAGCTAGCTCAGAGGTCACTGGAAACTTTCTTGAATGAATAGGGAGGGATTAGCTTCCCTGGCTCAGACAAGAAGGGATTCAGTTTCCGACAACCGTATAAACATGACAACTTTGCTCCCTCAGAATAAGAGTGTATCTCTAGAGTCGTGTGAAAACAATAGACAGCTATTTCACTCAGTCAGCAGTACATACTTAGTTTCACCAGAATGCAGAGAAATAGAGAGACGGGCATTTTCAATAAAAGGTGTTATTTATTGAGCAGTCTTCTTCCTCATGCAAGAGAAATGAATTGCCACAATTGCAATACTTAAAGTAAAGTGCGTACAGTAAAAGTAGTATTATGAAATAATACTGTAAAAGCATTGATATGGTTTCTTAGCCATATGATACTTTAAAATGGATAAGATATATACATACATAAATACATTGACTAACGTACTCAACTGGTGCTTCTAACTAAACCTACCCCGGTGTACCCGACCTAAGCCTAACACGTGGGAGGGGATGAGTAAGTAGCAGTTTAAGTTAAGTTGGTTAAGATAGTTTTGCCAAGAATCTGCATCAAGAAATCTCTTAAGGGTTTAGTCAGCTCCGTACCTTGGTAATAGAATGTGGGAGGTCTGGTATCTTTCCTCAGGACTCGATATTCCAGCAACCCGCAAGGGTAGGCTGGAAACACCGGAGCTGGATTTTCTCGGCTGGAGAAAAAGACAGCGTTTCTCTCAGTGCGTCAAACGGAAGGGGCGGCTTCCGTGGGCTTCTCTCATCAGCTGGGCTCTCGGGCAAGTAGATGGCCGCTCTGCTCCAAACCACCGTGTGTTTGCTTAAGGCAACTATTTTATACCTGGAAGGTGCCGGGTTTGACGTAAGGTTGGACATAAGACGTCACTAAGAACTAACAGTTCTTTCTGGACTCCAGGATTTCTTGTTCAAATCAAAACAAAAGCAGGGGGGATTTCCCAGGCTGCTGGAGGCTTGGTTTGTTTAAAGAACGCGTTGTGCTTTCTAGGAGTCGATGGGAGTAGCCGTGCTGTGCTTTGGATTGCATGGGCTATTACTGAATATGGATCTGATTCTTATGCCTTTATCAGAATATTATTGATTATAACCTCACAAGGGCATAAATCGGGAATATTGAATTAGGGTCCTAGATATAAACACAACACCGGAATCTTCTTTGAAGACGTCCAGAAAAGAGTCGCTCTGATGCTGCATTTCGGGCGCTGATTGGAATGATTGACACGTGTCGCAGTCCTTCTCGTCTTGTTCCGGAGACCAGCAGAGGTTGCAAACTTCGTGCAAGTCGGTGAGTGGAAATTTAGCACAACACCCGGGACATAGCTTAAATAGAGTCCGTTCCATCGACTGCTAGTGCGGTCAGCAGAGGTAGGCCAGACGGCCTGCCTTGAGTTTTCCGATGAAGTTTTTCATAGCGAGACTATGAGCGTCGAATGAGGAAACGCCATTGATCAAAGCCGCCTAGGGTAGAGGACTGCATGGGGAAGAGGTCTGAAACGGTACCGAACCGCAGCAATACACATCGAACCAGATGGCAGAAAAAAAACAATCTAAGGATGGAGTCGATGCCCATGCGCCCTATCACCGAAAGGAGGAGTCACCTACCTCGTGACTACAAGACTTCTTCGAACAAAAACAAAGTGCAAACATCCGGACTCAACACCAGATGGTGTTCTATGCTAAAGCATATGATCTACAGCTCATATGCCGTGAACATATATGTTCCATTTTGCCTTATAACAATTTCTTTTGCTTGGTCTTCTAGCTTCCTTTAAAATGCGCACGGATCTCTTTGGAAGATCCAGATGCCCAACCTCTGCCTGACTCTGGCTGGTCTGTTCCAGGTGGTGGACTGCCTCCCTGCATGAAGAGGAGGTCGTTGGTGAATGGTAGTCTTTGTGTTCCCTGTGGTTAAGGAAATGCCTTTGTGTATGCTCACCCCTAGTTTTTCTGACTGATGCTGCTCGCTCTTCAACTCTAAGTACGCCAAGTAGTCCAAAAGTCCACCTTTTCCAGATTCCATCTGGTTTTCCGGTAAGGGATGCCTTGCATGGTGTTGCAACTGCTGAAGGGTGGGCTAGTGTGTAGGTTGTTGGCTGAAGCCTTGCTGTTGGTACAGCTGTGGGGCTGTCACAAAAACCTGTCTTGCCTTTTTGAGGTACCTCCTCTCCAGAAGGATCCTCTGAATTGTAAGTCCCCTCAGGGCCATTATCTTTCTTTATTTGCTGGAGTGCCTCATATACAGTAATTCTGAAAAAGGCTTCCCCTGTTAAAGTCATGTTGACGAGGGATGCATGCACCACTGCCTTGAATACAGAGGCCACCCACCCTCAGGAGACCACCTCAGCATGTCTCTTGAGAGTGGTGCTTTTGCACATTTGCCTGCTGGAGGTATCAGCTGTGTCAAGTGCAGATTTGACAGGGAGTTAGCTTTGTTTTTGCACTCCTGCATCATAGCCTTTGACCTCTTTTTAAATTCCTCCATTTCCTCTCGTTGCTGGTGGCTGTACGGGTTGAGGAGTACTTTGGAATTCACAATTCTCCACTAAGTTGCAGATTCCTCTTTCATTTTCTACCCACCAGATCTATTCTTTTGCTCTCTTTCACTGGTGGTGGACCAGTTCATGTGAGGCATTATTTTGCCACTATGATGGAGTCTTCCAGCACGTTTACTCTAATGTACTTTGACTCTTGAGTAGAATGTTTTGATTTCTTCTTCACTCTAGGAGTAACCGCCTTGGCTGTGGCTGGTTCTTTGAATGCATCCTTACCCTAGTCCACTATGCTGGGAAGCAAGGGTTGGTACAGGTTTGCCTTCAGTGATGGTCTTATGGCTTTAAGAAAGTATGAATCCTCCTGCTCTTCCTCAAGCTGAACCCCATACGTGTGCTACCTTCTTGATCAGTCCATTGTACCTGGACAAGTTGTGCGGGTGAGGGCCTTGAGGGGGGGTAGCTGTCAACACCCTCTTTGGTTGATTGAACGTTGAGATTCTGTCATTGGTCATTGAAGTAGTGCAGACTCCCAAAATGTGATGGGTTTGTTATCCTTGTATGCAAAGTGGCCTTCCTGCTCCTCTTCGTTTGGTTCTGGCGTTGAGGGCACCTCAATGTCCACCAGGTCAATGCCCAATTCCCTAGACTGTGAAGGTGTAATGGGAATGAGGAAAGCCTTCAAAAGAGACAAACTCCTTGCCTTGCAGGAGTACTGTCAACTCTGCCAAGAGTCGGCATCTGTTTCCACTTTGAGTTAGTGTAGGAAGCTGGCTCTGTATATACTATACCAAAGTGAGGTATTGTGTGCACAGAGTCCTGTGGAACCCCAAAAGTAGGCAGAGGTAAAAGTAGATAGCACCTTACTTTCCATTTGTGGTAGTGTGGTCAAGCAGTAAGGCTGTAACAGACTGCAGTGTTAAGCATTTGTAGTACACATTCAATCAGCAAATGATATCACACACTTGTGCACTTTGATTTGATTACAGTAGAGCTACTAGTAATGCAATGCTTATGATATACTGTACATATATTTAGTATTGGCTTTTTAGTAGAATGTAAAGTAGACTACTTTACAGATTACTTTTCTGACACAGTGCAGTATACCTGGATACTGCACTGGGACATTTACTGTAAACAGGTAAGTAAAAGTGTTTTTGGGATTTACTTACAGTTTAAGGATTTCTTCGATTTTCCAACTCCACACTTAGAAACTTTTCACAGAAAAACAGTCAATGTTATCCTATGGAGGAAAGGAATACACTACTTACCAGTATGCATCTGTTCTTGGCATGTAGAGCTGCAGATTCGTACACTTTTGCAATAGATCGCCACCTGGTGTTGGGCTCGGATGATTGCAGGTTGTTGTCTTCGTGGAAGAAGTCTTTGTAGTCACGAGATAGGTGACTCCTCCCTTGGACAATACTGCGCATTGTCATCGACTCGATCCTCAGATTGTTTTTCGCCATGATGGGAAATGATGGAGTTAGTAGAAGTAAAGAGAAAGGATGTCCATGCGTGTGCATTTAAGTAAGATGAGTACTGGAACGGATACAAGTCCCGGGGAGGCGGGAGGGCGTGTACGAATCTGCAGCTCTACATGCCAAGAACAGATGCATACTGGTAAGTAGCATATTCCGTTCGAGGCATATGAGCTGCAGATCGTACACTTTTGCAACGATTGTGCAGCAGTGTCTCCCCTACCGGTATTCGCTTGCATTGGTTGCAGCATACTGAAATAGTATTTTAAGGACAGCCTGGCCTACTGCAGCTTGCTGCTTGGCTTGCACATCAACACAATAGTGTTTAGTGAAGGTGTGTATTGTAAGCCATGTTGCTGCCTTACATATGTCCTCTAGTGGTATATTTCCTAAGAAAGCCATAGAGGCTCCAAGTTTGCGAGTGGAGTGCGCTCTAGGAGGAACCGTTAGTGTACATTTAGCTTTTTGATAGCATATTTGTATACACTTTTCAATCCACCTGGCAATTCCTCCTTTAGAAATGGGATTGCCTTTGTGTGGAGGAGAGAAAGATACAAATAGTTTTGTCTTTCTGAAGGATTTAGTCCTGTCTGTGTAGTATAACAGAGCTCTTCTAACATCTAAGGTGTGTAAAGCATTCTGCAACAGAGTCCGGTTTTTGGAAAAACACTGGTAGCTCTACTGATTGGTTAAGGTGAAAAGGAGTGATAACTTTTGGCAGGAATTTAGGATTTGGCCTAAGAACCACTTTGTTAGGATGTATTTGAAAAAATGGTTCTTCTATTGTGAATGCTTGTATTTCACTAACTCTTCTGAGAGAGGTGATGGCGACAAGGAAAGCAGTTTTCCATGTTAGGAATGCAAATGCTACTTACCAGTATGCATCTGTTCTTGGCATGTAGGGCTGCTGACATTCATATCTGTGCATAGTCCGCCACCTAGTGTTGGGTCCGGATGATTGCACATTGTTGTCCTGGAAGAGTCTTCGAAGTATCACGAGATAGGTGGCTCCTCCCCTGGACTACAGTGCGCATGGGCATCGCCTCCATCCCCAGATTGTTTTTAGCCATTGGCAGAGATGGAGTGAAGAAGTGAGTGATGACCATGCTATGAGCATATGTGTGTAAATGAATACAGACTGCAGCTGCTACAGGCGCCGGGGAGGAGGGTGGGCGATATGAATGTCAGCAGCCCTACATGCCAAGAACAGATGCATACTGGTAAGTAGCATTTGCAGTTCGAGGCATGTGGGCTGCTGAATTCATATCTGTGCATAGAATACATAGCAGTCCCTCCATTAGCGGCGGCCGCCCGTGCCAGCTGCAGCAGTCTGAAAAAGTGTTTTTAGAACAGCCTGACCAACAGCTGCCTGTTGTTTTGAATGCACGTCTACACAGTAGTGCTTAGTGAAAGTATGAGTGGTAGACCATGTGGCTGCTCTACAGATGTCTTCTAAGGGAATGTTACCTAAGAAAGCCATAGAGGCCCCCAACTTCCTAGTGGAGTGGGCCCTTGGTGGGATAGTGAGAGTGCGCTTAGCTTTAGCGTAGCAGATTTGAATGCACTTTACTATCCATCTAGCGATTCCTGCTTTGGAGATTGCATTTCCCTTGTGTTGTGTGGCAAAAGCAACAAAAAGTTGTTTGGTTTTGCGGAAATCTTTTGTCCTGTCCACATAGTACATCAAGGCCCTTTTCACATCAAGAGTGTGGAGCATGCGCTCCGCCAGCGTCTCTGGGTTTTGGAAAAACACCGGCAATTCAATTGTTTGGTTCATGTGGAACTGTGAGACCACTTTGGGTAAGAATTTAGGGTTAGTGCGGAGCACCACCCTATTAGCATGTACTTGGAAGAAAGGTTCTTGGATGGTGAGCGCCTGCAGCTCGCTTACCCTCCGTAGCGATGTAATTGCTACTAAGAACGCAACCTTCCAAGTCAAAAACTGGAGTTCACAAGAGTGCAGTGGCTCAAAGGGAGGACCCATCAGCCTTGTAAGAACCACATTGAGGTTCCATTCTGGAGCTGGTGGAGTCCTTGGTGGAATGACCCTTTTGAGTCCTTCCAGAAAAGCCTTGATAGCAGGGACCTTAAAGAGAGACAGGTGTTGCCTATTCTGGAGGTATGCTGCCATAGCAGACAGGTGAATGCGGATGGAAGAGTACGCTAGATTACATCGATACAGGTGAAAGAGGTAGCATATGATGTTCTGAATGGAAGCATCTAGCGGGTCAATGCTGTGGTCTACACAGTAGATGACAAACCTCTTCCATTTAGCCGCATAACAAGCTCTAGTAGTGGGCTTCCTTGCCTCCCGAATGATGTCCATGCAATCGGGAGGAAGATTGAGGTAGCCAAACTCTAGGACTTCAGGAGCCAGATCGCCAGGTTGAGCTGTTGCGGATCTGGGTGCTGAATGTCGCCATGGCTCTGCGTCAGAAGGCTGGGAGTGAGATGAAGCCTTTGATGCGGTACCACGGAGAGTTCCAGAAACGTGGTGTACCATGGTTGGCGAGCCCACGTTGGAGCAACCAGGATGAGCGTCATCGAGTGTTGCCTGAGCTTGCGTGCCACCAGCGGTATCAGAGGTGCTGGGGGAAAAGCGTACGCAAATCTGCCTGACCAGTTCATCCACATCGCATTGCCCTGTGATTGGGGGTGTGGGAACCTGGCGGCGAAGCTTTGGCATTTTGCGTTCTCCTTTGTGGCGAACAGGTCTATCTCTGGATGACCCCACTTTTGGAAGTACGGTTGGAGTACTGATGGATGTATCTCCCACTCGTGCATCTGATGGCTGTGTCTGCTGAGCAGATCCGCCATTTGATTGTCCTTGCCCGGGAGATGCTCCGCCATGAGGAATATGTTCCTCTGAATGGCCCACTTCCACATGCTCTGAGCCAGATGAGACAGCTGTGGAGAGTGTGTACCTCCCTGCTTCTGGATGTAGTACATGGCCGTCATGTTGTCCGTCCGGATCAACACGACCTTGTTGCACAGATGTACTTTGAACGCCTTTAAGGCCATGAAGATTGCCATCAGTTCCAAGACATTGATGTGCATCTTCCGTTGCTGAAGTGTCCATAGTCCCTGCACAGTGTAGTGGAGTACATGCGCTCCCCATCCCTGGAGAGAGGCGTCCGTTGTCAGGATGATCTGTGGGACAGGCTCTTGGAATGGTCGGCCCTTGCAAAGGTTTTGTGGATTCCACCAATGCAGAGAGTTGTACGCCCGACCGCTCACCAACACTAGGTCTGTCAGTTGCCCATGAGCCTGAGTCCACTGACGTGCCAGGCACTCCTGAAGCGGACGCATATGTAGTCTCGCGTGCGGGACAATGGAGATGCAGGAGGCCATCATGCCTATCAACTGCATGAACACCTTCGCTGGAAGCGAGTGTTGGGGTCTGAATCGATGGATCAGCGCCTGGATACTGGCGATTCTCACTGAACTCGGCTGCGCAGTGGCTGCCAGAGTGTCGATTGTCGCGCCCAGATACTGTCGCACGTGGGCGGGCTGGAGATGGGACTTTGGGTAGTTCAGAGAGAATCCCAGATCGTGCAGGAGGTGAATGGTGCGTGACACGTGGTCTACGCACTGCCGTTCCGTCTTTGCCTGAATAAGCCAGTCGTCTAGATATGGAAAGACATGGACGTGCTGGCGACGGAGATGCGCCGCCACAGTCGCTAGACATTTGGTGAAGACTCTCGGTGCCGTGGTGACCCCGAACGGCAGGACTCTGAACTGGTAATGCTGGTCTAAGATCGTGAATCTGAGATACTTTCTGTGGGAAGGATGCAGGGGAATATGGAAATAGGCATCCTTCAGATCCAGCGTTGCTAGGAAGTCCCCCTGTTGAAGTAGGGGAAGCACCTGCTGCAACGTGAGCATATGGAAGTGCTCCGAGTTGATGTACCAGTTCAGGGGCCTGAGGTCCAGGATCGGCCTGAGCGATCCGTCCTTTTTGGGGATCAGAAAATACAGGGAGTAAACCCCCGTTCCCCGTTCTTGCAATGGAACGAGCTCTATCGCCCCTTTTTGCAGCATGACCAGTACTTCTTGCTGCAACAAGGTCAAGTGCTCGCCGGACATAGCACGGCTTCTTGGCGGTATGTCCGGTGGAATGGACGTAAGTTCTAGACAGTACCCGTACTGGATAAGAGACCTCACCCACCTGTCCGTGGTGATGGACCTCCACGCCGGCAGGAACTGCTGGAGTCTCCCCCCGACAGGTGTCGTGTGATCGGGGGGAAGTGACAAGACGTCACTGCTTGTTGGAGGTGGTGGACCTGGAGGCATTGTTTCCACGTCCCCTGCCTTTGATATTATTGCCTCTGTAGCCACCTCTGCCCTTGTTGTTGTTATACGAGGACTGGGTGTTACCCTTGTAGTATTGCGTGGACTGGGATGCCTGGCCTCTCGAGGTGCCTCTTGAATTGGAGCGGCGAAAGGAACCACCCCGAAACTGCTGACTTTGTAAAGCCCCCATAGATTTGGCAGTTTCGGTATCTTTTTTCATCTTTTCTAGGGAGGCATCCACCTCAGGGCCGAACAGATGGTCAGGATTCACTGTCTGACCCAGTATTGTGGTTTGTATGTCGGGTTTGAACCCAGAAATTCGAAGCCAGGCATGGCGCCTAAGTAACACGCTTGTATTGATAGCCCTGGAGGCAGTGTCTGCCACATCTAGGGCACATTTGATGGATGCATTTGTAATGAGTTTGCCCTCCTGAATGAGCATCTCCCCCGCCTCCTTGTATTGGTCAGGCAAGTGTTGCAGTATGGCCTCTAATGTGTCATAATGGGCCCTATCATAACGTGCAAGCAGGGCTTGAGTGTTAGAGATCCTCCAGATGTTCGCTGCCTGTGCAGCAATGCGTTTGCCTGATGCCTCAAAGATCTTGGACTCTTTGTCTGGGGGAGGAGCATCACCAGTAGTCTGCGAATTCGCCCTCTTTCGAGCGTTGGACACCACCAGGGAGTCCAATGGCAAATGTCCCTTAATATACGTGGGATCCGTTGGCGCCGCTTTATATTTCCTGTCGATGCGAGGATTGACCACCCGCGCCCGGGTGGGCTCCTTGAATACCTCCTGTGCATGCTTCAGCACCCCTTTAAGCATCGGTAGTGTCTTGACTTGTTTTTCGGCTACCGAGAAGGTGTCGACTAAGAAGTCTGCATCCACGGGGTCTGAGTGCAGTTCGACGTCATGGTTCGCTGCAGCTCTCTCTATTAATGCATTGAACGCCGCCGAGTCCTCTGTCGGGGACGTCTTTGCGGCGAAAAGTTGAGTGTCCTGCCCCGACTGCGGGTCGTCTGTGTCGCCTCCTGCTGTCCAGGGCACCTGCTCCTCTTCCGGATCCGAGTACGCCGGATAGTTGTACTCGGCCTCTTCCTCGTCCACATCAGGCACGGGGGAATGGGCCGGCGAGTGTTCCAGGGCCTGTGGAGACAGCGGTTCCATCAGAGCCGAAGAGTCCGCAGAGTACCTCTTGTTCTTGAGTGGAATCCTAAAGGGTTCCAAGACCGGCTCCGACGTAATCTTTCGTTTGAGGAGCGACAATTTTCCGGTGTTGGCGTCGATGATCATCTCACGACGTTCCTCCACCGCAAGCGGCTGGAGCCGAAGCTTCGACACCACCAAGGCAGCCTTCGGCGTCAATACTTCCTGAGAGTGTCCGCTCTGCTTAGGCGCGAAGGCCTTCGGCGCCGACTTGGGAGGAAGGGTAAAACGAATGGGCGTTTGGTCCTTGGCAGGCTTCGGCGTGGGCCTAGGCACTACAGTGTCCTGGCTGGGAACCACAGAGGACTGTTGGAGCCGCCTTAAGGATTCTCCCACCTTCTTTGTAAGGGATGCCGAGGGCTGAACCGTCTCGAGCGATTCTTCGTCTCCGAGAGCCCGGTCTCCGGTAGGCCTCTTCTTCGGTGCCGACGCCCCATGGCCCGTCGCACCGTCGGCGTGACGCTTCTTCGAAGCCGTCTTCGGGTCCGCGACCCCTTTCGGTGCCGACGCAGCCGCGTCGGATGCCTTCACCTTCGGCGCCGACCCAGAGGGCTTCGGGTCGGCCATTTTGGCGCGGCTCTTCTGGTCGGCCATTTTGGCGTGGCTCTTCAAGTCGGCCATTTTGGGTTTCGTGGAAGTTGACGCCTCCAGAACCTTCTTCACCAACGCCACTTTCGGTTTCGGTTTCGCATCCGAGGGTGCGAGACCAGTTGGCTTCACTTTCGTTTTCTTGTTAGAAATGTCCGTGACCGGGCCCGGAGGCGGGGACGTAGGACTCATAATTAGATCTTGGGTAAGGCCCGAAGGCGATCCCTCGACCTGGGCCGTATGACGGGGAGTAACCCCGGAGTCTGTTTGGGGATGCTCTTCCTCTGAGCTATCCCCCATCGTGGCACAAGCCAGTTCGTCGTCCCCTACCTCGCCGGAGACTTCGTCGTAGGCCTCCTCATCCGCGTCCTAGGTCTCTTCCTCGGACGCGGGGTTAGAGTCCGATCCTTGTACGACGTCTTCTTCCTCGACAGATTCCTGGAAGATGTCATCAGGCGGGGGTGCCGAAGCCGACAACTGAGCCTGAAGTCGATTAGCCCGGCGAATCTTCAAAGTATTCTTACTCCTAAACTTTGAACACGCCATGCAGGTGTCTTCACGGTGATCCGGTGACAAGCATGTATTGCACACGGGGTGCACGTCGAGGTGCGAATATTTAGAGTGACACAGCGGACACTTCTTGAATGGAGTCCGCTCCATAGCAAAGGGTGTAGTGTAGGCCCGTCTGCGTCGAAAGCACGTGGAAGGGCAGTAGGAGATCGGAGCTGAGAGTCAGTAAGAAACCCGAACGCAACTATACCGACGCCCAGCCTAAAGACCTTTTGGTCTCGAGTAAAAGTCGAACAACTGTCGGTTCCGATAGAGGGAACCGAAAACACATCCGAACCCGATGGCGGAAAAAAACAATCTGGGGATGGAGGCGATGCCCATGCGCACTGTAGTCCAGGGGAGGAGCCACCTATCTCGTGATACTTCGAAGACTCTTCCAGGACAACAATGTGCAATCATCCGGACCCAACACTAGGTGGCGGACTATGCACAGATATGAATTCAGCAGCCCACATGCCTCGAACTTGCAATTCACACTTGTGTAAAGGCTCGAAAGGGGGTCCCATAAGTCTTGTAAGGACCACGTTTAGGTTCCATACTGGAGCAGGTGGTAACCTAGGTGGGATTATTTGTGTTAATCCTTCCATAAATGCTTTGATTGCAGGTACTCTAAAGAGAGTTAGATGTTGTCTATTCTGTAAATAGGCTGCAATTGCTGCCAGATGCAAGCGTATGGGAGAATAAGCTAGATTGGACCTTTGTAGGTGTAGAAGGTAGCAAATAATATTTTGGATGGAAACATCCAGTGGATCAATATGATTATTGTTAAAATATATTGCAAATCTTTTCCACTTAGCAGCATAACATGCTCTGGTAGTGGGTCTTCTAGCTTCTTTAATTATGTTCATACAGTCTGGTGGTAGGTTTAAGTAACCAAACTCTAAGACTTCAGGAGTCAGATCGCCAAATTCAGTTGGCTTGGTTCTGGGTGTCTTATTTCTCCATGGTTCTGTTTTAACAAGGATGGCGTGAGCCGTAATTTTTGATGTGGAACCAGTGAGAGATCTAGTAGTGTGGTGAACCACGGCTGACGTGCCCATGTGGGAACCACTAGTATCAGTTTGAGAGACTGTTGTCTGAGCTTGCGTACTACTAGTGGAATGAGTGGGAGAGGCGGAAAAGCTACGCAAATCTGCCTGACCAATTCATCAATATCGCATTCCCCTCCGACCGTGGGTGTGGAAACTTGGCGAAGGTTGGGCATTTTGCATTTTCGTGGGTGGCAAACAGATCTATCTGTGGATGCCCCCACCTTTGGAAGAATGGTTGAAGAACTTGTGGGTGTATCTCCCATTCGTAAATCTGTTGTGACTTACGACTCAACAGATCTGCTATCTGATTGTGAATTCCTGGAAGGTGTTCTACTGTCAGGTGTATGTTTTGAGGAATAGCCCATCTCCAAATGTTCTGTGCAAGCTGGGACAGTTGCAGAGAGTGTGTCCCCCCTGTTTTTGTATATAATACATGGCTGTCATATCAGTCAGGATTAGGACAGCTTTGTTTTGTACTTGAAACGTTTTGAGTTCTAGGAAAATTGCTAGCAGCTCTAAATGGTTGATATGGAACTGTTTTTGTTGGTTGTTCCATTGACCTTGTGTGGTATAATGCAAGAGATGGGCTCCCCATCCTGTGAGGGATGCATCTGTCGTGAGCACTATCTGTGGAATAGGTTCTAGGAACGGCCGTCAATTTGTCAAATTTTTGGTGTTCCACCATTGCAGAGAGCGATATGTACAGCTGTCTACCAACACCAGATCTGTGAGCTGACCTTGAGCCCGATTACACTGTTGTGCTAGACATTCTTGTAAAGGGCGCATTTGCAGTCTTGCATGTGGAACTATGAAGATGCAAGATGCCATCATGCCTATTAGTCTCATAAACACTCTGGCTTGGAGAGATTGGTGTTGAAAAATGGAGACTAAGGTCTGAATGCTCTGTATCCTGGCTGGACTGGGATACGCTAGAGCTGTAGATGTGTCTATGGTAGCTCCTAGATACTGATGAACGTGCGAAGGCTCTAGGTGCGACTTGGTGTAGTTTATTGTAAACCCTAAGTCATGCAATGTTTGAATTGTTTGTTTTGTGTGTTGGACACACTGGTTGAACGATTTTGCTTTTATGAGCCAATCGTCGAGGTAAGGGAAGACATGTATCTGTTGTCTTCTGAGATGTGCTGCTACTACTGCTAAGCACTTTGTGAACACTCGTGGTGCTGTTGTGACCCCGAATGGAAGGACTTTGAACTGATAGTGCTGTCCTTGTATAACAAACCTTAGATACTTCCTGTGTGCAGGATTGCAAATGCTACTTACCAGTATGCATCTGTTCTTGGCATGTAGGGCTGCTGACATTCATATCTGTGCATAGATCGCCGCCTAGTGTTGGGTCCGGATGATTGCACATTGTTGTCCTGGAAGAGTCTTCGAAGTATCACGAGATAGGTGACTCCTCCCCTGGACTACAGTGCGCATGGGCATCGCCTCCATCCCCAGATTGTTTTTAGCCATTGGCAGAGATGGAGTGAAGTATGTGAGTGATGCCTATGCTACGAGCAGATATATATAAATATATTTATGTATGAAGACTGCAGCTGCTACAGGCGCCGGGGAGGAGGGTGGGCGATATGAATGTCAGCAGCCCTACATGCCAAGAACAGATGCATACTGGTAAGTAGCATTTGCAGTTCGAGGCATGTGGGCTGCTGAATTCATATCTGTGCATAGAATACATAGCAGTCCTCCCATTATTGGCGGCCGCCCGTGCCAGCTGCAGCAGTCTGAAAAAGTGTCTTGAGAACAGCCTGACCAACAGCTGCCTGCTGTTTGGAGTGCACGTCTACACAGTAATGTTTAGTGAAAGTATGTGTGGTAGACCATGTGGCTGCTCTACAAATGTCTTCTAAGGGAATATTACCTAAGAAAGCCATAGAGGCCCCCAACTTTCTGGTGGAGTGGGCTCTTGGTGGAATTGTGAGTGTGCGCTTAGCCTTAGCGTAACAGATCTGAATGCATTTTACAATCCACCTAGCGATCCCAGCTTTGGAGATAGCGTTTCCCTTGTGGTGTGAGGCAAATGCAACGAAAAGTTGCTTGGTCTTACGAAAATCTTTGGTCCTGTCAATGTAGTACATTAAGGCTCTTTTAACGTCAAGGGTGTGGAGCATCCGCTCCGCCAGCGACTCTGGGTTTTGAAAGAACACTGGCAACTCAATTGTCTGGTTCATATGGAATTGAGATACAACCTTGGGTAAGAATTTGGGGTTAGTGCGGAGCACCACCCTGTTAGCGTGTACTTGGAAGAAAGGTTCCTGGATGGCGAGCGCCTGCAATTCGCTAACCCTCCGTAGCGATGTAATTGCTACTAGGAAAGCGACCTTCCAAGTCAGAAACTGAAGCTCACAAGAGTGCAGTGGCTCAAAGGGAGGACCCATCAGCCTAGTAAGAACCACATTGAGGTTCCATTCCGGAGCTGGTGGTGTCCGTGGTGGAATGACCCTTTTGAGTCCTTCCAGAAAAGCCTTAATAGCAGGGACCTTAAAAAGTGATAGGTGTTGCCTATTCTGGAGGTATGCTGCCATTGCAGACAAGTGAATGCGTATGGAAGAATACGCCAAGTTACATTGGTACAGGTGGAACAGGTAGCAAATGATGTTCTGAATGGAAGCATCTAGCGGGTCAATATCGTGGTTTACACAGTAAACGACAAACCGCTTCCATTTAGCCGCATAACAAGCTCTAGTAGTGGGCTTCCTTGCCTCCCGAATGATGTCCATGCAATCGGGGGAAGATTGAGGTAGCCAAACTCTAGGACTTCAGGAGCCAGATCGCCAGGTTGAGCTGTTGCGGATCTGGGTGCTGAATGTCGCCATGGCTCTGCGTCAGAAGGCTGGGAGTGAGATGAAGCCTTTGATGCGGTACCACGGAGAGTTCCAGAAACGTGGTGTACCATGGTTGGCGAGCCCACGTTGGAGCAACCAGGATGAGAGTCATCGAGTGCTGCCTGAGCTTGCGTGCCACCAGCGGTATCAGAGGTGCTGGGGGAAAAGCGTACGCAAATCTGCCTGACCAGTTCATCCACATCGCATTGCCCTGCGATTGCGGGTGTGGGAACCTGGCGGCGAAGCTTTGGCATTTTGCGTTCTCCTTTGTGGCGAACAGGTCTATCTCTGGATGACCCCACTTTTGGAAGTACGGGTGGAGTACTGATGGATGTATCTCCCACTCGTGCATTTGATGGCTGTGCCTGCTGAGCAGGTCCGCCATCTGGTTGTCCTTGCCCGGGAGATGCTCTGCCATGAGGAAGATGTTCCTCTGAATGGCCCACTTCCACATGCTCTGAGCCAGATGAGACAGCTGCGGAGAGTGTGTGCCCCCCTGTTTCTGAATGTAGTACATGGCCGTCATGTTGTCCGTCCGGATCAACACGACCTTGTTGCACAGATGTACTTTGAATGCCTTCAAGGCCATGAAGATTGCCATCAATTCCAAAACATTGATGTGCATCTTCCTTTGCTGCAGTGTCCATAGTCCCTGCACTGTGTAGTGGAGTACATGCGCTCCCCATCCCTGGAGAGAAGCGTCCGTCGTCAGGATGATCTGTGGCACAGGCTCCTGGAACGGTCGGCCCTTGCAAAGGTTTTGTGGATTCCACCAATGCAGAGAGTTGTATGCCCGACCGCTCACCAACACTAGGTCTGTCAGTTGCCCATGAGCCTGAGTCCACTGACGTGCTAGGCACTCCTGAAGCGGACGCATATGTAATCTCGCGTGCGGGACGATGGAGATGCAGGAGGCCATCATGCCTATCAACTGCATGAACACCTTCGCTGGAAGCGAGTGTTGAGGTCTGAATCGTTGGATCAGCGACTGGATACTGGCGATTCTCACTGAATTTGGCTGCGCAGTGGCTGCCAGAGTGTCTATCGTCGCGCCCAGATACTGCCGTATATGGGCGGGTTGGAGATGGGATTTTGGGTAATTCAGAGAGAATCCCAGATCGTGCAGGAGATGAATGGTGCGGGACACGTGGTCGGCGCACTGCTGTTCTGTTTTTGCCTGAATGAGCCAGTCGTCCAGATAGGGATAGACGTGGACGTTCTGGCGTCGTAGATGCGCCGCCACAGTCGCCAGGCACTTTGTAAAGACTCTTGGCGCTGTGGTGACCCCGAACGGCAGAACCCTGAACTGGTAGTGCTGGTCTTGAATCGTGAATCTGAGATACTTCCTGTGGGAAGGATGCAGGGGGATATGAAAGTATGCATCTTTCAGATCCAACGTAGCCAGGAAGTCCCCCTGTTGGAGCAGAGGGAGTACCTGCTGCAACGTGAGCATATGGAAGTGCTCCGAGAGAATATACCAGTTGAGGGGCCTGAGGTACAGGATGGGCCTGAGGGATCCGTCCTTCTTGGGGATTAGAAAGTACAGAGAGTAAACTCCTGTTCCCCTTTCTTGTAGTGGAACGAGCTCTATTGCCCCTTTTTGCAGCATGACTTGAACTTCCTGCTGCAACAAGTGCAAGTGCTCGCCGGACATAGGACGGTTTCTTGGAGGTATGTTTGGTGGAGTGGAAGTAAGTTCCAGACAGTAACCGTACTGGATAAGAGATTTGACCCACCTGTCCGTGGTGATGGATTTCCACGCGGGCAGGAACTGCTGGAGTCTCCCCCCGACCGGTGTTGTGTGGTCGGGGGGCAGTGACAAGACGTCACTGCTTGTTGGCGGTGGTGGACCTGGAGCTGTTGTTTCCACGTCCCCTGCCCTTGATGTTGTTGCCTCTGTAGCCACCTCTACCCTTGTTGGTGTATGAGGTTTGGGTATTGCTCTTATAGTACTGTGTGGATTGCGATGCCTGACCCCTTGAGGTGCCTCTGGTATTGGAGCGGCGAAAGGAACCACCCCGAAACTGCTGAGACTGGAGGGCCCCCATAGACTTAGCAGTGTCTGTGTCTTTCTTCATTTTTTCAAGCGTCGCATCCACCTCGGGGCCAAACAAGTGGTCAGTATTAACTGTTTGGTTCAGGATGGTTGTCTGTATATCCGGTTTAAAACCTGATATCCTAAGCCATGCATGTCTTCTTAGCAACACACTAGTGTTGATCGCCCTGGAGGCTGTATCAGCCACATCCAGCGCACATTTGATGGAAGCGTTTGTGATGAGCTTTCCCTCCTGAATTAACATTTCCCCTGCCTCCTTGTACTGGTCAGGCAAGTGCTGCAGCAGTGTTTCTAGGGTGTCGTAATGAGCCCTATCGAAGCGTGCAAGTAGGGCCTGCGTGTTTGAGATGCGCCAAATATTAGCTGCCTGTGCAGCAATCCGTTTCCCTGAGGCCTCAAATATTTTTGACTCTTTGTCTGGGGGAGGAGCGTCACCAGTGGTCTGAATTCGCCCTCTTGCGAGCGTTGGATACAACCAAAGAGTCCAGTGGCAAGTGTCCCTTGATGTATGTTGGATCCGAGGGCGCTGCCTTATATTTCTTGTCAATGCGTGGATTGATGACACGTGCCCGAGTGGGCTCCTTGAAGACCTCCGGCGCGTGCTTTAGCACTCCCTTGAGCATTGGCAATGTCTTGACTGACTTTTCAGCCACTGAGAAAGTGTCAAACAAAAAATCCACATCCACAGTATCTGAATGTAGCTCGACATCATGGTTAGCTGCAGCTCTCTCGATCAAAGCGTTGAAGGCTGCAGAGTCCTCCGTCGGTGAGGTTCTTGCCGCAAAGAGCTGCAGTTCCTGACCCGACTGCGAGTCCTCTGGGTCGCCTCCGGCAGACCAAGGTTCATGTTCCTCCTCCGGATCCGAGTACGCCGGATAGTTGTACTCGACCTCCTCTTCGTCACCATCCCCCGCGTTGGAACGCGTTGGTGAACGTTCTAGGCCTTGTGGAGATGCCGGCGCTATAGGGGCCGAAGCACCCGCAGAGTCCTTCTTGTTTTTGAGAGGAATACGAAAATGTTCCAACACCGGCTCCGTGGTGATTTTCCTTTTGAGGAGGGACAGTTTCCCGGTATTGGCGTCGATTATGACCTCTCAACGCTCTTCTTCTGCAAGTGGCTGGAGCAGAGGCTTCGACACCACCAATGACGCTTTGGGCTTCGACACCTCCTTCGAGGGCACGCCTGCCCCTTGCCTCGGAGCGAAAGCCTTTGGCGTTGACTTCGGCGGCAGGGTGAAGCGGATAGGCGTTTGCGCCTTTGTCGGCTTCAGTGTAGGCTTCGACACCACATCCTCTGGTTCGGGAACCACAGCGTCCTTCCGAATCCTTTGCAGGGATTCCGCGACCTTCTTCGTTAAGGCTGGAGAGGGCTTGACCGGCTCGAGCGACTCCCCCGTTTCGGGAGTCGGGTCGGCGAGAGGCACCGTCTTCGGAGCCGACACATCACCATCCTTGACCCCGACGGTCGGAGCCGGCGTAGCCAGAGCTCTGGAATCGCCTTGACGCTTCTTCGAAGCTTTCTTCGGGTCATCGACCTCGACCATCTTCGGCGCCGACGCGGCCGCGTCGGTCTACTTTGCCTTTGGCGTCGACCCCGAGGTCCCCGGGTCGGCCATCTTGGCGGGGCTCTTCAAGTCGGCCATTTTGAATTTTTTAGACATCGACGCCTCCAGAGCCTTCTGTCCCACCAGTGCAGCTTTCACTTTCGGTTTTGAAACCGGAGGTGTGGATCCCGATGGCTTCACTTTCGTTTTCGTTAACGGGAGTGGCGCATCAGAAATGTCCGTGGCCGGGCCCGGAGGCGGGGCTGCTGGACGAGTAACGAGGTCTTGGGTAAGGCCCGAAGGCGATCCCTCGACCTGGGCCGCATGAAGGGGGTTGACCCCTGAGTCAGTTTGGGGATGCTCTTCCTCCGAGCTATCCCCCACGGTGGCAATGGCCCCATCGTCGTCCCCTACCTCGTCGCCGGCTTCGTCAAACTCCTCGTCTCCCGCGTCCTAGGCATCCCCCTCGGACGCAGGGCTAGAGTCCGAAACCTGTAGGACATCGTCGTCTTCAACAAATTCCTCGAAGATGTTGTCCGGCGGGGGCGCCGGGGGCGCCGATAACTGGGCCTCGAGTCTAGCGGCCCGACGAATCTTGAGAGTCTTCTTACACCGGAACTTCGAGCAGGCCATACACCTGGCCTCATCATGGTCCGGTGACAAACATTTGCTGCACACAGGGTGCACATCGAGGTGTGAATACTTGGAGGTGCACACCGGGCACCTTTTGAACGGAGTTCGTTCCATGTCTGGAGCGTCGAGTAGGCCCGTCCGCGCCGAGAGCATGCGGATGGGTAGCAAGAGTTCGGAGCTGAGAAACAGACAAAACCCGAACGAAAACGATACCGACGCCAAGCCTAAAGACCTTTTGGTCTCGAGTTAGAAAAGTTAATCAACTATCGATTCCGACAGAGGGAACCGAAACACATCCGAACCCAATGGCGGAAAAAAACTATCTGGGGATGGAGGCGATGCCCATGCGCACTGTAGTCCAGGGGAGGAGCCACCTATCTCGTGATACTTCGAAGACTCTTCCAGGACAACAATGTGCAATCATCCGGACCCAACACTAGGCAGCGATCTATGCACAAGATATGAATTCAGCAGCCCACATGCCTCGAACGTATAGGTACATGAAAATAGGCGTCCTTTAGGTCTAGTGTTGAAAGAAAGTCTCCCTGCTGTAGTAATGGAGTACCTGTTGTAAAGTGATCATGTGATAGTGATCTGATTGTATGTAATGGTTGAGGGGCCTGAGGTCGAGAATTAGTCTTAGTGTCCCGTCCTTCTTGGGAATTAGGAAGTACAGGAAGTAAACTCCTGTTCCCCGTTCCCCTAAAGGAACTACTTGAATAGCATCCTTCTGTAGAAGTGCTTTAACTTCCTGTTGAAGCAGAGTTATATGTTCTGTGGACATTGGACGCTGCCTGGGTGGTATGTTTGGGGGGGTTGCCGTGAGTTCTAGGCAGTAGCCATGTTGGATAATCTGTCTTACCCACCTGTCTGTTGTGATGGAATTCCAGACCAGTAGGAACTGTGATAATCTGCCCCCGACAGGAGTGGAATGCTGTATGGGAGGCAGAGGGAATTCACTGTTTGGGAGTGGAAGAGGAGCGGTTGTTGTGATTACCTCTACCTCTTCCCTTGTTATTGTTGCCTCTGTAACCTCCTCTAAAGTATCCTTTGTTAGAGGAGGTCTGTGTGTGTGTCTTAAAAGATGATGATGTACCTGTGCCGGTCTGCTTGGAGCCTCCTCTATAAAAGGAGCGGCGAAAAGAACCTCTAGTCTGTGTGGATTGTAATGCATTGATACTTGTGAAGCTAGTGAACCGCTAGTTTCATCCCTTTTAGGCACACAATTACGTTGTCTTTCTGATAGAAAAAGACTTCCACACTGTTTAATTAGTTCATGGTTCTCTTTTTTTTTAATTCATTAGGAATATTGTAATCATGTTTTTGGTTACCCCGTCGTTATTATATGCATTTTAACATCTTACACTTCAGGCAATGTCATATAGAAGCGTCCAATGCATTTCGGGCACTGGTAATTGCCCTTCGTCAGGGAACAGACACTGTGGTGTGTTGATGGCGTTCTTCGGTCTGTTAATGTTCTCGTTTGTAAGAACATTAACAGACCGAAGAACGCCATCAACACACCACAGTGTCTGTTCCCTGACGAAGGGCAATTACCAGTGCCCGAAATGCATTGGACGCTTCTATATGACATTGCCTGAAGTGTAAGATGTTAAAATGCATATAATAACGACGGGATAACCAAAAAAATGATTACAATATTCTTAATGAATTAAAAAAAAGAGAACCATGAACTAATTGAAAAACAGTGTGGAAGTCTTTTTCTATCAGAAAGACAACGTAATTGTGTGCCTAAAAGGGATGAAACTAGCGGTTCACTAGCTTCACAAGTATCAATGATTTTCGGACGCCGTCGGACCCTCGACGTCACCTTTTGGAGCACCAAAAATCCAACCAAACATATCTTCAGCACTAACAATAACAATCGCGGTGCATCTGCCCTATAAAAAAATTCCAGTGGATTGTAATGCACCCATAGACTTAGCTGTGTCCGTGTCTTTTTTCTAGTGCGACGTCTACTTCCGGCCCGAACAACTTGTTCTGATTGAAGGGTTGGTTCAAGATGGTAGTTTGTACCTCTGGTTTAAAACCTGAAATGCATAGCCACGCATGACGTCTGAGTATAACACTAGTATTGACTGCTCTGGATGCTGTGTCAGCTACATCTAGTGCACATTTAATTGAGGCATTGGATATTAATTTGCCTTCTTGTAAGAGCTCTGCTGCCTGATCTTTGTATTGACCTGGGAAGTGCTCCATTAGTTTTTCTAATTGGTCGTAGTGGGCTCTGTAATAGCGTGAGAGTAAGGCTTGTGTGTTTGCTATGCGCCATGTTTGTTGCTTGCGCAGCAATCCGCTTCCCAGAAGCATCAATAACTTTAGGTTCTTTGTCAGGCGGGGGCGTGTCACCAGAAGTCTGGGAATTGGCTCTTTTACGTGCATTTGACACTACCAAAGCGTCTAGTGGCAGATGTCCCTTAATATAGACTGGATCAGATGGTGATGGTCTATACTTTTTTTCTATTCTTGGATTTAGCACAATACAACGTACCGGGTCTTTAAATATGTCTGGAGCATGTTTAATAACTCATTTGATCATGGGTAGTATTTGCGTAGACCTTTGCGACTGCTCAAATGTATCCAGTAAAAAATCCTCATCAATGGCATCAGAGTGCATTGGAAACACATGGTAAAGTGCAGCTCTATTTAATAAATGATTAAACCCAATACTATCTTCTGGAGAGGAAGGTTTTGTTGGGTAGTACTGAGGACCAGGAATATCTGGCACATTGTGTGGTGGAAAACCATATATGTCATCATCCTTAGGATATTCTGTATTGACATCCTCATCTAAGGGATATGCATGTGGCTCTGGTACATCATTCCCCCCACCTAGATCATACTCCTCGTCAGTGTGGCTTGATGATGCAGGAGATTGAACAGGAGAAGTTATAGGTTCAATATATGGAGGAATAGGAGAGAAAGAGGGTGAAGGAGAGTAAGGGTGCATTGGAGAAGTTGCACAATCCTTTTTCTTGGAAGGAACCACAGGTAGAAGTGGTGCCTCTGCTGGTCTCTTCTTGTAAGGAATTGCTTCCACATGTCCAGTTTTTGAATTAATATGGCCCACTCTTTGTTTAGGATCTGGTCAGTTCTTCCTCCTCTACAGCCTTCTTCGGCGTCGATTTTTTCGGTGCTGATAGGGGTTGTTTTGTGTTTTTTGTTTTAGGAGGAGTTGTGGAGTCCTGTGGCATATTTTCCGGTGCAGACGGTGGTTTCGGCTTGGCAGGTTTATTTGTATCAGGCCTTGGAGTCTTTGGTACCGATGTTGGAGATTTCGGCGTGGAGACAGGTCTCGTTGGCCCTGCGGCGCCAGACTCTGGTTTTCCATCTTTATTTTTGGAACCGGAGGTTTCGGAGTCGAAGCTTTCGGGTCCGGTACAGTTTTTGGCTTCAGCACCGATGTTTCTTTTGATTTGGGTGCCGAAGGGTCTTTGTCTCTGGGCACCGAAGGACGTTTTGGCTTCGGTGTCGAAGAGTCCTTCGGTGTCGAAGGATGTTTCGGTGCCAATTGAGGAGGTGGAATTGGCACATGTGGTTTCGTCGGTGCCGAGGCACCGGAAGGCGTAGTCTTTTTCCTCCGAGCAGAACCCGAAGGCGGGTCATTTGAGGGTAGATCGCGGTCTCGACTGGGCCCCATGGGCGGAGTGCCGACCGCTGCCTTTGGCTCGGGTAGTATATGTTGTGCAGGGGTAGGGGTACTCGCGGGCTGCCGAGATGGAATAGAGTTGTCTGAGTCCTCTCCCCCTGATATGATCTGGAGATCAGGCGAGTCTTCCTCGGCGACGAGTGGAGCCTCGTCCTCGGAGATATCTTTGAGTGGTTCTTCGTCCCTGGAGACGTCCTCTCCGATGATCTCCTCCTCAAAGATGGCCTCCGGTGCTGGCGCTGATCTCCTCATCTCGTGTCGACGGGCCCTCCGATCCCGAATGGTCTTCTTCGATCGGAAGGATGCACAGGCTGTGAAGGTCGACTCGTCGTGTTCCGGCGATAGACAGAGGTGCAAACCTCGTGATGGTCGCTATGAGGGAATTTTGCTCGACATACCGGACATCTCTTGAATGGAGTTCTGTCCATGAGGCGTAGACCGCACGGCGCCGATAGGCCCAACTGCCCGCATCGACACACCGGTATGTAGCTGGTGATGTCGAAAAGTCTATTCGATGTTGAAAATGTTTATCTAAAGTTTCATGCTTCGAAATTGCTGAAAAAGTCTTTCTAGCCAGAGCGGAAAACTTTCATCCGAACCCAGTGGCGGAAAAAAACAATCTGAGGATGGAGTCGATGACCATGCGCAGTATTGTCCAAGGGAGGAGTCACCTATCTCGTGACTACAAAGACTTCTTCCAAGAAGACAACAACCTGCAATCATCCGAGCCCAACACCAGGTGGCGATCTATTGCAAAAGTGTACGATCTGCAGCTCATATGCCTTGAACATAGGGTTAACGGTTCAAAGGTAAGTATTCAGTCGTGGGAGTTGGTATTCCGGAGGTAGACTCCGGGGTCCCCCAGGGTCAAGAATGCACTCTGGTTACACCCTCAGCTGCGCTAGGGCAGCCGAGTGCAGAGTGCTGAGGCCCAATGTTATCCAATGTGGCAAATGGGGTTTCAAGCCAGCACAAGAGGCGCACCCCTCAGCGGCACTGGGGCGGCAGGGTGTAGAGTGCTGTTTTGGCGCCGGGTGCACTGTAGCATTACATGGGGAGTCTCCAGTTTGCAAACACACTGCAGGTTCGGGACGAAGGTCTTCTGGGTGTGACCACCGTTTGGAGAGTTAAGTTGGGATGCTGGAGGTTGGTTAGGCGCATCAGTTGGGCCACCCAAGACCATAGGGCATAGGTTAGCTTCGACACAGCTGCTTGCTCCTTCTTTTGGTTTCTTGTCTGACTTCTTGGTTCAGGGCTGCCCAGTAAACACTGTATTAGGGGGCATTTTAGGGGTCTTGAGGTCAGTAGCCAATGGGCTACTGACCTTAGGGTGACTACACCCTTGGTGTGCTCAACCCACGTGGGGGAGTGAGCACAATCCCTAAAACTGATTGGGGAGTGTCTGCCATCTGTAAGATGGCAGGCAATGAAGAGTGGGCTTCACTTCACTTCCCCCACCTGAGGGGTGGGGTTGGCAGAGGTGGGCATACCTTCTGTGCTGGCTAATTTTTACCACCTGTATAAGGAAGGGGGCCTGCTCCTGTTACCAGGAGAGGCTGGGGGTCGCATTACAAAGGCTGCAAGGCCTTTGAAGCTGCCCTGCCACAGATGGCTCCTCCTGGCCTGGGGTAGGTGTGAACACCTCCGCCCAGGAAAGGCATTGTTTCTGGGCTCAGGGAGTGAAGGCTCCCACCCTAGGAGTCCAGAAACATGTCTTGTGGTAGCAGGATGGTTTGTACCAGACAGGGAATCTACCAGATGCTGGTCGTTTTTCAGGGGGCATTGATAATATTGCCTCAGAGTGCATTTTTCAATAAATCCCACACTGGCATCAGTATGGGTTTAAAGTGCTGAGAAGTTTGATACCAAACTGCTCAGTTTTCAGTAAAGCCATTATGGTGCTGTGCAGTTTGTAATGACAACTTCCCAGCATCATATACGCTTAAAGGTATTACTGCACTTACAGGGGTGGCTGACCTATGCCAGGGCAGTGGGTCGTAGGCATGGCACCCAGGGATGTGTGCCATGTTGACTCTTCACTTTGTTCTGCACCAAAACACGCAGCCTGCAATGGCAGTGTGTGTGTAAAGGTACAGGGCCTCTAAGGGTGGCACAATAAGTGCTGCAGCCTTTAGGGGTCTTCTCTGGTACCTAGGGTACCTTTTGCAATGGACTGACAGGTGGCCAGAGAGGTGCCAATTGGGAGAACAAGGTCCAGTTTTGGGGAAAGAACACAGGGCCTGGGAACCTGATTGTCAGGGACCCACGGCACATCAAGTAAGTGCATCAGTAGTCTGGCAAAAAGTAAGTGTGTGTGTGTGTGTGTGTGGAGGGGGTTACTGCAACAGAAACCCAGCTTCTTACACTTAGGGTTCAGCGTGGGTCATCATGGAGGGATTAGTCTTCGGGGCAGTCGGTTCTTTGCTTTTATGATCCTTGTGTTTTTCTTCGTCCCTCCTTTTTACCTGCTGGCATCAAGGGTTTGCTCAAAGGTTTTTTGCTCCCATCAGCATCCTTTGGATGGGGGACCCGTCCGACTTTGTTTGGGACAACCATTGGTTATCACGTTTCAACGTCAAGGTGGTTCTCAGGGCTTTAGGGTCTTCTGCCGCTTGGTTTTTCTGGAGTTTGAGACCTTCACAGTTGACACACTCTCTGCATCGACAATGCTACCTTTAGCATCCAACTCCAATCCTTGTGCTGGTTTAGCTTACTCAACAGTCTCCTCATCGTCAGTAGAAAGACCCAGGTCTTTCAGGGATTCTTGTAGCCTGCAAGCACCAGCCATGGGTGGTGTGCCTCTGGTGATTTTCTTTTTTTCCACCACATATTTTTATCAACAGCTGTAGCGCCTTTGGTGATTTTTTGAGGGCTTTTGGTCAACTTTTCCTCTCTCCTTTCTGCAAATCTTCCAAGATTCTTTAGAGCTCCTTTGGTGTGCTTCTTACAAAGAATGTGAATTCAGAAAAGGATTAATGCTGCGAAACCTGCTCTAACAAAGGGGGCACGATTGTAGCCTAGCCCAACTGACGTGGTACAACAGGTTTTAGAAAATGGGACCAGGTAAGAGTTAAGTGAAGCCAAGAAAGTCCAAAATGACCCCTTTGTTCACAGAGCACCAGCAAAAGTTTGCATGACAGAAGCACACATGGTTAAACCATGCATGCCTCTACCACGCAGCCCAAACCACGAATGAGTCTTGACGCATTAATTTACCACGCAATTTTGTGGTATAGGCATGAATGGCAAAGGAGTATGTGTGGCTAAGGTTGCCACTACTCTGACCCCCCCCCTCTCACCGCCCCCACAATGTTCTTAAAACACTGCCCCTTTACTAACACTCCCAGACCCCCCTCCCCCTGCGCTGACTCGAACCATTCCCATCCCCCCTGCCCTAAGGCCTAAAACCCTGCCCCTTTACTTACCCCCCCACCCCTGCGCGGTCCCTTAAACTACCCCAACCCCTTCCACTGCCCTGAAACTTACCTCGAAACCCCCGCCAACCCCACTCACCTCACCACTGCATCATACTGCTTTCGTCTTCCGTCCAGCCAGCAGCTAGACTGCGCACTGCCTTCACTATGCATATGCGTGGTTTAAGTATATGCGTGAATTTAAGCATATGCATGGTTAAGGCAGCGGAGTTCAGACTTGTCCTCCCAGTAAAATACCTACCTCCAAACACTCAAAGACATGGGACTCCTGCTATGGGGACTGGATGGACCTTTTAATAGGTAGAAAGTACAAGTCTCCATGAAGGTGTACACTTTAGGAACAAACTTTGAATGTTTTCAAATTCACCATTAGTGTAAAAAATAAAAACAAACACTTCCAGTAGAACTGCTGAGTTTAAAACATTGGGCTAGTCTGAAAAAAGTTTAGGTAGAACACTACAACTTTCCCAAACAATTACCATGTCTTTAAACCCCAACTTTTCATCACCAAAATAAAATCCACTTTCTATTTTACGGAGTCCCATTTGCTCATATGGTTCAACCGAGATCACAGCAATACGGGGCACAGATATGAACTGAATGGTTATTTCAGAATCGAGACATCTGAATTGATTTCTTCTAACTGCCTGTGGAACTTCACAAGTGGCTTACATGTTCAGAGATAGGCTGCCTGAGCGGAAGAAAAAAATGAAGAGCTTACTGCAGGAAAATATGAAGAAAACAAACCCAAGGTAATTCAGAATTGCTGAGCATGAGAAAAGCCGGTTAGTCTCCAGAGCAGGGCTGGACAATACAGCGCATGAGCTAAAATAAAGAGGGGTAGGCCCCCCTTCACATTTTCATGTGTAAGCAGTGGTGCATGTCAAACAAATGTCTGTTTTAATCTTGAGAATCCGTTTAAATACGCAACACTCATGAGGAACTTACTGACAGGGTACAGAAATGTACCAAGGCATAGATGTAGCTACTTTCAATTACTTCCACTATTCATGTCTACATTGTGAACATGTTCTCTTTCCAAATGTGTTAAACTTCTATTTGAAATGCTTACACCTTTACTAGTTCGACTGTCTCGTCTTACAATAACGTATAAAATAAACTTAATTTGAACAGATTTCGTAAGCTATAAAAACTTACTTGTGTTCAGCACATACACCAGGACACGTCTGACACAATTCGCAGGTGGCTCCTTGGAATTTTGGATCTGTGCATTTACACCGTCCACAATCACAGGTACCACGGCCATTACAAATTTGGCCATTTGTTGCAATACAACTAGTTGTATCCAGTGAACAGTCACAGGCACTACGAGTGAAGTTAGGGAAGCACTTACATACTCGACAATCGCAAATCCCATTTCCTAGGAGACAAAAAAAATCTGTTTTACGCCAAAGTAGTACAAAAACAATTTTATTTGTTTCAAGAAGTTACAAAACTGACAATTTGCACAATGTACAGAATGCTTAACTTCGTCCGAGCATAACATCTTAAAAAGCAAAAACTTGCATGAAGTGGTTTTACTCTGTGTAACTTTAACCTGGAGACAGAAGAATCTTCAACTGAAAAATAATCTTGTTTCTCCATTCATAGTTTTGCCAGCTGCTACCAATAATCACGTTTTGCATCTTCAATTGCCTAATTTGAAATGCTAAAATTACCATGTGGTTATTTGAGAACATGAAAAAGGAATTTCTATGCATTCTATTTCTCTTTGACTTTCTGTACATCTCCACTATATTTGAGTTTTTAATGCTTACCGCCACATATCAGGCCGTTGGATCTATCACAGTTAAAGTTGTCACATTCACAGAACTTTCCAGAGTAAATTTCATTTGGATTCTCCCGTTCTTTGCATACACACTGGCCACAAATACACTCTCCATTATTACTGCAGATTTCTGAAGCGTTGTCTTTTCTACAGAACGCATCCATATTGTCACTATTTACTTCATCGGTTCTGCATTCACAGATTCTACCAATACGTCCTTCGTTGCATCTAGAAATAAAGAATTTAATCAAGTATTGTAAGATAACATTCTCTCTCCCTACCCCATGGATGATTGCACAAAAGTTAAAGATCAGCTAAGCCAAATTCCAACCAACAGAAATAGTAAAAGAAATTAAGTACAAACACCCACTGAGCAAGGCTAGAGGCTTTGGCTAGGCAGAAAACAAAAGCAAAAAAGTCTCCAAAGGAATACCACATAAGCATGCCGCTGTGTGCAAGTAAACAAAGAAAAGCAAGAAATAACCAACTGCATTAAGTAACAGCATTCTTGTATGATGAGATTTAAGACGTGACAGGGAAGCAGTGTGAATACCTAATAGGTCTACAGTAGAAACAAAGCAAATGAAATGAATGTAATACAATGTACAGCATCGAATGGGAAATAGAAACAATGTCCAGTAAGCAGTAACAACCTAGAAGAGCTACACTTGATTAGAACGAGAAGACGACTGCACAATCAAAACCAAGTCAGTATGGTCTATACAGGAACTTAGCACGCATTGTAGTAGGATATCGAAGCACAGTTATAGCATTTATATCAACTTGGGGAAAGACGCAGGTTGGAATTATAGCATTATGTAATCCCGGCGTTAGCACCAACCGAATCCTTAACAAAATAGTGTACATAGCCAGAATATAGCTCGTGATGGACATATGCCGAATCTACCTCTTATCAGTGTGAAACGCTTACTACTTAGAGTTATAATTACCTACCTCAGTCCGGCAGGGCAATACTATGTGAAGCGTAGCAGCAGGTTACACCTAATATATAGAACTATAACCACCTACCTCATTCCCTTTATGGTAACGCTATGTGAATTGTATTGCTAATCTACCTCATTATATGTACTCTGTATTGCTAAACTACCTCATGTATATGTATGCTGTGAAGCGCTCTGATACCCAAGGGTCACATTCGCGCTATATAAAACTTTCTAAATAAAAATAAAATTAAAAAAAAAACAGATGTATGGACACTCCGCTGTACTTCAAACCCATTATAGACAAGGGCTGCGAGCGAGATAAATTACAAAATTGCACTGCTGCAAGCAGGTGCAAACTTCTAAGGGTTTGAGAGATGCATCAGTGAAAGATGGCTTGGTGGCTTCAAACCGCCTCTCAGACTTAATTCAGGCAGACCAAAGCTGCCTCAACAGTTTCAATGCTGCCTTAAAAAGAGAGCATGAATGTGACTATTTAAGTGATGCTCTGCTAATGCACCTACTGTAACCAATGAACAGAACCCCCCACCCTCCCAATCCCCCAGTTGCTGGACTGTGATATTTACACTCTCCTAATCATATTAGAAAATGGCTCAAATACAAAAAGCACCAATACCTGGTCCACAGCGTTATTTATTTTATTTATTTATTTTATTTTCAGAGTTTTATATAGCGCGAACAAGATCTTCGCAGATATCAGAGCGCTTTACATAGACGGGTACATGAGGGAACAAAGTCAAATAGGTAAATCAATAGTTCACACAGTACAGAAGGGTACATGAGGGAACAAAGTCAAATAAGTAAATCAGTAGATCATACAGTACAAATAATACAAATGGGTGACTGCAAAGCAATCAAGTGGGAGATAAGACAACTCGTACAAATAGATAAGGGGGTCAAGCAAGTAATACAGATCATTGCAGGGTGTTAATAGGGTTCGAGATAGTAGTACAAGTGAATTTAGCCATGAGGATAGCTTTTACTTCTTTTTTGAAGAGTGTAGTGGAGGAGATAAGCCTGGTTTCGGGAGGGAGTGAGTTCCAAATCCTAAGCGCCATTCCTGAGAAAGAGCGCTTGTATGTTTTTTCCTTCCGGAATCTTCGAGGTTTCAGCAGAAGATTGTTTGCGCCTCTCGTGTTTCTGATTCCCCCAGAGATTGTCAATTTCTGAGCAAGGTAGCCGGGTCAAGTCAAGTCAAGTCAAAGAATTTATAAAGCGCACTACATACCCAGAGGGTCTCAAGGCGCTAGGGGAGGGGAGGAGGATTACTTGTCGAATATCCACGTTTTAAGTTGCTTTCTGAATGCTAGGTGGTTCTGAGTGAGACGTAGGTGAGTGGGGAGTGAGTTCCATGTTTTAGCAGCCAGGTATGAGAAGGATCTGCCTCCCATGGTGGTCTTGTTGATGCGAGGTACAGTGGCGAGGGCTTGGCTGGACGAGCGTAGATGGCGGGAGGGGGTGTAGAAGGACAGTCGTGAGTTGAGGGATTCTGGTCCGATGTCGTAGAGTGATTTGTGTGCGTGGGTTAGCAATCGGAAAGTGATCCTCTTATTGACGGGTAACCAGTGGAGGTCTTTCAGGTGGCCAGAGATGTGTTCGTTGCGCGGGATGTCTAATATGATCCTGGCTGATGCGTTTTGGATTCGTTGTAGTTTCTTCTGGAGTTTAGCGGTAGTGCCTGCGTAGAGGGTGTTTCCGTAGTCCAGTCGGCTCGTGACCAGAGCATGGGTGACTGTTTTTCTGGTTTCGGTGGGGATCCAGTGAAATGTTTTTTTGAGCATGCGGAGAATGTTGAAGCAGGATGAGGATACGGCGCTGACTTGTTTGTTCATTGAGAGTGAAGAATCCAGGATAACGCCCAGGTTCCGTGCGTGGTCTGTCGGGATGGGGGCTTTTCCAAGGGCTTCCGGCCACCAAGAGTCGTCCCATGCAGATGGGGATGTACCTAAGATGAGGACTTCTGTTTTATCTGAGTTCAGTTTCAGACGGCTGTGTTTCATCCATTCGGCAACTTCTTTCATTCCTTCGTGTAGGTTCGTTTTGGCGGTGCTGGGGTCATTGGTGAGAGAAAGGATCAGTTGAGTGTCATCCGCGTGAGAGATGATGTTGAGGTTGTGTTGGCGGGCGATGGTCGCGAGGGGGCTCATGTATACGTTGAAGAGGGTGGGACTGAGTGAAGATCCTTGTGGTACGCCACAGATGACTTCGGTGGCCTCGGACTTGAATGGTGGAAGGCGGACTCTCTGAGTTCTTCCGGTGAGGAACGAGGTGATCCATTCAAGTGCTTTTCCTTGTATTCCGATGTTTGAGGCGCTGTAGAAGGGTGCTATGACAGACTGTGTCAAAGGCTGCGGAGAGGTCGAGGAGGATGAGGGCGACTGTGTCTCCATTGTCCAGTAGAGTTCGAATGTCGTCTGTTGCTGCGATGAGGGCGGTCTCAGTGCTGTGTTTTGCTCGGAAGCCAGATTGAGAGGAGTCGAGGGATTTGTTGGCTTCGAGGAAAGCGGCGAGCTGGTTGTTGACCGCTTTCTCGATGACTTTGGCCGGGAATGGAAGGAGCGAAATGGGGCGGTAATTTTTGAGTTCGGTGGGGTCCGCTGTGGGTTTTTTCAGAAGGGCGGTGAGTTCAGCGTGTTTCCAGCTTTCTGGGAAGGTTGCGGAATTGAAGGAGCAGTTGATGACGTCTCGGAGGTGAGGTGCTATGACGGAGTCTGCTTTGTTGAAGATGTGGTGAGGACATGGGTCTGTGGGAGATCCTGAGTGGATGGAGTTCATCAGGCGGATGGTGTGCTCAGTGGAGATTGGGTTCCAGTCGTTAAGGGTGTTCAGGGGGGGAGAGTGTTCTTCATATGGATGGGTGGGTTGGTCTCCGGGTTGGTTGTCGAAGCTGTTGTGGATGTCAGCAATTTTGTTGTGGAAGAATGAGGCTAGGGAGTCGCAGAGGGCTTGAGAGGGGGTGATGTCGTTGGAATTGGCCGAGGGATTGGTAAATTCCTTGACGATGTTGAAAAGTTCCTTGCTGTTGTGGGCGTTTTTGTCAAGTCGATCCTTGAATGCTGTTTTCTTGGCTTTTCGGATTAGTTGGTGGTGTGTGCGGGTGGCGTTTTTGAAGGCATCCTTGGTGCTGGTGGTTGGGTCTTTTTTCCAGGCCTTTTCAAGGGAGCGGCAGAGTTTCTTGGATTTCTTAAGGTCATCGTTGAACCAGGAGGCCTTCTTGCTGCCCGGTTTGCTTTGACGTTTTTTCAGTGGTGCTAAGGTGTCGGCGGTGTTGGATAACCATAGGGTGAAGTTGGTGGCGGCTTGGTCTGGGTTAGAAGAGTGGGCTGGGGTGTTTAGAAGGAGCGATGAGGAGATCTGGTCGATGGTGATTTTGTTCCAGTTTCTTTGCAGAGTTGGTTGGAGGTGGTTGATGGGTTTTGGCTTGTTGTAGGTGAAGTGAACGCAGCTGTGGTCGGTCCAGAGGAGGTTCGTAGTGTGGCTGAAGGAGACATGATTGCTGGAGGTGAAGATGGGGTCGAGTGTGTGACCTGCGATGTGGGTGGGGGAAGTGACCAGTTGTTTAAGTCCGAGGTTGGCGAGGTTGTCCAAGAGGGTGGTGGTGTTGCGGTCGTTGTTCTTTTCAAGGTGAAAGTTGAGGTCTCCCAGAAGGATGTAGTCTTTGGAGGGGAGCGCGTGTGGAGTGATGAAGTCCGTGATGTCTTCACTGAATTTTGCGCGGGGTCCTGGTGGTCTGTAGAGGAGGGTGCCTCTGAGTGTGGTCTTGGGGTCGATGTGGATCTGGAAGTGAAGGTGTTCGGAGTTGGCGTCAGAGCTGGTTGAGATGCGGATGGATTTTTTATGGACGATAGCGATTCCTCCTCCTGTGTGGCTGGTGCGGTCCTTGCGAGTGATCTTATAATCTTCAGGGATGGCAATGGTGATGTCTGGGGCGGAGGAAGCGTTCATCCATGTTTCTGTTAGGAAGGCGACGTCTGGAGAGATGGTGTCTAGTAGATTCCATAGGTCAATGGCGTGCCTGTGGACCGATCGGGTGTTGAGCAAGATGCATTGTAGGTTGTTGGGATCGGGAGTCTGAAGTGTGGTCGTAGCGGAGATGTTGTCGGTGCTGAAGAATTTGCAGGAGTAGCAAGAGAAAGGTCCAAGGGTGTGTCCAGGAGCGGCTTGGACGCAGTTGGGGGCGCGACCGGGGTTAAGGGCTAGGAGGGTGGCGGTAATGCGGGAGGGCTGGGAAGCGCGAGGGGCAGGGGGTCTGGCGCTGGGCGCGGACGGGCGTAGACGGGCTTACCTTTGGCGCACCTTCGGCGCAGATTGGGCACGGTCGCTGCGCGTGAACGCTGCGCGCGGGAACAACTGTCATATATGGATAGTGGAGGGTGAGGGGCGAGGGCGTCTCAGCTGGGAGGCGATGTGGCTCTGGGTGTGGTGCAGGTGGTGTCAGGAAAGATTCAGGCAGGAGATCGAGGGGAGCGTCACTCAGAGACTACTAACATTCAAGCACAATGCAGCAATGAGGTGCACGTAATTGACACAGAGCGCCAATCTAAATTCAATTACTAGGCTTCAAAAGCGCCAATCAGCTACGAAGCGCTAATGTGGAAGAAAAGATACACGCTGTAACTTAAAGGCTATGTGGCACAGAGCGGAAAGCGGAAATTACAATAAAATAACAGCAGGCACTATTCAGATGTTGGCAATTAAGTATTTAAGTCGCTGCGCGCGTGGGAGCTTCAGAACGCGATAGCGTTTGTTAAAGGCAACAATACCAGGCGCAGACAGGCGAGCTCGGGTGCACAGGGCTTCAGCTGTGGTGCAGGTGATGTCAGGAAAGATTCAGGCAGGAGATCGAGGGGAGCGACCGTTCAGGAAGGAATCCCGGCGGTCACAGCTAGGTACGGGCTGGGGAGAGTGTTCTACGTGTGTGGGAGGGTCAGCTGGGAGGCGGGATCAGAGAGGCGGGTCAGGGGAGAGGACAAACACAAAATGGAGGGCAAAGTGAAACTAAAAGCAGCAGCGGGGGCACAGTACAATGATAGTCAGCAGGCAGCTAAGGCTCACAATTCCACCACAATACCTCTGCCAAAGCGTCACTCAGAGACTACTAACATTCAAGCACAATGCAGCAATGAGGTGCACGTAATTGACACAGAGCGCCAATCTAAATTCAATTACTAGGCTTCAAAAGCGCCAATCAGCTACGAAGCGCTAATGTGGAAGAAAAGATACACGCTGTAACTTAAAGGCTATGTGGCACAGAGCGGAAAGCGGAAATTACAATAAAATAACAGCAGGCACTATTCAGATGTTGGCAATTAAGTATTTAAGTCGCTGCGCGCGTGGGAGCTTCAGAACGCGATAGCGTTTGTTAAAGGCAACAATACCAGGCGCAGACAGGCGAGCTCGGGTGCACAGGGCTTCAGCTGTGGTGCAGGTGATGTCAGGAAAGATTCAGGCAGGAGATCGAGGGGAGCGACCGTTCAGGAAGGAATCCCGGCGGTGAGTTTAGGTGTACCGCCTTGTGTGTCATGCAGGCGATTTTCAGATGTATTCTGGCTTCAAACGGCAACCAATTCAGGGATTTCAAGTAAGGGGTAATGTTGGAGTGCTTTTTTGACCCAGTGAGGAGTCTCGCTGCAGCATTTAGAGATGCTTTTAGTGGTGCGGTTGTAGTTAATGGGAGTCCGCAGAGGGCGGTGCTGCCGTATTCAATTCGTGGGATGACTAGTGCTTGCACCGCAGTTTGGAAGTCTTTGGCTGGGAGGTAGGGTTTAAGTTTCCTCAGAGTATTGATCTGGAAGTTCGCTCCCTTTGTTGCTTTGCTGATATGTTGCTGCATGTTGAGATTGGTGTCGAGTGTTATGCCTAAAGATTTTGCTGAGTCCACGATGGTGGGTTGGACATTGAGTGCGGTTAGGAGTTTAAGCCAATGTTGAGTGGTGGATATCTTCGCTGGAGGTGAGATCAGAAGGAACTCTGTTTTCAGGGCATTGAGTTTGAGGTGATTGTCGGCAAGCCAGGATTGGGTGCATCTGATCGTTGAGTTCAGGAGCAGGATGTCATTGGGTGATTGCAGTTTGAGGTAAAGTTGGGTGTCATCGGCATACATGTGAAAGTGTACATTGGATGCTTGTAGCAAGGTGGTGAGAGGTTCCATGACTAGGTTGAACAAAGTTGGGGATAGAGAGGATCCTTGGGGGACGCCTAGCGTTACAGGTACTGGCGTGGACATCAGGTTGTTGCTCTTGAATTTCTGCGACCTGTTGCGGAGAAAGGAAGTGAACCATTTGAGGACAGTTCCAGATAAGCCCATTCTTGTGTTTAGTAGTTCTAGTAGATTCTCATGTTTAACGGTGTTGAATGCGGAGGAGAGATCAAGAAGGATGAGGAGGCAGGTGTCATTTTGGTCTAGCATTTGAAGTGCGTCGTCAATTATGTGAGTCATAGCAGTTTCTGTGCTGTGTCCTGCTCGGAAGCCTGACTGGTGAGGGTTGAGGAGATCGAATTGCTCAATGTGTTTAGTCAATTGTAGTTGTGCGCATTTTTCCAGCAGTTTGGCGAGAGTGGGGATATTGGTGATGGGACGGTAGTTGTTGAGATCAGAGGGGTCGGCTGTTGGTTTCTTTAGTAGAGGTGTGACCTGACCAACTTTGAGGGAGTCAGGTATGCTTCCTTGTTGGAGAGAGCTGTTGATGATTTTAGTCCAGAGAGGGAGAAGCAGAGGGGTAAAGTCTTTTACTGCGAAGGCAGGGAGGGGGTCTGTGAGGTGATTGGATGGTTTCAGGGTGCTGAGTAATTTGCCAATTTCTTCTTCCGAATATGTGTCAAAGGTTGACCATGTAGCATTGTTTTTTGGTTCAGCGGGTGCTGGGCATTTGGGTTTGAAGTAGAGGCTTGCGTCAATGAGGAGATCGCTTTTTATTTTGTCAGTTTTTTGGATAAAGAAAGCAGCGAAGTCTTCACATGAGGGTGCCTCACGCCCAGTGTTGAGTGGTTGTGGTTGCTCCTTGGATTGCGATTTGATTAGCTCAAACAGTTTTCTCGGGCGGTTCTTTGCTTGGTTAAGTTGGAGGCGGAAGAAGTCCGATTTTGAGCGTTTTATTTTCCTGAAGTAGGCGTTTCTCTTCTTCTTCAAATCTTTTAGGTGCATTGCAGAGGGGGCTGATCTCCAGGTCCGTTCTGCCATTCGCATGTCTCTTCTATCTTCGTTGAGACTCCCGTCGTACCATGGTTTGGAGATTTTAGTAGAGACTCTTTTTAGTTGCATAGGTGCATCCTCATTAATTATAGAGGTCATAGTGTTGAGATAGTGGTCAGTCAGAGTTTGGACGTCCGAGGCGCCTGCAGGAGGGAGTAGGAGATTGCAGCTGTTAGGGGGCAGAGAGCCAGGGTTGAGCTTTTTCGAGTCTCCTTTCCAGACTTTGGGCTTGGAGAGTTGCACCGGGTTGACTTTTTCGTTGATAAAGAATGTGATACTATGATGATCTGACCAGTCACAGGGTTGGATGGATTCGAGTTGGATAGAGTGCTCCTTGGAGATGATCAGGTCGATGGTAGAGCCTTTCTCGTGGGTCGGGCTGTTGCATATTTGGGTGAGGTTCAGGGCATCGAGGACATTTTTAAGACTATTTACCACCGCGTCGTTGCGGTCATTCCAGTGGAGGTTGAAGTCACCAAGGTATATTTGGGTGAGCTGGCGTCCGGAATTGGTTGAGATCATATCCATGATTTGTTGGGAGAAGGTGAGGTTGTCCCTGGGTGGGTGGTAAATGCTGTGCAGAGAGCATATCGGTTTGCCCTCACTAATAATGTCGAGGCAGATGTATTCCCAGGATGTTGGGGATGGTAGGGATGTGGAATTGACTTTCTGAACAGAGAGGTTGTTCTTGTATATGCATGCGATTCCGCCACCTATTTGGCCTGTTCTGTCGAGCCTGATAATGTGGTAGTTGGGAGGAACCAGAATGTCCATTATGGGTGTCGAGGATTCAGTTAGCCACGTTTCAGTCAGGATGATTAGGTCAAGGTCCTGCGATAAGAGGAGTTCAGCAATGGCTGCTGAGTGTTTCGTGGCCGATCTGCAGTTGAGAAGAGCGCATTTGAGACGGGGTGTGTAGAGGGTGTTAGATTGTTCTAGCGAGAGAGGGACTTTTCTAAGGTTATTGGGGATGGAGGATCTGCTGTTTAGTGTGGGTGGTCTTAGGGGATTTGGGTGTATCGTGGGAATGTTGCGGTGTGGGGTGCTTGTGTGAGTTTGGGGGGCTGGTTCATAGAAGCGGAGAAGGGTGAGTGTGTCGAGGTCAGAAGAAGAGTTGTGGGTGCGGCGAGGGCGGTTGTTGCGATTAAGAGCTGGGATTGATGTCAGATTGGGGGATAGCTGAGTGCGAGAGTTAGTCTGAGGGGTGGGGGACAAGTTTGACGGGGAGGTGTGGATGTGTGAGGCGTTGCAGGGGCGATGCTGGGGACGAGGGCAGTTGCTGTGCCTATGAGCAGGGATTGACGCCTGGTGTGGGGCGTGATGAGGGTGGAGGTCCGCCGGCGGAGTAGGAGACAGGTTGGGAGGGGGGGTGGAGGTGGGTGGGCGGTGTATGGGGCGTGTGGAGAGTAGTTCTTTGATGACGTGAATGTCTTCTTTGATCTGAGTGAGGGTGGCCGTGATGTATTCCATCGTAGGGTAGGTGGTGGGGGTGGGAGTGGCAGTCAGGGGTGAGTGGCTGGCCAGGGAATTCGTGTGCAGGTGGGAGGGAGGGCTCGTGTTCGGGCAGGTCTGCGTTGTGTTGGAGCGCGGGATGGGGTTAGGGAGGCGAGAGGTTCTGGACGGGAGGGGAGTGGATGAGGTAGGGAGGAAGTTGGTGTTATGGGTGGGGGCATTGGTGGTAGGCGGGGGGACAACGTGTAGGCTGGGAGACTGGTAGCCGTGGTGGGGGTGTAAGGAGGATAGTAGGGGCTGAGAGTAGGAGGGGAAGTGGGATTGGAGACGGTCCTGTTGAGGGGAGGGGGCGTTAAATTAGGAGAGGGAGTACGTTCTGCGAGGTTGATTAGAGGGTAATGAGGACTGAGAATGGGGGGGGATAAAGGGGGGGAATTGTCGGATGCGTGTTATTCTGGTGCTGGACTAAGTTGGGAGTGTTATGGGTGGGGACTGTGCTGTCAGCGACGAGCGGGGTGTTAATGCCCGCTGTAGGTGTGATAGGCGTGTTGAGGGTATGTGTGGAGGTCCGCAGGTTGGTAGAGGGGGCGGGGGAAAGAGCGGTGTATGAGGGGGAGCGATCTATGTCTGTGATGGGGTGCTGAGTTGGGATAGTGGGGTTGTGGGTAGGGGATGGGAGGTCAGGGGTGGTAGGTGTGTCCCTGATTGAAAAGTATGTAGCTGAGAGGTCATGGTTGGTGGGATTGGGGGAGATATGCGTGTTTGTCCGTGAATTGGAGAGGTGTTCTTTGAAGGTGGGGAACATGTTGTCTAGCAGTTCCAGGTTCCTGTCTGTGGATTGTGATAGGACAATCCCGTTATTGTAAATAGTGATAGTGGCTCTGCCTGGAAAGACCTGGGATGGGGAGATGGAGAGAGTTTGGCTGTGTGCGGATTTTCTAGTGGAGGAGACGGTGAGTAGGGTGAAGAACGCTTTTCTCCATTGAGCTCTGCGTGTGGTGTGGAAGATGTTATCGGTGTTCAGGGATCCATTAACCGGTGAGAAGTAGGTGTCAGCAAAGGGCGTTTCCGAGTGTGACCTAAGGAAGTTGTGTTTAAAGCGTTTGGCGGCTTTTTTGGTGAGTGATGGTGGGTAGATCATTTTGTTTGTGTGTTTGCCGATGGGGTCCATGTTGCGTTGCAGGATTAGGTGGGTATGGGAGGATGCAGTAGTGGACTATAGTGGTACCAATGTGCAGAAAGACATGTGTGCAGAAAAACAGGTGCATACAGTAGGATACACAGTAATAAGTTATAAATTACAAAGTGACACTAGTAATCAACCAGCCTATCCAGGATATGAGAGTGAGCAGTAGGGCAAATACATACGGTAAATTGTGAGGTACAAGGTGTAAGAATAGGCATAATACTGATAATATATAAGGGTAGGGTACAATGGGTGAGTGCACTAATGCACTATAGTTGATAATATTGATAGAATATAGAGGAAGGATCCAGATACACAATTTACATGAGTCAAAATTCAAAAATCGAGGGTGACACTGGTTATTAAATCCTGTAAAGGCATGGCTATAGTCTGTGTAATACATTACAATTTAAATTATTCCAGTAAAAAATAATATCGGTGTACCTGCACGCTCCACATTCAAAGGTTCCATTCCCATTGTAACAGTCTGCACTATTTGGAATGCCTGAGTTTTGGCAGTCACATTCACATATGAACTGAAGAGCAACCTCCACTTCCTCAGTGAATCCCAGCAGCTTGATCTTGATAGTTTCATCTTGCCCTTTTTTTGGGCACTTGTGAGCAGTGATACTAATTTCAAATTGCACCTAGAAGAAACAAAAGCGTTTAGTGTGCTTTAAAGCATATTTTGTTACTTATATAGTTCTTATTTGCTCTCAAAATTAACAGAATACGGAAATTTCAGCCTTCCCAGTTAAGTTATAGCACCCAGATTCCCCTTCTCCACTCTCTCCCTCACCTTTATTAAAGCCTGCTTCAGGTGGCACCCAAAATGTTCTTTAATGTCAAACTGTATGACAATTGCGTCAAATAACAGGCAAAACGTCGAGGTGACCATGTCAAAAAGGGGCACTTTCCTACGACCACCCACCCCCAAGCGAAAGAGAATGAGACTCTTCTTTCCCAAAAGTCTTCATCTTCTGAGGGGACAAACCTGGAAAGGCATCTGCATTGGCATGGTCAGTCCCAGGTCTGTGCTCCCCTGTAAAGTCCACTCTCTGTAGGGAGATGGAATACCTACATGATTTGAAGTTTTCACCTTTTATTTTATCAGCCATCTGAGAGGCCTGTGATCTGTTTGGATAAGAAAGTGATTACCAAACAGGTATGGTCTCAGCTTCTTCACAGACCAAAATAGGGCAAAGGTTTCCCTCTCAATGGCACTCTAACGCTGTTCTCTGGAGAGCAGACTCCTGCTAATAAAAGCAACAGGCTGGTCATGGCAATCATAGTTGGTCTGGGATAGGACCACTCCAATCCCATGATCAGAGGCATCAATCTGGACTATGAACTTCTTAGAATAACCTGGAGCTTTCAGAATGGATGCGGAGCTCATTGCTTCCTTCAGTGTCAAACGTCATTTGGCAGCTCACTGTTGGGTTTACCTTTTTTGGCTGATTTTCACAGTTCTGTGATGGGTGCTACAATGGTAACATACCCCTTCACAAACCTACTGTAGTGCCCAGTCAAGCAAAGGAATGCCCTGACTTGAGTTGGAGTTGTTGGAGCAACCCAGTCCACAATATTTTGGATCTTGGGCTGCAAGGGTTGATCTTGGCCTCCATCTAAAAGGTGGCCCAGGTATACAACAGATCCCTGCCCTATCTGGCACTTGCTGGCCTTTATAGTGAGCCCTGCTCTCAGTAGAGCCTCAAGGAACTTTCCAAGGTGGACCAAATGAAACTGCTAAGTGGAGCTATAGACCCCAAAATATTCAATATATGCTGCACTAAAAGACTCTAAGCAAGCAAGAACTTAGGTAACCTACTTTTGGAAAGTGGACGGGGCATTCTTTAATCCAAATGGCATTACAGTGAACTAATGTCCATCTGGGGTCAAGTAGTATGATGAGGATTTCTCTTTTGCTGCAGGGGTCGGACCAATCGGCTAGTACCCGGATGTCAAATCAAGAGTCATGAAACATTTGGCTGCCCCCAACCTGTCAAATTATCAGCTCTTGGGATGGGCGGTGTGTGTAGGAGGCTGGCTTAGTATTTGGTGCACTAAGGTAAGTAGCACAAAATACAGTGGTCTCCAGGAGGAGTCCAAGCCATATATTAAAAAAGTGGAATGTGAACTGCAGGAAAAGATGGGACTTGGACCAGAAGATCTTGAGGAGCTGGGGACACACTGAACCACCCAGGGTAAGCACTCAGGAACCCCACGAGGCTGTGCGTAGAGTGTGAATACTGCTGCGTGCCCAATGGGAGCCAACGGAGAAGTTGGGGTTGCAGTTTTGAAGAAGGACCCCGAAGAATTCCCGTGGATGACGGAACGTTGTAGGGCCACCACACCCATGCATGACCCAGAGTACAGGTACCTATACCAGGGAAGCCATGTGCATAGGGGTGAAGAGATGTTAGAAACCTCCGTAGACAACAATGGAAGACTTGGAGAAAAGTGCCTCTGGGGAAGGTGAATTAGTCTGGTGGAATCCAAGTGTGGATTCTGGAAGCGATGAACCTGCAAACAGAGGGAACAGAGTCTATGCCACTTCGGAGTGACCAGGAGGCACGGAAGAACAATCCCCACCGATGTCAGACGGTTCAGATGAGTTGACGGTGACCTTGTCGCTGCAGCTGTGAGGATCATGCGACACTGAGGAAGACCAGGAGCCGTCCCTGAGGAGTCCCACATCGGATGTCATTGACCAGGGAGTCATGTCCGGCGGTAGCACCAACAAGCCTTGGTAGCCGAAACTGGCGTGGAAAACAAAGGAGCAACGTCGGGACCAGCAAGGTCCAAGGGACTCACCACAAGCAAGAGAGTCAGAACAGGCCTGGAGCAAGCAGGGAGCCCACTGAAGCAGGAGAAGACCCTCAGGAGGACCCACAGGCCAGAGGGCACAGGAGTCGCAAGCAGCTCACCAAGAAGGAAGGCAGTGCAGAGGAACCGTTAATGCTGTACTTGGCAGGAAGAGATGCTGGAGACTGGAGTTTCTTGTAGCACAAAGATCTCGGGAGTACAGAGCCAAAAAGCCTTGGCAACAGCAAGTCAACACGATGCACAGGGGTTCGGTTCCAGCGGTTCTGATGAGTGATACTGGCCTCAAAATTGCAGAGGACAGGTCAGGCCTAGAGTGTGTTGCAGAACCCCCACTTGTGTTGCTGGGCCTTTCGAAGTCCGCGGGACATCAGGAGTAGCAGACCGGTCAGCTGTGTTGTGGTGCCTGCAGATGCAGGGGAGTGACTACTTCACTCCAAGGGAGATTACTTTGGGTGTCCTGGATGCCCACAGGTCTGGTGAAGATCCTGGAAGAAACAAAGACAGACGACTTGCAGAACAGCGAGACCAGGAGCAGCAGGAGTCTTCCTTGGTGCAGTCTCGGTTCCAGGTGAAGTCCAGCATAGCCCTAGTGTCCAGACGGTCGAAAAGTGACGCAGTTTCAGTCTTGAGTCTTGCCCCAAGACGAACCTATGGAACCATCCACAGGTAAGCTCTTAAGTCCCCTAGGAAAAGGGTTGGAACGACTAGGGGTCTCACCCAGAGGAGAGGCTGTCAGAGGGGAGGATACTCCCATGTCCTTTGTCCAGTTTCGCCTGAGAGCCAAGGGTTTCCTGAACTGGCTCAAAATGGAGTAGGCAAGGAGGGTACAAAATGTGCCCTTCATAGCAGTCTGGTGACGCTGGCAAGCGCCCCCATCCCAGCCCAATATACTAAGTCCTGTCTGTGTGGTATTCACACCTCCATGTGACATGAAACTAATAGTTTACCTGTCGGTGTAGTTTTGCAGCTTGAAGATCTTTCTGGATTCACTATGCTGTGCATTATTCCGAGGTCTAGTGGTTGGGTCCGGAATCGTAGTCTTTCTTTTTTTCTCTCTCGTAGCTCAGGTGGGCGTCTACCCCCCACCTTTTGGTGTACTTCCTGTGACGTCGGCACGCTTCCTGCGGAAGCTCCCACCTTTGGGGGCCAACTTCGGATTCTTTTTTCTTGTTTTGTGTTCGGTTTGCGAATCCTTTGGCAATGTTCTCTATTTCCTTTCCAAGTAAGTGATTTTCCCGCTTTTTCCTTCAAGGTGTCTGGTTCTGTATTGTCCTTGTATTACCACCTGCTTCTCCAGCCTCATCTTTCTGGCGGAGTTGGGTGGGTTCGCTAGTGAATCCAGAAAGATCTTCAAGCTGCAAAACTACACCGACAGGTAAGAAACTATTAGTTTTGCAGCGTGAATCTTTCTGGATTCACTATGCTGTGCATAGACTTTGTAGCGGTTTGTTATGTTTGTGGCGGCTGGGTGGAAGAGGAGCGTTGGTTGTTGAATATATGTTGAAGCACCTTCTGTCCTACTTGTGCTTCTTTGTTCATTTGTATATCCACACAGTAGTGCTTAGTGAACGTATGCACTGAAACCCATGTCGCCGCCAGGCATATGTCTTGAATGGGGGCGTTAGCCAGGAAGGCTATTGTTGCTCCTTTTTTCCTGGTAGAGTGGGCCCGTGCCCCTTCGGCTAGTGCATAGTTTGTGCGATCCATCGTGCGATGGTTCCCTTTGTTACTGGTCTACCCAGGAAACTGCTTGCGAAGGACACAAAGAACTGCTTTGTTTTCCTGTGCTCCTTGGTTCTTTCTATGTAGTGCATTACTGCCCTTCTAGCGTCCAGAGTGTGCAGTGCCCTCTCTGCGCTTGTGGCCGGTTTCTGAAAGAAGCTCGGTATTTGTACTGTCTGGTTGATGTGGAACCTTGACACCACCTTTGGCATAAAGTGTGGGCCAGCTCTCACCACTACCCTATCATTGTGTATTTGGATGTAGGGTTCTTGTAGCATTAGCGCCTGTAGTTCGCTCACCCTGCGCAGCAAAGTGATCGCCACCAAGAAGGCTGTTTTCATTGTCAGCATTTGTAGGGCGGCCTTATGAATGGGTTCAAAGGGCGCTTTAATGAGCCCTGTTAGGACTAAATTAAGGTTCTATGCCGGTGGCGGCATTATCTTTGGTGGTGCGATCGATCCTCTTTGCCCCTTCCAGGAATCTCTTTACTATGTAAAGAAACTCTTCCCTGTTTCTCCTCTTGTGTAGTCCACTATCGCTGCTAGGTGTAGTTATAGCGAGGATGAACTTAGTTTTGCCTTCAGCAGGTGTCTGAGATATCTTAGCACTGTTGATTCCCTGGTCATCTTCGTGTGTAGCTTCTTCTTTCTGCACCATTGTGTAAACCTCTTCCATTTTGCAACATAGCACCTTCCTGTGCTAGGTCTCCTTGCCTCTCGTAGTACCCGTAGGGTGCTCTCAGGTAACTTTAGGTGTACAAACTGTCTTCAGGAGCCATGCTGCTAGGCTGAGGCTCTCTAGCTCTGGGTGTAGTACTTCTCCGTTTTGCATGGAGAGTAAGTCCTTCCTTTTCCCAAACTTGCGGGGTGCACCCTGTGCCATTTTCATAATCTGTGAGTACCAGGTCTGCCTGGCCCACTGGAGTGCCACCAGGATCAGAGTCATGTTGCTGGTTCTGCACTTGCTGAATACTCTGTTTATCAGTGGTATCGGGGGGGAAAGCGTAAGCAAATGTGTTCGACCAGCTTATCCATAGGGTATTCCCCAGGGATCCTTCCCCTGGTTGCCTGGATGCGAAATCTCGGCATTTTGCATTCTGGTGTGTTGCAAATAGGTCTATTGTCGGTGTTCCCCACCTTCTGAATAGCCTTTGCGTTTCCTGTGTATTGAGCTCCTACTCGTGGGATGCAGATGTATGTCTGCTGAGACAGTTCGCTTCCGCATTGTCCTTCCCTGGTAGGTGTATGGCTAGCAGGTCTATTTTGAGTGGGATGGCCCATCTCCATATCTCCTGTGCTAGGTTCGATATCGGGGATGATAGTGTTCTTCCCTGCTAGTTGTTCTAGAACATCGTTGTTTTGTTTTCTGTCTGGATCAATACTCTCTGGTTGTACAGTTTTGTCTGGAAGGCTTTCAGGGCGGTGTAACACGGTCTTTAGTTCCAGGTAGTTGATGTGTTTGACCGCATCCGCTGAAGTCCACAGACCCCTCACCCTGAGCTTGCTCATATGTGCTCCCCATCCCTTCTGGGATGCTTCTGTGGTGATGGTCACCGTTGGGGTTGGTGGTGTTAAAGCAGTGGTCCCCAAACTTTTTTAGGCGGGGGCCACATCAACTTTTCTTTCTGTGATGAAGGGCCGGGGTCAGTCTTATAACAGGAAATGATATGGGACAAAAAGTGACAACCAATTTCATTGTGGAGATTACAATGACATTTTTTGCAGCGATTTTATTTTTAAAACACTATCTCACAATACTACATTTATTGCAGTATTATCCTTCTGTGTTTGGTACTTTTCTCTTGTAACACACTGACCATTTGCTACCTCTTGTTCACTTTCCATACTTGCACAAATGCCACCACTGCCCAAGTAACGTTTGTTCTTGTGTCCTCCATTTATTGCAGTATTATAACTCTACTTGTACTTTGTACCCAGCATTCTGTTTCCTCAATTCAAGTATGTGATTAAATCTTGTGACTCAGATCGCGACCACCCATAGCTGCTTCAAGGTCTGCATTTTGTCATTGGGGGAAGTCTAATATACCTTCTCGTTCTCACCTGTGTGAAAGGCCCCTCGCTGAAGTGAAATATCTCGGACCCTAAACTGGAGGAACCGACACGCTTTCTGCACTGTGGGAGCTCTTCTATGCACTTGAAGGCCAGAGAACTCTGCAAGTCAGAATCGAGGCGCACTGAGAGAGCTGGTTGCAGCCTCACAGTAACAGAATAGCATGGCACATTTCAAGTCCGGATTGCGGTGCATTTGGGCGCACTAACACTTGGATCGGCAATCTCTGATCCACCATAGCAGGGGAGCGGAGAAGTTTACAATTGTGGTGAGCTGGCACAGAGCGCTGGGCACGGGATAACAGTGCTAGAATAGGAAAGAGCGCTGGGCACTGGATCACAGCAAGGAGTGCTTGGCACAGGATCACAGCGCTAGAATAGCAAGGAGTACTGGGCACAGGTTCAGTTCACAGCTCTTCAAAAGAAAGAGGTAATGGGCACAGGATCATTGCGCTAGCAGCAAGGGGTGCTGGGACTGCACTAACAGAGCTCTATTCAACCTCGCTGTAGTAAACATTGGGGTTCTGTGAGTCAGGGTACAGGTTTGGCACATTCACCACAAGGAGTTTCGAAGGTTAACACCAGGTGCTCTGGCCGAGCTGGGTCAGTTTCACAGGAGATGTTGCATGTAAGGTCGAGGTTAGGCACAGGGAGATGAAGTGATTTGCCCAGAATCACAGGATGGTGAGCGTCGGTGCAGAGACTCGAACCTGGTTCCCCTGAAGTCGAACGCCCTAGCCTTCAGGCCACAGTGGGTTTGCGATGCTCTCAATCCATGTAATACTAAACTAAATGATGTCGGTCTGAGGTGTAGTGGGGTGCATGGAGGTAAGGGGTAAGGCCTCAGTATTCAAAATTGTCATAACAACTCCCCCCCCCCCCCCCCCCCCCACAACTGTAAAACAGTTACTAATGCCGGTAAGGCTTGAGGTGCACTTGCTAAGCCGGGCCTGGGACCCTAGTTTTAGAAGAGGGGTGTGTGAATGCTGCAGGTCAGGATTGAGGTTCACCGGGAGAGCTTTGTGCCACGAAAGCATTTTCAGGAAGGATACCCCTAACGGTCTGCTTTGTACTACACCGTTTGAGAAACACACGCAGACAACAATACAATTTAAGCAGGCTCTGAAAACGATGTACCCCTCTCGCTGGCTACAACCCTGAAATATACCAGAAAATGTATACTTGCAAGGCGGACCTTAGACAGGGCAGACTACAATTTGATTCTAAAAAGGCAGCCCGCTCTCATGAGAAACACCTGATCCTACCATGCCTGGCAACATACTCACTTGCAGAGCCTAACACTGGTAAGGGGGTGAAGACACTAATTTAAAACAAAAGATTACTAAGTGAAGACACTTACAAATCAATGCAAGAGAGTTTGGCCATGACCGATGCAATGAGGAGATCGATGCTCTTAAGCTGCACTTCGACTACGCTTAAGGAAAAGCTGGAAGGACATGATGAATGGCTATCGGCAACTGAGTACCAGATTCCCGACACCGAAGACACTTTACAAAACATTTTAGGCCGGGCAAAGATCTTGAAAACCCGGCCTATGCAGATTAGCAACACCACTATATCACATTAAACTTCCGATCAGTAAATGGCGTCTTCCCCATGTAGGTAGGTAATGGGTAAAGGCCGCGCTACATAAAAAAAAGGAACATCAATAAAACAAGTCTCCACCATGGGCCCCCAACCCCCCCAGCTAATCACACCTCTGCTCCGGGTAAACTGGGGTAACACTCACCGGCTCACAAGGCCCACAAGGCTCCCGCGCCGCCGGTCTCCGCGCCTGTCCCCGACACCGGACTCTTCGCGCGCACCCTCCCCCACGCACAGATACGTGTGACGTAAGACGCGCGCGTACGCCAGTCAAGTGCAGGCATCTGCGCTTTCGATCTGCGCATGTGTCCCGATGCAAAATCATTTCTAGAGCGTAGGAATACAATTTTTACATGAATAACCCTGTGAATCTGGACGCACCTGGAGGGCTGCTTGATTTCATTAGGCGGGCCGGATTTGGCCCGCGGGCCGTAGTTTGGGGACCCCTGTGTTAAAGGCTTCCCTTATGTTCTCCTTGTTCCACCACAATATCTCCTCCTGCACTGCGTGCGTTACAACCACTAGATCTTCCCAACTTCCTGTAGCTTGTGGCCATTGTTCTTGCAGCCATTCCTGGAATGGTCTCATGTGGAGCCGTACATTTGGGACCAGATGTATGCAGGAGGCCATCATGCTCATGACCTTGCTCGCTGTCCTCACTGTCAGAGCTTGCCCCTTCTGGGAGAGGCGAGTCTCCATCAGCAGGGCCAGTGTTCTCTTGTCGCTGGGGAACACCTTACTCTGTATGGTGCTGATCTGTGCTCCTAGGAAGATTTTGAATTGCTCTGGCTCCATTGAGGATTTCCCCCAGTGAATGGAGAATCCCAGGTCCACCAGTGTCCTTGTCAAGCGCTGTGTGAACTTGCCTTTACTAGCCAGTCGTCCAGGTAAGGATATACATGGATGGTTATATAGAAAAACAAGGGTGGAGGTAAAGAAAATGCACCTGCTTACACCTGTGGCTTGTAAGTAAGTGATGGTGCTTGTGATTCCAAGGAACACAACCCTATTTGTTCCTTCAAGGGCAAAGCCCAAAAATTGCAATGAATGATGAGAAATCAGCACCCATCCAAAAGGTATTTTCTTGATAATTTCAAATGTCCACAATACATATAAAAGTGCACAATCTTGTAAAAAAAGGTCCGGATTCTTGCAAGATTTTCTTATTTAAGTTCTTTAATGTGGTATATCAACACAGGAAAAATCCAAGGACACAAATGGATTTCCTTCTTAGCCAGCCAACGCGGTTCGTCTGAGAATGAGACTTCTTCAGGGCTTTAACGTTAATTGATAATCATAAATCAGCAATCCTGGTAGATTTCCTCAAAAACAGCGTATTATGGTAATTTCTCTTTATCCTGACGAATTGTGTTCAAAGAAAATAAAACCCGTACACAATCGGGAATCACTGTCTGTAAGATAGTTGTGTTTTTAACACTGTTCTTGTAGTGCTTAATCTTGGTAATCTAAGAAAGGTATGGTAACCAGCAGAAGTTCCACATCAACGGTAGGATATACATCGATCCCTTCCCTCGTTAGGTGCGCTGCCACTGCTGCGAGGCACTTGGTGAAGACCCTTGGTACGGATTTTAGTCCGAATGCTAGGGTTGTGAACTGGTAGTGATCTTTGTTGATGGTAAATCTCAGTAGATGTTTGTGCTGCCTGTTCATTGGGATGTGCAGGTAGGCATCTTTGTGGTCTTTGGTGGCCATGAAGTCTCCGTCCCTTATCTGAGGAATAACCTCTCGTAGGGACGTCATCTTGAACTTTTGTGTTTTTATGTACTTATTTAGGAACCTTAGGTCCGGGATGGGTCTCCGTGTTTCGTCCACCTTTGGTACCAGGAAGTAGGTTGAGTACACTCCCTTGTTCCTTTCTCCGTATGGTACTGGTTCAATGGCCTCCTTTTGGAGGACTTCCTTTGCTTCCTTTTGAAGTAGCTCTAGCTCCTTTCCTGAATGCGCCCTCTTTTTTGGTTTCCTGCTTGGCGGTGTCTTTTCAAGTTCTATGCAGTATCCGAACTGTATGATGTTGAGCATCCATTTGTCTGTGGTTATCTTCTTCCACTCCCGGAAGAAATGACTTAGCCTGCCTCCTACTGGTGTTACATGTTCGTTGATGCTTGATCCGTGTAACCCTCTGTTGGTCTTGTTGTGTTCCACCCTAGGAGGAGTTGCGTGGGTGGGCACGTATTGCGTGACGGAGTCACTTTGAGGTGGGTTGTTGGCCCCCTCTTATTTTGTCCACGGCCGTTCGCCCTCCCGCAAAAGGACTGGCCCCTTTGCTGTTAGTGCCAGGTTTGTTTTTGATGCCCCTGTTTTGTTTGGCTGTCACCCTGGTGGGACTGTTGGAATGTGAACACAAAATATATACCAGCGTCTAGAGATGAGAAAAAAAGAATAATTTTAAACACGATTCAAAAAATGTAATATAACAAAATAACAAACTTTGTGTATGGATTCCCATCATTCACCAAGCCTGGTGATTAGCTTCATCATTTGGGTATCCTTTTGTGTGGAATGACATTCCTGCTCTATGGATATCAGCGCTCTCGGATGTCAAAAAGTATGGTTACCAAGATGGAGTGTATGGGATCAAATTTTAGGTGCAGTGCAAAAGTGAAGTGAAAAAGTATAAAATTGATGCGTGAACAGACTGTGAACTTTATTGGTGCCGGACACGATCAAAGGTTAAAAACAGAACTCGGGGACCAGTTTTAACAAATAGCTGTCCTCAACAGAAGTGGTCGACATGTTTCAGCACTCAACGGCAAAAAGTTAAACCATGTGCTTTCATCAGGACCTCTAAAGATAATAAAGCTACTGCTATTACAAAAAGGATATAGTGTGAGTCTGACTTCTCACAATCCAGAATTCCTCATGGATTCAACAATAATCTGAAAAATAAAATGACAATACACAAATGAATCTTGAACCATCACACACACACCCAATCAATGGGGCAAAGCTCCATCTTACCTGGTTAGTATGGAGGACAAAACCTCACCCCACTTGCTCATCTTGGTAACCATACCTTTTGGCATCCGAGAGCTCTAATATCCATAGAGCAGGAATGTCATTCCACACAAAAGGATACCCAAATGATGAAGCTAATCACCAGGCTTGGTGAATGATGGGAATCAATACACATAAAGTTTGTTATTTTGTTATATTACATTTTTTGAATAGTGTTAAGAATTATTCTTTTTTTTCTCTTATCTCTAGACGCTGGTATATATTTTGTGTTCACATGTCAGTTTGGGGCTGCATATTCCAGTTGGTCTTTAAACTTTGGCGTGTGTCTGGGACTGTTGGAATGTCTGGTGTAACGTTCCTGGCTGGTTTCCCCCTCTTCCGTTTGGTCTCCGTGACGGCTTACCCCTTTTCATCCCCCTGAATTGTAAGGCCCCCATGGACCTTGCAGTTTCGTTTTCTTTTTTGAGCTGGGTGAGCTTTTCATCCACCGGCGCCTAAAACAGTGTCTCCCCATTGAATGGGGTGCTTAGAATGTCGTGCTGTACCTCTGGTTTGAAGCCTGAGATCCTGAGCAAGGCCTGCCTTCTAACCGTGATTCTCAACATCATCAGTCTGCTGGACGGGTCAGCGCCATCCAAGGCTGTTTTGAGGCAAGAATTTGCCACATTTTTCCCCTCCTCCACAAGGTGTTAAGCTCTTTGACAGTACTCGTCTGGGAGGTGCTTGATCAGCTGTCCGATCTCGTCCAGAATTTGGTACTGGTGCCTGTTCAGCAGAGCGTTTGAGTTTGCCATGCGCCAGTGCATTGCAGCATTTCTATCTTTCTCCCAGTTAGGTCCATCCTCCTGCTCTCCTTGTCTGGTGGTGGCCCGAATGTTGGCACATTTGCCCTTTTCCTGGACGGTCGCCGCAATAATGGAGTCAGCTGTAACTGATCCTCGGATGTAGGGAGGATCCTTAGAGGAGTGTTTATATTTCTTCTCCGTCCTAGGCGTGATGGACCTGCATGTTGCCGGTTCCTTGAACGCCTCTTCCCCCTGGGCCATGACACTCTCCAGCATGGGGAGGTACTGGCTCCTAGTTTGTGTGGGGAGCAGGGTCTCCAAGAGGAAGTCTGCTTTTCGTTTTTCCTCATCTAGCTTGACTCCAAAGGCTGTTGCCGCATTCTTGATGACCATATTGTAGACCCCAATGTCATCTGGTGGCGAAGGCCTCGAAGGGTACGTGTCCACGGCCTCTTCTGGGTTTTCGGTGTCGAGGTCCTGCCACTCCAGGTCCTGTGCCCCGAGGATGCAGAGCCGAGGGTCGTCCGCTGATTGTCGTCGCCCTCCTCCTCGTAGTAGAAGGCTTCTTTCTCTGGATGGTCCTGGGTCTCAGGACTTTTCGGCAGCCTTTTGGCGTCAAAGTCCTCCTCCTCTTCTATTTCAACGATCACAGTCTTTGGCTTCGACGGAATCGTGAACCTCTTCATCTTTTCGTCGAACTCCTTTCTTTCCAGGATGTTATCCATTTCAGCCTCGAGCTGTCTTTTCTTTCTCTACAGTTCGGCGGCGGCCAGTTCGGCTGATCTCTTCGACGTATACGTTGACGTGGAAATGGCCTCCGGGTCCTTCTCTTTCAAAGTCAATCTATCCCTTTCGGGGGCGTGCTTCGACGATCGTGGCTTTTCGCCGGTCTGCGCCAGTGCTCCCTTCGAGGACTTACTCTGTTTTTCGAGAGTCTGACTCAGACTTTAAAGGGTCTGTCGGGGATTATGGGGTTATCGACTCTCCGACCTCTTAGAAGTCTTCTTATCGGTCTCTACGGCCATGTAGTCTTAGTCTTCTCCGGCGACGTTGTCCTCCTCATCGCTTGAGAGCCCTGGGTCCTGAAGGGGCGGCGGTTGTCCCATGTCTTGCATGTTGTAGATGGCTCTTCTCTGTCGCTCTCTAACCCAGAGTCTCTTCGGTCTGAAGGCGAAGCATGCGTTGCAGTCCTTGCTCTCGTGGACGACCGGTAGGCAGAGGTTACAAACCGGGTGCTGGTCCTTCTGCGCGTATTTGTGGTGGCAGTTACGGCAGAATTTAAAAGGTGTCTTGTCCTTTTCTTGCGCTCAGGGGGCCCCCTGTGTGCGCATTCTCCGCTGGACGTCGAAGTTCTCCTTCGTCGTCCCGGTTCGATGGGGTTGTTCTTCGTCGTCTTCTCAATCTTTTCTGTGCAAAATTTGTCTTTTCTGCATTTTCTTTCCTCCAAAACTCTGGAGCCCCTCGGGGACCGATCCAGACTGAACAGCGGAAAAAAGAATCTGAAGATGGCGCCCAAAGGTGGGAGCGTGCCGACGTTACAGTAAGTACACCAAAAGGTGGGACGTCGACGACCACCTGGGCTACGAAAAAAAAAACGAAAAAAAAAAACCGAGAAAAGACTACGATTCCGGACCCAACCACTAGACCGCGGAATAATGCACAGCATAGTGAATCCAGAAAGATTCACGCTGCAAAGCCTATTGTTCTACCTTCTCCTGCTCGAGCTTGGCTCAGCAGCAGGAGGGCAAAATAGTGTCTGTGGTCGACAGAAGCAGTAGCTTTCTGTCAGACCTTGAAAGGCTGTAATCTGGCAATGCTGTGAAGCAGTTTCAAGTGTTTTTGTCTGGCTCCCTACAGGCAGAGCCGATCCACTAATTTACTTGCTTTATCAACTCATTTTATAGATTAAGATTCCTTGCTAGCGCTTTACCTTGTCTCCATTTATTTTGAGTTGCTGACCCACCTCATCTAGTCCCATGGCTGCTTTGGTCACATCTGTGCTGACATCACAAATGTACTCTTTAAATTCTAGGGTACATAGAGGTTGTAGTCAAATTGTTTCAGTGAAGTATACAGGGGAAATTTGTGGTTGCCGTAGGAAGCAATTTTTTTATGTAGAGTACCAAAATGAGGTCCACTATGTACAAAGTTCAGACCACCCTTATTGCATTACGGGAATTAAATTACAGGAATTAAATTAGTAATCACAAATGCTCTCTTTGTGGTAGTGTGGGCAAGCAGTTTAGGCTGATCAGTCGTGTTAAGCTTTTGTTGTACACATAGTCAACAAATGAGACACTCAAGAAGAAACTCGATTTACAGAATTTTTAACACCAAGATCTTCAATATCGGGTAAGCACTTATGTTACTATCAAATTTTACAGTAGAAAATGACAGCTGTCAGATTGGAGGCATGAGACTCGAACGCGGTAATGTTATCCAATGGGAGAAACATTAATTGCATAGGGACACTTGCAAACTACTTGCAGGACAGTTTTTCTAGACTTCAGTTAAGTAGGGGGTCGAGGTCCAAGAAACCACCAGCAGTTTAATTTCCCCTGCCCTGGAGTGTCTGGGTGCAGAGCTACTGCTCACGGTGGTAGCTTTGAATCCTACACACGAGAGTCAATGAGAGAAAGTACCTATAAAAAAGAAGCCGCAAGCAGGGACTGGTGGACCAGTCCAGCTGAACCAAAGCCGGGGGGGGTGGGGGGGGGGGGGGGGGGCGGAGATGGGGAGGGGCTGGGTGCTCTTTCAGGTCTCTAGGGCACAGGGACATTGTCGCTTTCTGTGGACTCTAGCCGTGGGGCATAGGTTTTTTGCCCAGCAGGGTCAAGCTGTGAGAATCTCTCACTTATTGTCAGAGACCTGGTGAAGCAGATAAATAGGGCCACTCTAGAAGATGGCCTTGTGGAGGTGGTACCTGGACTGGACATGCAACAAGCCTTGGTTGCGGCAACTGCTCAGGTACCCCGGTGGTACAGGGCGGTGCCTGGGGGTCCTGGCCTCTCAAAACTCAGTTGAGAGACGGGTCTGACCTCCTGAAGCAGGACAACCTTTTTCTGGGTTGCTAGAACGCTGAACCGGGAAGCTCCAGTCGGTGCCTGCTGGTGCAGGGAAGGGGCTCCTCCACTTCAAGGGAGAACTTGCCAATGTGTTGAGGTGCTGGTCGGTCCTCCAAGGGTTTGAGGAGGGGTTTCAGCTCTTTGTGAAGTCAACCTCGACGTTGGTTTTGTTCAAGTAGCCTGGCAGGGCTTGGCACCAATCGTTGGTGCAGGTCCTCTGTCCTTCAACTGTAGGTCCTTCTCAGTTTTCCTCATTTCCCAGTAGTTGAAGTCTCGACTTGATCTGTATTCCTGGTGTGAGGGAGCCACCTACTTATTCAATTCAGGGGTGTTAAGGGGAGTGAAGGGTAGTAGCCAATGGGCTACTTAATCATGGGGTCACTACACCCCCCTATGTGGCCACTTAATGTGGGGCGTGGGTATAACCCGGTCCTAGAGTTCCTAATTCCACCCAAAACAAGATGGTGGAACCCTTCCTTCTGTGTTCCTTTCAGGCAGCTCACCTTAAGGGTGTAACAAGCCTGAAAGTGAACATGCCTCTTAACTAGCTAATTGCCGGGTCGGATATAAAAGGTGGCAGAGGGTTTAAAACCTCTGGCCTTGGTATGTAGTTTCATTACCCATCCTGATGGAGGAGGTGATAACACCTCCTGCCAGAGCAGGCATTGTTCTTGACCTCCTAAGAGCATGGGCCCGCAAGTGCAGGGGTTCAGAAACATATCTATGGTGGCAGGTTGGAAGGATCCAGTCAGCCAGCACACTTCAAGACTAATACGGTTTCAGGAGGCATCTCTAAGGTGCCCTCTGGGTGCATGTCATAATAAATTTAGTACTGGCATCAGTAAAGATCTAAGACAAGGTGTATGATACCAAACATCAGTATTTTCAGTGAAGCCATGATGTAGCTGGGGAACTCAATGACCAAGGCCCAGTACATATACTTAAGATGGCGGCCAAGTACATATACTTAAGATCTTTTACCTGTTTACTTGTACCATCTAGAAAAAACTAGACAGCAGAGGTGCATATCTGCTCATGCAGTTATGTCCTCACATGTAATATAATATACCCTGCCTTAGGGCTACAAGGCTAGCCTGCTGTAGGGGCGACTTACACATATTACATGACTTCAGCATGGAACTCAGTGAGTGTACTATGTTGTGTTTTCAGTCATGGTTTGCATCATGAAATGCAGTCTGCAAAGGCAGCCTGCGTGAAGTTTGTGTGTGGGTCCCTTAGGGTGGCGCAAAACATGCTTCAGACCTTATGGATCCTCTTGAGTATCCATGTCCTAGGTACCAGAGGTACCAATTACTAATATGAATTGGGTTACAATTAGACTCATTTGTTTTAGGTGAAAGAGCACTGGCACTGAGGCCTGGTTAGCCAGACTCATGTCAAGGTCAGAGTTGAAAATCTAGAAGTCATAAATGGGCAAAATGTGGTGCAGAAAGGGACAAAAGCAACAAAATTACAGCTTCCTACAGTCACAATGCCAATAGGTACATTTCCCACTAAGGTGGATTAGATTTGTAACATGGGGCGAGGCTGGAGAAGATTTCTCATTTCAATCAAGTTAAAATAGCTTTGTCACCTGTGGTTAGCACACCACTTGTTTCACTATGCCATACTCTTATTAGCTCATTAACATTGGCTCTCTCTTTCTCTACAAGTGTCCCATTCAAGTTTCTCAGAACTGAGCTTCTCACTTTCTATGCTAATATTTTTCTGATTTACAACATGGTTTCCAGTTTTCCCAAAGCCCTTAAGACTTTCCAGGTTTAGGAAAGTCTGTTTGGAAGCTGGTCAATTTTTGTCGTGGATACATCTTGATGGAATTATCTTCCTGTTGAGTTTTCAAATCTTTAGACGTTCATGAAGAAAGCAACACTTTTGGTTAAAATTGTTGCAGATTTCTCTTTGCTTGCGCATCCATTCTAAGGCCAATAAACCATATTTGGCTCCAGTGTGTTTCTTGAACACTTGGTCATTGTTATCAATTGTAGAAGCATTTTCCACACCCACAATACTCTCTTTACCTTTCAACACTCACTATGTAACATTAAGGCACCTCAACTGGCAAACATACAGGCCATCTGTTAAGAGAAACTCAAAGACATGTAATGTGCTTTGGGTCTTGATCCGATGGAGTGCAGGCCAACAGGAAGATTCCTTTGACCCGGTCAGGAGAGCACAAACAACTGACTTGTTCGAAAACATTTGAAATCAAGTATCCACCTACGAACGGAGATCATATGTGGAGTAATGTCTTTCTCCCAGTTTTTACAGATTGTCCATTTGTCTGCAAAATAAGGCAAAAGGTAAAGGAAACAAAATGTGCAAATTTCCTGTACGTTATGCACCAGTTGTGAAAAACAGCTGTTCAGTAACATACCCTGAAGCTCTCAAATTAGCTCTTCAAGAGCAGCTTTACCTCCGTGGACCAAAAGCACAAATGGTCTTTTTTTTATACAGTTACACATTTTATTTTCAAAATATCATAACTAGATATGCAAGAGTGAAGAACCTTAAGGGTCTAAATATAAAATTGGGAATGCTGGGGAGGAGCCAAGTCGGCGACCAAGATGGTCGCATAGAAGCCCAGCTCCGCCGATCTCAACTCCCTGGGCATATATCCTGCTAATTATCCTGCATGCCGACTTCACTCCTCGCTTTGGAAGGCGAAGCGACACCAGTGAGTGAAATCCCGGGTCCCCTCGGTGCTCGGAGTGTCGCGTGAGACCTTCCGGAAGTTTGGGCCCTGGAGGTGTTTAAAGCCGGGACCTCTGGTAAATGTACAGGCCGACCTTGAATGGAACAACGGGGGCCTTAGCCCGGACTGGAACGGTCCACCCCGACCCTGAGGGCAGATATTATACTCCGACTGACTCCGGGACTGAATTGTGGGGCTCCGGGTGCATTCTGGCCATCTGATATACGCGAGATGGAGATGGACGGATCGGGGCCCCCAGCCTCCTGAGTCGGAGCGGGGCTCACTGTACTCGGCGCCCAGACCTCACGAGATGCCGCCCTGGGTGTAGCGGTGATACCGAGGCATAACTGCATTAATTAATGCCCTGAGTTGCTTTGAGACTTTTTGTGGTGAAAGCAACACGTGTCTAGTGTGGGGACACTTGGGAGGGGGCCGGAGAGAGCTGGAATTGTGCTGTGGGTCAATAGCTGCCAGCCCCACCCCCCTCTTTTTGGATTAAATGAGGTGAGCCTCTCTGTGCCCTGGACGCTGCCGGTGCCTGGACCAGGGAGGACCTATTGTGTTCCTGCTTTGGGTTCGCCGACCTGCCGCTTACGTTGGTGACACTCTACCCGGCTGGGCGGAGAGTTGTGGAGCGGTTTTCATGACGTGGGTACCCCGGTTAGCGCACATTTTAACTGCACGCCCGGCGACTCGGTCTCCGCTTGAAGGATTCTGAAAATCCGGGATTGGTTGACCTAATCTGGACTGTGCTGCACCAAGGGGAACGGAAGACGTGTCCTGCCCACTGGGGGCGGTCTGGGGTGAAGGAGATATAGTGGCCCCACCATCGAACAAGCGACACCATGGTGACGAAACCGGAGTCAGAGAGGTCCCTGCCGCGATCCTCTAGGGGCCCTAAACCCATTCAGTTGAACAAACTAGACAGATACATCTTGCCTAAGGGGTCCCCGGGTGAGCCTAAGAAACTGACCTCGGTGGGTGAAGATATGGAATCTGCCCCTACGGAACCAACATTAAAGGATCTTATGGCGGCTATTAACGGGGTGCAGACGACGGTGGGCCAGAAAATGGAAGCCCTGGACACTAAATTGGATACAGTCACAATTGAGATGGGACTAATTTGAGCAGACCTGGCAAAGACTAATGAAAAGGTAAAGTCACTTGATCTTCATTCCAAAAGCCTAATAGATGATGTTGGACAGTTGCAGCGGGAGGTGCAGGACCTTAGGGCCTCGCGGGCTCTCAGACCGAAAACTGGATGAATATGAAGGGAGAGTTAGGTGGACCAACATCCGCATTCTCCGAGTGCCTGAAAAATCAGAGGGCCAAGCGCCGGATCCGTTCGTTGAGACTCTGATCCTTACTCATCTCCAACCAAAAGGCCTTAGTAAATTATTCACTGTTGAGCGAGCGCATCGAGTCCCTGGGGGAAAACCGAGACCGGGAGCACCCCTGCGCCATATGATCGCGAGAATCCTTAATTACCGAGATAGGGACGCGATTCTCCAGACTGCAAGGAATGGGCCCTCTTTGAAATATGAGAACGCAACTCTTTCCTTTTTCCCTAGACTTTACTCAGATGGTACAGAGGCAACGTCAAAACTTTTTAGCGGTGAAAAAGAAATTAAGAGACAAAGGTTTGAAGTATGCCATGATGTTTCCGGCCTGTCTCTGAGTTGAACTGAATAGGAAGGTCTGGTTTTTCGACAAACCTGAGGTGGCTGCGGATTGGCTGGATACTGTGACTGCTGAGGAACATGAGGGCTGCAACCGGAACGAGCCAGATGACCTATAATGACACTTAGACCCGGGAGTTTGGGGGCTGTGTTGGCACGCTACGGCTCTAGCTGAGAGGGTAGGCCAGAATAGGGACCAGTTTGCACAAAAAGAATATGACATAGTTGGTGTCGCTAGGCTTGAATGGTATTGTGTATTGATCGAGGAGTGACACGGATAGGTTATGTTTTCTCGATTCGCCTTTTCTGTGAATGGTTGCCCTATATGAATCCGTTAGGTCACGGCGAAGGTAGAGCAGGGAGCGGGGTGGGATGGCGGGTTGGGTGGGTCCTCCCTCTGTTTTCTACTTCTAGGTAGTTGTAGATTAGTGTTGGGGTGAATAAGGGCGACAGGCACACTGCTAGTTGGGGATGCGCGTAAGCGATATGCAGGGGTGCAGGGTGGGGGGAAAAGGGATGACCGAATTAGCATATTATTGTTTGATACATTGTTGATGATTCTTTTACGTATTTTAAGGTTTTGTAAGTTTGATGGCATCCGTATTTATCAAGGAATTGCGTTGCAAAGCTTCGTGTTGAATAATAGCATGTTTATGGTGCAGGAGTCGGAGGGGAGACAAGTCCTTTTCATGTTTGATGATGGGGGGGTAGGGAACTGAAGGTGTTGAGTTGGAATGTGAATGGGTTGGGGGATAGAATCAAACTTAGTGTGGTTCTTCAATATCTTAAACTTTACGCCCCGGATGTGGTATTGCTTCAAGAAACGCATTTAGTAGGGAATTCATGTAAGGCGATGCATAGAATGGGATATCGGCTGGTCGTGCATGCGGGATTCACTTCAGGATCCAGGGGAGTGGGAGTGCTGCTCAGGAAGACACTCCCGCTGGTGATTGCCTCCATTTCTGAGGATGATAGGGGTAGATATGTTGGGGTGACTGGTCGTTGGGAGGGGCACACCCTCTCCTTGTTGTCGGTTTACGTCCCCCCAGGTATGTAAGCAAATACTTTCGCTGATCTGGGGAAGGTCCTCCTGGACCTCCCGAGGGGACTATTGATTATGGGAGGTGACTTTAATGCCGTGGTCTCAGGCCCTATGGATAGGCATCCACCTAGGGACACAGGGCGGGCGCAAAGATGGTTGCCCTATTTCCTGGAAGCGTTGGGCATTTAACTCAGGTGCCCATGGTAGCCTTTCCCGTATAGACTATTGCTTAGTGCCGGCGGCCCAAGCATATTACATCACGGAGGCGACACACTTTGCTAGGGGCATATTGGATCATTCACCGCTCTGGTTCCGATTCGGTGTGACTTCGGGATCAGGAGGCAGGGTGGCAACCATTAATCCCTGGTACTTGCAAAATCCTAAAATCCATAGGGACCTGCTGAAGACTCTAGAATATTATTTTCGGGAGAATGAGGTGTCGGTGTCCTCTTTGGTCTCGTTTTGGGAGGCCTTTAAGACAGTTATACGAGGCCAGGCTCTATCATTGATAGCGGGAGCAAAGAAAGATAGGGAAGAAGAAATAGTAAAAGTAGAATCTGAGATAACTCGCATTGAGGCAGAACTGGAGCAGGAGGTGACTCGAACAAAATTGCATGTCCTGAATCTCAAGCAGCTTGAATATAGATGGTTGGCCACCGATAGTGCCAGAGCTCTGAGTAGGAAGCAGCAGGGTCGGTTATATAATGTCGGAGATAAGGCTGGGAAACTTATCGCCTGGTTGGATAAGGACAGGGCGGACCGTGTTGTCCCAGAACTTGTGACGGCGGAAGGAACGCAGATAAGACTCCCAAGGTATAGTTGACAGTTTTGCGGATTATTTTTAAACAGTGTACACTTCGGTTTTGGAGCGGCCGGAGGATGACTCACACTTAATACTGCGAGATATTCAACTCCTGTGCTTTACTAAGGAAGACCGTGATTTCACGGACAGTACCCTCACCGCAGATGAAGTGGCCTGGCGGTGCGTTCTTTGAATGCGGGTCAGGCATTGGGCCATAACGGGCTCCCAATCGAGTTGTATAAGCTCAGACCCGATAAGGTTGCCCCCTACCTTAGAGGTATGTTTGTAGAGGCCCGGGAAAAGGGAATACTACCCTATGATCAAAGAGTGGCTTCAATTGTGGTTATTCATAAGGAAGGGAAGCCAAAATCTAACTGTGCTTCGTATAGGCCTATCTCGTTATTGAATGCGGAGCCTAGGATTCTTGCCAAACCTCTGTCTAATAGGCTTATCAAGGTGATTAGCGGACTGATACATCCTTATCAATCGAGCTTTATTCCCCATAGAAACACGGCCCTAAACCTACGCAGGTTGCATGGAGTGTTGGCCAGAGCTCATACCCTGAAGGAACCGGCTATAATAGTGTCGCTAGACGAGACAATGGCCTTTGACACGGTAGAATGGCCGTATTTGTGGGCAGTCCTGGCTAAATTTGGTTTTGGACCCGAATTCATCCGTTGGGTGCCTCTGTTGTATACTGAACCTCTCGCTAAGGTGGTGGTAAATAACCGGGTCTCAGCGACATTTTGTCTTGGGCGGGGCACTCGACAGGGCTGTCCGCTTTTTCCCCCTTTCGGATCTCACTGGCTCTCGAGCCTTTGACGGCCTGGATCCGCTGGGAACCCTCAGTTCGGGGTATTCGATGGTCCTCGCAAATGGAGGATCGGATCTCTCGGTATGCGGACGATATTCTGCTATATTTGACCTCGCCTAGAAAGTCCCTAATTGTCGTCTGTGATGTTTTGGCCTCCTTCGATAGGAATTCGGGGCTGTCTATAAACTGGGAGAAATCCTTTTTGTTCGTTCTTAGTGGTGATGCTCGGATTCCCCCGCAAAATTGTCCAATTCAGATCGCCACGGTCAGGTTTAAGTATCTGGGGATTTGTATCTCATTGGATCCCACGGTCCGTTATGAGAGGAATCTCCTTCCCCCTTTGGTTAGGTTAAGGAGCGATGAGGCCAGCTGGAAGAAGCTTCCTCTCTCCCTGCTGGGGCGGAGCAGCCCTTTTCAAGATGATGTCCCTGCCTTGTTTTCTTTATGCTCTCCAGAATACCTTAGATATAGTGCCGGCTAGTTATTTTCGAGAGGTGGAGGGGTGCAGCGTAGTCTGTTATGGGAGGGTAGACCCCGTATTGCTTTAGCCAAACTGACTTTCCCATGGTATGATGGTGGTATAGCCCTCCCTGACATCAAGAGATACTATTGGGCTTCTCAGCTGGCAGCCATAAACCAGGGTACTTATGAGCCCGTCACCGACCCTGGATATGCGCTGGATAGGTGGCTTCTCCCTGGAGGCAATTATAATAGAGCTTTAGACACCAAGTCAGCAGGGGGGCGTTTGACGGGACCAACTAGGCATGTGGTGCGGATATGGCACGACGCTGCTAGCTCTTTGGGATGGAGAGATAGATTTACCCTGGCTACCCCACTGTTGGGCTCGGAGGGTCCACCCTCACAAAAGCCGGATCAGAGTCGGGAGCCCGGTATTTCTTCTGGAGTCTCGAGGGGGCCGCCTTAGTCACTGCCGGGGTGAGAAACAGGTCCATGGCCGGATCCTCCAGGCCCGGCACCAGTGGCAGTAATGGCCGAGACAGTTTCTGGTGCAGCGTCTCGAAGATCTCCGATGTTTTGGGCGTGGGCACAGTCAACGAGATGCCCAACTTCGCTGCACCCCTCAACAGGACATCATGGAAGGACACAAGATGGTCAACCGGTGACACCCTTGTCTCCGGCGACCCCGACAGCTTCAGCAAATAGTCCCTAGTCTCTGAGGACCCCGTATGCGAATGGGACCTGCGCCTCCTGTGGCGTCGTCTCGACCGCGTGGATGACCTGTTGTGACTCCGCGATCGCTCCCTCCTCCTGGAACGAGATCGCGACCTCCCAGTTCGTGGGCGCTCCACAGGTCTCCGCGGAGGTGTCTTCCGTGGCCTATCCTGGGGGTTCGGCTTAGGCGTCCCCTTAGGCGGTGTAGGGAGGCGAGGCAGCGACACCGGCCTCGGCGGAACAACAGGAGGTACTTCCGGCCGAGGGACGGACCGAGGAGGTGGAGGTGGCCGTGATGGTGGAAGAGGATTGCTGGGAGGAGCCTCCTTAGGTAGAGGTGGAGGAGGTGGGGACGTCTTCGGCCGAGGTGGTGTATAAACCACCGAGTACACCGAGCCCGGTGACTTCTTCGGGGGAGGGGACTGCGAACCAGCCCCTCCAGTCGGTGATCGCCGTCTCCGGCGTCCTCCCCCGGATCCAGCGTGACTTCTGGCGCCAGAACTCCTTCTGCGCCGCTTAGAAGAGTTGGAAAGTCTCCGAGACGCTGATCTCTTTCTTCTCGACACTGAGCGTAATTTCTCCGGCGTCGAACGCCGCATCCGCGACTCCGGCGTCGAACGCCGCCTCCGCGACGTAGAGCGCTTCTTCCTAGACGCCGAACGCCGCGACGTCGAACGTTCAGTCCTCGACGACGAGCGTCGACTCCTTTACGACGCCGACCGTTTTCTCGAGGTCCTCGACGTCGAGGATCCCCTCGATGCCGACAGTCTTCTCGACGGCGACCGGCGGTATCGCCTCGACGGCGAGCGCCGACGCATGCCGCTCTTTATTCGACGTCGATGGCTCAACGCGGACGTCGACGTCAACGAATCAGTCGACGGTGATCTCGACGGCGGCCTACCCAGGCCCTTCGACGTCGATCCTTCATGCCGTCTCGACCCGGAGCTCCGGGGAGATGGGGAACACACCGTCGTCATCCCTCTCGACGTAGTCGATGCAATCGACGCAGACAGAGACCGGGACCTTTTGCTGGGCTTCCTGCCTCTGGGGAGCCCCCCAGAGGCCTCAGCAGGGGCAGAGGGAGCCTTCCCAGCCTGCCCAGACCAGCCTGCAGTCGTCTCTCCTCTAGGCCTTGAAGCCTGCTTTTCAGCCTTTCCCTCAGGGTCCTTGCTGAAAAGTTCTGGCAGATGTCACATTCTTCAGGGGCATGTGCAGCAGGGAGACAGAGGATGCAGACATCGTGTCGATCCGACTTGGACTTCTTCCTTCCACATTCTGGGCACTTGTCGAAGAGAGCAGGCCTTTTAGAGCCCTAAAAAGCCTGATCAAATACACAGAAGTGAAGAAAAACACCAAGCACACAAAATGAAACACTTTTAAACACCAAAAGTGCACAAAATTCCAATAAACCCTTGAAAAAGGGAGAGCTCTATGCTCCAGGGTCCTGTTAGCAGGAGCCGGAAAAAAGAACTGAAAGTAAAAGGGACCTGCAGGGCATTCAGGGATACTGTGAAGTTCTGGAAAGTTCTCTTAAAGGTTGTCCTGTTCTGAGCCACATAATGGCAGCCTATGGGGGCTTGTCTGCCCAGGTCTTCCTCTCTATCATTCCAGAGGGGTTTTGCTGCTGAGGCAGTGGAAATCTGGACAGACTTTGCTGTTTGTGGATTTTTGGTGGAATTTCTAGTTGAAGTACTGGACAGTGTAGCCTGGTTTTAAAGGCTGCATCATCTGTCTTCAATTCTCTCTTAAGTGTCTGTGCAGTGCTGCATTTTTCGACACCGTAAGAGATTTTTGATTGCTCCGGGGTCCACGCACATGGGCGGGACTATTCACTAGATTATGACTATACACAGAGATCCCCTACTACAGAACGGAGTATTTCCGTTATGCGCAAGTTAGACATGTGCTGAAAACGGCACTGCCGGCAGAAGCAGACATACCCGAGGCCTCAACCCTAGAGGATAGAATTTTGGATGGTCACTTGCCAGAGAGGACAATTTCTCTGATTTATAAGAAATTGATTAATCATAGAGCAGACCTCCTGGTAGAACTGAGAGATAAATGGACGCGGGACGGTATTGAATTAGAGGACGAGGACTGGCAATCTGCTGTGTCCTCTCCGAAGGAAGTTGTGATCCCAACATGGTTAAGACTGGTTCAGTTGAAAATATTACACAGGGTATATGTCACTGGTCCCGGTCTAGTTAGGATGGGACTATCTGAAGAAGGTCTGTGCAAGCGAGGGTGTGGTCAGGTGGGTACGTTCCTCCATATCCTCTGCGAATGTCATTACATGGTTGAGTATTGGAGTAAGATACACAATGTTATGCAAGAGGTCCTGGGGGTGACTGGGTTGCCGGAGGTGAGAAGATGCCTCCTTAATATCTGGGAGCCCACAGATCTCAATACAGTGCAAACCAGGTGGGCAACTCTGGGGGCAATGATAGCGAAACAAAATAGTGGGGATCCGCAACAGTGGGGATCCGAGAGGCAGCCCACGCTGGAGGGATGGAAAGAGAGCATGGACTGGTTTATGTTCCGGGAAAAGACTGTTTACCTGGCGAGATGCCGACCTCGTAAATGGGCATCTGTATGGGGATTGTGGAATCGATACAGGGGGGACATTTGTGTACCACCGGTGGACTCTGTTTTTGATATTCCTGGGTTCCCGTGACCCTCAAATGGATAAGCATCTTGCTTCTTGTCCCCCCCCCCCCCCACACACTTGTTTCGATATGATGTAATGTTATGTGGGAGGGTTTTTCCTCTGTACTAATCACTCTTTTTAATGCCTTGTTTAATAAAAAGAAATATATATAAAAAAAATTGGAAATGCTTTTAATGTCACACATCCTTTGCTAGAATACTGAAGAGTTTTAAGAATTTGTAGTAAAGGTTAACTGCGTTCACCACAAATCTTCTCAAATTTTTCCATAGATTTTGGCATCATGCATGATACGGTAAAGGAAAGCAAACAATATTAAGCATTAAAACTATGAAGTTTACCTCATCTCCAATTGATATGTTGGCACACTTTCTTCCGTTTTCACCAGTACCATTCACACCGTTTTTACAAAAGGACTTGTAGCTTATGGTAACACCCTCCGGAAGCTTGCTGTTTTCCAAGATGACCTCTGAAGATAAAGACTAAACATTTTTGTTAGTAAATTTCAAGATCAGCAGTCAAATCCAATGGAAGAAAATAGGTTATAAATAATACGAAACACAGCTATAGGTTCTCACTGCTTAACGGTTTCTTTTATTAGTTAATTAAAGTTCTTCATTTAAGCATGCAATTGTGATTTGCAGGTTCAAAATGAAATAAAACTGGATAATCATTCAGAAATAGCAGCCCATGCCTTGGAATTCACTCCAGATCATATCAACTATTAATATGGAGTCCTGAAATGGGTCCCAGATAATCTACCAAAAATCAATAATAAAAATAATGTTGCATATTTCCTGGCAAAGGCAACAAAAATGGTGCATGTTATGCCATAGAAAACAATCGTGCTGCAGGTTTATTTTTCTGCCCATAAAGTATTCTGAAGCAGAAGTGGGTAAAGTGTTGAGGGGAAGGGAGCATGATAGGTGGGCCATATGCATCAATGTAGTCAACAGTTAAAATGGAGAATGCTCTAGATAACATTTCAAGTACTACACAGTTCTACACAATGCAAATAGAAAATGGCAGCAATCCTTGCACCATGTCTATTCATCGGCTCGTGAAAACAGCACAATACATTTTAGAACATAACAAATGTTCTAAACATTAGAATAAGATAAACAGATTTGGAGAGCGCAATTTTCTAGCTAGACAAACAAATTACGTAGTTCAGAACTGCAGCTCGTGGTGCAGCACTATCGGCTGATTTAGAACAATTAAAAAGTTTATTTTGATAAGAACCGTTAAGATGCATATACATATGTTTCACAAAAGGCATAATCTAGATAATCAACAAGTTAAATACAAATAACATGCTTAAGGCAGTGATTAGTATAATATGGGAAGACTAAACGTCTACAAGTAAGAAGATTTTTTTTGACAATCAAAACACAAAGCTGCGGATTGCAACCCACTTACATTATAAGAGTCGATAATCAGATGAATTACATTGCTGGAATTTGATGAAAGGGTTCCCACAGCAGATTTTGGAATAAGATTTTTCAACTCCTTAAAAAAAAAAGACAAAGTTACCATTTAAAATAAAGATTTTAAAAAAACTTCAAAAAAACCCCACTAGATTATTGAAAAACACCATTCTGAGTCAGCCACTAAGGAAAAATTTACATTTCCAAAGAACTCTAGTAACAGGGTAGAGTTTGTTTTGTACTTTTGGAATGAAAATAAGGCACACACAATGCACACAGTTTACAGGGTCAATAAGCTTAACTGCAAATTACAATTTTAGATGGCACTGGGGATGATAAAAATATCCAACAACTGCGAAACCTCATAACCAATGTTAAAGATTTGGCACATTGTGCCAGTCTCCTTGTAGGAAGCTGGCTCTGTATATACTATATCAAACTGAGGTATACTGTGCACAGAGTCCAGTGGAACCCCAAAGGTAGGCAGAGGTAAAGTTAGATAGCACCTTACTCTCGATTTGTGGTAGTGTGGTCGATCAGTAAGGCTTCATCAGAGGACAGTGTTAAGCATTTGCTGTACACACTCAGTCAGCAAATAAATTCACATACTCAAACACTGAACTTCAGACCAATTGTTTTAGTATACAATATTCTTTTAGTTATTTTTATTTCCTAGAACCAAGCAAGCCTGGCACAGGTAAGTGATAAATACTTTGCAGTAAATATACAGTTGTAACAGTTCGGATTGCACATGTACTTTGATTTGATTACAGTAGTGTTACTGATAATGCAATGCTTTTCCGAATACAGTACATATACTTTGTATAGGACTTTTAGTAAAATGAGAGGTGAGTGAATTTTGAGATAACTTTTCTTATACAGTGTAGTATACCTGGATACTACACTGGGACATTTCATGTAAACAGGTAAGTAAAATTGCATTTGTTAGTACAATGTTAAAGAATTTCTTTAGGTTTTCCAACTCCACACTTAGAAACGTTTCATAGAAAAACAGTCAATGTTAATCTATGGAGGAAAATAGTGTTATCAGGTTAAAGGTATGTACTTTGTTGTGGGAGTTGGTGTTCTGGGGTTAGACTCAGGGGTCCCCCAGGGCCAAGGATGCACTCGAGCAGCACTATGGCGGCTGGGTGCAGAGTTAGGAGGCCTAATGTAAGCCAATAGGGGAGAAGGTGCCTCTGGTTGGTGGCTGCTGACAATCAGGCCACTGGGTTGTGGGAGCAAAGCTCCAGTTACTGAAAGCAGCAAGTGGCCTGGGGAATCTCACAAAGGCGGCAAGCCTTTGAGCTTCCCCTTCGTGAACCCTGCCCATCCTGGGAGAGGAGGCTTGGCATCTCGTCCCAGGATGTGCATTGTTTCAGGCCCCCGAGAGCAGCAGGTTCTCGACCCATGGGTCCAGAAACATGTCGGGTGGTGGCAGCTGAAAGCAGCCACTCAGCCCGGACACTAGTGGTAGGTCATTTTCCAGGGGACATCTCCAAGATGCCCTCTATGTGCATTTTTCATTAAATCCCACACTGGCTTCAGTGTGGGTTTAATCAGCTGAGAAGTTTGATACCAAACTTTTCAGTTTTCAGTGCAGTCATTATGGTGCTGTGGAGTTCGTAATGACAAACTCCCAGCACCATATTCTCTTAATGGCAGTATTACACTTACAATGTCTAAGAATGGACTTAGACACTGTAGGGGCACAGGGCTCATGCACCTGTACCCTCACCACTGGTATAGGGCACCCAGCTAGAGGGGTGGCTGATCTATGCCAGGGCTGTAGGCATGGCACACAGGGATGTGTGCCATGTCGACTCTTTACTTTGTTCTGCACCAAAACACGCAGCCTGCAAAGGCAGTGAGTGAGTGTAATGGTATAGGGCCACTAAGGGTGACACAATAAGTGCTGCAGCCCTTAGAGGGCTTCCCTGGTCAAAGTGCCCTGAACACCTGTTGTACCATTTTCCAGGGGCTGACCTGTGGCCAGAAATACCAATTGTGTTTTGTTTTCAAACCAGTTTTAGGGAAAGAACATAGTCTTTGGGTACCTGATTGGTAGGAGCAGAGGGCACACTCAGTCAAAGAACATCAGCTGTTCAGCAAAACGTGGGGGCTACCATGCAGAAAGAGGGCATTTTCTCAGCCTCTCCACCACTTCCCCCAAAGAAAGAGGACAAGACTAACCTTTCCATAGAGCGTTTTCATTTTCTAAGTGGAAGAACCTGGAAAGTCTATCTGCATTGGCATGGACAGTCACAGTTATGTGTTCCACTACAAAGTCCATTTCCTGTAGGGAGCTTGACCACCTCAACAGTTTAGGATTTTCACCTTTCATCTGCATTAGCCATCTGAGAGGTCTGTGATCAGTTTGAACTAGGAAGTGAGTACCAAACAAGTATGGTCTCAGCTTCTTCAGGAAGCAAACCACAGCAAAGGCCATCCTCTCAATGGCACTCCAACACTCTCCCTGGGGAGAAGCCATCTGCTTAAAAAAGCAATTGGTTGGTCTTGGCCTTCATCACTGGCTTGGGATAGGATCGCTCCGCTGCTTTATTGTGCAACCCGATTTGCTCCTGGCACTCTGTTGATATCATCTGGAGACTTGCTAGACGAGGAGTAGCTGGACTAGGGGACTTCTTGTTAGGACAGGTAGCATCTCCAGTTAAGTGTCCCAACTTTCTACAGTTGTTACACCAGGCCTTTAAAGGATCAACGTTCTTTCCCCTGTACTTGTTGGTAGATTGGGAAGAGTTTTGGGACCCACCCCCCTGTGCAGGTTTGTGGGGCCCTTTTGAAGACTCAGGCTTTTTAGCTTGGGAGATTCTCACCACTTTTTCCCTGGGGAGGTTTTGTAAACCCTTTCTTTTGTTCACCCCCAATGGTTGTTTTTGTTACCCTTATCTTGACCCAATGGTCTGCCTTCTTTCCCAATTCTTGGGGAGAAATTAGACCTAGGTCGACTTAAGGCTGATGTAACTTTTCATTAGTGCAATTACTTAAAATATGTTATTTCATAAACAGATTGTAAAGTCCACTGAAATCATGCACACTGTGTCCAGTTAACCAACCATCTAGTGTTTTGACTGAGTTGTCTACGAAGTCAATCCAGGATTGGTTTTGTGAGCCCCCCTGAATCTAATTCTATATTCCTCAGTTGCGAGTCCAAATCCCTTAATCAAGAGTTCTGTTTATGAGGTTATAGGACCCAGCATTTTCCCCAGAAAAGGCCTGGAGTCGGGATCTGCAGTTACCAGTGAAGAGTTCCCAAAGGAGTGCCCCCAGTGTGACTTCTTCACTTTTCTCATTTCACAAGCCCTCTCAAAGGCTGTGAACCATTTTGTGATATCAACACTTCATATTTAGGAACAATCCCTTTGGGGATTTTAGGATCATAAGATTGCTCTTTATCATTAAGTAAATTGCTGCCACCATTGATGGGTGCTCGGCCCATCTCTGCTCTCCCTCTCTAGAGCCAGCAACCTTGTCTCTAGATCCAGTCTTTTGGTCAACCTTTCTAAAAGGCTGTCCTCGTTGAGGCTGTCCTCAATGGTATCTGATCCACATGTGTGGGATCTAGGTACTGAGAGGTTGACTCTTGGAGTCAGGGGCACTTGGGCCCTTTCTCCCTATGAAGTGGAGGGGGTTGCTCTACATGGTCATCCCCTTCTTCCTCATCTGATTGGTCTTCACCATGTTCTGATGGGTGGTTCTTAGCATATCCAGCCAAAAGCCCCTGGAGCTTTTGTTTGGTGGGAAGGGACACCATGGCTTTGTTTTTAATCTTACATAGGGACCTTACCTCCTTGAAAGACAAGTGATGGTAAGGGGTGAGGTCAAGCAACTCAGCCAGGTCCCATATGGCACTCCTGAATTCATCTTTAGTGGTGCTCTCCTAGAGAATTAGTTATTCTGTATTCCTTTAAATGCCTGTAGTAATGCAATCAATGATCTGACTGGTGATCAGATATGTGATGTTATCTCAGGACATGGTAGGTACAAGTTATAGTTTGCACTGTAATCCATTGCTTAAAGATTTCAGAGGTTTTAAACCAGAATGTACCTCCTCCTCTGGTGTTAAAATTCCTCTTCCCATGAGGTCTGCAAATCATTTTAACTGGACACAAACACACTGCAAGAGGCCTTGGACCCTTGTTGGAAATTTGCAGGGCTTGTGGTCCCAGCACACATCTTAACAAAATAACACACAAAGAAATAAATTCTACATTCATAGGCTTCACATACTAAGTGGTAAGGGAAGGAATATGTTACTTACCCTGTAAGCATATATTTGTAGCGTGTAGTGCTGCAGGTTCACATGCAATGCATACTCCTGCCTTCTAGTGTTGAGCCCGGACACTGCAAGGTGCTTTTCCAAGAGTAAGTTTATGATCAGCGTTGTGCGTCGATTTTTCCTTCTACACGTATTACTGCGCATGTTCAACAGTTTCTTTGTCAGAGAATGTTTTTTCACCTTGCCATATATGGAGTGAGGAAATAGTGTGCTAAGTTAATGCTTGCTGTTGAATATGCTGCATTTGAGTGTATGTTTTTCACCATCTAATACCTGCAGGGGAGGCAGGAGAGTGCATGTTAATCTGCAGGATTATACGCTACGAATAAATGTTTACAGGGTAATCTATTCCATTTGTAGCATGTGTTCACAAGGGAGTTTTCCTGAGAGTTGGAAAGGCGCAATAATTAGGCTGAAATATAAGAAGGATGATGCCATGCAGACCAAGAATTACAGCCTATTCAGCCTGATTGATGTATTCTCCACAGTATAGTTCGGTCAAATAAAAAATTGGGTGGAGCAAAATAACTTAAGCCCGGCCGAGTAAGGTGGCTTTAAAGAAGGCCACTCAAAAATCAACCACTGCCTTAGTTTATGGGCAATGGCAAAGAAGTCTATTGAGTTGAGGGGCTGGTTATTTTGTTGATTTCCAGGCCACCTTCGACTTGGCAGACCGTAAGCTGCTGTGGAATATGCTGAGGCAGCTCGGCATCAATAAGGCGTTGCTTGCTCTTATTCAGGAACTAAACACTCAGAATTGGGCCAGAGTGGTCTTAACCATCAGAGGGACACTACCGAAGAGAATTCAGATAAATAATGGCCTACGACAGGGCTGTGTTCTGGCTCCCTTACTATAAGCTTTATTTTTGCCGGATCTACCAAAAAAACAAAAAAACAAAAAACCTGTCTTTGCCCTAAATGAGTGGGACCCACTACTGTACGCCGATGATTTGGTGTTAGTAGACAGAACAGAAGTAGGACTACAAAAGAAACTGGATTTCTTCCACGACTACTGCTTAAGCAAAAGACTCACGGTTAACTTGGAAAAGACAAAGATAATGGTGTCGGGAAAAGGAAAGGGGGGTTTTAATTGGTGCTAGAACAAAAATGAAGTTGTAGTTGAAAAATATAAACACTTCGGAATGTGGTTTGATACCAAGTAAAATTGGAGAGATTACGTTGAATCGCTAAGAACTATGGCATTGTCCAGGGTATGGGGCCTAAAACAGTTTACTCTAAAGTATGGAGGACCTTCTGCCTTTAATGCAATGGTCTGCCCCCAATTCAAATATGGGGTGGAAGTGCTAACCCTAGGTGGCAAATTGGATTGGAATCCTGAAGAGGGTAAATGTGTGAAAAGGCTCCTCGCATTGCCGACCTGATCTAGGGTTTAATGCCAAAGCTATTTGGGGTTACAAGCTACACTGAAAGTCTGGCATAGAGAGGAAACCCTCAAAATATCACACCTCTGCAAAGTGGAGATAAAAAACTGTGAACTGAACTAAGCCTCCCAAGTAAGACATTTGTTAGATAAGCTCTGCATCAAATTGTCACTAATGCCAGATCAGTGGAGGGGGATACAGATCCCTAAGCAAGAGCTATGCAGCATTATAACCAAAAGCGCAAGCGAGGAGGATCTGTTTTACATGAGGAGTAAGTCGTCCAAACAATTTCTGGTTAAAGGTTGGAGCAATGATGACCAATTTTCGTATATTGAGATCCCACCAAACCCCAAGCTCAGAAATGCATTGTTAAAATTGCAGGTAGGATAAATCCATGTTACGTAGATAAGAAGAGAAAAACAGTACTGAGACTAGCAGGGCAGGCCATGCGCACATGTGGGATGAAGGCAAAATGTTATGGAACATATTTTACTGGACTGTATGATTTTTTGCCAAACGGAAAACATTTTTAAAATCTGGATCAAGCCCTCAACTTGTTGGTAGACATAAGATTTTTAAATGCAATACGGAAGTCATTAAAAGGTCTGTCGAATAATTTGTAAGGGACCAAGTGGGTTGCTCGACCCTCCACCAAGCAGTTTTTTTCCTTTTAGATTTTGTATTTATATTGGCGATATGTGGTTTTAACTACTTTTATAGGTGCAGGATTATAGGATGCATTTGTGGGAATGTTTATAGACTAAGGTCTAATTAAACAACTATTTGACTGATTGCCTTACTCAGAAGTCAGTAACACTCCTTCCTGATGAGGCTAAGGCTATTAGACCACACTACCCGAAACAGAGCACCTTGGGATTACTACAGCAAGCCCCGGTCTACTCATAAGGGATGCCTGGACTATTTACACAGCATACTTTTTTTGGTATACTATATTGTGAATAAGTGTCTCTTGACATGGTAAGCACCTCACGTTATGCCTGGAAAATGATGTGGTTCTGATTCAAAGTGTACAGGGTCCCTGCCAAACAATTCTGCTGTACCAGAGCTCCTTCCCTGAAACTGTACCACAGTTGGCACTGCAAAGAAAATAACTGCCATGATGAACCAGGAACTTGCCTCCGGATCCACCTCTGCACCCCAAGTCCACGGCCTGAATCCCAGTGATCCCCCTGGTCCTTCAAAGGTTCCAAATGCTTCTGAGCCACGGCCTGAATCCCAGTTGCCCCCCTGGTCCTTCAAAGGTTCCAAATGCTTCTGAGCCAGAGTCCACCATGGGTTGACCCCTGCTGGACTCCTCTTCTACGCCTGCAACCTCTACTTGAAGGCTCCCTCTGACAGCGACCTGCCCGGTGAGAGTTTTCCGACACCCAAAGACACTGTTGCACCCATAGGCCCTGGGCCTTGGGGACCTCCACCTTTGGTGTCCCTACATCCCCTAGCATCTTTTACCTGGGCAGCTGTGTATTTTCTTGGTCCGACCTCGTGGCCTGTGTCTACAGCCTTTGTTCACAACCGATCTCCTCCATTGAAAAGCATTAGGTGCCCATTGCTGTGTTGGCACTCTGCACCCAGCTGTCCCTGTGCCACTGTGGGTGTAAGTTTGGTGTTGCCTTGCCCCACCCTTACCCTTGCCCCACGTCTAGTTCAACTCTAGACATGGGGGGTGTCCCCAGGACACCCTCCACGCCGCACGGCTCCTCCGCTGTGACCACGTGTCTGCCCCCGACGCCAAAGGATCGCCCCTGACCTCGGTGTACCCCTGCGACTGCCTTCTCCTTCCTTCGGTTGTCTGCCCGCACTGTATTTTGTTATTGTGCATTTATATCTTTAGTACTCCCTTTTGTAGTGCATTTTGTATCTCTTGTATTTTAGTTGCTCCCCTAGATTGTATCCCTTCCTGTTGCCTGTGACCCCCCCGCTGCTCCCCCGCCCCCTTTCCTTCATACCCCTGCCCATTGGCCCCCCGCTCCCGCCTCCCAGCTGCTCCTCCCTTCCACTTCGCTTCATATGGAGGCCGTACAGCGGCCGAGCAGCGCCATTTGGCACTTGGTTTTGTTCTTATACACCCATTTAGTGTTATAAGTTTTTGACAACCAATTAACAAAAAGCGAAATGATAGTGTATTTTTTGCAAATTCTAAGAATGGCCTTATAACCTTATCGTTGACCCAACATTTTTCCAACTGGTTTACTCATTTCCAGTTTGTGTGTATTTTATGGATGTTTGAATGAAAGTGGTTTGAATGTGATATGTCTGAAGAGTGATGATATGGTTGAAGTTTTTTACTGCTTTTGTGTCCTAATTTTCATTGCTGGATAAGAATATAACCTGAAATGGCGCACTAAAGTATAAATTGTGTTCATTTTTGAATAATTTCGAATAAACAGCTATTCAATAGCCACTCCAGGTATTGAACTGTCTGTATTTTGGAGAAAGTATTTTTTCTAAAAGAACATATCAGTATTGGCAATCTCCCTTTGTTGTTTTGCTTTTGAGGCTCAGCCTTACTGATTAGAGCCAGCCCTATTTGTTATTAGCTGGCGCACCAAAGGCAAGCCCGTCTGCGCCCGGACCGCGCCCAGCGCCAGGACCCCTGGTCCCAGATGTCGCCAGCCCACACGACGGACTTACGACGCATCCACCCTCCACACACTCAGCGCCGGCCGAAACGCCACCTGCTACCAAGCCAACCCGAAACGCACCCACGGTCCCTTCACATGCCAAGCCTGCAAATTCACCGGCCTCCGAACCTGCACCGCACCCGCCAGGCCCGACACCAGCAACAAGCACCTCAAGTGCATCCTGCTCAACACCCACTCCGTCCACAGGCACGCCGTCGAACTCTGGAACCTCATCGACACAACAGCGCCGGACGTCGCCTTCCTCACAGAAACCTGGATGAACGCCTCCTCAGCCCCCGACATATCCATAGCCATCCCGGTTGGCTACAAGATCACCCAAAAAGACCGCGCCAACCAGACCCGAGGAGGCATCGCCATTGTCCACAAAAACACCATCCGAATCACGACCAACTCCGACGACACCCTCACCGCCGCCGAGCACCTCCACTTCCAGATACACACTGACCCCAGGACCACCCTCAGAGGCACTCATCTACAGACCACCGGGACCACGCACACAATTCAGCGAAGCCATCACAGACTTCATCAGCCCTCACGCCCTCACCTCCTCAGACTACATCCTCCTAGGGGACCTCAACTTCCACCTGGAGAACACCAATGACAGCAACACCACCACCCTGCTGGACAACCTCGGACTCAAGCAACTGGTGGACACCCCCACCCACTACGCCGGCCACACGCTAGACCCCATCTTTTCCTCTAGCAAGCACATCTCCTTCAGCCACTCCACCGGACTCCACTGGACAGATCACAGCTGCGTCCACTTCAACTTCAGGAGAACCACGACCCACCACCACCCGCAACAGGTTCCCCGCAGAAGCTGGACCAAGATCACCACCAACCAACTCCCTCAGCCAGAACCCTCCCACCAACACGAAGGACCCCAACGAAGTAGCCCGCAACCTCACTCAGTGGCTCACCAACTGCGCCGACGAACTCGCACCATTGAAGAACCCTCCCAGCAGACCCGGAAGCAAGAAAACCTTGTGGTTCACCAACGACCTCAAAAACTCCAAGAAGACCTGCCGCACCCTCGAGAAAGCCTGGCGCCAGGACCAGACAACAGAAAACATGACAGCCCTCAAGAACGCCACCCGCAAACACCACCAGCTGATCCGAACCACCAAAAGGACAACATTCAAAGAACGACTGGACAACAACACCCACAACAGCAAAGAACTCTTCGGCATCGTTAAAGAGCTCTCCAACCCCAGCGCCTGCAACGACGACATCACACCCTCGCAAGACCTCTGTGACTCCCTCGCCTCGTTCTTTCACCGCAAGATCACCGACATACACAACAGCTTTGGCGCACAGACCACGCACCCAAACACCAAACCAGCGCCCCCCACCACCACCCTCTGCACCTGGACCCCGGTCAGCCCTGAAGACACCACCCACACAATGAACACCATCCACTCCGGCTCCCCAACCGACCCCTGTCCACACCACATCTTCAACAAAGCCGACTCCATCATCGCACCCCAACTCCAGGACATCATCAACATCTCCTTCGCCACCGTCACCTTCCCAGAGAGCTGGAAACATGCCAAGCTCAGCGCCCACCTGAAGAAACCCACGGACCTCAAGAACTTCCGCCCCATCTCGCTCCTCCCGTTTCCTGCCAAAGTCATTGAGAAGACCGTCGACAAACAACTCTCTGCCTTCCTCGAGACAAATGGATCCCTCGACCCCTCACAGTATGGTTTCCGAGCAAACCACAGCACCGAGACCGCCCTCATCGCAGCCACCGACGACATCAGGTCCCTGCTAGACAACGGGGAGACAGCTGCCCTCATCCTCCTGGACCTCTCAGCAGCCTTCGACACCGTATGCCACCGCACCCTAATACAGCGCCTCAGCAACACCGGAATCCAAGGAACGGCCCTGGAGTGGATCATCTCCTTTCTCACCGGTAGAACCCAGAGAGTCCGCCTACCCCTGTTACGATCCGCGGCCACATCTGCGGCGTTCCACAAGGCTCCTCGCTCAGCCCCACCCTCTTCAACGTCTACATGAGCCCCCTCGCAGCCATCGCACGCCAACACAACCTTAACATCATCTCCTACGCTGACGACACCCAGCTGATCCTCTCCCTCACTAAGGACCCCACCACCGCCAGAGCCAGCCTCGAGGAAGGAATGAAAGACTTCGCGGAATGGATGAAGCTCAGCCGTCTGAGACTGAACTCAGACAAGACGGAAGTCCTCATCCTGGGACCATCCCCCTCTGCCTGGGACAACTCCTGGTGGCCCCCTGCCCTGGGCACCGCCCCCAAGCCAACGGACCATGCACGCAACCTGGGCTTCATCGTGGACTCCTCCCTCACGATGACCAAGCAAGTCAACGCCGTCTCGTCATCCTGTTTCAACAACCTGCGCATGCTCCGAAAAATCTTCTGGTGGATCCCCACCGAAACCAGGAAGATGGTCACCCAGGCCCTCGTCACCAGCCGACAGAACTACGGGAACACCCTCTACGCTGGCACCCAGCCAAACTCCAGAAAAGACTCCAACGGATACATAACGCTTCTGCATGACTCATCCTGAGCATCCCCCGTCACAGCCACATCTCTGCCCATCTGAGAGACCTGCACTGGCTCCCAGTCAGCAAGAGGATCACGTTCAGACTCCTCACCCACGCACACAAGGCTCTTCACGACATGGGCCCCAAATACAACAGCCGCCTGACATTCTACACACCCACCTTCCAGCTCCGTTCCGCCAGCCTCGCCCTCGCCAACGTCCCACGTATCCACAGAACAACCGCCGGAAAAAGATCCTTCTCCTACCTGGCGGCCAAGACATAGAACTCCCTCCCCACCCACCTACGGCGAACCCAGGACCATCTTTCCTTCAGGAAACAACTCAAGACCTGGCTGTTCAAGCAGTAGCATCTCCCCCTCCCCCCAGCGCCTTGAGACCCTAACGGGTGAGTAGCGCGCTATACAAATTCTCCGATTGATTGATAGACACCACTTTTCTCACTTGTAAGCAGTGAATCGTCAATTCACCCCAACTTGAACCTTTCCTGGTGCAGACCTCAAAACCCTAAGACTGGATTTGTAAGCCGTGTACTTACCTGTGAAACTGCATTCTTGTTTTCCTCACATAGGTTAACATTGCAAAGCTTGAAAAAATGGTTCACTTTTTTAAGTGTAAAGTATTTTTCCTTAAAAAGGTACTACCTTTTTGCAAACATCTTTGTCTTTAAATAAATCTTCAAAGAAGCTTATTTTTCTAAAATTAGTGTGGATCTTCTCCTTTTTGAGTTGTGTGTCATTTATTAGTCATGGTGTGCACAACAAATGGCTTACATTCCTCTGTGCTTGGCCTAAGGCTGCTCGCCCACCCTACCACAAATAGAGCACTTTGGGTTTACATTGAGCCCTGTACACTTCGGGGGTGTTTATGGACTCGGTGCACAATAGAACCACTTAGTGGTATACCACATACAGACCCAGCTTCCCACATAAATAAACAGACAGCTTCCTCCACTATGAGATAACCGTTTTGGACAAGGTTGAGGATTTATTTGCCCAAATTGACTCTCCACCACTCCTGGAGGAAGGGTTTTATCCATTTTGGACAAGGCTGAGGATCCATTTGCCCGATGTGACCCTTCTCTACTCCTGGAGGAAAGCTTGAACCTCCACTTGAATCCTTGTGTCGGGAACCGTGGGGCTCCTTGCGTATTGATTTTTCCTTGGTCGAATAATTTTTTGGGCGCAGAGATAGTCTTTTGGGACTTTGAGGCCACTGAGTTTGTCGGCTCCTGCTGCTTTCTTCCCAGACCCCCCACCCCCGCCCCTCCCCCTCGGAACCTGGGGTCTTTCTGCGGGGTCTCTAACTTTAGGTTTCTTCAAGGTACCAGGTCCCATCTCAACGACCTATTGCTCAGCGGTCGACCATTTGGCTTGTGCCACTTCCGTGCCCTGATTGTCCTCTTCCTCACACGACAGCCTGAGCTCTCTTAGGGCTATGCACTCCTTCCGCACTTGCACAGTGGCATAGTGGGCCTGTTTCCACTTGGCTCTTGTCTTCAGAGTCTTTGGGAGGAACTCTCCTCACATCTCACCGCCTTTGGCGTTATGATCCCTGGGTAAGCAGAGCACATTTTTGGAGGCAATCAGGACAGAACCTAAAAAGATTGGTCTCCATTTCCCTTGACGGGTCCGCTGTCTTGTCAGTCAGTGCATTCTCAAACTGCATGGTCGCCCTTCCACGTAGTGCACCTTCTCTTCGATGCTTTGTCTTTCCTCTTCTACAGATGTTTCACATGGTAGATATTCTCTTCTGCATCTGCAGAGGTTTGGCTGATGCTTCCAGACCCAAGGGCAGAGAAAGGAATCTGAAGATGTCAACCACGCACATATGCTTCCAGGGCGCACGTCTGATGTCACTGAAGGATGGGCATAGCACCAAATGGTAATGAAAGAAAAAGCGAAAAAAAAGCGAGAAGAAAAGAAGAGTAACCAAGAATTCTGTCCCAAAAACTAGATTGCCAAATAATGCGCAGCATGTGAACCAAGAAAAGCTTAATGCTGCAGGACTTGGGGTTACGGTCTAACTCCTACTTTTCACTGAAACCAAACCAGCTAGAGCAATGATTTAAACTTATCTGGATGACTGGCTACTGCAAATCAAAGCACGAGCTAGGAGAATAAAAACGGACTCTTTGGGGGCTGCCCAGGCACTCCAATGGTAAAAAGTAGAATGGAGAAGGAGCAGGCTCGCCCCAGAAGCAGAACAGTGTCACATTGCATCTTCAAGACTGCAAGTGATTATTTTTGGTTGTTTCAGTGACTCTGGTCAGAAACGCTTGCTTGTGGTTTCCGGCAGCTTGTTCCACTGAAACAATCTTTACACAGATTGTCAGTCTGTAGGACTTTTATTAGAAATGGGATGTCTGGCTGCCTAGGGTATGCACCTAAGCCAGGCAGAAACCACCCTCAAGTCAGTGCAAGTTAGTTACACGCAAAAGATAACCTGTGCTCACCCTTGTAGCTTTCGCAGCGTAGGCAGGCTTATCAGAGGAAATGTGCAAAGCGTTTGGGCAACAGTCACAGAGAAACACAAGGACCACCGCAAAAGAGACTCCACACAGCATTATATAAAAATATATAGTATTTTGTACATAACAGACCAAAAAGACATGAATCAAATACTTTTGTAAGATGTGTCCCCCACAGGTAGGTAACTCATAAGTACTTCCCAAAGTATGCAGTATTTAAGTATCACACTAGTTACAAAGAAAACATTGCATGGGTATCACTTTACATACATTTGCCCCTATGGTAGTCCTTCTGACCCTTTTAGCAATCTTGCGGAGAACGTGTTACTGTAACCCACACCAGTAGTGCAATAATAGAAAGAATCATGTTGCCACAGACACGATTCGCATGTATATCCTGAAGATATGCAAATGCCACTTTAAATGTATGCAGCACAAAAGTACTTTCCCAGATATGCACGTTTCTCATATTCCATTGGATGCAGACCATAAATACTGCACCAATATTACTTTACATGCATGTTGATAGGTACTACAGTAACCCACTGGGCTACATAGCACTTCCCTTCCAGAGGTCGCAAGTAAGAGACATGAATCTCCCTCACAATGAGTGGGGAGATACTCTGCTGCAGTTTTGTGGTCCCCAAGACAATGGTAAAGACCATCTTCAGGCACGCCCAGCAGCCTGCTACAGGTAGGTCAGCTTCGGGCTGCGCAGGTTGATAATGCCCTAGCAAACAGGCTAATACTGCCCTCTGGGACCAACATATCCAGCTGCACGAGGAGCAGCAACCTCAGCTACCTCTTTCACAAGGCACGCTGGAGACCTCTCCCTGTCTAGTGTTGTAGCACCATGGTTCCGCTGCACCGCTGCATAATTAAAATAAATACACTTTTTTTTTAAACCCTACCTTTCTGCGGGTCTTGCGTCTCCAATACTCCTGCTCCCCTGCTTTCCTGCCTCTGACAGGAAGCAGACAGTCAGGCTCCCTCCCCATAGCCAATAACAAAGCTGGAAGCAGCATTTTTAGCCGGGAAAGCCCAGCAAGGAGCTTATGGTGTGGCCATGTTCTCCATGCAGCCTGCATGGAGAAGGGAAGAGTTGACATGACTGGTTTGGGTGGCCCGAGAGGGCCGACCAAACAGTCATTGTGCACTCAGGAGTGTGCAAACCACTCCTTCCCTGCTCAAAGAGCAGAGCAGCCCCACCCGCCCCCGCAATGAGCAAAGCAAACATAAAATGGTAATAACAAAAAGTTATTAGTGCAAAAGTGCACGAAAGCAGTGGTGCGACGCGCCTCTACCCCACTGGAGCAGCTGCCCCTGGAAATAACATGACATTCGAGAAGGAGTAGAACATTCTCGATGGGCCAGGGAAACCAGTTTTAAATGACAGTGCCCACACAGAATAAAGCCTCACAAAAATAATGAGGATGCACAACTAATCTTTCAACAGCACAGACATTGACAACCCAAAATATGTACAAACTTACAAAGTGGATTTTAATTCTATGCATTTGTGGAGTCTTTCCCCATAACTCTGCCATCTAAAAGATCAAAGGAACAGCATGACCTGTCTTGATGGGGCAAGAGTGTACAAGTTTTAATATCAAGTGACCTAAAGTCAACTGTTGGTTTGCCCTCATTTTAATTTGGCAAAATAAACAACCATTTTCTTCTAGAAAGAAATGTGAAAAAAGCATGCATGATTTTTGGTTGCTTTACCTTACAAAGTTAAGATGCCAGAAACAGCCCAGATCCTCAGGCTGTTAAATAAGCAATTATGAACTATTTAAATGTTACCACTGATCAAAATATAGCAACAACTACAAGAGTTTTTTTTTATATTTACCTTGTACACAGGCTGAAATTCCTCTGTAATGGCAAATATGGTTTGAATGTTGTTTTCACTTAGCTTCTGCACAAGATGAGCAATGGAAGGATAATCCTGTTAAACAAAGCAAAAGAATAATAAAATAACAAAGTAAGTCAATCAACTTCAAAACCAAAGAAAAAGTTTACCGATTTGAACTATTTCTTCTTGATAATCATTACACATAATGATGCGGTTGGCAGTGTATTACTAGAACGTTTAAAGAAATGTCACCACTGCTCTCTATTGCAGAAATGTTTAACAATTGTTTTTTCACCGTTCAATTCCTTAAGAGTCATGAGCCATAGAACTCAGCCGCAGGTGCAAAATATATAAACATCGCTTTCTGTTTTGCTGTGAGGTTATTTTTGATTAACATGTATGCACCCTTATGCCATCTAATGTCCGAGCATGGAAATGCATCTTATTTATGTAAGAAGCTGACTCTCTATATAGTGCACCAATAAGGAGGTACACTGTGCAGAGAGCCCAAGCAACCCTTATTGGTTTACAGAGAGGAAACATGATAACACTAAATCCTCTTTTGTGGCAGTGTGGGCGTGTAGTTTCGGATGATCAGAGGGTAGTGCTAAGCATTATGTACTCAGAGGCAATAATTGAGACATTCACTCAAAGAATAAATCCGAGACCAGTTTAGAAAAATAACTTTTATTTGTGTATACAATTTGATACCCAGAACTTCGCATGTAATATTTTAAAATATTTAATTTTACAGGTCAGTAAAATGTTCACTTAAATAAATCATTACACTGAATGCTTTCCTATGAAAGAAAAAGACGGATACGGTATACAGGTCCTTGCAATATATTTCCGGGGGGTCCCCCATTAGGGGCGTAAGGTCCAAAGTACCACCAGCTGTTAAGAGTTTAGCTGCCCTGGGGCGTCTGGAAGTAGAGGCGCTGGTTGGGTTGGTAGCCTTATACCCTACCAGAGAAGAGGGGTGGGATACCTAAAACAAGCATTTACAATGCAATGGTTTTGCCTTTGTTAAAGTTAGAGCTATTGGCATTGCTCTTGACATTATTTTTATTTATGTTTTTTTAAACATAAATAAATGTCATTGTCATTTACAATGCCAATAGCTTATTCTCTCGCAAATGACACACACAAACACCCACAGAGAGCCCCCCCACACACAGAGCCCCCCCCACACACACACCCACACAGAGCCACACACACACACAGCCACACAGAGCCCCCCCCACACACCCACCCAGAGCCACACACACACCCAGAGCCACACACACACCCAGAGCCACACACACACACCCACACACCCAGAGCCACCCACACACCCAGAGCCACACACACACCCACACACCCAGAGCCACACACACACCCACACACCCAGAGCCACACACACCCAGAGCCACACACACCCAGAGCCACACACACCCAGAGCCACACACACCCAGAGCCACACACACCCAGAGCCACACACACCCAGAGCCACACACACCCAGAGCCACACACACCCAGAGCCACACACACCCAGAGCCACACACACCCAGAGCCACACACACCCACACACCCAGAACAACCAAGGTCAGCCTCTTGTGCTAAAGAAATGGCTAGGAAGGACACAATTTCAGATTCTCGCGTTTGTAACTCATTTACAGAGGTCCCAGCACTTCTAGACATCTGCGTGCTTCGTGCCATAACTTTAAGTGGACTTCTGGTTTGAGGTGCAGGGCAACACCCGTAGTCAGACAGTTTTTACCAGTTTTATTAGACAGACCTTCCTAGCAGGCTGAAAGCCCCATTACAGATCTGTGATGGTCATGTTAGCGCTACACCTTGAACCATGAACCGAAGAACACAGATGCATGGCCTGAGGGTGGGAATACAGAGGACGCTGCCTACGACCTTCCAGATAAGGGGCTCTTGCAGAAAAAACATTGATTGGAAGGTCTGTAGGATGGAACTGTACAAATATAGCACATACTTCCCGGAGAAACAAAGGTAGAAAATACAGGGAGGAACTCCATGGCACGACGGAGGAGTGAGTAACGGTGCGGAAGCGGTGCAGCCCCGTGACACTCCACCCTCAGCAATACATTGTAGGCATGAAAGAAACGCTGCCCGAAATTGGCCACGCACCCACGCCCCTCCCCCGTAGCACCGAAGGGACAGACTGCCCCCTAAAATGGCCGCTTGGGCGCCCAGACCCATTCAGCCGGACCATGGCGCCCCTAAAGATGGCCACCGCCAAACCCCAAGACACCCAGTTAAAGGGGGGTCCCGAGGCACTGCTAAATTGCAAAAGAGCGTGCGTAGGACTCCTAGGCCCGGAGGGTCTGAGGAGAGGCCACCTAGTAAAGAGAGCGGCCAGCCAAGCCTCTCCTGTGCTGTGCCCGCCGGCTGGCAGACTAACGCATAGCCCCGCCAACTGGGAAGGTAGGGGGCCTCGCTAAGAAAACAAATAAGGAGCGGGACGCTGAAAATAATTTCGAATAATAAACTAATAAATACTAGACACTGATTCTATTATTCAGGTGGTCAAACCGCATGAAAGGGAATCAAACCCTGGTCCGCAGGGCCGGAGGCGAGCGCGCAGAGCCTGAGACACACCCACTGACCATCAGAGAGAAATCCTCCGCATACCCGACCCGCGTGCCAGTAGATGGACACTACGAAAAGGTTGCGCGAGGAAAATACATAATACATACATACACGGCACAAAATAGAAACAGGAGCATAATGGCCGAAGAACGGGCAGCATATTATATTCCCCCATGCGCCGGACCTATCGAATGAAACTGCCCAAGAAAATGGCCGCACCGGGCACCCTAACCACCTGCGCAGGACACCTACGAGGAGTGCCCCAACAATGGTCGCGCACCGACGCCATAACAACGTGCGTCGGGCCAAAGAACAAAAGGCCCCATAAATGGCCGTAGTGTATGAAATTCCGCATCAAGACACAAAAGACATAAAACCAATGGCTTCAGTTCCACCTTCCACCGGCAGCCGCACCGCCCCCAACCAGGAGGCGATCGGTCAAAACTTATGCCCCTCATGGTCCATATACAAATGCTGAAGAGCGCTTTACATAAGATCCAGTTGAGAAGGGGGGACGGAGATCGTAACAGAAGGACTGAACCACCCTGTGGCGAGATCTCCTCACTGCACGCAGTAAGGACACGGCTGCGCAATCGGTATCTTGGACACCCAATAATGCCATTATACCTTATCCTCCACCTTGAGAAGGGGCGGGTACTCCCTATAAAGCAGGCACAATGGTCACCACCAACAAATTGGTCGAATCCCCAATTCGAGTGCGACAACGCTGATGTTCTGCAAGCCCGAGACATGCGTGCGCCGCTCACCGATGAGTCCTCGCTAACGCTGCATCTCTGCCCGCAAGGCTGCGACAAACCCCGCCACCAGCACTAGCCGGGCACCGTAGGCTATACTACAGAACCTGTTAGGAACTGCTGAAATGCCCCATAATTTTAATACAACAACGCTGGTTTGCCCCGTGAAATATAGCAGTTCCCAATGAAATTGCGAGTACCACACATAACCAGTACCGCATAACTGCTGATCAGTGCTGCAGCTGTAAGCCCCATAAAAGACGTGCCTAAACCGTCCCAATAAAAGTGAATCAACCCTAAGAAGTGCTGGTGTGAAAAGATCCCTTCCGTGAAATGCTAATGCCAATACCATCCCGTGAAAACAGCATCCTACAGACCGCTAAAGTAAAACCTCATGGGAGGGCCGAAGAAAAGTTACAAGTACGAGGCTAATAAAATTGCAACGACTCCCCTCCGAAGGGCAGACACTGTCCAGACGGCAAGGCTCCCGCAACCCTGAATGCCCGCGCTCCGAATGACTGGCAAGTCGAGCGCGGGCCCGCACAAGAGACCTCCCATGCCCCCACGATAGTGTCAAAATTGCCCAAACAAAACGAACCCACACGGGCTGGAGTGCTACGCTCCATGCTAACAGCACCCTGCTAACCACCTCATGTGCCACAGGGAAGTTACAATGCAGATGCCTCGCACCATTGACCGACCTCCCATGGTGCAGGGCCCCGACTGCACCATAAAAAAGGAAAGAACACATCACTCGGTCCCACGTGGCGGAAAGCTTCTTCACGCCCTCCAAGGCCTCTCCGTGAGATCCCGGACCAGCGCCCACGCACAAACGCAGGCCCAGCACACATGCCCCCGAATACCCGCGACCGGGCACTGGAGCAGGGCATAGGCCTCTGAACCCGCGCTGTCCCCTCACCCTCACCCGAAACGGCAAAATCAACAAAACCTTCACCAAACCGACTCACCGCAAGCTAAGCCAAGCCTTGGCCCGCTGGAAACAGCACTCCGACGCAGCGCCTTCTCGCTGGAGGGGAGGGGCGGGCACCGACGCCCCCTCTCCCTCGAATCACTCACCGGCTCAGTCTCTCCGTAGGCTGCGGGGACGCTGGCAGTCTCCTTCCTCGTCCGGAGCTTGGCTCTCCTCCTTACCGGGCCGCGGGCGGGGCTCTCTCACCCTCGAGAGCCTCGCCGAGGACAAGACGCTGGGCTCCTTCTTCCTCTTGGGCAGTACGTGCGGCCGGCGCCCCAGCCGCGATTAGGCCGCCATTTTCCCCGACGTCCTCGAGGACGCTTCTCCCGTTGCCGGGCAACCCTCCGGCCAGGCTAAAGCTTGATAGGCTGGCGAGACAGCCAATGGCAGCGCGGCCCTGCAGACGAGCCCTCCAGGCTCCGGGTCGCGCTGCTGAGGCCGAGGGGAACTTCTTTTTGCCGCAATCCGGGGTAGCCTCCCGGGAATTCACAAATAAAAGCGAGGTGGCACTCGCTTGGGCGGACAAAGCGCTCCTCAGCGCTAGATTCAAAGTACAGCGCTCTCAAGCGCTAGAACAAAATCAAGCGCTCCCAAGCGCTAGAGGACCAAAATAGCAGAGGCAGGTGCCGGCAATGCCGGACCAGATTCGGGGGCGTTCCCGGCTTTCGCCTGACGTCGCGTGACGTCGGCAAAAGCCAAAGAATGTCGGGAACGCCCCCGTGTCTGGTCCGGCATTGACGGACAGGCCCCTCGTCCAATGGCAAGGCTCCGTTTACGGAGCCAGCCAATCAAGGACGAGGGCCGACCCAAAGCCACACACACAACTCAAGAGGTTTTTTTGGCACATGCGCAAAGCGCATGGCCAGTCAAAACCTAAACAGGATCGCAGAGGGGGACTTGAGGATAAGCCCGGGAGCTCCCAAAGGGGTGCTTGGGTTACAAGGGTCCTGGGAGCAAGGCAACACAGTCTGTTCTGGAGAACCCGGGATAGGGCGCAGATTGGTCAGGTCGGCAGGCTTGTGCATCGCAGGTCCTTGCAGTTATCAGTCTCGCCAGTTGAGGGTGCAAAAATCAGGACAGCTGGACCACTGTGGAGGTGGGTCTCTAAAGTGCAGACGTCCCTCGATGGCTGCTCAGTCTATGCCTCGGAGTCCGGATTGGACCCACACAGGTTTTGGTTGCTGCAAGGGGTGGGGTAGAGTACCCCGGGTATTTGTGCTGTGCAGCTCTGGTTTGTCCTAGAGTCTTCTCACTTGGAGAGGAGACAGTTTAGACCTTCTAGAGCATGGCGACCTCATAATAGGTGGCTGCTATGTTGGTACGATCGGGGAGCAGCAGCACAGTAAACCAGACTCTGCTGTTTTGGTGCCTGCAGACTGAAGGAGAGTAGCTCCTCTACTCCAAGGGAGATTGCTGGCAATTTGCGAAGGGCTGGGAGTCTACCACGGTTCTTGGTAGAGGTTCAGCTGCAGGACAAATCTGTTTATTCACAATTGTCGAGACGGGTGCAGGCAGGCAGGCTGGTTTTGGCACCAAAAAGTCCACAAAAAGTCTACCGTTCTTGTTTTTGCTGCTCTTTTTTCTGGGGCTGTCGAATCTGAGATCCTGGCCTCATGGGTGCCACTCAAATACTCAATTTAGAGGCATTAAGGGAAGGGAATGGGCTACTTGCCTTTAGGGTGACTACACCCCCCCATATGACCACTTCCCGTAGGAAGTTGTTATAACACTGACCAGTGAGCTTAATTCACCTAAAACCAAGTTGGTGGAATTCTAGTTTTTGTGTTCACAGTCAGGCCAGTTCCACCCTGACGGTGGGCTACCTGATGTGAACACACCTCCAGCCTAGCTAATTTTCCCACCTGAGCATCAGGGCAAGTGGTGGCATCTCCTAGGTATGGGGGAACCCAGGATCGCATATAAAAGATGGCAAAGGTCTTTGAAGACTCCTGACTCAATATGCTGTTTATTAGCCATCCTGCATGGAGAAGGTGAAACATCTGCCAGAGCAGGCATTGTTTACGCCCTAAAAGAGCATGGCCTCACCTGCAAGGGGGTCAGAAACCAGGCTGGCCTGCCAGCACATAAGCAGCTGGCAGGTTTTTCAAGGGGTGTGGGGTACCTCTAAGGTACCCTCTTGGTGCATGTATTATTAAACCCATCACTGAAATTAGTGTGGGTTTATTAATATGAGATGTTTGATACCAAACGTTTTTGGTTTCAGTGAAGCCATGTTTGCTGGGGAACTCTTAATTACCACTGCCCAGTACGTATACTCAAGATGGCTTCCCTGTTCACTGGCAATGTCTAAGAATCTACTTGGAAATCACAGGGGCATATCTGCTCATGCAGGTATGTCACATGAAATATAATGCACCCAGCCTTCGGGCTGTAAGGCCTGCTGTAGGGGTGACATATATTACATGCAGTGTCTGCAGACATGGGACACAAGAGGTGTGCCACGTTGGGTCTTCACTCTTGTCTGCACCATGTCAAGCAGCTTGCAGTGGCAGTTTTGCACGAGTGTGGTGAGGGGTCCCTTAGGGTGTCATAATACATTATTGTGAAATAGTGCCATCTTTCTTGAATTGGTATGCCCCCACATTTTTCTGAACTGCTGATGTGCTTTGACTGAGTGTGCCCTGGGCTCCTGCCAACCAGGTACCAAGGGCCTGTGTTCCTTCCCTAAAACTGTGTTGAAACTAAAACCCAATTGGCATCTCTGGCCACCTGTCAGCCCCTAGTAAATGGTACCCAGGGCACGGTGACCAGAGAAGACCCCTAAGGGCTGCAGCACCTATTGTGCCACCCTTAGAGGCCCTGTACCCTGACACCCACACACTGCCTTTGCAGGCTGAGTGTTTAGGTACAGAACTAAACAGAGTCGACATGGCACACATCTCTGTGTGCCATACACACAAACCCACTGCCCTAGCATACACCAGTCACCCCTCTAGCTGGGTGCCCTATGCCAGTGGTGTGGGCACAGGTGCATGAGCCCTGTGCCCCTACAGTACCCAGGGCCATTCCTGGGCACTGTAAGTGCAGTGATGCCATTGAGAGTATATGGTGCTGGGAGGTCGTCATTATGAACTCCACAGCACCATAATGGCTACACTGAAGACTGACAAGTTTGGTATCAAACTTCTCATCACATTAAACCCCCACCGATGCCAGTGTGGGATTTAATGTAAAATGCACCCCAGAGGGCATCTTAGAGATGACCCCTGAAATCTAACCTACAATACACGTCTGGACTGAGTGGCTGCCACATAGCAGACATGTTGCTGGACCCCTGGATGGAGAGCCCCTCGCTCTCCTGGGCCTGCAACAATGCACATCCTGGGTAAGGTGCTAGGTCTACTCCCCCAGGATGGGCAGGGGGAAGCGTCAAAGGAATGTCGCCTTTGTGAGATTCTCCAGGCCACTTGCTGTACTCAGCAACTGACCCCCACCAGTTCTAACCCCCACTCTGGCGGGTAAACTGGCGGGAAACCCTACGTCAGGAAGGGGGTTGGTGCCAGCCTGTGCCAACCCCACCCCTCAGTTGGGAGAGGCGAGGTGAAGCACGACCCCGGGCTCCGGTCATCTTGAAGATGGGGAGCCCCGCCCAATCACAGCTAGGCTCCTGCCCCCCTCCCACAGGAGAGGAGCGGGCTAGGGGGTGTACCCACACCAGGACAGGGACCTATTGATCCCTGCCCTTGCCCTACCTGTAACGCCCCATAACTTAGTATTTAGGGGCACCCTGAACCTTCTGTCATATAGATACTTCATCATATATACTGTGTTAAGTTAGCATGAGCTTATTACATGTTTAAACACCATTTTTTCCTTCGGCTTCAGTTTTGCACACAACACATACTTGTTGTTGTAGCTTTCAACCTAGAAGCGCGATGTGATTTATTTGAGAATAATATGTTATTACTCTGATATCAGTTTTGCTTGGTACACTGTCTGAACAATGAGTGCTAAAACCTATAAGAATAACTCGATACAAGGTTGCTGGGAGGGCTGATCTTCGCACCACATTAGACATAACAGAAATACAGTTGCTGCCAACATTGGGCTCTACGCGGGTTTAAGATAGAGTTACAGGAAATGCATGAACACACTTGAAGATGCTTCGCATGCAGAGAGCTGGTAGCTGATGATGTGATCCTCTCCTACTGACATTTAGAGGTATGGGCCCGCCCTGCTAAAACCCAAAAGAGACATTCATAATATAATATAATATAATACAATATAATATGCTAAATAGGGAGGTGAGAAATAGGTGTTAATTCCTATTCATTTCAGCATTATAATATGCTATCACCGTTTGCGTACTATGGACTAGTAACTATGCTGATAACTTTGATTCTTATAATCTGTTTGTTAGTATTGTATAAGATACTGCGTTTGAGAACATTGCATTGATTAATAAATATTTCAAATATGCACGTGTCCTCTTTACTCCAAGTTCTGGTTTGAAATGATTATAGAGCGAAAGAGTGTTCATGTGTTCCAAGATGCCTGAGGTAACCTAAGTTCATGTTCTGGTTTGTCTAAGTCATTGGGAGTTTGTTATGACCAATGAGACACTGTAGCTAGCTCGGTAAGGGGATTTCTGATACTAAGGTGAGTTTTGGGTCACCCTAATTCACTAAGGTTCTAGATCTCTATGCACAGTTCTGTGGGAGAACGGAAACCCTGCTACATGGCGCACTTATATCATGACACTCGAGTAGTATATCATTCAAACCTCAACCCCTTCATTGCCGTTTCCGGAAAACGGTGGTGTCGGAAAAACCTACCTATTTTTGAAATAGGGCTTTTCAAGCTTGAATCTATCTAAAACGGTTTCCTTGAATTACTACCCAGTTGTGCTACAAAGTTTGCTTTGTTTTTTCTCTTTCCGGTGCTGTCATGGCACAAGCCGTGGACATTCCGCTACATAGTCGCATTGCGGTGCGTGACAATTTGCGGGCTTATGATGTTCGTTTGGAAGGCTTGGCTGTGGTTATGGTGGTGAGTGCGGAACATGCTTACCCATACGAACTCTTTTATTCGTGGGTGACATTTCCGCGGGTGGACGCAAATTCTTGTTTGTTCCACTCATACTCTGCCTCACCTGTACCTGCTGAGTATGATCCGTACAGAGCACAGGAAGTTCCTATAGATGTTTGGCAGCATGGAGTTTCGTTTGGTGGCGCCCTACCCCATTCTTTAACCGCTCCGAGGTTAGGTCCTTTGTCCATTCCGGGCACAAATTGGCCCGCTTGGGCTGGATTTACTACTCACCCTAATCACGGCACTTGTAACTTAGGTGAACTTCGGCGACTTCATGTTGTCGCTATTGCCGTGATTAGAGCGCTTGTACATTACACGAGTCGTAATGTTCAAGGTGCAGCCCTTAGAGGTGCGCATCTTCCGGAAGGGCAGGCTGGTTTGAAAATCAGTCCTGTCATGGTGAATTCCGTTATGGGCAAGAAGCCCCAGGATAAGGATGATTTTCCCTCTGGCTTGCAGAGAAATTTGACCAGCTGGAGGCTGTGTTTCCTAATAAGACTCCTGGTGAAAAACACCGGATTCTTACGCTTAGTTTGTCGAAAGATTTGGCCCCTGAGCTTGTTGACTGCGAGACCTGGGGTAAGACTTTTGCAGCGGTCTATTCGAGATGCTTTGGCACCCAGTCTATGTCCAATCTGTCTACGGTCCTTAAGCGTGTTCAAGATGATCACGGACCTGAGTCTGCGGTTGAGTTGGGTATGCGCCTGTGTGGCACCTTTGATGTAGTTTGCGATCTGATCCTTGCGAATGTCAAGGGGGATGCAGTGAACTTTCAGGTGGCTAACGCTTTGGCGGTAATTCCCGATGCCGAGAAACCCCGACAGTTAGCAAGGATAATTGTGGCGGCTTATAAGACGGTTGGCCGCAATGCCAAGGGTCTTAAGCCTTTTTATGATAAAGAGAAAAAGCAGCCCAAGGGGCAGTCTTCGGAAGCAAACGTTCAGCCCAAGTCCAAGAAACAAAATTGGCCTAAAAAACAGAAACAGGGTCAGCAACAGCAACAACAACATACACAGGTCTCTATTCCTGCGTCTCCGTTGCCTGCGCAGTCGGATCGAGTTTATGATTTGCGCGATCGCGCGATGATTAAATCACCTGAACGTTTTCAGGTTTCTGACCAACGCTCTCCTCGTTCCTTTCAGGACTCATCGGCTCCTACAACCGGTGGAGGAGGGGGCCGGGGTGGACAACAAGGACGTGGTCAGCCCCGCCCGCGAACCGGTGGAGAGCAGCAAAAAGGCAATACCACAGTTTGCCAAGAAGAAAGTTGCCGCCTTAACAGCGCATCGATATGCCCCAGATAGTGAGAACGCGGCTTCGGAATCTGACGTGGGCTCTGACCTTGCTGGACAGCGCGGCGGAGATTACCATAGTGAGAGATGCCCTCCGTCCACTACTGAAGGTGACAGCGACTGCCACTTATGTTGTAATTGAAACAGCTGATACACGAGTTGCCCCCCCTGATAGACTTTTTAATATTGTCCTGTTGATAGAAAGTGACATACAACGCACTGTAAAAGGGGTATTTTGGGAAAATCTTTCGTCTACGTATGACATTTTTCTTTCGGAGGCTGACTGGCCCCCGCCTTTTGTTCTCGCAGCTCCGCGAGGGGAGGAGGTGATCATCCCCAGTTTCGCGCACACTGTCTAGAGAGTGGAAGCGCTGCATTTTGCAGAAGATTGGGCTCTGGCGCTTGCGCCGGCTGTGTACCGCAATCAATGTGGGTCGGATAAATTGTCTCCAAGTCACGAGATACCTTTACGGTCTCAGCCGCAGCCTCAACCTCAATATCCCATACGACGTGAAGCCAAAGCTTCAGTTGCGGCTATCCTTGAACAATTGGAATATCAAGGTGTAATTGAAACGTGTGAGTCACCGATGAATAACCCCCTTTTTACTGTAAACAAGCTAGACGGCTCATATCGTTTGGTTTTGGATTACCGGCATTTGAACTCGCATTGCCGTAACTGTGCAGTACAGAATACTCACGGCTCTGCTCTAGTGAATAGTCTTGAGCGTAAACGGTTCAAAACCACGCTTGACATTTCCAATGGTTTTTATGCCCATAGACTGGATGGTCTTAGTTCCCAATGGACCTCCTTTACATGCGGCGGTGTGCAAAAAATGTTTCGGCGTCTCCCAATGGGCTATAAGAATAGTCCTGGAGTTTTTTCCGCCCGCATAGTCTCTTTTGGAGAGGATCGACCCAGTTGCTTGTTCGTATGTGGATGACATTTATCTCACAGACGACGAACTTTGGGAGCATCTGTGTCGAGTTAATAGCATAATTTGAAAATTTGCAGATATGGGTTACAAGTTTAACTTTGCAAAATCGCACATTGCGGAGTACACAGTGTTGTTTCTGGGCTATGAATTGAACAATGAAGGAAAGGGGTTGGCTCCTCATTTCCTGGAGAAATACGCACAGTTGCGCTCTCCGACAACACTGAAAAAATTACAATCTTTGCTGGGCTTCTTAAATTTCGGGAGGACATACATTCCGGAATACGCCCAGTGTATCAAGCCTTTGTATGCTTTGATACAACCATCTTTTTCCAAATCATGCTGGCTGCCTGAGCATTCAGCTATTCTGCAGTCCTTGCAAGCTGATCTGCTCGCTTCTGAATATTTACAGACTCGTGATAACCAAACCAACCTGGTGATAAGAATTATCCCTGGGACGGTGGGTTTCACGTACCTAACTTTTAATGAAGGAGATACAGTACCCATTGCTTACAAGTCACACTTGTACACTTCGGCTGAAATGCGATTTTCCACTGTGGAGAAAGTTGACGGCTGTGCAGATGGCAATTCTTAAGGAACGTGCCCTGTCACAGGGAAAACGCATGTTGGTTGTTACCCAGTGTCCTGCCTTGGAGGCAGTTACGAAACCAGTGTACCAAATTCCAAAGCTTTGCACCCTCGGTGGATTCAATGGGCTGCTTCCTTGTCATCCCAGGAGGTCACGTTTATTTTTGACGCCACTTTACGGTCGCAGGAGTACTTGCAGTATGAATTTTTTCATCCGGCTCCTTTAGCAATGCGGCCGTTGGAGGATTTCCATTGCTTCATTTACACTGATGGTTCGGCGCAGGTTGCGCATGGCTCTAAACATGCCTACGTTTCCGCATGCGCCATTGTGGTCGGTGCCATGGTGAACGATGAGTTCAAGTCCAGTGTCGTGTATACACAGACACTTGGGGACTGCACCGCACAATTAGCTGAGCTTCGTGCCCTGATGCTTGCGTTAGTGTACGCTGATCCTTGTGTGACTACTTTAATCGTAAGTGACTCTTACTACTGTGTCCAGTCTTACAATGAGAACTTGTTCTTTTGGATTCAGAATGATTTTCGTGATTCCAAAGGTAGCACAATAAAACATAAAATGATCTGGGTCCGAGTGGCTGAACTTAAGGATAAGTTACCATTCGTGTTTGTGATTCATACTCTTGGCCACCAGCGTGTGGGAGTCCACGCTGTCGGTAATTCGCTTGCTGATGAAGCGGCGAAGTCAGCAGTATCAAAATACTTAGTTGCAGCTGTTACACGGTCCAAAAGTAAAATAGATGATGACATCTTGGCGGCTGTAGCTGCCACTGAGAAGGGAGGTAAATATCCTGCGGGGTTCCCTTCGAAGTACACATACCACTTAAGTCCCGATAAGGTTCCTTACGTGAAAATTCCAAGTGTTGGTGAACGTTTAGTTCCTAACTCGGATCGCAGGGCAACTCTGATTACAGCGGCTCATGAAGGTGTAGCGTCTGCGCATGCGGGCGTTTCAGCCACTGTAACTCAGTTACAACAGAGGTTCTGGTGGCGGGGACTGTACAAACAGACGCGTGATTATGTCCTTCAATGTGACATTTGCCAGCAGATCAAGCCTTCGACTGCTACGCGTCCGCCACAGACACAGTTGTACATATCTAATAAACCACTAGGATGTGTTTATTTAGATCACTGCGGTCCTTTTTCTTCTGATACTGCGTATAAGTACATCTTAGTAGCAGTTGATTCATGCACATGCTTTGTGTGGGTATGGCCCCATCGCAGCGCTGATTCACGGACTGTCATCAGAGATTTGCGTGTCTTTGTAGGGATTTTTGCCTGTGGTACCTTCCATTGGGATCAGGGTCCGGCTTTGGCCTCTAAGGCGTATAAGGATGCTATGGTTTCGTTGGGGGTCCAAGTCAAGTTTTCGTCTCCGTACAGACCTGAGGGTAACAGTGTAGTGGAACGATTGAACCGTGACTTAAAGCAATCTTTGACAGCTCGAGTTATAGGCACTGGCAGAAACTGGCTGGCCCACCTTAATGGCGTGCAGCGTGCTCTTAATAATCTCCCTAGAAGGTCTCTGGGTGGGCGGACCCCATACGAAATGCTCTTTGGTATCAAGATGTATGTTCCTGACCTCGACGGTCTAGACTGCAAGGCCCAGGCCGCGGCCTTTGACGCAGATGAACATTGCAATGTTTTACAGAATCTACAAAAGACCAGAGAGTCTAGCTAAGGAACATTTGCCCTCCACATCGGATGATGCGTTGTAGATCCCGGTAGTTGGCTGGCTACCCCAAGTTGGAGAACTGGTTCGAGAGAAGATCGATAACAAGAAAGAGTTTGGTCCTTCATATTGTGCACCGGTTCGAGTTCTTGGAGTGAAGGGCACGAGAACAGTCATATTACCACCACTTCCAGGTCGTAAGGAAAACAGATTTATCTCAATTGACACTGTCAAGACACACAGGGTGGCCGATTCTTCATAGCAAGACACCAGCAGTATCCTGTCCTTCCATGGTGAGACATTCTGTGTTGGCCATTACTTCGAGTGCAGAGCCAGCGGTGAACCTCGAGATGCCTGTAGTTTCCCATCCTTTATTGAACACTTTCCCTGTTAATGACAATGATGACCTGAATTATACCTATCCAACTGATTTATCAATGCCCGATTTACAGACTCGTTTGGCCACAGAATCCAGATTTTCTTTTGACTCTAGTTCAGGGGTACTCATAGTACGGCCCGCGGGCCGGTGGCGGCCCGGCAAGCCTTCCCTGGTGGCCCGCCGGACCTTGCAGACATGTACCAATTTAAAAAAAAAAAATTCAAGAGTTTTAGTAAACACCGGCGGTTGATGCAGCCTGACTCGGAGAGGCTCTGCTCTAGGGGGGCTGGGAAATTCCAGCCATAGAGTGGAGCTGCAGGGGCCTCAGAAGAGGTGAAACAGAACAAAGCCTCATTAACGATTTAATGGTCTTTTAAAGACCTGTGAAGTGCTCCGGCTGTGTGCGCGCCAGGCAAGCTGACTCCTCCCGGGCTGCCACAGCGGAGGGGGGGAGGGGGGGATTGTTGGACAATTACAGTGATCAGGACAAACCCCGCGACTGATTGAACCGAGCCACTTGGAGATCACTCTGCGCAGCCTCGAGTAGCATTTGTTTTATCGACACTGAAGGGATGAAAGTCTGAATCAGCCCAGCCTTATTTGGAATCTCTGCCCTCCGGATTACACCTGATCTCTGCTGCAGTGGTCCAGCCAGCTCTCGTGCACCCTCTACATTAGGGAGTCACTAATAATGTGCTGCAGATTTTGGGAAGGCTGGGGAAGGTGGTTCGATGTGTGTAGCAAATAGCTCTTGCTTTTCGTGATATTTCTAATAGAATTAATACACCTTGCCTAGATAGAGATAGGGAGACAGAGATGGAGAGAGAGGGCGAGGGAGGGAGAGACAGACAGACAGAGGGAGGGAGAGTCAGGGGAGGTTGAGGGAGTGAGAGAGTTAGGGGAGGGCGAGGGAGGGAGTGAGAGAGGGAGGGGGAGAGTCAGGGGAGGGTGAGACAGAGGGAGGGGGAGACAGAGGGAGGGAGAGTCAGGGGAGGTTGAGGAAGGGAGAGTGAGGGCGAGAGAGGGAGAGTCAGGGAAGGGAGACAGAGGGAGAGCCAGGGGGGTGAGGGAGGTAGAGAGAGGGAGAGTCAGGGGAGGGAGAGAGAGGGAGAGTCACAGGAGAGGGAGGGAGGGAGGGAGAGCCAGGGCAGGGTGAGGGAGAGTGAGAGTCAGGGGAGGGCGAGGGCGGGAATGTGAGGGGAGGGAGGGAGGGAGAGTGAGGGGAGGGAGGTAGAGAGAGGGAGAGTCAGGGGAGGGAGAGAGAGGGAGAGTCAGGGAGAGGGAGGGAGGGAGAGCCAGGGCAGGGTGAGGGAGAGTGAGAGTGAGAGTCAGAGGAGGGCGAGGGAGGGAGAGACCGAGGGAGGGAAAGTGAGGGGAGGGCGAGGGAGGGAGAGACAGACAGAGGGAGGGAGAGTGAGGGGAGGGCGAGGGAGGGAGAGGGAGAGACAGAGGGAGGGAGTGTGAGGGAAGGGAGGGAGAGTGAGGGGAGGGAGGTAGAGAGAGGGAGAGTCAGGGGAGGGAGAGAGAGGGAGAGTCAGGGGAGAGGGAGGGAGGGAGGGAGAGTCAGGGGAGAGGGAGGGAGGGAGGGAGAGCCAGGGCAGGGTGAGGGAGAGGGAGAGTGAGAGTCAGGAGAGGGCGAGAAAGGGCGAGACAGAGGGAGGGAGAGTGAGGGGAGGGCGAGGGAGGGAGAGACAGAGGGAGGGAGTGTGAGGGGAGGGCGAGGGAGGGAGAGACAGAGGGAGGGAGTGTGAGGGGAGGGAAGGAGTGTGAGGGGAGGGAGGAAGAGAGAGAGAGTCAGGTGAGGGCGAGGGAGAGAGGGTGAGTCAGGGGAAGGCGAGGGAGGGAAAGAGAGTCGGGGAGGGAGAGAGAGGGAGAGACAGGGGGAGGGGAGGGAGGCAGAGGCATAAGGAGGGAGGGAGACAAAGAGAGGGAGGGAGGGAGAAAGAGGGTGAGAGGGAGAGAGAGAGGAAGACAGGGAGAGAGAGGGAGGGAGACAGTTGGAGAAAGGGAGGGAGACAGAGAAAGGTTGAGAAAGGGAGACGGAGAGAGGGAGGGAGACAAAGAAAGGGAGGGAGACCAAGAGAGGGAGGGATACAGAGAGAGGGAGGGAGATGGAGGGAGGGAGGGAGGAAGTGGGAGGGAGTGAGGGAGACAGAGAGAGAGGGAGAGAAAAAGAGAGGGAGGGAGAAAAAGAGAGGGATGGAGACAGAGAGGGGAGGTAGAGAAAGAGAGAGGGAGGAAGACAGAGATAGGGAGGGAGGGAGACAGAGATAGGGAGGGAGGGAGACAGAGAGAGGGAGGGAGACAGAGAGGGAGGGAGACAGAGAGGGAGGGAGGGAGACAGAGAGGGAGGGAGGGAGACAGAGAGGGAGGGAGGGAGACAGAGAGGGAGGGAGGGAGACACAGGGAGGGAGGCACAGGGAGGGAGGAAGACAGAGAGGGAAGGAGACAGAGAGAAGGAGGGAGACAGACAGAGAGAGGGAGGGAGGGAGGGAGACAGAGAGGGAGGGCGGGAGACAGAGTGAGTGAGGGAGACAGAGAGAGTGAGGGAGACAGAAGGAGTGAGGGAGACGAGAGAGGGAGGGACGGAGAGAGAGAGTGAGAGGGAGGTAGAGAAATAGAGAGAGGGTGGGAGGAAGAGAAAGAGAGAGGGAGGGAGACAGAGAGAGAGATATGTGTGTATGCTCGGTCTGGTGGCTCAGTGGACAAAGACATCCGCTGCCAGGGCCTGTGTTCAACCTCATGGTCACAGTTTTTTTTTGTCTCTAGCCCCGCCCCCTCTCTCACTGACCACGCCCCCACCGGTGCGGCCCTCGGCCACAAACTACACTGTAAATTTGGCCCCTTAGAGAAAGTTTGTGAGTACCCATGCTCTAGTTCAACACATTCGAAAAAACCTTCACGTTTAGCAACATATGTCACGTTATTTAAAAAACATTTTTTGGTTCCCCCTTGGACATATTTGGCTGGTACTTTTTTCAATTTATATTTTTATGTCAATTGGTTTTGTGTTTTATTTTTTCCGTCTGATCGATGGACACTATGTCAAAGAAAGAACAGGAATTCGACACCTTAATGGAACATTGGCCCCACTTTCCTCGTCACATTCAGCACACAGACTGAAAAGGGAGTTGAATACGGTTAACATCACTGCTTGGCCTGTCCTTGATGGGATTGTGTGGGATGCGTTTAGGTTTCCAATTCATGGCCCCACTGAAGTGATTAATGTTCCAAATGTGCTTAGAGTGAATATGGGGGATGTAGTAAAACAAAACATCCGTTCTGATGATTGGGATATTCAGGCCTTAGAAGCATTATTTTCTGAATTGAAATATTATGCTGCCTTTGATGCTGAGGATTTATATTTAGATTTTATTAATTATGGTGATTTGTTTTGCTTTCAACATTATGGTAATCATTTTCTGCATAAAACAAGTTCCAGGAGGGGTAATGTGAATTACACACAGTGGGAACATTGCCCAGCTCCAACACAAGGCAGTTCCAGTACATTTCTGGAAAAATACACTTACTTCACATACTTTAATCAATCAAATCCTGAGTGGTTTTATTTTAAAATGACACAAAAGTCCATGTCCAAAGTTAGACTTATCGATACTAAATTGCTGTATTCGAAGTCCTTTCTAGACAAGTTAGCTGTAGATGGCTACGAGCTATGGAAGGAAATAATTGACCTTAAATCGGTTTAGGGTACCAAAGATTGGCAGGTACAAGGCACTGAGGCTTTGCATTGTGCATGTCTCATCCCGAATCACATGTTATTTCTAAATTCTACCATTTCCCAAACATGCTTTGGATTGGCAACTTCAAAAAAATTAAATACACCAACTATCCCCGAATTGGAAGAATATTCAGGTTGGAGTAATTAGACTGAATTGTCCATTCGTGATTTACAAGCACTGTTGCACAATTCATCCTTTAATGTATCCAGTTTGGATCCAAAGGGTTGGCTGATGTGGCATAGAAGCTCTGATTCTTGCCAACGTCGTTTTCTGGGCTTGTCTGAAGGTTTTACACAAATCAGACCTGATCCCCGTTTTGAGGCCGATCATACTGTTACAACTTACTCGGTGGGCAAATTGTGTCAGAATTGGCTACAACATTCCACATTAGCTGCTGTTAAACTACATCTGTCCCAGTTAAGTGATAATGTAGATTTGAATGATTTTATAAAAGGCCCGGCTAAGGGTAGAACTAAACGGTGGATTTATGCAATTTACAATGAGATTTGGAAATTTTCACAAATTGAAGCTGCAAAAAGACTAAGGGCTATTGACCAAGCTAATTTGGAAAAAGTGCTTGCAGTAGTAGATAACAGTATTAACATGCTTTCTTCCCAAATTTACACGTTGAATAATATTGTTTCTTCTGTTGTTGACATTGTGCATGATGAGATGTCCGTGTTATACCATGGTCAAAATCAATTGCGTTCTGTAATGCAATTTGCATGGACACTACAGACACTTAAGGCGGGTCGCCTGCCGTGGAGTTACATGAACGTGTCTTCCCTCTTTGCCCCATTTAATTTGACTGAGAAACAACGCATGCTTTCAATGCGTGATGCTTCATTTTCTATGTTACATATTGAAAGGTTAGAATCTTTACCGTTTTCTGTAGCTGAAGCCACTGCAGCAACGTGGCTTATCCATGGATTAATTACATTACCTTTTGCTTTGTACAAATTCACTAATTGTATGCGGTACATTGCAATAGGGCGATATGAACCACTAGGCAGCGCCTTCCTCCATGAGGCATGGTCTTTACCATACACATTCCGATGTCTAAAAGATGGAAAGGAAGTGAATCTTAATGGTGAAGAATGCACGCAGTCGTCTGACCGTTCATTAATATGCAGACACATCCAGTTACACGGTTCTTGTAATCAGGACCGGCCTAATTTGGCTTGTGTTTTAAAAGGCAAACCAGTTCCAGCAATAGTTCCCACATTTACATTATTGACAAATGGTAGTTATTTGCTTTTGAATAATGAAGAGTGTTGTGGTTTAATAATCGGTATCGCTTATGTGGTAACTGTATCTGAACGTGTGGTGTGTTGCAAGAACGTGCTATATCCTCCCACACATGGGAATTCAGATGTTTCCATCTGGCCGCGCATCCCAACCTTGAAAGCGGAGTTCAATGGATTGAGTAGAATAAGAGCCCTTTTGTCTCAAAAAGAAGTGGCCCTGAGCTCGGCCCGTGAAACTTATGTCCCTCACATAGCTAACACGCACAGAGGTGCAGGCACTTTTAAATACTGACTTGCCATTTCATTTCTGCGAGCTGGTACATCAAATCTTTAATGTCTCCTCCACGTCTGGTCTCGCTCATTTTTTAAAATTGGTTAGCAGTGGTCTCGTGACTACCTTTGAAAAGATTTTTGGTGTCATCCCCGCTTTCTTCCATTCTATATTTTCGAGTTTGTTTGGCGGATTCCCTGTTTTGCTGGCTTTGGCTGCAGGCATTTTGATATTGTTTTGCTTTAGAAAACATGGATGCCCATCCAGCGCAAGAAGCCGTTCAACGCCTCCTGACACTGTTTCGTAACCGGATGCTTGATTACTATGGCACCCTGCCGCTTGCGACTTTAAGCACGGCTTTTGGATTATCATTTCGATTTTCCCATTTCACATGTGTCCAGCCTGTGTTTCATTGCCTGAGCTGCGATTTCGACTGGGCCATTGATTTGTGTCTATGCTTGAAGACCTCTCCTGACGTCGATTTTAATCACCTGATGAGCCCCGTAGTTGCTCAGGAGTTGGTTTGTTCTGGCGAAAGGGTTATGGCCTTGGCAGCGATGCATGGACTAATGGGTCAGTGGGACATACCCGCAGCGGCGCATGACTTTCTGGCACATAGCGTTCTTGAGAACCCACCGAGTTGTCCTCTGATGTTACAAGAGGATCTGGTGCTGGAGGAGCACGTATGTTCTTTCCCATTCTGTCAGAAGGCTCAGGAATCACTGGAGCCGACGAGGTTCCTATGCCCACCACCTCTAGGAAGAACAACTTAATGCATTCGCTCACTAAAACATATTATGTATATTTACTTTTGTTATAAACAAGTGAAGTCTCTTACCCCAATGTGACCTGGACTATGCCTCTCATGTAGATAGCTGTTGTGTATTCTTCACAGTTCCTGCACATAAACTAATATTAGTGCGCTGTTCTTTTCTGAATTTCAATCGATAAATCTTTGGATATTTGAGGGAATTACCTGAATATAAATTAGTCCCACGTATAAGTTCACTGGAAGTCTGCACTGTAATGATTTTAGAAAACGAACTAATCCTCGCTATGAGTAAACTAAATTCTACCCTAAAATGCTATGAACTTCTAAGATGAGTAACTAACCCTTCACTAAGTCTACCGAGTTCCTAACTTGAATTCTATGAAGTGGCACTAAACGAATGCTTAATTCTACAAAGTCTCTCACAAAAGTCACTTGCCAGAATCCCACGTTGCGCATGCGAATGAAGTCAAACAAGAATCAAGAAGCGCTGACAGGAAATTTTCAGGACAAGGGCTTCACTCGAGAGCCGCGCTATGTCTCCGGTGAAGAAGTCAGTTGAAGTGCGCAGATTCCTGAGCAGACGTGCGCTTCATTACCACAGCTGCTCGCGCGCTCAAGAAGACTAGAACGGTCACTCAGCACTGTTTGTGGCTCTCCTCTCCGGCCATGTTGAAGTACTCGCTCTCCAAGGTTCTAGAAGCAGTGGTGCAGAAATAGGGTAGTCACTCTGTGCTGTCTTCTCCAATGTGGATATTTTGAGGTTTGCTTTAGTGACCGCTGAGTTTTCGCTTGAACTGACCTAATGCTAGCTATCGTGCCTGAAGTCTTGACACATTACTTAATTGGATTGCTGAACTGTTTTCAGATGTTTATTTGGGGGAGGGGGGGTGTCATATAGATACTTCAGTATATATACTGTGTTAAGTTAGCATGAGCTTATTACATGTTTAAACGCCATTTTTTCCTTCGGCTTCAGTTTTGCACACAACACATACTTGTTGTAGCTTTCAACCTAGAAGCGCTGTTGGACGGGGACCTGGAGGGTCGGCCGAGTACAGGGGGAGAGGCCTCCGGTGAGGACCGTCTCCGGCGATCGTACAGACAAGTAACTTCCCCCCCCCCCCACAAATGGACACCACACAAGGATAAAATCTGCACACTTTATATAGGATTCTTGAGGCAAGGTTATCAACAATACAGTGGGGGCAGGACACAAGGATCCTCCCAATTCTAGTCTCTGTAGGGTAAGGGGTAGCGGGACAGTCTTGGGTACCGGTCCGGTACAAGGGCGGCCAGGTGGAGCTCACAATCCTCGAGCTCGGAGGCCGGAAAGGTCGGGCCAGCAGGCTAGGATGAAAAGTCTCGGCAAAGGGGGGCCGCGGCAGCGCCAGCAGGCTAGGACGATGGTTCTCGGTACGGTGGGCCGCTGCAGCGCCAGCAGGCAAGAGCGATGGTTCACAAGGATGGGCCGCGGCAGCGCCAGCAGGCAAGAGCGATGGTTCACAAGGATGGGCCGCGGCAGCGCCAGCAGGCTACGATGATGACTTCTTTGCAGAGGGGCCGCGGCAACGCCAGCAGGCAAGAGCGATGGTTCACAAGGATGGGCCGCGGCAGCGCCAGCAGGCTACGATGATGACTTCTTTGCAGAGGGGCCGCGGCAACGCCAGCAGGCAAGAGCGATGGTTCACAAGGATGGGCCGCGGCAGCGCCAGCAGGTCCAGACGAAGATGCACGTTGCAGAGGGCCGCGGCAGCGCCAGCAGGCTTCAGAGATGGTTCACAAGGCAGGGCTGCAGCAGCGCCAGCAGTCCGTCAGGGATGAGTTCTTCAAGGTGTCTCTCGACTCCAGGATACAACTGCCTTCCTGCTCTGGAGCTGCCCCAGTTATAGGTCTGGCCTCCTTTGATGTCCGGACCCTCGCGCTTGGAGGTCGGGATGAGGGAATCCAGACACCCAGCAGGGGGGTGGAGCCAGCGCCCGGGGAGGCTGGGGGCGATCGGCACCTGGCGGGGGAGAGCCATCGACCCTCCTTTCTCCCATTGACCTGCCAAGTGGTCTCTTCACCTCCTGGGTGGATGGTGGTGCCTCGATGTCGGGGCCTGGCCAGGCCCATGGTTGGGGTCGAGCTGAGGCCACGCGACCTCGTGGTGCAGTGTCCAGGATGGCGGCTGGGCCGGGGCAATGGTGCTGACGGAGGCCCGGGTCAGCCGATGCTGGGGTGTTCGGGTGCCGGTGTCCCGTTGGGGACGGGTTGCTTCGGTGGGTTGCAGGGGTGGTGCTTTCTGGGGACACCGGGAGAGCCGGCGTCCGAGTCTTCCCATGCGGGGAGGGAGTGGGCCTTTCACGAGGCCTGTCCAACATGCGTCCCCCCCAGCTGAAGGCAGGGAGAGTCACCCATCCTCTTGGGTACTCTCCTCGCCGAGGCGGAAAAAGCGTGACAGGCCGTCCGCGTTGGCATGGTCCTGGCCAGGGCGATGCTCCACAGTGAAGTCCATCCCCTGCAAGGAGATGGACCAGCGCAACAGTTTTGGGTTCTCCCCCTGCATTTGCATCAGCCATTACAAAGGTCTGTCTGCACCCTGAAATGGGTACCGAAGAGGTAGGGCCGGAGTTTCTTGAGGGCCCATACCACTGCGAAGGCCTCCCGCTCGATAGTGCTCCAGCGCTGTTCGAGCTAGCAGGCGTCGGCTGATGAAGGCCACTGGCTGGTCGACTCCCTCGGTGTTGAGTTGAGAGAGGACCGCCCCAATGCCATGATCTGAGGCGTCTGTCTGGACGATGAATTCCCGGCTGTAGTCGGGGGCCTGGAGCACGGGGACGGTGCACATGGCGGCCTTCAACTTCTCGAAGGCCGTTTGACAGTCCGAAGTCCAGTTGACGGTTTTGGGGTTTTTCTTGAATGTTAGTTCTGTGAGGGGCCCCACAATGCTGCCATAGTCCTTTACAAACCGCCGGTAGTATCCGGTGAGCCCTAGGAAGGCTCTGACCACGGTTTGGGTGACAGGTGGTTGCCAGGACTGGATGGCAGCGATCTTGAGCTGAAGGGGGGCCACCAGACCGCTCCCCACTTGGTGTCCGAGGTAGGTCACGGACCCCTGGCCAATCTGACATTTGCTGGCTTTGACAGTGAGGCCAGCCTGCTGGAAGGCGTGCAGGACTTCTTGGAGGTGGTGAAGGTGGTCCGCCCAGTGGCGACTGTACACAGCGATATCGTCCAGGTAGGCGGCGCTGAATTCTTCGAGGCCCGCCAGTACCTGGTTCACGAGTCGTTGGAAGGTAGCTGGAGCGTTTTTCATGCCGAATGGCATCACTTTGAAGTGCTAGTGGCCATCCGGGGTAGAGAAGGCGGATCGATCTTGGGCCCTGGGGGTGAGGCCGATTTGCCAGTAGCCCGCTGTTAGATCGAAGATGCTCAGGTAGCGGGCAGCCCCCATGCGGTCAATCAGCTCATCCGCCCGGGGGATGGGGTGAGCGTCGGTTCTTGTCACAGCGTTCAGGCCCCGATAGTCTACGCAGAACCGGAGCTCGGGGGCAACGCCCGGGGCGGCAGCCTTGGGGACCAGTAAGACTGGGCTGGCCCAGGGGCTGTCGGATGGCTCGATCACTCCTAGGGCCAGCATCTTAGTGACTTCGTTCTGGATGCAGGTGCGCACCCGATCTGGCACTCGGTACGCCCTGTGTCGAACGGGAAAGGGTTGCAAGGGTGCTTTGATCTTTCGGCCGCTCTTCCCGCTGGACTGGCAGGTAGGGCAGGCCCGGCAGTGGTTGGAGACATCATTACGCATTTTGGGCCAGTAGAAGTGAGTCACCAGGCGGTTGTAGGTTTTGTCTTGCCCCAGGTGCCCAGCAAGGGGGGACATCGTGTGCCAAGTTCAAAAGGAAGTCTCTGAAGCGGAGGGGGACCACCAACACCCGACTGGCCCCCAGCTCAGCAATTCTTTGCTCACTGTAGAGCAGGTCATTGTCCCAATAAATCCAGTGGGCCCCTGCGTTGTCTCCTGCACTCTGGGCGAGGGCTTGCTGCCGGAGTCCCTCGAGGGAGGGAGGGACAGGTCCTCTGCTCTTGTCGGAACTGCTCCTGGGTGGGACCACCCTCTTGCCGCCACTGGGCCAGTTCGGGAAGGTCCTGGAGTTGAACGGGCCCTTCTTCGGTCTGCTCTGGGGGATTGGCACTTAGGGCGGCTCCCTCCGGGACGATCGGGGGAGGAGGTTCTGGCCATTCGGGTTCTTCGGGACTGGAGATGGCGTGGGCGGCCATGGACCGGGTCGTTATGCAGGCCCATTCAGGGAGGCCCAACATCCCCAGGTGCTCTCTTCTTTCGACGGCTGCCCAGGGGGAACTTTCGAGGTCGTTCCCCAGGAGGCAGTCCACGGGGGCATCATCGCGGACAGTCACCTTCAGCATTCCGGACACTCCTCCCCACTCGAAGGGGACGCAGGCCATCCTACACAGGCTTTCGGAGTTGTCGGCTGACCGGACGGGGCACAGGACGTTCGGCAAGATCTGCTCTGGGGTCACCAGATGACAGCGGACTGCCGTCACACTGGCCCCGGTGTCACGTAGGGCTTCAGCCGAGCGCCCGTTAATGTTGACCCACTGGCTGTATTTCCGCGTCTTGGCGGGTAGGGGAGCCCGCGGAATCATGTCTTTCCCCTAGGCAGACCAGGGACATAGCGGCTGGTTCTCACTCGGGCTGGTCGGCCTCGTACTCCTCAGCGTCTTCTGGGGTTTGCTCTTCTCCCAGGGCGGCGGCAGTGACCTGGCGTGGCATAGGGTTCTGGTTCTTCGGGCAATTAGGGTCGTTGGCGTAGTGGCCGGGTCGCTGGCATCGGTGGAAAGTAACGTTGGCTCGGAACCTTGGATGCATCGGGGGGTTTCCCCTGCCGGCCGGGGGCGGGGCGCTGCTGGCGGGAGCCACCGGGACGGCGTCTCTGCCCCGACCCTGGCCTCCTCCTCCCCCTCCCCCTCGGGGGCGATGGGGTCCTTGGTTGGTTCTGTTTGGTTCGCTGGGGCCGTTTCGGGCAACTCGGGTGCTTTCCCATCGGTCAGCTTCGGCGGCGAGTTGCCGAGGTTCAGTTAGTTTACTGTCGAGGAGGTGCTGCCTGAGCTCGACGAAGCAGTTGTTAGAGAGGTGCTCCCACACAATAAGGTCAAAGAGTTGCTCGTACGTGGTCACCTTGCTGCCCTTGATCCACCCTTCGAACGCTCTGCTGAAAAAGTTCACGTACTCCACCCAAGTTGTACCCGGGATCCGTTTGCAGTCGCGGAACCGCTGGCGGTACATCTCGGGCGTGAGTCCGTATCGAGTGAGAAGGGCGGCTTTCATGTGGTCGTAGGAGGTCATCTGATGGTCCGGGAGTTGCAGCAGGGCGTCTCGCCCTTCGTTGACGAACCTCCCCCATAACCCGGCTCCCCAGTCGCTTCAGGGAATCCGGTGGGAGGTCATGGCTACTTCATAGGCCTTGAACCATTGCTGGATGTCGTCGTTCCTGTAATACTCTCTGACGACATCCTTGGGGATGTGGACTTTCGGGTCGGTAGTGGCAGGAGGGTTCGGGCGTTCGGGCACCCCGAGATCTTTATTCTGTTTCCGAAGCTCTATTTCTTTTAGGTTGCGCTCATGTTCGTAGGCTAGCTTTTTCTCTTCTAACTCTCTCTGTCTTTGTTTTTCTTCCCGCTCTTCTCGGAGCCGCAAGTGTTCCAATGTTATTTTTTGTTCCGCCAACTTCAGTTCTCCATCCAGCCGAAGTCGAGCTAGCTCCAATTCATGGAGCTTGCTTTTTTCCCGTTCCCGGATCTCCTCTGGGGAGAGACCCGATCTTCTTTCTTCCGGAGTGGGGATCGTTTCCGGTGCCTCGAGGCTTTGGTTTTGGGGTACGGCCGTACCCGTCTCTGCCCAAGATTCCAGGGCCTTTTTGAAGTCTTCTTTCGTGCTCAGTCCTGTGGTAGCAATGCCTAGTTCTACGCAGAACTGCTTTAGTTCTCTGTGGTTATACTCTTCCAATTTCTCCATCTGGAATTTCTCTGTGGTTCCGCTATCTTTTGTGGTCATTGTGGTTGTGTCGTGGGGTGAGTTACTCTCTGTACGATTACGTGTTGGTTCGGATCGCGCCGCTGGCCACCAATGTTAGACGGGGACCTGGAGGGTCGGTCGAGTACAGGGGGAGAGGCCTCCGGTGAGGACCGTCTTCGGCGATCGTACAGACAACTCCCCCCCCCCCCACCACACCACAAATGGACACCACACAAGGATAAAATCTGCACACTTTATATAGGATTCTTGAGGCAAGGTTATCAACGATACAGTGGGGGCAGGACATGAGGATCCTCCCAATTCTAGTCTCTGTAGGGTAAGGGGTAGCAGGACAGTCTTGGGTACCGGTCCGGTACAAGGGCGGCCAGGTGGAGCTCACAATCCTCGAGCTCGGAAAGGTCGGGCCGCGGCAGCGCCAGCAGGCTAGGATGAAAAGTCTCGGCAAAGGGGGGCCGCGGCAGCGCCAGCGGGCTAGGACGATGGTTCTCGGTACGGTGGGCTGCGGCAGCGCCAGCAGGCTACGATGATGACTTCTTTGCAGAGGGGCCGCAGCAACGCCAGCAGGCAAGAGCGATGGTTCACAAGGATGGGCCGCGGCAGCGCCAGCAGGCTACGATGATGACTTCTTTGCAGAGGGGCCGCGGCAACGCCAGCAGGCAAGAGCGATGGTTCACAAGGATGGGCCGCGGCAGCGCCAGCAGGTCCAGACGAAGATGCACGTTGCAGAGGGCCGCGGCAGCGCCAGCAGGCTTCAGAGATGGTTCACAAGGCAGGGCTGCGGCAGCGCCAGCAGTCCGTCAGGGATGAGTTCTTCAAGGTGTCTCTCGACTCCAGGATACAACTGCCTTCCTGCTCTGGAGCTGCCCCAGTTATAGGTCTGGCCTCCTTTGATGTCCGGACCCTCGCGCTTGGAGGTCGGGAGGTCCGGGATGAGGGAGTCCAGACACCCAGCAGGGGGGTGGAGCCAGCGCCCGGGGAGGCCGGGGGCGATCGGCACCTGGCGGGGGAGAGCCATTGACCCTCCTTTCTCCCATTGACCTGCCAAGTGGTCTCTTCACCTCCTGGGTGGATGGTGGTGCCTCGATGTCGGGGCCTGGCCAAGCCCAGGGTTGGGGTCGAGCTGAGGCCACGCGACCTCGTGGTGCAGTGTCCAAGATGGCAGCTGGGCCGGGGCAATGGTGTTGACGGAGGCCCGGGTCAGCCGATGCTGGGGTGTTCGGGTGCCGGTGTCCCATTGGGGACGGGTTGCGGGTGGCTTCGGTGGGTTGCAGGGGTGGTGCTTTCTGGGGACACCGGGAGAGCCGGCGTCCGAGTCTTCCCATGCGGGGAGGGAGCGGGCCTTTCACGAGGCCTGTCCAACAAGCGCAATGTGATTTATTTGAGAATAATAGGTTATTACTCTGATATCAGTTTTGCTTGGTACACTGTCTGAACAGTGAGTGCTAAAACCTCTAAGAATAACTCGATACAAGGTTACTGGGAGGTCTGATCTTCGCACCACTTTAGACATAACATAAATACAGTTGCTGCCAACATTGGGCTCTACGCGGGTTTAAGATAGAGTTACAGGAAATGCATGAACACACTTGAAGATGCTTCGCATGCAGAGAGCTGGTAGCTGATGATGTGATCCTCTCCTACTGACATTTAGAGGTATGGGCCCGCCCTGCTAAAACCCAAAAGAGACCTTCATAATATAAAATAATATGCTAAATAGGGAGGTGAGAAATAGGTGTTGTTAATTCCTATTAATTTCAGCATTATAATATGCTATCACCGTTTGCGTACTATGGACTAGTAACTATGCTGATAACTTTGATTCTTATAATCTGTTTGTTAGTATTGTATAAGATACTGCGTTTGAGAACATTGCATTGATTAATAAATATTTCAAATATGCACGTGTCCTCTTTACTCCAAGTTCTGGTTTGAAATGATTATAGAGCGAAAGAGTGTTCATGTGTTCAAAGATACCTGAGGTAACCTAAGTTCATGTTCTGGTTTGTCTAAGTCATTGGGAGTTTGTTATGACCAATGAGACACTGTAGCTAGCTCGGTAAGGGGATTTCTGATACTAAGGTGAGTTTTGGGTCACCCTAATTCACTAAGGTTCTAGATCTCTATGCACAATTCTGTGGGAGAACGGAAACCCTGCTACACTTCCTTCCTCAGATCTCGATAAGAAAAAGAAGAAAAAAAATCAAGGAGGAGAAGACCCGCCGTGCAGCTGCTCACAACAGGACGACATCAACTGATTTTTCCCCAGCCCAACCGGCCCGTCGATCCTGGAGCCTACACCTGCCTGCCTTGACCCTCTTAAAGACTGGGACTCCCATAAGCAGAGGCTCTGCTTCAACCAACCAACCCCCTGCTGCCAGCCAGGAATTTCAAGACCTACCCACTCTGCACCCGCCGAGCCCGGCCCGTGCCAGTGTGATCCAAGACCACGAGGACGTTCCCCCTGGTGACTGGGACCCGAAGTCCAGTGCCCAAAGACCCTCCTCTACAAACCAGACGATGCCTGCAGCCTCAGAACCAGGGACCCCTCCAACCGCGACCAGCCGAGGGTAAGATTTCTCGACATCCAAAGACATCCCTGCACCCGGCGCCCTGCAGCTCCCTGTGCCTCACTTTGGGGTACCTACCTCTTCTCCAGGATCCCAACTTACCTTTCGAAGTGGTGGTCGAACCTGAAGAATCACCGTCCCAGAGTCTGCAGCCTTTGTTCCCTTTTTACTTTTCCCATTGAAACACATTGAGAGCCAGACGGCTCAAAAGCACCCTGCACCCAGCCGCCCGAGTGCCTCTGGCAGTGCAACCTTTGCCCTATCCTACTTCACCATTTGCCCTGAGCAAGTGACCAGGAGCCCAGTTCCCACAACCGCGTGGCCTGTTGGCCAGCAGCCACCAACCGAAGGCCCCCTGCCCCTCATTGGCTAACATTGGGCCTAACTACCTCTGCACCCGGCCGCACCTGTGCTGCTGAGGGTGAACCAACTGTACCTACCTGACCCTGGGGGAACCCCAAGTCTATGCCCAGAATCTTAACTTCACCAGTTGAGTACTCACCTGGAAACCGGTAACTCACTTACATGCCATTGGATAACATTGACTGGTTTGACTCGAAAAATCTTCTAAGTGTGAAGTTTTGAAAACTTAAAATATTCCTATAAAATCAGCCGAATCCCGAATTCCTAAGTACTCACCTGTGATCCGGAGGGAAGCCAGCAATGTATCTTGTAGTCCAGTACTCAACCGCAATAGTAATCCTAACAGGGTTCACTAGTAACCTGAATTTTCTCCATAGGAATCCATTGTCTGCTTTTCTGTGAAATGTCTTCTAAGTGTCTACTTTTGAAAATTCGAAATATTCTTTAAAGATCATACCAAATACTGAAACAGAATTACTTACCTGTCTTAAGTAGGGATCCCAATGCTGGACCTAGGAGCCCAGTACTGGATTACAAAAGTAACGAGAACATACTTTACCTGTAACCTGAATTTTCTCCCATTGGATAACATTACCAGATTTGTGAACTTTTAAAATACCTTTTTATTCCTTAAAAATCATTGCAGTAACCAAAACGTTTCTACTAAACTGTTTCCAGTTTAGACCCCATGACTGAATCTAGGATCCAGTCCTGGACTTACAAACGTAATCTACAAAGTAATCAACTGAAATTGTGTAGAAAAACCTATTGAGCTCAATGCTAAATTGTTTAGAATTGTGTAGCCTATTGCAACCCCTGTACCTATTGTGTTTACAAAGTCATTGCTTTTCTGCAAAGCAATAACCTGAGATCACTCATCACTTAGAAAAGTATATTTTTTTATGCATGTAGGTTCTAAAAATAAAACAACTAGCTCTTTTGATATAAAAACAATCGGCCTGGAGTTCAGTCCTTGAGTGTGTGAAACCTTTTGCTGACTGAGTGTGTACAACAAATGCTTTACACTGTCTTCTGGTACTACCTTACTGCTCGACCAAGCTACCACTTTTGAGAGTAAGGTCAGTCCTGACTTTACCCTCGGTTATACCTCTGGGGTTGGTGGTCTCTATACACACTGTACCTTACTTTGGTCCAGTATATATAGAGCCACTTTTTAACAATGATGCAGCACTTAGGGACCCACTTTAGAATCTATGCCCTAGGTACCAGTGTTACCATTAACTACGGACTTACCAGGGTGCTAAATGTATTGCCAATTGGGGGAACAATTATAAACGTTAATGAAAAGAGATCGGGCACTGGAAAAAAAGATAGCAGAAACACCATGCACATCGTTAACAGGTCCTTTCTTGTGGGTAACCTGTAAGCAGGCGCTTGTGCCATCTCCATAATCTGTGAGAACCAGTTTGTCTGGGCTACTGAGGTGCTATTAGTATTAGAATCATTTTGCTAAATCTGCATTTGTTTAGTACTCTGTAGCAGTGGTATCGGTGGAAAAGCGAAGGAAAATGTCCCTGACCAGCTTATCCATAGCGCATTCCCTATGGACCGTTCGCACGGTTGTCTGGATGCAAAGTTTTGGCATTTTGGTAAGTTGCAAATAGGTCTATTTGCGGAGTTCCCCATTTGTGGATTATCTTTTGGATTCTTGTCGATTGATTTCCCATTCGTGGGATGCGGACAACTGTCTGCTTCCACATTGTCTTTCTTTGGTAGATGTATTGCTAGCAAGTCTATTTGTCGTGGAATTGCCCATCTCCATATTTCCTGTGACAGCACGGATAGTGTCACTGATTGTGTTCCTCCTTGCTTGTTGATGTAGAACATGGTGGTTGTATTGTCCGTTTAGATTAGTACCCTGTGTCCATACAGTTGTTTCTGAAAAGCTTTTAAGGCTAGGAACACTGTCTTTAGCTCTAGGTAGTTGATGTGCTTTATCACATGTTGTGACCACAATCCCCCTTGATGGTTTTTTTATGTGTGCTCCCCACCCTATCTGGGAGGCATCTGTTGTGATAGTCACTGTTCGAGTAGGTTGTGTGAAAGGCTTCCCTTGTGTTATGTTCCACCACACTATTTCCTGCTGTATTGTTTGTGCGACAACCACTAGATCGTCCCAACTCCCTGTTGCCTGTGACCATTGTTGTTGGATCCATTCTTGGAATGGTCTCATGTGTGGGCAGATATTTGGGACTTAATGTATGCATGACACAATTATTCTCATCAGTTTGCCCACTGTCCTCCCTATCAGAGCTTGCCCCTTGGGGTAAAGACGTGTCTCCTTCAATATTGCCAAACTTCTCTTTGCGCTCAGAAACACTTCGCCCTGTATGGTGTTGATCTCCGCCCCTAAGAATATCTTCACTTGTTCTGGTTCTATTTTCGATTTTCCCCCAATGGATTGAAAACCCTAGTTGGACTAGCGTTTGTATGACCTCTTACACTTGTTGTATGGGTTCGCTTTTATCAGCCAGTAGTCTAGGTACGGATATGCATGTATTCCTTGCCTCCTTAAGCGTGCTGCTACTGCTGCCTGGCATTTTATGAAAACCCTTGGTGCGGATTAGAGTCCGAATGCCAGCACTAAACTGCTAGTGAGTATTGTTGATCAAAAACCTTAGTAGAGGTTTGTGTTTGCTGTTGATGGGGATGTGTAAGTAAGCGTCTTTTAAGTGGATAGTTGCCATGTAATCCCCTTCCTGGTAACTGGGGTATTACCTCTTGGAGAGATGTAATTTTGAATCTTTGAGTTTTTATGAACTTGTTTAAGAACCTTAGATCCAGAATTGGCCGTAAGTTTTTGTCCACCTTTGGTATGAGGAAGTATGTGAAGTAAACACCCTTGTTCCATTCCGTGTATGGTACTATTTCTATGGCCCTTTTCTTTAGACGTTCCTGTGCTTCTTGTAGCAAATGAGAACATTCCTTTGCTGTGTGTACTCTGCTTTTTGGCCTTTTGCTTGGAGGTGGTGGTTCTAGCTCTATACAGTAACCTTATTGTATGAGGTTTAGTATCCATTTGTCTGACATGGTCTTCCTCCACTCCTGGAAGAAGTGTTTTATCCTGCCTCCTACTGGTGTTGTGTGCTGGAGGAACTGTTGTTGGCCTTGAGTTAGTTCTTGTCTTTGTGTTCTTTTGCTGAATCCCTAGCCCCGTCGATGCTCATGAAGAGCTCGTCATGAGGTACGGTGCTAGTGTGCTCATGACGAGCTGAGCTCGTCATGACCACACCCAGTTCTATTATGGCCCAGCACCGGAGAAGAATATCTGCAGCATCGATGAGGTTAAAGATGTTGACTGGGTGTGCGTTGGACCTACAGAGGAATCACTTGGATGTGGGTTGTTTATCCCCTCTCTGTCAGTTTCCTCTTCCCCGTGCGCGCTCTGGAAAGGATTGTTCTCGGGGCTGGTACAGCCAGTTTTGCTGCTGCTGGTGGCCTTGGTTACCTCCTTGAAAACCCGGTTGAAAGGTTGGCGTTGGGCCACAGGTTGGTGGTGGGCCACAGGTTGGTGGCTCCCCCTACCTGTTGGTATCCTTGAAGGCGTTCCCCTTATCATTCCTCTGAACTGCAGTACGCCCATGGACCTTCTTGAGTTGATTCAGCTTATCGTCAACTGGAGCGCCGAAAAGCTGTTCCCCGTTGAAGGGTGTGTTGAGTATGTTATTTTGTACTTCAGTCCTGAAGCACGAAATCCTAAGCCAGGCGTGCCTCCTCTCTGTTATTCCCAGCATCATCTGCCTGCTTGATGTCTCCGCAGCATCTAGGGCAGACTTCAGACATGTATTTGCCATGTTCTTTCCCTCTTCTACCAGCTGGCTAACCCTTCTCGGATATTGCTCTGGTAGGTGTTTAAGGAATTCGCCCACTTCTTCCCAGTGCAGGTACGCTTGCCTGTTGATGAGCGCATTGGAATTGGCGATGCGCTATTGGATCGTCGCACTCCTTTCCATCTTACTCCCCATCAGGTCCATTCTCCTACTCCCTTTGTCTGGAGGTGGTCCTGTATTTGTGGGTATATTTGCCCTCTTCCTAGCCGTGGATGTTATAATTTAATCCACTGGTACTGATCCCTTAATATACATAGGGTATTTAGAGGAGCGTTTGTATTTTTTCTCCGTCCCTGGTGTTATTGCTTTACACATAGCAGGTTCCTTGAAGGCCTCCTTCCTCTGGTCCAGCACACTTGGGAGCATGGGTAGGAACTGGCTTCTTGTCTGTGATGGCAACAATGTCTCCAAGAGGGAGAACGATTGGGGTTTCTCCTCCTCTAGCTGCACTCCATATGTGTCTGAAGCCCTCTTGACAACCTGGTTATAGATCCCCATGTCGTCCTGCAGCGAAGGCCTCAAAGGATAGGATTCTACCCCTTCTTCCAGTGATTCGGCGTCGAGATCATGCCACTGCAAGTTCTGCGCCTACAAGGATGTCGAGCCCTGGTAAGTTTGATAGTCTTCCTCACCTTTGGCGTCGACGTAATACAGCTCTTCCTCCTCCTTTTCCTCGCCAGGTTCTGGTGTGGTCAGTGGTTGAATTTCTTGGACTCCTTTCAGCTTCGGGCGTGGGTTTCGACAGAATAATGAACAGTTTCATCTCCTCGTCGAAGTCCCTCTTGCATTGCAAGATGCTTGCCATCTCAACTTCTAACCTTTCCTTTTTCTTCTCCATCACAGAGGCGTGTTTGGCGTCAAGGGTTTTGGCTTTTCTATTCGCAGTGGTCGAAGTCGTAGCCGCTTTCAGTCCTTCATTTTTCGACATCGAAGCACCCTTTTCGTGACTGCTCTTCGACGCCTTTGTTTTGTCTTGGGTTTATCGCCATCTGCGAGTCCTTTTCAAAGGAACCGACGGGCTGTTTGTCTTTGGATGCAGTTGTGGATGTCCAGTTTTTCGACAGCAATGCTCCTTTCGAGGACTTTGAATCACTTTTGCTAGTATCAGTGGAGTGCCTCGGGTTCGACGACTCTTACCTCCTTTAGCGTTTTCTTTTTGACCTAGACGACTATGGCGTCCTCCGGTCCTTTGGAGATGTGGTGTTCTCCACTGGAGAGTCCCAAATTTGGAGCGATGGAGGTGTCTCCTGCCCCTGCATGCTGTAGTTGGTCTTCTTAGCCTTTCGCTTACTCTGAGGGTCTTCAGAGTGAATGCTGCGCAGTTGTTGGTCCTCGCTTAGATGTTCGAGCGGCAGTCAGATTGCAAACTGGGTGTTGGTCCTTCTGAGCGTACTTGTGGTAGTAGGCGCAGAATTTAAAGGGAGTTTTGTCCATCACCACCCAGGGAGCCCCCTGTGTGCGCGCATTTTCCGTAGAAACGCCGGATTTCCCGATGTTCTTTCTGCTCTTTTGTTGTCCCCTTTACGTAACACGCAATCCGGTATGTTCTCCCGTGATATCTCGATCTTCCTGTTTTCCGTGGATTCTTCTCTCCAAAGTTGTGGAGCTCCTTCACTGACGATCCAGGCCCAATGCCAGAAAAAAATAATCTGAAGATGAAATTCCAAAACATTAAACAAAGTTACTTGAAATTCAAAACCACATCTAGCGCTATATATTAATGTGCAATATGTCCTTTGAGGACATGGCACACTTTGTGCAAAAAAACTAAAAAAACAAACAAAAAAAAAAACTCAAGAATTACAAGTCCTGCGAACAACAGCCGCTCACGTAGTCAGTGTATTCAACATGCTCCAGTGCTAAAATTTTGCCACAGACATTGGCTAATTACACCACGTGGCATAATTTCAGGAATTTAGCAAAACATGAAATTAGCAAAAATATGCAAGATTGCACCGAAATAAAAGATTTCGCCAGGGTATATTTAAAACCAGTAGACAGGAATTTGATGGCTGGAATTTAACATATTAATGTAGTAGGCAAGGGGCTTGGTGCTTGTTACCTGCCTCTGACACTCCTAAATGTAGAGGATTTGCATTTCAAAATCCTTTTAAGTGTGTTAGGACAGGGTGTATATTGTTTTAATGGTCATGGTTTACCTATGGTACGAGTTACTTACCTTTGGTAATGATGTATCTGGTAGAGACTATTCTAGCCGCAGATTCATTTAACGTAGGATTATCCCCAGGCGTGAGATTGGATCCGGAAAACTTTTTGCCACAGCATCCCTGCGCGCCGGGGGGATGGCACCACGGGTCTCCACTTTGACGTCCTCCGCGTCCGTGACATCAGCGAGGATACATAAGTCTCACGCCGGCGCGCCTACGTCAGTTTTCTTCGGAGAACTTTTCCGCGCCACAACGCGGAGCCATCAGTAATAAAAACTGTGAACAGTGTGTGAAAAAGACCAGCTAAACAGAAGGGAAAGAAACAATGGTGAGGAACATAACCATCCAGAATAGAGCCAGCAAGATCTGGAATGAAAGTATAGGGCACCGCTACTGGAAAGCAATCCTGCAAACAAATACAGCAGCCTCTCCGGGGCAGAAGCATGTGAAAATACACAGCAAACCAAGAAGTCTGCAGCCACCGGCCGTAACAGAAAGGGATACAAAGGTCAGAACAAAGAGCAATGACCATTCAACCTCGGCCAACACCAGCAAGGAGAAAGTCTCCAGAACGCCAAAGTAGAGACCAGCCAAGGCACCTCAACCCAAAGGCCTGCCAAAGGCAGAAGTGCAAGCAACAAAGGAAAGGAAGAAGCACAAGCGAACCCCCCACTGGAGATCAGGGTGCAGGGGCGCAGAAGTGCATATAAAGTCAAGAATGAAACAACAACAAGGCGAGCAACCCTTGAAGGAGGGAGTAAGAAAGACACTCGCAATAGGCAACCACCCGGAGACAGGCGAGTACAAAAGACCCAGAGGTCCCTCGCAGAACAGGGAGGAAGGGCGGGTCCTGAAGGAATCTGCTGCTAGAATCCTCTCTACCAGATATATGGTTACTGAAGGTAAGTAACTCGTACATCTGATAGAGACTACTAGCCGCAGATTCCTTAACTAGAATAGATACCCTAGCCCTAACCAAGGGGAAGGAGGGTCTGCGAGAGGACCCCACCAGACTGGACTGAACACAGGGCCCCAACAGGGAATGAGTCAAACGGACCGGAGAAGAACCCTGTCCCCCCCCCCCCAGGCAAAAAAGGGGGGCAGGTCACCTCACGCCCAGATAGGGGGCCAAGGAACCCCGCCAGATGCCTCCAAAGGCTCAAGCAATGCAGAGGAGCCACCCAGAGACTCCAAGGAGAAGGGGCAGAACGAAGACAGTCCCCCCCCCGCTGGGAAACACGCACACAGGGAAGAGGACAACCAAGCCCATCACAGCCAGAAGGCAATAGGCCAGAGAGAACGACGCCTCAGCAAGAAGGCAGGAAGAAGGAGAAAGGATCGCCCAGGCCCTCGAAGGAAGAACTGGCCAACCTCCTCAAGGACAGACAGCGCCCAACAAGGCACAAGGAACCCAAAGAACGAATAGTTTCTTGCCGGTCGGTGTAGTTTTGCAGCTTGAAGATCCTTCTGGATTCACTATGCTGTGCATCATTACGCGGTCTAGTGGTTGGGTCCAGAATCGTAGTCTTTTCTTTCGGTTTTTTTTATCGTCGTCCAGGTGGCCGTTGATATACCACCTTTGGTGTAATTCCTGTGACGTCGGCACGCTTCCTGCGGAAGCTCCCAACTTTGGGTGCCATCTTCGGATTCTTTTTTCTTGTTTTGTGTTCAGTTTGCGAATCCTTTGGCAATGTTCAGTATTTCGTCTCCAGTAAGATTTATCCGCTTTGTCTTTCAAGGTGTCTGTTTCTGTATTGTCCTTGTATTACCACCTGCTTCTCCAGCCTCATCTTTCTGGCGGAGGTGGGTGGGTTTGCTAGTGAATCCAGAAAGATCTTCAAGCTCCAAAACTACACAGACAGGTAAGAAACTATTCGTTTTGCAGCGTGAATCTTTCTGGATTCACTATGCTGTGCATAGACTTTGTAGTGGTTTGTTATGTTTGTCGCGACTGGGTGGAAGATGACCCTTCCCCTGGTTGCCTGGATGCGAAGTTTTGGCATTTTGCATTCTGGCGTATTGCAAATATGTCTATTGTCGATGTTCCCCACCTTCCGAATAGCCTTTGCGTTTCCTGTGTATTGAGCTCCCACTCGTGTGAGGCCGATGTCTGTCTGCTGAGCCAGTCTGCTTTCACATTGTCCTTCCCTGGTAGGTGTATGGCTAGCAGGTCTATTTTTAGTGGGATGGCCCATCTCCATATCTCCTGTGCTAGGTTCGATAGCGGGGATGATTGTGCTCTTCCCTGCTAGTTGATGTAGAACATCGTTGTTGTGTTTTCTGTCTGGATCAACACTCTCTGGTTGTACAGTTTTGTCTGGAAGGCCTTCAGGGCGAGGAACACTGTCTTTAGTTCCAGGTAGTTGATGTGTTTGACCGCATCCGCTGAAGTCCACAGACCCCTCACCCTGAGCTTGCTTATGTGAGCTCCCCATCCCTTCTGGGATGCGTCTGTGGTGATGGTCACCGTTGGGGTCGGTGGTGTCAGAGGCTTCCCTTCCGTTATGTTCTCCTTGTTCCACCACGACATCTCCTCCTGCACTGCGTGCGTTACAACCACTAGATCTTCCCAACTTCCTGTAGCTTGTGACCATTTTTCTTGCAGCCATTCCTGGAATGGTCTCAAGTGGAGCCGTATATTTGGGACCAGATGTATGCAGGAGGCCATCATGCCCATCATCTTGCTCGCTGTCCTCACTGTCAGAGCTCGCCCCTTCTGGTAGAGGCGCGCCTCCTTCAGCAGGGTCATTGTTCTCTTGTTGCTGGAGAACACCCTGCTCTGTATGGTGTTGATCTCTGCTCCTAGGAAGATTTTTACTTGCTCTGGTTCCATTGAGGATTTCCCCCAGTGAATGGCGAATCCCAGGTCCGCCTGTGTACTTGTCACGAGCTGTGCGTGTTCTTTGCATGTACTGTGTGTACAGTACATGCAAAGAACGTACGTGTACAGTCGTCCAGGTAAGGGTATACATGTATCCCTTCCCTCCTTAGGTGCGGTGCCACTGCTGCGAGGCACTTTGTGAAGACCCTTGGTGCGGATTTTAGTCCGAATGCTAAGGCTGTGAACTGGTAGTGATCTTTGTTGATGGTAAATCTCAATAGATGCTAGTGCTGCCTGTTCATTGGGATGTGCAGGTAGGCATCTTTGAGGTCTATGGTGGCCAGGAACTCTCATTCTCTTATCTGAGGAATGACCTCTTGTAGGGACGTCATCTTCAACTTGTTTCTCTTTATGTACTTGTTTAGGAACCTTAGGTCCAGGATGGGTCTGTGTTTCGTCCATCTTTGGTACCAGGAAGTAGGTAGAGTACACTCCCTTGTCCTCTCTCTGTATGGTACTGGTTTGATGGCCTCCTTTTGGAGAAGTTCCTTCGCTTCCTTTTGAAGTACCTCTAGCTCCTTTCCTGACAGCGCCCTTCTTTTTGATTTCCTGTTTGGCAGTGTCTTCTCCAGTTCTATGTAGTATCCGAACTGTATGATGTGGAGTATCCGTGATTCCTAACATCATCAGCCTGCTGGACGTGTCCGCTCCGTCCAGGGCTCTTTTGAGGCAAGAATTTGCCACATTTTTCCCCTCTTCCACAAGGTGTGAAGTTCTTTGTTGGTACTCGTCTGGGAGTTGCTTGAACAGCTGTCCTATCTTGTTCAGAATTTGGTACTGGTGCCTGTTCAGTAATGCGTTAGAGTTTGCCATGCACCAGTGCATGGCTGCATTTTTTTCTATCATCCTCCCTGTTAGGTCCATCCTACTGCTTTCCTTGTCTGGTGGTGGCCCTGATGTTGTTGGCACATTTGCCCTCTTCCTGGCGGTCGCCGCAATAATGGAGTCCGCCGTAACTGATCTTTGGATGTAGGGAGGGTCCTTAGAGGAGTGTTTATACTTCTCCGTCCTCTGTGTCACTGACCTGCATGTTGCCAGTTCCTTGAACGCCTCTTTCCCCTGGGCCATGACACTCTCCAGCATTGGGAGGTACAGGCTCCTAGTTTGTGTGGGGAGCAGGGTCGCCAAGAGGAAGTCTGCTTCCGGTTTTTCAATAAGTAAGGAAAGGGGACCCCCTCTGGGAATTGCTTTCAGGTCAGGGAGTAGAGGGGAAGGCAATAACAAGAACAAGAAAAGAACTCCCTCTTGACCTATAACTACTTAAACTATAGGAGTAACCTCTCAAACATAGGGCATATACCAACAATGTCTACACAAGATGAAGAGTTTTTTTCATTTTATTTCATTTTAGCAGTTTAAAAAGTCATTTTTTTCTCCTCTTTTTTTTATTACTCCTTTTTTATATCATATTTTTCAAAATTCATCAGTTATAAAAAATATATACATTTTACACAATAGCTACAAAAAAACATTTTACAACACAATCAAATTGTCCTTATTTCTTCAAATTTATACAAAACATGAAATCAATTAAATAAGCACACCAGGTAAAGAGCCACGCACACACCACAGACATCCTCCTAAACATCCATTCCATCACAAAGACAGCAAAAAAGGAGATTTCCTATAACATTGAGACTGTAGTCCAGTAAATGACCAAAGTCATTTAGATTTCAACAGGAGAAGAAAGGTCTTTCTTCTCCTGTTGAAATCTAAATGACTTTGCGATGGAATGGATGTTTAGGAGGATGTCTGTGGTGTGTGCGTGGCTCTTTACCTGGTGTGCTTATTTAATTGATTTCATGTTTTGTATAAATTTGAAGAAATAAGGACAATTTGATTGTGTTGTAAAATGTTTTTTTGTAGCTATTGTGTAAAATGTATATATTTTTTATAACTGATGAATTTTGAAAAATATGATATAAAAAAGGAGTAATAAAAAAAAGAGGAGAAAAAAATGACTTTTTAAACTGCTAAAATGAAATAAAATGAAAAAAACTCTTCATCTTGTGTAGACATTGTTGGTATATGCCCTATGTTTGAGAGGTTACTCCTATAGTTTAAGTAGTTATAGGTCAAGAGGGAGTTCTTTTCTTGTTCTTGTTATTGCTTCCGGTTTTTCTTCATCCAGCTTGACTCCAAAAGCTGTTGCCGCGTTCCTGATGACCATATTGTAGGACCCAATGTCATCTGGCGGCGAAGGTCTCGAAGGATCCGTGTCCACGGCCTCTTCTGGGCTCGGGGACATGCCCGAGCCCTGGCAACCTCCCACGATACCACAGGGACCCCCGCAGGGGTTTGCGGTGAGGTCGAGGTGCCGTGGTTCGAAGGAGGGAACCCCGCAGAACCGCACCCCAACGACAACACATCTTCCAAAACTGGACCCAAACCAGCCGGGGCCGAAGCAACCGGCGACGCCGCAGAAGGCCCCACACCTGGCAAGGGATACGCAGACGTCCCAGGAAGAGAAGGAGAAGCTAACGAGGCCTGCAAGGCCTCGGTAGAGGCCTCCATCTAGGCTCTGGTCGGCCCGCGCAGGGGAACGGCGGATAAGGGGATGACGTGCGGGGCCGCACCACCCACGGGAAGCCAACACCCCCAATGGGCCGGAAACTACCCCTTGGGGACAAGCTGCAACACTTACCAACAGGTGAGCAATGCTCTTGCCGCCTGGGAGGAGGACGATGCAGAAGACGGAGGCGGCGGTTCTTGGACACATCCACGGGGGACTGACGCAGTGACGATGCCGACCTAGACATGCGCGCCGCGCCAATAGGAGTTTCATCCAGCGCTCCCGCCCGGACTTTGGTTTCATCTGCTGACACGCCTCACAATCTGTAGAATCGTGGTGCTCCCCCAAACACCACATGCAGATGGGGTGAGGATCCGTCGCCAATATCTGGCGCAAGCAAGACGAGCACATCTTAAAGCCCGAAGGCATTCGCACACTGTTCCCAGAAATAAGTTTCAGAAACGAAAAGGGAAGGCCTGAAACAGGCCAGGAAAACAAACTGAATCCACGTTGCACGCCGAAAAGGAGAAAAACCGACGTAGGCGCGCCGGGGTGGGACTTAGGTATCCTCGCTGACGTCACGGACGCGGAGGACGTCAGGGCAGAGTCACGTTGTGCCGGCGCGCAGGGATGCTGTGGCACAAGTTTTCCGGATCCGGTCTCACGCCTGAGGATAATTCTACGTTAAGGAATCTGCGGCTAGTAGTCTCTATCAGACTGTAATTTTATGCATAGCATTTAGCAGTGTGTGTATCAAAGTACTTTTGAGATCTTATCTGACACCCTTGGCAGTTTGCCAGGCTCTTGTAATAAAAAAAAGTCCTTAAAAATGAATGCATACGCATTGGTATACAGAGAAGTCATCACTCTAGCCATTTGTCTGCTTCAGTGTCATTCCCATTCGGTTTCCTCACATTACAGCATATACCAATGGGCAATACGTTTTTTACTCTCGCCCTCGGTCTACATTTTGCTTAAACACATGTGCACATCACCCTGAAAATGAGTGCACTTCTTTGCCAAGGCTTGTGCGACAGTCACTTTAGTTTCCCATTTTCCCCTTTTACAGATCTCCCTTGTTTCTTTCGGACTCTTTTTTATAGGTCGAGCCTAGCGGCAGCACGCATGCACTGCTCGCTCTGAGGCATTCAGTATTTGAGTATGCTGTGGAAACCTCGCCTACTCCCTTCCATATTTTTCATTGGCTGGTGTCATTGTTCATTGTAAATGCTGGCTTTCTTTTTACCGCCCTGGCGCCATTTGTTACCTCCCATGAGGACTGGATCTTTTACTTGTGGCGTTACAGTCTTCTTCCTAAGTCGGTAAGTACTATTTTTTTTTTTTGCAGGGCGGTCCGTTTTTACTTTAGCGGCCACGCTTGTTTATTTAATTGATTTGTCGCGAGGGCCGAAACGGAGAATTTCTGCTCACTAATCTAATTAACATTTGCAATGCAATAGGTCTCGCATTTACGCAAGTTTGAGTTATTCACATTACAACATAAAAAAAGGTGTAATTTACAATGTCAATAGCTTAAACTTGCGTAAATGCGAGACCTATTGCATTGCAAATGCTTGTTATAAATTGGTGTTGGATTTTTACTGTGTGTTGTGTCTTAATTATTTACTGAATTGGTGTTTTTAAATGCTTTACATACCCGTTAAGATTGCCTGTTTACAACTAAGCTACGAAGGGTTAAGCATGGGAATAATTTTCTAAGACCTATTCTGAACCCTATAGCGTGTCAGTGCGGCTGGGGTGCACCAGGTCTCTTCGTTCTTATACTGTACCTTGACCAGCGACATTCTAGGGCCTGGCATATCGTGGTAGCTCCCCCTTTCTGGGCATTCAAGGTGTCTCTCCTCCCCCTCCCCTCCCCCCGACCCTCTCCTCCCTCCCCCCTCCCCCCCCCCCACCCCCACCCCCACCCCCACCCCTCCTCAGGCGAGCACCCGAGCGCACACACCGGCACCACAGCGCCCAGAGGGAGGCAAAGGAGCAAGGCCACGAGGGGCCGGAGCCCCGCGGCAAACAGCAACATGGAGGGCCGTGGAGGTGGCACGAGAGCCGCGACAGCAGAAAGTGAGTGCTCGGGCAGGAGCCGTCGCACCGAGCCGCACACACACACTGACCGGCGCCTGGTGAGTGCTGGGAGGCCCCAAGAGACATGGGTGGCAGGTGGGAGGAATCCAACGAGGCCAGCTTGAGGGTGGCGGTGACCAGTAGGAGCTGGAACCGGAGCTGAATAAGAGGACAATTATGCTGTGTCGCCCAATAAAGTATATACCTGAAGGTGGGTGTTTTCAACGATGCGCATATCCATGATAATGCAGCTTTAGCACGATCAGCCAAATACGTTTTGCCTGACCTCTAAATGGCGCTTGCGAAAACTCCTGAGCCACGATACAAGTACACCACCTACCGAACCCTAGGAAAAAAGCGGTGCCTAATTGAACTGCTGTGCCAGTGACTGTGACTTTGCCTGATTTTGTCCCTGCCTCTGCTTCAGAGAAAGAGTTGATGCAGCTTTAGTATAAGCAGCCAAGTACGGTACGCCTGACCCTAAAATGGCGCCTGTGAAACCTCCTGAGCCACGGTGCAATTACACCACCTACTGAAACATAGAAAAGAAGCTGTGCCTAATTGAACCACTGTGCCAGTGCCCGTGTCTTTGCCCGATTTGGTCCCTGCCTCTGCTACAGAGAAAGAGTTGATCTCTGAAGTATAGCTGGGACAGCTGAGATCTCCCCTTTAGAGTGAGCCGGATGCTAGAATGTCAGAGCTGTTTCTTTGAGCCTGGATGGAAGAGAGGGTGCCTGTACCTTCGCGCTTGTATCCTGACACCATCATATCGCTCTGGCTTGCTCCCAGGTTCAGAGAGGCATGAGGGGAGGTAGAATGTGGTTCTCTTTTTTGGTGCTTTTGATGACGCCTGCCGATTGAACTTAGTGACTAGCTGGGGGTCAGTGTGCAGTTTGAAGACCGCTTGAAGACCGTTCGAATGTCACAGACACTGCAGCAGTGCTGATTGGGAGACAAATGACCTGCATATTTATCTGAGCACCGGAATTGACAACATCTCCTTACCCAGCTACATCTCCGGATGGGTGCTTGTGACTCGCTAGACCAGTGATTTGCCATACCAAGACCAGTGATTTGCCATCTCAATCGCTCATTGAGGCCATTTCTTATTAGCTTCATTTCAATTGCCACCTGTCGTCTGCCACATCAATTGTCGGCTACGTGTGTATTGTGGGGTCCGTCTTACCGACTTCTTTGATGTCATTATGTACGCGAGGAGCTGGCATGCTTGATGGGGCTGCAGAACGGGAGGGCTCCCTGATTATTGAAGAATGACTCTGGAGATGCCACGCCAGACCTGCCACTCACCCCCTCTGAAGTCATGCTGACACTGGCCCTTTCCTCCTGCCGCTTCACGGCACAGATTACAACCCCTATGCTTTGTGAATTTTAGGGACCGACTGAACTCAACACCAAGGTCTCAACCCCCCTGCCTGACCTCAAGTTGGCAGCCTCAGTTCTCTTCATGATGCTCTAACGCTCCCGGACAATAGAACTGGTCAGCGTCCTGAGCTTAACCACATCCCTCACATGACCTTGATCCTGCTCTCCCTCCTGGACATGTACTCTGAACCTTCCCTCGATCGTAGAGACCCTGCTATTTGACCGATGTCCGGTGGAGCTACCCGTTAGTTGAAGCGGAGATGGGTTGTGGATTTCCCCTCGGCCGTCACCTACCCAGCCGGATTTTGGGAAGACTTTCCTTTGTCTCTGTCGGTTTTCCCTCCTACCTTTTAACCCCACCCCCCACCCCCTTCCCCCTCTACGCTCTCTTCTTCTCCCCCCTCTTCCCCTTTAATGTTTTTCCATTGAGACCTAGCCACTTGACCGATGCCCGGTGGAGCTACCTGATAGCTGAAGAGGAGATGGGCTGCGGATTCCCCCTCGGCCGTCACTTACCCAGCTGGACCTTGGACAAACTTTCCCTTCATCTCTCCGCTGTATCTATACACTACCCCTTTTGCCCTCACCCCCTTTCCATTCCTCACCCCATTTTCATTTTCTTCTATGCTCCTAAAAAGTTTTTTTCTGGTATCTTTTGTAACTATTTTCCCCTGGTCTCTACGTCCTGTCTTCCTCCTACCCCTTTACCCTATCCCCTTACCCTTCCTGCTCCATTCACCTTGTCCCCTATGTTCTTTACATGATTTTCTTGATACTTATGTAACTTTTAACTGATATAATTTGCAACATTATTGTCCCTCATGTAAAGCGCTCTGATTCCATCGGGTCTAGCCAGCGCTATACAATAACTCATTAATTAAATGTGTTCCCATTTAGTTATCTTTCTCCCTGTGTCTACCTCCCTACCCCCTATCCACTCTCCTCTGAATCTCTCACCTTACCTGCTAGTCTGCCTAGCCCCCTGTCCTTTATGCCCTTTGACTAAGCACTCCTTCTCCCCTTGTTGGGGAAAGATCCAATATTTATACTCTGGAGTCTCAGCGTACCCTCCGAGAGAGTCCACTGCGCCAAGGGAGCCACTCACAGCTGAGGTATGGTATTGCTCCCTTTGCCAAAGCACTCCCTCTACCTTTTTGGGGAAGGATCCAGTATGTAGTCCTTGGAGTCTCAGAGGCCTCTCAGAGTCCACTGCGTAAAGGTAGCCTCCTGCAACAGACATAGGAAAGTGATACCACATCCCCTGGGATCACAGTTTACTGGACTTTGGACGTTCCTTTGACTCGTCTAACTGTTTTTGTCCCCGTCACCCTCCCCCTCCTCTTTCCATGCAATGTCTTTCACCCTCCCCTCCTCTTTCCCACCTTCATTACCTGTCTACTTCCCAGCTCCTGCTCCCTCTCCTGAATCTTTCCCCTTGCTTGCTTTTCCGCTTTCGTATTTGAGCTTATTGTTTATCTTGACCGTACAAGTAACTATGTTGCCATGCTCTAATAACCGTGTAACCTTTGTAACTATGTAACCTGTAACTATGATCGAATGGTCATTTTAAGCGCTCTTATACCTCCGGGTCTAGCTAGTGTTACATAAAACCTTTAAATTAAAATAAATAAAATAAAATTGTTGCCAGTGGTAAATGCATTTCTGCCACTACTAATAATCCAATTTCCAACATCTGGAAACCAATTTTCTTCTGACTAGAAGTGATAAATGTAAATGTAAATGTATAGGCATTTATATAGCGCACTACTTACCCGGAGGGTCCCAAGGCGCTTCGACCGCTGCGAAACCCTTCCTGGCTTCCCTGAGAGATGGTCCCTTAATGGGTATCTCCAGGGTGAGACCAGGCATCCCCGGCGGTCTGGTGGGGCCGTTAGTGAAGATGAGGCAAGCTAATGCCCAGAGTTGCCGAGTGTGATCACTGATCAGAGTGGTGCCACATTCTTTCAGAAATCCAAGCTATGTGATTGATGACAATCCAAGGTTTGCACATAAAGGTTCGTAATCTATTGAACCATCTTGTTCACACTTGCCCATGCGCTCATTTGAAGAAACCCACAACAGTACCACAACCATGGGGCCTCCAACCAGAAATCACCCCACATCCTCTCGGTCTCTAAACCTCAAACATACGTGGGAGGATTGACCAGGGGGTATCAAAATAGGGCACCTCAGCGCACCTTACAAGGCAGAATGCATCCCCTCTACTGCACCATGAATGTTCACAAAGAGCACACCTTCAAGGGGGGAGTCATTTCTAAGGTAAATTCTAATTAAAAATGGAAACTAAAACCTGGACAGGAAGACCTACGATTTTGCAAGCAACGATTGAGAAACAATAGGGGGATAGAACCTATCAGCTGAACTAAAACTCCTCTGGTAAGCAGACCATTTTGAGATTTGTAGGTAATTCAGAGTTCTTACAGTAGACTTAAAAACAGAGCTCCCTCGAGCTTTACATATACTGGATAGCTCAATAACTTTAACACCACAGTTGAAGTTATGCTTCAGCATTAAATAAATTTGCCAACGCATGCACTTTATGAAATGCCTCTGCTCTCATCTCAGTTATTCAGGTCAGAACATAAAACATAAAATGTAGGGCGTCACTCACGTAATAATGGCTCATTGTGTACATATTGTTTTCCAGGTGACATCTGCCATCATTTGGTAAAACAATTCCACCAAGTTTACCATCGCCAGCAAAATGAAAACCAGCATCAGTGGAAAATACCAACAAACGAGTAACATTTCTCCAGCCAATTTGTTCCTATGAAGAAAATAATTAATTATTTGCGTTTTGTGGAATTAACTAATATCAAACAAACAAGTTTAACACCGAAAAAAATATTATTCAAAACAAGTAAATTCACTTTACTGCGAACAAAATATTATCCATTATAAAACAAATCACACAGATTCAAACTCATTATGTGGACAAATCCACAATAATAATTTATTTTGTACAGTACATCATATATTACACAGTACATTAAGTGCCTCTTTTTCACTAATGTTCAATGGGGAGCATGCTTCAATATTTTAAGAACACACACAAAGTGCATCTGTTATTTTACAAGCCATTTTCAGGCCCCTTTACGTAACGTACATTAAACGTCAAGAATCTGTTACAGTTACAAGATGGGCCAGACTTTAACCTTCTGAGATAACTTCACCCAGTTACCCACAGACTTGGTGCAGATTGATTTTTCATGGTGGTCCAACAAGAGTTGGGAGAGGCCATGATGTAGGACACCAAATCTAATGCCTATGAAGGGAAAGCAATTTGCATTACGCAATCATTTCAATCTGTACTTCAGTCAATGTACAGTCTGTATGGCTCTTTCTCAAACCATGGCATGGACACGTGGTTGCGTAGGAAATACATCAGATATGCACATGAATTTAGACATATCATACCGGATAGAAGACAACTTCTGCATATTTTAAACAACAACAAGGCCATACAGCTGTTCATTCAACCTACCAAAGTGAATCTAAAGGGCCTTTAACAGGAAAAAACATTTTGCATTAAAATTTTAGGCAAAGAAGCCTATGAATGGGATACTAGCGGGAAGAGCCAGCGTGAATACCAGAATGCAACTCCTCTTGGAGGTGCAAGTCTTGGTTTAATGTTCCTGAGAATAGCCTCGGAAGGTAACATGTTTAGAGCAATAATGCTGACACATTATGTGCAACTCCATTCTGAGACTTCACTGATATGAGAAGAGAAATAGTTTCCTCCCAGTTATTATGTTTTCCAAGACAATTGTTCAATTCGAATAGTCCATTTCTCCTAAACGCCTAGGCTTAAGGATACTGCAGGTGCAAAGGTTCAAGAAATCAGTTCATTTATCAACCCTAGCAGTTTGTTAAAGATGAGATGGAGAGCCTGATATGGATTTGGTGACAAAGTTCTCAAACTGTGCGTCTAAATCCAAGAACATCAGTTTGACAATCTGACATACACTGGACAGACACATGCTAGCCTTTCATGTACAGTGCAGATTTGTCACAGCACCACACACTGGAATAAGATGCTCTCCTCAACAACAAGCATTTGCACTGCAATAGGTCTCGCATTAATAAGTTTGAGCTATTGGCATTGCTAAATATTGCAACACTAATTGCAACAAGTCTATAAATTGTAAGCCAAAAAATGTGTATTTATTTTTGTAGCAATGGTGGCATGCTGCGCTTTAGATGAATATGTTTAAAAGTAAAGTGTGCCATACTGAGATTGCTATAATAGTTAATTGTGGATGCGTTAACAATTGATGCGTGCACTGATGGCTGGTGGTGTGTGCCTGTAGAAATTGTGCACTGATGGCTGGTGGTGTGTGTGCCTGGTGGAAGTGTGCACTGGTGGTGTGTGCCTGGTGGAAGCGTGCACTGATGTCTGGTGGTGTGTGTGCCTGGTGGAAGCGTGCAATGACAGCTGGTGCTGTGAATGCCTGGTGGAAGCGTGCACTGACGGCTGGTGGTGTGTGTGCCTGGTGGAAGCGTGCACCGACGGCAGGTGGTGTGTGTGCCTGGTGAAAGCGTGCACTGACGGCTGTTGGTGTTTGTGCCCGGTGAAAGCGTGCCCTGACGACTGATGGTGTCTGTGCCTGGTGAAAGCGTGCACTGACGGCTGGTGGTGCGTGTGTGCCTGTTGAAAGAGTGCACTGACGGCTGGTGGTGCGTGTGTGCCTGTTGAAAGAGTGCACTGACGGCTGGTGGTGTGTGTGTGTGTGTGTGTGTGTGTGTGTGTCTGGTGGAAAAGCGTGCACGGACATCTGATGGTGTAAACATCACGCATTCAGGTCCTTTATTTAATTTGTTTCCCTTGTGTAACCCACCATAAGGTCGATTGAAGGCATGGTATATGGTTCCTGCAACAATATGTTCATAAGTTGGCTTCACATATAGACATGGGAAAGTGACATTGTGACATTTAGGTACATTGTCCCCCCACTCATACCCCAAAGCACCTTTAAAACATAACACCACCATGTCAGTCGCACATTCATCATCTCAATTAGGAATACAAAAGTGCTCAATTTAGTCCGGTTCGGACGTCCACACTGATCTTGGGCAACCCTTAGCTGTGCTCAACTGAACACTGACATCACAGATTAGATGTGTTAGGGAACAAGAGGATCTCCTGAAAATAAGTCACTCAAGTTAAAATCTATCTACAAACTAAAACCTTACATTTTGTTGCAGAAAAGGTACGATGTGTACAGAGTTTAGTCTGACTAACTGGTGAAGGGTCCCTCATTTTAAACATGAATGGAGGAATAAACCAAGTCTAGAAAATATACGAGGAATTTTCCCTCATAGCTAAAATATCATGTTTTATTCAACCCACTCTATTGTTGTCACGCAATCGATCTCAGAATGATGAAATCTGAGACAATCTTTAGAAAGTAAAGCTTGTGGCCTTCAAGTTAAACAGTTCTCTGCAACAGGCATACAACCCACTAAACCCCCTTTTCCGCTACAGGGGCAAGCATACAGAACAAAGTCCAGCCCCATTTCACATTGCACAAGATGGAAGCAATGGACACATTCGGGTAAAGTCTGCGCTATATAAAAACGCATACAATAAAATAAAATAAAAAATGTCCCGAAGATAAAACCGGAGACCTGGCAGGCTCTGTGAGTGAAAATCAGGCAAGGAACTGGCAAACAGGCGGTGCCTGCCTGTTCTTTGTTGTCTGCATGCCATCACATCGGGGTTCTCTGAATGGCAATGACATACGCCCCAGTAGTTACAATGCCCCCTGGTCCGGTTACATTCCAACGCAGAGAGATCATAACAGTTCCCGACCACAAAAAAAAAAGCTACATGGCTCCGTGGGTTAAGTGCCTCCTGATACCATCTATGTCTGAACTGCTGGCAAAAGAGTTTAAATGCTAGGAGGGCCAACCGAGAATTTCATCCTTAAAAGTCGATAAATTAAGAAGAATTAAATTGGATAACATCATGTGTTATGGCCGTCCATAGAAACTGGAAAACTGTAGCATTAGTCTGTATGCAAAATTGTTAATATCATTTTTTTTTTTTACAGAAAGCCAATGTTGACTCAACCAATCAGAAAGCTTAGAATACTGGCACTAAATGCTGTTGCTTTGTCTCCATTCTAGGATCATTTGAAGAGAACTAAACCTGACAAAGGCAGTAGGTGTTTTTATTTGCCAGCGTTTGGTGAGCTTAGGGTGAATGCTAACAGCCTAATTGTGTAAAGCATACAGGGAATTAATAACGGCAAATTTCTCGTTCTCTTATTAGGTGCACTCGCCTTTGACTCTGTTCCATTTTTGCGAGCGGTGCAATTAACAGCAGTAAGGCTCTATCTAACTAGAGGGCGTTATCCACAACTTGCGCTCTTAGCAAAGAGCAATTGTATTTTTTGCAGCTTTATATAGCGCAAACTCGATCCGAAGGCATTGGAGCGCTTTACAGGAGCACCAGTTACGTTACACAAGGACACATTTATTTTTAGTAGGCACGGGGTGATTAAGTGATTTGCCCAGAATAACAGGATGCTGAGCCGACACCGAGGCTCAAACCGGGTTCCATAGCTCCAAAGTCGACAACTCTAGCCGTTAGGCCACAATCTAATCACAGGGACTTTGCCAAACACTGCTTTGAATGGGTTCTGGTTTAACAAGACCACCACAGGGCAAGCTGCAAACACCAGCGAGAAGGCAGCCTCTCACCCCAGCAGCACTTACCTGCGAGCCCAGGTAGCGCTTGAGGCACTCTTCGCACACCGCCTTCTTGCAGCACGGCAGGGGCTTCAGCAGCCGCTACTCCAGGCAAGCCCGGCAGCAGGCGAGCACCAGCCAACCCGGCTCCGGGTAGAGGGGAGTCTTTTGGGCTTGTGGGGCGGCGGCTGCTCCTCTGCAGACTCCCCCTGCTCCCCTTCATCCCGTGCTTCCGCCGCCTCCGTTGCTGCTCGTTGTGGTGCCTCCGCGGGCGCAGACGCTTGGCCCAAACTCCCCGCTGCCCTGCTCCTCTTAACCCCGGGTCTCAGAGTGGGGGATCTCCGCCGCTCCTTCCTCCTCGCCACCGGCCTCATCCTCCCCCGGGGGCGCATCACCGCTACACGCACGAGTGACAAAACCGAAACCGAAACCGAAAGCCAAAAAAGTCACGTGAACTGTTCACGAGGCGCGCGTCGTGATCTGATTCTGCCATGCTGTCTACGGTAGAAGGTCACGCGTGTGACCAAATCCCATTGTACAATGCTGCGCGTGGCCATCTCTTGTCTCCACTCGTTGTCACCTGAGGCGATGACTATAGTCTTGCAGCAAGAACACACTTTGCGAGCTTTCGCCAGGGCGAGACCTAAAAAGGAATACAGTTTGAGGAGGATGAACAATATGAACGTGGCATGCTTTTAGAGTCATCCAAAACACTGCACTTCACTCATTCAAACTTTGTGAATCTGGTTCAATCCACGGTAAAACAAACATCTTTCAAGTTCTAAAAACCAAACAAGCAGGCACACTCAATAATTTAAACATTCTAAAGATGAGCTTACGGGCCATTACTGGAATATATCGTCTGCACTGACACATACCAGGTAGAATCACACTAGGTATATTAACATTTTTACTACATATACGAACCCTTAACTGTCTAAAGCTTGAGAAATGCCCTTAAATGTCTAAAGCTTGAGAAATGCCCTCAACTATCATCCTGTCCAGGCAGATCTTGCCAGATTTCTTTGTAAGATTCATCCCACTGTCTTTAGGCAGGATTGCTCCATGATCTATAGGACAAAAAAGCAAGAACATTTCTTCATATCCATTTTGCTGCACCTGTGGACTTCATGGTGGTGTCAAATTTAGGAAAGACCCCTTTTGACATAGTCACCCCCATGTTTTGCCTGGTATCCGATGGAATTTTGATAGAAGTGCTCTGGGTTCCTGCTATAAAGGTCCCCAGCTCCAGATCTTTCCCTAAAACTGTATAATTGTTCCCCCAAATGGCAATACCTTTAGCACCCCTTTGTAAGTACCTAGTAAATGGTACCCCTGGTATCTAGGACAAGGAGACTAAAGAGGGTCCCTAAGAGCTGCAGCATGTATTATGCCACCCCAAGGGACCACCTCAGCACCAACATGCACACTGCCATTGCAGGCTGTGTGCCATGGTGCAGAGAAAAGTGAAGACATCGCATCCTGTATGCCATGCTTGCAGACACTTCATGTATTGTATTGTAATTGCATTTATATAGCGCTTACTACCCCTGACGAGGCGTCTAAGCTCTTTTTCGGCGAGTAGCACGCTACTCCGGGACCCATAGAGGATTAGTGCTGAATTAGCATAGTGAAACATGCAAGTACATTTCAAGAGGTGGCTAGGTTAGTCAGGTATTTGGAATGATAGCAGAAGGAGAGGAGGACAAAGGTTTATATTTATATAGCGCTTGTTGACGCACGCTATTCAGGGAAGCCTACAAAGGATCAGTTGTGAATTAATATGGTGAAATATGAAGTAATTTCAGTGGTGGATAGTAGTCAGTTACTTGGAGTGAGAAGGATAGCGGAGGGATAAAAGGGGAAGAAAGATTTGCATTCATATAGCACCAATTACCCCTGTTGGGTGTTGAATCGCTTTTCTGGCGAGTAGCACGCCACTCCGGAACCCATAAAGGATTACTGTTGAAAATTAGTATATTTTAAAAAAAAATGAAGGAATTTGAGCAGTGGATATGTTATTCAGTTATTTGGGTAGTATATTAGTATCATTCAATATGGAATTTGAGCAGTGAACATGTTAGTCTTAATTTCGATTGAAAAGGATAGTGGAGGGATAAAAGAGTAAAAGATTTTTTTTTTCGGTCTTAGCAATAGGAGGAGGCTTTTGGATGAGAAAAAAGGAGTTTTGGGTATTGCTAAATGAGAAATAGGGCAGCATTTCCGGCCCCAGTCCCGACCAGTCTCGAACAGGCAACTACCCTTGTCCTCTCTGCCCCTAGCCTCGACGCCCGGGCCGAGACGCCGCAAGCGTGGCCACCTCCACAGCCCCAGCAATCAGGTGAACCCCTCAGCCGATGGGAACCCCAACCCCAACACTATCCAATCACAACACTAGCCCCAAAATCCAAAACCAATAGAAGACATGGACCCCACCGCCAATCCTAGCCCCAGTTCAAGCACCCAATCAGTTCAAAAACCCTTCTCTACGTCCAACAAAGGCACCAGCCCTACCAGTAGTCCCAACCCAAGTCCAAGCAGCCAATGGCACAGGTAGCGCCAGTCCCCACCTCCAATAGAAAGCTCAACCCCACTCCCAGTCCCACAACCAGTCCAACAACCAATCACACCAGAAGCCCCAAATAGCTACCTCCAATCAAAGGTCCAACCCCAGCTCTAGTCCCACCCCACTCCCAACAACCAACAACATAGGAAGCCCCAGTCCCCACTTCCAACAGAAATCCCCACCCCAGCCCTAGTCCCAACCCCCCACCGACCGAATCACAGACCCAGAAACCAATCAGAACCCTTAAATACCCAACAATGAGGACATCAACCCCAACCCAATAGAAACACCAGATACAACCACCAATCAGTGTACACATGCGCCAACCACCAGCAGACCATATAAGGTCCAAGCGACCTCAGACAAGGCCCGCTGGCCAGGGAGTTGGAAGCTGCCTCTCCTGCCCAGAATCTCCCAGGAGACAGACATCTCCAATCCACACCTTGGACCTCTGCAGGCAAAGGCCTCACCAACTCGAAATCCAACAATACCGCTTAAAAAAACTCCACTCCCCCCCGCTGGCCAAAAAACAAAGTGCACAGGCCCCAGCAAACAGTCCAAACAGCCCACAGAAGCACCCTCTGATGCAGAACATCCCCGTTTCTGGGTAGGGGGGGGGGGGGGGGGGGGAGGCAGTGGCCCGTGAACACAAAATGTTGGCTGGCGGTGCACTACCTCAACACACAGGCCTTAGCACAGAGCAAAGGAGAAATTTGGAGGGAAAACAGATCAGTCAGCAAGGAATGAGAGGGACAAACCACAGAGGTTGGACTGCAGATCCCACAACTCAACACGTCAAATGCAAGCAATCATAAGCAGGGAAAACCACAAGTTTAAAACACAAAACAGGTGACATAATATGCAATCACATTCATGTCAAAACCTCAATTTCAAACTGCAACAACCACACGCAAAGACAGCAACCACAGAAAGGGACAATCGCCCTCTAAACAACCTTTGTCCTGGGAAGAGACAGCACCAATCTGTCTCCCCACCACCTCCTGGACTCCACCCACTGCAATCCGGGGCACAGGCAGGCCGCAACTCACAAGATGGAGAACTACCTGGGGGGCACCCAGCAAGGTCAAAATGGATGCTCACATTCCCCAGCCTGCATATTCGGAGAGGTCAGAGAAGTCATTTTTGCCCGTACAGGTCAGCTTTTTGTTTGCTCCTGAGAGTCATTTCACACCCTTTCAAATGCTGATCAGTGGCTGGGATAAGTTTGACAGCCAATGAAATTAGCATCTAGAAATTTTATTCAGGGAGAAAAAACCTTCTAAACATTACTTTTCCTTAATATGTATTTAAAAATCTGACTTCACCATTGAATTGGATTTTTTAATAACTATTAAGAGAGTTCTTCAATTATTTTTCTAGTTGGTCCCATTCCAGATATACAGTATTAGGATTTTAAGATCTACTCTGGTTTTCAACATTGGACAGATAGGCCTGCCACAGTGAAAAATAGCATTCGGGTGCAAGTCACTGTAAGGTCGTTAACATGACATTTCTAGATGTCCTACTTTAAAAATACTGTGACCCTGCCTTGTGAACCACAAAGGCCTACATGGGGTGACTAATTAATATTTAAAAGTAAGGTTTTGACCTTATTTTGATAGGTCGAATTGCTATTTTCACACACCTCTACAGCCAGGCTACTATGGTAGGCCTGACGCCATGTTTGACTGCCACTGTAGTGGATGGCACGATAGGTGCTCCCCTACACCAGCAACATTTAACTTGTAGGCCCTGGGTACATTCTGATCGATATACTATGGCTTTTTAGTTAGGTTAAATATACCAATTAGTAATATGCCAATTCGACCATGTTTAAAGGTGGCGTACAGGCCCTTTAACACTAGTTAACAGGGTTAAAGCGCACAGAATTCTAAATACAGCAAAAATATAGAGTCCATAAAAAGGCCAAAAATACGGGGTAACCACATAGAAATCGTGGATTTCCTACAGTAGGTGTGCACTTATGTGCATGGGGGAAGTCTAACTAGGCTTGAAAATAAGGATGGGAGGAGCAGGGAAGAGGTTGCCTCATGCTACCAGACCTTGCGAGCGTCGGGGGGGGGGGGGGGGGGGGGGGGGGAGTCAGATTTGATTTGATTTGATTTGTCCATTTCTAAAGCGCACGAATGCCCGGAGGTGTCTTGGAGCTATGAATTGTCCAGTTTCCGGTGCAGGTCTGGAGTTAGTGAAGTTTATGCGGTGAATAGCCAAGTCTTGATTTTCTTTCTAAATATCTCCAGAGTTGGGCTGTTTTTTTACATCAAGTGGTAGTAAGTTCCATGTCCGTGCTGCGTGAACGAGGAAACTTCTTCCTCCCCAGTTTGATCGTTTAAACTTGGGTATCGCTATCAGTTTTTTTTTGACCGGATCTGAGAAGCCTTGAAGGTTCGTAATGTTTCAGGTGTGTTTTCAGGAAGTGAGGACCTTTGCCCTGCAGTGCCTTGTAGGTCAAGCACAGTGATTTGAACTTGACTCTTTTGGCCACAGGTAGCCAATGGAGTGTCTCTAATTTATGACTAATAGGCTGAAACTTTGGAATTTCCAGTATCAGTCGTGCCGCTGCATTCTGGAGTCGCTGCATTTTTTCCATGATTTTTACTCTGGCGCCCGCATATAATGCGTTACCGTAGTCCAATCGGGACAGTGCAAGGGCTGTCACTACCGTTCAGCGTGTGTCTTGAGGCAGATATGGGAGTATTTTTCTTATCATTTTTAATATCAGCCAGAAAGACTAGGCTAGTTTGTTTACTTGGGCTTCGTATGTTAATTTGGTGTCTATCATGAACCCCAAGTTTTTAGCCTTCTCTGAAGGTTCTGGTCTTGTTCCCAGTTCAGGAGACCACCACTCTGGGGACCAGATATCAGCATTACCTCCCAGAATCATTACCTCACTCTTTTCTCCGTTGAGTTTGAGGCAATTTTGTTGCATCCATTGACTAACTTTTAGCATGCATAGTTGGAATTTCTTGGCTGTTACACAAATTGTCATTTCCATAGGCAAAGACAATAAAGTATCGTCGGTGTAGGATATTGGTGTAAAGCCATTTTCTCTTATTACTTCAGCAAGGGGGGCCACATATAAATTAAAGAGTGTTGGGCTTAATGAAGAGCCCTGTGGGACACCGCATGGTACTTTAAAGGAGTCTGATTTTGCTTCTCCTAATTCAACTGTGAATTTTCTGTCCTTGAGGTAGGATGCGATGAGATTGCACGTGTGGTCGCTAGCTCCGGCTTCCCTAATGCGTTTTATTAGTATCTCGTGGCTGACCGTGTCGAAGGCCGCCGAGAGATCTAATAGCACCAAGGCGGCCTTTTCCCCCTTGTCTAGTATACTTCTAAGTTCCTCGGTGGCCGTGAGGAGGGCTGTTTCTGTTCCGTGCCCTTCCCGGAATCCGAATTGAGAGTGGTCAAGCCAATTGTTGTCCAGTAGGTGCCGTGAGAACTGTTTGTTCAGCAGTTTCTCCAGCACTTTTGCGGCGAAAGGAATCCTAGCTATGGGTCTGTAATTGCTAGGGACTTCACTGTCCAGGTGGGGTTTTTTCAGTAGTGGCCTGATTGAAATGGTTTTCCAGTCATTTGGAAATATGCTGGTGTTCAGAATTACTTCAAACAATTTTTGAAGTGCTGGTCCTATTTGTTCTGAACATATTTGCAATACCTTCGGTGGACATGGGTCTAAGGGACTGCCTGAGTTGGTTGTCATTATTTCCTTAATAATTTGTTCCACTGTAGGTAAGGACCAGTGAAAGGATGGGGTGCCGCTGGGTTGGTTGTCTAGTTTTGTGTTATTTGTGGGGTTTTGAGTTATATGGTCTATCTGATTGTTTTTAAATAGTTCATATACTGAAGACACTTTATTTACGAAGAAGTGGCCTAAAGTATTGCAGAAGTCAGATGATATATCCTCTGGATTATTATTTTCGATTTTGGCAAGTTTTTTGACTACTGCGAACAGATCTTTACTCGAGTTCTTGGATTCATTTATTTTGTGTACAAAGAATTTGCTTTTTTCTGCGATTATCATATTTTTATAGGTGGCCAGTTCATTTTTATAGTCTACCTTTAATTTGGGGTCATATTGCGATCTCCGCTTTTTCTCTGCTCTTCTGCAGGTCTGTTTTTGTGTTTTTAAAGCTTCCGAGTACCAGGGTTGTGAAGGTGACTTCCTTTTGAAGGTCGCTCTTTTCTGTGGTACGGAGCTCTGAATGGCTGTTTTTAACCAATCGTTGAATTGCGTGCAGGCTATATTGCTGTCACTTTCTAGCGTTGGAAATGAGGAGTTCAAAGTCAAAGTCAAAGTCAAAAGATTTATATAGCGCGCTACATACCCATAGGGTCTCAAGGCGCTTGAGGAGGGGTGAGGAGTTACTTGTCGAATATCCAAGTTTTCAGTTGCTTTCTGAATGCTAGGTGGTTCTGAGTAAGGCGGAGGTGAGTAGGGAGAGAGTTCCAAGTTTTAGCTGCCAGGTAGGAGAAGTTCATTACCTCTACTAATATTTGAGGGTCTACTTTTGACCAATCAGGATAAGTGACTCTCTTGGGAATTTCAGTTGGTTTTCCCTGGTCCTCTATAGTCTCTAGCTGGAAGGATACTAATTTATGATCGGTCCATGCGATCGGGTGGACTTCTACCTTTGTTAATTTTTGGCAGGATGTAAAGATACCATCAAGTGTATGTCCTGCTACATGTGTATCTAAATGGACTTTTTGGTCTAGATCAAAATTAGCCATTGCCTCTTTAAAGGTGTTGATTCTGGGGTCTGTGGTTTTCTCAAAATGTAAATTGAAGTCTCCCAATATTGTATAGTCCTGGTTCATTACACAAGATTCAAGGAAAGCGCTTAATAATTCAATGAGCGTTTTTTTTGCATTTGGTGGTCTATAAATTAGTAGCCCATTGAAAGTATACTTGTTTGTAACCATAATTTGAAATGTCATGGTTTCACAGTCAGGGTGGCTACCTTTTTCAGAGCTTCTAATCCTGAGGCTTTCTGTAGCTATAATCGCTAACCCTCCTCCCCGTTTCATTTTTCTATCTACTCTATATAATGAGTATTTTTCGGGTATTGCTAATGAGAGGTCGGCGTCGGATGCTTCATCCGCCCAAGTTTCCGTTACAAACAATACATCGACTTCTTGGTTTTCGATCAAATAAGCGATGTGGGTGTTGTGTTTTACCATTGATCTGGCGTTTATTAGCCCTGCCTTGATAGTACACCTTTTAGTATTCTCTATATTGTTATTTATAGCAATCTTATTTGTGTTATTTATTGTGGCGAAATCGAATTTAAGAGGGCCGCAAGGACATTGCTTACCTTCTTTCTGCAGATCTATTGGTGGGCACGTTGCGGAGCATCTTAACGACAAGATTTCTTGTGAAGTGTATTTCCTATGAACGATTTCTTTATCCTTTTGAGCAGGGGGTCTGGCCCTGGGCTCTGTCCTGGTGCGGACGGGCGCAGACGGGCTTGCCTTAGGCGCGCAAACGGCGCTCCCGCTGCGCTCGTCCGCTGCGCTTCCTCTGGTAGCACATATTATAGGCGGATTTGGGGGGCGTGGCCTGGAAGTGGGCGTGGCGTAGAGTCTCGCCGGAATGGCGTCAAGGATTCGTTGCAGCCGGCGCTATGGAGCGCTCTCAGCTGTTTGTGGTAGGCTTAGTTTGTTTTAAAAACAGATACACAGAAATATCACATTGATTTTAAAAAATATTCGATCTCAAAGTGCTCCCGGCGTGTGCCTGCGGAGTCCTGGGCAATTCTGAGTGCGGCGCTCTGTTTGGCGCTTAAATATGCTGCCTGTGGGGGGCGTGGCCTGGAAGTGGGCGTGGCCTAGAGTCTCGCCGGAATGGCGTCAAGGAATCGTTGCAGCCGGCTCTAAAGAGCGCTCTCAGCTGTTTGTGGTAGGCTTAGTTTGTTTTAAAAACAGATACACAGAAATATCACATTGATTTTAAAAAATATTCGATCTCAAAGTGCTCCCGGCGTGTGCCTGCGCAGTCCTGGGCAATTCTGAGTGCGGCGCTCGGTTTGGCGCTTAAATATGCTGCCTGTGGGGGGTGTGGCCTGGAAGTGGGCGTGGCCTAGAGTCTCGCCGGAATGGCGTCAAGGAATCGTTGCAGCCGGCGCTACGGAGCGCTCTCAGCTTTTTGTGGTAGGCTTAGTTTGTTTTAAAAACAGATACACAGAAATATCACATTGATTTTAAAAAATATTCGATCTTAAAGTGCTCCCGGCGTGTGCCTGCGGAGTCCTGGGCAATTCTGAGTGCGGCGCTCGGTTTGGCGCTTAAATATGCTGCCTGTGGGGGGCGTGGCCTGGAAGTGGGCTCGGCCTAGAGTTTTGCCGGAATGGCGTCAAGGAATCGATGCAGCCGGCGCTAAGGAGCGCTCTCAGCTGTTTGTGGTAGGCTTAGTTTGTTTTAAAAACAGATACACAGAAATATCACATTGATTTTAAAAAATATTCGATCTCAAAGTGCTCCCGGCGTGTGCCTGCGGAGTCCTGGGCAGAAGTCAGAAGAGCGATGATGTCTCTTCGACTTCTTATGCTTCTTACCTGACGACTTGGACCCGTAGGATTGGTGCAGACTCCCGGAGCTGTGACGGCTCCGTCCCCGCGACCTGTCCCTCGACCTCCCATGGGACCGGGACCGGACACGGCGCGGGGCCGACTGCCGGAGTTCGAGCCGCCTGCGGGACCGCTCCCGCCTGGCCTTCCTCGAAAGGGCCCGACAGTCTGGGCAGGCCTCGTCGTCATGGTCATGGTCGACGCCCAAACAAGTCAGGCACAGGCGGTGGGGGTCAGTGACCGACATAGTACGGTCGCACTCGTCGCAATGCTCGAAGCCGGGCATCCCTACAGGCACCGTCGGAGTCGTACAGACTTCGAAATGGATCAAAGATCACCAAAAGACTTAGTCAAAAATTGACTAGGGTAACTGCTCTTTCCAGATCTGCGCTGGCTGGAGCGGAAAAAAGAAGAACTGACGCGGAGGCGTCGTCTAAGTACTCCGAAGACGTCATCACGGCGCCCACGACGACGGACGCGGAGCCGCAGACGACGCCTACCGACGCGCAAGGGTACTGCTACGCAAAAGTTTCCAGATCCAGTCTGACGCCTGGGGATATTCTAAGGTGAGGAATCTATCACCGTGTCTCTTTCAGATACAATTACCAACCAGATGTATACATGTATGGCATCCCTTTCCCACAATAGCTATAGCTGGCCTTAGAGCAACACAAACTGACAGCACTTCTCCCACCACTAGCCCTACTACAAAAGCCTTCCTGGTAGCTAGTTCCCCGGATAAATGTTACATAACATGGGACATGAGCTTATTTTTACAGAATTACAATTTAGTTGAAAAGTGTCTCATGACCCGTCCTGCATCTTGGCACGTTCACTATTGAAGGGATTTCGAATGCACACTGGGTGACAATGTTGATTTTAAAGGATTGAGAAAGTAAACGTAAACGCATGTACGCTGCGTAGGCGAGACCTAAAAAGGGGAGAGGGGGAAGACCAAATGCTACCGTCCCATATCCCTTCTTGACTATCTCGAAATTGATACGTAGAGTCATATTAGGAAGATTAGAAATCTGGGCCTCTGAGAACAACATCCTAAGCGAGGCCTAGTATGATTTAGAAGGGGTATTGGGATGGTCGAACAATGTGTGACCTTGGAATTACTGGTAGGGAAATATATACGCTAGCCAAGGCAGGGGCTTTACATCTCTGCTTTGTTGACCTTACCAGTGCGTTTGACCTGGTCAACCATGTTAAATTCTGGCCAACACTGGTTGAGCTAGGCGCCCCCAATGACATTGTTATTTACCTATCCCAGATTTATACTTTAACATCTAGAGTGCGGTTCCGCATAAAGGGCAAATGCACCCCGGACTTCAGGGTAACCAGAGGGATACGACAAGGTTGTTTTTTAACTCCTCTTCTTTTCACTATATATAAATGTTAATTCTTTTTTACAAAATTTAAAAAAGGTAGATGCACCAAGAATAGGTGATCGGCCCACCCCAGTGCTTTTATATGCGGATAACACAGTCCTGATTTCAAAGACAGCGAACGGTCTGCAATGTCTCATAGAAAATTTCACTCATTTCATGACTGAAAAAGATTTACAGTTGAATCTTACAAACACTTTCGTCATGACATGCAGTAAAAATAGAGTGAGGAATAGACAGCACCATGTGGGCGGCGCCACAATTAACAGAGTCTCAAGTTTAACATATTTGGACTTACTGTTTAACAGGAATGGTACCTGGGGCTCGCACATAGAATTATCCAACTTGAAATTTTTACGAACAATTGAGGGCATTTTTAGATTTTCCACAAAAATCGGAAACAAACCCACAAGGGAAACCCTTGCCCTACATAGGAGTAAATCTATCACAACTGCATGCTATAGGGCAGCCATATGGGGAAGGGCCAATATTAACTCTTTACAAATTCAAGAGAATACATTTTTAATACGATGCTGGCAGTTCCATGCTCCACAGCAAATGATATAGTCCATAAAGCTCCTTATATTAGTGACATTATAGGTATAGCAGGACTTACCTTATGGCACGGGATATGGACGAAAGAAGAGACAAAGTTTACCAAGGACCCAATTATGGACTGCCTGGCCCTTGACAATAGTAGAAAATACCATGGCTAGAGTAGATCTATACCCTTTTAAAAAGTTGTAAGGTAACTCTAGACCGAAAAGAGCCCTCACGCATACAGGGTTACATTAAAAATGAGCTGAAAACAAGGTTTATTACCTCTATGGAATTGGTAAGAGAGAAGGAAGTAAGTTTGAAACAAAGTGTTACCTCTTACCGTGAGCGCCCTCTTTTTATGGGCATACCTTATCTTATTACGGTAATGCACCTTACTCAAATGATCATGAACAAAGTTGTTTTTAAAAATGTATGGTTTTAAAAGGCTCTTATCTTAAGCCACGATTGACTTATTATCTTGAACTATTAATTAAAAATGGATTGTATGTATGAACGTAAACCATCTTTTGACTGTACACAAATTGTAATGTTTTTTAGTAATGTAAATTATTTTCTGTGATTAGAAGGCTTTTATGGTCATATACAATGCACCGAATAAAGCTTTTAGACTTTGACTAGCACTTACTAATAGCGGCTTCATAAACATACTAAAACTTTTTAATGTATCTCTCATCCAGGCTTCAAGTTTTTCAAGTGTAGCTTCTGCTTTACTTTTCAAGCCCATGATCATCCTGTGATCACACTGTTTCCTCCCAGTTAAACAAATATCAAATTCAGATGAGGACCATTCAAATATACAAGAACCAATAGGTGACATATTTAGAACCCAGGGGAAAAAGAAAAAAAAACCCAGCAAACTATGGTCACTGATCTATTAATACCTTTAGGTCGCCCAACAGAAAAAAAACTAGGGGCAACCTACCACCATGTAATCCAAAATTGCCCCTTCCCTTTAAGATTTGTATGTGGTAATGTCAGAGAATCCAAGGGTAGTCTCCCATTAGCTATAATACAGTCATTGTTTTTCAGTAGGTCAAATAGGAGCTTCCCTCTCTTATCAGTTCTTATCTTTGGTGGAAAGACAACTGGGGGAATTCGAAATGCTTCCTCTTTTTTTATCACACAGTTGGTGCAAGGAATAATTGGATATTTTACAAATTAACTTCCCTACCAAAAAGACGTGGGGAACCTACTCCTTGTCGAAAGATGTTTTTAATAAAAGAGAAAGTCTTTTGCAAAAGTGCATTATAGGTAGCTTCTAGTGGAATAGAAGCATTTACCAGCAAAAGGGGTAATGCACGCAATTCCCCTCCTGAATTAAACAATTACTACCATAAACAGATTACTGGGGTATCGATTACATTCATACTTCCAATTAAACCTATTGGTCAAGAGCTTTACAATCCAAAATCAAGAAATCTTCAAACAACTAATCCCCATCGCACCAGGTCTACTGGAGACAAAGCACGTCTGAATTTAGCGAACTCAAATAGTACAATTTCTCCCTGCTGTTCTTTCTTCCTGCTGCATTCCAGGAAATAACATTCAGCTCATTGCTAATTATATAAGACCACAAAGAATGACTGGTCAGGCATGCACTATGTAGAATACCATCCATCTATATGGTTCATCATTTATATCTTGATCAGAACCGGGGACCCACCGCTAGGAGACAGACGCACAAAGGGGGACCACACATTTACCCCCCCCCCCCCCCCCCCATCACTCTGGTGAGTTAAAATACATACCTACATCCAGCCTTCCCTTCTCCTCTAATATTGGGAGAGCATCAATGCCCAGGTATTGCCAACATTCTGAGTTTTGTAACATCATATTTGCAGTGAGTTTAGAATAAAAGGTCACTCTTGATTTAGAAACAAACCCCGAGTGCAACAGGGAAACCAAATGAATATCACTACCTTGGATTAAGTTCAAAGTCTCAATGTCCAATAAACATTTAAGCTGAGAAAACCTATTCAAAATATGCATCAAAGATTGGAATAAAGTCCAATATACAAGTAATCACATTACACCACATGGAGCTTTTTTCTTATAGTTTAAGTGACTTCAAAGGATCCTTCTTCGTGCCAGAGTCCACAAATGGTGTGGCCCTTGGATTCAAAGCATGCTACAGTTACCCAGCACATTCTAGATCTAGTTTGAGGGGGAAGGAAACAGTACGACATATGTGCAAGACCAATAAAACATCTCTGGTGACCTGCGGTCTGAATAGATTTGTTTTAGAATTGCTTAGACCAGTCTAAGAAACCCATCTTAACATACTCAAAGAAACCAACCAATACAATTTAGGTAGTACTAATGCAGATTGTCATTCTGTAACTTCTGGCCATAAAATATTCAAAGGAGGAAATGTTACTTACACCACAAACAGCAACCTGCATTATGGCATCAAATCCACCTTCAGGAGAATCCAAATTGCCAGAAATGTGCTGTTTTCCTACAAGCTCATTGAACAGACTGCCATCGCTCGTAAGATTGAGCACATTTTTGTAGCTAAAGGGGCTAGTGCAGTTTTGGTCACCAGTGCAAGGGTTTATGAGCTTAGCAGGGGTCGTACTGATGTAAGGCATCACGGTTTTCTCCACAAAAGAACCAAAACCTAAAAATGAAAAGACAACAAAGGAGTTTACAATACTGGGAACATGATCGGAAAAGATCTAATATATTTATCAAGGCTGCAAACAAGTAGCCCACCAGCTCTCAAATCAGTTTCTAAAAGCCTTATGTTTGAATGAGTAAGCTTTTACTTAAGACACAACAATTGATTAGCTAAACTTGTGAGCAAATTATACAATTTCCTTTCGAGATATTTCAGCGAGTATGTCAACATCAACCATAAAATGATATTGCACATCAAAAAAGTTTAATTGAATTACAAACTAAGTAAAATCATGCATTAAAATAGTGGTTCATTTGTATGGGGTTTTCAGTTTGCTTCGTAAACACCACAGGTTACCCAAACTACGGTTGTAGCGACGTCTAGTATTAGGTTTGGTGACTTTCACTTTGTTAACCGTGTGCTTTATCTCCAAATCGAATTCTCACTATTTTCCCATACAAACACATGTGCAAAGTATCTTCATTCCCAAACATTCACTAAGGCAGAGACCAACTCTAATCATTCAACATCTGTACAAATTATGCTTCACTGCATAGTTCTATGCAATATGCTTTAAAAAGGTTATCAGATTGTTTCACATCCTAAAAATCTACACAAACTTACTTCTGAAAAATGTGCTTTACCAGGGTTGGAATGGAAAGTATGCACCACAAAAAGCCAAGGCACAGGGTCTCTCATTGGAAAGATTTTAACTCGAGGAGAAACATAATCCTTCTGAACTTTACTGCCATTCACAATTCAGCTGACTGACCACACTAAAGTATGGGTGGCGGAAAGGAATAGGTCTGGAAATCTGTAATTTGCAGAGTTCCATACATATCATTTGACACAAGTTAGCAATTCACACATTTAGAAGGGATTCAGCATTTTCCTTACGGTTTAGAGAGTGTTTGTTATGACGGTATCAATAGCATGTATAATGAGCAGCAAAATATATTTTTTTAAAGCTAATGAAGTATAACAAATTGGGGTGCACAAAAACTGAAACAAAGCAGACCAGTTCAAAGGCAACAAAACAATGAATGAAACCCTATCAAACATCCCGAAAAAAAGCTTATGATTATCAATAGTATCCTCTTGGCAGTTAAAAATGACCTCAATAAACCCAAACTATTAAGTGGTTGCTCTAATGAAGGTGGAAAGCTACAAAATAATTACTAAATAATTTGAGTCTCCCTGCTTCGATTACTCTATGCCTAAGATCAATAGAAGATTTCATGACGAAGTTACATTATTATTTTACATATTTTCTTCCTCATTTACATATTAACAGAAATACTTACAAATGAAGAAAAATCTTATCAGCACCCATTTCCTTTATCTGACCAATATTAACAAAAATAATCTGGAATGGATGATCCATTAGAACAATAAAAAATGCTCCAGTGTTCAATGAAAAGAAGTATGCATGTAAGAACGGCATTACAAAATGACGTGTGAAGAAGCAGCTACAAGAAAGCAAGAACACTACAGGGAGTAAAAAGGTATCCGGTTGATGCCACTTGGATAACTTCTTGATTGGAAACAGAATAGTGAGCTTACACTGCAGGCTGAACTAAAATATGCTGTAATGCGAGTCCCGATATATATATTTTTTCAACTCCTGTGATGTGTTGCACTCTTTGGAACGGTTTCTTTTGATATGTATTTGACGCCTGCCTAACTTTGACCTGCCGTAATTGTAAAGCGCTCGGATATCCCTCGGGATCATGTTCGCGCTATATAAAACTTTATAAATAAATATGCACAATTACAACAAATGCTCTCTGTTCTGCATTCTAAACCACTCTTGGACATTCAAAACATCCGCTACCAGGGATCTGTTACAGCAGTCCTCAGATTTTTTAATTTGAGCATTTATTCACACTCTAATTGGTTGCTATGCCACTTCCATTTGGTTGATGAAGGATACCTGAATCCATCAGTTTTTCTAATTAAAGAATGAGCTAAAACTTCCACTATTAAATTAGACCTGTTGAAGCAGATCGGTTAAAAGCTTTTCCTGGCTACAATTTGTTAGTGCACCTTCATTTATCTTTCAATACTAGATTTATTAAATGGAGTTTGGCCTGCTAAAAAGGAAACCTAGCTTTCAAATAAGCCCCTAAGCTTTTCATTTGATCGTTGAATGTGTTTACTAAGTACAGTCTAGTCACATTTCTAATTTATTTGACTAGAGTGGTCTAGCCTACATTTCATATCTCAGTGAGATTACAAAACATTCAGAAAGGTTAAGAGAGCATTCTGCAGAATTTAATTGTGAGAAAATGCCTTGTTTTGCATTGTTAATGCCCACTTTTTGCCTTGTTTTGATGTGGTTTCGATGTAGAGCACATTGTCCCTGCCAACCAGGTCCCCTATACCAGTGCTTATTCCCTAAAAACAAATTCCCAGTTGGTACTTCTACCCTCTCCAAGTCCTTAGTAAATAATACTGTGCATACCTACGGCCTGGGATCTGAAAAGGGTCCCATGGAACCCCCCTCACTGGGACCAAGCCACTGCCCTTGCATGCCCCTGTGAAGGAGAAAACGACATGGTTGACATGCCAGCCAGCACTGCCTGAAGGCATAGGTAAGTCACCCCTCAATCATCCCTAATGCAGGGTGCACTACACCACAGGTGAGGAAAAATCTGCATGAGCAGATATGCCCCTACAATACTGGGGCCCATTCCTTAATATTGCCAGTGACACCAAAGAGAGTGGACAGGATTGAAACTCGACAACTAGTTCCACAGCACCATGATGACTTAATTGAAAACAGGAGAGTTTGATACTAAACTACTCCTTTCAATAAATCCACACCGATGCCAGTGTGGGATTTTTTGTATCATGTATCCAGAGAGCCCCCTGAAAACTTACCAACCCTGGTGCTGTCATTGACTGGCTGTTGGCAGCCAGCCACCACCATGTTTCCCGGACCCCTGGGTAGAGAGTTCCTGATCTCTGGGTCCACAAACAATGCATGTCCTGGGCAGAGGGGTCATAGGATAAGCCAGTGCTTCAAGAGGGAAGCTTCAAAGGCCTGCCGCCTTTGTAATGAGACACCCTAGCCTCTGCTGCTAGCAGTAGATGGAAGCCCCTGTTTTATACCCCCACTTTGGGCAGGAAAACATAGGAAAATAGGAGGTTTGTCCACCACTGCCAACTCCACCCATAGGGGGAGGGGGGGGCGAGGTGAAGAACATCTTTCAGTCCTGCCATCTTGAGGATTGGGAGATTGGGAGATCCCTCCAATCAGGGCTAGGTCTATACTCCCCTGCCACAGGAGGGTGGCATAACGGAGGGTGTAGTCACCCCCGGTAAGATTCCCACTGGCACCACCTGCGACTCCCTTGCGACTTACTAAGACAGAAGACATCCCTGCAGAAGAAACCTAAAGACGACTGCCTTAGCCCCCAGTCCTACCAGCCTGTCTCCAGCTTCGACGAACCTGCGACCTGTCTTGCAGTCAGTGACCTCTGAAACCCCTGGTTTCAACAAAGACTCCAATCTCCTGTGGACAGCGCACTTGTCCAGAAGAAACCAACAACAAAGACTCCGGATCCAGGCGGATCCGCGACTCGTGCCCACTAAGAATCAGACACCTGCAGCCAGAGTGTGAGTGGCTCAACTGCCCAGTGACAAGGACTTCGAATCCAGCGTTGGCTAACCTCTCCTAATCCCCCCCCACGACCATGACTGCAGAGTGCATCTGAAGGTCCCCAGCACCCCCTCCTCCCCCGGCCTGGTAAGGAGATTTTAAGTCTATTGACACAGCAGCACTGGTACCCGCTGTGCTTTTGTGAATTTGACTAGCGATGCCTTGTGACCCCCCCACCAAACACCTCAACCTACCTGTGCTGTCACTGGTCTTCTAAATGGACCCTCCTGTACAACGCCTGCAGCTTGTTTCAAAAAGAAGAAAACTCCATAGGATTGTATTTGGCTCTCAACGCGGTTTGCGCCCTGCACCTAGCTGCCCCTGTGCCGCTGGTGGTGTATGTTTAGTGTTGCCTTGTGACACCCCGTGCTAGTCCTAACACCTAAAGTTTGGCCCCTGCAACCATTCCACTTACCTGCAAGCAGTGTGGCTCCAAGGACCCATGGTCTCCATGGAAACGCCCCTGTGCCGATTGGTACTCATTTGACCCTTGCTGACCTTTGGTCCCAAAGACTGGAACTGTAAGTTGCGTAGTTACCAGTGTAACAGCATTATTGTTTTCCACTATAGGATAATACTGAACTGTTCACAATTGCACTGTCGACTTTTGAAAGTCGACAGTTTTTTTCTGCAAAACATACAGACATTATTGCAAAGATCTTGGTCTTAAAATACAACTCAAACAAAGCTTAGGTTTATGAAATTGGTGTGGATCTCCTTTTTGAGTGGTGTGCCCCTTCTCATTGGTTAATGTTGTGCTTAACAAATGTCTTACACTCCTCTGGGTTAGGCCTAAGGCTTCTCGCCCGCACTACCTTTGTTACCGAAGACAGTAAAGTTGCGTACTTACCCGATTAACCGCAAAACTGTTTTCTCCATAGGATAACATCGAACAATTCTGAAAATATTTTAAGTGTCGATTTTTCAAAGTGAAATGCTCTTTTATTTAAAATGTACTTCTCTTATTACGAAGATTTTAGTCTTAAAATAAAGTGCAACCAAAGTATATTTTTCTACAATTGGTCTGGATCTAATTCTTGAGTCGCATGTCCATTATTGATCACTGTTGTGCAATAAATGTCTTACACTCCTCTGTATTAGGCCTAAGGCTGCTCGACTACACTACCATTAATAGAACACTTTGGGTTTTACATCGAAGAGCCCTGTACACTTTTTGGGAATCCCTTGACTCTGTGCACAGTATTGCCACATAGTGGCAATATCATATACAGAGCCACATTCCTAGATTAACCATGAACAACATTACAAATCCTAGATAGTGTGAAGCATAGACAACAATTTGCTAACAACCAAAACTGTCTGCATAAACACTCACCAATTCTAAAATCCGAGGTAATTTTCTTCATTTCACTCATAAGAGCAGTTCCAAGACTTTTCACGTTCTCTAAATCATCCTTCATTGAAAAAGACAAGTCCATCAGGTAATACAAATCAATTGGGTAGTCTTCAGCTCTCTTGAATTTTAAAGTAAATGTCTGCGGTTCTCCTAGTTAAGGAAAGAACAAAAGATTATTCAATCAAACAGAGGAAACAAAATACATGAAATGCCTTTACTTTCAAAGATAGGCCACAGCAATGCACCCTAAAAAAATTATATAATATATAATTTTTTTAGGGTGCATTGCTGTGGCAATATATATAAAAAAGAGAACTCAGCTCAACACTTAATGCCTAAAGCGTAGACCATAAACTCCTTAAAAAAATAGACATATCAAGATACTATATATATATATATATATATATATATATATATATACATATATACACACACACACACACACACACACACACACACACACACACACATACACACACTTGCTTGCACGCGTTTTAAACATGAACGGTTAAATCAATACAGATCTAAAAATTGGTTAAAACATATGCATGGTAGCGGTGGTCAAAATATTCTGGATAATTTTGCAAGAGGCGAAAGCTACTTTTTCTTTCTTACATGTGCAACAGATTAAGGGTTGTATCGCAGGAGTAGGAAAAAAAGCCCAACAAGGATGCATTTAGGCACACTGAGGGACAGTGCAATCCATTTACCTTAACGTATTTACATTAAGGAAATACATTGCACAGAATACATTACACAGATTTTTTTTTTATTAATCCAGGGAAGTACCTTGCAAAAGTGGCAGAACCGGGCTAGACTGCTGAAATATAAAATTTGACGAATGCATTTAAAGAAAAAAATGCATACTACTCATTTTACTTTGTTATCTGTTGTTTCATGGGCACTTTAGTCCCCATATACACAGCAGAAAAAGTAATTTAGCAAGTACAGTTGGGAGTACAAACCAATAACAGGGACACACCACCTGCTCCATCCCAACATTCTTCTGTCACTGTCCTGTCAGTTGAATGACAGTATAAACGGTTGTGTTTTTTGAAGCTTCCTAAAACCTCTACCTCATGCCCAAATCAAGAGCATTCCAGACTTTGGGAACCTACTCTCCTAGAGACAAACCAATCTGCTCTGGATTATGCGAGAGTTGCCCATCTGGGATGTAATGTGTTACTTGCTTTAGCAGGTACGAATGCTTTATGTTCCCATAGGCATTTGTATAATGCAGTCAAAAACGATCTTCGGTGATCTGGTAGAATCCAATTGGCATTTAGAGAGCTGATTTGACACGGTCATGTTATTCAAGAGCAAGCACTTATTGGCAGCATCATCCTCGACTTGGGAACCTCAAAGTGAGTTTTTGTTATAGCTTTAATGGTAGGCTCTTTAAGAACCCAATATAATGGTGCAAGTCTACCATAACCAGACATTTTATCAGTTCCATCAGATTACTGCAAGTTAATCTTTGGTATAAAAGTGAGACCGGTCTTGAACATTATACACACAATCCAGTCTGTCTGTGATGCGACCTTGAGATGTGGAAGGTATGCGTCCCAGAATAGAGAAGAATCCTAACTTGACTGTTGAGGGATCTTTTGCCTCTTGCTTTTGTTCCTCAATTAATGACAAGGTATCGATACCTGGTAATAACATAAGCAGGTCTGATGGATTAGTGTACAGCTAGATGTGCATCAATATACATGGAGAAATGCAACCAAGCAAGAACACGCATATAGCCCCTGATGAATAACAATGGGAGAAGGAAGGATCTCAAGCGAACTCGGCTCATCACTGAATGCCTAAAGCATAGAACATAAAAAAACTCCTTTAAAAAAATAGACATATCAAGATACTTGATAAGAGGGTCCATGTGAGAAGGGCTGCTTCTCACTTGCTTGAGAGCCATCTACGTACTGCACTGAGGGACTTGCAGAGCCATTCTTATGAGAATACGTTAAACTAGAAGTTTAAGAATGAAATATTGTTTTCTTAAACTAGAACTAGTTGAAAATAAATGCAGTGACATGAGACTACGATGACTGATCCACAATACTCACAATATTATCTAATTAGTTTTGTTCTCTCAGCAGACTGTTAGAAATGCCCGTACATGAAACGGGATAATGGTGATAACTACATTTTAAGAGCGAGCACAATGGAACAAGTACAATTACATCTCCTTTTCAGGTTTTCTGCATATGTGGTCATGGATAGATGGGTCTATTTAAAGAACTGCTCATACAAAGGAAAGTCACTAGGTATGTAAAACAAATCTTAGCGGGATCTTGGGGGTTCAAGAATGCACACGAACTGTAGGTGTCACCAGTTTCTTATTTAATTTTGAAAAAAGAACAAAAATAGTGTGTATCTAAAAATGGCACCCATCAATGTATCATGATTTCGAAATCATAATGGGTTAGTAAGAATGTGACCATGACCAAATGGAGAAGATCACAGATCGCTGTCAAATCACAAGCGCATGATGAATCAGAAGACAGTGCCTTTATTCCCAGAGACTACAGAAACAGGATATCGAAAAGGTTAAAGCTGAGGAACCAACAGAGCACAGCAGATAACATGAAATGCAAGCAGTGCGATATTGGGGCCTTACCAATAAGCAGTAAAGTCGAGTCAGAAGCATTAACCTTAAGGTAGTGTGCGAAAATAAACTAGATTATTAACTTGAATAGCAGTTTTCCTCTTGCACATGCGGAGCAGATTTTATAATCTGGTGGCCACGAAAGATCAGCTTGTTATTCTCCATTCATTGTTGGCTTTGACCACACCAGTTTCTGATGAAACCCTCTGACAGACTAGTGCTCCACAAGTCTGAAATTTGGACCCACTACTCAACAACACCCAGTAGCAGCACCATCCAACCAGGACTCCAGTCTCAAGCACAAGTGAAGAACATTTTCAGAGACTGCTGTTGGGAAGGGGTAACAAAAGTTCCTCAACATTGCTATGGCAGTGGGTTTCAAGGTCAGAATCTGAGCAGATGCCATAGAGAATTTGGGAAAATATCTGATCTTTTCAAGGTTCTTTATTTTTGATGGTCCAAGGCTATTTTATTGCAAGAACTCCATTGAACTTTAGACTAGTATTCAATCGTGGGTTCCCTTGGACCAACAAACCTCATATCTGTCATCACTTTGTTGATCAAGGAACCAGGAATAATGTTCAGTGTAATATTTGAGGAAAGCTAAAGCCCAAAACGTTCAAATTAAGAAGCCAAATTCTACACTATATATTCAATCAGTTGATCGGAGGTTGGCCTCGGATACATTTAAAAGTGGTTTCCAGCAAAACACCAAACTGATCAGGATTTGGTCAAGATTAAGAGAAAGGCACACAAGTGGCCCAGTAAGAGATTGGAGTACATAAAATGCAGTTAAATACCTGTCTGAGTCGCTTGACAGACTCTTGAAATCAGTGAGAAGTCTGTGAAAAAGCATACAGGTGCTTCCTTGAGAATGTTTCTCCAAAGAAGCCCATGTCATTGTCCATCTAAGATGTAAATCTCAGGCATATGAAATAGACCATAAACAGTCATTCGAAGGAAACCACTTGGGAAGAGCACAGTAAAGGAGACACAGTCCTTTTTAAAGTTGTAAGTAAGGAATAGAAAATCTGAGAATTTGAAATAATTTTCCACTTCAGAACAGTCATAAGCAGTCAAAGAGGTGGGACAGGGGGTGTCCCATTGCTCCCTAATCATTCTCAGAATGACCATACGAAGCAGGGGTACATTTCCATAGAGGCAGGAGAAAGGATTTCAGATCCAAATGAACGCATTTAGATGAGCAAATACAGGTGGAGCATAACTTACTCATGTGGCCAGAAAGTGCTGATCGACAGCAATTAAGAGTGCAAGGCCCACCCAAACTAGTTTAGTGTAAATCCATGTCTCTAGGGAAGGAGCAGCCTAATCTCCTGACCAGAAGAGATTTGGGGATGGAAGATCCAAAGGGCTGGCCATTATCCAAAGAGATGGCCATTACACAAAGTATCTGACTGCTTCAGAAAAGAAGAATTCAAGATTTCTTACTATACAGTTTTTTTCTGCATGTCTAATAAAGATACAGCCTGAACAGTATAAATAAAAGGTCATTGACGATGTCGACGTAGGGTGGAACCTTCGCCTCGCATATGGAAAGCATTTTGCTATAGTATTTTGCTAAAGTATTTTGACCTATATTTTGCTGCAGTACTGTTACCTAATGGAGTATCTGAATATTGAAGGGACATATTTGCATAAACCAGCTATATCTACTCAGGAGGGTCTCAGTCTGATATCATGAAACGTAGCCGGGTTGTCGTCTAAATTTGACGACCAGGAATGGAGGCAGTATATTACCAGGTTCCAGGTAATATGCCTGCAGGAAACCTGGCCAGTGGACTGTAGCCCCTTTTATCTAGCAGGGTATAAGTGTTTCTCCGTGCCCGCACAGAAGTCAGCCTCGGGAAGAGCCATGGTAGGGTTACTTATTTTTAGGGATCTGCAGATAGATGGTGTGTGGACTAATTTAAATTGGAAGTCCAATAATATTCAGGCTTTGATGTTTCACATGCATGGGTTAAATGTGATTTTGATTAACCTATACAAAGCAGTAGCAGAGAAGGGGAAGGGTTCCGTAATAAGGAAGCTAGATAATAAACTTACCGCAGAGATTGCCTTGAGGAAGGGAGCAGTAGCCCCGTGTGTGGTTTTGGTGGGTGACCTAAATTGCCACCTGTGCCCTAACTTAAGATCCATTATTGCAAATTGGTCTCGTTGCACGGTGGAAAAAGGACCGCATTTCGATCATTCTATTGAGGGGACGGACCTAGATAGGGTTTTGAAAAATCACGCTTTAGTGCACACAATCGATCTGGTGATGCCAGAAGGTGGAGGCGAGGTTAACCCAACATTTAAGGGCAGAGGGTGCCGCTCCTTCATCGATTACGTAGTGGTTTCCAGTCTGTTCAAGGACTGGTTAAGTGGGACCAAGATCGAATGGAGCATATTTAGCGATCATAACCCCCTAGTCCTGAACATAAAAGTGCTGTCCCCAAGAGGCGAAAGGAGAGGCGTGGTGGCCGCTAGCACCGAGAGGGTAAGAGACCAGGGGAGACTACTTAGATGGTCAAAAGTGGATGGGGCTGTTTTTTATAAATCCCTCATGGAGAAAGGCAAGGAGGTGATTGGGGTGTGCCTGGATTCATCTGTGGAGGGACCTGCTGTGGTCATAGCATTTGAGGCAGTGGCACATTTGATAGACTGGTTGTTAAAGACCACCTCGCATGGGAAAGTTAACATCACCCCCAGATGGTTTGATAAAGATTGCTCTCGGGCCCAGAAAGAGTTGAAAGTTAGCCTGAAAACCAAGGGATAAGACGCGTATAGAAGGGATACGGGTGCGTTCTGGAAAATAAATAACCCATGTTTCCAGGATGCCAACGCCCCAGAAGTGGGCACATCCATTCTCCCAGAAAAATGGTTGGACCATTTTAAAAGTTTATATAATCATACTGCAGTGAACAAACAGGATGATGGGAAGGGCTGCCCGTGGGTTGCGTTAATAGAATTCAGGTTAGATGAAATTGTAATGGGTATCAAAGGTCTAATACAAAATAAACCCCCAGGCCCAGACAGCATCCCACCAGACCTTTACTTAAGCAATGTAGAATTGTGGGCCTCTATTCTTACTAGAGTACTAAATGCGGCAGTTGCAACCGGCCTTCCGCATTCCTGGTCATCAGCAACGATAGTTCCCATTTTTAAAAAGGGGAATAGAGACAATCCCCAGTGTTACGGCCCCATATCATTGATTGATGTAAAGGCTAAAGTTTTGGGTCGAGTGGTTTTAACGCGTCTTATGAACTGGGCCAACGAACATCAAATTATTACTGATACTCAGTATGGGTTCAGGGAAGGAAGATCCACGACGGACCAGTGCCGGAACCTTTATCTATTGGTGGCCAAATACACTTTAGCTAGTAACGAAGCAGTATATTTAGGGTTTATGGACCTTACTGCAGCCTTTGACCATGTCAATAGAGAGAAGCAGTGGGCGCTGATGACTAGGTTAGGAGTAGTCCACGGACTGGTAAACATTCTGAGAGCCCTCCATTGGAATACCTCCGCTAAAGTGTGTTTTAATCTCGAAGGGGGCACAACTGCTTCTTTCCCTTGCACTAGTGGGGTAAGACAGGGATGTATCCCGGCCCCGTTCCTCTTTTCCATGTACATTAATAATTTAGATCAGGCATTAGGCACATTGAAAGTAGACTCCCCAAGAGTTGGTTCTCGCCCGATCCCAGTGCTTTTGTACGCTGATGACGTGGTCCTTTTAGCTCACACCCCTAAAGGCCTGCAGCGCCTGATAGATGGGTTTGTCAGTTTTATGGGCATACTAGCTAACCTAACTGAGTCCTAGGTTATGCTGGCCGGATCCAAACCTTGCAAGAAGTTTTCTTACAAAATAGGCACACAAAAATGGAGCAGGTACAGACCTTCTCATACCTGGGCATGCTATTTGATGGATTTCTAAATTTTAAACTTTTAACCCAAGAGCGGTGTTCCAAACTAGTAGCCTCTACTGGGGCCATAATTAACTATGGACGCAGGTTGGGTCGGTGGTCCCCAGAACAAGTCATGAATCTGTACAGCTCAATCTGTTACTCCAAAGTGGTACATGGAGCTGAAGTCTGGGGTTTTGTAAGCACAAACCAGATCCAACTAGAAGAGAACAAATACCTGAGAAAGGTACTTAAAACCCCACAAAGTACACCCGCCCATATTATTCATGAGGAATTAGGAAGGGAGTATATTGAGGACCTGATTAAGGCTAGACCCATCATGGCCTGGCTAAAAATCTGGTCCACTACGGAGGCAGATTTGAGTAGACAAATTATCAAAGGTTGTATAGATAGGGACAAAGGCATGAGTATTCTGTGGCTAAAATATGTGAAGATCACCTTGGAGGGAATAGGCTGTAAGGATCTTTTTACCAACCCAACGACAATTGTCCCACAAGATAAATTGAGAATTAAAATAATTTTTCTGGACATGGTAGCCTCACGCAGGGCTGCCATGGAAGGTAGAAAGCCCACAATCTGAGCCCATAGAATGGTAAAGACAGGGGAAGGAATGGAACCTTACCTAGCTCTCATGTACATTGCACAGTATAGAACTGTAAATACCCTATTAGGCTCAACCTTTCACACCATTTACTGGCTGATCCGCCAGGTTTTACTGTTACGGTTGAGCAGAAGGGTGCCTGCGGCTGCAACAATAGGTCTCCGCAGGACACCCTTCATTTTGTATTATTATGTCCATTTTATGCTTCACCCAGGCGTAGCTTTTTAGTAAGAGTTTTAAAACAGGCTAAGTTCAGACCTGCTAAGGTTGCACTTTTATTTTTGCAAAGGGCCAGCGATCCCCTGACACTTATGTATTACGAATTTTATTAAGGTTGCTTTAAGACTTAGGAATACAAGAGGGCTAATTGTCTCTAATGTAATGTGCGATGAACTGTATTATATTGTATTTTAATTGTATAACATGTACTTTTATGGTATTTTTTAAATACCGAATAAAGGATTTTGATGAAGATAATGGAGTATCTGATGGCAAGCTTCCATCAATAGTATGGAGGGCCAAGTGATGGAAAACTATACAATCAGGTGAAAGAGTGGCCAACCTTACTTCATCTGGAGACGATTCAGCTTCATTTGAAGATGCAGCGTCCCATCTTTGATGAAGAACGTAGGCATCAGGATATTTCCAGAAGTTTTGAAGTGATGGGGAGCTGCAAAGATACTGTCATTGTTTTGCACCATTTATAAATTTAAATGCAAAAAGATCTCTATACCTGACCGAAGCTTTAATTCCATCTTTTGAGGTCGGATCTGAGTGATGTCCTCTGGCTTCAGTTTTTCTGCAGTGTCTTTGCTGCGGTTTGTCAATGGTTTATTTTCACGCATTCTTTGGCTACCTCTGGGATTTTCAATTTCTACTTCTTTACATCCCTTACTCTTCAACGTTGCTATATCATCACATCTTGCTGAAGTTGGTTTCCCTTCTTGTAAAAAGTCCTAAAAATATTAGTAAGTAGAATTAGCATTTCAAATGTCTAAACTGCTTTTGTTTCAAATAATATTATATTATTAATTCAAGGCAGTCAATACTTAGAAAGGTTTGAATTAATTATATTGCCTACTATGCGCTAAAACAAATTGAAACGTTATATGGAACAAATGGAAGCCATGCCAAATAATTTGTAACCTATTAACTGGCAATATTTCAAAACACTGCATCGACTAGTGGTACATGCACGTCATTTACATGGAATATGCTACTTACCAGTATGCATCTGTTCTTGGCATGTAGGGCTGCTGACATTCATATCTGTGCATAGATCGCCGCCTAGTGTTGGGTCCGGATGATTGCACATTGTTGTCCTGGAAGAGTCTTCGAAGTATCACGAGATAGATAGGTGGCTCCTCCCCTGGACTACAGTGCGCACGGGCATCCTCTCCATCTTCAGATTGTTTTTCGCCATTGTGGCAGAGATGGAGTGTAATACAGTAAGTGATGACCATGCCTGAGAATGATTCTGAGTGCTACAGCTGCGACAGGCACCGGGGAGGAGGGTGGGCTATATGAATGTCAGCAGCCCTACATGCCAAGAACAGATGCATACTGGTAAGTAGCATATTCCGTTCGAGGCATGTGGGCTGCTGAATTCATATCTGTGCATAGAATAAGGAATATGCTACTTACCAGTATGCATCTGTTCTTGGCATAGAGGGCTGCAGAGTGGTACATTATGAATAGATCGCCATCTGGTGTTGGGCTCGGATGATTGCACTTTGTTTTTCTCTTGGAGAGTCTTTTGTATCTTGGTGACTCCTCCCTTAGTTGGTAGTGCGCATGGGCATCGGCTCCATCCTTAGATTGTTTTGCCATAGTAGGGTTAGATGGAGTAGTATAGTAGAATACAGATAAGAGTGCCCATGTAAGTGTATCTAAATAAGATAATGTTGGAACAGACACAGGTTTCCGGGGAGGCTGGGAGGGCATGTACCACTCGGCAGCCCTCTATGCCAAGAACAGATGCATACTGGTAAGTAGCATATTCCGTTCGAGGCATATGGGCTGCAGATGGTACATTATGAATAGACTATACAGCAGTTCTCTCCCTAGCGGTGGTCGCCCGTGTCTGTTGCAACTGTCTGAAACAATGTTTTTAATACTGCTTGTCCCACTCTAGCTTGTTGTGTTGTGTGCACATCTACACAATAGTGTTTTGTGAAGGTGTGCGGTGTAACCCAGGTAGCCGCTTTGCATATGTCATCTAGTGGAATGTTTCCCAGAAATGCCATAGATGCTCCTAGTTTACGTGTAGAGTGAGCTCTAGGAGGAACAGTTAATGTTCTCTTTGCCTTTAAGTAGCATATTTGAATGCATTTTACAATCCATCTGGCAATGCCCGCTTTGGAGATGGGATTGCCTTTATGTGTGGGAGAAAACGCAACAAATAGCTGTTTTGTCTTTCTGAAAGTTTGTGTTCTTTCTATATAGTACAATATGGCCCTCCTAACATCCAGTGTATGTAGGGCTCTTTCCGCTACTGTTTGTGGTTTTGGAAAGAAAACCGGTAATTCCACTGACTGATTGATGTGGAATGCTGAAATAACCTTTGGTAAGAATTTTGGGTTTGTTCTAAGAACCACTTTATTTTGGTGTAGCTGCATAAATGGTTCTTGAATCGTAAAAGCCTGCAGTTCACTTACTCTTCTAAGTGACGTGATAGCTATGAGGAAGGCTACCTTCCATGTGAGGAATTGTATTTCACACCTATGCATAGGTTCAAAGGGTGGCCCCATTAGTCTGGTAAGCACTATGTTGAGATTCCAGACTGGGGAAGGTGGTCTTCTTGGTGGAATGACTCTTTTGAGTCCTTCCATGAAAGCTTTAATTGCTGGTACTTTAAACAGTGACAGGTGTTGCCTGTTTTGTAGGTACGCCGCTATGGCTGCTAGATGAACCCTGATAGAGGTATATGCTAGGTTACATTGCTGTAAGTGTAATAAATAGCAAATGATTTGTTTAGTGGATGCGTCCAGAGGGTTGATGTGCTTACTGTTACAGTGTATAGCAAACCTCTTCCATTTTGCTGCGTAGCATGCTCTGGTGGTAGGACGTCTTGCCTGTTTAATGATTTCCATGCATTCTGGTGGTAAATCTAAATACCCAAACTATGACCTCAGGAGCCAGATCGCTAGGTTCAGTTGTTTGGGATCTGGGTGCATTATTTCTCCATGGTTCTGTGTAAGATGCATGGGTAATAACCTTAGCTTTTGATGTGGTACTTGTGAGAGTTGTAGCAGCGTGGTGAACCACGGCTGTCTTGCCCACGTGGGTGCCACTAGTATCATTGTCATTGAGTGTTGCTGCAGTTTTCTCACCAGTAATGGAATTAGTGGTAGAGGAGGGAACGCGTAAGCAAATTTGTTGGACCAATTTATCCACAGTGCATTGCCCTGGGACCTTTGGTGTGGGTACCTGGATGCGAATTGCTTGCATTTTGCGTTCTGATGATTTGCAAACAGATCTATCTCTGGTTGCCCCCATTTTTGGAAGAATGGCTGTAGTATTTGGTCGTGCAGCTCCCATTCGTGAACTTGTTCTGACTGTCTGCTTAGGATGTCTGCTATTTGATTTTGAATTCCTGGTAGGTGTTCCGCTAACAGGTAGATCTTTTGAGGAATGGCCCATCTCCATATGTCCTGTGCTAGTTTGGACAGTTGGAGAGAGTGTGTCCCCCCTGTTTTTGAATATAATACATTGCAGTCATGTCTGTTCTGATCAGGACTGCCTTGTTTGTTATTTGCATTTGGAAAGCTTTTAGTGCTAGAAATATTGCTAATAGTTCTAGGTAGTTGATGTGCAGTTTCTTTTGCTGCGCACTCCACTTCCCCTGTACTGTGTATTTGTCCATATGCGCTCCCCATCCGGAGAGCGATGCGTCCGCTGTTATTATTACTTGTGGAATTGGCTCTAGGAACGACCGTCCCTTGGAAATGTTTTCTGTGTTCCACCACTTCAGAGAGCGATACGTCCGGTCGTTTACCAACACCAGATCTGTAATCTGCCCTTGAGCCTGATTCCACTGTGTCGCTAGACACTCTTGTAGTGGGCGCATTTGTAGTCTGGCATGTGGTATTAGCAGTATGCAAGAGGACATCATGCCTAATAGTTGCATAAACACTCGTGCTGGTAGTGAGTGTTGTGGTTGAAATCTTTGTATTAACCCGACCATTGTCTGTACTCTGATTGGGTTGGGGTATGCTATTGCCTTTTCTGTGCCTACTGTAGCCCCCAGGTATTGCTGGATCTGGTTTGGTTGCAGGTGTGATTTTTTGTAGTTCACCGTAAACCCTAGGTGGTGCAGCAATTGAATTGTCTTCTGTGTGTTGTGAAGACATTCTTCCTTTGATTTGGCCTTTATTAGCCAATCGTCCAAGTATGGGAAGACATGTATTTGTTGTCTTCTTAGGTGTGCTGCCACCACAGCTAGGCATTTTGTGAAAACTCTCGGTGCTGTTGTGACACCGAACCGAAGGACCTTGAACTGGTAGTGTTGTCCTTCTAACACAAACCTTAGGTATTTTCTGTGGGCTTTGTGAATTGGGATATGAAAGTAAGCGTCTTTTAGATCCAGTGTAGAAAGAAAGTACCCTTTCTTCAGTAAAGGGAGTACTTGTTGGAGTGTGACCATGTGGAAATGCTCCGAATTTATGTAAGCATTGAGAGGTCTGAGGTCTAATATTGGTCGTAGGGACCCGTCCTTTTTGGGGATCAGGAAGTATAGAGAGTATACTCCTGTTCCTTGTTGATCTTTTGGGACCTTCTCTATTGCATGCTTTTGTAGAAGTGCTAGCACTTCTTCTCTTAACAATGTCAGATGATCCTGACTCATTGGACGCTGTTTGGGAGGGATGTTTGGTGGGGTAGCTGTGAGTTCTAGGCAATAACCATGTTGGATAATTTGTCTCACCCACTTGTCTGACGTGATGTTTTCCCAGACAGGTAGGAACTGTGATAGACGTCCCCCGACCGGTGTTATGTGGTCTGGGGGGAGTTCTATGAAGTCACTGTTTTGGTGTTGAGGCGTTGCGGTTGTTATTATTTCCGCGGCCTCTACCCTTATTGTTGTTACCTCTGTAACTACCTCTTGAATTACCTCTGGGTGATGTTGGTGTGAAAGATGTGGATTGCTGATTTGTTCCTGTGTTTTTTGCGCCCCCTCTATAGGTGGATCTACGAAAGGAACCTCTGTGCGTTGGCTGTTGCAATGCTCCCATTGACTTAGCCGTTTCCGTATCTTTCTTCATCTTTTCTAATGTCTCGTCTGTACTTGAACCAAACAATGTCTTTTGATCAAATGGTTTGTTCAGTAGGGCTGTTTGTACTTCTTGTTTGAATCCTGAGATTCTAAGCCATGCGTGCCTTCTTAGCATGACACTAGTGTTAATAGACCTTGCTGCAGTGTCTGCTGCGTCTAATGCACACTTAATGGAAGTATTGGTTATTATTTTACCTTCCTGTATTAATTGGTCTGCCTTCTTCTGATGTTCTTTTGGAAGATGTGTGAGATGTTTTTCTAACTCATCGTAATGTGCCCTGTCATAACGTGCGAGTAGTGCTTGTGTATTGGCTATACGCCAGCTATTCGCTGCTTGTGATGCTACTCTTTTGCCTGATGCATCTATTAACTTCGACTCTTTATCTGGTGGAGGAGCCTCTCCTGTAGATAATGAGTTTGCTCTTTTACGAGCGTTTGAGACCACCAGCGAATCTAGAGGTACATGCCCTCTAATAAATATTGGGTCCTTTGGAGCCGCTTTGTATTTTTTATCGATTCTTGGGTTTAACACCCTGGCTCTCACTGGGTTTTCGAATATTTCCTCTGTGTGAGTGAGAAGACCCTTCAGCATAGGAAGAGTACCTGATGTTCTCTGTGCACTAGGTAGAGTCTCTAACAAGAAATCCTCTATCTGAGGTTCTGTGTGCATATCTAGTTTGTGATATTTTGCTGCCCTATTAATGAGCTGCACAAAACCTGTGTTATCATCAGGTGGTGAAGGCTTTGAGGGATATAGCTCTGGGTCGTTGTCCTCATCTGACCCTACATCGTAATTTTCCCATGGATCTTCCTCATCTGGGATAGATTCGTCATCCCCTTGAGGTTCTCCCTCCCCTATATCACTGTCTACATCTGACTGAGGTGTAGCTGGTCTTGGTGTGGAGGGTGTAGGAATATGTGGCCTATAGTGAGGAATAGGAGAAGAGGGTGTGTCTCTAGGACGAGGAGAAGCAGGAGGAGTTATGTTCGGCCCCATTGTTCTCTTTTTTGAAGGAAGAGGTTTATCTTCTGACTGTTCACTCTCTCTTCTTCGTGACCACTTTCCCAGTTTGTGGGTCAATAAACAAGATCTTTTGTTTGGGATCTGTTTGTTGCTCTTGAATCGGTACCGAAGGTCCTGGTTCCGAGAGCTGTTTTTGTTTTTGATCTTCAGATCTTGCTGTTTTCGACACCGAATGTCTGCTCGATTCCGACTTTTTGGGTATCGAGTGTCTCTTGAGCGATAAATCATATTTCTTTTTCGACATGGAATGTTTCGATACCGAGCTCTCCTTTGTATGTAGCCTCGGTGCCGAAGTCGATGTCGCCCTTTTCTCGGATCCGACATGGTGGGATTCCGAGTGTTTCGGTTTCAGTTTCGGTTTCGTTGCCGGGCCCGAGGGCGGGGCGTCGGAAACTTTTTTCAGCGGTTTGACCGGGCCCGAGGGCGGGGTCGTTACCGCACGGGGTCGGTTTTTCGGTAAGGGGACGTCGTCACTCACGGTTTGTTGCTCGAAGAGTTCTTCAACCTCCGACTGGTCCCCTTCCGACCCCGACTGGTCCTCTTCTTCCTCGATTTGATCGTCTCCGAACAGCTCCGGGATTGCCTCCGCCTGCATTCTGGAAGCCTCGTGTCTTCGAGCTCGACGATTTCTAATCGTTAGCTTGGAGGAGAATGCTGCGCAGGCTTCGCAGTCCCTGGATTCGTGTTCAGGCGATAGACAGAGGTTGCACACCTCGTGTAGGTCCTTGTGTGGGAACTTAGCACCACACGATGGACATTTTTTGAATGGAGTCCTTTCCATGGACTCCGGGCTTGACTGCGTCGAGAAAGGTCTCCTCTTCATCGACGTAGATCCAAGTTTTTCTCTTCTATTTTTAATTTGTAACGCGTCGGAATGGAAAAGAACGCGTTCGATAACAATACCGTCGAATTGGAAAGGGAATACGCGCCGAAAAATCACTTTCTTCTGAAGTTGATCTGGAGCGTCTCGATCTTCATCCGAACCCGATGGCGGAAAAAAACAATCTAAGGATGGAGCCGATGCCCATGCGCACTACCAACTAAGGGAGGAGTCACCAAGATACAAAAGACTCTCCAAGAGAAAAACAAAGTGCAATCATCCGAGCCCAACACCAGATGGCGATCTATTCATAATGTACCATCTGCAGCCCATATGCCTCGAACATAGCAGTTATCTCCTTAGCTGTGGTTGCCCGGTGCCAGCTGCAGCAGTCTGAAAAAGGGTTTTGAGAACAGCCTGTCCTACAGCAGCTTGCTGTTTGGAGTGTACATCTACGCAGTAGTGTTTGGTAAATGTATGTATGGTGGTCCATGTGGTTGCTCTACATATATCCTCTAGGGGAATGTTACCTAGGAAAGCCATGGATGCCCCTAACTTGCGTGTGGAATGCGATCTTGGGGGAACTGTTAATGTGCGTTCAGCTTTTTGATAACAGACCTGTATGCACTTGCCTATCCATCTGGCTATACCCGATTTGGAAATGGGGTTGCCTTTATGTTGTGGAGAGAAGGCAACAAACAGTTGTTTAGTCTTTCTAAAATCTTTTGTCCTGTCGATGTAATACAGGAGAGCTCTTTTAACATCTAAGGTGTGCAGTGCTCGGTCTGCCACAAAATCAGGATTTGGGAAGAAAACTGGCAGTTCTATGGTTTGATTAATGTGGAACTGCGACACCACCTTAGGCATGAATTTAGGGTTGGTACGTAGCACTACCCTATTAGAATGAATCTGTATGAAAGGCTCTTTAATAGTTAGGGCTTGAAGCTCACTAACTCTTCTTAGCGATGTGATGGCTACTAGAAAAGCCACTTTCCATGTAAGAAACTGTATCTCACAAGAGTGAAGCGGTTCAAAGGGTGGTCCCATCAGTCTGGTGAGAACTATGTTTAGATTCCAGACAGGTGAAGGAGGGTGTCTGGGAGGGATCACTCTCTTGAGTCCTTCCATAAAAGCCTTAATGGCAGGCACCCTGAAAAGGGAAAGATGCTGCCCGTTTTGAAGATCTGCTGCCATGGCGGCCAAATGTATCCTGATGGAACTATATGCCAGATTGCATCTGTATAGATGCAACAAATAACATGATGTTTTGCGTGGACGCATCTATCGGATTAATGTCATTATTGGAACAGTAAATGACAAATCGCTTCCATTTGGCCGCATAGCATGCCCTGGTTGTAGGTCGTCTTGCCTCCTTGATGATGTTCATACAGTCAGGGGGCAAGTTGAGGTAGCCAAACTATGACCTCAGGAGCCATATTGCAAGGCTCAACTGTTGTGGATCTGGGTGCGGAATGTCTCCACGGTTCTGAGTGAGGAGACTGGGGGTGAGGCGCAGCCATTGGTGAGGCACCACTGAAAGTTCTAGGAACGTGGTGTACCAGGCCTGCCTTGCGCACGTTGGAGGAACCAGGATGAGCGTCATGGAGTGCTGCTACAGTTTGCGTGCCACTAGCGGTATGAGGTATGAGCGGTGCTGGAGGAAAAGCGTTTGCAAATCTGCCTGACCAGTTCATCCATATCGCATTGCCCTAAGACTGCGGGTGTGGGAACCTGGCGGCAAAGGTTTGGCATTTTGCGTTTTCCTTTGTGGAGAATACGTCTATCTCTGGATGACCCCACTGCTGGAAATATGGTTGGAGCACAGAGGGGTGTATCTCCCACTCGTGCATCTGATGGCTGTGCCTGCTGAGCAGGTCCGCCATCTGGTTGTCCTTGCCTGGGAGATGTTCCGCCATGAGGAACATGTTCCTTTGAATAGCCCACTTCGACATGCTCTGGGCTAGATGAGACAGTTGCGGAGAGTGTGTGCCTCCCTGCTTTTGGATGTAATACATGGCAGTCATGTTGTCCGTCCGGATCAGCACGACTTTGTTGCACGGGTGCAATTTGAATGCCTTCATCGCCATGAAGATTGCCATCAGCTCCAACAGGTTGATATGCATCTTTTGCTGCTGCGTCGTCCATAGTCCCTGCACGGTATAATGGCGGACATGCGCTCCCCAGCCCTGGAGAGATGCGTCCGTTGTTAGGACCATTTGTGGGACAGGCTCTTGGAACGGTCGTCCCCTGCAAAGGTTTTGTGTGTTCCACCAATGCAGAGAGTTGTATGCACGACCGGTCACCAACACTAGGTCTTTCAGATGCCCATGAGCCTGGTTCCACTGTCGTGCCAAGCACTCCTGAAGCGGACGCATGTGTAGCCTTGCGTGCGGGACTATGAAGATGCAGGAGGCCATCATACCTATCAGTTGCATGAATACCTGCGCTGGGAGCGAGTGTTGGGGCCTGAATCTCTGAATTAGCAATTGCATGCGGTTGACTCTGGCAGAGTTTGGCTGCGCTGTTGCGGTCAGAGTGTTTATTGTTGCACCTAGGTACTGTTGTACATGTGCGGGTTGAAGGTGCGACTTTGGGTAATTCAGTGAAAATCCTAGACTGTGTAGGAGGTGAATTGTGCGGGACATGTGGCTGGCACATTGCTGGGCTGACTTTGCTTGGACAAGCCAGTCGTCCAGGTAAGGATAGACATGGATGTGTGGTCTCCGAAGGTGCGCAGCCACAGTCGCTAAGCACTTGGTGAACACCCTGGGGGCAGTAGTGACCCCGAAAAGCAGGACCTTGAACTGGTAAGGCTGGTCGTTGATGGTGAACCTGAGATACTTCCTGTGACCTAGGTGAATGGGAATGTGGAAATATGCATCTTTCAGGTCTAGGGTTGCCAGGAAGTCCCTTTGACTGAGCAATGGTAGAACTTGTTGTAAGGTTAACATGTGAAAATGTTCTGACAAGATGTACTGGTTTAGGGGTCTGAGGTCTAGAATGGGCCGCAGGGAACCGTCCTTTTTTGGGATTAAGAAGTACAGTTAGTACACCCCGTACCTTGCTGGTCTAAAGGCACAAGTTCTATGGCCCCTTTTTGCAGCATGCAGATTACTTCTTGCTGCAATAAGTGCATGTGCTCTGCGGACATAGGACGGTGCCTTGGGGGTATGTTGGGAGGAGTGGAGGTTAGTTCTAGACAATAGCCGTATTGGATAAGTGGTCTCACCCACCTGTCTGTGGTAATGCCTTCCCAGACTGGCAGGAACTGCTGGAGTCTTCCCCCGACCGGTGTTATGTGGTCTGGGGGCAGTGACAAGGAGTCACTGTTTATTGGTGGCAGAGGATCTGGCATTGTTATTTCCACGTCCTCTGCCTTTGGTGCTGTTCCCGCTATATCCACCCCTGTTATTTTTGTTATAGGTGGTCTGCGTGCTCCCTTTGTTGTATTGGGCTTGATGCAATGCTGGACCTCTAGAGGCTCCCCTGTTACCGGAGCGACGAAAGGAACTGCCCTTGAACTGCTGTGACTGCAGAGCCCCCATGGATTTGCTGTCTCAGTGTCTTTTTTAATCTTTTCAAGGGTCGTGTCTACATCAGGACCAAAAAGAAAGTTAGGGTTAACTGGCTGATTGAGCAAAGTTGTTTGGATCTCTGGTTTGAAACCAGAGATGCAGAGCCAGGCATGACGTCTTCGCATTACACTAGTGTTGATGGCCCTAGCTGCTGTGTCTGCGGCATCGAGTGCACACTTGATGGATGCATTTGAAATCAACTTTCCTTCCTGTATGAGCATTTCTGCTCCCTCCTTATAAGCATCAGGCAGGTGTTGCATTAGCTGCTCTAACGTGTCACAGTGAGCCCTATCGTATCTGGCTAATAGGGCCTGTGTATTTGAGATCCTCCCTATATTAGTCGCTTGAGCAGCTACACGTTTGCCAGAAGCTTCCAAGATTTTGGATTCTTTGTCCGGAGGAGGAGCATCACCACTTGTCCGAGAGTTTGCTCTCTTGCGAGCATTATCCACTACTAGGGAGTCCAATGGGAGCTGGCCCTTGATGTAAGTCGGGTCCACAGGCGCAGGCCGATATTTTCTTTCAATCCTTGGGTTGACAACCCTTGCCCTTGTGGTCTCCTTGAAAATGTCAGTAGCATGTTTCAGGACACCCTTTAACATAGGCAATGTATTTACTGATCTTTCTGATGTGGAGAAAGTATCGAACAGAAAGTCCTCCTCCACTGGGTCATCGTGCATTTCCACGTCATGGTTAATTGCCGCCCTTTCAATTAAAGCATTAAACGCCGCCGTGTCTTCAGTAGGCGATGTTTTGACATAGGACTGAGTATCAGGCATAGTGTGTGGCTCATCAGGGTCAACAGGGTCAGTCCAGGGTTGAGGTTTCTCTTGGTCTGTGTCAGCAGGATAAGTAAATTCATCCTCATTGTAACCTTCCCCCCACATCTTCGTTGGTGCGTGTGGGAGAATAGGCATAGTGTGTATATGACTCCACAGGTTCAAACAGAACAGGTGAGGTGGCAGAATCCCTTTTTCTTTTGAGAGGGATTTTGTATGACTCCAAAGGATGTTCTGGAGCGATTTTCCGTTTATGAATGGTGAGCCTGCCAGAATATGAGTCGATGAAGAGCTTTGACTGATTGTCATACGTGGGTGCCTGGAACACCACCTCCTCCGGAATAGACTGAGACCTGGAAAGTCCAGACACCTTTTTGGATGTTTCGGTGCTCTTTTGTGACCGCTTTGGGTCGAGCGGTCGGGGGCAGTCCGTATTTAATTTGTGGAGGAAGCACTGGAGACGAACCGACCTTTTTTGAGATGGACATAGTCTTCGATCCGATTGGCTTCGTTGGATCACCAGCTTGCTTGCGGCCTTGCGTCGACTCTAGCTCATGGTGCGCAGCAGGTACGGCCTTGGTCTGCGACACGATATGCTCCTTCGGGTCGGGTTTGGTCTTCGACTCGAGGGCCTTGCTCAACATTGGCTTGGAGGCCGTAAGCTTCGGTTCGACAGTCTTTTTAGCCTGTAGTCCTTTGCCAGTGTCACCATGTTTGGACGTCGATGGCGTCAGAGTGACGTGCTTGATGGTAGAGACTGGCTTCAGCGCCCCGCTCTTCGGGCAGACGCCCCCTTGTGACCCCGAAGGGTCGACGACACTTTTAGATTGAACTGGAGCCGAAGAGTCCGATGGCGTCGATCCGAGGACTGTTTTTAACATTTTCGGTTTCGATTTGCCTCTGTTGGTTTCGGTTTTGGTGTATCGACCGATGGCTCCTTGGAAGTATTCTTAGCCGGGCCTTGACGCGGGGCTATAGAATGTGGATTAAGATCTCGGCTAAGGCCTTCCGGCGATGCCTCGACCTGAGCCTTAGAGAGCACAGTGTCAATATTAGGCCCCGCGACAGCTGGTGGGCTTTGCTCATCGCTCGAGTCATCGACTGCTCCGATGGCCTCTGCGTCGTCTCCTACCTCGACGACTTCTTCATCATGGACGTAGTCTTCATCGCCGTCCACACCGAAGTTAGAGTCTTGCTCCGACACAGGGTCCAACTGCTGGTCAGGATCCTCTTCATCGACGCCTTCATCGTCATCGGCCTCGAAGATGTTCTCCGGGTCAGGCGCCGCTTTCTGCGCCGACTGTCGTGCGGCGCGTCGAAGTCGAAGTGTCTTCTTCGACCGGAACTTGGAACAGGCCATACAGCTGGCCTCGTCTTGGTCCGGGGATAAACATTTATTGCACACTGGGCGCACATCAATGTGAGGGTACTTTGAGTTGCAGACGGGGCATCTCTTGAATGGGCTCCGTTCCATCGTCGTCTTAGTTTGGGCCTTTGGTGTCGAAAAGGCAAACGGCCTTCGACGTCCTGTTCAAAGAACTGGATGAAGCATAGGCACCGAACGAGACTATACCGACGCCCCGAAGACCTTTTGGCCTTGCGAAAAGTGTTTTATACGGATTCCGAACTTGAGTACATCCGAACCAGATGGCTGAAAAAAACAATCTGAAGATGGAGAGGATGCCCATGCGCACTGTAGTCCAGGGGAGGAGCCACCTATCTCGTGATACTTCGAAGACTCTTCCAGGACAACAATGTGCAATCATCCGGACCCAACACTAGGCGGCGATCTATGCACAGATATGAATTCAGAAGCCCGCATGCCTCGAACATATATTTCCTACTGGCGATAGCCAGTATGCAGTACTAATTCCCATACCCCCGTCACACAAAACCAAAGGCCATGCACAATGCGGGGTCGGGTGCATTGGGATGTGGGGGGGGGGGGGGAAGAGAGGTGGCAGGCCTTTAACCGGGCATGGCGGTGGCTGTATTAACATACAGTAATTATATATTGCTTAACATTTTTAAATAACAGACAATCACTGAAAAAGCAAAGGTTACAGGGACGTTCTAGTTAGGTTCACTTTTTACCCCCACAAAACCATAGAAAGGATATGTAGTTCCAGTTATCATAAGAAACTGTAGCTTGTGCTGTTAAAAAACTTTAGCAAAAAGAACAGTTGGACAGAATGCTGAACAATGTCAAACATTCACCCCAGTAGAAAGATCTGGGCCTAAATCCATAGTTTTTTGTTTCCAATACCATTTCATTTTAAACCCAGCCATATGCAAATCAGTCTTGACCCTGCTCCCATTGGGAACAGTCCAGCCCGAAGGAACTTTAGGCCACAAGCAATGCTTTAACATGGGTATAACGGTTACTGCCGAATTTCGATGTTTTTGTGTGGGTAAAACATGAACCTAACTAGAATGTCTCTGTAACCTTTGGCCTGTGGGCGTGTGAGCACAAATCGATATATAATACACATAACAAGTAAGCATGTAAATTGTTGCAATATTGCAATCTAGAGGTTCTGATATCATAAATTAAAAGTCTTGTGGTGAGGTAAAGAGTTAGATGTGAGAAGCTGAGCATAGGATTTGGAGTGAGCTGCAAGCTGCAGGAGAGGAACTGACTAGAAGGGGTTACCAGGATAAGGTGCAGCTTGGCCTGCTCACTTAACTCCCAAATTGTGCCAGTCTGTGCAAAGATATGCCCTCCCCCCCTCTTATGCACCTCCTGCCCTTCCTGCCTCAAGCCAGCTACCACCTGACGCATCACCCAATAGGGCAAACAGGCAAAGCTGCTCATCCACAGTTCACTATGTGCCTGCCAACTTCTATTTTAGCATCTCAGCATTACTAACCACATCCTTTTATCAGACTGTCAGATCAACTGCCAAAGACCAGAGGTGGGAGGCTGACAGCTGAGCAAAGTCACTTAGGGACACCTAGCATCATCTTTAAACTTCAAGCACCACCAATAACACCGCAATACTGCCAGAATGCAAACGTCTGCGCAACAGTCCCATGAAGTGTGCTTGTGCCCCGCCCGTATAACCTAGCAACATATTGGAGGGGCAACACAGAAGGGGAGAGCCAGTGCTGGAGGACGGGAGGATCGGTCTAAACCCATCCCAACCAAACCTAAAAGAATCAGGGAGTCTCAAAAGCAAAATACTTTTGAAACAGAGGAGCGTGAGGTCAAGAGCCAGAGCAGCTGATCTAGCTCCATAGTTAGTAACACCCAGCAAAGCAGGACTCGCAAAGAGGAGGAGAGCCGAATCACCTACCTCACACAGCAAAGGGAACAGACCTCAAGGAAATCACCAACAACAATCATTAATAACCATGAGGTCTGGAAACGTTAGAAATGAACCTTTGCATACGAACTGCAAATGCTACTTACCAGTATGCATCTGTTCTTGGCATGTAGGGCTGCTGACATTCATATCTGTGCATAGATCGCCACCTAGTGTTGGGTCCGGATGATTGCACATTGTTGTCCTGGAAGAGTCTTCGAAGTATCACGAGATAGGTGGCTCCTCCCCTGGACTACAGTGCGCATGGGCATCGCCTCCATCCCCAGATTGTTTTTAGCCATTGGCAGAGATGGAGTGAAGAATGTGAGTGATGACCATGCTATGAGCATATGTATATATATATGAATGAATACTGCAGCTGCTACAGGCGCCGGGGAGGAGGGTGGGCGATATGAATGTCAGCAGCCCTACATGCCAAGAACAGATGCATACTGGTAAGTAGCATTTGCAGTTCGAGGCATGTGGGCTGCTGAATTCATATCTGTGCATAGAATACATAGCAGTCCCTCCATTAGCGGCGGCCGCCCGTGCCAGCTGCAGCAGTCTGAAAAAGTCTTTTCAGAACAGCCTGACCAACAGCTGCCTGCTGTTTGGAATGCACGTCTACACAGTAGTGTTTAGTGAAAGTATGTGTGGTAGACCATGTGGCTGCTCTACAGATATCTTCTAAGGGAATGTTACCTAGAAAAGCCATAGAGGCCCCCAACTTCCTGGTGGAGTGGGCCCTCGGTGGGATAGTGAGAGTGCGCTTAGCTTTAGCGTAACAGATCTGAATGCACTTTACTATCCATCTAGCGATCCCCGCTTTGGAGATAGCGTTTCCCTTGTGGTGTGTGGCAAAAGCAACAAAAAGCTGCTTGGTTTTGCGAAAATCTTTTGTCCTGTCTACATAGTACATCAAGGCCCTTTTAACATCAAGGGTGTGGAGCATGCGCTCTGCCAGCGTCTCTGGGTTTTGGAAAAACACCGGCAATTCAATTGTCTGGTTTATGTGGAATTGTGATACCACTTTGGGTAGGAATTTAGGGTTAGTGCGGAGCACCACCCTGTTAGCATGTACCTGGAAGAAAGGTTCTTGGATGGTGAGCGCCTGCAGCTCGCTAACCCTCCGTAGCGATGTAATTGCTACTAAGAACGCAACCTTCCAAGTCAGAAACTGAAGCTCACAAGAGTGCAGTGGCTCAAAGGGAGGACCCATCAGCCTTGTAAGAACCACATTGAGGTTCCATTCTGGAGCTGGTGGGGTCCTTGGTGGAATGACCCTTTTGAGTCCTTCCAGAAAGGCCTTGATAGCAGGGACCTTAAAGAGTGACAGGTGTTGCCTATTCTGGAGGTATGCTGCCATAGCAGACAGGTGAATGCGGATGGAAGAGTACGCTAGATTGCATTGATACAGGTGGAAAAGGTAACAAATGATGTTTTGAATGGAAGCATCTAGCGGGTCAATATTGTGGTTAGCACAGTAGATGACAAACCTCTTCCATTTAGCCGCATAACAAGCTCTAGTAGTGGGCTTCCTTGCCTCCCGAATGATGTTCATGCAATCGGGAGGAAGATTGAGGTAGCCAAACTCTAGGACTTCAGGAGCCAGATCGCCAGGTTGAGCTGTTGCGGATCTGGGTGCTGAATGTCGCCATGGCTCTGCGTCAGAAGGCTGCGAGTGAGATGAAGCCTTTGATGCGGCACCACGGACAGTTCTAGAAACGTGGTGTACCATGGTTGGCGAGCCCACGTCGGAGCAACCAGGATGAGAGTCATCGAGTGCTGCCTGAGCTTGCGTGCCACCAGCGGTATCAGAGGTGCTGGGGGAAAAGCGTACGCAAATCTGCCTGACCAGTTCATCCACATCGCATTGCCCTGTGATTGCGGGTGTGGGAACCTGGCGGCGAAGCTTTGGCATTTTGCGTTCTCCTTTGTGGCGAACAGGTCTATCTCTGGATGACCCCACCTTTGGAAGTACGGTTGGAGTACTGATGGATGTATCTCCCACTCGTGCATTTGATGGCTGTGCCTGCTGAGCAGATCCGCCATTTGATTGTCCTTGCCCGGGAGATGCTCTGCCATGAGGAAGATGTTCCTCTGAATGGCCCACTTCCACATGCTCTGAGCCAGATGAGACAGCTGTGGAGAGTGTGTGCCTCCCTGCTTCTGAATGTAGTACATGGCTGTCATGTTGTCCGTCCGGATCAACACGACCTTGTTGCACAGATGTACTTTGAATGCCTTCAAGGCCATGAAGATCGCCATCAGTTCCAACACATTGATGTGCATCTTCCTTTGCTGTAGTGTCCAGAGACCCTGCACCGTGTACTGGAGTACATGCGCTCCCCATCCCTGGAGAGAGGCGTCCGTCGTCAGGATAATCTGTGGCACAGGCTCTTGGAATGGTCGGCCCTTGCAAAGGTTGTGTGGGTTCCACCAATGCAGAGAGTTGTATGCCCGACCGCTCACCAACACTAGGTCTGTCAGTTGCCCATGAGCCTGAGTCCACTGACGTGCAAGGCACTCCTGAAGCGGACGCATATGTAGTCTCGCGTGCGGGACAATGGAGATGCAGGAGGCCATCATGCCTATCAACTGCATGAACACCTTCGCTGGAAGCGAGTGTTGAGGTCTGAACCGCTGGATCAGCGCCTGGATACTGGCGATTCTCACTGAATTTGGCTGCGCAGTGGCTGCCAGAGTGTTTATTGTTGCGCCCAGATACTGTCGCACGTGGGCGGGCTGGAGATGGGACTTTGGATAGTTCAGAGAGAATCCCAGATCGTGCAGGAGATGAATGGTGCGTGACACATGGTCGACGCACTGTCGTTCTGTCCTTGCCTGAATGAGCCAGTCATCCAGGTAGGGAAAGACGTGGACGTTCTGGCGACGGAGATGCGCCGCCACAGTCGCTAGGCACTTTGTAAATACCCTTGGTGCCGTGGTGACCCCGAACGGCAGAACCCTGAACTGGTAATGCTGGTCTAAAATCGTGAATCTGAGATACTTCCTGTGGGAAGGATGCAGGGGGATATGAAAATAGGCATCTTTCAGATCCAGCGTAGCCAGGAAGTCCCCCTGCTGAAGCAGGGGAAGCACCTGCTGCAACGTGAGCATATGGAAGTGCTCCGAGAGGATGTACCAGTTTAGGGGCCTGAGGTCCAGGATTGGTCTGAGGGATCCGTCCTTTTTGGGAATCAGAAAATACAGGGAGTAAACCCCTGTTCCCCGCTCTTGCAATGGAACGAGCTCTATCGCCCCTTTTTGCAGCATGACTTGAACTTCTTGCTGCAACAAGGTCAAGTGCTCGCCTGACATAGGACGGCTCCTTGGGGGTATGTCCGGTGGAATGGAAGTAAGCTCTAGACAGTACCCGTACTGGATAAGAGACCTCACCCACCTGTCCGTGGTGATGGACTTCCACGCCGGCAGGAACTGCTGGAGTCTCCCCCCGACCGGTGTTGTATGGTCGGGGGGCAGTGACAAGACGTCACTGTTTGTTGGTGGTGGTGGACCTGGAGCTATTGTTTCCACGTCCCCTGCCCTTGACGTTATTGCCTCTGTAACCACCTCTACCCTTGTTGTTGTACGAGGTTTGGGTGTTACTCTTGTAATATTGTGTGGACTGGGATGCCTGTCCCCTTGAGGTGCCTCTGGAAGTTGAGCGGCGAAAGGAACCACTCCGAAACTGCTGACTTTGTAAAGCCCCCATAGACTTGGCAGTTTCCGTATCTTTTTTCATTTTCTCCAGGGTGGCATCCACCTCAGGGCCAAACAGGTGGTCAGGATTCACTGTTTGATTCAGTATTGTAGTTTGGATGTCGGGTTTGAACCCTGAAATTCTAAGCCAGGCATGGCGTCTAAGCAACACACTGGTATTGATAGCCCTGGAGGCTGTTTCTGCCACATCCAGTGCACATTTGATGGATGCATTCGTAATGAGTTTTCCTTCCTGAATCAGCATCTCTCCTGCTTCCTTGTATTGGTCAGGCAAGTGTTGCAGTATGGCCTCTAAGGTGTCATAATGGGCCCTATCATAACGTGCAAGTAGGGCCTGTGTGTTAGATATTCTCCAGATATAGGCTGCCTGTGCAGCAATCCGTTTGCCTGAGGCCTCAAAGATCTTGGACTCTTTGTCTGGGGGAGGAGCGTCACCAGTAGTTTGAGAGTTCTCCCTCTTCCGAGCGTTGGAAACAACCAAGGAGTCCAATGGCAAGTGTCCCTTGATATATGTAGGATCCGTGGGCGCTGCCTTATATTTCCTGTCGATGCGAGGGTTGACCACACGCGCCCGGGTGGGCTCCTTGAAGACCTCCGTTGCATGTTTAAGCACCCCTTTAAGCATCGGCAGCGTCTTGACTGACTTTTCGGCTACAGGGAAAGTGTCAAACAAGAAGTCCACATCCACGGGGTCCGAGTGCAGCTCGACGTCGTGGTTAGCCGCAGCTCTCTCGATCAGAGCGTTAAAGGCCGCTGAGTCTTCAGTCGGGGACGTTTTCGCCGCAAAAAGTTGTGCGTCCTGGCCCGACTGCGGGTCCTCTGGGTCGCCTCCGGCTGACCAAGGTTCGTGCTCCTCCTCCGGATCCGAGTACGCCGGATAGTTGTACTCGGCGTCTTCCCCGTCCGCATCGCCTGCGGCGGAATGCGTAGGCGAGTGTCCTAGGGCTTGTGGGGACACAGGTTCCACCAGCGCTGAAGAGTCCGCAGAGTCCCTTTTGTTTTTGAGAGGGATCTTAAAATGTTCCAACGCCGGCTCCGTCGTGATCTTCCTCTTGAGGAGAGACAGTTTCCCGGTGTTGGCGTCGATGATTACCTCACGACGTTCCTCTTCAGCAAGCGGTTGGAGCCGAAGCTTCGACACCACCAAGGCAGCTTTCGGTGCCAATACCTCCTTCGAGGGTCCGCCCTGTTTCGGCGCGAAGGCCTTCGGCGCCGACTTGGGAGGAAAGGTGAAACGGATAGGCGTTTGCTCCTTCGCAGGCTTAGGCGTGAGCTTCGGCGCCACAGTGCCCGAAGGGGGGACCACACTGTCCTTTCGTATCCGCTGCAGGGATTCCGCCACCTTCTTCGTCAAGGCCTGAGAGGGCTTGACCGGCTCGAGCGACTTCTCCGCATCGAGAGCCTGATCACCCGCAGGCACCTTCTTCGGGGCCGACGCCCCATGTCCATGTGCGTCGTCGCCCTGACGCTTTTTCGGAGCCGTCTTCGGGTCCACAACCCCTTTCGGAGCCGACGCAGCCGCGTCGGACGATTTCGCCTTCGGCACCGACCCCGAGGGCTTCGGGTCGGCCATCTTGGCGTGGCTCTTCGAGTCGGCCATTTTGATTTTCTTGGAAGTTGACGCCTCCAGAACCTTCTTCACCAGCGCAACTTTCACTTTCGGTTTCGCATCCGAAGGTGCGTGACCAGTTGGCTTCACTTTCGTTTTCTTCAACGTAAGTGGCGTCTCATAAATGTCCGTGACCGGGCCCGGAGGCGGGGACGTAGGACTCATAATGAGATCTTGGGTAAGGCCCGAAGGCGATCCCTCGACCTGGGCCGTATGAAGGGGAATAACCCCTGAGTCTGGTTGGGGATGCTCCTCCTCCGAGCTATCTCCCATAGTGGCAAAAGCCTCATAGTCGTCCCCTACCTCGTCGGTGACTTCGTCAAAGTTCTCCTCACCCGCGCCGTAGGTCTCCCCCTCGGACGCGGGACTAGAGCCCGAACCTTGCCCGTCGTCTTCTCCCTCGACAGATTCCTGGAATATGTCGTCTGGTGGGGGCGCCGCAGTCGATAACTTAGCCTGGAGCCTATGGGCCCGACGAATCTTCAAAGTCTTCTTGCCCCGGAATTTCGAACACGCCATGCAGCTGTCTTCGTGGTGATCCGGTGACAAGCATGTATTGCACACAGGGTGCACGTCGAGGTGTGAATATTTAGAGTTACACACCGGGCACGTCTTAAACGGAGTCCGCTCCATAGCAAAAGTGTAGGCCCGTCCGCGCCGAAAGCACGTGGAAGGGCAGCAAGAGATCGGAGCTGAGAATCAGAAAAGAAACTCGTACGCAACTATACCGACGCCCAGCCTAGAGACCATTTGGTCTCGATTAGAAGTTGAACAACTATCGGTTCCGACAGAGGGAACCGAAACACATCCGAACCCAATGGCGGAAAAAAACTATCTGGGGATGGAGCCGATGCCCATGCGCACTGTAGTCCAGGGGAGGAGCCACCTATCTCGTGATACTTCGAAGACTCTTCCAGGACAACAATGTGCAATCATCCGGACCCAACACTAGGTGGCGATCTATGCACAGATATGAATTCAGCAGCCCACATGCCTCGAACAGAAGAAATACATTGTTGGCAGCACAAAAACTTAAAGGACTGGTAACCTGGGGCTCATTAAGACAGCCAACTTAAAAAAACTACAAAGTTCCGGCTCTTGATGGGTGATGATGCTGCCATTTCCTCTACCACAACGTAGGACTGGGGCACCAACCATAGTCTTACACCCCAACGTCCAAAGAGTCACCAGCATCTCACCCAGGTGTTCAGCCACGATCCTGGTCTCCCCACCCAACCTCCCAGTTGAGGCGGCTAATAACACTCCATTCCAACACATGAAGGATGAAGCAGGAAAGGGGAGGACTGCAATAAAGGAGGCTGAGCTGGAGCAGAGCCCAAACCCAAGTAGTTTGTCAGCACTCCAAGGGGGCGAAGATCGGAACCAAGCAGTCACCACGACAGCCTGCAATTTGAAGGCCGAAACCATCACCCCAAGATATTCCTATTACACAGCACTGAGCCCTTAGTACAGATAACAGACCCCAGGGTTCCACAAACTCTACCCCTAAAATTGCCCCCAGGGCAGACAAGGAGAGCAATCTAGGGTCAAGAAAAGACAAACTACACCAGCCGAGATCACCCAACCCAAGTAATGCAAGCGATGAGAACGGAGCTCTCCTACCTAACACAAGAGTGGGAGGAGAGGTTAGCTTCATATGCAACTGAGAACAACCAAGAAAACAGAACAGAAAATTCCATCACCATCCAGGGCCCAACCTCTAGGGAAAGCAGCAGAACACAATGACCCTCTTAAGAGCGGGGTGTGACCATCCACGCTGAACACCATCCAATCAATGGTTGATGCAATGGACTATTTTCCACCAAAATGGGTATACAAAATGAGCCACTGAATACTCTGGCAGTGCACATGGCTGGACTCGCCGGGGAAATTGTAGATTTTAACAATCTCATCAAAAGGGCTCAAGATGAGACTATGGAGCTTACCCAGAGGTGCACATGCTCCACAGTACTGCAGAAACTCAGAACATTACCTGGAAATCTTGGGAGCACTCTTTGAGGAGCTGAAAGTGGTCATCAAGCCTCAAGCTACAACAGAACAACCTTCATCACTGAAAGGGACTTTCCAAAGCGGGGAAGGCTCAGTGATGCAACCGACCGAACCAACAGAGGGAGCCAATGCACCTTCACCCCCGCAGAACATCTATGCATCATCCAGGCATAAAGATCGACTTGAAACTGCGAAAAAACTGATCGAACACATCTTCAAAGTTGGAGCGTCATATCCAAGCTCCATACTCCTAGTAACAGGTGACTTCAACATGAAACTGTTAGGCTACTGAACAAGAAACAAAATCAGAGGTCCAGGAGCGCCAATGGGAGATACCCAAACAAGCATCAATTTACCTTGGGAGAAGGAATGCAAAGGTCCTAAACCTGTTTGGCAAACTAGAGCATCGTGGTCTACGGGGTTCTCAACGACCGTTTCCAAAGTGACATCCCCCAGCTCTGGCTTTACACTCTTCCAATGCAAACTCCCCAAAAGACTGCACACTGGGATCCCTGCCCCAGTTAGTCCTTTTTATGTCGAGGACCGCCGCACTGCGTAGCAGTGGGCGGAGCCCGAGATTTAATGTTTAAAGGGGGCTTGGAACCCGCCCCTCTTCTCCATTGGCTGGCCTAGTAAATGCTGGCCAGCCATTGGAGGAGAGGGGCGTCACTCGGTTCAAGCCCTGTCTTTTTCAGATTCGGGGGCGTGTTTTTTGCTTTCTTTCTATCTGTGACATCAGTCACTCAGCAAAAAACACGCCCCCAATTCAGAAAATTTCGGAGCTTTGCAGCAGCCATTTTGTTGTTGTCCGGAACAGCCCCGTTGCCACTCCAGGTAAGTTTTAATTTTTTTCTTGCTCGCCTGTGCTCCTGTCTGTGCCGCCATGCCTCCTGTCTGTGCCGCCATGCCTTCTGTCTGTGCCGCCATGCCTCCTGTCTGTGCCGCCATGCCTCCTGTCTGTGCCGCCATGCCTCCTGTCTGTGCCGCCATGCCTCCTGTCTGTGCCGCCATGCCTCCTGTCTGTGCCGCCATGCCTCCTGTCTGTGCCGCCATGCCTCCTGTTGACTTCACTCCTTCTGTCTGTGCCCTCATGCCTCCTGTCTCCTGTCTCTTCCCTCATCCTTGAAGCCTCATGTGTGGACACTCACGCCTGATGTCAATGCTGTCACTCATTGTCTATGCAGTCTATGAATCTTCTGTCTGCTCTCTCCTGCACCCCCCTCGTGTTTTAGTCCACGAGCTCCCTGACTGTTCCTCCTCCCTCGTCCTGTCTTTGTGTTAACCAGCCCCCCATGTGTGTCACCTGCCCCCCCACCCACCATGTGTGCATCTAGTGTCTCCTGTCTGCATGTCTGCATGTCTCGGTGCCCGGGTGCATCGGGACACATGGCACTGCTGCAGCAGGGAGCGGCGCCGCTGCACATCTTGGGCGTACCTTGTCCCCCGAGTGGAGGGTGTGTGGGTAGAGCCTGGTACCAGCTAGGACAGAAACGGTCTCCCTTTAATGGTGCGGCTCCCAGTTGCCAATAATGCCCTCTCCGCTTCTTCCTGGGGTCTGAGGTGGCGGCAGCGGCTGCCCGCGCAGCTCCGAGATGACAATGACATCAGCGCTGTGCCAGCCCTCCCGGGCTCCCATACGTGCCCCTCCCATGTCTCTCCCACCACACTCGCTGCCTTTACCAATGTTTCAGCAGTCACCTTTGTTTGGGAACATTTTTGGATTTAGATTCTTTTGGTTTGGGCCTCCCACTTTGTATTTTATCTGTGGTATAAGTTTATGTTCCTTTGTCCTGACCTTTGACCTATGTTTTTACCCTTTACGCGGCTCCCACCTTTGAATTGGACTTTGAATTTGTGCTTCTAACCAACCAATGCCATTTGCTTTCTGTTATCTGGTTTTGATTTGTGACAGGCGCCTGCGTTGTCCTAGTCGCAACTGCGGTGTGTGTGTGTGTGGGTGTGGGTGGGGCTCTGTCTGTGGGTGGGGCTCTGTCTGTGGGTGGGGCTCTGTCTGTGGGTGGGGCTCTGTCTGTGGGTGGGGCTCTGTCTGTGGGTGGGGCTCTGTCTGTGGGTGGGGCTCTGTCTGTGGGTGGGGCTCTGTCTGTGGGTGGCTGTGTGGATAGATTTGTGTGTGAGTGGCTGTCTGTGTGAGGGTGGCTCTGTGTAGGTGGCTCTGTGTAGGTGGGTGGCTCTATGTGAATGACTGTGTGGGTGGCTGTGTGTGGCTCTGTGTGGGTGTAAATGCAATAGGTCATGCATATACGAGCGATTAAGCTATTGGCAATTGTTGGACAGGCCTCGTGGCCGGGCCGTCCCCTCCCCGCATGGCGGGTCGCGGACCCCTGCTCCTCCTGTTCCCCGGACAAGAACCACCCCTGCAACCCACCGGGGCAACCTCCGGCCCTTCCCCGACGGAACCCTGGCTCCTGAACACCACCGTATCGGCTGGCCCGGGTCCTTTCCAGAACCCCTGTCCCCGGCCCAGCCGCCATTTTGGACACTACTCGACCAGGCCTCGTGGCCTCGGGTCGACCTCGGCCTCGGGCCCTGCCAGGCCCCGACATCGAGGCACCACCATCCACCCAGGGGGTGAAGTGACCACTCGGCAGGTCAATGGGAGGAGTGTCAACGGCTCCCCTCCGCTAGGTCGCCCCCAGCCTCCCTGAGCGCTGGCTCCACCCCCCTGCTGGGTGTCTGGACTCCCTCATCCCGGACCTCCTGACCTCAAAGCGAGAGGGTCCGGACATCAAAGGGCGCTAGGCCTATAACTGGGGCAGCTCCAGAGCAGGAAGTCATTTGTATCCTGGAGTTGAGAGACACCGAGACAAACTCATCCTTGGAGGCCTGCTGGCGCTGCCGTGGCTCCTCTTCGTGAACGATCTTGAAGGCCTGCTGGCGCTGCCGCGGCTCATCCACCTTTCGTGAACCACCTTGAAGGCCTGCTGGCGCTGCCGCGGCTCATCCTTTCGTGAACCATCTTGAAGGCCTGCTGGCGCTGCCGCGGCTCATCCTTTCGTGAACCATCTTGAAGGCCTGCTGGCGCTGCCGCGGCTCCTCCTTTCGTGAACCATCTTGAAGGCCTGCTGGCGCTGCCGCAGCTCATCCTTTCGTGAACCATCTTGAAGGCCTGCTGGCGCTGCCGCGGCTCATCCTTTCGTGAACCATCTTTAAGGCCTGCTGGCGCTGCCGCGGCCCCTACTTGCGAACCATCAGCTCGAGGATTGTGAGCTCCACACCTGCTACCCCCGTACCTGTCCGGTACTGAGACTGTCCCGCTACCCTTTTCTCCAAAGAGACTAGAATTGACAGGATCCTCGTATCCTGGTCCTGCTGTACCGTCAAGTACCTTGCTTTTAAGATATATAAAAGTGTGCAGAACTCATCCCTGTGTGGTGTCCATCTGTGGGGGGGGAAGTTACCTGTCTGTACAATTACCGGAGAGGGCCCTCATCGGAGGCCTCTCCCCCCTGTACTCGGCCGACCCTCCGGGTCCCCGTCTAACATTGGTGGCCAGCGGCGCGATCCGAGCCGACGCATAATCGTACAGAGAGTAACTCACCCCACGACACACAGCCACCATGACGACAAAAGAGAGTGGAACAACGGAAAAATTTCAGATGGAAAAGCTGGAAGAATACAGCCACAAAGAACTAAAGCAATTTTGCATAGAGCTGGGCATTGCTACCACAGGACTGAGCACGAAAGATGACCTCAAGCACGCCTTAGAAGCTTGGGTGGAGACGGAAACATCCCCACCCCAAAATCAAAGCCTCGAGACCACCGAAACAAGTACCGCCCCTGCAGACGAAAGAAGATCAGGCCTCTCGTCCAAAGAGGCCCGAGAACGGGAGAAAAGCCGGCTCCACGAATTGGAGCTGGCTCGACTCCGCTTAGATGGAGAACTCAAATTGGCAGAATAAAAAATAACCCTCGAACACTTACGGCTCAGGGAAGAACGAGAAGAGAAAAAGAGCCAGAGGGAGCTGGAAGAAAAAAGACTAGCCTACGAGCATGAGCGCAACTTGAAGGAGCTAGAAATTCGACGGCAGAACAAAGACCTCGGCGTCTCCGGGCACCAGAGCCCCACTGCCCCGACGGACCCCAAGGTCCACATCCCCAAGGACGTCGTCCGGGAATACTATCGGAACGATGACATCCAGCAATGGTTTAAAGCCTACGAGGTAGCAATGACCTCTCACCGAATTCCACGGAGCGACTGGGGAGCCGGGCTATGGGGTAAATTCGTTAACGAAGGAAGAGACGCCTTGCTGCAACTCCCCGACCACCAGATGACATCCTACGACCACATGAAGGCCGCCCTCCTCACTCGCTATGGGCTCACGCCCGAGATGTACCGGCAGAGATTTCGGGACTGCAACGAATACCGGGTACCACTTGGGTGGAGTATGTGAACTTTTTTAGCCGAGCCTTCGAGGGATGGATCAAGGGCAGCCAGGTCACCACCTACGAGCAATTATTCGACCTTATTGTATGGGAACACCTCTCCAATAATTGCTTTGTCGAACTAATACAGCACCTCCTTGATAGTAAACTGACCGAACCTCAGAAACTCGCCATCGAAGCAGACCGATGGGAAAGCACCCGAGTCCCTCGAAACTGGCCCAGCGAGCAGAACAGAGCATCCCAAGGGCCCCACCGGCCACGGGGAGGAGGCCAGGGTCGGGCCGGGACACCGTCACGGTGCCCTCCACTAGCAACCCCCCGCCCCCACCGGAAGAGGTAGCCCTCCAACGCGACCAGGTTTCCGCGCCAACGTTACCTGCCACAAATGCCAGCGACCCGGCCACTACGCCTATGATCCCAACTGCCCGAAAAATCAGAGTCCCATGAACCGCCAGATCACCGCTGCCGCTCTGGGAGAAGAGCCAGGCCAAGAAGACGCCGAAGAGTACGAGCCGTACCAGCCCAAGTGGGAACCAGCTGCCATGTCCCTGGTCTGTCTAGGAGAGAGGGACATGGTCCCGCGGGCGCACATCCCCGCCAACACGCAGAAATACAGCCAGTGGGTCACAATCAATGGACGCCGGGCGGAAGCCCTCCGTGACACAGGGGCCAGTGTGACCGCAGTCCGCTGCCACCTGGTGACGCCTGACCAGATCCTACCAAATGTACTTTGTCCAGTGCGGTCGGCAGACAACTCCGAAAGCCTGTGCCAGATGGCCCGCGTCCCCTTCGAGTGGGGGGGTGTCCGGCATGCTAAAAGTAACTGTCCGCGAAGATGCCCCGGTGGACTGCCTTCTGGGGAACGACCTCGAGAGCTCCCCCTGGTCAGCCGTTGAGCGAAGGGAGCACCTGGGGATGCTGGGTCTCCCTGAATGGTTCTGTGTAACGACCCGATCCATTGCCGCCCGCGCCATCGCCAGCCAGGAGGAACCAGAGTGGCCCGAACCTCCGCCGCCGATTGTCACCGAAGAAACCACCCCCGAGCCTGGTCCTCCGGGGTCCGACAACGAAGAACGGGATCAACCCCAAGACCTCCCGGAGCTGGCCCAGTGTCGCCAGGAAGGTGGCCCCACTCAAGAACAGTTCCGCCAGGAACAAAGAGCGTGTCCCTCCCTCGAGGGCCTCCGACAACAAGCCATAGCCCAGAGCGCAGGGGATACCTCGGGGGCCCACTGGATCTACTGGGACAACGAGCTGCTCTACAGTGAGCAAAAGATCGCCGAGCTTGGAGCCAGCCGGGTGCTGGTGGTCCCCCTCCGATTCAGAGACTTCCTATTGAACTTGGTACACGATGTGCCTCTTGCCGGGCACCCGGGGCAGGACAAGACGTACAGCCGCCTGGTGACCCACTTCTCCTGGCCGAAGATGCGGAACGATGTAGCGAACCACTGCCGGGCCTGCCCCACCTGCAAGGACCGCGGGAAAAGCGCCGAAAATTGAAGGTCCCCCTGCAACCCTTTCCCATCGTCACCACACCCTTTGAGCGGGTGGGAATAGACATTGTGGGGCCCATGGAGCCCCGGACCGCACAGGGACACCGGTTCATCCTTGTCCTGGTGGACCATGCCACCCGCTATCCCGAGGCCATACCTCTCCGGACCGTGACGGCACCCGTGGTGGGCCGAGCCCTGATGGGGATCTTCTCGCTGGTGGGCTTCCCCCGAGAAGTCGTCAGTGACAGGGGCACAAACTTTATCTCCAGGTACATGAAGTCCCTATGGCAACAGTGCGGGGTCACCTACAAATTCACAACCCCCTATCACCCGCAAGGGAACGCACTAGTAGAACGATTTAACCGCACCCTCAAAGGGATGATCATGGGCCTGGAAGAACCCCTACGTCGCCAATGGGACGTGCTGCTCCCGTGCCTCCTGTTCGCTTACAGGGAGGTCCCCCAGAAATCCCTGGGCTTCAGTCCGTTCGAACTCTTGTATGGACACCCCGTCCGGGGCCCCCTCAGCCTGGTCAAAGAAGGGTGGGAGGTGACCCCTCATAAGACTCCCCCTGATGTATACAAGTACCTCTTGACTCTCCGTAACCAGACCCGGCGGTTCAGGGAACTCGCCAAAGCCAACCTAGAAGCCAGCCAAGAGGACATGAAGCGCTGGTATGATCATAACACCTCATCCAACGAGTTCGAGCCGGGACAACAGGTCTGGGTGATGTCCCCGGTTGAACCTTGCGCCCTCCAGGACAAATGGACCGGACCCTTCAAAGTGGTGGAGCGCAAGGGCCCCATCACGTACCTGGCGGACCTGGAGTCCCCCAGAAACCCCCTGCGGGTTCTCCACGCCAACAGACTCAAGCCCCACTTTGTACGCTCTGAACTTAGCCTCCTGATGGCTACCGACAGTGGGGCTGAAGAAGACTCCGAGCCACTCCCCGATCTCCTGCAAACGCTCGAGAAAGACGGCTCCGTGGAGGGAGTCCACGTCTCCGAGGCCCTGTCCCCAGCGCAACGCCAAGACTGCCGAGAACTGCTACTAAAGTTTGCCGACCTGTTCTCCCTCATCCCTGGGGTCACCCCCTGGTGCCTCCACGACGTTGACACCGGGGATAGCCCCCCTATCCGACACAGGGCGTACAGGGTGCCTGATAGAGTACGCGCCTGCATCCAGTCGGAAGTCTCCAAGATGCTAGCCCTGGGAGTGATCGAGCCGTCCGACAGCCCCTGGGCCAGCCCAGTCGTGTTGGTCCCCAAGGCCACCGCCCCAGGCGTCGCCCCCGAGCTCAGGTTCTGTGTAAAGTATCGGGGTCTGAACGCCGTCACCAGGACCGACTCTCACCCCATTCCCCGGGCAGATGAGCTGATAGACCGCCTGGTGGCCGCCCGCTACCTGAGCATCTTCGATTTGACAGCGGGCTATTGGCAGATCGGCCTCACTCCAGGTGCCCAGGAGCGATCCGCCTTGTCCACCCCGGATGGCCACTACCACTTCAAGGTGATGCCATTCGGAATGAAAAACGCACCCGCCACCTTCCAGAGACTAGTGAACAAAGTCTTGGCGGGTCTGGAGGAATTTAGCGCCGCCTATCTGGACGATATTGCTGTGTACAGCCGCCACTGGGCAGAACACCTCCACCACCTCCGGGAGGTCCTGAACGCCCTCCGGCAGGCCGGGCTAACAATCAAGACCAGCAAGTGCCAGATCGGCCAAGGGTCCGTGACCTACCTGGGACACCAGGTGGGAAGGGGCCTGGTGGCCCCCCTCCAGCTCAAGATTGCCGCCATTCAGGCCTGGGAGCCCCCGGTCACCCAGACAGAGGTCCGAGCCTTCCTGGGGCTCACCGGGTACTACCGGCGCTTCGTAAAAGACTATGGCAGCATTGTAGGGCCACTCACAGAACTCACATCCAAAAAGAACCCCCAGAAAGTCAACTGGATGCCGGAATGTCAGGCGGCCTTCGAGAACCTGAAGTCTGCCATGTGCACCGCCCCCGTACTCCAAGCCCCCGACTACAGCCGGGAATTCATAGTGCAGACGGATGCCTCAGATCATGGCATAGGGGCCGTCCTCTCCCAACTCAACACCGAGGGGATCGATCAGCCAGTGGTCTTCATCAGCCGACGCCTGCTGGCCCAAGAACAGCGCTGGAGCACCATCGAGCGGGAGGCCTTCGCCGTAGTGTGGGCCCTCAAGAAGCTCCGGCCCTATCTCTTCGGTACCCACTTTAGGGTGCAAACAGATCACCGACCCCTGCAATGGCTGATGCAGATGCGGGGAGAAAACCCGAAACTGTTGCGTTGTTCCATCTCCCTGCAGGGAATGGACTTCACTGTGGAGCACCGCCCAGGCCAAGATCACGCCAACGCAGACTGCCTGTCCCGCTTCTTCCGCCTCGGCGAGGAGAGTACCCAAGAGGATGGCTGACTCTCCCTGCCTTCAGCTGGGGGGGACGCATGTTGGACAGGCCTCGTGGCCGGGCCGTCCCCTCCCCGCATGGTGGGTCGCGGACCCCTGCTCCTCCTGTTCCCCGGACAAGAACCACCCCTGCAACCCGCCGGGGCAACCTCCGGCCCTTCCCCGACAGAACCCTGGCTCCTGAACACCACTGTATCGGCTGGCCCGGGTCCTTTCCAGAACCCCAGCCGCCATTTTGGACACTACTCGACCAGGCCTCGTGTCGACCTCGGGCCCTGCCAGGCCCCGACATCGAGGCACCACCATCCACCCAGGGGGTGAAGAGACCACTTGGCAGGTCAATGGGAGAAGGAGTGTCAACGGCTCCCCTCCGCTAGGTCGCCCCCAGCCTCCCTGAGCGCTGGCTCCACCCCCCTGCTGGGTGTCTGGACTCCCTCATCCCGGACCTCCCGACCTCCAAGCGCGAGGGTCCGGACATCAAAGGGCGCCAGGCCTATAACTGGGGCAGCTCCAGAGCAGGAAGTCAGTTGTATCCTGGAGTCGAGAGACACCGAGACAAACTCATCCTTGGAGGCCTGCTGGCGCTGCCGAGGCTCATCCACCTTTCGTGAACCACCTTGAAGGCCTGCTGGCGCTGCCGCAGCTCATCCTTTCGTGAACCATCTTGAAGGCCTGCTGGCGCTGCCGCGGCTCATCCTTTCGTGAACCATCTTGAAGGCCTGCTGGCGCTGCCGCGGCTCCTCCTTTCGTGAACCATCTTGAAGGCCTGCTGGCGCTGCCGCGGCTCCTCCTTTCGTGAACCATCTTGAAGGCCTGCTGGCGCTGCCGCGGCTCATCCTTTCGTGAACCATCTTGAAGGCCTGCTGGCGCTGCCGCGGCTCATCCTTTCGTGAACCATCTTGAAGGCCTGCTGGCGCTGCCGCGGCCCCTAACTTGCGAACCATCAGCTCGAGGATTGTGAGCTCCACACCTGCTACCCCCGTACCTGTCCGGTACTGAGACTGTCCCGCTACCCTTTTCCTCAAAGAGACTAGAATTGACAGGATCCTCGTATCCTGGTCCTGCTGTACCGTCAAGTACCTTGCTTTTAAGATATATAAAAGTGTGCAGAACTCATGCCTGTGTGGTGTCTATCTGTGGGGGGGGGGGGGGGGGGGGGGTTACCTGTCTGTACGATTACCGGAGAGGGCCCTCATCGGAGGCCTCTCCCCCCTGTACTCGGCCGACCCTCCGGGTCCCCGTCTAACAGCAATGTAAATGACAATGCTATTTATTTAGGATTTAATTTTTTTTTTTTTAAATGTCACGAGCAATGCCAATAGCTCTACCTTTAATAATGCCGAGACCATTGATTGTAAATGCTGGTTTTCAAAATGGGCCAAAGAACTGAGAGTGACCACCTCCCTCTGGAGCCAGAATTTGACCTCAGCCTGAGGAAAAATAGTTGCACAGCAGAACCAGAAGACTCTACATAGACCACTGGCCAAAAAGTAAAATGGTCCTTAACCACAATAGGACAGCTGGTGCAAATTGGTTAATGTCACCAACAAAATACTCGGAGCAACAGGAACTCAGCAAGGGAAAACTTGAAGCGTTTCCATACTTTTTCCAAACAGCAAGCTTCAAGAGTCCTCCCAAAAAGAGCCCAATCAGCACCTCATCCACCGAACAGCAGAAAATACTACAAGAGTGGTGCAATGAAACTACTGAAAAGGAAGGCTGACAAGGCCCTTTACATATAGTATTTCTCATAGCAGAACTGAGGAGCACAAAACTGAAGCTTAAACAGGCAACCAGGACCGCAAAGAGGCAAGACACAGAAATCTTCTGGGCCAAATTAATCTGGGCTGTCAAGCAACACAACCAACACTTTCTGGTGAATGCCTTAAGAAAGTTTTCACAGCTTCATCTGGAATCCAGCCTCTGATGACACATGGGCCACCTTCTTGCATGCCCATTTCAATCAGTACAGTGGTAACGTCAAAACCTGAAGGGGATTGATTCACATGAGGGCGAAGGCAAGCCAGCCGCACATCCCAAAGACAGACAGTGTGCCCATAAATCACACAAATGATGTACATCGGCAGATAACCAAGGGCAGAACTACCAGAGCCCAGGCCCAAACTGAATCTTTAAGACCAACCCGACAAAATGGGCTGAGGCCATGGCCCCACTATTCAATTACACCCAAACAGGAGCAATGATAAAGCTCCATTATATTGCCTATTTGAAAGGTGGCAACCAATCCAAAAAAAAGAGAACTACAGTCTCATAGACCGGATAGGCAATGAGGCAAAGAGAATGCCGACATTTTACTTGAGCCCCTACTCAATGGGCCACCACAAACTTAATCATCCCACTTAACCAGACTGGGTTTACAACAACAACAACAACAACAACCAAGCATTTGCAATGCAATAGGTCTCGCATTTTAGAAACTTTGACCTATTGGTACTGTAAATGACAATGCCTTTTATTTATGTGTTGTTTTTTTAAACACATTAATAATGGGCATTGCCATTACAATGCCAATAGCTCAAAATCTCGCAATTGCAAGACCTACTACATATCAAATGCTTGTTAAACCAGGAATCTCTCCCAGGGAGCTGTCATCACTGAAGTATCACCGCCTTTGGGGGCAAAGTAAAAGCAATGACATAATCCGGTGAAGAGCGCTCACTGCAGGGGTATTTATTTAATTCAGATGTTTATGGGGTGCAACAGGTAGCCATAGGGCCATCCTTCCGGCAGCTGTCTTCGCTGGAGCAACAGAAGCCTGTGACCTTTTATATCTGCAGTAACCGCCCTCCCTGTAGGCTTCCTTTCAATGACACTAAAAGATGCCCTCACTGCTGGAGCTTCCCTGAGAGGAACGCCACCCAGGGGGATGCAGCAGAGGCGCTGACATCTTGGCAAGGGCCACAGGTCTTGAAATACTACTGGGCCAGTTAGTAACAGCAAAGGCTAGAGAACATGATATTTAGGGTAGGGAAACAAATGCAATAATGTTTTGAAATACCAGCCTTCTCTCGAAATATAACAAGCACTCTGACACAAATCAGAATTAGAAAGATCTACATCCAACTTGCTTTCATGTAAAAAAAAAAAAACAAGAAATGCGAGGTATGCAGCTGGCACCAGTCTGCGCTGCTGCTCGCTACAGAGCTCCCTAGGCCAGGGGAGAGAAAAGGCAGGACATGCACCAGTCTTTAGCTAATTGCATGCTGTCTTTCTTAGAAAGACAGCACACAAAAGCTCAATAGCGTGTGAGCAACAACAACAAAAAAAAAAAAGCACAGGCAGAGTTGAAAGTCCTTACATGCGCGCTGGCTCAGGCGAGTCCTAAAGACCCTGGAACCTCAGCAAATATCATGGCCCTGCCGTTAATGCTCGAAAAAGCACCCAACTTCCTCTCTACCTCTATTATAAACTTCTTTCAACTGCACAAATCAAAACAGGCTTTGGAGAAAATTTAAAAGTGGACGTATCCCTCTAAAACCTATATTCCAACACCTGGATTAGAATCAAGCTAGAAAGAGGAGCCAACCTATCGAGGGCCATTCCAACGCCAGCAGACTCAAACAGTGGTGTGTCATGTACTCTACACTATTTAAGCCATTTCTGACAGACCTGCCCACAGCCTTGGCCTCGGTCATATCCCACCCTCCAAAGTTTTGTTCCATATCTCTTTCAAATATTCTCTAAGCGGACAATATGGTGTTAATCAGTTGGACTAAGGTTGGAATGCAGAGACTCCTTGACGCCATCCAAGCATAGTACATCAAGAACAATCTGATAATAAACACCAAAAGCACGAAAATTAGGAACCGCTCCAGAAGAACAAAAGTAAAGGCTAGTTGGTTTCTTGACTCCAACAGGGTTGACAAAACAACTGAATACAAATACCTTGGGCTCCTACATGACAGCAATGGCTCATTCAAACCGCAGAAGAAGCAATCAAAAGATAAGGAACTGCCTTGGCTGCAGTGCTAACTGCCCACTTCAGAAATCTAAAAGGTTAATAGTTTAGCCCTATTTAGGAACTACCAAGGCACGGGTGATCGCCACCCTTGCTTACGTAAGTGAGGGTGTTGCGTGTTAGAAACTCGAAAATCCTGGATACCACTGTGGCAAGAATTTACAGGTACATCTTCCCACTCCCCAGCTACACATCACCTGCCCAGGTCACAGTCGAGTTTGGGATAATAAAGCAGTCTTTTGCCAGGCGAGCAGCATTTGCCACTATCTGCTACCGACTCCAATCCGCCAAGGAGTACACCATAAATTGCAGTGCATGGTTGGAAATAACCAATAGCTATCACTCACTTGCCAGAGACTCTTTCAATGGAACAATCAATCTGTCTGGTCTAACAGAGCTATGGTCTGTAGGAACGACCTATGAAACCAAAAGAGCTGTTAACAAAATATGATCATCCTTAGACAATAGGGCAACCATAGAGAAACGCTCACACTCCTGGATGGTACTAAACAGCTATACAATCTTGAAACCACAGCAAAACACGGGAGATGTTTACAACAGCAGGATAAAAGGCCAATACCTGAAATATCGAATTTGGATCCTGCCTTCCAACTAATATGACATGCCCTGGTTGAGGGCAGAAGAGAAGGTGGCTTACTTGTGCAGCCACCCAAAAGAGGATGCAAGACACATGATATGCCTTTTCAAGTCTACCCAAATCCTCCATCGACAGTGGCTGCGTCCTTTCTGGAATTAGTCAGGGGTACGCTACTGAAGACAAGCCACACTTGTCTTCAACTCAGATGGTTTACTGCTAACAATTGCAGTGTGGACGGCACTCACAAACTTAAAAGCAGATCACCATTCATTCATATTCACTTTTTTTATGCCAGATAACCCTTTAGTTTTTCTTGGTTTTCAAGAACCTAAGATAATTTATTTATTCTTCTTACAGCTTTTGGTACTTGTATTTTGCAGACAGGTATGATTTTAACTAATTGAACAATAAAAATTTCAACTGGTAAAGTCCAAGTGGTTTTGTAAAGGTCACTAGGACCTCAACATAGCAAAATAGGACAATATTACACAAGTTACCAGTCATGTATGTTTTTTTTACTTTACATGTTTATTCTGGGAAAGCTTGAAATAGATGTTTTTTAAAGAGGAAATCATTTTGTCTACAGAAGCAAAATACTGTTGAAGCGGTTTTCATCTATGTACAGTTAACAAAGTGCCCTTACTGAAATAGTGAGATATAGGCAGGGGAAACCCAATAAACCCTTGTAGGCTTGGGCACTGAATATTTAAGGTCAAAGAATGCTACAAGAGATTTGATTCAGAAAACAATAAGTCTCAGTTGAGAGTCGTACAAACGTATCAAACTCCAGTGTGTCCAAAGGATATCACACTTGAAAGTTAACTGGAATAAATCAAAGGAAGGAAAAGAGAACACACGGAAGAAATAAATTGTATTCAAAGAACGTTTGTATTTAGTAATGAAGCATCAAATGTAACCAAATTATTCAATAAACAATGGTCGTGTGTTGGTGACAACGCAACGCTTCTGGAGATGATGGAAGTGTCGACGTTTCGGTCTAATGTGCAGTCATCATGTAGACCATCATCAGGACAAAACAATTTGTTGCTGGGAAAACCCTTGAAATTTCCAAAGAGGCTGGTCACCAACACACAACCATTGTCTATTGATTAATTTGGTTGTCTGTTAAACTATAAGGAGTTGATGTCGAGTTGTGAACTGATGAGTAGATGTATATACCTCTGTTCATGACTTTTGCTTGAATTTATTTCTTTGTATCCACCTCCGCAGATTACATTTGATGCTTCATTACTAAATACAAACATCCTCTCCAGAAGCGTTGCGTTGTCACCAACACACGACCATTGTTTATTGATTAATTTGGTTGTCTGTTAAACTATAAGGAGTTGATGCCGAGTTGTGAACTGATGAGTAGATGTTATATACCTCTGTTCATGACTTTTTTGCTTGAATTTATTTCTTTGTATCCACCTAACCAGATTTACATTTGATGCTTCATTACTAAATACAAACGTTCTTTGAATACAATTTATTTCTTCCGTGTGTTCTTTTCCTTCCTTTGATTTATTCCAGTTAACTTTCAAATGTGATACCCTGTGGATACACTGGAGTTTGATACGTTCTTACTGAAATTAGAACATTTAAGTTATGTTTACCTTTCATGAACAAATTGTCGAGAACCAAATAGATAATGGTCAGTGATGCACAAGTTACTACTTGTGTAACGATATATCTGTAAGAGACATTAGTTAGTGATGGATTCCTTACCTTAGAATATCCCCAGGAGTCAGACTGGATCCGGAAAATTTTGCGTAGCAATACCCCTGCGCGCCTGCAGGCGTCATCCGCGGCTCTGCGTCAGTCGTCGGCGTCGTTAGCGCCGGAATTACGTCGGAGTACTTAGACGCCGCCCACGCGTGCTGACGTCAGTTCTGATACACAGCTTTTCTGCGCCAGATACGCAGAGCAATGATAGAACCAACACTGGTGCCATGAAACTAGGGCCCTGAAAGGGGATGACCTTAACCCTAGATATCGGTTCGCAGAACGGGGAGGATGGGTGGGTCGGTAAGGAATCTATCACTAACTAAGGTCTCTTACAGATAGGTTGTTACACAAGTAGTAACTTGTGGATCTGAAAGAGACATGTTAGTGATAGATTCCTTACCTTAGAATAGATACCCAAGCAATATCAACCCCAGTGGTGGGTCTGCGAACCAATAATCACACCAGAAAGTCCTGGAGGACAGAACGGCCAAAGAATGCATCCCTCTGGACTTGGCTGTCCAGGCAATAATGTCTTGCAAACGTGTGCAGCGAGGCCCACATAGCTGCCTGGCAAATATCCTGCAAGGGCACTCCTCTGCCCAGGGCAGTGGTAGTCGCCGTGGCCAGAGTAGAATGGACCCGTAGTCCAACAGGGGGTTCCTTCTTTGCCAAGGAGTAACACGCCTGGATACACAAGATGATCCACCGCGAGATGGTCCGCTTGTGCACTGCCTTTCCCTTCTTAGCGCCCACGTAACCAACAAAGAGTTGGTCATCCACCCGGAACTGGCTTGTGCGATCCAGATAGTAAGAGAGTGCACGTTTTTGGTCCAGACGGTGGAGCCTCTCTTCCTCTTTCGAGGGATGCGGAAAGAAGGTGGGCAAGGTAATGGACTGCCCGATGTGGAAGGCCGTGACAACCTTGGGCAGGAAAGAGGGTCTCATCCGCAACACAACCTTGTCCGGATGGACAGAGAGGAAAGGAGGTGTAGAAGAAAGAGCCTGGAGCTCACTCACTCTCCTGGCAGAGGTGATGGCAATCAGGAAAGCAGTCTTCAAGGTAAGAAGACGGCGAGGACAGTTATGGAGCGGCTCAAAGGGAGCACACAGTAGGTAGGTAAGTGCAAGATTCAAGTTCCACTGGGGCATCACGAAAGGAACAGGAGGGAACATGTGTGTGATGCCCTTCAGAAACCTATTTACAATCGGGGACTTGAACAAGGAAGGCTGATCAGGTAGCCTTAAGAAGGCGGAAAGGGCAGAAAGGTACCCCTTGATAGTGCCCAGAGCAGAGCCCTGCTGGGCAAGAGAAAGAAGGAAAAGGAGAACCTCAGAAAGGTGTGCAGAGAGTGGGTCCACAGCCTATGCTGTGCACCATGCCACAAATCTGTTCCACCTGCAGGCGTATACAGACTTTGTGGAGGGACACCTGGCTGCCAGAATGACATTACAGACTTCGGGAGGTAAGTCAAATGGCCTCAACTGTCGCCGCTTAATCTCCAAGCTTGTAGGTGGAGACTGGACAGGTTCAGGTGGAGGACCGTCCCCTGCTGCTGCGACAGAAGGTCTTCCTGAAGAGGCAGACGAATCGGGGGTTCGACTGACCTGTTGAGTAGCTCGGGATACCAGTATCTTCGTGCCCAGTCCGGAGCCACAAGGATAACCTGGGCCCGGTCGCGCCTGATCTTCTTCAGCACTCTGGGCAGAAGTGGTATTGGCGGAAAGGCGTACAATAGACCGCAACTCCACTCGCGACGAAAAGCCTCTCCGAGCGAGTGCCGCCTCGGAAACTCCAACGCGCAGAACTGATGACATTGTGCGTTCTCTTCTGTGGCGAATAGATCTAACCAAGGCTGTCCCCATTGCTGAAAGAGGCCTTGCGCCACGTCAGAGTTCAGGCGCCATTCGTGATCTATCATGCACCGACGGCTGAGGTGGTTCAACACCTGGCAGGGAACCTGCCAGGTGTTGAACCACCAGGGTCACGCCCTGATGTTCCAGCCATTGCCAGAGCCTCCTCGCATAGGGTCCACGACCCCAACCAGCCCTGTTTGTTTCAGTAACACATGGCGGTGGTGTTGTCCGTGAACACTTGCACTACACTCCCTCGGACAGAGGGGAGGAATGCCTTCAGTGCAAGTCGGATCGCCCGCAGCTCCAGAAGGTTGATGTGGAGCTGGGACTCCGCCGGATACCAGAGGCCTCTGATCTCCGCCTCTCCCATGTGGCCTCCCCAACCCAGGAGGGACGCGTCCGTCACAACTATGTGCTCCGGGTGGGGTATGGAGAGGGATCTGCCACTGACCCAATCGCGGTCCGTGAGCCACCACTGCAGCTGTTTTGCAGTGCCCTCCGAGATCAAGACATGGTCGTACAAGTTGCCCTGATGCTGGGCCCACTGAAACTTCAGGTCCCACTGCAGAGCCCGCATCTGCCACCGGGCGTGATGCACCAGAAGGATGCAGGAGGCCATCAGCCCCAGAAGCCGCAGCGTCAACCTGACCGATATTTATCCACCTGAACCCGATGTTCGGGTGGATAAAGCCGAAACTGCGCCGAGTCCAGAACCGCTCCGATGAAGAGGAGCGTCTGAGAGGGACACACGTGTGACTTCGGCACGTTGATGGAGAACCCCAGCAGATGCAGGAGATCGGCCATAGTCTGGAGGTGGCTGACGACTGTCTGGGGCAAGCCCGCCTTAAACAACCACTCGTCGAGGTTGGGAAAGACTGAAACCCCTAACCTGCGCAGATGGGCTGCGACCACCGCCATCACTTTGGTGAACACCCGCGGGGCGCTGGTAAGGCCGAAGGGGAGCACGGTAAATTGAAAGTGCTCGTGGCCTACCGTGAACCGGAGGTAACGCCAGTGGGCCGGCAGGACGGGGATGTGAAAATAGGCGTCCAGCAAGTCCAACGCTACCATCCAGTCTCCTGGATCCAGGGCAGCTAAGACCTGAGCCAGAGTCAGCATCTTGAACTTCTCCTTCCGGAGGAAGCCGTTGACGTTCCGTAGGTCCAAGATAGGGCGTAGGCCCCCTTTGCCCTTCTTGGGTACCAGAAAGTAGTGGGAGTAACAACCACACCCTACTTTTGGCCTAGGAACGCGCTCGATGGCCCCCTTGGCCGAGAGGGCTGTGACTTCCTCTTGCAGAAGTTGCAAGTGATCCCCGCGGTGGAATTGCGGAGGCATGGCTGGAGGGGTTGCTTCGAAGGGGAGGGAGTAGCCCCTTTGGACGATTTGCAGCACCCACCTGTCCGACGTGACGGTGCGCCAGTGGAAGAGGTGATGGCGAACCCTGCACCCCACTGGCATCACATGGGCCTGAAAGCACAGACTAGGAGTGTTTTGAGGCAGGTGCTGCGGGGGAAGGTGTGGGCTGGCCGTGCTGTTGTCCCCGACCGCCGCCACGGCGGTTTCCATGGCCGCCACCGCGCTGTTGGACATTCTGCGGCGCGTGGCTGGCAGCACGTGTGGGGGCTCCCCTTACTTGGCGACGAAAGGAGCGAGAGGCACCTGTTTGCTGGCGAGGGGCCGAGAGGCCCAAGGACTTGGCCGTAGCCTTGGAGTCCTTGAATCGCTCAAGCGCATGGTCTGCCTTGTCGCCAAAGAGGCGACGGGCATGAAACGGCATACTCAGAAGGGTAGCCTGGACATCGGCCGAAAAGTTGGCGGACCTCAACCAGGCGTGGTGTCGAACCGCCACTGTCGTTGAAATTGCCCTGCCCAGTGAGTCCATGGTATCCAGCCCACCGGATGGAATACCGTGCTGCATCTCAACCCTCCGCAAGGGTTTGTGTGAGTTTTGCCAGGACCTCCTCCGGACATTGTGGCAGCACGTCAGAGACCGCGTCCCACAGGGTGTATAGCGGCCCAAGAGGCATGCGGTATTAACTGACCGCAGTCCCAAACTGAGGGACGAGAACACCTACTTCCCGAACTGCTCATACCTCTTGGATTCCCCGATCGGGCGGAGCCATCGGGAATGCGGTCTGGGAAGTGAAGGCCTGGATGACCAGGCTCTCGGGGGTGGGGTGGGTGGACAAAAAGCAAGGGTCGTCCGGGGCCGGGCAGTAGCGTCTGGCCACGTTCCTATCCACAGGCGTACCTGTGGTGGGCTTGGACCAAGTGCCCACAAGAACGTCACACAAGGCCTCATTAAACGGCAGCAGAGGCTCACTGGAGCTTGCCTGCAGTTTAAGGACCTCTGTGAGGAGGTTACTCCTCACGGCCGCGACAGGAAGCTCAAGGTTTAGGGCCTTGGCTGCCCTTGTCAACACTACACTATAAGCAGCCCCCTCCTCCGTAGCCAAGGTGGGAGGGGAGACAAATACAGTGCCTGGCGAAGTGTCAATGCCACTGGCCTCCCCAAGCTCATATGTCTAGTCCTGTGGTGACTGGCACTCCTGTGCCAGAGGGTCCTCAGACCCCTTCCAATCACCCTCGTCACCCATCTCCTGTAGTACAGGTTCAACAGATTGGTCCTGTTCATGGAAATAGAAATCTTCAAATGCTGTCGGTAGCGCCAGAACCGTACCGGGGGTAGGATCGGGGACGGCGCCCATAGCAGGCGCCGGGGGCGACACCCGCAGGGCCGGCGTCGGCGAGGTCGACCGGCGATGACCCGGATCCGGAAGTGGATCCAGAGAGGGCCTGCGGCCCCGGGGCCGAAGCACCCGACGGCATCGGAGCCGAAGCACCCGACCGCTAGGCCCTCCAGCCAGGGCGGTTGGGCCCGGGGGCGCCACGGAACCCGACTGAGGAGGGAGGGGCCTCAAGGCCATGAGGTACCGCTCTATCTCCTCAGGCGTCGTGTCTTGCCCAGGGACCCGAAGGTGTGGGGCAGGCGGCGACGACGACAACTCCGGCGGAGCCGCGTGGGTGGTGTCACTCGAACCACCGGCCGTATCGTGCGAGCGTCGGGGTGGGTCGGAGGAACGATGATGTCTCTCCGACCTCTTATGCTTCTTACCGGAGGACTTGGATCCTGACGACCGATGACCACTCCCGGAGCTGCGAGGGCTCCGACCCCGCGACCTGTCCCTAGACCACCCGTGGGACCGGGACCTGGAGCGGCGCCGGGGCGACTGCAGGAGCTCCAGTCGCTTGAGAGACCGCTCTCGCCTAGCTTTAGACGTCAGGACCCGGCAGTCGGAGGAGGTGCGGTCGTCGTGGTCGAGGCCTAAACACTTGAGGCACCGGCGATGGGGGGGGGTCGGTAACCGACATCAGTCGGTCGCACCTGGAACAGGGTTTAAACCCGGGCATCCCTACCGGCACCGTTGGAGTCGAAGACTCTAGTAGAGAAATGATCAAAAAGTTTAGTCAAAAAAGACTAAGGGGTAGAGCTTCTCCGGATTTGCGCTAGCTGGCGCGGAAAAAAGAACTGAGGTCAGCACGCAAGGGCGGCGTCTAAGTACTCAGACAACGTCATTCCGGCGCTAACGACGCGGAGCCGCGGACGACGCCTGCCGGCGCGTAGGGGTATTGCTACGCAAAATTTTCCGGATCCAGTCGGACGCCTGGGGATATTCTAAGGTAAGGAATCTATCACTAACGTGTCTCTTTCAGATAGGGAAATTTTGCAATTATGTTGCTGCAGTGGTTACCTCCAATTGTAAATCACCTGCATTTGCCATGTCGCATAAATGCAGCGTTAAACAAAAATTGCTGTAAGCTCAACTAGATTAAATTACTATTGCAGGAGAATGTGACATAACTTGCCACTGAATGCTGCATAATTTACAAAACCATGCTGCATATTTTGGCCCCCTCTCCGCCCAATCCTAGTAGCCCCAACAACGGTAAAGATTTGCCGAGTAGTCCGAGAGCTGTTATTGTGATGATAAATCTTTAAAATATGGTGCTAAATTTTGTACAGTAAAGGCAGCCACAAATGTAATGCACAGGTCTTCAAACTTTTTTGTACCGAGCCCTACTTAGGTAGAAAAGAATTGTGTTTACCAATGACCTAGGAGTACTGCTAACATTGCAAAATTGAATTTAAGGGGTATTTTTCGGAGGATAAACTCTAGGACATCTGAACAAATATGGTATTTAGTGGTGCATGTCCCCACCCATCTTCCGAAACTTTAATGTGGAGTGTATAAAATCAAAAAGCAGTACCACATTCATCCCTCGCACACACTAAATAGGCACAGCAGAGGCCACAGGAGTGCAAGCAGGGCATGGCCATCATTAGTGCACCATCTGCTACGGTACCAGGCATCCGCACACACTATCAATACAGTTCTGTAGTATGTAACCCCAACTGGAGACAATCACCCCAAACAAGAGGGCAACTCCATGGTCACACATTCACAAGAATGCCCAACGGGAAAAATGGAAGAGCAGTCAACCACAAGGTTGGAACCCCTTTGCATACAAGGCATTATTTTAAGATGCTGTAGAGAAGTTCCCATACTGGAGAATCATGTCAGCGTAGTCTATAGTAAACAAGACATCTCTCGCCCTGCTAAGTAACATTTCTTCCAGCAATCCTTCACGAAGACTACATTCACACCAGTTTCCTCCAAATCTGGAAACGTTTTTTGAAAATGTCAAGTGTGTCAAAAAAGAGAGAAATGATTAGGTTCCTCAAGTTTATACATCTCTCTTACTTAGCTAAGACTGTTCCAGCTAAGGACTAATGCCAATGCATATAAGAATCATAGAAGGTCCAAAGATGGAGGTGTAGCATACACCAGTACGGATGCAGAACTCTGCACTGCTGCTGGAACAAGAGATTCTCCCAAAGCGGCAGACTGATCGGAGAACAGATGCGCATGCCCAGGAACTTGGGATACAATCTCTGAGCCAAATCTGGAGCCACTAGGATGACCTGGTCTTGTCGGTCTTGATCTTCAGAGTTATCCTCTGTGAGATTCGGGAGCATTATGCACTCTCCACTCGAGGGAATAGGCGAGAAACTGCGCTCTGTCTAGAATGGCTTCAATGAAAGGGAGAGTCTGTGAAGGAGTCCAGTATTACTTAGCCTCATTGATAGTCGACCCCTCGGATGGCTGATGAAGGGTGTTTCCCAGAAACCTGTCCCAGGATGCTAGTTTCCGGTTCAGGGAAGACCTGGCTTGGCAGTTCAGGCTGTACTGTTCCCATGAGTCACAGGGTCAAGACTGATTTGTATATGGTTGGGTCTGAATTGAGGTGGCAAAGTGAGGTACAAAATGATTATGGATTCAACCCAGATCTGTGACTGGGGGAGGGGGGGGGGGGGGGGGAAGAGTGGCTGAAACATTTCAGCACTCCTTCCATTATCTCCTTGTGTTTGCTCTGCCCTTCTGTACAAACCTGGGGCAGAATAAAGGGAAAATGCTCCAGTTCTTGATGCACATTCTACAGACCCATGTGGCCCACATCCCTCAAAAGGACATCCTCGTTCTACACTTGATGAACCAAACAGCATTATTGGCCCCTGACACCATTACTGTGATGTTGAACCCTGCAACAGCTTCAGTGTGAGGGATGTGCTCAACCGCCACCTGGTGAATTCAAGCACTTATGTTTTCTTGAGCTTTAAGAACCAAAATAGTTTCGCAAAGATTTACATCAACCGGAAGTGGATTTGGAGCAAGTCTAGTCTATCTCCTAGGTTTGATCTTAGAATGCCTAGTAAATAGTGTTGTATGCTTGCCTAAAATTCTATAGCACTTCACTTGAAGTCATGTTTACCTCCACCGCTTCCAAAAACCCTTAAAAAAATTCAAAGGTGACTGAAGGCATTATTCTAGAAAAATAAGACCAGATTTGCCAAATGGGGATACAATTTGTTAGGCATTAAAATGGTCTTACTTTTAACTGCAAATTTAGCTTAACTACAAAGAGCATTGTGCAGATTATAACATTCCTGCATACACTTATGAAGAGGATTTGTTCAAAGAAATATAGGGGATACTTTGTAAGGTACAATTTGCAACACACAACAGCAGATACATTTATATATTACAAAATAACTCACCAAATTTGTGCACCACCCACAGTTTGGTCCTGCTTGTATACATTCTCCACAAGACTTTGCATTTGCTTTTAGACACTCACTACCACCTGTTTGGAAGGAGAAAAAAGTATGTTTCAACTTCTAAGCCCTGACAGATGAAAATGAGAGCTAAAATATCAACGGTATATAATCAAAGTAAAATGGACAGCAAAAATATATATCAACATGAGTAGAATTACACAAGAGGAACTAAAATATTTTACCATCAGAATAGCGCTGAATCAACTTAGCCTCAGACATGTTACCATTAACAAACTCAATTACATGCTTTTATGGACATAAGTACTGGGCAAGCTTGTTGGTATGCACAGACGTCCCAGTCTTCTTTCCCCAAGTTGAGGGAGATTTGCCATTGCGATCAGTTGGGAACTATTCCACCAGTCTACACTAGACTGGCAACTTGTAGATCTGCCGGTCCTTCGCAGATAGTTACCAATTCCCACACTGACATATAGAGTCTGCAACACAGCAACCTGTTTGTTGGCAGAGTCGATCAGTCAGGTGGGGCCTCCTTTCATGTCATCCGTACCGCCCTTCAGGAGTGCAGGATAGCCTCTACAGTTCCGCAGGTGTATAAAACTATCCGATGCAAGGTTTCCTACAGGATACTTACATGTGACCCCCAGCTAGTGGATTCTAAGTGTTGTCAGCCATCTTACTGGCCTCACCCAACAGCCTGTCATTTGTAATGGAACGAAAATACAAGATAGCTTGCCTGAAGCAAAATGTTCACGTTTTGATAGATATATTTTTTTTTAAATAAAAAAAAATTATATTATATATATATATATATATATATATATATATATATATATATATATATATATATATATATATACACACACACACTTTAACCAATATTGCAAATTAAAATCTATATTTCGCACCTATGACAAAAAAGGAGGAGAAACTAGCAGAAAATGAAAGAAAATGGAACAAGATAGGTAGCGGTTATATGGCAACATTGGAAACCCACGAGTTCCGTCATTGGCTGCAAGGTTTAGGCATTGTCAATGCTTGGTTCGCTTTCTCATGTTTTTTTTATAAGAACATATTTTTGAAGAAACTGCTAGGCCCCCACAAATATTAAAACACAACAAAGGAGAAAAGCAAAAACATTGGAGTATGAAAAAGTACACATTCGCTTGGTAGATCTTGGCAATGAAGATAATTACTTTGTGTGCAGTTATGCCCCTTATAAAAGAGCAGAGTGCAGTCACTCACAGTGAAGTTAGCCACTGACTAAAGAGGGCTGATAGAGTGCCCCATGTTATATGAAGTAGTGGATGGTAGAAAAATGTGAATGACAACAGACCAATGGATGAAGAGAACTTGTTGACACGTGTATTATATAAATAATTTTAGTCAAATCAAAAAGGTCTTTGCTGCTGACAGATCCAAACATGTACACGGCCTTAAACTGAGCTAGCAGCTTTGATATCTCAATGCTTTGTACTGGCAATCGCTTAATAGCCCTGGAACGTTCAGAGATTTGAATGTATCCCTACCTTCAGAGGACGGAGGGACTTTATGAATTCAATGAAGGTACCTATGGTGCAAAGGTAAACTTAGAAGTACATAGCTCTTCCCTCTGCATCGCAGGATCTGGACTTACAGTACTTAAGCATTAAAATTCAACAGCAAATTATTAACAAACTACTGTCTCAAGAAATGGGTGGCAAAAATATGAACAGAAAAGGGCAACAGAAAAAAACCTGATCAAAATACTCTACAAAGCAGATTAACCCACAATAATGTCCGCTTTGGCATCCAAATCGAAGCAAAAGTTCCTTGAGAAGGATAGGACTAACCAACATGCAGTAGCTTCACCTATTTCACAAAACCACAGTGTTCTAGGACTGACAAAATCAATGTTGACTGCCCTTATAGATTATGTCAGAGCCACTAGTCAGGACTGATGCAACAATGAAGCTTCATTTATTGGTTCAAAATGGGGAGTCCGCCATTTTGATAATACCGAGATCAGCTTCCAAAGTGGAAAATATTTTTTAGTTGAACTAAAAGGCAAATGCTATTTACCCAGTATGCCTCTGTTCTTGGCATGTAGAGTTGTAGATTCACATGCTTTGCATAGCCTGCCATCTAGTGTTGGGTCCGGATGTTTGCACTTTGTTTTTCTTCGAAGAAGTCTTTCCAGTCACGTGGTCAGCGATGCCTGCTTTTGGTGATAGTGCGCATGGGCATCGACTCCATTGTTAGATTTTTTTCCTACAGAGGGTGATAATGGAGTTAGTAAGAGTAGGAGAAGAGATGCCCATGTGTATGTATCTAAGATAGATATCACTGCAACAGGTATGTAGGTAACCGGGGAGGCGGGTGGGCGCATGTTAATCTACAGCTCTACAGTCCAAGATCAGATGCATACTGGGCGAGTAGCTTTTTCCGTTCGAGGCATCTGAGCTGTATGCTCTGCATAGACTAGAAAAGCAGTAATCTCCGAAAGCGGTGGCTGACCTGTGGCTGTTGCAGAAGTTGGAAAGAGTGTACGTAGAACTGCTTTGCCCACACTAGCGTGCTGTCTTGCTAACGCATCACCACAATAGTGCTTTGTGAATGTGTGTGGTGTAGACCTTGTTGCAGCTTTGCAGAGGTCATCTATGGGGACGTTTCCTAAAAAAGCCATAGAAGTCCCTATTTTATGAGTGAAGTGTGCTCTAGGGGGAATCGTAAATGTTAGTTTTGCTTTTGCATAGCATGTTTGAATTCATTTGACTATCCACCATGCAATATCTGATTTTGAGATGGGATTGCCTTTATGAGGTAGAGCAAAAGCCACAAAGAGTTGTTTTGTCTTACAGAAAGGTTTGATCTTTTCTATGTAATAGAGTAATGCTCTTTTAACGTCTAAGGTGTGTAGAGCACGTTCTGCCACAGAATTTGGTTGAGGGAAGAACACCGGCAACTCAACAGATTGGTTGATATGGAAGGCAGAAATCACTTAGGGAAGAAATGTAGGATTAGTCCGAAGAACCACTTTTTTTATGTACAAGTAAAAATAGTTCTTCTATGGTTAGTGCTTTAAGCTCATCTCCTTTCCTTAGTGATGCTATAGCTATGAGGAAAGCGACTTTCCAAGTGAGAAATTGTAGCTCACATTTGTGCAATGGCTCAAAGAGTGGACCCACGAGTCTGGTGAGGACAATATTGAGATTCCACACTAGGGCAGATTGAAGTGTTGGGGGAATGACTAGTCCTTCCATAAATGCTTTGATAACAGGCATGCAGCAGAGAGACAGTTATTGTCTATTTTGAAGGTATGCGGCTAATGCAGAAAGTTGTAAACGTAGAGATGTGCATGCTAAATTTGAGTGCTGTAGATGCAGTAAACAGCAGATTTCTGAACTGAAGCATCAAGCGGGTTGATTTGATTGTTATTACAATAAATAACCAACTGTTTCCACTTTACTGCATGCACAAGCCCTTGTAGTAGGACATCTAGCCTCTTTGATAATGTTCAAGCTGTCCGGCGAAGATTAAGGTAGCCAAACTATGACTTCAGGTGCCAGATCGCAAGGTTGAGATGAAGGGGATCTGGATGGCTTATATATCCATGGCTCTGCGTGAGGAGATTGGGTGCAAGATGTAGTTTGCAGTGAGGGACTACTGAGAGCTCCAACAGGGTGGTGAACCACAGCTGACGGGCCCATGTGGGAGCAACTAGGATTAGTGTGAGGGACGCCTGCCTGAGCATCCAAACCACTAGTTGAATAAGTGGGAGAGGCGGAAAAGCATAGGCAAATATCCCTGACCAATTCATCCATAGTGCATTGCCTCTGGACAATGGGTGTGGATACCTGGAGGTGAAGCTTGGGCATTTTGCGTTTTAGCGTGTGGTTAACAGATCTAGGTCTGGGAAGCCCCACATCTGAAAGAATGGGATAAGAACTCGAGGGTGGAGTTCCTACTCGTGGATCTATTGTCTGCTGAGCAGATCTGCGATTTGATGGTCTACTCCTGGAAGGTGTTCTGCGAGGAGATACAATTTGTGAAGTATGGCCCACCTCCAGATGTGTGTGCTAGTTGTGAAAGCTGGAGAGAGTGTCCCCCAGTTTCTGTATGTAATACATTGCTGTCATGTCTGTGTATCTGGACAGCTGTGCTTACCAAGTGAACTTGAAAGGCTTTGAGCACTAGAAATATAGCTAGAAGCTCTAGATTTATGCGAACATGCTTTTGCTGCAGGCTCCACATGCCCTGAATTATGTAAATTTGGAGAAAAGCTCCCCAACCGGTTAGCACAGTCTGTGGAACAGGGTAGATTAAGGGCCGCCCTTTGGAAAGGTTTTGTGGATTTCACCACTGCAGAGAACGATGCGTGCAGCCGTTCACCAACATTAGATCTGATAACTGACCTCGAGACTGATTCCACTGACATGCTAAGCATTCCTGAAGGGGAAGCATTTGAAGTCTTGCGTAGGGGACTATTAAGATGCAAGTCGTCATAATTTCTAGTAACTGAATGAACACTTGAGCTGGCAGCGAGTGTTGAGGCTGTAATTGAGAAAGTAAGAGTATGAATGTTGTGGATTCGGGCCGGATCGGGATAGACCAGAGCCTTGTGTGCATCTAGAGTGGCTCCCAAATACGCTTGCGTGTTGGAGGGTTAGAGATGGGATTTGGACAGATTTACTGTGAATCCCAGATCGTGGAGCAGCTTCACTGTTTGGGGAGTGTGTTGTAGACACTCTTCTTGCGAGCTGGCTTTTATGAGCCAGTCGTCTAAGCATGGATAGACTGGAATGTGTTCTCTTCATATATGAGCTGCAACTACTGCCAGGCATTTGGTGAAAACCATGGGAGCAGAGGTGACTTCGAAAGGAAGCCCTTTGAATTGGTAGTGCTGTCCCGCTACCACAAACCTGAGGTAATTGCAATGAGCAGGGTGAATTGGAATATGGAAGTAGGTGTCCTTTAAATCTAAAGTTGACAAAGTCGCCTTGCTGAAGGAGTGGGAGCACTTGCTGGAGTGTTACCACGTGAAAGTGATCTGATTGGATGTATAGATTTAGATCTCGCAGGTCTAATATAGGCCTTAGAGAGCCGTCCTTTTTGGGAATTAGGAAGCATAGGTAGTATACTCTGGTCCCTTGATATTGTAATGGGACTGGCTCTATAGCTCCTTTTTGTAACTGAGAGAATTTCTTTTTTGAGAAGGTTCATATGTTCGAGACACAGTGTGTGGTATTGGAGGAATGTTTGGGGTAGTGCTGTTAGTTCCAGGTACTAACCATATTCGATAATTGATAGAACCCATCTGTCTGAGGTGATTGTATTCCAGACAGGTAGAAATTGGGAGAGACTTCCCGCGACAGGAGTGGAATGATCAAAGTTAATTAATGCCTCGGGCAAAAGAATAGCATCGCAAGCAGTGGGAATAGCCACAACAACATGCTTTGATTTTAATGCCGAAGATTTCGGTTCGACATGGGAATGCTTGGGTATCTATGGCGAAGATTTTGGTTTGACATTGGTATGTGACCGGCTCAATCCAGAGCCGGAAGGCTTTGATTTATGTTTCGGTGCCGAGCCGGAGAGTCCAAAACTTTCTCGGTGCCGAACTTGGCCCGAGGGCAGAGGAAGTACCAGAGCCTTTTTCTTTAATAAGTGGTATGGGTAGGAAGTTTCAGTACTCACAATACATTGACCCGGTGTTACTTGGTCTTCCGATTCGGCTTCGGGCACGGAAAGGTTTTCTTCCTCTACTTCAGCTCCACTTTAGTCAGAAGAATTAAATGGGACGCTTCGGGCTCTGTCAAGGTGGGTACTTGGCTTGGGGGAGAAATTCCAAATTCCACGCACAATGCCCCCACAGACTCATCACCGATAGGACAAATTACAAGACCTCCTAACAGGCCCTGAAGCTTAACACAGATCCTATGGGCCACGTCCGAAACTGACCCTTGATCCGGAGTTAGCCAGCCAAAGAAGAGCCCTAAGGAGGGCTGTGCGCCTGCACAAATTGAAAGGCACCTCGCTCTCTGCCAATAATATGGCTTTATTGCGCAAAGCCTTCAAAAAATCATCATGGGATGCCAAGAGACAAAAAGAACAGAACGAGTGGCTAAAAATATTCGCCTTGCTAAAGGTAAACAAGCACTGGCGTTGCCAATAGGTCTCGCAGTAGGAAAGTTGGAGCTATTACAATTGCAAATAACAATGCCTTTTATTTTTGTTTTCATTTTAAAAACATAAAGGGCTTTGTCATTTACAAAACCAATAGCTCCAACTTTCGTACTGCGAGACCTATTGTGCACTGCACAGTGTGGGTGAAAGTGGCGCTGCGTGGGCGAGTGGCGCTGCGTGGGCGAGTGGCGCTGCGTGGGCGAGTGGCGCTGCGTGGGCGAGTGGCGCTGCGTGGGCGAGTGGCGCTGCGTGGGCGAGTGGCGCTGCGTGGGCGAGTGGCGCTGCGTGGGCGAGTGGCGCTGCGTGGGCGAGTGGCGCTGCGTGGGCGAGTGGCGCTGCGTGGGCGAGTGTGGTGTTGCGTGGATGATAGTGGGCTTGCGTGGGTGTGAGTGGTGTTGCGTGTCTGTAAGTGTTGCTGTGTGGGTGAAAGTGGCACAGAACTCCCTCTTGACCTATAACTACTTAAACTATAGGAGTAACCTCTCAAACATAGGGCATATACCAACAATGTCTACACAAGATGAAGAGTTTTTTTCATTTTATTTCATTTTAGCAGTTTAAAAAGTCATTTTTTTCTCCTCTTTTTTTTATTACTCCTTTTTTATATCATATTTTTCAAAATTCATCAGTTATAAAAAATATATACATTTTACACAATAGCTACAAAAAAACATTTTACAACACAATCAAATTGTCCTTATTTCTTCAAATTTATACAAAACATGAAATCAATTAAATAAGCACACCAGGTAAAGAGCCACGCACACACCACAGACATCCTCCTAAACATCCATTCCATCACAAAGACAGCAAAAAAGGAGATTTCCTATAACATTGAGACTGTAGTCCAGTAAATGACCAAAGTCATTTAGATTTCAACAGGAGAAGAAAGGTCGACGCGTTTCGGTGGAAATGCCGCATAAGGGACCACCTTCATCAGGACCAAACAGACAGTATGGTATAGGATCTCTCAACCTGGGGTGCAGATCTTTCTAGGACACGTACAGGCATTTAGGGGTGTTTCTACTCGTTTCCAAACACTTAAGCCCGATCTGGAGATACGTAGATGTTCACCAGGCCAGATTTATATTCCTTTTTTTATTAATGGATAAGGCAGCTGTTTTTTTAGGAACCTGAACTGTATACAAGGGGACAGAACCCGGCAGAGGAGGGCTTATAACTGTCTCTAAGGTCGACTTATTTTTCGTTGGTGGTGTGGAGGGGACGCCACATTTTTAAATAATTTTCCTAGTTGTATAATCCTCATAAAATGGTATGTCTTTAATCATGTAGATACATTTTGCAAGATCCAAAGATCCTGGTCCCCAATGCAAGCCGCCTCTGCCGTCGTCCGTAGTTTACTCCGCCGGAGTAAACTACGGACGACGGCAGAGGCGGCTTGCATTGGGGACCAGGATCTTTGGATCTTGCAAAATGTATCTACATGATTAAAGACATACCATTTTATGAGGATTATACAACTAGGAAAATTATTTAAAAATGTGGCGTCCCCTCCACACCACCAACGAAAAATAAGTCGACCTTAGAGACAGTTATAAGCCCTCCTCTGCCGGGTTCTGTCCCCTTGTATACAGTTCAGGTTCCTAAAAAAACAGCTGCCTTATCCATTAATAAAAAAAGGAATATAAATCTGGCCTGGTGAACATCTACGTATCTCCAGATCGGGCTTAAGTGTTTGGAAACGAGTAGAAACACCCCTAAATGCCTGTACGTGTCCTAGAAAGATCTGCACCCCAGGTTGAGAGATCCTATACCATACTGTCTGTTTGGTCCTGATGAAGGTGGTCCCTTATGCGGCATTTCCACCGAAACGCGTCGACCTTTCTTCTCCTGTTGAAATCTAAATGACTTTGGTCATTTACTGGACTACAGTCTCAATGTTATAGGAAATCTCCTTTTTTGCTGTCTTTGTGATGGAATGGATGTTTAGGAGGATGTCTGTGGTGTGTGCGTGGCTCTTTACCTGGTGTGCTTATTTAATTGATTTCATGTTTTGTATAAATTTGAAGAAATAAGGACAATTTGATTGTGTTGTAAAATGTTTTTTTGTAGCTATTGTGTAAAATGTATATATTTTTTATAACTGATGAATTTTGAAAAATATGATATAAAAAAGGAGTAATAAAAAAAAGAGGAGAAAAAAATGACTTTTTAAACTGCTAAAATGAAATAAAATGAAAAAAACTCTTCATCTTGTGTAGACATTGTTGGTATATGCCCTATGTTTGAGAGGTTACTCCTATAGTTTAAGTAGTTATAGGTCAAGAGGGAGTTCTTTTCTTGTTCTTGTTATTGCCTTCCCCTCTACTCCCTGACCTGAAAGCAATTCCCAGAGGGGGTCCCCTTTCCTTACTTATTGAAAGTGGCACAGAGCCTTTGATGTGGCCTGGCGCAGGAGAAATGCTGCAGCTGCTAATTAAATATAACAAGCGAGACCTATTGTCTACTAACAAGCGAGACCTATTGTATATGCCAATGCTTGTTATTGTTGACTTCCCTGATGTTAAAACAATAACAGCCTGTAGAAAGCTCAAATCCATGCAGTCTTCTATACGTGTGTGGGAGGAGTGCTGCTAGGGGAGAGGGGAGGAGAAGCCTGATGCCGGATGGGGGCGGGAGAGCCTGGGAATGCGAGAGGCTGGGCTTGCATGCGATGCGCGTGCTGAACAGATGTCCGTGAGGTGTGGGAGGAGTGCCTGTGCCGGATGGGGGCGGGAGATGTTAAAACAATAACAGCCTGTAGAAAGCTCAAATCCATGCAGTCTTCTATACCCTGAAAAATCATGTGTACTGCGTGTCTTTACGAGTTCAAACCTGCAACAAGTTCGAAATATGGGCCGCTTTTTTTTAATCTATCTAATTACACATGGGGGGCGCATTTATTTTGATGTCCGGGGCCGTAATCTTTCCCAGTCCGACAATGCCTTCTAACAAGCGGGCCGAGCTCTCAGGCACTTTGTGCTGGCCAATAACCAAGTGAGTGCAATATGCTTGGATGTGTGTGTGTCCTGCTCCGGAACTCACCTGCAGATAAATCACACCAGGCAAACAACTTCAAGGCAGTGGAGGAGACAAGAAAGCAAGCTGCCACACTCTCCATCTCTCAAGACTTTATAAACATCAACTGAACACAAGTGGAAATTATATAAATCACTGGAACCGGTTAGCCTGAAACAAGAGCTCCATCTGAGTCAGAATCACGTGGATTATACATAGAAGGCCGTGCTGCTCTAAAAGGCACAAAGGGACAATGGGAAGTACTAGGTGTTACCATGGACTCACAGGCAGAAAGAGCAAATGGCAGAGACATGCAGAGAGCTGCCTTGTCCCCGAGGCACGCGCTGTCCCTGCACAGCTTATAGCTGGGCAGATGCATTCAGAATCACCGAGCTGGGGCGTTCGGAGGCATGCGATGTACAGGCACTGAATGCGCCCCAGCAGGGGCCCATGACCCTGTAGCCATACGTTAAGAAATCAAGCTGACAAATTGCTTGAAAGACTGTGTGCACTACGAGACAATTATTTAACTGTTTGAGCAATTTAAACAAAAAGGAAACTAAATACACTGAATGTTTGCTCTGAATGACGGCCAAAATGTATTTTGAAGAGTGTCCTTAAAAGTAGTTACTGCATTAAAAAAAATGAACGGCATGGCTGTGTTTGCGGGGAGAGAGAGATGAGGTGCTGGTGTGGGAGGGGGGGGGGAGGTGCTGGTGTGGGAGGAGTGCTGCTAGGGCAAGGCTGTGTTTCGGGGAGAGAGAGGGGAGGTGCTGGTGTGGGAGAGGGGAGGTGCTGGTGTGGGAGGGGGGAGGTGCTGGTGTGGGAGGAGTGCTGCTAGGGCAAGGCTGTGTTTGTGGGGAGAGAGAAGGGAGGTGCTGGTGTGGGAGGAGGGAGGTGCTGGTGTGGGAGGGGGGAGTTGCTGGTGTGGGAGGAGTGCTGCTAGGGGAGGAGAAGCTTGATGCCGGATGGGGGCGGGAGAGCCTGGGAATGCGAGAGGCTGGGCTTGCATGCGATGCGCGTGATGAACAGATGTCCGTGAGGTGTGGGAGGAGTGCCTGATGCCGGATGGGGGCGGGAGAGCCTGGGAATGAGAGAGGCTGGGCTTGCATGCGATGCGCGTGCATGTTTGCTCACGTGATACACGTGAATTGCAAGAAAACCGCGGGGCTGAAAGCCCTTGGTTTGACTTGTGTTTTGCCGACATGAATTCTCGCTCCGCTCGATGCGCTTGCGCGCATCGATAGGTCGCGAGACCTAAAAATCTGTCCCATTTCTGGAACCACATGAATAAGCTCCGTTCCACCAATAAGAACAGAGGGAACGCAGTTCGTGAAGACGATTGGGCCCAGCATGTGACTTATCTATACTGCTGTGACACCCCGGATCCTGTGGCGATCGAATTAAGAGATCGTGCAGATACCACCCAGACAGAAACTCACGAGCTGACTACCTCAGCCGAGGTCTCCAAGTATTTGAAAGCCATGAAAAACGACGGTGCTCCCGGGTCCAACGGCCTTCCAGCAGAGGTATTCAAATGTGCTCTGGAAGAGTGGGCCAAGCTTTGGGTCCCCCTATATAACAACGTGTTTACGACCAGTCGGCTACCAGACTCCTGGCTGGGCTCGATCCTATGCCCAATTTTTAAGAAAGGAGATACCTCGTTACCAGCTAATTACTGACTCATTGCCCTATTAGATCTTGAGGCCAAGGTGTACGCCCGGTGTCTTCTTAGGTCACTAGAAAAATGGGCAGCAGAAAACAACATTCTACCATATTTCCAAACAGGGTTCCGATCCTCGGCCTCCACAATAGATAACATCACGACTCTAGCTATTCTGAGCCAACAAGCAGCACAAAAAAATAATCTTCCTCTCTACTGCTGCTTTATAGACTACAGCGCCTAAAGTGTCGCGCAACACCTTATGGAGGAAACTGGATAATTGGGGGATTCCTCAGAGCCTGCTAGGAGCCCTTATCTCCTTGCATAAGAACACATGGGTGCGAATTAAAACTGGCCCAAAGACAGTCTCTGCAAAAATTGTTACCGGAGACGGACTAAAGCAAGGTTGCGTTCTTGCCCCCCTCTAGTTCAATATTTACACTGCTGACCTGGGAACATTCTTGGAGAAAAGTTATCTTCTCCCGCCAAAATTGGGCTCTGGAAAAAGGAACTTGCACATTCTACAATATGCTGACAATATTGTAATAATGGACTAGGCAAAATCAGGTCTCCAAAGAGCGTTAAGCAGGCTCCATATATATAATATTGCCAATACCTTAATAATCAATCAGGAAAAGACTACGGTTTTGATATTCGGCAGCTGTAAGAACAAGAAAAGTTTAAGGTAGTACATTGGGCCTGCAAAGATCAAGACAACGACAAAATATAATTACCTGGGGGTCTGTTTTAGTGAGTCCTCTAGACCAGCAGCCCACCTAGCCGCCTTGAAAAAAGAGAGCAGGAGCTATAACATACTCCTTGATCCGACTCAATCAGTCCCTGAGTAGTCCTTCTGCAGAACCCATCCTGAAGTTGATTAAGCCTCTCTTCTCCCTGCCTTAAACTATGGGCATCAGGCCTTCCCTGGCGCATGCTCTGCTAGTCTTGACCTTGCCCAAGTTTCCATTTATAAAAAAATCTTTCATCTTCCAAACTTCATTCATAGGGCAAGACTACGACTGGAGCTGGGCCTTCAAAGACAATCTATTTGTTGTGAGGCTGACACCCTGAAATACTTTATAAGGACATTAAAAGCCGCAGACAACACTTTAAAAGCCCGGCTAAAAGAAACTTTTGCTAGTCCTGGAAATCCATGGAATCGTCAACTTACAAAGGCTATAAAATCGCTAGAGATCGATAAATCATAACTAACTTCAGACACTATTCCATACAGAGTCTGGAAAAAGGTTATCAATAAGCAGGTCAAACAAATCTCCCACCGGATGGCCTCCCAGGCTTTAAAAACATCAAAGGTCTTGCTCCCCTGAACAACTCATACCTCCCTGGGGCACCTCAATCTTACCTCCTGGAAAATTTAAATTCAGTGGCTCGGAAGAATATAATGTTCATGCGTCTTCTAGGTCTGCGTTCAACTGCCTTTAACCGATGGGCTCCAACAAGTGAGGAGGGGGCATGCAGACTGTGCAACTACCAGACTGAATCATGGCTGCATCTCCTGTGCTGCTGTCCCGCCCTGGACGCCCCCAGAAGACTGCTTTTAAAACCCTTATATTTAAAATGGGGCACTAGGTCGTGCTGGGAAGCATCGGCCTGGTGCTTTACTTCCTCAGCCACTCAAGTGCTTGTAAGGATTGGAAAATTCGTGAGACTTGGACAACCTTTTTTTACCCTCTTTAGCCCCCGTGCTTCCAGTTCTCCCCCCCCCCAAAAACTCATCACAGACTTGTTCTGTCCCCTTACTTAGCATTCCTGCACTAATTTATTTTACGTTAGGCCCTGCACTGTAGTGTGATTATACTGGCACCTACAAGATTGTTTTTTATATGTACAGGATTTCAAATCTGGATTGTTTTTCAGTTTTTGCTTTTTTTATAACAGTGCTAATGTTGATATTTTATAGCTATGGTTTTAATTAACTGCGTTAATCCAATAAAAACCTACAAAACCTACAAACCTGTGTGTGGGATTCTTTAAAGTCGGAGTCTTCTCCTAAGTCATCCGGTGCAGAGCCGCTTTACTGAAGCATTTTGTGACTTGGAGCCCGACATTCACGGAACAACTTCTTTGATCGAAACAATCGCCATGCGTTGCAGTCTCGTTTGTCATGTTCCGGAGATAGACAGAGATTGCACACTTTGTGCAAGTCGGTGCGCTGAAATTTTGTGCAACACCCAGGACAGAATTTGAATGGAGTCTGTTCCATCAAATGCTAGCGAGCCCGACGCGCGTAGCCCTAACGGCCCTCCACAAAACATCTGATCGAAGAGTTTGACTTGAAACGATACCCAAAGATGGGAATCGGGATTGAGAAACAATACAGTTGACGGTAGTGGATTGCGTGACGAGGGGAACCCAAGAATGGTGTCGAACCGGAGCACCTCATTTGCATCTGAACCTGATGGTGGAAAAAACCAATCTAACAATGGAGTCAATGCCCATGTGCACTATCACAGTAAGGAGGAGTCACCGACCTCGTGACTGGAAAGACTTCTTCGAAGAAAAACAAAGTGCAAACATCCAGACCCAACATTAGATGGCAGACTATGCAAAACATGTGATCCACAGCTCACATGCCTCAAACACTTATTTTCAACCCTCCAAGCAAAGTCAATAGGTCTTACCTTTTAGCATCTCATTGGCCACTCGTTTTGCCCGAAAAATTATTATTAAATAAAAGGTAGCTTAGCAACAGCACACAAAATGCCCAACACACCTACACAAGCACCTGGATACCCTATGGGGTGATTAGTGAGCTATACAAATCAACATAACGTAACAATGATGCATACAGCACATTCATAACCACGCATGTACACAGGCGTCATGATGCTGCAATGGATACTTTTTCTTTTAATTTACTGTTCAAATATAACAGACTCCTATCTTTGAGCGGGTGCCAAGGGAATAGTGGATACAAAAAATAATAAAATAAAAATAAGTACCGGAAGGGGGTGGGACGATGTACAGAAAGAACAACCTGGGAAAACAATAGGGAGAGTGGTGGCAGTGATGCAGGCCCAGTGTGTGCTTAAAGCAAAAGAAACAAGTAGTGACAAAGCCAATTGGTCTGGGTTTAATGTGCTAAAGCATCAAGAGTTGGGGCATTAGCATGAGACAAGTGGGTGAGCCAACAGGAGCAGACAGGCTGCCACTTTTGTAAAGCAGACCCTCGTGAAGTTCAACGTAAACGCACAAGTGAAGGTCGAAGAACACACCCTGCCAACAGTACTACACGAGACTAATATTCCACTGGGCTGAACAAAGATATTAGTGAAAAGTCTAAGTTAAATGGTTGATAAAGGCTGGTTGAAAAACATAAACCAGAGGTTGAAAGGGAGGATGCAAAACTCACTCAGACTAGATTGTTAGGAGAGAGGACCCAAAACCCACTCTAAATATATTGTTAGCAAAAGGTCTGTTTGACAACTGTTCTATCAAAACCCAAACTTAAAAGGAAAATGCTACTTACCCAGTAAGCATCTGTCTTAGTCACGAGATAGGAGACTTCTCCTTTCGGTCATAATGCGCATGGGCATCGACTCCATCCTTTGATTGTTTTGCCATAAAGGGTGATGATGAAGATAGTAAAGTAACAAAGGGAGATGTCCATGTAAATTGTATCTAAGTAAGATATCACTGCAACAGGCAAAGGCACCTGGGGAAGCAGGTGGGTGCATATGACTTTAGAGCTCTATATGCCAAGAACAGATGCATACTGGGTAAGTAGCATTTTCTGTTTGAGGCATATGAGCTTTAGATCATATGCTTTAGCGTAGACTATAAATCAGTTAATTCTGAAGCAGTGGCTAACCTGTAGCTGTTGCAGTGGTTTGAAATAGTGTTCGTGAAACTGCCTGGCCCACACTAGCTTGTTTTACTAACACATCCACACAATGGTTTGTGAATGTGTGTGTGTGTGGTGCAGGCCATGCTGCAGCCATGCAGAAGTCATCTATGGGTATGTTTCCTAAGAATGCTGTACAAGCCCCTAGTTTGCATGTAGTGTGTGCTCTAGGGGGAATTGTTAGTGTGTGTTTAGCTTTGATGTAGCATATTTGAACGCACTTAACAAGCCGCTTTGCAATGCCCGATTTTGATATGGGATCGCCTTTATGTGGTAGATGTATTTGCAAAAATGGTTCCTCTATGGTTAGTGCCTGAAGCTGACCGACTCTTCTTAGAGAAGTGATGGCTATAAGGAAGGCTACCTTCCAGGTGAGAAATTGTAATTCACATTTCTACAACGGCTCAAATGGTGGACCCATGAGTCTTGTAAGGACTATGTTGAGATTCCACACTGGAGAAGGTGGAAGTCTGGGAGGAATGAGTCTTTTAAGTCCTTCCATAAAAGCTTTAATAGCAGTCACTCTAAAAAGAGACAAGAGCTGTCTATTTTGCAAGATATGCAGCGAGATGTAAGGGTATGGATGTGTACACTAAATAAGAATGTTGTATGTGTAATAGATAACAAATTATGTCTTGTATTGAAGCATCTAGTAGATCGATCTGATTGTTACAATAAACAACAAACCTCTTCCACTTTGCTGGGTAGCATGCTCTTGTGGTAGGGTGCCTAGCCTCTTTGATGACATTCATACAGTCTGGCTGAAGATTAAGGTAGCCAAACTCTAGGATTTCAGGTGCCAAATCGCAAGGTTAAGCTGATTGGGATTTGGATGTCTCCATGGTTCTGAGTACGAAACCTTGGGTGGGGTGGGGGTGCAGCTTTTGGTGGGAAACTACTGATCGCTCCAACAGAATTGTGAACCAGGGTTGTCGGGCCCATGTGGCAGCAACTAGGATAAGTGTCAGGGAGTGCTGTTTGAGTTTCCGACCCACTAATGGAATGAGAGGGAGAGGTGGAAAAGCGTAAGCAAATATCCCTGACCAATTCATCCATAGTGCATTTCCTTTGGACAATAGGTCTGGATGCCTGGACACGAAGTTTGGGCATTTTGCGTTTAGATGGATGGTGAACAGATCCATCTCTGGGAAGCCCCACATTTGGAAGAATGGGAGGAGAACTTGAGAGTCAAGGTCCCATTAATGTATCTGCTGCCGTTGCCTGAGCAGATCTGCAACTTGGTTGTCTACTCCTGGAAGATGTTCAGCAAGGAGATATTTTTTGAGTTATGGCCCATCTCCAGATGCTCTGTGCTAGCGGTGAGAGCAGGAGAGAGTGCGTCCCCCTTTGCTTTTGTATGTAGTACATCACTGTTATGTTGTCTGTGCGAATCAGGACAGCTTTGCCTACTAGATGAAGTTGAAAAGCTTTCAATACTTAAAATTGCTAACAGTTCGAGATTATTTATGTGGAGTTGTTTTTGTTGCAGAGTCCACATGTCCTGAATGGTATGTTTTCCCAGAGGTGCTCCAAAACCAGTGAGGGATGCGTCTGCTGTTAGCACTATCTGTGGAACCAGATCGAGAAATGGCTAACCCTTGGAAAGGTTTTATAACATCCACCACTGCAAAGAGCGATGAGTGCAGTCATCTATCAACACCATATCTGATAACGGACCTTGAGCCTGGTACCACTGACATGCTAAGCATTCCTGTAGGGGACGCATTTGAAGTTTAGCATAGGGAATAATTAAAATGCAAGAAGTCCTCATTCCAATCAATTGCATGAACACTCTGGCATGTAATGAGTGTTGAGGCTGAAACTGTGATATTAAAGCTTGCATGTCCTGACTGGATTGTGGTACTATAGAGCTTTGCAAGTGTCTATTGTGGTACCTAGATACACTTGTGTGTTGGATGGTTGGAGGTGAGACTTGGTGAGGTTTCCAATGAACCCAAGTCGTGAAGCAGTTGAACTGTCCTTGGAGTGTGATGTAGGCAGCTTTGTTGTGACCTGGCTTTTATGAGCCAGTCGTCAGGGAAGACATGGACGTGCTATCTTCTCAGATGAGCTGCGACTACTACCAGGCACTTGGTCAAAACTCTGGGTGCTGTAGTGAACTCCGAATGGGAGGACTTTGAACTGATAATGTGGTCAGTCAACCACAAACCAGAGGTATTTTCTGTGAGCAGGGTGAATGGGAATATGGAAATAGGCGTCCTTCAAGTCTAGAGTGGATAGAAAGTAGTGGGAGCACATGTTGGAGTGTGGCCATGTGGAAGTGGTCCGACTGCATGTACAGATTCAGCTGTCTTAGGTCTAGTATAGGCCTGAGAGCTGTCCTTTTTGGGAATTAAGAAATAAAGTGGAGTATACCACGGTCGCTTGATATATTAATGGGACAGGCTCTATAGCATGTTTTTCTAACTGAGATAGAACCTGTTGCTTTAAGAGGGTGAGATGTTCCGGTGACATTGCATGTGCTCTTGGAAGAATATTTGGGGGGAGTGCTAGAAAGCTCCAGGCAGTAACCATATTGGATAATTTATAGCACTCACTTGTCTCAGGTGATTGAATTCCAGACAGGTAGGAATTGGGAGAGACGTCCCCTGACAGGAGTGGAATGATGGGCGTAGCGGAGAGAAGTCACTGTTTGGCTGTGGGGGGAAGTGTATGTGGAATTAACTCTACCTCTTCCCCTACAGTTGTTTCTTCTAAAACCTCCTCTTGAATAACCTCTGGACGAATGAGATTGGTGGTTGCCCTTGTAAGAGGAGGAGGCATTCTCAGTGGACACAGTTTTTGAGCCACCCCTGTAAAAAGAGCAGTGAAAAGAACCACTACTGGCAGGTAAATGTAAAGCCCCCATGGCCTTTGCAACCCCACTGTCTTTATTCATCTTTTCCAGCAAGGTATCAACAGCCAGGCCGAAAAGATACTCTTTGTCAAAGGGTTGGTTAAGTATGGATTTTGCACCTCTGGCTTAAATCCAGAGATTCTGAGCCAAGCGTGACTGCATAATAGTCTACAGGTATTAATTACAAAAGATGCTGCGTCTGCTGCGTCTAGTGCACATTTAATGGAGGTGTTGGTAATAAGTTTACCTTCCTGAATAAGGTTGTCACCCTTAGATTTCTATTGGTCAGGCAGGTGTTCCATGAGTTTTTCTAGCTCATCGCAAAGAGCCCTGTCATAACGAGCTAGCAGCGCCTGGGCGTTGGCAATGCGCCAGTTGTTTGCTGCCTGTGAAGCTACTCTTTTGCCTGATGCATCAATAAGCTTGGAATCCTCGTCAGAAGGAGGGGTCTCTCCTGTGGCTTGCAAGTTAGACTCTCTTGTAGTTTCCAACACACACAAGAGGGCTTAGGGCAGCTGACCTTTAATATAAATAGGATCGGTAGGAGAGGATTTGCATTTTTTATCCACTAGTTGCGCTTATTCTAGCCCTTACAGGATCCTTAAAGACCTCGTCTGTGTGCTTCAATATGCCTTTTAACATTGGTAAGGTATGAGTAGTTCTTTGTGAGGAAGAAAGTGTCTCAAAGAGGAAATCCTCTTCTAAAAGCTCCTTATGAAGCTCTATCCCATGATAATGAGCAGCCCTGTTAAGGAGCTCGAGATAGCCAATGTTGTCATAAGGTGGGGAAGGTCTGGAGGGATACAAATCAGGGTCATTATCTGTATTTGGATCTGTGTGGTAATCTTCCCAAGCGTCAGTGTCCTGATCCTCATCCCCATTTCTTTCGTCCTGTGGGTCAGGTTTAATAGGCCTTGTGATCAATTTAATGGTGTAATAAGCAAGTTAGGATCAGGAGGTGGAATATAAGGAGGAGAAGGGTTAGTGCCCACATTCTTCTTCTTAAGAGGGATAGGATAGTCATCTGGCAAGTCAGCTTTCCATTTTTTTGGCATGGATACCTGAATCTGTCCTGGTATGTGTATAACCAGCTTTTTCTGTTTCTGGTCGAATGTGGTCTCATTAGATGGAGGCTTTTTGGAGAGAGTGTTGATCTTTACGTGGAGATTTCGGCGTCAAAGGTTTCGGCTCCAAGCCTTTGGGTGTCAATGGTTTCGGTTCTGAGTGTTTGGGTTTGGAGGGTTTCCGTTCAGAGTCTATGGTCTTTGAGGATTTCGGCTCCGATTCTTTGGCCTTGGAGGATTTCTTCTCAGATTCTTTGAGCTTGGAGGATTTTGGCCCCGAGCCTTTCAGCGTCGAAGGTGGAATCTTCAGTCTCGAAGGTGTGTTGAACGATAGATGCTTGGTCTTATATTTTATTGCTGAAGGTGTCGGTTCGCCATCAGAGTGGGGCTGGCTTGAGCCCGAGCCAGAAAGCTTCTCTTTTTGTGTCAGAGGGCGGGGCATCGGAAATGGTTTGACGGTGCCGTCCTGAACCAGAGGGCGAAGGTGGGATGGAGCCTTTGTCTTATGTGGAATGGGCACAGGGGGCTCTCATGCTGCATTTCGTAACGCCGAGTTAGACGATCACGAAGTGTCTTCTTCGATCGGAATGATCGACACGCGCCGCAGTTCTTCTCGTCGTGTTCGGTGACAAGCAGAGGTTACAAATTTCGTGCAAGTCGGTGCGTGGAAATTTAGTACGACACCTGGGACATAACTTAAATGGAGTTCGTTCCATCGACTGCTAGCACGGTCGGCACGAGTAAGCCATGGAAAGTTTTTTTGAAGTGAGACGATGCGCTTCGAATGGGGAACCGTGATCGATAACAATACCGCCATGGGTAGTGGATGCACGTCGAAGGGGTCCGAAAACGGTACCAAACCGGAGCGTAACAATACACATTCGAACCAGATGGCGGAAAAAGACAATCTACGGATGGAGTCGATGCCCATGAGCACCATCACCGAAAGGAGGGGTCACCTACCTCGTGACAAGACTTAATCGAACAAAAACAAAGTGCAAACATCTGGACCTAACACCCGATGGTGATCTATTCTAAAGCATATGATCAATATGCCTGGAACACAGAGTTCCCCAAATGTAAGCAGTGGAAGGATACAAATCATGCAATCAAATGATGGTACACTCCAACGCTAAAGCAATGGGATGACCCAAACCCTAGTGCAAGTACTGCTATTGTACACTATAGGTTTTATTAATGACAGAGACCGAAAACGTATCGCAGGCTCTTCAATATGTTTTAACGACTGCCAAATACAAAACTATGGCAGTACTACTTCTTGGCAAGTGGATTGGTGAAAGTTAAGCTATTGACACCAAATACAGAACCTTTTGTGCTTAAAGGTGTTATGCCACCCTTATGGCAGGCCACTAGCTTTTTTCAAAATGTCCATACAGTGCCACTGCAATTCAGGCGATTAAACTGCACATACTTGGAAGCCATGCTCCCAAGTTCAACCATGTCCGATTGGGATAGAATATTTGGCAATGGAGTACTGACAAAAGTTTTGACCTGTAAAAAAGTATCTTTTGTGGGTTTACTGCCATTAGCAGAAGGTTCTTGTACAAGTCACACACCAACAGGCCCCTTGGTGTCATGCTTCATCATCGGGGTCTTCGCACCCCGCTAAAGGGATGCGGCACGCTGCGACCTACGACTACGCGGGAGCGTTGACAATTCAGACTATGTGTGGTGTGTGTTGAGTGTAAGTGAAAGGAATAGGATGTGAGTGGGAAGTGTAGTGAAAAAAAATTATTAAAAAGGACCTGGCCAGTGGGTAAAAAGAAAAAACTTTATTCTGTACCTCTGGCTGGTGCTGTTAAAAAAAGTGCGAGATGGCGAGGTTTTGTGTCTTAGTAAGGGACATAACCTCTGGTGTGCGTCGACATGTTTCGGTACATGCGTACCTTCTTCAGGACGGGGCACAACTCCCAACCCTACTCACGTTTCTCTACAGAACAGGATTTTTGTTCTAACTTTCCTAAAAAGTGATTACATTCACTACATTCACTAGAGACAAATACAATGTGCCTACAGCGGATTTTTTTGGAAGAGAGAGAGAACGGCGGCTGCATCACACGGGCGCTCCCCCAGCGCGAGTGAAAATAACAGAGTGTGAGTGGCTAACAAACGGAAAGTCCATATATGGACAGGTTATACCCGGTAATTAACAAATGACGGTGGTGTGCATGGTACATGTGACAAAATCACACGCATGGAAGGGGCGTCAACAAGGTCATCACCCTTGTATGGTCATTAGCCTTTCCACTAATTAACCAATGAGAACTCACTTCATCCACCTTTAAATACCACCAAGCTCACCCGTACATCATTTACGACGGAGCAGCATAGGGTGGAGGAAAGAGGCCGACTAAGGCGGATTTCGTGAGTATTCACTAAAACAGAGTTTAAGCTCTGTGGGTACATTACAGAATCCAACAAGTGAGTAGAAACAACAACATTGATCCCACTCTTCTATTCCTATAGATTGTGGATCCACCTACCTACCTACCCTGATGTTCAGGAATTGCTCATGATGCTTTAATCAGCTCATACAATAAGTATGTTTAAAAACACTAAATCCTAAGTCTGTTATAAGTGTGTGTGAGTTTGTGTGTTATGTGTTCTGTATGTCTGTTTTTCCCTTTACAGGTTAAATCAACCGTTTGGGGCTCCAGGTGACTGCACCTGTCTGAGCCAACCTATATGGTAACCAAACCTAATGTTTTTTTCTTTTTTTCAGGACATGTAACTACATGTTCCAAAAAAATCCGCTGTAGGCACATTGTATTTGTCTCTAGTGAATGTAATCACTTTTTAGGAAAGTTAGAACAAAAATCCTGTTCTGTAGAGAAACGTGAGTAGGGTTGGGAGTTGTGCCCCGTCCTGAAGAAGGTACGCATGTACCGAAACATGTCGACGCACACCAGAGGTTATGTCCCTTACTAAGACACAAAACCTCGCCATCTCGCACTTTTTTTAACAGCACCAGCCAGAGGTACAGAATACAGTTTTTTCTTTTTACCCACTGGCCAGGTCCTTTTTAATAATTTTTTTTCACTACACTTCCCACTCACATCCTATTCCTTTCACTTACACTCAACACACACCACACATAGTCTGAATTGTCAACGCTCCCGCGTAGTCGTAGGTCGCAGCGTGCCGCATCCCTTTAGCGGGGTGCGAAGACCCCGATGATGAAGCATGACACCAAGGGGCCTGTTGGTGTGTGAGGGGTATTTTACACAACACCGAGTGTTCCCCCCTTCTTTCTTCACTTTTCTTTCCAATTAGTGGTAGGATTCTCCTTGTTTATGTATCAGTGCCCGTGGAGTAGGAATCCTACTTGATACTCTACCTCCCCTCTTTGTTAAATATGGTTCTTGTACAAGCTCTGATACACAATAATTACCATTTTGGTTTCAACAGCCTTGGTAGGGCAACTGGAAAAATACATAAAAAAAGGTCTCTTGGCAATTCAGCAACTGCACCTCCTCACATCAAAGGTGCATCTATAATGATTGCTTGGGGAGATCAATCCTGATAAAACTTCACACCGTGCACAAGACGGCATCATTTGCACATAGTCTTGCACTTGGGTAAAGTGCAAGTGGCTGACTTCAGAGTGAAGGAAGATCTATTCATTGATCGCGCCCAAACAAAAACCTCAATTTTTTCTTCCATCTGGTACGTTGTAATAATCATCTGGCAAATCACCTGCACACATGAAATCCCATTTTTTGAGCTGCCTGAACAGTCGGTGGAACACGAACATGTTGAACTTCTCCCTTCTGATTTATTGGTGATCCGGAAATCCAAAACAGGCCTACCAAAGACTGAAGCATCTCGAGTAAGGAAAATGCTACTTACCAGTATGCATCTGTTCTTGGCATGTAGAGCTGCAGATTCGCACACTTCGCATTAGATCGCCATCTGGTGTTGGGCTCGGATGATTGCATGTTGCTGTCGTCTTGGAAGAAGTCTTTGTAGTCACGAGATAGGTGATTGTTCCCTTGGACGATAGTGCGCATGGGCATCGACTCCATCCTTAGATTTTTTTCGCCATGATGGGAAATGATGGAGTTAGTAGAAAGAAAAAAGATGTCCATGTGCGTATATCTAATTAAGATAGAACTGGAACAGATACAGGTCCCGGGGAGGCGGGTGGGCGTGTGAGAATCTGCAGCTCTACATGCCAAGCACAGATGCATACTGGTAAGTTGCATTTTCTGTTCGAGGCATATGAGCTGCAGATCTCACACTTAGCTTAGACTATACAGCAGTGTCTCCCCTAGCGGTGGTCCCCTGTATCTGTGCAGTAGTTTGAAAGAGTTTTGAGGACAGCTTGGCCTACAGCAGGTTGCTGCTTGGCTTGTACATCAACACAATAGTGTTTAGTGTAGGTGTGCGGTGTAAATCATGTTGCTGTCTTACATATGTCTTCTAGGGGAATGTTCCCTAAGAAAGCCATAGATGCTCCTAGTTTGCATGTGGAATGCGCTCTAGGAGGAATTGATAGTGTGCGTTTTGCTTTCTAATAGCATAATTAGATACATTTTATAATCCACCATGCAAAACTTTAGAGATGGGTTTGCCTTTATGTGGTTGAGAGAAAGCTACAAACAATTGTTTTGTGAAAGGATTTAGTTCTGTCAATGTAATAAAGAAGGGCTCTTTTCACGTTTAGGGTGTGTAGAGCTCTTTCTGCAACAGTCTGGGTTTTGAAAAATCACTGGTAACTTCACGGATTGATTAAGATGAAATGGGGTGATTACTTTAGGAAGGAATCTTGGATTTGTTCTGAGGACCACTTTGTTACGATGTAATTGTAAAAATGGTTCTTGTATAGTGAAAGCTTGAATCTCACTTACTCTTCTAAGAGAGGTAATGGCCACTAGGAAAGCGGTTTTCCAAGTGAGGAATTGTAGTTCAAATTTGTGTAAAAGTTCAAACGGGGGTCCCATGAGCCGGATAAGAACAATATTAAGGTTCCACACTGGAGAGGGTGGTAACCTAGGAAGAATGATCCTCTTTAGTCCTTCCATGAATGCTTTAATTGCAGGGAATCTAAATAGTGACAAGTGTTGTCTGTTTCATAGGTACGCAGCGAGTGCTGCAAGATGTAAACTTATAGATGAGTATGCTAGATTACATTTTTGTAAATGCAGTAGACAGCAAATGATATTCTGGATGGAAGCATCTAGTGGGTGCAGTAAATGGGAAACATTTTGCAGCGTAGCAAGCTCTAGTAGTGGGTCGTCTGGCTTCTTTAACCCGTTGCGTGCTGCCATCGGTCAACAGCCGACGGCAGCACTGCCTCGCTAGTGCTGCCGTCGGCCAACGGTCGACGCGGCCCAGCCCACCTTTTAGAACGCCCGCACTGCGCCGAAATAACGGCCCCAGTTAAGGCGCAATGATGTTCATACAGTCTGGTGGCAGGTTAAAGTAACCAAATTTTAAGACTTCAGGAGCCAGATCGCCAGATTCAGTTGGCTTGGATTTGGATGACTTATCTCTCCATGGTTCTGCGTTAACAGTGATGGGGTCAGCAGTGTTTGGTGTGGAACTTGTGAGTTCTTTCAGCGTTGTGAACCACGGTTGGCGTGCCCATGTGGGAGCTACTAAGATTAGTTTAAGAGACTATATCTGCGTTTGCGTACCACTAGTGGGAGTGGCGGGAGTGGCAGAAAAGCGTACGCAATCTGACTGACCAGTTCATCCATATCACATTGCCCTTGGACAACAGGTGTGGAAAAATGGTAGAGGAACTTGTGGATGTAGTTCCCATTCATGAATCTGTTGTGTCTGTCAACTTAACAGATCTGCAATCTTATTGTGCACTCCCGGAAGGTGTTCGGCTAGTAGATATATTTTTTGTGGAATGGCCCATCTCCAAATGTTTTGTGCAAGCTGGGAGAGTTGCAGAGAAAGTGTGCCTCCTTGTTTTTGTACGTAGTACATGGCTGTCATGTTGTCCGTCTGGATCAAGACAGCTTTGTTCTGTACATGTACTTGGAAAGATTTTAGTGCTAGGAATATCTCTAGCAGCTCTAGGTGATTGATGTGGAGCACTTGTTGGTGAGTGGTCCATCTTCCCTGAGTTGTATGGTCTAGGAGATGGGCTCCCCATCCTGTGAGAGATGAGTCTGTTGCAAGTACTATTTGTGGAATAGGTTCGAGGAACGGCCGCCCTCTGGACAAGTTTTTGGTGTTCCACCACAGCAGAGTGATGTGTGCGGCCGTTCACCAACACCAGATCCGTAAGTTGTCCTTGATCCGGATTCCACTGATGTGCTAGACATTCTTCTAATGGACGCATTTGAAGCCTTGCATATGGTACAATAAAAATGCAAGATGCCATCATGCCTATGAGTTTCATGAACACTCTGGCTGGAAGAGAGTGTTGGTCTGAAATTTTGTGACTAAGGCTTGAATGCTCGTTATCCTGGCTGAACTAGGATAAGCTAGAGCTGTAGAGGTGTTTATTGTAGTCCCGAGATATTGGTGTATATGAGAGGGCTGGAGATGCGACTTGGTGTAGTTGATTGTGAACCCCAAGTTGTGTAATGTTTGATGAGTGTGTTGAACACACTGACTGAATGACCTGGCTTTTATGAGCCAGTCGTCTAGATATGAATTTGTTGTCTTCTGAGATGTGCTGCTACTACTGCAAGGCACTTTGCGAACACTCTTTGTGCAGTTGTCACCCCAAATGGCTACCCAGAGGGAACATGGTACAATAGATACCACACTGGCATGTACTCCGAGGGTGCCCGATGAATCCCTACTAACGATGGTGCGGTCTGAGACCCCTGGGTAGAAAGCCCCTGCTCTCTGGGAAAAGAAACAATGCACATCCTGGGCAGAGGTGTTATGCCTCCTCCCCCAGGATGGGCCAGTGCTCAAAGAGGGAAGTTTCAAAGGCCTGGTGCCTTTGTAATGAGAGACCCCTCCCACCCAGCCTGTGCTGCTAGCAGCAGCTGGTAGCCCCTGGTTTACACCCTCACTTTGAGCAGGAAAACTAAAACAAATCGGTGTGCCCACCTCTGCCAACCCCACCCTTGAAGTGGGGGAAGCGAAGCGAAGCCCAACTTTCAGTCCCCGCCATCTTGAAGATGGGGGACCCGCACTCTAATCAGGGCTAGGTCTATGAGGGTGCAATAATAGAGAGTGTAGTCACCCCAGGTAAGGTGCCCATTGGCCCCATCTGCTTCAGCCCTAAAATGCCTCCTAAATTTAGTATATAGGTGGCTCTCCCAGACCTAGCACTCAGATCTCAGACAACCTAAGAAAGAAGACACCCTGCTGTAAAAGCCAGAAGACGAGAAGTGCCTTGGCCCCAGCCCTACTGGCCTGTCTCCTGCTTAGATGACCCTGTGAACTGTCTTGCAGCCAGTGACCTCTGAAACCCCTGATCGGACGCTGCATTCGAAAAAGACGCCAATATCCTGTGGACAGCAGACCGGTCGAGAAGGCACCTACTTTAAAGCCTCCGGATCCAGGCAGATCTGCGTCTCCTGCCCACTTTGTATCCAACGATCACGGCCAGAGGTGCCTGCAGTGTGAATCCAGGGGCACCATGCACCTGAAGCCCCTGGGCTTTGTGATCTGAACCAACGGTGCCTCTGTGACCCCCCTACACCCCAACTTACTTCTGCGGTCGTTTGTCTTTCTCTTGCACCCTCCAGTGCCACGTCTGCAGCCTCTTTGCAGACAGGAGAATCTTTATTGAAACGCATTGGCCACCCGACGTCGAATTTGCACCCTGCACTAGGATGCCTCTGTGCCGATGGTGGTGTAGGTTTGGTGCTGCTTTGTGGGCCCCCCCTTGTGCTAACCCCCAAAGCTTAGCCCCTGCAACTGCTTTACTTACCTGCAAGCCATGTGGCTCCAGGCACTCACCATCTTCATTGGAAAGCAATGGGTCGAGCTCCGAATTTGGCCTCTGCACCTGGCCACCCCTGTGCCTATGGTATTTCAGTTTTGGTACTTACCTCACCCCTGGTCATTGCTAACTTTTGGCTACGAAGGCAGATTGTAAGTTAAATACTTACGTGTTTAACCGCAATATTGTTTCCCCCCTAGGAAAACATTTAACTGTGCGGAAAAGTTCTAAGTATCGCTTTTTCAAAGTGAAAAGTATTTTTATTTAAAAACATACATGCCTTGTTGCGCAGATCTAGGTCTTAAAATAAAATACAAAGTAAATTTTTCTAAGATTGGTCTAGATCTCCTTCTGGAGTCGTCTGTCCGTTATTGATCACTGTTGTGCAATAAATGTTTTACACTCCTCTGTGTTAGGCCTAAGGCTGCTTGCCCACACTACCTCAAATCGAGCACTTTGTGTTTTACATTGAGCCCTGTACATTTTTTGGGAACCCCCTGGACTGTGCATGGTATTACCACCTAGTGGCAATATCATTTACAGAGCCAGTTTCCTACAACCGGCGTCAGTATTCTGGACGTATCGCCATAAGAACCTATGCCAAACTATTGAGATTGATGCTACTGCCATTAGCACTCATCCCTTTCCAGGGCCAACTGACCAGGTGTTTATTTCATCTTACTTATCAGATACGCAAAAGGAATTCCTCTTCTGAAAATGCAGCTATAGAAATGTCCCTCTCTGTGGCCTACATTAAGAGGAGTAGCCTTTCTGTGGGTAGGATGTGACACTTTCTGAGCAATTCAATCCCAAATGACGATGCTTAACACACGCATATTAGGGTCTGAAGTGTAGCTATGGAAAGGTCAACTGGAGAGGAGGTCTACAGTCTGTAAAAGAACGGAGGATCTCTGGTACACAGTTCATCCCTTCTGAAGAGGGTAATGGTTCTAACAGACTTAAGGATACCTCGGTCTAGCATTTCTAGCCAGGAGCTTCGACTCATTAGATGGGTAGATTCAGAAAGTGAATACTTGAACACTTCATACAGTGAACACATTTTGCACTTGGACTCCTCATGCAACACTACAGAGTCAGTCACCTTTAAGCATAGCTCACCAATGCAAGCATTTGGTCGCAACGCTAATTCCACCTGACAAAATATAAGTAAACTTTTTGACAGCATCGTCTAAAAACTGCGTACTTTGCTGTTGCTTTGTTAAAGTATTTACATAATTTTGACATTTTTAACTTGGCACTGTAAACAATGGCAAAATGTAAACCATGGCAAAATACTGGGCAGTGAAAAAGCAGCATGCTTATTCAGCACAAACAGTAAATAACGGAGGTTAAAAATGATTTCCACCAATGTGACTATTTTGAAACATCATGGAAAATGAAAAAAAATGCTCTATAGCTCAATTCTGCTTAGTGTGACAGGGGACACTACACACAGTATCCCTGGTGGAGGCAACAGTATTAAGGAACCATAGCACTTCTATATTTTGAAAAAAATATATGACTATGTTAAACAGCACTCGGATATTAAAAAAGCCAAGCACATACCCTAATACTTCCATGTATGATGTAATTCTACTTAACCCACCCCTGATTAAGGGAAAATTCAGTACCTTGTTGAGCAAGTCCATTCGAAACAGAACAAAACAGTACTGCTAGGAAGGTCAGCTTATTGGCCATCTGAAAAATAAAAATTGTTGTATTAGCTGGGTTAAAACAAGATAAGTATTTAAAAGTGGATTATCTCAAAACATATAGTTCGCTATCACAAACAATGTATGCAAGGATACTTACTCCTCCCTTCTAACCCACAGTTCAATAGAGAGAAATGCATATTTCAGCAAGTGCAACATGGAGGGGCAGTAAAAAGTTTGTCAGTTTGCACGCTGCTCGTTTTATTTATATTTTAATTCACTGGCTATGTGAAGTGGGACGTTGACGAACGTTTTGCAAAAGGAGGAGAAAATGCTTAACAAGCATTTGCAATGCAATAGGTCTCACATTTGCGAGAGTTTAAGCTATTGGATTTGTAAATGACATCGCCTTTTATTTATTATTTTGATAATTAACACATAAATAAAAGGCATCGTCATTTACAATACCATTAGCTCAAACTCTTGTAAAAGTAAGCACTTTTGCATTTCAAAGAAGTGGTCACCATTGTCCGGGCTTCTTTTGAAAGTGAAAGCGCGTTGCCGGAAAGCATGTCTTGCCTGCAGTAGGTGAATCTCATTAAATAATATAGTGCTTACAGACTAAAATAAGACGTACCTTGTAACAACTGAGGGCCAGTCCTTATGGGGGGTTACAAATGAATACAAGACAGGACTAAGGAGGGACTAACAAGCCTTTTAACGATCAGAAGCCAGCATTTACGAAGGACAATGACACAGACAATGAAAAGTATGGATGGAGAGTGGGCGGGGCTTCAAGTCAATACTCTAATATAGCATGCCTCGCAGAGCAGCGCTGCCCACACCAGACCTAAAAAAAGAAACAAGCATTGGAAATGCAATAGGTCTCGCAGCATTAGAGTTAGTGCTTTTAGAATTGTTTATGGGTTTTTTTTGTAAATCTTTAGCATTTTTGTTTCCTGTAGCCAATGCTAAAGAATTACAAATAAAAAAAGCCATAAACAAATCTAAAAGCTCTAACTCAAATGCTCCGAGACCTATTGCACTGTGTGAGGGTGAGGGGTTGAGGGTGTGTGAGGGTGAGTGTGAGGGTGAGTGTGAGGGTGAGTGTGAGGGTGAGTGTGAGGGTGAGTGTGAGGGTGAGTGTGAGGGTGAGTGTGAGGGTGAGTGTGAGGGTGAGTGTGAGTGTGAGGGTGAGTGTGAGGGTGAGTGTGAGGGTGAGTGTGAGGGTGAGTGAGGGTGAGTGAGGGTGAGTGAGGGTGAGTGAGGGTGAGTGAGGGTGAGTGAGGGTGAGTGAGGGTGAGTGAGGGTGAGTGAGGGTGAGTGAGGGTGAGTGAGGGTGAGTGAGGGTGAGTGAGGGTGAGTGAGGGTGAGTGAGGGTGAGTGAGGGTGAGTGAGGGTGAGTGAGGGGTTGAGGGTGAGTGAGAGTGAGGGTGAGTGAGAGTCACAGGCTCTCGTAGGTGAGACTGATTGACTTTGTCAATGTTTATTATGATTTGCACCATATAACACCTGTGGTTCCCTACCCTGAAAGCACACATCTGTCTTATGCAAGTAATTAGCATGTCATCTTATGGAAAACAAGCTGTGTCTAAATGAGCTCATGGTTAATTATTTGCGAAATGGTATTCAAGAAAAAGGTTTATAAAAAATTATGTTTTAGAAAGGTTTTGCACTGTTAAAAGCTAAACCACGAGAGCCGAATGCAACAAAAGACGCATAAAACGTAAGCACAGTACCTCATGGTGATGGAATATATAGGTCTTGTAATTTTATTCTATTTAGGACTATTCAAATGTTAATAGTACTTTTGTGTGGTTTTTTTTTTACACATATACAGTGAAAAATAAACTTCGAAATCTGGTAAACTCATGTAAGATCTTTTCATTTTTTAATCAAGTTATTTTACACTGTCCTTGAATAAAGCATTTATCAAAGTCTGCATGGGTCACTCTGGGCCGGCTGCAGGGGAGTTATTCATACTGTGAAACAGAAGGAACGTCTCGTTTATTTATTGCCCAACATCAGATCACCTCACCCAGTGAGCAGTGAAATCGAAGAGCTGTCTTGAGCAAGCTTTGGGCTGGCAGTGGTTACGTAACCCATGGGATTATTAACCAAGCTGTGGAAGTAGATTGCCTGCACGATCCAACTTTTGCCACGGTTGCAATTTGACTGCTCCAAAAAAAAAAAAAGTCACGCCACCAGCTTCTGGCCCATATAACCCCTGAAATGCCAGCAGATACCCAGTCGCACTGGGAATCACCAACCTAACAACTGCCCTGCGACTCGAGGAGGCCTCTGTACAGTTTCGGAGATGCAGCACCCGAAAAACTGCCTCGCCTCCGCCATGGCCAGGTTCTCCGAAGCCGCCTGCAACATGGAGCACGAAGTGATGTTTCCCAGCCTGCTGCTCGATGTCCCGCTGGACCAGGCGCAGGGCACCGGCCTCTGACCTTTACCAGAGCTACATCATGCTGAAGTCCATCCGGATGACGGTAGAAACTGGGCTGATCCCTCTGGACGGCTGGCCGGCCAAGGCCAACACCGCAGACCTGCACCCGGAGACGGAAGAGAGCCCTGACCTGGAAGTGCTGCTCCAGTCTCACACCCGAGGACTGCTGCACGTTCTGAGCCGCCTGACCAACCAAGCCCGCGCGCTGACCCGGAGGTACAAAGACATGATGGGGATGGCTCACTGACGACAGGTGACGTGAGCACAGCATTGCACCAAAGGCCCACGACTCAACCAAACTTGGAAATGAAGAGGGTCTACAACAAACAGCACAGAATAATCCACCGTCATCGATGAACCATGAATCGTTCACTTCAAGTGCTGCCAATAAGTGCAGATTATTTTAACCTGTACATTTTATGGAAAAAAACGCAGACTCTAGTCTTCCTTGGTCCGTGCTGTATCCAAAATTAGGTAAAGTAACAAACTGAATCTAATTCATAGCATCAAATGTTTGTAAGAGACCACTGCACCACATGCTTTAAAGTCTAAAGACGGAGGGAAGAGGGGGTAGGAGAAATGCGACACGGCGGGGAGGGGGCGGAGCGGGTAAAATAAACAAGACGGAGGGAAGAGAGGGGAGGGGGGAGGAGAAATGCGACACGGCGGGAAGGGGAGGTGGCGGAGCGGGTAAACAAAGACGGACGTGCACGCGCTTTTAAGCTCAATGCGCATGCGCATTGAGCTTAAAAGTCACGGGCACTGCAAGGAATCGCCACGATTCCTTGCAGTGTGGATAAAGAGTGGATAAGTCCCAATACTCTCGCCTTGCTCGATGCGCATGCGCATCGACAGGCGAGACCTAAAAAGTGACTACAAGCCTTTTCTATCTAAGCACCTAGGCTCTGAAGCAATATCCCCGCATTCATCAGAAATATCCCACTGGAGCTTCACTTTAAGAAAGAGTTGAAGACACCACTCTTTAAAGAACCCTACATTACAATACAATAACCATCCACAACCCATCATCTTCTCATATGACTGACTATAAGCTTGCCATTTACCATGTACAACGCCGTGCTGCCTTTCGGCTAGGTTCAAGCTAAAGAAATACCGTATACATAGACATACATACAATAGGCGAGTGGCCCAAAACATACTTGTTTTGTGTGGGACAGAGCCTTGCATTCACACTGTGTTAAGTTGACATGAGCTTATTAGAAGTTCTAACGCCATTTTTCCTTTCTGCTGCCTTTTGTACACGGCACACATTATAATAAATGTTTAGAGTTTAGCAGTGTTTTGCTTCACACGAGAATAACATGTTTTCCTATATTAGCAGCCTTGCTTGGTACGCTTTGTCTGCACAGTGAGTGCAAAGGCCTTCAAGGTTATTTCAACACAGTGGTTGTTGTTCGGACTGATCAGCGCATGTTCTAGACTTAACATATATGCAGCTGTGGCCACCTCTGAGATTGGCGCGTTTAATAATGCACTGCGTAGGCATGATCACACACGCTTGGAAAACATTTGCATGCTGAGAGCTGGTGCATAATCTGATGTGATCAACTTCTGCTAAATACCAGAGATTTGGGGCCGCCTATGTAATCCCAAGAGACTGTTTGTAGATATAAAATAACCTACTAGCAAGGGAGGGTGAAATATAGGTATATTTTAAACCTGTTTCCATTTAGCATTATAACATGCTTTCTCCCTTTGCATTTTATGGAATAGTATCTATTCTGATTATCTTGTTGCTTATAATATGTCTGCTTGTTTTAGCTAAGATACTGCGCATGAGAACACGGCATTAGAAATAAATATTTCAAACTTGCACGTGTCTTCTTTTACTACCAGTTTTGGACTGGTATGCTAGTATAACAAAAGAGTGTTCATGTGTTCCACATTGCCTGAGGTAATCCAAGTTCCATGTTCTGGGTCATCTAATCATTGGTATTATAGAAGAGCCAATGAGACACTGTTGCTAGTCTGGTAGGGGATGCTGGGTACTAAGGTGAGTTTTGGCACACCCTAATTCACCGAGGTTCCAAGTCTCTATGCACAGTTCTGTGTAGGAGCAGAATCCCTGTTCCAGTTATCTACTTTTGCTTTGATAAATACTAGTTTGTCCTACGAAGGATCCAAAAAGTCAACCCTTATGAAACAAAGTGACTCCAAAACTTCAGTACTTGCAATATTGTTAAAAATCAATCATGGTGGTGACCTGCACCCACCAGCTATGGGGATTGTCACTACAGTCAATTGATCCAACAGACACTACTACAAACACTTTACAGCAGACCAATGTTTGCACATACCACCAACAAGTTAAAACTTAATCTGCAACCCCCACCCCACGTACATACCACCAAGCAAATAATGTGGTTCTTTGTCAGAATACTGTGTCAAAAAAACAAAAAATACATCGCCAAAATATTGACAACCGAAATATGGTGAAAGTAAGTACCCATTGGGAAGTATGGATTTACTATGCTTAAAACCCCATCGGTTTACTTTGAAGATGGGAATATCTTCATAAAGGCAATTGTGGATTTCCGAACAGTAAGACTGTACTTATTTGGGCATTCTTTGCTTCACAATATTTTGGTAGTCGATTTTCACACAATTCTACTTTTTGCAGGACAATATTTATAAACCCAATATTCAGGTAGGATACCAAAAATCTGCCACTTCTTAAATACTCAAACACTACATGTAGAAGCCGTTTTCTCTTTCCACACTTCATGAAAACACCTCCAAAGACCAGGTGAAAGTCTACCCAAAAATCACTAATATCAGCAATTGTATTGATAACTAAAACATTTTGGACAATGCAGTTATTGAACTTCAGAAAACAAATTTAGGCAATCGTGCATGCTCAGATCATAGTTCTAATCTGGTTAGTATGTCTGTCTAACATGTGAACACAACAGCGCTAGCCATCAGTATGGTCAATATTCAGCCAGCTACTCTATTGTTGTAGTTAGTGTATATATTTTTGCTATGTTAGGAATTAATGTACTCCATTGTTGCAAATGGCACTTTATCTGCTCCAATAAAGGGCAATATGGCACCCATCAGTGCACTACACTTTTGCACGTGGACCAGGCTCTGCTGCTTTATTTAAAGATCTGCTTCTATTATGTGAATTTATGGTGACTATGTATTTGTTGTCATTTGTGAATTGTTGCACTTTACCTCTGCGCATGGCCCCTCAGTAAAACTCTCTCATCTGCTGCCTCAGTGTCACTCTTGTGCTCTTCCTCTTCAAAGCAGCTAAGTGCTTTCGGTTTTCTTTTTTGCTTAGGGGCCGAGCAGTCCAAAACCACTGCTGCAACCCCACTTTCAGCCTCTCTCCTGTGCCTAGTGAAACTCCACCCGTGTTTGTGATTAGCTGACTGGGCAAATGGTCTTCCCACCCGGCCTCCAAAAGTACTTTTAAAGCCTTCCTCACAGCCACCTCTTTTTTATTCATGTTGAACAATTTTTGACAATCACAAATTCAGTAAAACTTTTTTTTCATATCAATTGGGAAATATGTAAACCTAGCACTAACCCGCCAACAGGACCACTGCGTACGCTACTGGGATACCAAACTGGATTAAACCAGTCTAACTGCTACCGTAGCTCCTCCCCGGGGACCCCAGAGTCAAGCCATAGGTCTAAGAGGGGCGCTGGGGAGGTGGGAGGCGGACAGAGTGGGAAAAACAGCTAGGTAAATGGTGAGGCACCCTGGGGCACAAGAAGCCTGGGGCACTGGAGACCTGGAGAAGTCTGCTTGTTGGCGGGAGTGGCTCCCTAGGGTATGAGCAGGCCGGCAGTCAGCTGGCATTGATTGGCAGGGAGGGGGAAGCGCACAAGACTTGCTCACAAGGGCTGCGCTGCGGACTTCCTCAAATAGGTCTAAGGGAGGGGCTCTAGGGAGGCAAGTAGAGTGGGAAAAATGGCATGGTGAACGATCAGTCTCTGTTTAATCTCCTACACCATCCCAAATGTCTCCCTGCCCTGACTCCATATGCCTCTTATATCCTGTAGGCACTCTCTCAGCCTGTGTATGCCTATAATGCATAATCATTTTGTTAGCGACTGAAGACTGAGGCACACTTTCACTGGAGCACTCAAGAACTTCCTGCTGGTCATCTGACAAACCTACATTTCCTCCCGCCTGAACCCTTCTCTGCACCACCTGTCTTCCGATTGTGCCTTGTGTGCTCCTGGGGGTGCAGACTGCACCCGAAGGCACGTCTGCTGGTGTACGCTCACTCTGACTCCACCCCTGTGGCTTGACAGCAGCTTCACTTTACCACAGGGAGCGTGTTTCTGCCTTTCACTGCCGTTGATGTTCTCACCGCTGTCGCCTCAGGTAAAATGTTCTCATCTGCTGCCTCAGTGTCACTCTCGTGCTCTTCCTTTTCAAAAGCTGCTAAGTGCTTTTGATTTTCCTTTTTGCTTAGGGGCCGAGCAGGCCAATACCACTGCTGCAACCACACTTGCAGCCTCTCTCCTGGGCCTTGTGAGGCTCCACCAATGTTTGTGATAAGCCTCTTGGGTGAATGGGGTCTTTGCACTCAACCTCCAAAAGTACTTCTAAAGCCTCCCTCACAGCCGCCCCTTTTTCGCTCATATTGAACAGTTTTTGCCATTCACCAATTCAGTAAAAAAAAGTTGGGGTTTTTTCATATTAATTGGGAAAAATGTGACCTAGCACTAACCCGCCAACAGGACCACTGCGTACGCCACTGGGATACCAAACTGGATTCAACCAGTCTAACTGCAACCTTAGCTCCTCCCCGGGGATCCCACAGTCAATCCATAGGTCTAAGAGAGTGGCGCTGGGGAGGTGGGAGGTGGACAAAGTGGGAAAAACAGAACGGTGAAGCACCCAGGGGCACAAAATGCCAGGGCACTGGAAGCGTTGAGCAGTGGAAACCTGCCTGAGAATTTGCTCCTAATCAAAGAATGTTGATCCGCGACTGGAAGCTGGTTCCACATATCGAAACTGGGCAGCTCCGACCGCAACCTTAGGTGCAGTGTAACAAGGTTCCATTCAATCTTTTACCTTTACTTACACGCAGGGAAAAAATCCGCCTGTCAAACTTCCTAGCAGTGAATGATCCAGTGCCACTGGGAGTCGCTAAACTTTCTCTAAAACCAGACCTCCGAAAGCAAGCCCGCGGCCCGAGAAGGAAGAGAGCCACTAGGACCCCACAGCAAAAGAGACGTCGTACACATGCACATCGCGTGTCTGTAAGCGTGCACATCTCTTCAGCAAAAGAGACGTGTATGTACGTGTGCACATGACCTGTCCCCCTTCGGCCACCAAACCGACAACAATAGGTCTCGACAAGGCATGCAGCGCATGCGCTGCATCGCTAGACGAGACCTAAAGAGGGCCCCTTCAATGCAGCTGTAAGATTCCCCGCTACCTGCCATGCAGGCCGAGAAAATGTAGTCGCTGATCTCTTAGTGGTGCAGCTTCTTCTCCTATTCCAACTCCCTGAAATTCCAGAGTGGCGAATTCCAGGCTCAGGAGAGACTCTGGTTGCAGTTCCCAGTGGATAATTTTCTTCTCACTTCAAAAGCCTGACGTGAGGATACCTCACTTTGCCACTGGAATCAAGCAAGCCTGGCTGAAGACGCTGGAATGCCAGAAACCGGTCCGAGGAAGCTTGTTTCCGGTCCAGTGAAGGCATGGCTTGGCAGTTCGAGCTGGACTGTTCCCATGAGGCACAGGGTCAGACTGATTTACATATGGCCATGTCTGAACTGGGGCGGCATAGTGGGCTAAAGAACGGTGATGGATTAAACCCAGATCTGTTGACTGGGTGGGAGTGTTTGTTTGGTTCAGATGCTTCGTTCATCACCACCCCTTTTGTACGGACGTAAGGATAAGCAGGCTTTCTGTGCAACACAATAGATGTTAAAGTAATGGCTGTATTACGACTGCCTTATGCTTAATCTGGAGTTGTTCAGTTTATAGCAGGGTTCTCCAACCTTTTCTGTAACAATAGCTACTTTTGTTCAATGAAAATCATCCAAAGCTACTAATACTATAGATGTCAAAGTGAACGCCCCATGCAAGAGTGTCCGCCGTGATCACATCGGTGCATTATGGAGGGTTTCCAGCAATAATGTCAAAAAGGCTTTGACAATTTGGGTAGTACATGCAAACCATAGCTGCACTTCCCTGGCACCAAGGGATGAACAGGAGTATTAAATCTCTCATAGATTCAAACATTTGGAAAATAAAACTACTTTTACACAGACATCAGCTTATGAGTTCTAAAAATACACAAATTTGCGTCTTGAAAACATGTTTTTTTAATTTTGGTATACATATAATCCAATTGAGCAAAAACTTCAATAGTCATAGGCTGGGGTGCACACAGAGGTGCTACTCGCAGGTAGTAGGAGAGCTACCGGTAGCTTACAAGCTACTAGTTGGCATATATAGTCAATTTTCAACAAAAAAGGTAACAGTAAATCTACTAGCTAGAGTATAAACTTTTAAAATCGAGCATGAGTGAAAAAGCACTGAAGAGTAATTTCAAAAGGGTCTCACTGTCCCTTAGAAATGTCCAAAAATTATAAAAATACTAACAGTTTGAAGGAACTGTCCATAACCAGTCCTCGTTTTGTACTGTCAAAAGCTGTGTCAGCGCATCACTACTTTGTTAGTATCTGCTGTACAAATTCCAATATACATAGTCTTCATCAACGAACTCCGTCAGACTGTTTTTACATTTTACACTAAGTAATTTATTGTATAGCAATGAAGTAAGTTCACATAAAACAAAACAAAACACAAACCAGATACAAGTGTGAAAAGTATTATTCAGAGATTCTGATACAAGCACAGAATTGTGTATGGTGATCAAGAACACACGTCTCCACCTTTGGCCTATACAAAAAGACATTGAGATTTACTGGTGCCCAGCAAATAAAAAATAAAACTTAAAAAAAAAACATCCGATCCAATTTGAGGAAATCAACAAAGGCTCCAAGAAGTGAAGGGCCATGCAGTCCGATGTGTCAATAACACAGGTTCGCTGTTATGATAAAGCCTGAGGCAGGCTCCCATGGCGGCCCTCCAAGTCAACACATAAGGAAAAACCTTATCCATGACATACAACCCCCCCCCCTCCAAAACTAACTTGCATCAGCCATGTAGTGTTGCCATCAATGAAGGCAGTTCAGTTGTCATCAGTTAATGCTATCAATGAACAACTCATGAGTGCTGCAATATGTACGGTCATAAGCAGTGCATGGTGAGGGTGTAAGTTATAGTTATCTCATGTAACTATATCTTGTTCACTAAAGTAACTAGAACTGGTGAATTTCAGTGTTTTTAGGTCTCGTGGCGTTAACCTTATGAAAGCGATGTCTCGCCAGAGACCTATTGTTACTGGCGTTGCTTTCCAGGAGACAAGACCTGGCCGCGAGCATCTGCCAGAATGGGATCGGAGCGGGTGGCGCGCACAACCACGCGCTCCGATTCCGGCAGGCTAGTCACACACACACCCACACAGAGACGCGCGTACACACACACAGACATACACGCACACACACACACACACACACACACACACACGAGCGCACATACACGAGCGCACACATACAGAGACACACACCACCACCCCCCGCACACACACAAGAGCGCGCGCGCACACACTCACATACAGAAGAGCGCGCGCGCGCACACACATACAGAAGAGCGCGCGCACACACATACAGAAGAGCGCGCGCACACACATACAGAAGAGCGCGCGCACACACACACACACAGAAGAGCACACACACACACACAGAAGAGCGCGCACACACACAGAAGAGCGCGCACACACACACACAGAAGAGCGCACACACACACAGAAGAGCGCGCACACACACACGAGCGCACACAGACACACGAGCGCACACAGACACCCCCCCCCCCGCTACAACTAAGCCACACTCACCTCATCGGCGCAACTCCGGACTTCAGCCGCCACCGCGGGGCTCTCCATCGGGCATGGGAGTCCCGCGTCACCACTGCTCCTCTCCTGACTGCTCCTCTCCTGGCCAGCCACTCCGTGGGCGCGAGCTTCCAGCAGGAAACGGAAGTCCTGCCCCACAGTAGTTTGTCACGCGCACCACAGCACCAGCGGTAAGCGGGCTTCGGGGGCTTCAGTTTTTAGGTCTCAGTGACGTATTGCGATTTCTGCCAGACTGCTCACACTAGCGCCTATTCCAATATGGGCTCTTGGCCAGATTTTTCCCGATTCACAGTTAGAAGCGTCTTTAAATGGATTAGAGGCGTTGTGTATTGTGTCGTTAGCCGTCATTTCCTGTAGCCCAGCTTTGCTGTCCTCTGAGTCTTATCTCTGACGAGGTTGGGCACCCCTGTTTTGATTAGTTACGGATCTCATCACGAGATTTGGTCCATTTGAAAAAGAGTACGCGAAACACTTCCAGTGTACTACTTTCCGTTGTACTGCTTCCCGTTGCAGCTATAGGAAACGAGAGTTACAGATAGACGGTAAGAAGGCACAGCAATCGGTATAATAGAATGTAAATGGGTAAACCTTCCCCTTTTCATGATGGTATAGTAAATTGAACCTTTCCAAAATATTGCCGCAGGCAAGGACTGGAGTATTGTACTGCCCTGGGCATTTCTGTATATTGCTTCAAGTCGGTGCCTGACTTTACATTAACTATACGGATATTAAGCCTCAGGCGCACCAGACTTCTATCAGAATCACTGATTTGCCGGGCGGAAATTAATGGGCGACTTTACTTTGTGCAGTCAGCCCATACCTGCTTGTCAGCACATAGCCGACCGCACCTGTCTGTGTCGGTGTTGCCAGGCCTTTCTGCCTCTCCCCGTAACACAACACTGTGTGTGCATAGAGGGCCGGCCTGGATGAACACAGGAGAGGGCAGCTGGCAGCACTGCCTCGTAAGGGTCTAGCCCGGGGTGTGTGGGAGGCAGAGAGGGGAAGTGCAATGGGAAAGGCTGTGAAGCACTATAGGATATGCCCGATATGGTGGTGAACTTTGCATGAAACCATCTGGCCCAAGGTGAGAAGGGTGGGCACAGGTACTACAGCGGTGGAGAACACGACTCATGTGCTGCACATGCCAGACCCATTTTCCCAATTCTTTAATTGAGAAACTAAACTAAATAACCATTGTACATCAACCCCTTTCTTCTCCGCAGCCATCATTGCTGTTATCTCTCTGTACTTGGTCATCTGCTGTGGCGCCTCCCTGCTCTGCAACCTCATCAGATTAATCTACTTTGCATAGATGTTGTAAATGCAGACTTTGGAGCGTTGACTCCACATCCTGTGATTCGGGGCAAATCACTTAATTGCCTCATGCCTACCAAAAAATGAATGTGTCCTTGTGTAATGTAACTGGTGCTCATATTAAGTGCTCCAATTCCTTCGGGTCCAGTTTGCGCTGTATAAAACAGCAAATTGCAATGCAAAATTCTCGCATTTACACAAGTTTAAGCTATTGGCATCGTAAATCACAATGCCTTTTTTATGTTTTAGAAACCAAAACACAAATAAAAAGCATTGTCATTTACAATCCAAATAGCTCAAACTTGTTTGTGAAGGCATTGGTAGGCTAAACAGGTGTCTTTGAATATACCCATCTGTGAAACTATCTGGCTGAAGGTGTTATTGTTCACAAGGGGGAAATTGATGCCCATGGAATGACATACACAAATTCTAACACAGGGAGTCCCCGACTTTCCTGTACAAACCCATCAACCCAGCTCCAATTTCCTCCAGCCCCTTAATGCTTGTTTTTTTACCCGTCGCCTGCCCAAGATCAGGAAGCAGCAAAAAAACACAGTTGATGGACAGAATGCAGAACAATGTCTTACATTCACCCCAGTACAAAGATCTGGGCCTAAATCAGGAAGCAGGCACACCGAACTGTCACCTCCTCACCTCTTCTAGTCAGCCAATAGCAACCCCCATGGCCAGCACACACAGAGAACTACACTGCTATGGCACATCACTACCAACTGCCTGCCTTCCTGCCCCTACACTGTTACCCCGCGGTGCAGCCACAGGACAGTGGCTACATTGTCCGTGACTGCCCCGCAACACGTTGTTCCTGCCATCGAGGTTTCCCACAGCCGGGTGCAATTAATAAGTACAGGGACCCAAAGATATGTGGCATCGCAGAATAAGAACGGACGTGGTATAGGCAGGCTTTTTTAAAAATGTATTTATTAGTTTTCCCTTTTATATAGCGCAAACTTTACCCGCAGGTATCAGTGCGCTTTAAATCAGCATGCTTATTACAAGCAAGACTAGCACTCTATATTACTGCCAACTTTGCTTAGCATAAGCAACAACTAATCATTCACAAACAATGCTTATATACCAATTGCAAAGTTAAAAAAAATAATTAATGCAAAGCATTGTCATTTACAATGCCAGTAACTCAAACTTTAATGCTGCGAGACCTATTGCATTGTAAATGCTGGTTTTAAAGCTTAAATGGTATGTCGTCACTTGAATTTTCACCCAACTTAACACTTTACTATTTGTTTTATCAGGGGGTGAGGGGGGGTGGCATCTCTCCCTGAGGCCTAATGTGTATACCTTGGTGGCCACCTAAGGCACAAAATTGGGGACCACAGGGCCCCACCGGGTCCTCGCATGTGGAAGCGGCATTACTCCTGCCCGGCAGGAGCAGGTATTTCTCTGCCCCAGCTGGGCGGGAGTAATTGGTGTCTCCCTGCCCGCAAGAACATTGGCAGGGAAACATCTGCTCCCATCCAGATAGAGCATCTTTTTCAGCTCCCCCTGGGTAGGAGCAGACAAGTCTTGCCTGTCCACACTCTCTTAGGCAGGGAAACAGTGTACCAGTGGGCTCCCAGGGACACCACGGTAGAGCAGACCTTGGGGGATAGCATCCCAGGGGCTTTAAAAGGTTTGCTGATGGGCGCCGCGCATCCCACCCCCCCATTAATATTTATGCCGGGCTGGGGGGGAATGGGTTCATAGGCTGTAATCTGCTTGGGGTGGGGGGGCGTACACCCCTCTGCTTTGAATACTATGCCGGACAACGGTGAATGGGGTCACTGGGTCCATGCACCCATCTCCCCTTTCAAAATGAATGTCAGGGCCAGAGGAATGGGGTCCCCAAGCCATAGTTTGCTCAGGAAGGGGGTCCACCAAGGAAGCCAGCAATGGCAATATATATTTAAAATGACCCCCTGGGCCCTAGCCCACCCCAGGGGTCATATTACTTTTTGAACAAAATTGCGCTGAGACATAAAATGATGGTTCTTGACTCACTATGCAAGCATTTGCAATGCAGTAGGTCTCGCATTACTAAAAGTTTAAGCTATTAGCGTAGCATTATTAACTTGCCACGCCAACACCCCAAACTATCAGTAATGCAAGACCTATTGCATTGCAAATGCTTATTTTTTTGCCCCTCCATCCCAACAAGGGCTTGGAAGGCGGGCATAGTACCCCATCCCTGCCCTCATATATTTCTTTTAAACTTTTTTAGTACAGAGGACTTAGTCCCAGAGTGCTGTAATCTCTGCTGCAAAGATGTTGTTCATGTTGCGGCCAGCCAATCAGAGCACTTACTTCTGTGGAAGCAAGATGTCCAAGGGATAAAAAGTCAGTTAGGCAATCTGAATGCTCCTTTTTAGGTTTCGCCTGAGAAAGCGCATGCGCTGATCTGCAAGGCGGCTTGCAAGGCATTTTGCAAGGCGGCTTGCAAGGCATTTTGCAAGGCCGGCTTGCAAGGCATTTTGCAAGGCCGGCTTGCAAGGCATTTTGCAAGGCCGGCTTGCAAGGCATTTTGCAAGGGCGGCTTGCAAGGCATTTTGCAAGGGCGGCTTGCAAGGCATTTTGCAAGGGCGGCTTGCAAGGCATTTTGCAAGGGCGGCTTGCAAGGCATTTAGCAAGGACTTGCAAGGCATTTAGCAAGGACTTGCAAGGCATTTAGCAAGGACTTGCAAGGCATTTTGCAAAGGCTTGCAAGGCATTTTGCAAGGGCTTGCAAGGCATTTTGCAAGGGCTTGCAAGACATTTTGCAAGGGCTTGCAAGACATTTTGCAAGGGCTTGCAAGACATTTTGCAAGGGCTTGCAAGGCATTTTGCAAGGGCGGTGGCGGGTGTGTGTGTGTGTGTTCTGAGACCACAATTGGCTTGTGTATTTTTTTTTAAACACAGCACGCAATTGGTACAAGGTGGTTGATTGTCCCACCTTATTTGTTGGATGGCATAGGGTCCTCGAGCGTGAGCTTCAACCTTATCAGTCGCCAATTATCGCGTTGGTGGTTATTGAAAACAGATGGTGCTCGCTTTTTTTTGTTTCCCATAAGAATGAACCTAGTGGTAGCTAGAACCCCACAATTGCTTATAAACACTGCCTCTGGCTAAGTTCTAGTCTTTGAGAATGGGGACTACACCAGACGTCACAGATTTGCCTGGATTTACCTTCTTTACTTTGGTGTTCTGTGTTTTTACTCTGGCCATTCGCAGATTCAACAATATAGTTAAGCGATGTTGTGACTTTAGGCGCCAGAACCTTTTTTTTTTTTAAACAAAATGTCCATGTAAGCATTTTCTATAACATTATTTATACATATGCAATTCTTAATCTATTCATTTATCAGTCGCATTCCAACACAATAAGCCGATTGCATTGTAAAGCAAACACTAGAGCTGGGTTGATGCAAAGCGTAGAATTTGCTTAAATGCCCATGAATCTCTAGAAAATCCGGAATATAAAGTTTCAAGTGGATACTTCTCCAAGGAGGAAATCACTGTAGTTTAGGGAGTTCAAGAGGCAAGCTTCTTGAAAGCAGCATGAATCTCCTCAATATGCATAATATTGTATTACTCGCATAATAAGAGTCACAAGGCTCGCATAGGGGTTGATGTTGGCTGGGTTGTTTATGGTGCGTCTTGCTCTGAGTTTGCGATTTTCATGACAATGTTCAATTCCATCACCAGTGATGCTTTTTGGCGCTTTACACTATGCTTAATTTACCGTGAGTGTAAACAGCTTTATCTCCTCTTTGCCTCTCCTCTCATACCACTCAGTGCCACATAATAACACGCCACATAATTACACTCTACTGAATGCAACATACACACCACACAATACCACTCAGTGCACATAATTATATGCTACATAATAACACTGCACTCAATGCAACAAACACTCCACATAATACCACTCAGTGCCAAATAATTACACACCACATAATTACACTCTACTAAATAAACATACACTCCCCATAATACCACTCAGTGCCACATAATTATATGCTACATAATTACTAGCCCTCAATACAACATACATTCCAAATACCACTCAGTGCCACATAATTACACGCCACATCTACACTCCACTGAATGCAACATACACTCCACACAATACCACATAATTATGTGATACATAATTACACTGCAGTCAATGCAACATACACTCCAAATAATACCACTCAGTGCCACATAATTTGACCCCATATAATTACACTACTGAATACAACATACACACCCCATAGTACCACTCAGTGCCACATAATTACACGCCACATAATTACTCTACTCAATGCAACACTCCACATAATACCACTTAGTACTACATAATCACACGTCACAATTACACTATATTCAATGCAACATAAATACATTCCACATATCACTCAGTGCCACATAATTACATGCCACATAACTACACTCTACTCAATGCAACATAAATAGACTCAAAATAACTCAGTACCACATAAATACACATCACATAATCACACTATTCAATGCAACATAAATACGCTCCACATAATACCACTGTGGCACATAATTACAAACCACATGATTACACTCCACTCAACGCAACAAATACACTCCACAAAATACCACTCAGTGCGACATAGTTACAAGCCACATAATTACCCTTGACTCAATGCAACCTAAATACACTCCACATACCACTCAGTGCCACATTTCACACCACATAATTGCACTGTACTCAATGCATCATAAATAAACGCCACATAAATGCACTATATACCAAATACCACCAATCAACAGAAATTCACACCACACCTTGACAATTTCACTAAACATAATTTCACTCAACACCACAGTTCCAGGCCACACAATTCAACTCCACACATTTTCAATACACACTGCATAATTAAACAAACATATTTCAACTCCACAATCCACAACGTACCTCCAATGCACACCATATAGTGTCACCACCTGAGCACCAAACAACATTCACCACCACCATTTTGCACCAGCGCACCACCTAAGCATCACGTCAGTCTGCCCTTGGAATCTGGCATCTGTTGATTCTCCTCTAGTGTCCGTCCGATGCTCGTGTTCTAATTAAATTACTGTTTTCCACTCCACTGGTATTTATGTCCCGCTCCCCCATAATTTTTAGGTCTCGCCTGTCGATGCGCATGCGCATCGAGCAAGCGAGACTATGGGGGCTCATCGACTCTTTATCCAACTTGCAAGGAATCGTGGCGATTCCTTGCAGTGCACGAGAAATATAAGCTCAATGCGCATGCGCATTGAGCTTAAATGCGCGTGCACATGCCCCCAGCCGCCTGCCTTGCCTACTCTCTCTCACAGCCTCCCCCAGCTCCGCCCCCTCACTACTTGATTGCACGGCCGCTAGGCCGTGCCTCCCCTACTCTCCTCCCCCCTCCTCCTCTCCTCCCCTGCCTGCCTGCCGCTAGGCCGTGCCTCCCCTACTCTCCTCCCCCCTCCTCCTCCTACTCTCCTCCCCTGCCTGCCGTGTCGCACCTCTCCCCTCTCCGCCCCCTCCCCTGCCCGCCGTGCTTAAACGACAACTTGTTTTTGTAATGTCATGCTTCCAGTAAAATGTGTAAGTCCGATGAAAGATTTGTTAAACGGGGCATCTACAATGGAGCCCTTCGGCACACAATTGATGACTTGAAAAAATCCACACGCTCCCATCTACCATGACCTGATCCAGGCATGGAGTGGAGCTCGGCCCTGATTACAGGGCTTTAGGACCACCACTGTTTGCAGACGTGACACTACAGCACGCGCCACAGCTCTGCGGTGGATCCCGGAGTGGACACTGCAGTCCTGCGCCAAGCTTCGCCTTCTGACACGTCTTGTGTAAGCTTGTCTTTTCCAACTCGGACTCTGCGTTCAAGCTGCGGACCTTGATCTGCTTGGCTGCTCGTAGGAGCAAGTCTGACAGCATGATGTATAATGTACACCGTACGTTACAGCGGCACCTGCTGTTTCAAGATCGATGCCTCGGTGTTATTAGAGATGTTGGTGTTAAGATGCGCAGCAGTAGGGGCAGCTCGTGCGTTGTTAACAGGCTCACAGCCAGTACATCTTGCATCAATCCGTGCCTTACACGAATATATTACTCAATTTAGACTGTACGGTACCGTGAGATGGAAGGCATGTAGTCCAGGGTCGGACTCGGGAACAAAAAAGTGTTCGGAAACCACAATTAAAGTTGCCTCCATTTGCGAAAAAAGTGACCAATGTTTGCCTATCTGGCCACTTTTGAACGTGTAAAGACACGCTGTATGGGTATTTTGTAAGGTGTGGGAGACTGTGTATGTGTGTTTGCTGCGAGCATTTTTGTAGTAACATCATGGAAATCGGCGTTACAAACCCAGCCTATTTGGCCATTTAACAAGCACACCACCAGCTAAAAAAAAAAAAATCGCCCCTCGTCCTGATCAGTCATGCTGCCCATCAAGCACTGAGTGCTTTCCCATAAGGCCATTCCGACCCTGATGCAGTGTCACCCGTTTGCTTTACAACACCCCCCCCCTCCCCCTCCCCCTCCCCCTACCTACTATGTTCCTTCCGTACCTGCAATTGTGTTGCTTCCACCAGCCCTGCTATGTTGCTTCTGTCCCAGTGGTCAAACCTGCCAAACCAGTGTTACATTCCCTCACCCACTTAAAAAAATTCACACTTCAACCAATTCAATTCCAATCAGCTCCGCCCCCTCCCCTTCCCGCCGTGTCGCATTTCTCCTCCCCCCTCCCCTCTCTTCCCTCCGTCTTCAGTAGAAATCGTGGCTGTAGAATCAAATAAGCTTTATTGCAAAAAGACTTCCCGTGTCCAAACAATGTTACAATCACTTGAGGTATTGAGGCGGGGATTTGCAAATTGATGCTAACAGCCGAAGAGTCAGTCTTGAAGGATCTGACTGGTACAGGTATTCAGTCTGCACGGCAACCCACCCCCGCATTGTCCAAAGTTGCCAAGTTTTCAGTCTTAAGTGTGACATTTGCACGTTTTCAGTGTGCTCCTGTGTGATATTTCATTGCCTTATAGTCTGTGTCACTTTCTAATGGCGAGTAAAGCGGTTATGTCCGTGTAGAGAAACGTTGCACAGTAATGGTATAGAAATAGTCTTGAAACAATTGCAAACTCTTTAAACGCTTATGCTGTAACACAAATTACTTTCCTTTACGGACATGATCGCCATGAAACAATAGTGGTGTTATTTATAATAATATAGATGTATTTTATTGGTATATCTCCAGTTTGTTTAAACTGTGTGTTATTTTCATAAGCTACATCAGTTCTATTCAGTGATGAAAAATTATCATTCTCAGTATTCATCTGGACATGAAATGCAGCTGTGCAAACTTAAAATAACTCTGTGGGGGTGTGTTCTTGGAGGGGAAGGGGCTCATGCTAAGTATTGCCTGAGAGGCACTTATGCACACATCAAGCCTCTTTACATTCACCCCCAAAATCTTGCTAAACCCTACGATCGTCAGGTTTTTAGGTCTCGCCTCAACCCCTCACTCACCCTCACTCTCACTCATCCTCACTCACCCTCAACCCCTCACCCTCAACTCCTCACCCTCACCCTCACTCACTCACCCTCACTCAACCTCACTCTCACTCACCCTCACTCAGCCTCAACTACTCCCCCTCACCCTCACTCACCCTCACCCTCACCCACCCTCACCCTCACCCTCACCCACCCTCACCCTCACTCACCTTCAACACCTCACCCTCAACCTCAACCCCTCACTCACCCTCACCCACCCTCACTCAGCCTCAACTACTCCCCCTCACCCTCACTCAGCCTCAACTACTCCCCCTCACCCTCACTCACCCTCAACACCTCACCCTAACTCCCCCTCACCCTCACTCTCAACACCTCACCCTAACTCCCCCTCACCCTCACTCTCAACACCTCACCCTAACTCCCCCTCACCCTCACTCTCAACACCTCACCCTAACTCCCCCTCACCCTCACTCACCCTCACCCTCAACACCTCACCCTAACTCACCCTCACCCTCACTCACCCTCACCCTCAACACCTCACCCTAACTCACCCTCACCCTCACTCACCCTCAACACCTCACCCTAACTCACCCTCACCCTCACTCACCCTCAACACCTCACCCTAACTCACCCTCACTCACCCTCAACACCTCACCCTAACTCACCCTCACCCTCACTCACCCTCAACACCTCACCCTAACTCACCCTCACCCTCACTCACCCTCAACACCTCACCCTAACTCACCCTCAACACCTCACTCGCCCTCAACACCTCACTCGCCCTCAACACCTCACTCGCCCTCACCCTCACTCGCCCTCACCCTCACTCACCCTCAACACCTCACCGCCTCACCCTCAACGCCTCACCCTCACTCACCCTCACTCACCCTCACTCAGCCTCACTCAGCCTCAACACCTCACCCTCACTCACCCTCACTCGCCCTCACCCTCAACACCTCACCCTAACTCACCCTCACTCACTCAGCCTCAACTACTCCCCCTCACCCTCACTCACCCTCACTCAGCCTCAACTACTCCCCCTCACCCTCACTCACCCTCACTCAGCCTCAACTACTCCCCCTCACCCTCAACACCTCACCCTAACTCCCCCTCACCCTCACTCACCCTCAACACCTCACCCTAACTCCCCCTCACCCTCAACACCTCACCCTAACTCCCCCTCACCCTCAACACCTCACCCTAACTCCCCCTCACCCTCAACACCTCACCCTAACTCACCCTCACCCTCACTCACCACCTCACCCTAACTCACCCTCACCCTCACTCACCACCTCACCCTAACTCACCCTCAACACCTCACTCGCCCTCACCCTCACCCTCAACACCTCACTCGCCCTCAACACCTCACTCGCCCTCAACACCTCACTCGCCCTCAACACCTCACTCGCCCTCAACACCTCACTCGCCCTCAACACCTCACTCACCCTCAACACCTCACTCGCCCTCAACACCTCACTCGCCCTCAACACCTCACTCGCCCTCAACACCTCACTCGCCCTCAACACCTCACTCGCCCTCAACACCTCACTCGCCCTCAACACCTCACTCGCCCTCAACACCTCACTCGCCCTCAACACCTCACTCGCCCTCAACACCTCACTCACCCTCAACACCTCACTCACCCTCAACACCTCACTCGCCCTCACCCTCACTCACCCTCAACACCTCACTCGCCCTCAACACCTCACTCACCCTCAACACCTCACTCGCCCTCAACACCTCACTCGCCCTCAACACCTCACTCGCCCTCAACACCTCACTCGCCCTCAACACCTCACTCACCCTCAACACCTCACTCGCCCTCACCCTCACTCACCCTCAACACCTCACTCGCCCTCACCCTCACTCACCCTCAACACCTCACTCACCCTCAACACCTCACTCGCCTCACCCTCACTCACCCTCACCCTCACTCACCCTCAACACCTCACTCGCCCTCACCCTCACTCACCCTCAACACCTCACTCACCCTCAACACCTCACTCGCCCTCAACACCTCACTCGCCCTCAACACCTCACTCACCCTCAACACCTCACTCGCCCTCAACACCTCACTCACCCTCAACACCTCACTCGCCCTCAACACCTCACTCGCCCTCAACACCTCACTCGCCCTCAACACCTCACTCGCCCTCAACACCTCACTCGCCCTCAACACCTCACTCGCCCTCAACACCTCACTCACCCTCAACACCTCACTCACCCTCAACACCTCACTCGCCCTCACCCTCACTCACCCTCAACACCTCACTCGCCCTCACCCTCACTCGCCCTCAACACCTCACTCACCCTCAACACCTCACTCACCCTCAACACCTCACTCGCCCTCAACACCTCACTCGCCCTCAACACCTCACTCGCCCTCAACACCTCACTCACCCTCAACACCTCACTCGCCCTCACCCTCACTCACCCTCAACACCTCACTCGCCCTCACCCTCACTCACCCTCAACACCTCACTCACCCTCAACACCTCACTCGCCTCACCCTCACTCACCCTCACCCTCACTCACCCTCAACACCTCACTCGCCCTCACCCTCACTCACCCTCAACACCTCACTCACCCTCAACACCTCACTCGCCTCACCCTCACTCACCCTCAACACCTCACTCACCCTCAACACCTCACTCGCCTCACCCTCACTCACCCTCAACGCCTCAGCCAGCCTCAGCCAGCCTCACTCAGCCTCACTCAGCCTCACTCAGCCTCACTCAGCCTCAACACCTCACCCTAACTCACCCTCACCCACCCTCACCCTCAACACCTCACCCACCCTCACCCTCAACACCTCACCCACCCTCACCCTCAACACCTCACCCACCCTCACCCTCAACACCTCACCCACCCTCACCCTCAACACCTCACCCTCACTCACCTCACCCTCACTCACCCTCACCCTCAACACCTCACCCTCACTCACCCTCACCCTCAACACCTCACCCTCACTCACCCTCACCCTCAACACCTCACCCTCACTCACCCTCACCCTCAACACCTCACCCTCACTCACCCTCACCCTCAACACCTCACCCTCACTCACCCTCACCCTCAACACCTCACCCTCACTCACCCTCACCCTCAACACCTCACCCTCACTCACCCTCACCCTCAACACCTCACCCTCACTCACCCTCACCCTCAACACCTCACCCTCACTCACCCTCACCCTCACTCACCCTCACTCACTCACCCTCACTCGCCCTCACCCTGCCTCACCCTCACTCGCCCTCACCCTGCCTCACCCTCACTCGCCCTCACCCTGCCTCACCCTCACTCGCCCTCACCCTGCCTCACCCTCAACACCTCAACGCCTCACCCTCAACACCTCAACGCCTCACCCTCACTCGCCCTCACCCTCACCCTCACTCACCCTCACTCACCCTCACTCACCCTCACTCACCCTCACTCACCCTCACTCCCCCTCACCCTCCCTCACCCTCCCTCACCCTCCCTCACCCTCCCTCACCCTCCCTCACCCTCCCTCACCCTCCCTCACCCTCCCTCACCCTCCCTCACCCTCCCTCACCCTCCCTCACTCACCCTCACTCACCCTCACTCACCCTCACTCACCCTCACTCACCCTCACTCACCCTCACTCACCCTCACTCACCCTCACTCGCCCTCAACACCTCACCCTCACACAGTGCAATAGGTCTCAGACCATTTCAGTTAGAGCTTTTAGAAATGTTTATGGCTTTTTTTATTTGTAATTCTTTAGCATTGGCTACAGGAAACAAAAATGCTAAACATTTACCAAAAAAACCCATAAACAATTCTAAAAGCACTAACTCTAATGGTGCGAGACCTATTGCATTTCCAATGCTTGTTTTTATAACAAACAAGCATGAGAACAGGCAGGAAAAAGTTGCATGCAATGCAAGTACAAAATAACTCAAAAACATTTATGTTAAAATCTTTTTTTAATCAGGTTTTTCTGTTGTATATAATGTCGTCTTAGTTTGTGTAATGGTAACAAAATTGTTTAACGCTTTTCATTATTACTTTTCACAGCAGCCACAATGCTCTACAACATAGCCAAAAGTTCTGGCTAAACACACAAGGTCCCAAAGGCGAGACCTATTGGCTATGCCAATGCTTGTTTGATGGGGTGCTTGCGAGAGTCCTTCAAACCAAACCTGCCAGATAGACCTTTTCTTTACCTTAATTTCTCAAAAACTAAGGAACAGATTTACACAAAATCACAAAAAAGCATGCATTGGGACCAGGACTAGCTTCCTGTCAAATTTAGTGCGATTTCGTGCCCTAATTTTTTCCTCAGCCCCCACTTTACAGATAACTCCAAAACTGTCCATGAAGAAGCTAAAACAAAAACAACTAAAGTACTTCTATGGAAAGTTTCTAACAGCATCAAAGTTATTACCAAACCAAAAAAATGCTCTTCCTATGGAAACGCATAGAACTACCCATCCTAACTTTAACTACCCAGTGGGGACCGCCACCGAGTAATATACACATACAATTGTCTTTTATAAACCATTAATGTGTGTATGTATATATAGTGTGATCGTACATTTGCAGCCACGTTTTACTGGCTTATTCCACGTACAAGCCTGTTAGTAATCCATCAGTTTACAAACGTGAATTTACTGCACAATAAACAGCACGCAATGCAGGGCAGGACTGCCCAATATTATTCAAATCTACCCCGACTGGTGACAAATCAAACGTTCGCCTTTTTAGGGCAGGCCTGCGTTGGATATGTAGCAGACCTTGCGCACAATATACACGTGTCTGTGGAACACTGACGTCGACGAAAATAGCTTGGAACACGAGCATTCCAAAGGAAACAGATCTTTCATAGTAAGAAGGTTGGGCACCGTCTCCACAAAGCGAGAACGCACTACAAAGTGCGTCTCCATATAAGGACAGGCCCTCGCCTCTGCTGAGCAGATTCCCCCAACACGTCTCGTTACTCAGCTTCCTGCGAGCTGAGAATCACTTGAAGACAATAACAGCTCTACTTTTAGCAACTTGCTGGAAGAATCTAAGATTTGTTCCAACACTTGTGCATCGTTGAGTAAAGTTAAAGCTTCACGGAAAGCGCTGTGGAATAAGCAGTCAAGAACGTCTATGGAACCAAGCTGCATTCTTCGTATTCCGAGTGGCAGAAAATGCCTTGGACTACTTATGAAGTTTAGCATTAAAATACAAATCTGTAACGTTTCATGGTTATAAAGTTCTTAAGGGAGAAGCTGTTAAACTTTCATTTCTGATTGGCTTTGCTTTCAACGTTTTACAAAAGTAAAATTCAAAAACAAAAAACAAATACTCTTCGTAAGGTCTTTCATAGATGTGGAAGTATAAGCATATAGTTAGTTGGCATCAGTCACTCATGACGTTATGTTCTCTTCTGGGTACAGAAATTAAAATAGGATTTTAAAAACAGCGACGGTAGCGTTCGGGTCACCGAGTCAGACTAAAAGCAGACGTTTACTGACGTCACTCCCATAAGGATGGGTGATAAAATTATAAATTGCGAGGTAGGGCTTTGTGCATGCAATTTTAGCCTTCAAGCTCAATGCAACGCTCAGTTGAGGTATCGTTAAAATATTTGAATTACAGGTAAGAGGGGTCATGTTCTTTGTCCAAAGCATCTTTATTTTATACTCCATTAGAGGTCAGATATTAGATGCACTACCGTTTTTAACTCCAAGATCTTTGGGAAATGCATAGCAATGGGATATGGAAAGATAATGGTAGCAGCAGGTCTCACTAATGAAGAAGTGGAAAAAATTGCTGGTAAGCAAATGGATTAGGAGTTTGCTCATGATTATGTTTCAAGATGGAACATTATAGAAGTGTACGTTTATGCCATGGTATCAGACAATTATCTGAAGGAAAATAATCAATATCACATTCTTTTTAAAGATGGGTATGCAGTTGATCATAATGTTGAACATGGGTGTATGTTAAACAATTGTCACAAATTCTTCCTGGTGTTTTTCAGGACGTGGTGGTAGTGGTTATGGGTAGCTGTGAAGAGTATCCAGTGCTCGAGGATCTTGAGGGTATTTTTAAATTCCAGCAGCACCAGAGCCCATGACACGCTGGGTGTGCTCCTGTGACCGTGTGCAGGTCGGGTGGCAACTGCGCTCTCCTGGTGTCTTCGCCAGTGACTGAAGCCACTGAGCTCAGAGGACAGCCAGAGAGTGGATGAGGGTTGCTTGTGACACAGCACAGCCCGGGTGGCCCTCCAAGCCATCGCTGCAGTCACAGGTACATTAGATTAAGGCCACCTCAACGAAGTGTTTACTCCCCAGCACCAGTCACTATCGGGATCTTCCATCTGTTTCCTGCCCTGAGCACGAGCAGCTGAGGGATAAAACCTGTAAGGGACAAGTCCAGGGACCCCGCCCCCCCACCCCCACTGTGCCAAGGGCTCGTGTATTCTCCAGGACACTGCAACCCGTGGAGACGCCTTGGTAATCCAAAACCATGTCACGTTCTCTGAAACCCAACAGGTGACCTCCTACATAGACTGTCTGTTGTAAGTAGTTTAGGTAGGTAGCAGGACACGTCTTCAGGTTATTAAGATAGATTTCTTAAGTTTGCACAACAGAGCAGTAAACCTCACAGCTGACCAGACCATCAACTACCAAGGCTGGAATCCTCACATACCAGATAGAACACTCTTAGGTACTATGGGAGATTGGTAAGATAGGAACACTAAGAAAGGACTACAGAGAGCAAGTAGCCATATTGAAGTAAGTATAAATATACAACACTGTCCAACTAATGGCAAAGCACATGTACACCGCACTTCCCCACCATTACATGTACGCGTTTCCTGCTATGGGGTTGTAAACCAGCACCCGAGTGCGTGAGTACTGGGCCCGCTCCCTGCCGTCAAGGGACAGAAGGTCCTAATCCGGTTAGCGTTGCATGTGCTGATTAACATGTGAATGACACAGAAGCCAATCGCTGAGACCTCTTGCCCTCTCTGCCATAAGCTGTGCACAGAGGTCTCTGCCCCCACGGGTTGCTTTGTGCAGGCGCAAAAAATAAAAGCACATTCTGAAAGGAAAGTCTGGAATACGAGGTTGATTCTGGCATAATTTAACTATTGTGGAATGCCATGATAACGCCTTAAACTAGTTCTGGCGTTTGTTGAACATACTGCATTCTGGAGCTTGTAGTTTATTTTGAACGTAACTATTTACAGAGTTTACATTTGCTGTTGGCTAAACAATAAACTAGGGCTGGTTAAATATGCTTGGCAACTATAACTAGGTGTGGCAGCAGACCCGACTTAGTCATTGGCCAGGCTTCTACTGTTACTTAGGCAACGCAAATAATAATCGGGAAACATCACTTACAACGCAACTTTTACCACGCATTGACTTTACGACACAACTTTTACAATGCAAACCATTTACAACGCATTGACTAGGGGGCGCTCTAGGGTAGGGAATAGGTTTAATGTACTATCCAACATCTTCCCTACTATCCACGGGGACTGGAGTTGGAATAGTAAATTAAACTATTCACTATACAGCGCCCCAAAGCACTATGCGTTGTAATGGTATGCGTTGTAAAAACCGCGTTGTAAAAGCATGCGATGTAAAAGCATGCGTTGTAATGTCATACATCCATAATAATCCGTCTCAAGCCCACTTAAAGCATTTCCCTGGGGCAGGCGCCCCTGATTTGATGCGCACAACTGGACCTGCAGTTTGACCATAGCTAATTTCTGCAGTCCGCGTCCCACGACAGCCAATCAGACACAGCTAGTGGAAAGGAAGAGAGGCAGAGCACAGAATGAGGATTGCCATGGGATTTAACTCCCCTTTTCAACAATTTACAAACCCCAGCAGTGGAGAGCTTCGCTAATGGGCTTGATATAAGCGCTAGAAGGAGCTTACATCACACGGGGCGTGCGGCCACAGCACCACCAGGCCTCACACACACAACGACAAAGCGAGCCCACTGAGTTTGTCAGAATCTGATCTACCACAGATGGTGAACACTTCAGAAGTGTAATTATGAGGAAATTGGACAGAGGCAAAGGGGCACGCGCGAGCCCTGCCAGGCCCAATTCCACACCTCAGCCAGCTGAGTGAGAAAGACAACGGCACATCTGCATGGGCTCTGTGACATGCGACGCATGGGTTGTGAGTAGGGGCGCTGTGGGGCTGAGAAGGAGAGGGGATCTGAGAGGGGTTAAAGGTTGCTGTGGACTGCTGCCATGCCAACTCATCCCATGTGTGACGTATTCTGACGTCTCAGCAGACCTGCCCGTTGCATTCTGGTACTTGTAGTCCGCCACGCAACAATGTATGTATGGGCTGAAAATAAAGAGTACTATTTCCTATAGACTGAGCTTTTCCTATTTCCTATAGGCTGAGCTTGGAGTTACACATGCCATGGGGCTTCTTGGCATCTAAGGGGGAGGGGGGGGGGGGGGGGGCAGGCAGGTTAGGAATGGGTGGGAATCTGTCTTTTATTGATTCTCTCTTCACATCTCTGTCCAGGCCTCTGTCACCATCGGTTAGTTCTCCGCAGATCACACCTACCTATCTCTTCTCCACTTGAAAACTCCAAACCATGGGTCTGCTGTGGCAATACCTTTACTCCCATCTCTCCTGACGCCCCACCTACGGCATGGAAAATAAGAATTACATAATAGGATATAGATGCGCCTTTCCAAGCAGGTATACACCGCACCTTGAAGACTTAAGCCAGCTTTTACAGCACGTAATGAAGATATTGATGTCGCGAAAATAGCAAATCTTAGCGCCTCTTCACTCCGAGAACCGTTCTCATTAGGACCCAACACAAGGATAATGTCATTAACCTTCGAAAGACGTAAGACTGAGTCAACGTGCCGTCATTGTGAGCCGCAGGTTAGAGAAATGACCGTACTAGGTGCACGACCTGCTGAGTCATCTAGACAGTTTCGATGTGAGATATGAAAATAGGATTTGATATTCACTTCTTAATTCTCCAAATACCAAGTCATGTGAAATGTACAGTAAAGTGAAAAAAAAACATTATAATCTGCTCCTTCAAGGTCATTTGTCCCACATTCTATATTTTTTAAACCATCCCCCGCTCCTGTAAGGCAATGGAATTAGTTTTAGCGGTCTGTCAAGTCGAAGCGTGCCGAGTTAATCAGTTGGGCAGACGTGTCCCTGGGGCTGCAAAGGAGGAATAGCCGCGGGCCGGGGCTCCCGCCATGAAATAGGCGTCCAAGGACCGCAGCTGCGGAAAGGGTGAGAGAATAGAGGCAAGATGGACTAGACGAAATGAAGAGAAAGCAAGAGAGAACAAGCGTGTGGACGGCGCTGAAAATGAAAAATAAGCTCTCGGCTTTGGCAAATCCAGCTGTGTGTTTAAAATTCGTAGCGCGATGCAAAAATAAACACGCGGCTGCATTTGCCAAAGGCGAAGGATAAGAAAAAAGTACGTAGAGGCTAATTAGGAGACACTGCCTCCTGCTGCCAGTAAGAGTTCCAATCCCGCCGGGGGCCGTGGTTCAAAGGAGACATGGTGGCAACAAGCAGCGATCAAAATGCCTTAAGTACAATCATTGCACTGCCTTTGGCATAATTTGTGAAGCCAAACGACGCACACAAATCAAAACTGAAGGCAGGGCTGGGATGAGGCTTCTGGAATCGTATCGATTCCCGGAAGCCTCGTATGACAAGAGCAGCGCACGCGCTGCTTATGTCAGGCCAAGACCTAAAAAAAATAAGAAAACTGCAGTGATGCTGCATTTTGGAGAAGCACGTATGCATTATTACATATACTCAACATGTGCCTTTTTAAATCATTGTTCTGAGATACATCTTTGAGTAAATATAAGTACCGTGAAAGCACTTTTTCGTTTTTAAGGGGGGGTATCAACAATGTGCTGCCTGGTCCTCGCACCAAATATATACAAAGACAGTGAGTGTGGGAGGCAACTGAGAAGCAGGTGGGGGGGGGGGGGTGAGGAGTACGGTAGGGGGAAAATAGCAAATAGCATACGGTCGAGAGCAACACGAGGGCAGTGGGAGAAGCACACAAGTGAGAAAGCAACACAGAGTGAGGAAGAAGGAAGAAAGGGAGTTTGACGGGAGGAAAAGGGCACAAAGCTTGCTACGTGAGGGAGACAGCAACACGGAAGGTGGTGTGGGTATTTGAAGGGGTAGAAGCATATGAAGGAGTGAGCTGGAAAACACAGGCACTCTCATGAATTGCTTAAGTAAAAATAAAACAAGCAATAGGTCTCGCATTAGGAAAGTTTGAGCTATTAGTATTGTAAATGACCATTTTTTTATTTATGTGTTGGTTTTGAAATTGCGAAATTAATAGCTTTGTCATTTACAATGCCATTAGTTATAACTTACGCAAATGTGACACCTATAGCATTTGTAATGCAATATGTGTTGTATTTACGTGACTTACATGTATTGCTATTACAAATAACAATGGCTTTTAATTTTTTTTTAAATAATTAAGATTCAAATAAAAGTTATTGTAATTTATAATGAGAGTCCAATTAGTTCAGCTGAACAGACACTAGATTAACACATCCAAAATGTGGCGCTTTCTTCACTGAAAACTAGCTACATTGAGGCATAGGCAACTATCAGGTGCTATTAGTTCCGAGCACAGAAAGTCTCTGACGAAACCTATCAAGCCTGCTTTGCAGGTATATGAGGCAAAAGCTCTTGGCTCTGCACTTTACGGTGCTGAGTTATGGGGCTTCGAGAAGGTGGCTGCCTTACAAATCTCGGAAAATAAGTTTTTCCGGTCGATAACTGGTCTCCCAAAAAGCACTCCCTTGTTGCCCCTCAGGTATGACTTGCGCAGAAAAGGGGTTACAGACTTGGTCAGACTTCGACTAATTCTGTACTGGAGAAGGCTCTGGACCACGCCTGAGCTTTCCCATTATGCTGAGGGTTTTTTAGACATCATTAAAGCGGATACATTTCATAACAAGCATTGGAAATGCAATAGGTCTCGCATTAGGAAAGTTTGAGCTATTGGTATTGTAAATGACACTTTTTTTATTTATGTGTTGGTTTTGAAAGTAGCAAAATTAATAGCTTTGTCAGTTACAATGTCAATAGTTTTAACTTTTGCAAATGTGACACCTATAGCATTTGTAATGCAATATGTGTTGTATTTACGTGACTTAGATGTCTTGATATTACAAATAACAATGGCTTTTAATTTTGTAAATAATTAATACTTAAATAAAAGTTATTGTAATTTATAATGGCAATAGCTTAAACGTTTGTAAATAACTTTTGTGAAGATTATGTTCAGTGTATTTTATTGTGACGAAAATCCAAGATCATTGCATTTGCACCTACACACACACAGAGCCACACACATATAGATGTGGTGGTGGTGGATCTGGGGGATATGGTGGTGGTGGATGTGGTGGTGGTGGTAATGGTGGATGTGGTGGTGATGGTGGTGGATGTGGGGTGGATGTGGTGGTGGATGTGGTGGTGGATGTGGTGGTGGTGGTGGATGTGGTGGTGGTGGTGGAGGTGGTGGAGGTGGTGGATGTGGTGGTGATGTGGTGGATGTGGTGGTGGTTGTGGATGTGGTGAAAGTTGTGGTGGATGTGGTGGTGGGTGTGGTGGATGTGGTGGTGGGTGTGGTGGATGTGGTGGATGCGGTGGTGGATGCGGTGGCGGATGCGGTGGCGGATGTGCTGGTGGATGTGCTGGTGGTGCTGGTGGTGGATGTGGTGGTGGTGGATGTGGTGGTGGTGGATGTAGTGGTGGTGGATGTAGTGGTGGTGGATGTAGTGGTGGTGGTGGATGTAGTGGTGGTGGTGGATGTAGTGGTGGTGGTGGATGTAGTGGTGGTGGTGGATGTAGTGGTGGTGGTGGATGTAGTGGTGGTGGTGGATGTAGTGGTGGTGGTGGTGGATGTAGTGGTGGTGGTGGTGGATGTAGTGGTGGTGGTGGTGGATGTGGTGGTGGATGTAGTGGTGGTGGGTGTGGTGGTGCATGCAGTGGTGGTAGATGCGGTGGTGGTGGATGTGGCGGTGGATGTGGCGGTGGATGTCATGGTGGATGTGGATGTGCTGGTGGATGTGGTGGTGGTGGATGTGGTGGTGGTGGATGTGGTGGTGGATGTGGTGGTGGATGTGGTGGTGGATGTGGTGGTGGATGTGGTGGTGGATGTGGTGGTGGATGTGGTGGTGGATGTGGTGGTGGATGTGGTGGTGGATGTGGTGGTGGATGTGGTGGTGGATGTGGTGGTGGAGGTGGTGGTGGAGGTGGTGGTGGAGGTGGTGGTGGAGGTGGTGGTGGATGTGGTGGTGGATGTGGTGGTGATGGTGGATGCGGTGGTGGTGAAAGTGTTGCTGGTGGGTGTGGTGGATGCGGTGGTGGATGCGGTGGTGGATGATGTGGTGGATGATGTGGTGGATGTGGTGGATGTGGTGGATGTGGTGGTGGATGTGGTGGTGGATGTGGTGGTGGATGTGGTGGTGGATGTGGTGGTGGTGGATGTGGTGGTGGTGGATGTGGTGGTGGTGGATGTGGTGGTGGTGGATGTGGTGGTGGTGGATGTGGTGGTGGTGGATGTGGTGGTGGTGGATGTGGTGGTGGTGGATGTGGTGGTGGTGGATGTGGTGGTGGTGGATGTGGTGGTGGTGGATGTGGTGGTGGTGGATGTGGTGGTGATGGTGGATGCGGTGGTGGTGAAAGTGATGGTGGTGGGTGTGGTGGATGTAGTGGTGGTGGATGCAGTGGTGGATGAGGTGGTGGATGATGTGGTGGATGTGGTGGTGGATGATGTGGTGGATGTGGTGGTGGATGTGGTGGTGGATGTGGTGGTGGATGTGGTAGTGGTGGATGTGGTGGTGGATGCGGTGGATGTGGTGGTGGATGCGGTGGATGTGGTGGTGGTGGTGGATGTGATGGTGGATGTGGTGGTGGTGGTGGATGTTTTGATGGATGTGGTGGTGGATGCGGTGGTGGATGCGGTGGTGGTGGTTGTAGTGGATGTAGTGGTGGTGGGTGTGGTGGTGGTGGTGCATGTGGTGGTGGTAGATGCCGTGGTGGTGGATGTGGTGGTGGATGTGGTGGTGGATGTGGCTGTGGAGGTGATGGTGGAGGTGATGGTGGATGTGATGGTGGATGTGATGGTGGATGTGATGGTGGATGTGATGGTGGATGTGATGGTGGATGTGATGGTGGATGTGATGGTGGATGTGATGGTGGATGTGATGGTGGATGTGATGGTGGATGTGATGGTGGATGTGATGGTGGATGTGATGGTGGATGTGATGGTGGATGTGATGGTGGATGTGATGGTGGATGTGATGGTGGATGTGATGGTGGATGTGGTGGTGGTGGTGGGGGTGGTGGATGTGATGGTGATGGTGGATGTGATGGTGATGGTGGATGTGATGGTGATGGTGGATGTGGTGGTGATGTGGTGGATGTGGTGGTGATGTGGTGGATGTGGTTGTTGTGGATGTGGTGAAAGTGGTGGTGGATGTGGTGGTGGAAGTGATGGTGGTGGGTGTGGTGGATGTGGTGGTGGTGGATGCGGTGGTGGATGCGGTGGTGTATGAGGTGGTGGATGTGGTGGTGGATGTGGTGGTGGATGTGGTGGTGGTGGATGCGGTGGTGGTGGATGCGGTGGTGGTGGATGTGGTGGTGGTGGATGTGGTGGTGGTGGATGTGGTGGTGGTGGATGCCGGTGGAAGTGGTGGATGTGGTGGTGGATGTGGTTGTGGATGTGGTTGTGGTGGTGGATGCGGTGGTGGTGGTGGATGCGGTGGTGGTGGTGGTGGATGTGGTGGTGGTGGATGTGGTGGTGGTGGATGTGGTGGTGGTGGATGTGGTGGATGTGGCGGTGGTGGATGTGGTGGTGGTGGATGTGGTGGTGGTGGATGTGGCGGTGGATGTGATGGTGGATGTGGGTGTGATGGTGGATGTGGTGGTGGTGGATGCGGTGGTGAAGTGGTGGTGGATGTGGTGGTGGATGTGGTGGTGGATGTGGTGGTGGATGTGGTGGTGGATGTGGTGGTGGATGTGGTGGTGGATGTGGTGGTGGATGTGATGGTGGATGTGATGGTGGATGTGGTGGTGGATGTGGTGGTGGATGTGGTGGTGGTGGATGCGGTGGTGGTGGATGCAGTGGTGGTGGATGGGGTGGTGGTGGATGCAGTGGTGGTGGATGGGGTGGTGGTTGTAGTGAGTGTGGTGGTGGTGGTGGATGTGGTGGTGGTGGATGTGGTGGTGGTGGATGTGGTGGTGGATGTGGTGGTGGTGGATGCGGTGGTGGTGGATGCGGTGGAAGTGGTGGATGTGGTGGTGGATGTGGTGGTGGATGCGGTGGTGGATGCGGTGGATGTGGTGGTGGTGGTGGATGTGGTGGTGGTGGATGTGGTGGTGGATGCGGTGGTGGATGCGGCGGTGGATGCGGCGGTGGATGTCATGGTGGATGTGGATGTGATGGTGGATGTGGTGGTGGTGGATGCGGTGGTGAAGTGGAGGTGGATGTGGTGATTGAGAAATTCTTTTTAAACCAAGTTGAGAAACATGTACAGTAAAAGGATTTCCCCATTAAAACAATATATATACATATGTTCTTGAGTTAAGAACCTTCAAAAATCTTTATGGGTAGAGTTAAAGTTTCCTGCTGAACTCACTCGTTTGGTGGTTTATGTGGTTGACATAAAACATTTTGCAGGGCTGCTTTTCGCTCCATGTTCAGGTTTGACAACCTGTCACACTTTCTACACTCACCTTGACTCAGATTTAAATCAGATTTATAAAAACTATTTGCACATTTTCACTACCACTCCAATAAGCATTATTTTACAATTTAAGCATGCAATACACGAAAATAGACTACAGAAAAACTAAAGATTGATTGAGAAGTTGTATTAAGCGAATTACCCAGAAGGGTGTTCTGGCACGAAGAGAAAACAAAAATGGAGAAGAGAGAACAGAAATCATAGTTAGCTGCCCTATGGAAACAGATGGGCTTTCAGGTTGTATCAGAACACTGATAAACTACTTTCCTCGTGAAGAACAGAAGGGAGTTCATTCCATAATTTGGGGGTCCAAGAAGAATAAGTCACGACCTCTTACTCTAGTCCTGAGAATTTGAAGGAATAGATGAAAATTCTCAGCAGGTAATCGTAATAATGCACACGGAAGAGTAGATCTGAAGTTTGTCTGGAATGTAATTCGGTCTAGTGCCATAGAAAGCTCGATGAGAATCAGAGGCCTTTAAATACAAACAGCAGCTAAAGCGGAAGCCAATGTAAGCAAGAAAAGACGTGCAGATGCTGGAGAATAACAAGGAAGTTTAAGCAGAAAGGCTGTTGTGCTCTGCGCAATTTGAAACTGTTTTACAACATAAGGAAGGAGATGAGGGTTTTCGGAGGACCTGAACACAATAACAAGAATGGCAAAGAACAAATAAAGCAAAAAACAAAACGGACCCGACCAAGCTAAGATTTATGGAGGTAAATCTTTCGCGTCGTCAGTGATGAGGGAGGGAGGCGCGGGAGGAGAAATACGAGACGGCCTGCCGGCCGTGAGACGTGTGAAGCAGGGGGCGGGGGGAGCGGCGTTGGCTCAACAACCTGTGATTATGGGCAAATTACTCAATCTCCGGAGAGAGAAAAAAAATAAACTTGTCTTTCTGTAATGTAACTGGTGCTCAGGTAAAGCGCCCCAATACCTTCGAGTCAGTTTCACGCTATATAAAAGGTCCCCAAAAAAGTCACATATTCTTATGATTCTTCAATCTCTTCTTTTCATCAAGTAACCTAAAGTCAAAAACTGCTTTTACGCCGACATCAATACAGCATTTTCACTACACTTCGAGTGCTGTTTACGGCGCTATTCCAGGTGTCGTTAAATCAAGCGGCAGCTATGGGAATATAAAACTACAGGCGATTAGAGCAGTCTCAAGCATTTGAAGCAGGATGCTTTAAAGTCAGCGGAGTTCACTTTTGCGTCTCTATGTACTTGCTCTAAAAAGACCAGGGGCTGAGCAAAAGTAAAATTACGCCGGTGTAATTTGGAAAAAATTGTAAAACTATACCATGTTGAGTAATTATGCAGCAGTTCGCTACAAAATTATATCACAGGAACAACATGAACAAACAGAACGCAAGCAGCTGTTCGCACCAAATTTATTTTTTCATCTTTTTTTGTGCAAAATGTGTTCTTTCGCCAGAATTGACACCGGGATGCATTATGCAATAAAATAAAGCACAAAATAAAAGATCTGCATTTTGTGTAATCACGTATGGCTTTCTCAAAGTTTAGATTTCGAAACAAATATTCGGAATTGAATTAGTCCACTGACTACCATTAAAGTGGTTGATTTTGTAACAAGTGAAAGCACTGCCATTGCTAGAGTGAAGGCTAGCATACGAAGTGGGGAGAGGAAGGGCTCCTAATAGGAAGTGGAGACGGGGAGAAATTGAGAAGAAAGCTGAGCAGGGAGGGTGTTATTGCGGCTATCTGCTTGCCCGAGGGGAGGAGAAATGCCGGCCTGAGGCAGAGCACACGCTGAGAAGCTTGTGGGAGGGGGGCTGGGCTGCCTTTGATGTGGTAATGCGAGGCAGGCAGGCAGGCGGCTGGTGGCATTGTGCACGCGCTTTTTAGGGCTTGCGCAATCACCTAAAAAGCACATGCACTTCATGCAATCGCCAGTGGAATCGCCAGTGGTGGTTAACCTCTGGATAAGCCACATTAGAGCTTCGCCAGCTATGCGCATGCGCACAGCAGGCGAGCCCTAAAAACAGGTGGCTTAATTCCTTGAAAGCAATTTTGAATGACCTTTGAATGGGCTTGCTTTGGTCAGATCCTGCTGGAACAGTCTTCCCTACTAAAAGAGCCTTAAAAAGAAATCTATTGAGGGGGCGTGGCCAAGATGGCGGGGTGAGCGGACGCTTCCTCCCGTAGCTCCTCCGGCCCAGCTCAGCTCGAGCCCCGATTCCTGCGCTTCTCTCCCCCCGCGGCTGCATTGCGGGCGAGAGAACTGTGCCGGAGTTCTTGGGGCACATTTTGATACCACTTTGACTCCTGTTGCCCCGGGGGAAGTGCCCGGGAAGCTTGTTCAACGATCGGCCCGAGGAGAAGAGCCTGGAGGCGGAGCGTGTTGCGGCGCTGTCCGCGCGCCTCGGCCGGGCCGAGTGCTGAAAGCTGTTGATCCCGAGGGAGCGGACTCGACGGTCTCCGCGGAGTGCGGAGGCTTCCTGGCTGGCGCCCTTGTGGCCAGAGTCATCGCTGGACGACTGACCCCAGACCTGCGTTGGCGATCTACCCCCTTGCCATGGATGTTGGTGTGTGACGCCATGCGGACCCCGAGCCTGGAGGCGGGGGACGGCGGAGTTTGACCGGCGACCGATCTGAGTGTACTAACCGATGCGACCGGGGGACACTGGTTTTGCACCTTCCCGACCCATGGCTGTTCGAGGGTCGCCCACAGACTTGCTGGCCTAGGCTGCCCTCCCGGGTTCCGCCCTTCCGCCATCTTGTCACTGAGAGACTGGTACTGGCGACCCTCGCCCGCGCCCTTGTCATACGGGCGCCTCAGTCCATCCTGGCGCCTACGCCTATGCCATCCTCCCTGGAAGTACACGGCTGAAGGACTCCGGCCTGGCCCCTGATCACCGCCCTGACTGGCTCGATGGTCGTCTTGCCCTGGCCTGTGCCGCCATTTTGTCGCCTGTAACGCACCGCCCTTGTCTTCGGCGAGGCCTTCACATCTGCTGCCCACGAGCGGCCGGCTCTAAGCTTTACCCACCGCGGAGGCCAAGATGACTGGGAGAGGAGGCGCGAGACGGGGGGAATCGCACTCTGCCAGACATGCTCAGCAGGGCCCAGCAACTGCGAGACAGGACGCAGCCGTCCCCGGGGTCCTCCCGGGCCTCAGCGGACGCCACCGGAGGCGAACCACCAGTCACGAGGTCCTTCATGGAGGACTTATTCAGCTCCCTCAAGGAGGAATTCCAGACTCTCAGGACCGAGGTGGCCGGAGAGGTCCGTGAAGTGCGTAGAGAAATCGAGGGCCTAGGCGAGCGGGTCGACACAGTGGAAACGGCGGCCCAACGTCGCGATGAGGAGATAGTTCATCTCCAGCAGGACGTTCTCCGCCTACGGGAGCAGTGTGTCGAGCTCCAGGCCCACTCTGAGGACCTCGAGAACAGGTCCAGGCGGAATAATATCCGGGTGCGGGGCGTCCCGTCCACGGATGAGGGTGCGGACCTGGTGGCCTATCTGCAGGACCTGTTCCGAGACATCTTGGGAGAAGGAGCGGACTTCCCGATCCGCATCGACAGAGCGCACAGAGTGGGCCGCCAGCGCCAGTCATCGGCACCCCCACCTGATATCCTGGCATTCCTGCCGGATTTCCCCCTAAAGGAGCGCATTATGACGGAGGCCCGCAGGAAGCAGCCACTATCTTTCAGAGAACGACCCGTGTCGCTCTATCAAGATCTGTCCGCCATCACGCTGCAGAAGCGCAGGTCTTTCCGCATCGCTGCGGACTTTTTGCGGGAGCATGAGACGGCCTACTCTTGGGGTCACCCCTTCCGTCTTATCTTTCGTTGGAATGGGGTACTACACCAGCTGCGCTCCTTACAGGATGTCTGTGGGGTGCTGGGACTCACAGCTACAGAGGAGGAGGGGGCGACGCCCGCATGGAGGCGCCCCGAGCGACGGGGCCGACGGAGATATAGGAGGCGCCAATCGTCGGCGAGCCGCCCTGACTCCCCCACCATCAGGGCGGATATGGCGGAGGCCCTGAGGACTGCGGCCAGGAACTTGCCTGACTCTAATGGCGTGGCCCAGACGGCCTAACTTCACTCCGGGGGGAGAGACTCTTAGCCTCTACGATGCTGGGTTGGGGCTGGGGGTTGGGGGGGGAGAGGTTGGAGGTGAGTGGCTGGACGTCCACTTGACTATTTTCTACGGACTCGCCCGCTTGGGCTAGACTGAGACAATGGGGTGTTTTTTCCTGTTTTTGGTTTTGGCTGGTTGCCATGGGTTGGTTTTGGGGGGTTCAGGAGTTGGTTTGATGTTGGGGGGGTCCCGTCCGATGTTGTCCGAGCACATGCGAGGCCGCCTCTGGCTTTCCCCGCGCCCCTGCCCCGCGCGCCCCCTCCACTGATCCCTCGCTTGCTACATAGCGCTTTGCTTCCCTGGGAGCGATGCCGTCCTTAAAAGTAGTGACCCTTAATGTTAAGGGTCTGAACAATCCTGTGAAGCGTAGGGCGATCCTTTCCCTGCTAGAGAGTTCGCAGGCAAACATCTGCCTCCTGCAGGAAACCCATTTACTCTCTAAAGATTGCCATAGGTTGCGCTCTGCCAAGTTTCCCACGCAACTCTTTTCCTCGGCAGCGACTAAGACTGCGGGGGTAGCCATTCTTCTGGCCAGCTCCTTTAGGGGCGAGGTGTTGTATAAACATGCCGAGCAGAAGGGGAGGCTCCTAGTGTATCGCATGCGGCTGGGAGGTGTTGCCTTCACGGTTGGCTCCGTGTACAGCCCGAATGACCACCAGGATTGTTTCCTGGAATCTGTGTTGGTGGACGTCACTGCCTCGCCCGATCGCCATGTTATCTTGGGGGGAGACCTGAATATGGTCTTCGACTCCGCCTTGGATAGGTCTGCCCAGCGCTTTCCGCAGACGGGGGAGCTTTCTAGAGCGGTGCAGGACCAGATAGCAGAGATGGATCTGCATGACCTCTGGCGCACTATGCACCCCACCGATAGGGACTATTCTTATTTCTCCCACGCACATCGTACTTATTCGCGGTTGGACTACCTCTTGGTGAGCGGCCCGCTTCGCTCGGCCGCCACGGCGGCAGACATCGGAGTCTTGTCCCTGTCCGACCATGCACCGGTTTCCGGAGTATTTGCTTGGCCGGCGGCCCCCCCCTCCAGAGGGATGTGGCGGCTTCGGGACACGCTTCTCCATAAGAAGTCGGTGGTGAAGCGAGTGGGGGAGGTCATTCAGGAGTACCTGACCCACAATAACAACTCCGACACGTCCCTAGCAACGCAATGGGCGGCCTTGAAAGCGGTCGTCAGAGGGGAGTTTATCTCCATTTCCTCGGCGGAGAACAGGGAGCGGCAACGTAAGAGGGATGAACTGACGGCGCAGGTCAGGGAACTTGAACAGGTTCACCGCCGGACGGGGGCTCCTCGAGTTTGGAGGCAGCTGAAGGCGGCGAGGAAACTCCTCTCTGCGCTGGACCTGGACCGGGCGGAATATGCGGCGTTGCGCCTGAGGCATGCCTTTTACACCGGCGGGGACAGATGCGGTAAGCTCCTGGCCCACCGGCTCAGGGCTGCGCAGCAACGCAACGTAGTAAAGGAGCTAGTAGGCGCAGATGGGGTCCCGGTTTCCGGTGACGCGGAGGTGGCGGATTCCTTCCGTGCCTTTTACGAGGCGCTGTACGCTGCAGAGCCCTCCCCACCGGGAGAGGCTGAGGCCTATCTGGAGTCAGTGACCCTCCCGGCCTTGGATCCCGCCCAGGCGGACCACCTGGAGAGGGACATTCATGTGGAGGAAGTTATCTCCGCTATTGCGCGGTTGAAGCACGGCAAGGCCCCGGGCCCGGATGGCTATACGGCCTTGTTCTACAAGACCTTCTGTCCCACTGTCGCGCCTATCCTGGCTCGCTTGTTCAATTCCTTCTCTGAACCGGGGGCCATCCCACCGGACCTTCTCTCGGCGACTGTGTCGGTTATTCCGAAACCGGGGAAGGATCGGACTCTGTGCGGCTTATATCGGCCCATCTCGCTTCTAAATGTGGACCTCAAGCTTTACACAGGGATCTTAGCGGCCAGACTGGGACTGCACCTACCGGGCCTGGTGGAGGCGGACCAGGCTGGTTTTGTACCCGGTAGACAGACGGTCGACAACACCAAGAGGGTGACGCACGTGCTAGAAAAGGCCTCACGCGTCCCGGGGGAGCGGATGCTGCTGTCGGTCGACGCGGAGAAGGCCTTTGATAGGGTTCATTGGCCGTACCTCGAGCTGGTTCTCGGGAAACTGGGGATCGGCGAGAAGTTCTGCACCATGGTCTTTAATTGTTATAGGAGGCCGTCAGCATCGGTGCGTGTCAACGGACACAGCTCCAGCAGCTTTGCCATTGAGCGCGGCACGAGACAGGGCTGCCCCCTTTCACCGCTCTTGTTTGCCCTCTATATGGAGCCGTTTGCCCAGAGGATTCGCGATAATCCGGACGCTATTGGGGTGAAGATGGGTCAATACACTCATACTGTTAGCTTATACGCGGACGATGTCCTGCTGACCCTGGATGACCCCAAGCGGTCGCTCCCTGCCTGTGTCCAAGAATTGAACGCCTTTGCCCGCGTGGTGGGCTTCAAAATGAATATGTCTAAATCGGCCGCCCTGGATGTGTCACTCTCTATCGACACCAGGCGGGACCTCCAGCGTCTCTTCCCTCTGCAATGGTCCTCCTCCACGGTGCCTTACCTGGGGATTTTGCTTGCACCTTCGCTGCCTGAAATGGTCGCAGCTAACTATTCCTCCCTGGGCAAAAAGATCAAAGAGGAACTCGGCCGATGGAGCAAGGGCCTGCTCGCGTGGCTGGGCCGTATCGCAGCGGTGAAGATGACGATACTGCCTCAGATCCTGCATCTTTTTCGCGCTCTACCTCTCCAGCCCCCTGTAGGTTGGATACGGCAGGCGCAGGCTGACATCTCCCGCTTTGTGTGGCAGGGCCGTAAGCCTCGGATGAAACGGGTTCTCTCCACGCTTGCCCCGGAGGCGGGGGGTCTCGGTGTTCCGGACCTCCGGAAGTACTTCCAGGCGGCGCAGCTCCGATACTTGGTGGAGTGGAGCCGGTGGGAGTCGGACAAGCACTGGCTCTTTCAGGACCAGGCAGTGGCGGGCCGTACCCTCCAGGAAGTCCCGTTCCTGCGGCGCACTCATCGCCCGCCTAATCTCTACGCCTCCTTTGTCACCCGGGTTCCGCTGCGAGTGTGGGATGCGGTATGTGAGCTTCGCGAGCTAACCACTTTTCCATCACCGTTCACACCCATTGCTGGCAATCCGGACTTCACTCCGGGTCTGGAGCCGGGAGCCTTTTCCCACTGGGTGAGCGCGGGATGTAGGGCACTTTTTCAGATCTACGGGCCGGAGGGTGTGCTCCCTTTCCAGCAGCTCCGACAGGAGTTTGGCCTGACGGAGGGGGACAGACTGCGCTATATGCAGGTCCGCCACTGGGCTCTTCAACCCCCAGTGCGCGATGTCGCTGCCCGTTCGATCACGCCCTATGAGCGGTGGCTGGTAACCCGGACCTCGGATGCCAAGCTTATTACCGACTTATATAAGTTTCTCCAGCCCCCGCCGTTTCATTACCATAACCCAGGGAGGGAGCGCTGGCACAGGGAATTGGGCAGGACCTTGAGCCATAAGGAGTGGGACAGGATCGCGTATCGGGCGAGCCACTCTGCGTACCACACTGGGCTGACGGAGACCTTTACTAAGGTGTCCACCTACTGGTATTACACCCCGGAGAGGCTCTACGAAATGCACAAAATCAGCGATAAGGGTTGCTGGCGTGGCTGTGGACAGGAGGGTACTCTAACGCACATTCTCTGGGCGTGCCCGGTACTGTCGGCCTATTGGAAGGAGGTCTTGGATGAGGTGGATAAGCATTTTGAGATCGAACTCCCGCGCTTCCCGGCGTATGTCTTGCTAGGCCTCCCCAATGACTTGATGTACCCGCTGAAGTCCCGCAGGGGTAGACAGATTGCGATTGCGCTAGGCTCAGCGGTTCAAAACATCCTCGTACTTTGGCGCACCCCCGCTGCCCCCTCTATCACTGGCTGGGGGGGGGCGGGGTTACATACTTCTAATGTTGACCTTCGGACGGGGATGTTAGGGTGTTTTCTTTTCCTTTTTTTTTCCTTTGCATTTCCTCTTTCTATTTTTTCCGGGGTAGGGGGGCTTGGGGGGATGGTGTATTTTTCACTGGGTTGCGGGACGCTACTCAAGCTCAGCTTTGATTGGGGGGTGGGGGGACTACTGGAGGGTCATTCGCACTACCTAATTGCCTTATGACTTATGCCTTGTACCCCTCCGGGGCTGCCTACCTCCCTACTTTTCTTCAGAATCGATGCAACGTCTAGCTTTTTGTACTGTATGTTAACTTGACCTCCTATTCCCTTCCCCATGTCTTTTTGTGCTTTAATAAAATGCTTTAAACCTAAAAAGAAATCTATTGGGAAAAGATAGCTTCCCGGGGTTGGACTAGTACTAGCTTAGGATCTATGACTGAAGGATTTTTAGAGGCTAAGTTGTACCCTTCCTTGGAACCTTACTTGGACTGTATAACAAGGCCAGGTGACCGAAAACTTCTATTTCAATTGAGAGCAGGTTCATTGCCTCTTAGATCTTTGATTGCTAAATGGGAAGGTGGCGTAAATGTTAGCTGTCCTGTTTGTGGTTCCGCTAATGAAACTAAGGGTAATTTCTGGTTTTCTTGCACTGCCTATTTGGATCCAAGACGTGTATGGTTAAAACCGATGTGCAAGAATTTAGGGACTACCAGTAGTTTAGCTGCCTTGCATATTCTATGTACCAGTACTGAGATGTGGATATTAATAGCAACAGCCAAATACCTTGGATGGGCATGGTCGATCAGACAGAGACTGCTAGTCACTTAACTATTCTCTGTCTGGTATACTGTATGATCAAACAGGACAGAGACTGCTAGTCATTCGACTATTCTCCGTCTAGGTAAATTGTCCGTTTAACCCATCCATGATGTTTTTTAGAAACTAGTTAGAATTGGCTTTTTTTAAAAACTTTTAAACGGTCAATTATTGATCTATGATATTTCTAAATCTTGGATTGTAAATTGAGTCATGAATTGTAAATATGTTTTTTAATCCTTTTTATTGTAATTGATTGATAATCTAATTGTATTTTTAAATTGCCTCTGCTTTTATGAGTGAAATCTCGAATAAAGCATATTTTGACTTTGACTTTGTAATTTATAATGGCAATAGCTTAAACTTTAGCAAATAACTTTTGTGAAGATTATGTTCAGTGTATTTTATTGTAACGAAAATCCAAGAACAGAAGTGAAATATTAACATCTTTTTGTGACATTTGTAATAAAGCTTGAAACATTGAGAGAACATATTTGAACCAGTGATGATGTGGTGTTGCTGACCGATGCTGTGGTGGTGCCGAGTGGTGTTGTGGTGGTGCCGGGGGGGTGCCGGGGTGGTGCCGAGTGATGCTGGGGTGGTGCCGAGTGATGCTGGGGTGGTGCCGAGTGATGCTGGGGTGGTGCCGAGTGATGCTGGGGTGGTGCCGAGTGATGCTGGGGTGGTGCCGAGTGATAATGGGGTGGTGCCGAGTGATAATGGGGTGGTGCCGAGTGATAATGGGGTGGTGCCGAGTGATAATGGGGTGGTGCCGAGTGATAATGGGGTGGTGCTGAGTGATGCTGGTGTAGCGCTGAGTGATGATGTGGTGATGCAGAGGGCAGAAAGGCACAACATACGAGTCTAACAGAGGGCACAAAGGCACAAAAAACTAGTCTAACAGAGGGCATAAGGGCAGAAAAATAAGGGAAAAACGAGTCTAACAGAGGGCAGAAAGGCACCAAAAACGAGTCTAGTAGAGGGCAGAAAGGCACAACAAGTAACCGTGTGACTAGATGAAACCAATTATTGTAACAAAACGATTTTTGTCAGGTGAATAATGGGGAGAAATGCGGGTAAAAACCAGATGAAGACAACTCTCGTGAACGGAATTCTGCCACATGTAAACATGGTATTCAAATCATGATAAACGCGGAGATGTGAAACACCATACGAGCAGCTAAAAACAAAAAATAAAAATAACTATGGCGTGCTACAAGTGTCAATTTATACAAATGCCCAAATCGTTGCTTGCCAAAGTGAAGTGCAGGTTACATGTGCAACGCTGTGTGGTTCTCGGCATGCAAACAATTTTGAGCTTAAAAAGTGTGAAAAGAATTACCTTAATGCTTTCAGATGCTGCTCATGCCTATTACGGAACTCGCAACTACTGGAATGTAACAAAGACACCGACTGACTCCATATTTACCCATAATTGTGAAAAGTGAAAAGGATACTTCCGCCCAGCTAGAGCGGTGGCCATTTTGAAGTGGGTAAATGTATAAAGTTAGTGACGTGAATATGTGAAGAGCCGTACTGCTGTTTGTGGAAAGTGACAAGGAGGCTATCACCTAAACAGAGCGGTGGCCATTTTGAAGTGGGTGAATAATTTAGAGATGTATAAAAACAGCATGAGAATCGAACTTACATGGATCTGTGGAGGTGTACAAAGCAAAAAGGTTGAGAGAAACAGTCACAGTGGGTACGACAAATGCATCAATGATATTGTGCATACAAATAAAATGCATTCAAGACTAAAAAGTAAGCTTGTGTATCAAATATGTCAAAGTACGTAGGAGCACCTAAGAAAAAAAAGAATGTATTAATGACATTACATGAGTACGCAATAAACAAGTGTAGAGGCTGCAGCCTTAAGGATGATGAGAAGAATAGTAAAGAGGATCAAAAATACAAATAAAAGTACACTGGGAGGGGGGAGGATGTCGAAAGACACACGGCCTGGTGGCCGTGAAAGTACGGCCGTGGGCAGCAACAGCAGGGGTGAATAATTAGGGGGGAGGAGAAATGCCTGAGGCTGAGCGCACGCCGGGGGAAGCTTCAGATGCCTGTGGGAGGGAGGCTGATGGCTTTGATGTGGACGCGCTTTCCGCACGAGTGCACCACACGAACTGTACGAAATCCGCGATGGTTAAAGACCTTTGTTTGCCCACTATACTCTCGTCTATTATCCCTTACGGGATTAATAGGCGAGACATAAAAATTGTTTGCTAGAAGTGTGCAATGGAAGGCTAGAAATCAGCAAATCAGACAGATGGCAAAGAGGATATGCTCCAAGGACAGGCAAGACTGACAGGATGGTGCAAGGAAAAGCACCTAATAAGAATCAAAGTAGCGCTATCCTCTAGGATAGGAGGGCCACCCCCCAATCCGCACTCGAAAAACAATGTATTTTGGTTTTATAATCATTGAACAAAATCAATATTATGGTTTTATTCAATCAATCTTTATTTGATTTTTTCTTGAATTAAATTTCGTATATGAATGATAATTTTCTTATTCCAAATCATTAACATGTAATGCTTGTGCAGTAATCATGGTGTATCCGGTTACTCAATGCATTTCGAGCTACTGCCCTTCATCAGGTGAATTACTGTGAAATTCAAAAAAAATATTTCAACCATCAGTTATGGCACTGGGTTTCATATCAATTACATCACTGATTTTAGAAGTGCAGGATGTTCATGCCAGCGGTGAATAAAGCTTCATGCTTCATCTAAATAGAGTGAAAACAAATGTGAAGAAAGAAGTCAAAAGAAAAACGGGTACATCGTATAGCGCTTGTGATCGAGGTGAAGATAGATACCTGCACTGTGCAGTAGTGAAGACTCTAGTATGATTAAACGCACAAACAATCATGGAATGGATGACACACAAAGGTGAAGATAAACAAAAGTGTGCTCGCCATGTATACACCTTGAAATATTGCCTGTGTTACCAATGATGTTAACAAACTATATACGGCGGGGTCCTATGTTAGCAAACAGCGTATTCAATGTAAGACACTGTTAAAACAGACAAAGTACCAGTAACGCTTACTTGAAAATGTAAACATGTATGTACTTGTTCACAGGTAAACTCCAAATCGTAATCTGCGCAAAAATGAACCATAGTTAATAGATGTTCTAATTCCTGCCTGTGAGATTCTCAAGGGAATGCTCTACATACAGCTTACCAGGTAAAAGCTTCTACCGAAATTTCAGCGAGGTATATGCACGAACATAACTGCACGTACGTAACTTCAGCAAAATACAAGACGCTGAAGATGATATGGCGCCATATAATGATGTCAAGAGTCACCTGACATTTACAGGGCGGTTAATTTTTCAGAATGCCGGTGTCACTACAATAATATTTAATGCCGCCAAGAGGAGTGGGAAAACCCTTCTAAATCTAACGGTCACAATGTTTTTGAAAATGTGATGAATTTGGTGATAGCATAGAGTGTCACGTGATGGTAAAAACAGAAGAGTATGTAGTTTTTTACGCGCAACCAGAGTCACGTGATTATAGAAATGAAAGAAATTAGTAGTGTTATAAAACGAGGGCTACATAATCTATACAATCCTAAACAAGATGCGAGTGTAAAATGAATACAAAGGGCACAAAATGCATAAACCTGTAGGGAATGTTAAAACATAATTAGCACAATTAAAACTCCAAAATAGTTTTCCATCAAAATCATACTAATAGATACAATAAACATGTATGGTGTACCATATATCATTCAAAGAAAGCAAATTAATTCTAATTTTTCAATGAGTCCATTAGGGCTGGTAATATTCAATAGAATACCCAATGTGTTTCGCGGTGTAGTAGATATTTCGTATTTTCAGGACCTTGTTCTGCTGTGATTTGTTCCATTACGGAAAAGCGAAGTGGACTGATGTTGTGATTGAATTTATTGAAATGAACCGCTACTGGTGATTTTTCATTTCTCGTTCGGATGTTGCTTTTATGTTAATTTATGCGAATTCTGACTTTGCGTTCAGTTTTACCATTGTAAGCCAATCCGCACGGACATTTCAATAAATATATGACATTTTCACTGTTGCAAGTGACGTTGACTTTCACTTTGATCGGAATCCCTGATTTATTCATCAACACTACTTTATCGATTTCTCCATACGGCTCCTTTAACCCCTTCCGTGCTGCGAACGTCCAACGGTCGTCGCGTGCACTACCTCGCTGGTGCTGCGCACGACCGTTGGACGTCCGAATCCCGTTAGCGTGATCGAACGTCCGCACTGGGGCGGAATGTTCGACGCGCTAAATGGGTTAACACTTCTCTCCAAAATTAAAGTATATGGGGTAATTAACTCACTGTAGAAGTGGGAACTTAAGCACACAATGCTGACAGGAAAGTTCCCTTCTCCACAATTATTGTGCCAAGGTGTAATGGTCACTCACACACAACTACACAGACACAAAAACTACACACTGGAATCAACATACATGTACCTATATACACAAGCACAACATACATACACACACAATTACGTAAATGCACACACAAGCGGCAAACGGAAACAAAGACTTACACACACACACAAAACTACAGCTTCTTCATTATGCCCAAATACTTTGAGGAGAGCTTAAAACACACTGTACCCTTCAACAACTGCTCCAATGTGAGCTCTCAGGCACAGAGGAGAACGTGCTTCGGTGGCAGCCACTCGCATGGATACCAGAGACCAAGATACGCAGCTGCAGCGGTCTGCGGCATAAAGACAGATTGCTTTCCGGAGCACAATACAGATACGCGCACGTACAGGCAGGGCAGAACCAGGGAGAAAATGGGAGAGGGGTGCCCATGAAAATAAATAGTTACCCGCACCTTTTTGTCTTTGTACATCGTGTAGATGAGGCTGCCGTTGCGGTTTCAGCACATGTTGAAAATCATGTCGGAGTGCATGTTGTGGAGGGTGATGACCGCCTCGCCAGTGCCCACGGAAACAGGATACGTCACTACACGCCCCCTAGGCACAGACTAACTCGTAAACATACACGCCCCCCCCCCTAGAGATAAGAAAGTCAGTCACGACAGCCGGCAAGCACACAACCCAGTCCGGTTGGACCGTCTAAAAGGGAGACAAGGCGGTAACTAAGAAGCATCATTTTCAATGGGAAGCCAGCGCGCGACCCAATGAAAATGATGGGCGGGGCTTCAACTCCCCTTCTGAAATCTCCTGAACACATTAGCTCTTGCAGAGCGAGCAACAAATGCGTGCTACAACGCTAGGCGAGACCTAAAAACTGCACCAGACGAGATTGGAAGATACCATATTCTTTTTTTCACCAGCAGGCAACTACCCGCTATCTGGCATAATCCCTCCTTCTCATTGCTAATGCAACGTCGTCTGCTGCCTCGGCACCTCAATGACTCTTCGGCAAAGGCTTTCTAACTTTTTAATGTCATGCCCCACCTTGTGTGGAGACAATAGCTGGGGTGTTACATGAGAAAGCAATTCAATGTGGAATATTTCTTTACATTTGGTAATTTCTGGTCAAAGGAGACTCCACAGAGTGAGTTTGTGCATTAGCTGACTTGTAGTGCCTACGTAAAGTTACTCATTGGTGATGTATGTGGTCTTGCACATGCTGCATAATTTAAAAATTAGCCAGCTCGTAGTCAGGAGAATAAAGTCGTCACATTCTAGACTAAAAAGTGGAGGCTGAATTATCTCATGGCATATCTCCATCCACTTAACGTCAGCTGTTTGGGGGACGAACATACAGCGGCATGAAGATTTCAGCAACTCACGGAGAGCAATCCTGTGGCCTCAGAGGAACAGCAGCATTCTAGCAGCCTCAAACCGACAGGATGGTAAAGACCAGAGAAAACAAGCATTTGAAATGCAATAGGTCTCGTATTAGGAAAGTTTGAGCTATTGGTCTTGTAAATGACAATTTTTTTATTTAGGTGTTGGTTTTACAATGCCAATACATCTTTTGCAAATGTGACACCTATAGCATTTGTAATGCAACATGTTTTGTATTTACGTGACTTAGATGTATTGAAATTACAAATAACAATGTCTTAATTTTTTTTAAATAATTAATACTTAAATAAAAGTTATTGTAATTTATAATGGCAATAGCTTAAACTTTTGTAACTTTTGTGAAGATTATGTAGTGTATTTTATTGTGACGAAAATCCAAGAACAGAAGTGAAACATTAACATTTTTTTTGGTGACATTTGTAATGATCTGCTATAGACATGAGAATTCAAGACTGGAATAAAAGAAAAAATAAACTTACAATTCTGAAAATAAAATTACGTAGTTGTAGCCAATGAAATCCTGATCCGATGGTGGGTATCGATGCATTGTGATTACAGGGTGCTGTGCATACTTTGAAAAAGCCGCTGCAGTGGACCCTGGGGTGGAATGAAAAGGTTTATAGCCTAAATACTTTCCCCCTTTCACTGCCGCTGCCCTCTCTTGTGAGGGCATTAAAGAGAGAAGCGGAATGCATTAAAAAACTAAAAAAAGTCGCACCAGCTCAAACGCTCGCTAGGACAGCAGAGTGTATTAAATTCGGTTCACACTGATGTGATTTGGGAGTTGCATTTTCCTAGGTGTGGCCTGGGCAAAACCCTCTGCATAACATTGGAGCGAGCTCTAGGGAGAGACGGAAGAGAGTGCAAGAGAGAGGAGAGAAACAGTTCTAGCGAGAGACGGGAGAGAGTGCATGAAAGAGAGGGACAGAAGTGAAATATTAACATCTTTTTGTGACATTTGTAATAAAGCTTGAAACATTGAGAGATCATATTTGAACCAGTTGTTGTTGAATGGTTGCACAGATTGATACTTTGGTGGCGCTGAGTGATGCTGTGGAGCTGAGTGATGCTGTGGTAGCGCATAGTGATGTTGCTGTGGTGCCCCTGAGTGATGCTGTGGTAGCGCATAGTGATGTTGCTGTGGTGCCCCTGAGTGATGCTGTGGTAGCGCATAGTGAAGTTGTGGTGCCCCTGAGTGATGTTGTGGTGCCCCTGAGTGTTAATGTGGTGGTGCGATAGATAGTGACGGCGATAGATAGAGATAGAGTGAGGGCGATAGAGATGGAGAGATAAGAGTGAGGGCGATATATAGAGATAGAGAGATAGTGAGGGCGATAGATAGAGATAGAGAGATAGAGAGAGGGCGATAGATAGAGATAGAGAGATAGAGAGAGGGCGATAGATAGAGATAGAGATATAGAGTGAGGGCGATAGGTAGATATAGAGAGGGCGATAAGTAGAGAGAGTGAGGGCGATAGGTAGAGAGAGATAGAGTGAGATAGATAGAGATAGAGTGAGGGCGATAGATAGAGATAGAGTGAGGGCGATAGATAGAGAGAGTGAGGGCGATAGATAGATAGAGATAGAGTCAGGGCGATAGATAGATAGAGATAGAGTGAGGGCGATAGAGATAGAGTGAGGGCGATCGAGTGAGGGCGATAGACGGAGTGAGGGCGATAGATGTGTGTGGTTGTGTGTGGGGTGATGTGTGTGTGAGATTGTGTGTGTGTGGTTGTGTGTGAGATTGTGTGTGTGTGTGGTTGTGTGTGTGTGTGGTTGTGTGTGCGTGGTTGTATGTGTGTGTATGCGGTTACAGAAAGATGTATGTGGAAGAGAGCAGCAGATCAGCACAGGAGAAGAGAACAGGGAGTTAGAGAAGGAAGCGGGTGGAAGAGAGCAGCAGATCAGCATGGGAGAAAAGAACAGGGAGTGAAAGAAGGAGGTGGGTTGGAAGAGAGCAGCAGATCAGCCCAGGCAAAGAGAACAGGGAGTTAGAGAAGGAGGTGGGATGGAAGAGAGCAGCAGATCAGCCCAGGCAAAGAGAACAGGGAGTTAAAGAAGGAGGTGGGATGGAAGAGAGCAGCAGATCAGCACAGGAGAAGAGAATAGAACAGGGAATTAAGAGAAGGAGGTGAGGTGGAAGAGAGCAGCAGATCGGCAGAAGTTAACAGGGAGTTAAAGAAGGAGGCGGTGGAAGAGAGCAACAGATCAGCACAGGAGAAGAGAAGAGAACAGGGAGTTAGAGAAGGAGGCGAGGTGGAAGAGAGCAGCAGAACAGCACAGGAGAAGAGAACAGGGAGGTAGAGTGGAAGAGAACAGCAGTGCTGCATTGCTCGTGTCACTAATGGCAAGATTGAATTTAAAATTCAGAGGAAGGTTTGCGCTGCTCCGCCCAAGAAATTGTAAATTGCCATCTCCAGATAAAAGACATATGGTGAAAAAGGAAGCGAGAAAAAGTGCAGAGGTAACTAAAAAACTGGCAACTCCAAAGGAATTTGGGGATTTGCTTCATCCCAGACAGTAGCTAGCTAAAAGACGGGCAACAATACAAATGAGGAAAAAAAATATTATAAACAACAAGTGCAAAGGCCATCACTACCACACAGAATTGGAGACAAGAGTAACGCAGGGTTCCAGCCAAATTCCACCATGGTAGAATATTTGTACACGAGGCCTCAGAATTGCGAGCATCGATGAGAAGGCTGCTTTGAATAGATTTGCTGCATTTGGAGAAGATTTTCTATGCGATTGGCAGAAAAAGAAACTCAAATGGCCGATGGCTCTAGAGCACCGCATGGTGCCTTTCGTACCGATTTTTTGGCGCTGCATTTGCTCTTGGGCATATTTCTGGCCGTTGGCGGACCTCGGCAGAACGCCGTGGCTTACTTATGTAAGTTCGCAAAATTCCGGAGTGAAACTCCGCTAGTTCTGCCCTCCCCATGTAAATACTTGAAAAAAATATACAAACTAAATACTTCCCCTCATGGATCAGAACTAAATATAATTATTATTAAGGAGCAACTGTTTAAAATCAGTATAAAATTGTTTAATACACAACTTATTCTATGTAAGTAAAACTGAGAGATCAAAACGTGTCCGCATCACCGAGCATAAAAGTCGCATTAGAACTCTTAGGACTAGCTCTCCTATCGCTGAACACTGGCGCACATTCAGACATAACATCTCCCAACTTAAATGTGGTGTTCTTGAGGTTATAGAACAACGTGTAGATCGTGACACCAGTAAGTTTTTATCACAACGTGAAACATACTGGATATGGTTCATGCAATCACTGACCCCACTTGGTCTTAACGATAAATTTGAACTGGCTTGCTTCCTTTGAATTATCATGCATCATCTCAGTAGGATTAATTTCTTTATGAACCATTCAGTCAGTACATTTTCTGAGTACATTTTCTGAGTGCATACATGTTACCCTTGTACTTTCTGCCTTGTTTACAGTGTCTTTATCATTGTTCCATTGTCTATTGTCATTACGACCACACATCATTTTGTTCTCTACTGTTGCTGCATAAATAGTGACTGTTAATATTAATGCTGGACCATCCCTGATATGACATACTTATTGTATTGTATATACCTTATTGCTGTATATTTGTTCTAGTTATTTATTTCACATTTCTCTCTTGTTTTTGTTTCCATTTTTTCATCTACTCTCGACCATCATCTATTGATTATTACCGCTTTCTCTTACTTCATACCCTACCATTCACTTTCACCATTCTAACATGGCCGCTGTTTTTCGGTTTCTGCCCGTTTTCAGTCAGTCCTCTTTCTGTTTTCTATCCACTGCAGGATATATTCTCTTTGCACTAGAGTAACACCCTCGACGCTTCCTTCACGTCCTGTTCGGAATTCCTCACGCCTATTTGGCCATCGCTTCTGACCGGTGAGCCTTATTATCACAGCTTTACTAGTTCACGAGGATTTCCAACACATAGCGCTTCATTTTCGTTGTTTACACATTACAGGTCACCTTAGTCTTTCTAATTTCCTGCTCCATTCCCATTCGGGTTCCGCCACATGTTTTAGTCTCGGTAAGTTCCTATTTCTATATTTGGTGTATTGGTCACCCACGCCCTATGCGTCTTCACTCAACACGATTTCACTGTCTTTTCACTTAGTTCCTGCTATTGGCTCGCCTCATGGCGATTAACCGGAGATATTAACTATGTTCACTCGAGCGTTCTGCTCGCATCGGTAAGCCTCTTCATTTTTCATTTTCCAATGCATGCACTTTCCCCTCCGCACACGAGATTCACACGGTTCCTTCTTTGGTATTTTCTCGTTTCTCTTCCTTTAGTATCGTGTCACACACCACATGCTTTCCTTAATATGGTCGCTCGAGCTACACATGGTTCCTTTTCTGGGGTCCTCACGTTCCCTGTTCCCTTTACTCCGTGTCACATACTTAACACTTTCCCTAGTTCTTTTGGTTCTATATGCCACTCTTTCGCTAATTTTTTTCTAATTTTTTCCCTATGTTATATCTCACCCCTTTGTAAGACCCTATATGTCAAGCTGCTACTTTATAAATGTTCTTACACAGCATCATATTGTTTCTGTAGATTCCCCTGAAGAAGGGCCATTCTAAAGCCCGAAATGCATTGGGATTTTTAACTCAAGATACCTTTGGAATATATTTGAACATTCATTGCATGGATTTTGTGAATTTGCAACAATATCCTTGAACTTTTTGATCTACAAATAAGAGACTCAAGATCAAACCAGAAGACTCTGCGTTGTCTTTTCAACATTTCTCAACGTTTTTCAGTTTAATGTAACATATTGATACCCATGTTATAAATTTGTAACAATATTAATCATTGACTTTCTGTCTAAACTCGATATCAGTGACTTGTGCAGTGCATCAGGATTTCCAGACTACTATCTGGTGATCTCTTTATTATTTATAAAGAGATCAGTGTCATTCATGTCGTCATCTGTGTCCAAGATGGAGGATATGACCAATTTCTTTGGAACCTCTGAGTCTTCCAATTTTTGTTTACGTTTGCCCTCTGAACCTACGAACCCCTCCTTTGAAGGAGGCCTGGGAGGCACATTGTCCTCAGTCATGTGCGAGAAGGACTCGCTTTTCAATAAAGATGCAGTGTTGGAAGCACTTAATGAAGAGGAACCCACCTTTTTTTTTGCTTTCCCCCGCAGACTGGGCCAGAGCCTTGGACAGGAGAGTTAACATAGAATTCTCCATATCTTTGGACATGCGCTTCACTGCATTTTCCACAGAATTATTTATAAATGTACTGAGGTCGTTTTTGAAGGCTTCGCCTTCCTCATTGGCCTGAATAGGCTCTGGAGAGCTGTCTATTTCCATTAAAGTGTTAAACAGGCTGTAGAGTTAACACGGGGTTAATTTAGGGGGAGAGGGAGGACCTCGAAAGAATAAACACACCCAGGGGCGTGGCTTTGAAGGGAGCGCACTCGAGACCAGAAAGGGCCTGACAGGGCAAAGCACAGGTAGCTCTGGGGCTCGTGAGGCAGCAGCAGAAGGGCACCGAGCACTTCACCGCTAAATGGAGCCGGTGAGTGCGAGCGCTGGACCCAAGGTGGCAGTAAGGAACAGAACCGGCAGCGCTTCCCTGAGAATGGAAGGTGAGTGCGAGCACTTGGAAGAGGTGGGCTGAGGTCTAAACCACTCAAGCGACGCCCGAAGGGGGGGGGGGGGGGGGGGGGGTTAGGGAGGTAGGGGGAGGCAGGAAAAACAAAGCAGAAACCAGGCACAGAGACAGGGCACACTAGAGCACGGAAGTGCTGATAGCGTGCGCGTAGATAAATAACAAGCATTTGCAATGCAATAGGTCTCGGGTTAATTAAGTTTGAGCTATTGGCATTGCTAAATATTGCAACACCAACTGCAACAAAAGCTATTGGTGTTGTATTATTTAGCAATGCCAATAGCTCAAACTTTAATAATGCGACACCTATTGCATTGCTTCTTTTCCTGGTTGTTGATACCTGTGGTGGGGCGCTACGTGCGTCTATGCGCTGTACAGCAGAACACAGTTCTGAAGAAGTGTATAGTGCCCCACGCTGGTATACCCTAACATACTACGAAGGCCAGTCCGATGCTGGCGTGAGGGGGGGGGGGGGGGGGGGGGGGGGGGGGGGGGGGATGAAAAGTTAACGCCGTTCCAGATGAGGGGGCTGTGGCTGTGTGTGGTGGGGTCGAGCTGTGGGCCGGCTGTCTTTACTATGTCCTTGCTGGTACACACACACACAACATTCCATGATGTCGGAGCTCGCGCAGCTTTTACCTTACAGCGGAATGAGTTCCACTCAGGTCACTTTGGGTGTGTTTGCTACAAAAGCTTTTGGCCTTTAAGGCAAAGGGCGTGCCAGCTCCGGTAGGTGATAAAGAATTATTGTATTTTTCTTCTTTATTTGTATTCTCCTAAGCTCAATTAAAACGTATCCCACTGCTTGGTAAAGTCTGCTTTCCATGTCCATAGTCCTTGATGTCCAGTCTCCAAGGAAGCATCAATCATATTATTTTTAGTTCAGCCTCGTAATTCGTTACACAAGAATATTTCAAAAAGCCTAATTCATGCTGAATCATGGAATGCTGGGTCTGCCAAATGACGCAGAATACGGCTTGTAAACTCATAAAGGACAGACATGCTCAAATGTCGATTACTCACGGGCGGTTGTTGCGCGAGGCACAGCCACACCGACCTTGGGATGGGCTTCCTCTCAGACAAAAATGAAGACGTTCAAGTTTGGTATTCTGCCGCGAGTCCAACCCTTCACAGGCTGTTCCTTCGCTTCGAGGACTGCAGAAGACACAACTGTAATATCTTAAAAACCCCAAGTTGTGCCAGTGAGCCCTGTAGCAAAAAAGCATCTAATGGGGACATGAAAGCGCACACCATCATCACTTCTTTGCCTGCATCTCTCAGGGCACTGCATTCTTTTCTCAACGTCAGACGCATTCTGGTGAAGGAAGCTGTGGGAGGGCTGGGGTGGGTAGAAGCATCTCCCACAACTGCTTCCTCAGGCAGATGATGAATGTCAAAGCTGAAGAGCAAACATGGGGAATCACAGCATGCAGGACGGCCCCAACAAAGGAAGAGAAGCCAGGCATGGAGAGGAATGGAGATGACGGCATTTACAGAGGTTATGACCCAGCTCGATGTGTGTGGTAATACAACAGCTTGCAAAAACCAACATGCGGTGGCTTGACAATTCAATACCGCCCACGCCATGCTGAATGAGGCCTCCCCGTCACTTAACTAGAAAGACGCTCATTGATATAAACAAGCTGAAGGGTGTATACGCACTGTAGTCTTTCACTTGGACATGAGAGCAACGCGTGCGCAGGAACAACATCGCAGCGTCGGATTCAGACGCGCGCCTCGCGCGTTTCTCATCTCCTGTCAGCCGAGCGCCCCTCTGCAGACTCCCCCTGCATTCCAGAGAGGCGCGAGACGCAATTCGCTCTGCATGCAATGCTGTGGAGACAAGACCTGGCCGCGCGCACAACGTTATCCTATGGGGAAACACTGCGCGCGACCAGGTCTTGTCTCACTTCGGTGTTCTCAGACTGCTGAGACGCCGACAATAGTTCTCTGGCGAGAACGCGCTTTCAGCACGTTACTAGCAGAGACCTAAAAAGGGCACAACAAATTAAGAAATTCACAGTAAAGGCATAAAAACAAGCACAATATATCACATAAACCGTGAGAGCAAAAGATAACGTCACTTATCTGACTGCACGCAGCAAGAAAAGAAGAAGCTACGCAGTCAGATGTGAAGTTATACACATTGCTAAATTAGGATTGGTTAGCATACTTCGTTTTTTTTTTTGTTCCCATTGGCCTGTCTGTTTACCTGGGCCCCTGGGAACTGTCGTTTTCACTTATCTTGGCTGCTATTGAACAAAAGCAAGATAAGAAAAGCATAATAGGAGCCTCCGGTCTTGCCATAAAATTCCTTACTAACCAACCATAGATTTTATTAAGGAGGGGGGGGGGGATGAAGAGACCTGGAAAAAGGGTCAAACCCAGGACACAACTTTGTTTTAATACAACCAATGCCTTTTGAGCTTGGGACCAACTACCTCAGCTGCCCACATCGCCCGAGTAAGATATTTCGTTTGCATTTTGGGGCTTTTCCTCTCGCTAGCTAGAAGCCCAGTACCACAAGAGGGTACCATTTTCAATCAGGAGAAAAAGGGAAAGACAGACTGTTACATTTTGAATTACAATTTAATTTCTCAAAACAAAAAAAATTAATCTGATTCCTTCAACCCCATTTTTTATTCATTAGATTTTACCATATCAACTGATGTATGGTTAGAACACACTTTAAACGCTTCATACGCAGCAACCCAGTTGATGGATCTGGGTCTCGAATGTTTCTGGGCAAACAAACAGTATGTATTCTTCCAACCAAAGAAGACGGAAGCAACAGAAGTATTACTTTTGTAGTTCAGTCACTCGGGTGAAAAATAAATACAGATAAACCATTTCAACTATTTCTATTTTTTGTACTTATTTTCATGGGCAAACCTCACATATGACACGCCATGGTGAACTCAGAATTTTGTCTATTTAAGAAATTTTCTGATTTCCAGGTCTATCTATGGGTTCACACCAGTAGGCTCTTGTTTTCCTCCAGGGGAACCCAAGCACCCTGGCTACCTATAGCATCCCCACATGCAGGGAGGAGGGGGGGGGGAGGGAGGAGGGGGGGGGGGGGCAAATCTGTCCTGAATACCTTCTGTGCAACAGAATGTTTTGAAAGCATAGACGCGAACTGACTCAAACATAATAAAAGAGCTCAGGACTGTGGCATGGGGGGGGGGGGGGGGGGGAGAGTTAGGTATCTAACCACTTACTTGGTTAGAAGTTAAAGACAGTTACAGTAATAATACATTTGTATGTGGAAAGGAGGACATTTTACAGTTGACCACTGCTATGGATACTGCACAACATGTATCCTTTCCCCAGCAGCCATCCTTCATGTGGTCTAACATTACAGCACGACCTGCAGTGATGGTAGCGGTAATAGAAATCCATGGATTGACTCCAAAGTATTGTACTTCAGGTTTGTCAAACTGGTAAACTAGCACTGATGCAGTGCTGTACAGCAGTAAGAATTGGCTGTGCAACGGCTTACCATAACTTTGCTAGTGCAACAGTGCTTGCATTCAGCCTGTGAAAGTTATGTAAGTTGTAGTGTTAGTAGTACTGTAAGTAGTAGTAGTAATATTTGTAGCAACTGTAAACTTTGTAGCAGTAATATAATTTATGTATGGAGGGAGAAGTTTCAATAAGAGCAGCAATGACATCCACGCCGATTCTTGCATTACTGAAATTAGACCCATACCGCAGAAGAGGTGCAAGCTATGTGAGGGGTAGTGCACTGAAATTGCATTAGCAATATTGGTAGAAATAGAGCATTTACACAAGTGTTTGTAAATGGCAGTAGTAATGTTGTCAGCAGTAGTACCTAGTCAATACGGGTACAGAGTAGCAACTCAACCCAATATGCTCTGTGGTAATATCCCTAGAATGCTTGGTAGCATTAAGAAATAAATGGCAGTACCAAAAGGGAGGGAGGATCGTGGTGAGGCAGACATTTAAAAATCGCATCATCTTGCCATGGCTAGACCTACCGCGTTAGCAATGCTTGTTCCGAAAAACATTTGAATATGGTGCTGGACAATACTGATGGCTAGGGTCTCACAGTAAGAGGCAGCGTTGCAGATGTCCAAATATATATCCAGCTGACCGAAAGAAAAGAAGACTAGTATGCAAAAACAACGAGCAGAGTCATACCTGGACATGTCCAAGAAACAGTGAGAGCACTACACAAGCATTGGAAACGCAATAGGTCTCGCATTAGAAAAGTTTGAGCTTTTTGTCTTACAAATTACCTTTTTTTTTAATTGTGTTTTTTGAAATATCTAAAATAATACTTTGTCATTTACAATGCCAATAGTTATAACTTTCGCGAATGTGACACCTATAGCATTTGTAGTGCAACATGTTTTGTATTTACGTGACTTAGATATATTGATATTAGAAATAACAATGGCTTTTAATTTTTTTAAATAATTAATACTTAAATAATTTATTTAATTTGCAATGTCAATAGGTCTCGCATTAGGAAAGTTTGAGCTATTAGTATTGTAAATGACAATTTTTTTTATTTATGTGTTGGTTTTGAGAATAGCGAAATGAATAGCTTTGTCATTTATAATGCCAATAGTTTTAACTTTCGCAAATGTGACATTTATTTTATTTATTTATTTTATTTGCTTGTAAAGCGCCTGACTAGACCCCCGAAGGGGTATCTCCGCGCTATAACTGCAGATGGAGGTAGGAGTAACAGTGCATTTAGGGTTAAAATAGCATTAGTAGCTGGGAAACAGATAGGTTTTTAGATTTTTTCTGAACATCAGATGGTTGGTGATTGACCTTAGTTCAAGCGGTAGTGAGTTCCATAGTATGGGTCCAGTGTAGGCCAGTGCACGGCCACCTTGTCTGGTTTTCTTGATTCTGGGTGTTTTAAGAAGTTGCTGGTTACTGGAACGCAGAGAGCGTCCTGGAATGTAGGGCTGAAAGATGTCAGTGAAATACTTAGGGCCTATCCCCGTTAGGCTCTTGTGTATAGTGCAAAGAGTCTTGAACTGAACTCGTTTCTTCATCTTTAGCATTTGTAATGCAATATGTGTTGTATTTACATGACTTCGATGTATTGATATTACAAAGAACAATGGCTTATTTTTTGAAATAATTAATACTTAAATAAAAGTTATTTTAATTTATAATGGCACTAGCTTAAATTTTTGTAAATAACTTTTGGGAAGATTATGTTCATTGTATTTTATTGTGACGAAAATCCAAAAACAGAAGTGAAATATTAACATTTTTGGTGACATTTGTAATGATCTGCTATAGACATGAGAATTCAAGACTGGAATAAAAGAAAAAATAAACTTACAATTCTGAAAAAAAAATTACGTAGCTGTAGCCAATGAAAGCCCGATCCGATGGTGGGTATCGATGCATTGTGATTACAGGGTGCTGTGCATACTTTGAAAAAGCCGCTGCAGTGGACCCTGGGGCGGAATGAAAAGGTTTATAGCCTAAATACTTTCCCCCTTTCACCGCCGCCGCCCTCTCTCGTGAGGGCATTAAAGAGAGAAGCGGAATGCATTAAAAAACTAAAAAAAGTCGCACTAGCTCAAACGCTCGCTAGGACAGCAGAGTGTATTAAATTCGGTTCACACTGATGTGATTTGGGAGTTGCATTTTCCTAGGTGTGGCCTGAGCAAAACCCTCTGCATAACATTGGAGCGAGCTCTAGGGAGAGACGGAAGAGAGTGCGAGAGAGAGGAGAGAAACCGAGTTCTAGCGAGAGACGGGAGAGAGTGCATGAAAGAGAGTGAGAGACGGGAGAGAGTGCGAGAGAAAGAGAGAGAGATCTAGGGAGAGACGGAAAAGAGTGTGAGAGAGAGGAAGCTCTACAGAGACGGGGAGAAAGAGAGTTCTAGCGAGAGACGGGAGAGAATGCGAGATAGAGAGGGAGAGAGAGAGAGAGGGAGAGAGTGCGAGAGAGAGAGGGAAAGGAAGAGAGCTTTAGGGAGAGAGTGGGGGAGAAAGGTAGTTCTAGCGAGAGAGACAGCGGGGGTGCCACGGAGTAATCCGACGGTTGCCGAGGCGCGAGCGGCGGTGGCTGGTAGTGATATGAGTGAGATGTAATTACCTGATCGGCTCTGGCTGAGCCGGTGTCTGCACATTTGTTTCCCTGCTACTATTTTCAAGGTCAGACAAGTTCCTAATAATGTAATGCGTGGAAGTTTTTATTAGTAGCAGTCATAGTATTTTTAGAGTTTTGAAGGGTTGACGTGCTCAGTTTTTTTCCTGCCAGTTAGTCAGAGCGCTGTAAACACTGTGGGAATAGCTGCGGCTACAACAGGCAAGGGCTGGGGTAAGGACGCAGGGGAGAGGGGGTATTGGGTGGGCGCTGGGGGAAGCTGGGGAGCTGGGGACTGGAAGAGGCAGTGGGCTAAGAGGGTATAGAATACAAGGGTCTGTGAAACTATAAAACAAGTTAAATAAGGAGACAAGCTGTGAAACTGAAAGCACGGCCGGCCGGCCGTGAAAGCCTTTGATCCGGCAGGCGGCGATGAGGGTGTGAAGCAGCAGGGGCTGTGGGAGGGAGGCTGGGCTGCCTTTGATGCGTAATGCAAGGCAGGCGGCTGGTGGCATGTGCACGCGCTTTTAATGTCAATGCGCTTGCGCATTGAGCTTGAATTTCCTGGGCACTGCAAGGAATCGCAAGTTGGTTAAAGTCTGTTTAAGCCCCCATAGTATCGCAAGCTCAATGCGCATGCGCATTGACAGGCGAGACCTAAAAACTAGTTGGGCTGCATGGGGAAGTTACACTCTTCCCTCAACCACCAATTTATTTTTGTGTGTGTAATATGAACGCCACCCTCTTAACTCTATCCAAATGGAGAACGGGTGACTCCAGCCACCAACCTCTGGTTACAAAACACTTAAGGGATACCTGTTGGTAGTATCCTTGCACACCAATGCTATACTAGTCATGTTTCTTAACTTATGCTCTTTCACAAGGAGCACATGAGCACACAACGTATTTCCTACAGAAATTTGTACTCTTTGAAACAAAAAGTAAACATTTTTGCTTTTAGCCAATGTTATATTGATGAGGGCTCATCAGCTCTCAACAATACAATTCTCCAAAAATGACATCAAAACAAAACACAACACACACTGACAAAGCCAATGCTTGTTTATTTTCATGTTTCCCATTATCTTGCTGAAACTGCCATCATACTACTTTTTCATTACTAAATATTTTTGGGGAAATGATAGCATGTATTAAATTAATTTTACAAAATCATGCTTCAAAGAAATTGTATCTAAAACTGCAGTCTCTAGCAAAACGTTTTTCTTCTCGTGGCTATATTTTTATACAAATTTATTTTGAAAGCGAAAAACATCCACCTTACTTTCAGTCTACAAGTGTTTGCATCTAATTAAATGCATTATAGGTAGCCTCAAATTGTTAAAATCTGCAAACGACTAAACATTTGTATACTGGAACAGCAGGCAGTGGTGCAAGCCGAGCTCATAGCATTTCTTTACAGCACTCATTCTACTAATAAAGAGTTAACAATAATGAACCATAATTATAAGTTTAAACAGCATAAATGCATTATGCTGCCTCTATATGGAGTACCAAAACGAGGTACACAGTGTAAAGAATCTAGGCAAACCCTAATTGGTTTACAGAGGCATCAATGATAACCCAAATGCTCTATTTTGTGGTAGTACGGACAAGCAGTTAGGCTCATCAGAGGGTAGTTCTAAGCATCTGTTGTACTCACAGAAGTAAAGCATTTGAAATGCAATAGGACTCGCAGCATTAAAGTTTGAGTTACTGGCATTGTAAATGACAATGCTTTGCATTAATTTATTTTTTAATTTGCAATTGGTATATAAACATTGTTTGTGAATGGTTAGCTGATGTGGTGGCGTCCCAGAGTGATGTGGTGGTGCCCCCTAGTGATGTGGTGGTGCCCCCGAGTGACCTGGTGGTGTCCCCGAGTGACCTGGTGGTGTCCCCGAGTGACCTGGTGGTATTCATGAGTGATGTGGTGTGTGAAGGTGAGGGTGAGAGGCTGTAAGGGCGAGTGAGGGTGTGTGAGGGTGAGTGAGCATGTGTGAGGGTGAGGGGTGTGAGGGTGACGGGGTGAGGGTGTATGGTGGTGAGGGTGTGTGAGGGTGAGGGAGCGTGCCGGCCGGATCCGCGCGCAGCAGCCGCCGGAGACGGTGAGCGTTCAGACGTCACATTCATCATGTGTTGTGGCACGCGGCGGAGACATCGCCGCGAGCGTGCACATCGGCTGTTACGAGTAGACTGACTCACGCGACCCAATCCCATTGATGGGCGCGTGGCCAGCTCTTGTCTCCCCTCTTTGTCGGCTGAGCCGACAGCTATAGTTCTCGCTGCGAGAGAGCGCTTTCGCCAAAGCGAGACCTAAAAAATGAAATGTGAAAATGTATTTGTATCACAGACATCTTTTTGTGAATGCCCAACATTTCAGTATACATTTTCAGCATTCGCATTTTTTTTACGTGGGTGTAGATGATTTTTATATGAAAGCGTCAGTGAATAGGGTCGAAGTTAAAATGTTATTCCGTTCAAGCCTCACATTTTTCCAGATTTGTTTTTTTTTAATGAACCCCTGTAACTAGCACCTCGCTATTATGATGTTATCTATTTTCCAAATAAGTTTTTGACTATGCTCAGCACTAAAATGTGCCGTTAATATACTGCGCCAAACACCACCTTTTTAACTTTACTTAATTAAGTCTTTGTTGGTCAATATCGAAGACCAAAATTACCTTTATGTTTAGTTTACGTTTAGACAAAATTGAATATGTGGTCTCGTATATGCAGCGCTTTCTCAGGCAACTCATATAGAAATACATTCTCTTTAGGTAGTTTAACTCAACAGCGTCGAACTTTATTAAAATGAGGCGTCGTCCGACTCATCCGCAAAATGGGCTTGCACTGATCACAGGCCTGGCAGCCTCCCCCGTGCTGACTTTCCGCCCTTTGATTTATGATGTCACCGGCGTGCATTCAGTGCAATTACAGCCCTTAAATGCACGGTTAGGGACGGCTTATCCCATGCACTTCCCCATGACCGGCCGTGAAATGGCCGCTTTGACTGATTTCCCCGGGACCCCAGCGCTGACATCACCGGCGGAAATCCGACAAGAGCCCCGTTCCAGCAGCTCCACAAAGCGCCTCTGAAAGTCGCGTTGCAGTAGTTTATTTATGGCTGTGAGAATGCGAACAGCTGAGGAGCGGGGCTGCTCGAGTCGGGGACTTCTGAGGTGTAACTATCGGAGCCTGCTGCAAATGTCAAGGAGGGATCGACGCAGCAGGAAGCCGCTCAGCAGCTGGGGCGCGACAGATGTTGCTCAGACAGACCGAACACAGGAAGTTGCGGCCATCCAGCGGCTCGGGTTTCACAGAGTAACGAGCAGTCGGCGGAAGGGGCAGTGAGAGTAAAACGGAGTGTGAGAAATAAGAGGAAAAGAAAGTATGCGCAAGGATGAAAAAGGGAGAGTGCATATGTATTGGAAATAGAGAAAGCAAGAATTAAAAGTAGAAAGTTTACATGGACTGGAGGTTGAGATACAGGGAGTCAAACAGAAAATAGTAGAAGAGCAGGGACTGTGACCGGAATTAAAACGAATCAACATAAAATAACCTGGCTAAAGAGAAAACCAGTTCACATTCAGCGATCCACGGGCGCTGGAGCACAGGAAGTCTAGCGAGGGCCGGCAGTCAAAGAGCAGCTGCTGCCGGCCGGGCCCGCAGCAGCCGCCGGAGACGGCGAGCGTTCACTGACGTCACATTCATCATGGGTCTGTGGCGCGCTGCAGAGACGTCGCCGCGAGCGTGCACATCGGCAACTACGAGTAGACTGACTCACGCGCGCGACCCAATCCCATGCGCGCGTGGCCAGCTCTGGTCTCTCCCATTGACGATACTGGGCGCGTGCCCAGCTCTTGTCTCCCCTCGTTGTCAGCTGAGCCGACAGCTATAGTCCTCGCTGCGAGAGCGCGCTTTCGCCAAAGCGAGACCTAATAAATGAGAGACAAGCTCCAGAATAAATCCAAGACAAATTTAGAAAAATAAGTTGCATTTTCTTTCATAAATTGTGATTATAAAGAACTTTGTTACCAAGTAAATACTTTAAAAAAATCTTGCAGGTAAATAAAAGTTAATTAAAGGCACGCTAGCCTTCTGAATTCAAGTAACTGCCTAACCTATTAACCACTCAAATTACTTTCATATTTATTTATTACATTTCTAGAGCGCACTGTTACCCGGAGGTGTCCTGGCGCTAGCAGATTAGGCTGGTGTGTGTGGGTAAGGAGCTTTAATGAGTGAAGAGCCAGGTCTTCAGTGCCTTTCTGAAGGATAACAGATCGGGCAATTGTCTAATGTAGAGGGGTAGCTTGTTCCAGGCTACTGCTGCGCATAAGGAAAAGCTCCTGCCTCCCCATCTTGCTTTCTTGACTCTGGAGACTACTACCAATGCCTGCTGCCCAGATCTGAGGGATCTTGCCAGCTTGTACCAGAAAAATAGTTCCTTCATGCATCTGGGGCCCAGATCGTGCACTGTTTTGAAGACCACACAGAGCGCCTTGAAAGTGATTCGTTTCCGCACTGGCAACCAGTTAAGTTTAACCAGGTCCTGAGCCACCGATGCAAACTTAGGTGTGTCAGTTATCAGGCGTGCGGCTGCGTTCTGTAGGATCTGGAGTTTACTTAGTACGCCGACTTGGGCGTTCAGCATAAGGCTGTTACAGTAATCTAGCCGGGATAAAACTAGACCGGTGACCACTGTTTTTCTGTGCTCTTGCTCCAAAAATGGTAGCACTTTCCTGATTGTTTTAAGGACAAAATGTGTGGACGAGACAAGAGCATTGATCTGAGGTTTAAAGGATAATGAGTCATCCACCAAAATGCCGAGATTTTTCAACTTAGTCACTGGGGCAGTCAGAGTTCCCATTTCTTCCGGCCACCATCTCGGGGACCAGAAGTTATCTTTGGAGCCAAAGAGTAGCACTTCTGTCTTTGGATGGCTCAAAACTGTCTTAAGTTAAACTCTTCAAACACCCACTTCTCGCATGCAGCATTTGAACCTATCCGCAGTGCTGTCTATTTCCCACAATACTAATTCAACACTAATCCTTTATGGGTTCCGGAGTAGGGTGACCCTTGCAGAAAAAGCGTGTTGAAGCCTCATCAGGGGTAGTAAGCGCTATATAAATGCAATTACAATGCATTACCATTACACACAATGCCTTGCTATGGGATCAAAGGCATGGATAGCATACAAGTATTTTAGGGTCAGCTTCTGGTGGTCTCCTTCGGGTCTTAAGGTAGTAGGGGGCCAGGGTCCACCAGCAGTTGCTTGTTACCCGACCTGGGGCGTCTTGGTGAAGAGGTGCTGGTCGGGTCGGTAGCTGTTCGAGCTAGACCGGTATGAAAGAGGGGTTGGGAGGGAACCTAGAAACAGGTTGCAGAGGAAGACTTGGCAACAAGTTCGGGAGCTCCCAAAGGTGGGCTTCAATTACAAGAGACAAGGGGTCACAGCCGGTTCATTGGTACCCAGGCTGGGGCACTCGGACACAAAGTAGAAAGGTGGGCTGGGCTCTGGGCTTCCTGGAGCCTTGAGGTAGACTGTCACGCAGGTTGCGTCTTCAAAAAATCAGGACTGCTGGGCCACTGGAAGTGGGTCTCTGCAGTGCTGACAGACTTCCCTCGACAGCTGCTCGGACTTGGTGCAGTGAGAATCCGGATTTAACTCTCAAGGGATGGGCTTGTCGCATTAGGTCCGGTGCCCCGGGTATTGGTCCTATGCAGCTGCGCTTGGTCCTGGTGTCCTCTCACTTGGTGGGGGACAGATCTGACCTTCAGGAGCACAGGGTTCTCGTCCTGAGCAGCTGCTGCATAGGGCTGGCCGGGGAGCTGTAACTCGGTCAACTGGACTTTGCATTTTGATGCCTGTATACTGCATGGGATTAGCTCCTCTACTCCAAGGGAGATTTGCAGGCAATTTGTGAAGGGGTGGCAGTCTCCAGGGGATCTTGGAAGCTGGTCTACTGCAGGACAAGTTGCTGGTCACAACTGTCAAGACTTGGTGCAGCCAGGCTTTGGCTTCAAAAGTCAACAGCATTCTTCTGTTCTCACAGCTCTTTGTCCTCTCTTCTTGATATGTCAAATCCAAGTTCCTAGTGTAAGGGATGCCACCTAAATATTACATTTAGCTGCATTAAGTAGAGTGACAGGTAGAGACCAATGGGCTACTTATCTTTAGGGTGCCTTCACCCTTTATCTGACCACTTCCTGCAGGAAATGGGTAAAACCCTGACTCAGAGCGCCTAATTCCGCCAAAATGAAGATAGTGGAATTCTAAAAGTTGTGTCAATATCAGGTAGGCTGCCTCGGGGGTGGTACTAGCCTGACTCCTGGCTAGCTAATTTTCCTGCATGTCCTGGTGCCAAATGGGCCTGGGGCAGTGGGTGGTATTTCCACTGTCTGAGGAATGCTTGAATTGCAAATAAAAAGTGGCATAGGTCTTTGAGGCCTCCTGCCTTGATATGCCGATCACTTATCACCTCCTCCAACAAGCAGGATGGCCATCATCTCTGTTCGGAGCAGATACAGTTTCTGCAGTCAGAGAGAGAGAGGCTCTCACCTGCAGGGAGGTTAGCAACCAGTATGTTGTGGCAGGTAGGTCTACACCAGTCAGTCAGCACACTAGTAGTCAGTAAGGTTTCAGGGGCACCTAAAGTGCCCTCTGGGTGCATGTATTATTAAACCCATCACTCACTTGAATCAGTGTAGGTTTATTAAAAAGAGATGTTTGACACCAAGCATCTCTAGTTTCAGTTAAACCATCATGTAGCTGGGTAACTCCTGAACACCAGTGTCCACCACATGTTCTTAAAAGGGCTTTCCTGTTCACGGGTATCATCAAAGAATTGAATTAGATATCACAGGGGCATATCTGCTCATGCAGATATGTCCACACATTTAGTATAGTGCACCTGCGTTAGGGCTGTAAGGCCTGATGTAGCGGTGACTTACCAATACTGCATGCAGTGTCTGCAGCCATGTACTACGCAAACAAATGATGGACGGAATTCTGAATAAATCATACATTCACACCCAGTCACGAGATCTGGGATAAATCCATCATTCTTTTCCTCACCATGCTACCCCAGTTTAGACCCAGCCATATGCAAATCAGTCTTGACCCTGTGCCTCATGGGAATAGTTCCGACCGAACTGCCAAGCCAGGTCCTCCCTGGACCGGAAACATGCATCCTGGGACCGGTTTCTGGGTATTACCCTTCATCAGCCAGGATAGCTTGAATCCAGTGGCACAGTGAGCAAGGGACCAACGTCTAGGCATACCCATCCCACTTAGAGTGAAAAGTGCTACGCAAACAAATGGACTGACACAGAAGGTATGCAATGTCCTGTTTTCATTTTTCTCTGCAGCATGGCACACAGCCTGCAATTGTAGTTTGCATGTTGGTGCTGAGTGGTCCCTTAGGGTGGCACAATACGTGCTGCAGCCTTAGGGGCCCTCTTTAGCTTCCTTGCCCTAGGTACCAGTTATCAGGGAATTACAAGGGATGCTAAAGGGAATGCCAACTGGGGGATCAAGTGTACTGTTTTAGGGAAAGATCGGTCACCAAGAACCTGGATAGCGGGGACCCAGTGCACTTCTGTCAAAATTCCAACAGATACCAGAGAAAAGGTGGGGGTGACCATGTCAAAAAGGGGTGCTTTCGTACAATGAACACATGAGTGGGCCAGGAAGGGCTCCTAAATGAAGAGTGCGACAGCAGCACACATAAAACGTGGACGAATCAGCGTGTCCCTTCTGTAAAAACACCTTCTAAATTGGTGGCATCTGTGCAGACCATATCGATTTTCAGTAGTTAATACCTGATCAAAGTGAGACACAGGGTCAGTCTTCGGTGATGGTAAAGAAGAACTATTCAAGCAGTGCTGGCGTCGCTACTCGCTGAATCATCCAACAATGTATGATCGAGGGAAGATTAGTTCTTCTTTACCATCACCGAAGACCGATACTGTGTGTGCTGCTGTAGCACTCTACATTTAGGAGCCCTCCCTGGCTCCCTGGCATCTTCATTGAGTCCTCTGCAGGATTTTGGTGCCAACATGTCATGACGGTCCTGATGAAGACCCCGGTGTAAGGTGTTAATCAACCTACGTCGCAACTGTGGGGTCGATACGTCGACTTTTCTTTCTCTTAAAGCTAACCCTTGAAAACAGACATTATTTACTGCGTTTCACTTGTGTGGTATAGCTATTGATTACCTACACGGATAAGTAATGTACCATTGGCTTAACATCTGGAAAGCCCGATTTATTGAGAGTTTGCATACGATTGCTCCCCTTTTTCCATGCTTTCTCACACAATCACGTATCCTCACCAAATTCACTTACCCCTTCCTTTTTTTCCTCTGTCCTGCTGGGCACTATTTGTGTATATATGAAAATTGTGTTTTGTGACATATATGTGTATTATTCAATTATTTGGCATTGTGATTAAAGAACATTTGCCTGCATGCTATTCTTGTTAATGAGCATTGCTATTTAGATACTTATGTGTTATATGTCCAGTTAATCTAGAGTTACTGGGGCCACTCTAGATTATACTAGTATTCACCGAGGTCCCGGTACCATTGGGTCTACCCTTTTTATGTATTACTTTTTAGTAAAGCGCTCTAGCAGCAAAGCAGAACTTCCTGTATGGGTCATATTGGTATTATCAATATATTTTCAATGTTAAAAAGGGTGATAGAAATTACTGTTTTTATTTTAATTAACAGGCCCAGGAGGTTGCGGTGCCCCGGCAGGGGTGCATACCTGGGTGCTCGACACCCCAGGGAGAAATAGGGCCCCTTCTCACAAGGTGCAGATTGGAGATGTGCTTCTGTAGAGCCGCAGACACTTTACACATGCCAGTTGCACAGTTGAATACCTTGCTAAATCAGTTTACATTGATTTAAGGCTGAAAAGGAATGATCACGAGTAAAATAAAAGTGCCGCAATAATGCCGCTTAATTTCCATTTTTGTGCCGCTTAATTTGTAAATCTATGGCGCAATAGCCTGGGGGGTCTGTATAATGTGGTTCTATGAACCGGCATCCAAAGGGCCTGCTTGTCCAAGTGTCAAAGTAAACATGAAAACTTGATTACCATGACCCTAAAGAAAATGTCCAAGAATCGGGCAATAGGAATTCTACACCCCTGTAAAGGGCTGTGATAATGTTATGGTGCGGGCACAAAATGGAAAGGGGGCCATGGAACAGATGGTGGACAACATATCCGGGTAAGGAAAAGTCTAGGGAACATGGCCTTTTCTTTAAAACAGATTTTAGGTCTCGTGACCTATCAATGCGCATGCGCATTGAGGTCACGAGACTATAGGCTTTAAACAGACTTTAACTGACTGGCGATTTGGTGCTGTGCCCGTGGCTTTTAGGTCAATGCGCAAGCGCATTGACCTAAAATGCGCGTGCACATCACCAAATCGTCGTCTGTTCCCTCAGCCGCACTCCAGGCCCCTGCTGCTTTCACACCCTCTCCCCGCTCCACCCCCTCCCCTGCCCGCCTTGTCGCATTTCTCCTCCCCCCTCCCCTTCTCTGCCTTCCCTCCGTCTTGCTTGTTTACCTCCGGTCGCGCCACTCCTGACTTTCATCTCGGTCTGCACCCCAATTTAGTCTGTTTGACACCACTTTGTTTTCGCCTTTGGTCTCGGAAGGGGAGTGCTGTTATACACTCATTACCATATAGGCAGTCTTCAAATATTTATGCAGCTCATGTATTATTTTGCCAATTAAATTGGCTAGCCATCTTTTTTGCTCGTTTCTAAAATCATTTAAAAAAACAGCCTGTAAGTCAGGACTTGCTTCACTGCTGTTCAAAGACAGCTGCTAAGTTTGCCTGTCTGTGTTGATTGTCTTGTTCTTCCTTCGTTTCGATGCTTGTTTCTTTAACCACGGTTTTCTTGTTTTTTTCTTGGCTCTCGGCACCCATTGCTTTTTATCACCTTCAAGGTCAGATATACCGGATACACTTATACAGTCACGATGTGGGATTTACATACGCATGTATCTTCAAGGCACCCACCTTTCTGCTGGATGTCTTCCTATCTTGTTGTGGTTGGAAGGGCTGGGCCGGAGACACTCATGCGTGTTTGCTCTGAATGTTCGCCAGCCTTTCAACTTTTCTACCTAGTTGTCAGCTGACGTGTAAATTAGAGAGATTCATGGAAACACCTCGTCTTGCTCCAAGTTTGCTCCTCTGTGGGGCCAACTCAGCCTTTCATCTTTCCGAAGTTCATTAATAATTAGCATGCTGCAAGACGAAACTGCAGTAGTGATTTCTCCTCTTTCATTGACAATGACACTTCATCTAAATGAAGGCATTTTCCGTCTCCGTTCGGAAATCTGGTGAACTCGGTAATAAGCTACGTGTTTTCTGCAAGTGAGTACACTGCAATTGTGGACACTATTTTCACCTTCCAACGTATGCTCAATCACTAGATCACGCTCACTTGATATTCACTATCTTGATATGCACGCAAGTCAGCTAATTTATTTTTTACGGCATGAAGCCACTTTCTCTCCGAGGGCATATTTTACATGACTGATGGCATCCATCGTTTCATTCTATCGGCGTTTGTTTTCAATTACTGTCATCTCTGTTAAGGCTCTTGATTTCCATTTGCATGATTCCCCTTTATGGCACCACTACGTCATTTTTTCCTTTAAGCACGGTTTTCTTGTTTTTTTCTTGGCTCTCGGCACCCATCACTTTTGATCACCTTCAAGGTCAGATATACCGGATACACTTATACAGTCACGATGTGGGATTTACATACGCATGTATCTTCAAGGGACCCACCTTTCTGCTGGATGTCTTCCTATCTTGTTGTGGTTGGAAGGCTGGGCCAGAGACACTCATACGTGTTTGCTCTAAATGTTCGCCAGCCTTTCAACTTCTCTACCTAGTCGTCAGCTGACGTGTAAATTAGAGAGATTCATGGAAACACCTCGTCTTGATACCAGTGTGCTCCTCTGTTGGGCCAACTCAGCCTTTCACCTTTCTGAAGTTCATTAATAATTAGCATGCTGCAAGACGAAACTGCAGTAGAGATTTCTGTATAAAATACAATACTCCTTCTTGCCCCCGTGATGCACATGGAGGCAAACACGACTCTCAGGCCCCAACCCCTCTGTACTGTTCCTCCGAGATGAATGCCCTTTGATTTTTCCTGCCCGTGAGTTCTGTCTCACCGGCTCCACTTTGTGCTGAGTAGACCTTGGGTTTCTATTTCCGCCTCCGGAGCAAATCTAGGCCATGATGCAAGGACTCTATGTGCCCCAGGACCTTTTGTTTTGTTCATACTCCCTGCTCCCAACTCCGCCGTGACCGCATTTCTTAGGCTAGACAACGCTGAGTTGTCTAAGCAAAACAATATTGTAATCGTTCAACAAAAATATAATTTTTTTTTGCTTTTATTAATCTAATGGTAGCAGATTCGAGATGTGACTATATTGTTTTACGAATTGAGTACTTATTAGCACAATGTAGAAAACGCAGAACAATTGTGTGAAATCGTTTATCATACACCGGACATTTAGAGTCATTAAAACACTTCATGCAAACGGTCAGTCTGATAAATAAATCATTTCACTGAGTAATGGATTGTTGTATTTCAATAACAGAAGTAACAGGAGCTGAGAGTAGGATAAACAAACTCTCTCTACACCCCTCTCTCTCTACACCCCCTCTCTCTCTACACCCCCCTCTCTCTACACCCCCCTCTCTCTCTACAACCCCCTCTCTACACCCACCGCATCATCCACCACCGCATCATCCACCACCGCATCATCCACCACCGCATCATCCACTACCGCATCATCCACTACCGCATCATCCACCACCGCATCATCCACCACCGCATCATCCACCACCGCATCATCCACCACCGCATCATCCACCACCGCATCATCCACCACCGCATCATCCACCACCGCATCATCCACCACCGCATCATCCACCACCGCATCATCCACCACCGCATCATCCACCACCACATCCACCACCTCATCCACCACCTCATCCACCACCTCATCCACCACCTCATCCACCACCTCATCCACCACCGCATCCACCACCTCATCCACCACCGCATCCACCACCACCGCATCCACCACCACCGCATCCACCACCACCGCATCCACCACCACCGCATCCACCACCACCGCATCCACCACCACCGCATCCACCACCACCGCATCCACCACCACCGCATCCACCACCACCGCATCCACCACCACCGCATCCACCACCACCGCATCCACCACCACCGCATCCACCACCACCGCATCCACCACCACCGCATCCACCACCACCGCATCCACCACCACCGCATCCACCACCACCGCATCCACCACCACCGCATCCACCACCACCGCATCCACCACCACCGTATCCACCACCACCGCATCCACCACCACCACATCACCACCACCACCACCACATCCACCACCACATCCACCATCACCACCACCACCACCACATCCACCACCACCACCATATCCCCCAGATCCAACACTACCACATCTATATGTGTGTGTGTGTGTGTGTGTAGGTGCAAATGCAATGTTCTTGGATTTTCGTCACAATAAAATACACTGAACATAATCTTCACAAAAGGTATTTACAAACGTTGAAGCTATTGCCATTATAAATTAAAATAACTTTTATTTGAGTATTAATTATTTACAAAATTAAAAGCCATTGTTATTTGTAATATCAAGACATCTAAGTCACGTAAATACAACACACATTGCATTACAAATGCTATAGGGGTCACATTTGCAAAAGTTAAAACTATTGACATTGTAACTGACAAAGCTATTAATTTTGCTACTTTCAAAACCAACACAAATAAAAAAAGTATCATTTACAATACCAATAGCTCAAACTTTCCTAATGCGAGACCTATTGCATTTCCAATGCTTGTTATTGAAATTTCCAACATACAGACCCCCTCTTCTAGAGTCAGTAGATATTGCTTCAAATATGACTGGGCGAGTCACTTAATAGCAAGTAAACACAGTAGTAGTAAGAAGGGAAATACATCAAGGCACATCATTGAGTATTGAAGGCAACCCTCCCTGGTACAAACATTAACCCCCACCCCAGTTGCCACTCATCTTGTATTCCAGTTCAAGAGTAAGACCAGTAACAATATTAACCCGTAGCTCTCAGCCATTGTCCCAGTAAACTGCTCAGTATATATCCTCTCCCGCCCTCAATCGGCACTCCGCAGTCTCATCAAGTTGTGTCCCATATCGAATTCACTACGAGTCAACTGGGAACTGAAACGGGTGGTTGGTTTAGGCTCTTTGAAGCAATCAACCGGGTGATCCCACGCCTTAGCCGCATCCATCGTAATGTGACCTCTGCGCACCTCCCGGTGTAGAATCACACTCTCCTAACCCACCTATAGAGTGATCTCCTCCCTTCATTTACTCAATCTTTTAACACCTTCGCTGCAGCGGATATTCCGCCACCGCGCTAAGGGGGCTTGGGGGGGCCGCCTGGCGCGCACATGCTGGTGACAGAACCGCTCCGTCACCAGCCGCGGTTGAGCTGTGCTCATGACGGAGCGGTTCCGTCATAGACCCGCCCGCTCAATGGAACGCCCAGCGCAGGCGCGGAATCCACGCCGCGCAGGCGCGGCGAGCGGGCCATGACGGAACCGCTCAGTCATCAGGACAGCGCCACCGCGGCTGATGACGGAGCGGTTCAGTCATCAGCACAGAAAGGGTTTATCAATCTGGGGCAACGATGAGCCTTCCAATGCATGGTGATTTCCCACTTCGCCAGAACCAAGGCCAGATCCATAAATCTGGTAGTAGTTCTATGTGTTATGGGATGAGGGAATCCCCCTAGTAAGCAGATCATTGGAATAAAAGGAATGGATCTCAGGGTGATCTCGTTCATACAGTCAACACCTCCTTTCCAATATTCGACCAGAGAGGACAAGACAATACATTGTGTAGAACTCTGCACCCTGCTTTACAGATCTGAGGCACACTGACCTAGCGTGGGGAAACATTAAGAAAAATCGGGTATGTCCCAGACAAAGTCAAAGGACCTGGGTATCGTATGGTATAAACAACAAAGTGGTCCTAGACACAGTTTAATATATCACATCTCAATGAAACGTTCATTTCTACTTGATTTAGGACTTAATCCTGAAAAGAAAAAGCACACACAAGCTAGTATTAGCTTAAGTATCCAAAATTTATTTGTAATCATGTATACATATTTACAAGAAATCCCAGAAAAGTTGGGGAGTTCTGCCAGGCGCAGTAGAAAGTGCAAAAGTTGTTGTGCTCAAGTGAGAAAAAAGAAAGAATGGGGCACTGTCTCCTGCAGTATAGGTTATTTCCCCTACCTCGTCGAGGAAGACACGTAGCTGAGGTGTTGATCTACCCTCCACAGCGCCAAGGTCGTAAACGTTGATGCCCCCCTTCTCTGATGCCTGTAACCCATTCCCTGCCCCCTGAAAGACTATAATTAAAACGTATGATCTATATACGTGGGACAGGCTCAATACTAAAAACTGAACCTTAGCCTTTTTTAGAACTTTTGGATTATATCTTTTACTCATTCTTTCTTTTTTCTCACTTGAGCACAACAACTTTTGCACTTTCTACTGCGCCTGGCAGAACTCCCCCAACTTTTCTGGGATTTCTTGTAAATATGTATATATGATTACAAATAAATTGCGAATTTATTTTGCTATCAAACATAGTAAGATACATGTACCTTGGTCACAAAGGGTGCTATTGGAAAATCTTGCCTACTCTTTAATAGTTGCCTCTCATCAATCTTCTATGATTAGAGGTGTAGCAATTTTAGTTAAAAAGAATTAGGGTTACAACGAATCGATGCCTAGCTGATAAATGGGGAAGGTGGGCTATTGCACAATGTTTCTCGGGGCAAGTTAAATTTACAATTTGTGTAGTGTATGGGTCTAACTTAGATGAACCTTCGGTTTTGGTTGAATTAAATGTTGAGCTAGCATCATGGGATTTACCTCTTGTTTTTTGTGGGGATATGAATATTAACCTAACGAATGTAGTTTTACATGATGGTCCACGAAAATGTAAAGGATGAAAACCCTGTGTTATGTTATGTTATCATAAGCTTGTAAAGCGCCTGATCAGCCAGGGGTATCTAAGCGCTATCAGCGGACACAACACACCAGTGAAGCACACAGCCACCCAATCAAAGAGGCCCCCAAGCCTCCAGGAAAAGCACAGTTTTCACATTCTTCCTGCAAGGGAGAAGATTGGTTTCTTTCCTGAGGCTAGCTGGAAGGTGATTTCAAGCCTGAAGAACAGTATTAGAGAAGGCTCTGCAACCCTTAGACGCAAGGTTAAACCGGGGGCAAACCAGATTACATGCCTCAGTGGATCGCAAGGTCCTACTTGGCACGTAGGTAGTAAGTCGTTCCTTGATATAGCTTGGAGCCGAGCCATACATGGCCTTATGTACAATACAGAGGCTCTTAAATTTTGCTCTTCGGGCAATTGGCAACCAATGGAGCACCTGTAGTAGGGGCGTGGCCCGAGTTCGCCTGGGTTTGTTGAAAATAAGTCTGGCGGCATCGTTCATTACAACTTGTAGCCTATCTAAGAGATGTTTTGGTAGGCCATAGTATAAAGAGCTCCCGTAGTCCAGGCGTGCCAGTATCAGGGCAGAAACCGCCAGCCTAAGGGTGGAGAATGTTAACAGAAAGGATAGTTTCCGAAGCTGGCGCAATAGGCTGACGCATGTGCCCACCACCGCCGACACCTGCTGGGTCATGGACAGTAGGGCATCAATTCTGATGCCCAAACTTTTTACTGCCACTGCAGGTTCTGGGAAAGGTCCCAGTTCCGCCGGCCAGAACAGATCACTCCATGGGCTTGCAGCTGTCGTGACTGCCAGGACTTCGGTTTTCTCCGGATTGATTTTCAAAAAATTATCAGACATCCAGTTGATGGTAAACTTGAGAATGTCTTGCATCCTCAAGTGAGCTGTAGATGAGTGCTCAATCTGGATCAAGATCTGAGTGTCGTCGGCATAATTGTAAACCCTGCAGTCCAGCCGGTGCAGTGCGGCTATCAGTGGCTGTAGATAGATATTAAAAAGCAGGGGTGAGAGGGCTGACCCCTGGGGCACACCACAGGTCAGCATGGCTGGTTCGGACACTAAATCCGCTAGTTGGACTCGCTGTGATCGATCTCCAAGAAAGGAGGTCAGCCAGGCCAAGACCGTGCCCTGTATCCCTAGGTCCTTAATCCGCGATAGTAGTTGGCTATGATTAACGGTATCAAACGCCGCGTATAAGTCCAAGAGGACCAGGGCACACAGAGTTTTTTTGTCAGCCCTCAATCTCAAGTCATCCAGCACGGAAAACATAACTAATTCAGTGCTGTGATGAGCTCTAAATCCGGCCTGATTGGGCACAAGCAGGTGATTGCTTTCGATGAAGTGGGTAAGAAAATGTAAAACATGTTGCTCCAGAATTTTGGCCAGAAAAGGCAGTTGAGAAATTGGCCTAAAATTCATTAGAACTTTTGGGTGAGCGCCTGGTTTCTTTAAGAGCGGGACCACCCGTGCTTCCTTAAAATTAGAAGGAACAAATCCCGACTTCAAGGAGCGGTTTAGAAGGGTGAGGACTTTATCCTCCATTCCAGACCATCCCAGTTTAAAAATTGGGGGGGGGTTGGGGGGGGGGGCAGGGATCCGCTGGAGAGCCCAATTTCACCAGACCCATTATGGTGGCCAAGGATTCCTTGGTGAGGGCGGGTAGTTGAGTCAAGAGGTCCATTGTCGGCCTAGGAGGTGTAGGGGGGGGCTCAATGGAACATGGAAGATTTGGGGTATGAGTAATTTCAGTAATTATATCCTTAATCTTATCCATGAAAAAGATTTGAAAATCTTGACAGTCCTTCTGATTAAAAATCGGACTTGGCCCCTTAACCGTCCGCAGATCGTTTAAAACTTTAAACACTTCTTTCTGCGGATTAACTGCCTCCGAAATTGTTGCCTCATTGGGTCTTTAAAGCTTTGTATAACTTTATTAATGATCATGCACTAATAGATTTGTGGAGTTATTTGAATCAGACTACTTCTGGGTTCACCTATTATTCATACCCTCACAAGAAATGTGCGCGTCTTGATTATATTTTTTTGTCCTCTTCTTTGAAAGATGAGGCTACAATTCAAGTCTTTCCTAGGGTCACGTCTGATCACTCACCTATTTTAATGACACTGAAAGTTAAGTCAAAGTCCACCTTTAAGGACGTTTACATTTGATCGTAAACTTTGTGCGAATGAGAGATTTAAAGAACAATTGCCCCAATGGATTCGCAAATTCTTTATTAATAATAGGAATTCAACCCACTGCTCTAATGTTTGGGATTCATTTAAGGCGTGCTTTAGGGGGGAAGTTTTAAGCTTTGTCCTCAAGCAAAATAGATTGAAAAAGTTGGAGCTACGTGCACTGTATGTACAATTAGAGGAGGCTTAAAAAAGTTAGTGCAAGGTGCTAGTTTTGGAGCAAATAATATTGCGGAGTTTGAAGAAGCTACTGAACAAGTTAGAGCGAGAATTCGGGGGATTTGGAACATAGAAAACGCACGAAAATATTGAATTAACAAAAAGCAAAATGCATGAGTATGGAGAATCGGTTGGTCAATGTTTGGCGTGGAAGCTGAGCAGGAAAGAAGCTATGGGTAGAATTAAAGCTTTGAAGGATAGAGATGGGACATGTTTAGAGTGCGATGGGATTTTATCAATATTTCATAGATTCTATTCCGATTTGTATACTTCACAATCGAAAGAACATAGAGAGTTTAAGTTGATTGAAGGGACCCTGAAACATTTGCACCATATGGATATTTTAGCTTTAGAAGCACCAATCTCTATGGAAGAATTGGAGACAGCAGTTAAGGGGGTTAGCCTTAGGGAAAGCGGCCGGTCCAGATAGACTACCTGGGGAAATTTATAAGTTATTTTTTAGCTCAATTAAATTTGATATGCTTGAAACTTTTAGGGCTGCACAAGCTGGACGGGCACCGAAATCATGGGCAGAAACTACTATAGTAGTATTTAATAAAAAAGGCAAAGATCCAGAATTGGTGGGCTCATATAGGCCAATATCACTATTAAATTGCGATAGCAAGATCTATTAGACAATATTGGCCACTCGTCTATCAGGGGTTATCACCTCATTGGTATCAAACATGCAACAGGCTTTATATCGGGCCGGAGTACTACTACACACATTAATAAGGTAGTGACACTATTTGATATTGCACTAGTAGAGAGACGCGATCTTGGCCTAATTCTGTTAGACGCAGAGAAAGTGTTCGGCCGTGTTGAATGGTCATATCTATTTATTTATTTTTTTTAACATCGTTTTTATTGCATCACCAATATAATTGTACAGACATTAGAATCAAAAATGCAATTCAACATAGAGCAAGAGATGACATTTTCCATCGTTCCCCGTGCTGGGAGGCCCGCCCCCTCCTTAGGGGCAACTCGGCCTCCGTCCACTAATAGTTCTTGCGATACCTTACATTGCCCGACGCTAGTACTGCCAAAGAAAAGATGGGTTGCTTTTGTGATTTTCACCCCTCCCCCACCCCAAAATTTCGGTCCCCAACAGCCCACCAATTCCAACAACCTGCCGCCCCCCGTGGTCGCGCTGTGCTAAATCACTGTCGAAAGAACGTCCGTTGTGGCTTAGGAAGTTCATACATTCACTAAGGTGTGTCCCCCGGTAAGGTGACGGGTTAGCAGTACCCAGCTCTTCCACGTCCTCTTACTCCTCGTCGGCGGTTTCTCGGAGCGCCTGTACCATCAATTCCCATGCAGTCGCCCTCTCCATAGCCTTTTCATCATTCGTTCTCCATGCCACCTGGTACCTCAAGGTGCTTTCACATGCCGCCCACCGCAAGCATTCACTATACCATCTTTTATATGTGGGCCCCGTCCTCGATTTCCAATTTCTCGTTATCTCCCGCTTAGCCAGAATTAGCCTTAAGTCTATGAATTTGCTGGTAGTCTTATTTCTAGGCGTGTGCGGAAACCAATGGAGGACCCCCACTGCTTTCGTGTACTGAATGTCCCTATCTGTTGCACTGTTGAGGGCCTTCCCAATCTCCTGCCAGTATTCCCCCAGGGAAGGGCAATCCCATAACATGTGACCCAAGTCCGCACCAACTGTGTTGCACCTGGGGCAAGCAGCTTGTTCCACCCCAAAGTATTGTCGTATTTTCCCCGGCGTGAGGTATGCCCTATGAATGATGTAAAAATGAATTAACTGAAACCGGGCGTTTCTCGAACTTTTCCGTGCTCGCCGCAGCAGCTGGCCCCAGGTCGTATCAGGGATCTCCAGTTGGAGGTCCAACTCCCACTTGGCCTTCAGAGCCGCTAGAGGCTGTAGGGTCTCCCGCAGCATTCTGGAGTACAAGCAGGTGACGGCCTTAAAGGTCCCGGCTGCCATCATCGTGTATTGACATGCCATAGAGACGCCCGGTTCCTGCAAGCCTTCCCCCCAATGAGCCTGCACGGCGCCCGTGACCGCCGCGTGCAACAAGTAGTCGCCCCGCGGTAGGTCGAACCGCTCCTGCAACTCCTGGAACGGCAGCAGTACCCCATCCTCGTATAAGTCGCCCAGCATTTGGATCCCCGCCTCTTCCCACCCCAGCAAGCGCGACCAGTCCCCTCCGTGAGGGAGGGCCGTAACCATCCCCAACGGGATTTCAGGAGCGTACATAAGGCGGACCCCCGCTCGTTTGCGTGCCCGGTTCCAGCAGAGTCGGAACGTCTGTTCCTCAACCGTCAGGTCCCTAACCATGAGCTTCTGGTGCAATGTGATGTACGCCAGAACGTGTCGCGGGGTACCTTCTTCTCTCGCTTCCTCAGGGCCTCTATACACTCTCGCGACCTCCTGAGTGAAGACCTGCAACTGCGCCGCCAGGTAATACCCTTTAAAATCAGGCACCGCTAAACCTCCCTCATCCTTGGGGCGCAGTAGAGTGTCCAGCGCTATACGCCTCCTCCCCGTGCCCCATAAGAACGCTATGACCAGAGACCTCAGGCGCCGAAAAACAGAGCTTGGGATCCACACCGGGAGCGTCCTGAAATAATACAACAGCCTGGGCAGGGCCACCATCTTAAGCAGGGAGATCCGACCAGCCAGGGATAGCGGTAGTGTAGACCAGAAATCCATGCTCCCTCTCAGAGCATTAATACAACGGGTGATGTTGCCCTCCAGCATATCCGCCGGGGTGTGGTAGACATAGACTCCCAGATAATGCAAACAGTGCGGTTCCCACCGGAGTTCCTGCGCCGTGAGTGGGCACGGTTCTCCTCATCTCAGGGGGAATAGGCAGGATTTAGGCCAATTGACCCTCAGGCCCGACATCCACCCAAACCGCTCCAGCAGCCGTCTCGCACCCAAAAGCGATGAGCCCGCGTTTGCCAAGAACATCAGCAGATCATCTGCGTATAATGAGATGAGATGTGGCCTGTCCCTATACGACAATCCGGCGTAGTGGCGGCCCGACCTGGCCTCCACAGCAAAGGGTTCCATCGCCAGGGCAAACAAGAGAGGAGAGAGGGAGCACCCCTGCCTAGTGCCTCGCCGGACGGGGTATTGCCTCGAGATCAGAGTGCCCACCCGGACTCTAGCTACCGCGTCGGTGTACAGGACCCTGGTCCAGTTTATGTACCCATCTCCCAGCCCGAAACGCCGCATCACCTCATATAAGTATCCCCACTCAAGACTGTCGAAGGCCTTCTCTATGTCAATAGAGAGAACAAATGGAGAGATGGCGTCCGGCCAGTCGGCCCCCATCAATCTCGTAAGCCTTCGGATATTGTGGGTGGTGTTACGTGTCGGAATAAAGCCGCACTGGTCCTTATGAACAAGGCCAGTCATGTGCACTAGCAGCCTGTTAGCAAGGATTTTACTTAGGATCCTGTAGTCCGTCGTTAGCATGGACAACGGACGGTAGGAGGATAAAGTCGCTCCCTCCCTGCCCGGTTTTAAGAGCGGGATCATGAGGGCTTCACACATGGAGCCCGGGAGCTGACCTCTCGATTGTGCCTCGTTGTAGACTGCTTGCAGCTGGGGAGAAAGGTACTCCAGATATTTACCATAGAACTCGATCGGGAGGCCGTCGAGACCCGGGGTCTTATTTCTGGCCATCTGCTTTACTGCACACCCTATCTCCCCGATCGTAATGGGCCGACCCAGCTCCTCTGCCTCCGAGTCTCCCACCCTCGGCAGTTTAACCCGTCCAAGAAGTCGCCCAGCTCGTCCATCCCCCCTGTTTCTCCACTCTCGTAAAGACCTTCATAGTACGCCCGAAACTTGTTCAGTATCCCGGTTTGGGTATGGCAAGGCTCCTCCCCTGTCTCATCATGATCGGCATACCCCTCCTGACTGGGTTGGCAAGCCACGCCAACATAGACCCCGCCTTATCGCCTTCCGCATGCGCCTTCGTCATGTACGCTTTATGATCAAAGCTGCGCAGCCGTTCCAGTTCCACTGCCAGCTCCTCCCTGGCACCACTAAGCCCCTCCTGTAACTCAGGGTGATTCGGGCGACCCCTCTCCAATTCCCTCAACCGCGTTTCCGCCTTATCTAGATCATCCATCAAAGTCTTGCGAGCCCCGGCCGTGTGCCCAATACAGTGCCCTCGTACCACCACCTTAAACGCATCCCACTCCACCGCCCTCGTGGAGGCGGAGCCACAGTTCTCCTCAAAATAACGCTCTATACAGTCTCCAAGGGCCTCCCTGAATAACAAGTCATCCAGGGTGTCTGGTTGCAGGCGCCATGTTGGTACGCAGTTAACGTCCACCATCCAGTTCAGGGACAACAACAAAGGATTGTGGTCCGACATCGTCCGAGCCAAATATTCTGCCCCCCCCACTGCGGAAAGCACATGTGATGAACACAAAAACGCGTTCAGCCTAACATGTAGATCATGCAACTGCGAGTGAAAGGAGTAATCCCTAGTAGTGGGGTGCAATGCCCTCCATGCATCTGTAAGAGCCCAACTCTCTTGCCACTCCAGCCTGCGCTTGGCAACCCTATGTGCTGGGGACGCGCGCAGCGGGGGATGGGACCTATCCAAAGCCACATCCGCCACCGAATTAAAATCCCCCCCCCCCCCAGGAGCACCGGCCCCGCCAAGTAGCTCGCCAGTTTACCCGAAAGTGCGGACAAAAATGCGGGCAAATCCACATTGGGAGCGTACACACTGCAGAGAGACACTACCCTGCCTCTCAGCCTCCCCTCCACCGCCACATATCTACCCTCAGGGTCCACCAGTGTTTTAGTGACCTGCGAGGGAACCCCCGCCCGTATCCAAATTAGCGCCCCTCTTGCAAAAGCTGAGAACGTCGTGTTGAACAGCTGCCCCCTCCATCGCCTCTGCAGCGCAATCCCTTCTTGCCTATTAAGATGCGTTTCTTGCAGGAATGCTATGTGCACCCCCCTACGCTTGAGGTACGCCTGAACTTTATGCATACGTGTCATGGACTGCATACCCCGCACATTCCAGGACACACATTTCAAAGCCCCGGTACTAGCCATTCCCCTTCGCCCATCCAGACCGAACAATAGAAATCATTGCCCATGCACGCTCCTCGACCACGGACTGTCCCCCCCCACCCTCTCCAAACAGGAAACCATACCCCCCATCCAACAACAACAACCAGAGCAACCCCAACTGCTCTCACTTCCCACCCCCCAGGAGAGGCCCCCCCGCAAATGGAAGTACCCCCATCCAAACTAGCACACCCAACCACCCCTCAAAGAAAGGCAGTAATATTCGCAGTCTCCACTGCGATGACCATAAGGGCCAGTAGGGCGCGGATCGATGCGAAAGGTTCGTGAAAGCAAATCAGTCCCGCACACTCCACCCCACAATCTCCACATCATAGAGCCCCGAAACCTCAAGTAACAGTGTTCCGCTGCCACGGGCACAACGCCCCAGCGTCTAACCAGCAAGTCCGCTCCTCCAGTCCAGTGTATCACGCCTCAAGGATCTCCTCCGAAGTCTGCGGCGTCACAATAGGACCTCGGGCTCCACCAAATTCCGAGAGTCCCGTCTGCGACCCCGTGCCCGGGTCCTCCGATTCCGTACCCTTCCCGGACTGGCTCCTGGTATTGTTGGATAAGTTCACCACAGCCTGCAGGGCCGCCTGACTCTCAGTCTCCGTCTGCGACACCGAAGGCCTGCCGGTCCTCCTGCAGTTCTTCCTGATCCGTTGAGATTTCCTGATCGGTTGTGTCACCTTAGCCTCCTCCTCCCTGGCCTTGGCTCCATCTGTTCCCGCTTTGTAGGTGTCCCACCAGGCCCAGGCGTCCGCCGAGGTTGTAAAGAAGAGTGTCTGTTCATCCACCACCACTCTCAACTTCGCTGGGAAGAGCAGGGAATACTTAATGCCCTCATCACGGAGCTCCCGCTTAAGGGACAAGAAATTGGCCCTGAGCTTCTGAGTCTCAAACGTGTAATCTGGGAACATAGTGACCATGTTGACCATGTTATCCACTTGAAAAGGTCCTGCTTCCCTCGCTCTCTGCAATAACCAGTCTCTGTCCCTGTAGTGGAGCAACTTGAACACCACTGGGCGAGGCGGGAGGCCCGGGGCCGGCAGACGCGCTGGCACCCTATGTGCTCGCTCAAGGGAGAAGAAGGGGGACAATCCCTCCGGCGCCACCTCAGTTCGTAGCCAGTTGTCGAGATAGCCCACCATATCATCTCCTTCGATTTTTTCCGGCAGGCCCACGAGGCGCACGTTGTTGCGTCTATTCCGGTTTTCCGCGTCCTCAGCCCTCCGTTCCAGCACCTTCAACCGATCCATCACATCCGCCATCTGTGCCTTCACCGCTGCATGGCTCGGGGCCAATTCCTGAACCGTGATTTCCACGGACTTCACCCTGTCCTTAAGCTTATCATGATCAGCTTTCAGGAGGCCCAAGCCCGTCGCCACTTGGGCTATGTCCTGCTGCAAGGCGTCTTTTGTGGTGGCGATGGCCTCCAGGATACGGTCTTGCATACGTTGAAGAGCCGACTGGTCCCGATCCGCTCCTTCTGTAGCCTCGGTATCGGTCGCACCATCCCCCTTCCCTTTCGGCTTCCCCATCTGGGCTGGAGAGAGTGGTGGCCTCCAAAGCCGCCTCTGCACCCGCTCCCCACTTTGCAGGGCCTCGCCCTCAGGAAAGTCCCCGTGCAGCAGTAGTAGGAAGGCCCACTGCGATCCACGCCTTGAACACCACTCCAAACTCTGGGGCCAAAGCTGCCTCTTGGGATTAGGGTTTCCGATGGGCCGTTGAGCCGTCCGGCGCCAGTCGTGCTCAGAGAGCCGGGGCCATCGTCACTGGGTTGTCGCCACCACTACCAAGGGCTCGGCTCCCATCCACAGCTGGTAGCGCGCGAAAGGTCCACTCTAGACCCCCAAAGGAGGTCAGAAACGTCCGCCTACTCCTCTCAGCGGAAAAGAGCAGCAGCCCATTAAGGGGACCCGGACTCGTGACTCCGTCGTCCCCGTGCTTCAGGCCACAGCCGCCATCTAAGCTCGATGACTTCACGCCTGAGACAAACTTTCAGATTCAAATCCCGGGCTGGGAACGGCCTCGGGTCGACCGCCGCTGGCGCTGGACCCTCCGTGGCACCTTCAAATACCGGATTGTATCAGTTTCGTTGGGGTCCGATCAGGTATTCAGGATGATTTTCAGGATCGGGCGCGGAGCTCCGAGCTCACGCTGCCTACCTCCTCGGCATCCAAGCCACGCCCCCTTGAATGGTCATATCTATGGGAACTAATGCGACTCTTAGGCTTTGGTCAACACTTTCTGACATCTATTAAGGTGCTATATTCTTCACCAGTAGCTAGGATTTCTACGATGGGTTTAATGTCTAATACAGTTAACATTACTGGGGGCACCAGACAAGGGTGCCCCAGTTCACCATTATTATTTGCACTTTACATTAACCCGTTTATTGAATTATTAGCTAACAATGAGTGGATTATACCATTTGTAGTGCAGAATATTCCATACACTATATTTGCTTATGCGGATGATGTGGCGATAGTTTCTTCAGACCCTGCTCTAGCATTACTAGAGATAGAAAGACTGTCAGGAATTTTTGGCCAAGCATCTGGTTATAAATTGAATGCAACAAAAACACAAATATTAATTTCGGATTCTACTATAATGAATGATCCACGCGTGGAAAAAGAAGTCCTTTATTTGGGTATAAAATTTGCTCATCTATGCAGGAAATATTGGATGTAAATTTGGGGGAATTGGTGGCTAACATTAGGAATTCACTTGATAAGTGGTCATGTCTCTATCTTACACTTATTGGCAGGGTGAATGTGGTTAAAATGAATGTTTTAGCAAAGGTTTGTATGTATTTAGAGCAATCCCCTTAGAATTTATGGTGTCCCAATTGCAGCAATTACAAGTTATCTGTTCAAAACGTATCTGGGCCCCGGGGAAGCCAAGAAGGGCTATGCGATTTCTTACTCTCCCGGTTGATAATGGGGGGGGGGGGGGGGGGGGGGGGGGAAATTAGCTATGACAGATTTTTTGTTGTATTTTTACACATGTTTTTTGCTAAGGATGAGGATATGTTAACTGGAGAAGACCTATCTAATGAGGCAGAAGCTCCCTCCATTTATCAAATGTGGTTAGGATCAGAGGCCAGACAATCGTTATTTAAAGAAATAGATGGGAGCTACTTTAAACGCACTAGGTTTAAGGTTTTATCATCAGCCTTCAATATTTGGAAAAACGTCGGAAAATTATCCCAATTAGGGAAGGTGTCTTGGTATACTCAAACTAATGCTACTAAATTATTACCCCCTATTTTTTGGGATGCTTTGGCGACCGGTTGGCGGACACAAGGGATTGTTCAATTGGGAGATTTAATAGGACAGGATGGGGCGGTGTGGTCCTTTAATGAGGTGTCGCGCTTGTTTAATATACCGAAACAACAATTTTTTTAATATTTGCAGATCCGTGATTTTATAATACGGCGGAAGATTGGATGCATGCCTAATGCAGTAATAAAGGCCGTACAACGTCATGCAAAAATCGGGGAGGTTTGTCAGTTATTATTAGCATATAGGAAGGATGATCCACAGAACAAAAAGGGATAAAGGGTCGGAAATTTTAAGGATTGAGGCCCCAGTGCTAGAATATGTCATTACATTATCAAAAGAATCTTTAATGTCTGCTAATTTACGGGTACAATGTTATAAAACCATTTTTAATTTAGATTACACACCGGCATATATGGCTACGTGGAAATGGGGACATGATGGGAAATGCTTTTGTTGTAAAGTTGATGATGCAGATATGTTACATATCTTCTTCAGCTGTGGGAAGTTGATGAAATTTCGTACTGACATTGAAAAATTTCTAAGCGACTTGATTGGTAGCACAATTGATATTACGCCTGCAACTATGTTGCTTTGGTCGGATGTCAAATTTAGTACGGGTGGGGAATCCTATCAACACCACCACTTAATATTTATTTCGGTGACGGCAGCAAGACTGTGTATTGCTGCTGCTTGGCTTCAAGTGGATTCTCCATCTTTTTTTCCAATGGAGACGTAGAATGTTTATTTTATTTAATTTGGAATTTAGCCTGCATGCTGTTAAAGGAGTGAATACGCGGAAAATTGGTCGAGACATATGGGGGCCTTTTGCGAATTATATGAATGTACCGGTATGAAGTAATAATTTATTTGATCTATGGATTGTATTGTTTTGGATTTTGCTGTGAGAATAATTTTTTTTTTTTTAAATTAAAAAAAAAAAACAACTTGGTGTTGAACATTCTGTTTGGATACTTAAGATAATACTGCTTACGCATTTTAGCGTGTGTGTTCTTTTTCTTTTCAGGAATAAGTCCTAAATCAAGTAGAAATAAATATTTCATTGAAATGTGATATATAAACTGTGTCTAGGACCACTTTGTTGTTTATACCTAGCGTGGGGAAAAGCAGGTTAATCGTGCCGGGGGTGGGGTGTGTTCTATGTAAAATGTAAAAGTTAATTTAAATCTGGCATTCCGAGATACTGAGTAGGTGGAAGTGCAATTTCCTACTCCTATTTCCCCCTTAGGCCCACTAATGGTGTTGTGATGTTGGATCGCAGGGCCCGATACAAGCTTGTCACCACTTTGATGAGGCCATTTGTGGTGCACAGCACTTGACAAGAGCCAAGGAAGGGGGCTCGGCCATGCCAGCCCTTCAATACCTGCGCAGGGTCGCCACTACTGCTCTGTGGAGGAGAAAGTGGCTTGCGGGTATCTCAAAGGTAGAGTACATTAGGCAAGGGAGCGCCACTATCTTAGGCACCATTATTCTCCCAGCCAGTGACAGTGGTACAGTTTTCCAAAAGCCTACATTGGTCCGGAATCCCCTATGAGCGGGCTCAATATTCCACTACAGAAGGTGTTGTGGGCCATGGTGAACCCAGACTCCTAGATATTTTAAACTGGATCCCTCCCATGTAAGACCCCATAGTCCTTGTGGCAGGGGCATCCCTTGCTAAGCAGGAACAAATTAGATTTTGCTTTCAAACTTCTATAGATATTCACATCCAATACATTCTGGGAGCATTGTATGTAGCCTTATATTGTTAAATTTTGCAAACACATGTATACATGTTTACACTTTAACCACTGTCAGTAGTGCAGTCCAACACTACAATATTTCCTTAGATCGCTAAGAAAACCTTTGTATTAATGAACAATAAATACAAGTTCGAACAGCATTAAAGTATGGACACAAATAATACCTTAACTGCACTCAATGCCCTTCACTGATCCATAATATGCTACTGTGAAATGGTAGCCAAAGGGTTTGTGCTGTGGGAGGGGTTGTGCCTATTCGTAACAAGGACAAAAATTAACATGAAAACGTATTGTCATTGACCCTAAAGAATATGTCCTGATAGTCTGACTATAGTAATTCCACATTCATGATTATTATGTTCAACAGTTACTGGGACAAGTAAATTGTACAGCGCCACGACTACAAGCCTTTTAACCCCTTCCATGCTGATGACAGAACGGTTCCGTCATCAGCATCAGTTGAGCTGTGCTGATGACGGAACCGTTCCGTCATGACTCCGCCCGCGCAAGGCTGAGTCAGCACAGGCGGAATACGCCCCGCACGCAAGGGGTTAAAGTGTGTATTTGCCCGCGACTTTGGACGAAAATGCTCTAACCAGTCTTTAGAAATATGTGCAGGAAGGCCTTTATGTTGTATGAAAAGAAATGTGGTGGCTCTCTAAAAAGGAAAATGTAAAATAGATTTCTGTATATCACAGTGTGCCACCCGACTGGTTATTTGGTTCCTCTGAGATGTTATCGCATCCAGGTATACAACAACTGACATGCATCGAAATCTGCCTGTACTTTTAGCTTTGTAAATGGTTAATAGCTATTTAAGATAAATGATTAACAACAATGATTTGTCAAAAATAATTAACATTGTACATGTTTAAATTCTGAAATTAGGGGACCATGTTTAAATTCTGAAATTAGGGGACCGATATTATTGAGGCCTGTAAAAAGAGTATTGGTCTTCAGATATGTCCACTTTGAGTTAGATATGCAAGCCCTTTTTCTCTGACATCTCGTCCATCTGCACATCTTCACCCTCTCTCCCCCCCCCCCCACCTTCAGCACTGTTTTCACTCTCCCTGAATGCACTTCCTTGCATCTCCCTCAATTCCCCAGCCCAAACATACATGGGACACACTCACATTTAAGCACTTTATTTTCTATTACCTTGTTCATTTTTTGACAACTGTGTACCACTTCACACAAATTGAATAGGAAGTGGAACACGTGACCACGTGCGCTCTGCAGAGAGTCCATCCCACTGACCGGCACTTTGTTTTGCCTACAAACTTCAGAGCCAGAGATCTCAAACTAAGTACCTCAAACACCTGTCACAACGCAAATTAAACACTATAAAAGACTATGCGCAAAAACAGAAACATGATGAAATAGCTAACATTCTTGGAGAATGAAAGATTAAGTAAAACGTGGAATAAAAGAGGAACTAAACTGCTGACAACTATTACCTAAATGTGTTCAACATTCATTGTTTGTATATCAATCCATGTATTGGGGATTATTGTTAAGGGCATGAAGATAGGGGTAGATGTAATGCCATACAGCATGCAACTGGTCTTTAATATAAGCACATATTTATTTCTCCCTTTGCACTTGGCTTCAAAATTTAGTTCAACTTTGTGTTTTGGACCAATTTTGCGGGCGAACGAATGTGGCAGCTTCACTTCTAAAGCACAAGTTACTACTTGTGTAATGCTATTTCTGTAAGAGACATTAGTTAGTGATAGATTCCTTACCTGCAACTAGGGCCCAGGGTGTCACAGTGGGCGAGGTTAGAGTGATCCAGGGCTCAGCACGATATACATAACACAAAATTACCTACCATTATAAACGAGGATAAGGCACCAAATTGCACAGGCTTGCATTCAATCCTGCCATGTGACCAATGGGAAAGGGTGGAATCTATGCTTGTGAATGACGGGCACCTGGCCTCACAGGGATGCAGACTCCGACATCCGAAACAGTAATGCTGATAGCGGCACTGGCCTACAGAGAATACCACCACAGACTACAATGGCAATTAAGGCCGTTAAAAAGGTAAGCCATGTTTCATGCATTACATTGCAGAAAGATGATTTACTACCTGGCTTCTGCCTCTGGCTTCAAAGTGAGGCGGGGCAGGCAGCCTGGGACAGACAGCTCAGACTTATATACATCGATTTGTGTAGCCTCTTCTGTGCGTTGGATGGCCCCCTGCGCCTCGGATGGCTGGGGCCGTCCAATTTGCGCAGGCGTAAAATTCGCCCGCACTGCAAGGAAATATGCGCCGTAGCGAAGTGGCTAGAGATGCAATTGTATCTCTAAATAAAACAATCTTGAGGTGAACATGTAGGAATTTCAGAGAGGCACTGCCCCAGAGCACTAATGGATTAACCATCCTGTGTAATACGCAACTACAAAACCCTGAAAATATGATTTGAGAAGCTGAATGCTGATACCTCCATACACAGGGCAAATCTGAACTACAAAAGTAACAAATAGAACCATATGCAGCAACGTATGGGCATATTCCTATGAAACCCTACAAAATCCAATAAATTATGTTACTGGGATAAGGCAGGTAGATATTCGGGAAACTTCTTAAACAAAACCAGAAGTAACATGAATGTTTCAGCAATGAAGGATAAATATTATACAAACAAAACCCAATAAAATCACCATAGCCTCTAGAAACGACAGCACTTTTATCTATGCACTACCCCACACAGAACATTTTGACAAATGTAAGGCATTCTTGGTTTGCACTTACCTGCTAAATGTTTCAGACTTCGACAAAATACAATTGGAAACCCTTTATGACAACAAGATGTGTAAAGTGGGCAAATGCCCTAGACCAGGCTACTTGGGTCCCTGTTCTATCTACAATGTACGAAAAAACAACTAGAGTCCTCCATGCATCTCTATTCAATCATTACACAAATTCAAGGAAGGTACCAGGAACTGTCGCGGAGGCAACAATAGCCACGAACCTCAAGCATGTTAAAGACCTGATGCATACTAAGAATTACTGACCCATTCAACTTTTAAAGATTGAAACCACTTCATCAAAAGTTTATTTGCGCAACAAAGACAGGCTTCATGAAAGGTAAACAACCCAACTGACAAGGCCCACCTTTTTTGCCATTTAATGGAGAAAGCCAAACTAATTCCCTCTCAATGTCTGCAGAAAATGCAAAAAGAACAATTGATGGACAGAATACAGAACAATATCATACATTCACCCGAGTACAGAGATCTGGACCTAAATCCATCGTTTTTTGCTCACCATGCCATTCCAGTTTGGACCCAGCCATATGCAAATCAGTCTGGACTCTGCGCCCAATGGAACAGTCCAGCCCGAACTGCCAGGCCAGGTCCGCCCTGGACTAGAAACAGGCATCCTAGGACCGTTTTCGGGCTTTCAGCCCAAATCAGCCAGGATAGCTTGACTCCAGTGGCATGGAGAGCACGGGACCCATGTCTGGGCTTACCCATCCTACTCGGGTGACAAATGCAAAAAGAACAATTGATAGACAGAATGTAGAAGAATGTCATACATTCACCCCAGTGCAGCGATCTGGGCCGAAATCCATCGGGTTTTTTTTGCTCACCATGCCATTCCAGTTTGGACCCAGCCATATGCAAATCAGTCTTGACCCTGGACGCAATGGGAACACAGTCCAGTCTAAACTGGGGTGGCATGGTGAGCAAAAGAACAATGGATTTAACCCCGATCTCTTGGCTGGGGGTGAATGTATGATTTATTCAGCATTCCGTCCATCATTTGTTTGCGTAGCACGTTTCACCCTAAGTGGGATGGGTATGCCCAGACGTGGGCCCCTTGCTCACTGTGCCACTGGATTCAAGCTAGCCTGGCTGATTAAGGGTAATACCCAGAAACCGGTCCCATGATGCTTGTTTCCAGTCCAGGGAGGACCTGGCTTGGCAGTTCGATCTTGACTGTTCCCATGAGGCACAGGGTCAAGACTGATTTGCATATGGCGGGTCTAAACTGGGGTGGCATGGTGAGCAAAAGAACAATGGATTTAACCTAGATCTCTTGACTGGGGTGAATGTGTGATTTATTCAGCATTCCATCCATCATTTGTTTGCGTAGCACTTTGGATGCAGAAAAGGCTTTTCAAAAAAGTGAGAGACTTTCCTGAGTGCCAATTTTATTAGATTTGGTGAGATCTTTGTTCATTTTATTATGGCGCTTTACTCTGCACCATGTTATGTTATGCTAGTATGAATTTGTAGAGCGCACGTTCACCCCAGGGTTTCTTGGCGCTGTGTGCCACTGTGGAACCCGTCCTGGCTTTCCCTGTGAGATGGTCCCGATTGGGCATCCCCACGGTGAAGCCAGGCATCCCTGGCAGCGAGTGGCCCGTTGTGGAGATTAAGCAAGCTATTGCCCAGAGTTGCAGCGTGGGACCCATGGTTAGAGAGCCACTGAGGCGAGATTTATCGAGCCCGCTGACATTGGTCACGTCGGGAATTGAACCCTGGTCCCTGGCCGACCTCTGCTTCTGGGTCTGCCGCCTCTAACCGGTGAGCCACACTTCAACCACCCGTCAATGTGTGAGTCAACAGAAATTTGCCAGCCTCATTTAAGTTATTCCAAGGCACAAGACAGGGCTGTCCTATTACCTTTATGGTAATACCAATCAAATCCCCAAAGGAATTGAAATAAAGGGTGTGGCACATAAGTAACCAACACTTTCTTGCCTTCTCTTCGCAGGCTGATGTGGCAATTCAGGCACTACTACACAATATCCATAAATATGCAGACATATCGGGAAATATATTAAATATGGACAAAACTGAGGGGTTACCTCTAAATGTTCACTGCGTGCATGATGTACAAGATACAACTGAACTTAACTAGCAGCACAAATCCATATGGTAGCCAGGAATGTGGTTTAACAAGGATATTTAAGAATCAACCGTGTGTGTGTGTGTATATATGTATATATATATATATATATATATATATATATATTTTATTTATTTTTTTACATAAAAACTCTGGCCCCCCGGGGGAATAGTGAAATTTCTTTAGTGGTAGAGTGGAGACCATTCAAATTGTCACACAGATGATGAAGTACTCGATGGTTTATTTAATATCGATACCATTAATCCTGTGGAAAACATTGAAAAGCCCTAATTTGATTAAAATAATTGAGCCTCCATCTCCAGCCCACTGTGGTATTAATGGAAAAAGACTTTGTAGCCACAGCTGATCATTTTTCAAGTCTAACTTCTGTCAAAACCCCACTTCTATCTAATTTTGACCAACATTTTCTCAGCTCTCCTATGATTAGATGCCAAATATGAAAGGACAATGCAAAACTTCTCTTTAGCGTCTTACAGGAATAATAAAAAACAATTAAGATTTGGGGCATGCCATTTTTTGGGAATAACTAGATGGATAAAGAAATGTCACAGGTTAGACTATCGGGACCCCACATAAGCCACATCCATATGCAGAAATTCAATCTATCTATGGGATGGGTTACGGAAAGGGCTGTTTTTACCTTCAACAAGATATACAACTATCCATAGTCGACTGATTACCCAATCCAGATATAGCAGAAATGTTAAGACTAAATTACTGATCAAATTTAACAATGAACTCTCAAACAGATTTGGAAAAAGATGCAGCCAGTTTGAGTTTAGTTGACAGACCCAAATAGGTGGCCAAAAGTCTGATATCCTCCAAGACAATAATGTTATTTTTTTTTTTTTTTTTTTTTTTAAGTATCCCACATTCGGCAGGGACATTGTTTCGCCTTAGATAGACCATTATGGTGCCCTTCTGAACTCTGCAAACTGGGTATCCTTTCAACAGCAAACTGTTGGAAAGGCTAAGATCTAAATAGGGGATCTGATGCACAATCCGAAAGGCCAAGAAAACAGCATTCAAGGATCGACTTGACAACAACGCCCACAACAGCAAGGAACTTTTCAACATCGTCAAGGAATTTTCCAATCCCTCGGCCAACTCCAACGACATCACCCCCTCTCAAACCGTCTGCGACTCCTTAGCCTCATTCTTCCACAACAAGATTGCAGACATCCACAACAGCTTCGACAACCAACCCGGAAACCAACCCACCCTACCTTTTGCTGAACATTCTCCCCCCGTGAACACCCTTAACGACTGGAACCCAATCTCCACTGAGGACACAATCCGCCTGATTAATTCCATCCACTCAGGATCCCCCACAGACCCATGTCCTCACCACATCTTCAACAAAGCAGACTCCGTCATAGCACCGCACCTCCAAGACGTCATCAACAGCTCTCTCAACTCCGCCACCTTCCCGGAAGACTGGAAACACGCTGAACTCACCGCCCTTCTGAAGAAACCCACAGCGGACCCCACCGAACTCAAAAATTACCGCCCCATCTCGCTCCTTCCATTCCCGGCCAAAGTCATCGAGAAAGCTGTCAACAACCAGCTCGCCGCCTTCCTCGAAGCCAACAAATCCCTCGACCCCTCACAATCTGGCTTCCGAGCAAAACACAGCACTGAGACCGCCCTCATCGCAGCAACAGACGACATTCGAACTCTACTGGACAATGGAGACACAGTCGCCCTCATCCTCCTCGACCTCTCTGCAGCATTTGACACAGTCTGCCACAAAACCCTTTTACAACGCCTCAATAACATCGGAATCCAAGGAAAAGCACTTGAATGGATCACCTCGTTCCTCACCGGAAGAACTCAAAGTCCGCCTCCCACCATTCAAGTCCAAAGCCACTGAAGTCATCTGTGGAGTACCACAAGGATCCTCACTCAGCCCCACCCTCTTCAACGTATACATGAGCCCCCTCGCGACCATCGCCCGCCAACACAACCTCAACATCATCTCTTACGCGGATGACACTCAACTTATCCTTTCTCTCACCAATGACCCCAGCACCGCCAAAACTAACCTACACGAAGGAATGAAAGAAGTTGCCGAATGGATGAAACAAAGCCGTCTGAAACTGAACTCTGACAAAACAGAAGTCCTCATCTTAGGTACATCCCCCTCTGCATGGGACGACTCCTGGTGGCCGGAAGCCCTCGGAAAGGCACCCATCCCGACAGACCACGCACGGAACTTAGGCATCATCCTGGACTCTTCACTCTCAATGAATAGACAAGTCAGCGCCGTATCCTCTTCCTGCTTCAACATTCTTCGCATGCTTAGAAAAACATTTCGCTGGATCCCCACCGAAACAAGGAAAACAGTTACCCATGCCCTAGTCACGAGCCGACTGGACTACGGAATCACCCTCTACGCAGGCACTACCGCTAAACTCCAGAAGAAACTCCAACGAATCCAAAACGCCTCAGCCAGGATCATATTAGACATCCCACGCAACGAACACATCTCTGGTCACCTTAAAGACCTCCACTGGCTACCCGTCAACAAGAGGATCACTTTCCGACTGCTAACCCACGCACACAAATCACTCTACGACATCGGACCAGAATGCCTCAACTCACGACTGTCCTTCTACACCCCCTCCCGCCAACTACGGTCTTCCAGCCAAGCCCTCGCCACTGTTCCTCGCATCAACAAGACCACCATGGGAGGCAGATCCTTCTCATACCTGGCTGCTAAAACATGGAACTCACTCCCCGCTTACCTTCGCCTTACCCAGAACCACCTAGCATTCAGAAAGCAACTTAAAACGTGGATATTTGACAAGTAATCCTCCTCCCCTTTCTAAGCGCCTTGGGACCCTCTGGGTATGTAGTGCGCTATATAAATTCTCTGACTTGACTTGACTTGACATGCTGCTTTTATGCCTTTAACTCTTTATATTTGCTGATAGGGTTTTTGTTATCAGCAGATCCCTCCACCCAATTATCATATGCCTGGAGACTCAATTGACATCATACACATGCCTAACTAATAAATGAGAAAGATCTGAAGCTGTTAGACCAATTGGTGACATTATGCATCACAGTCTTCATTTCCAACTGTGAACCGTCAAGTAAGATAACCTGACATACCTATTGAGCCTGGTTGTGTTTCCATAGATCTCCACACACAAATTACACAACTAACCTACCCTGCACTGGGAGAGGATTACCAGCAGTGGTAAGAGGCAATCTATAAAGACTGATGAAAGCTGCCTCAGTCAGAGGCAGAACAGAATCAAGGCTTAGGCACTGAAGAGGGTAGCAGGTTGACCTTCACCAACGCAGAAGCAGTGAATGCCAGAGGACGAAAGAACACTGGCCGCAACTGCACAAAGCTGCACTCTGAGGGAAGAGGTAGATACACTAACTCAAGCTCAGTGGCTAAATTGAGAGCGAGAAGGCCGTGGAAAGGATATACTGCTAGCTAAAAGGGACTTTTATGACTTACAAAAAAAGATGTTAAGAGGACGTGAAATACATATACTAGATCTCTGCCAGGACCTGAAGAAACCATAATCCTTGGTGAGAACACGCTGGTCAGTTCGGGCAGCAGAGTGGAAGAAACAGACAACAGCCACTCCGGAAAAACGAGAAAATGCCATGTTGGTTGCAATGCAAGTAAAGACCAATAAGAGCACCTAATGATTAAGGCAAAGATTGGGAAACCCGTATTAAACACAATGAAGTTGCAATGCTTAACGTGAAAGAATAAGTTGAAGGTGGCAATATCTGAATAATGAGTGGTCTATCCCCTCTCTCTCCCTTCACTTGTCCTCTTCTCAATTTCGTTAGCAATTCACAATAAGTATACATAGTTTAGAAATATCACCTTGAGCTTGTTAAAATTTTTGGATCAGCACGTTTTCTTTGACCGGCTGCTTTGTAACACTTAACTATTCTAGGATATTTGCCAGGCCTTAGGCACATTTCATTCAATGTGAATTTTGGGTATAAATGCTATACTTTTGGAAGAGTCCCTATGACATTCTAGCATATAAGACAACAGAATCATGCAGGAGTGTAAGTCCAGATATTGTGCAGAATAAAGCATGTTGAGTGACATAAGAACTCTAGTACTGACCTTAGGAAGGAGGTACTAACCAGTAAGTGCACTACGAAAGTCCAGGATGAGCCCCAAAGTGGCAGCTACCTATGTGGTTTGAGATGTTGACAATACCAGATCACAGCTATCCTACACGTTTAAAGCTGATTGATTGTAGAATCAAGATAACATGTTCAAATGCTGGGCATTTAAACATTAAATGTAGAACCAGACAGTTAAAGTAAAGGAGTCATAATACTGATGGAATAAGCAGAGATGGTTTTAAGGAAGACCCACAACTGGTACACTACGTGCAGTAAAAGATGATCAGCATACACCGAGCTAATACGCTTAACACAATATGAGCATACTCCTTGGTCCTTGTGACAAACAGCAAGTACTCACGGCAATTGCTTCAGTGATGAAGAAATGACAATGAGATGTATGCAGGGTTTTTCCCCCCCAAAGAAGAAAGATACTGAAAAGGGATACACCAATCAGCTCTATGATCTGTACAAAACAAGCTAAGTAATGTACCATTGGGTGTAATAACACCATTCAACAATTTCAGAGAAAATGTGCATGGCTGTATATGAGCCCTTTGGCTTCACGTCCTGGGTTTCCTATATGTTTCTTGCGAATTAAGATTGCGAGTTAAGAATATGTGCTGATTTAAGATCACTCGATCCAAGAAGTGATGGGTAAATGGTCTAAAGCACAGTCTTGTTTAAGACCATATGCCACATGTAAGTGCATCAAACAGAAATTAAGAGAAACTACTGTCCTATAAGCCTTCTTGAAACACGACTTAATATGTGGGAAAGGTACAGAGAATTCAGTCAAAACTGATCTAGTTTTCCAAATGCTAAAATAATTGAGAATTACTGATTTTTAAACAGCAATGTGAATGATGACATAAAACCACAATCTATGTTACTAGACTGCTTTAGATGCTCCACAACCGAAAGGCAAGCATGAACTGAGGTGCGTTTCTGATCACGCAAGAATTGCTTTATTTATTGGAACCCACCGACTAGACCTAAACTATTGTGTTTTGGGTTCTGTAGATGCTTGAACATGTGTACCACTCTTCTTGTAAACAAACTGTTACTCTGTATTCATGTTCCTCGACTAGCTTGTCCTACCTTCAACCAAGCTGCATCTATTTGCTAATTGTATATGGTCAGGTGGTCTTGTATTGTTTCATATAAAATGGTGAATAAATAAGTTACAAAGAAAAAGTGTGCAAAATATGTGCCAATAGTCTCCACCAGGAATTAAGATCTAACAAAAATGTTGCACAAAATGTCACTCATATGGAAGTAAGTTGAAGAACACGGTTTTAAGAGTTAAAGGCACCCACCCAGTTGCCCTGCTAGTTTGTTCTGCCATAGGCATGGCTACCAATTTATTGTGGGACAAATTCCAAAAGAGAGAATATAGTAAATACAAGTCTTCTCCAAAAATCCATGGAAAGGTGGAACAAAGGATAGTGCTAAATAGTATCGGCATGCTGTAAAAGTACAAAATGTAGAGCTGTGGAACAAAATGTGTGTGGTGTTGAAAGAAAGACAAAATGGTAAATCTTAATGGAAAAATTACGCTATAATTTGGGTATGAGTAATCATTAGGGCTACAATCAATGTGAATGTATGAGTCACCTTTAGCAGTAAGAAGTGCAGGACATGCTTGTATGGTGTGATATCAAACTGCGAAATGACACTATTCCTGTCCTGAATATTCTAGTGTAGTGTTTGTCAGTTGTGTAGTTGCACAGGCGACCTGACTCATGGGATATGTATACAGTGCTCTTGGCTGCACTCATTAGAATTAGAAGAAAATAGAGGTACAGATGGCTTCAACATAGAGAAAGACAAGAAAAGATAAAGGCCACTTTATGGTTGATGGAAGAGCATCTAATACAATGAGACTCGATGAATATCTTTCCCATTCAAACAAAATTCTAGAACAATACACGTATGCAGCTGCGGTGAGGAGATATTCTTGGGGACTAACTGGGTTAATTTTGGAACGGTACGCTGTGGTAGGTGAATTTATAGCTTAAGACCAGGCCGACTGCTGTAAAAAAAAAACTACTTAACAAATCAGCTCAAACCCCACGAAAGAACTCATATGGACAATGTTATCCTTCGTAAGTTAACTTTTAATTGGCGTAGTTCGGAGTTTACATTCACTGCAAGACTTGAATCTAAAAACACAAGCCTGATAGACACGCAACCGCACACACACCGCTTTTTTAAAACAATACAGAAAGGTGGCAAGCATAAGGTGACGATCTAAATCAGTTTCAAACGGGTGCAAAGTGATGCCCCTCGATACAATGAATTACAAGAACAATTTAGGTTGAAAATAGAAGTGTTATTAATCTACTATATCAAACTCAGTAGGGAAAACGAGAGGCATAAAAGAAGGACACAAAGAACGCTACTGGTCGCTCAATCCCGGTGGCCCATTAAAACGAGACACTCAGAAAGATCATCTTTTCACACAGTCTAGACAAAAGTAAAAGGGGAAAAAAACACGCTCTGGGGTGTAGGTTAAAAACCAAGAGCGGGACGGTGACGGATACCACATCAAGCTGGATCCCAGAATAGTTGAAGCGGCTGATTAGGTCACTTATGCCCACTGTAGTTTCGCACCTTCGGGCAAAGGTTCAACTCAACACCAAATAGACTCGTCTTACAAAAGTTGCCGAAACTGAATTCGGAGTTTAAGGCTCAACGGGAAAGCAGGAGCAGGTTCAAGTCCCGTCGTCTGCTCAACATCCCGCAATTCTGGGCAAATCACTTAAACTTTCCAGAGTCTAAAAACAAAAAAAATGCACCCAACCTTACGTCATGGAATCTACTGTCCACGTAAAGCGCTCTAACGTCCCTGAGCCAAGTTCACGCTCTATAAAACTGCAAAATAATGTAAGAAAGCTAAGGATGAAAATACTGATATCCTAATAGTTAGAAATAGTCCAACAAAAAGATGCAAGGAACCCAAGCGGAAAAATATCTACGGAGACACAATCCTCTTCAGTACAAGTTATTTATTGCCGAGGCTACAGTCAGCTCTTCCAGTGCAGAGGGCGAGCGGCCAATGGGCGCCGGATACTTTACAGTAACTCGCAGATAGCAGCGGATGCAGCTTCCCAGGCAAGATAGAAGCAGCAGGAAGCAGAGCCCCGCCCGGGGCCTGCAGCCCCATTCCTAGCGCAGGCGCTCACTGCCTATTCCAAGCACGGCAGGTCGGTGGGGTATGCCAACAACCCAGACACCAACCTGGCAAATAGAACACCCTGGCATGCACATACACAACCACCTGGCAACTCAGGCTGCACAAGCGCTCAAAATTAGATGCACAACCCACTCCAACGTTGAGGGCAAGACAAGACTGAAAAGTGTACAACCCACCCCCAACGCCACACTTAACGGACAGACCTATACAGACACCCCAAAGCTGTACACGCTCCCAACTTTCCCAAAGCAAAAAATGCTAAGCAAAGTCAGACTGCACTCATAATACCACCCACAAACACGATATCGACACTTCATCTAGGCCACCGACACAACAGCCTTCCACAAGCAAGGTCCGCACCAATTTGATGAGACAGTTTTCGTGTCTTGGGGCACTACCGCCATGCCACCGAAGAGGATGTAAGCTTCTTGCCTCGCGGCTTCTTGCTATGAAAGACCTCTCCGCTGGTGAATACAGACTAACCACTATCTTCCTTCCGCAATACAATTTGGGAATATTTGGCATAGGATCCGCAGTGATCGACCATTCTTCCCAATGGATCAAGCTCTCACCTTGGTGGGCGGCGGAACATCCAACGCGGGGCAACAGGCTTTTCCTGTCTGCGGGACCCCGGTCCGGCCGAGGTACGAAGTATGCCCGCAGTGTCGGCTACACCGCGCTGCTCGGCTGGAAGGCGTTGACACTCCCCGCAGCTGCCGCTCCCCTCCCCCTGTGCTTACCCTCGGAGGGCCCACCCCTGCCGCAGGAAACACATTCCTCGTCAGTGACGTCAGCGCGTGGGCAGCATGCGAGAGCGAAAGAGTGACCCTGAAGGCTTCTAACCAACGGGACGCTGAGCGACAGGCAAAGAAGTACAATAATGCAGACTTCTTTCTGTTCGTCAGTAGAATTAATGTGCCTTATACAATTACAGTAAAGTAAGTATGCAGGTAAAGCAATTATACGAGTAAGGCTTTCTAGTTCCTATCTAAATAATTCCGCGTTTTTGTTCTTAAAGGAAAAAGTTGAGACTGATTAAAATCATGTATTTAATGTTTTCATTGTACAAACAGACTACTTAGCGAATATTACTAAAATATTTACAGTAATCATTTATGAACCATGTATTTTATGAACCATTAAACCATAACATTAGCCTTTCAAACATGGCTGCTAAAGTTACACATGATGGTCGATTTTTTTCCCCCCAAACATGTTAGTCCTTCATCTAAATGATTACTAAAGTACTGTATTCTATTATGCCCTCCCCCGCCACCCTGTGGTTAATGGACTGGGTACATGTGGAGATTTCTACTTACACGTGTATGTCTGTGCCTGCTGCAACCTGTATCTTCTGATGGTCGTAGATATCCCACCGGAAGTAAGAGTCTGGTTAGTCCACAGGTTACTAATTAGGTCTGCGTTAGCACTGATTCAGACAGGATGTTCAAGCGTGAGTCCAAGCTGGGCTTATGTCTACATTTCCAATGAATCACGCCGCCTGTATTGCCGAATAAAGAACATTTCACTGATGTAGAATGGACAGTGTCTCTAATTTCGAAATTTTGCTCAAGTTTAACCAAAGTCTTAACATCATACTTTTGAATCTGTGCACTAGGCATATGTAAGAGGGGTGTCAAATAAAAAAAAAAGAAACATTTACAACTAATTACATTTTTGGAGCGCAAACCTTGGATGTGCCAGCTCTCTCTACAGCGGTATATCTAAACACATTTTATGGCAAGGCACACAGGCCACTATTAATGCATATCTCCTTTACTGCCCTCACACACAGAAGCAACAAATAATCTTATAATTAATTTAGAACATTCTTATACCTCTAGAATAGAGGTCTTCAAACTTTTTTAGGTTGAGCCCCCCAGCTGAATTGTTTTAGATGTCAGTCAGGCCTCCCACCTACACCTGACTGAAATTTCTTGAATCTGGTACACTACATAATCGACTGCTATTCGCATACTCCAGACCATAATCGACTGCTATTCGCATACTCCAGACCATATCCGGCAACAAATTTAAGGTTTGTGAGTGTGTGTCGTTACATTACAGAGGCTTATTTCATAGTTCAAATAGAACATTTCCAAGATAAGATGTGCGCAAATTGTTTTTTATTAGGGTTTTACTTATGCAGTTGAGTCAAAAAATAAAAAATAAATCAAAGAGAGCTTTATTATTCTCCGGGAGGCCCGGCGACAGCAATCCCTGCGTTTCCGGGGTCATCAGGTGGCCCTGTACCAAGACTTATCAACGATCACGCTGCAGAAACATAAGGCATTCAAAATAGCCACAGATTTCTTAAGAGAACATGAGACGCAGTACTCCTGGGGCCCTCCCTTTCGGCTCATCTTTCGCTGGAATGGGACCCTGCATCAGCTCCGATCCCTCCAGGACGTCTGCGGAGTGTTGGGAATTACCGCGACGGATGAAGACACTCCTACGCCTCGTCGTAGGCGCAGCACCAGGGACGGTTGGCAGACGCTCCAGAGACAGCGATCCCCACCTCCGCCCACGAGACCCGACTCACCTACTATTCGGGCAGAAATGGACAGTGCCATACGGGAGGTGTCCAGAGACGCGACGCCCGGCGATGTGGCCTTGACGGCCTGAACATACTCCGGGGGGAGATCGTATTGGCCTCTTCATCATTGCAGGTGCGAGGGTTCCGGGGACGGGGGGCGGCGGGAGGGAGTGTGTTGTGGCTGGACATCCACTTGCATAACTTTCCACGGACTTGTCTGTTGCGGACCAGACTGGGACAATGAAGTTTTCTGAACGGTTGGGTGTGGGGGGGGGGGTGGGAGAGGGAGTTGATTGGAGGGGTTTTGGGTTCGGGAAGTTGAACGGCAGAGTGGGGGGTGGGGTGGAGTTGGGCTGTAGGGGGGAAGTTCTCAGGACGGAGGGGGGAGGGACTTGGGGACCATACTGTGCTGTAGTGGCATTTGCTCTCACCTCACGCCACCTTTTCGCATTGTTGACACTGAAGCCGCCCCTACAGGGCCACGCCCGGCACGCAAAGCACTGCCCGTATCCTTCACGCTGATGGCCCTTAAGATTGTTACTTTAAATGTGAAGGGGCTGAATAATCCAGTCAAGCGGAAGGCAGTGCTGTCCCTACTTGAAGACACCCAGGCAGACATTTGTCTCTTACAAGAGACCCACCTCCTAGCCAAAGACTGCCACAGGCTGCGGTCACCGAAATTCCCAACACAGTTCTTCTCATCAGGTAATTCCAAAACAGCGGGGTTGCAATTCTGGTGTCTAAAAAGTTTAAGGGGGAGATCTTGCATAAAGTATCAGAACAGAAAGGGAGGCTCCTAGCTTACAGGGTCAAGACGGGAGGTCTGGTGTTCACTGTAGGCTCGATATATAGCCCCAACGACCACCAAGAACAGTTTCTGCGCACGGCCTGGAAGACGTGGCGACCACTACGGATAGGCATATTGTTATTGGAGGGGACTTGAATATGGTCTTCGACTCGTCCTTAGACAGGTCGACGCAGAGACACCTGCAATCAGGGGAGTTCTCGCAATCGGCCAGATCCCACTTGGAGGATCTTGATCTGCATGATCTGTGGCGACGCCTCCACCCCACGACCCAAGCCTATTCCTACTACTCGCACGCCCACAAGTCCTACGCGAGATTAGACCATCTCCTGGTGACGGGTCCGGTCTACGAGCTAGCCGCGGCCTCTGACATGGGGGTTCTTTCACTATCGGATCATGCCCCGGTGACGGGTACTTTCCAGCTGCCTCCAGTGTCTCCTTCGAGAGGGGTCTGGCATCTTAGGGACACCCTACTGCATAAGCAGTAGTTAGTGAAACGTATACGTGACTCGATTAGCGAGTATCCACGACACAATGATAATGGAGACACCACTCGAGCGACACAATGGGCCGCCTTGAAGGCGGTACTCCGTGGCGAGTTTATCGCTGTTTCCTCGGCAGAGAATAAGGAACGGCAGCAAAAGAGGGACGAACTTACATGCAAGGTGAGGGAGCTGGAGCAGGTGCACCAGAGAACCGGGGCCCCCGAGTCTGGAGGCAACTTAAAGCCGCCCGGAAACTCCTGTCCGCACTAGACATGGATAGGGCGGAATATGCGGTGCTACGCCTAAAACACGCATACTACTCTGGCGGTGACAGATGCGTCCGGCTCCTGGCGAATAAGCTTTGCATATAGCACCAGAAACACCGGGTGAAGGAGCTGTCGGTTCCCGGCGGAGTGACGGCCACAGAGGATGACCATATTGCGGACGGCTTCCGTCGGTATTACGCCGACCTATATACGGGTGCGCCCCCCTCGGCGCAAGCCGAGGCTGACTATCTGGAGTCGGTCGATCTCCCCTCCCTTACCCCGGAACAAGCAGAGAACTTGGAACAGGAGATCTGGATTGAGGAGGTGATCACAGCTATTTCCCGACTCAAACATGGGAAGGCCTCAGGGCCCAACGGATACTCCCCACTCTTCTACAAAACGTTTTGTCAGGAATTGGCACTGCTGATGACACGCCTCTTCAATTCGTTCTCTGAGCCGGGAGCTATTCCTCCGGACCTACTCCAGGCGACAGTGTCGGTTATCCCTAAGCTGGGTAAGGACCGGATTGAGTGCGACTTCTACCGGCCGATCTCGCTCTTGAACGTGGACCTCAAGCTGTACACCGGGGTCCTCGCAGCGCGTCTGGCACTCCACCTGCCGGGGTTGGTAGACCCGGACCAGGCAGGGTTTATTCCCGGTAGGCAGACGGTTGACAATACCAAGAGGGTGGTCCATATTCTGGAAAAGACCTCCCGTGTTCCTGGGGAACATATGCTTCTCTCTATAGACGCGGAGAAAGCGTTTGACCGGGTGCACTGGCCCTACTTGGAGAAGGTGCTGTGTAAACTGGGCATAGGGGAGAAATTTCGAGTCCTGATATTCAACTGCTATAAATTCCCGTCCGCGGTGGTGAGGGTGAATGGTTGCAACTCCCAAAAGTTTGCGATAGAGAGGGGCACCAGACAAGGGTGCCCGCTGTCACCGCTGCTCTTCGCCCTCTATATGGAGCCGTTTGCTCAGAGGATTCGTCAGAACCCTGCTGTGACGGGCGTCCGGATGGGGCGGTATGTCCACACCGTTAGTCTCTATGCAGATGACGTGATTTTGACGCTTCACGATCCTAGAAAGTCGCTCCCTGCTTGCATCGCAGAGTTGGAAACCTTCGCTGCAGTGGCAGATTTCAAAATGAATATGGGGAAATCGGCAGCCCTTGACGTCTCGCTAGCCGCTACCACGAGACTTGAACTACAGAGTCTTTTCCCCATGAGCTGGTCTAAGGACCTGTTGCCCTATCTGGGCATCCTTCTGGCTCCCTCTATACCTGCCATGGTAACAGCCAACTACACGGCCTTAGGCAAGAAAATTAAAGAGGAACTGACCCGCTGGAACAAGGGGACGCTAGCATTGCTGGGCAGAATAGCCGCGGTGAAAATGACCCTCCTACCGCAAGTCCTGTATCTCTTTCGGGCCCTACCACTTCAGCCCCCGAAGGGGTGGATTAGACAGGCCCAGACTGATATCGCACGCTTTGTTTGGCAGGGCCGTAAACCCAGACTCAAGAGGGCCTTGTCCACGCTGGCACCTGAATCGGGAGGACTGGGCATACCGGACCTGCACAAATATTTTCAGGCGGCGCAACTACGGTACTTGGTGGAGTGGAGCAGATGGGAATCTGATCAACATTGGTTATTCCAGGACCAGGCAGTGGCGGGCAGAACGCTACAGGAGGTACCCTTCCTGCGCAGAGCCCACCGCCCCCCTAACCTCTATGCGTCCTTTATTACGCGAGTCCCGCTTCGAGTATGGGACGCCGTGAATGGTAAGCATGAGCTTACCACCTTCCCGTCACCGTTCACGCCGCTGGTCGAGAACCCGGACTTCCATCCTGGAATGGAGCCCGGAGCCTTCGCGCTCTGGCGGGCGGCCCGGTGCAGTGCACTGTTTCATATGTACGGTCCGGAGGGCGCCATATCCTTCCAGGACCTTCGACGGGAGTACCACCTGCCTGAGACGGAGCGCATGCGATATATGCAGGCGCGCCATTGGGCACTTCAGCCGCAGGTGCGTGCCTTGGCAGACCGTAAGCTCACGCCTTACGAGATGTGGCTGCCGACGCGCTCCTCAGACTCCAAGCTCATCTCAGATCTATATAAGCTCCTGCAAACTCCCCCCCCCCCCCCTTTTCACATCAACAATCCGGAACGGGAGCGTTGGGAGCGGGAGCTGGGAAGGCCGCTGAGCCACACAGATTGGGATCACATCTCCTACCGGGCACGACATTCCGCTTACCACACTGGGCTCACTGGAACGTTCACCAAGATATCCACCTACTGGTATTACACGCCAGAGAGATTGCACGAAATGAATCATAACATTACACATACATATTGGCGAGATTGTGGACAGATTGGCACGCTTACTCATGTACTATGGGAATGCCCTTTATTGAGTCCCTATTGGAAGGAGGTTTTGGATGAGATAGACCGGTGCTTCGACATTGAATTGCCCCGCTTCCCTGCCTATGTTCTGCTAGGCTTGCCCAATGGCCTGATGTATCCCCTGAGATCTAAGAAAGGTAGACAGATAGAGATCGCATTGGGCTCGGCGATCCAGAACATACTCATTCACTGGCGCACTACCACGCCCCCCACTATTGTCGGTTGGTTACACAGGTTGTGGCATGTCCTGGGAATGGAGAAGCTGTCCCTTATGGTAGCGGGGGAGGTGGACAAGTTTGAGGAGTTGTGGCTGCCATTCCACACCTTATTACAATCAGAATTCAAGGAAATTACCTGTCCCAGGTATCTCCGGCTGCTACGGCTAACGTCCCTGGCTGCTCCGTCCACCTGAAATGCCCGAGAGAAAGTAAAGAGGGTGGGGTGGACACATTGCAGAGATGGGGGAGAGGGGCGTCTTTAGCACAATATGGGGGGAGAGGGGGAGGGATCGGGAATGGGATGGGATGGGGGAGTTGGGTAAGAAGGGGTTGGTTCTTGGACTTGTCTCAACCGCATGTGCACCTGACATCAGGATCTGAGGAATATTGTACCTACTGCACCATATTCGCAGGTTGCACCCCTATAGCGGACTCTTCGCACAATCTCTTTCGAGACAATTGTATTTGTTTGTTTGTATTGTTTTCAATGGTGCAATAAAATACTTTAAACCTAAAAGTTGTTACGATCAGCTGGTTATGTAGAACAGTGGATTTTGCCATTTCAGATGATAATCTAGCAGAGTCTAATAGTGTCAAGCCCTCTGATTTGAATTCCTTCCTAGTTATTCTTCCAATATCTCTCTGGTTGATAAAGTATTCTAAATGATCGAGATTGTGCAGGAAGTTACAGACTTGGCTTATCCAAGAGATCCTCAGGGCCGCATCCAACTTTAAAACGTCCAGAACAATATCTCTATTTAATTTTGCCTCTTCCTTAGTCCAGAGTCTGTGCCATAGCAGCACAGGCCCAAGCTTAATTATATCAGAAATAAAGGGTAGGCCTAGCTCCGCATGGCAGATACGGGCCGTAATACCATTTGGGACGGATAAAATATGCTTTAAAAAGGTGTTTTCAACACTTTGGATGGGAAGCAAGTGTACTGGCCCCCAGACCCCAGTCCCATAGACTGCTGCTGAAACACATTTTGCTTTGTAAATCTTAATGAGCTCCTCAGGTTGTCTTTTCCCTAGTTTTTTTGCGAAAGTACTAAGGGCAGAGGTAGTACGTAGCAATGTCAAATTTTTTCGCAGACACAGCCTGTGACCAGGAGTAATTATAGGCAAAAAGTATTCCCAAATAAGAAAATTTCTTAGTGGCCTCAATCTTCTGTCCTGCCACAAACACATCCTTAAGTCTTGTGATGCCAGTACCGCAAAACATAATGAAGGGCTTAGAAGAATTCATTCTTAGGCCTAAATCATTCATAAAATTGGTGAAACCATCAATTACCCTCTGGAGTCCGACTTGTGTGCGGGACATCAACACCGCATCATCTACGTACAGAAGAGCGGGTATAGGTCTCCCGCCACTTGGGGAAGAGGTGATTATCATTTAAAAGAGCCTCCCCCAATCTGTTTATGTATAAATTGAAAAGGAAGGGGCCATAACACACTCTTGCCTAACTCCGCTTTTTATTAAGAAAGGAGCCGTACGTTCACCCTGCATACCATGTCGCACGCGTGCGTTGGCATCTCAATAAAAATCATAATGGGACAGTGTTATCTGGAGCAGCCCATTCACCTCCTAATTAATTACCCTCGAGTCAGGCAAATACCTATCAACCTCTTCATAAACATTTTGAATGAAAGTGAGCAACTCAGTCCCAGACTTCTTGTTGCACCTTCTTAAATTGTTGAGCGTTACCAATGCAATTGAAGGCTTTGTCTTGATAAAATGTGGGTAACTGTCAAAGGAGTTGGCCATAGCAAGCAAGGAAGGAAAACCTAGCACATTTATTTTTAAAAGAAGGCTCTCACAAGGAGGTGACATCCCTTCCTGTGATGTCATGTGACACCAATGCACATTGCTTATGCTAAGTAGTCCCCCCACTTGTTTTTTAAGGACTTGTGCTCTGAGTGGGGGTTTAGGACACGTCGGGCTTATGTGTAAAACAAAAGGACTAATAAAAACTGAATGATGTTGCCTATTTTAATTCAGAGCGATGTTGTCTGACAGACTTTTGGTGATCAAATGGATCTGGGACCAGCTGCACAGTGAACAGGCAGCATTGATGTGCATGTAAATGCAGCGGCGGCCGGCGCAGGTAAGCGCGAAGGGGCAGCGGCGGGGTGGAAAAGTTGACAAACAACCGAATAGGTCAAATTAAATAAATAAATAAAACCTATTCCATCTCACCGCCCTGCCCTGCTCCACCACCCCACCACACTTACCTGCACCAGCCGCGACTAATGTGTATTCCTCCAGGAAGTGGGTCTAGGCAGAGAGAAGAAAAGATTGTTAGATGCTGAAAGGGTTTATGGTGGATGCCAAAGGCAGTGCTTAATTAATATTAAAAAAAGCACAGGGCCCAAAGCTTTTATCACGTCATTTCTGCCAGCGCTGGCTCTTCCCAAGGGCAGCTGTGTATCAGGACTGCCGGGTCTTGAATGAACCAATACACGCCTCCTTTTTCCTCCATCCTGTTTTTCCTTCCTATGTCTCATTCTTGCAGGTGTTTTTTCATTTCTGCTTTATCCCTTTGTCTCTGTTTTCACAGCTTACTTGTCCTTTTTCTTTCCCCCTATTCTGCTTTGCTCTCTCTTGCTCAAAGTTGGATGCTGAAAAAAAATATTTGTCCCTAAAAATAAGTACCGGGGGCCACCACCTGCCACCTCCGATACAAAGGAAGCGCTGCCCACATGTGGAGTCAGGTCAGGAATAGACTAGTTGTAAGCACTGTTCGTAAGATCGCCCTTTGCCCCAGAACCACCCTAGGCCCAATTGTCACAGTGTGCTGCAACATTAATCATGTTGTCATTTGTGTTTATTGCTTTTATGCTTTCGATTGTATTACTATATAATTGTACGCCACATAAAGTGTGCACATATTTTAGTCAGGCGACAAGAGGAGCTTTAACAAGGTCCTAAAATAAAAATAAATATAAGATGTGAGCTGCGTACATTGCAAGAAAACCTTCCGTTTAACACAGGCATGGGAAGGATGCCGAAATTTCCCATCATCAAACGCTCACTTGTGCCTTTCCGCAAGACTGGAGACGCCTTACCTTTCAAGCACTTTGTTGCAGGATCACAATGAAGCGTTTATTTGGGAGCAAAATGAGACAGCACCAAATTGTGCAAACTAGCCACCCTTGCAATTAACATAACTGCCCATTTGTTGCTGGCACAGAATGAGCATGGCACAATCTGTACATGTAAATGCTAAGAAAAATATTGAATACTTAGGTTCAGGGACACATGCTCAAAGGATGTCAACCTTGTCACTGATGAGAACGGCATTCTTCACAGCTCTCACTTTCTTTTATTTGCCTTCTGAGGCTCCCAGTACCATGACAATGAATTTTATTAACATTACAATTCATTAAAATCAATACAGTAAAAAACAACCAGTATATATAAAAGCTAAAACAGTGATACAAAACTTCATTTTTGATGAGTAAAATTTAACACCCGTTCCCAGTTCCTGCATGGTCGCTCTTCACCAGAATTTATGGTCATTGTCATGGGGCCTTGCGCATGTTCGTGATGCTCCATTTAAGCCCTAAAAATGAACTGCATTACAACATTCTGAACTGCCTACTATGGCACTCTGGGTAGCTATCATGGAGTGGAGCTCTCTTGGAGGGTGTGCTAGAAGAGCACAGTCATCAATGCATCATTAAAAAACCCCATCAGCTTTCTTCCCTGGAGTTTGCAGTGCTCTTCGCCAGTGTTTACTGCATTCGTTGGCGGCTTTTAGGGCAATCCTGATTTGATGGATACATTTTGCCTGTCTCGCTAGAGCCGTTGTGTTAGTGATTGACAGTGGCTCCCAGTACCATTTCCACTTGAATTCTATTCACTTAGTAAAAATAAAATGGTAGTTGCTTAATTGATTATACTCTCTCATGTGAGGGAACCTCAGCTGCAAACCACGTGAGAAAACGTCCCTTCATTTGTCCCCTAACCCATTGGTTTTCAGCCTATTATACAGTAAGATCTGTCTTAAGATTGTTCTTTATGAGAACGATGTATTAATCAAGCATGAAAAATGGCTACATTAAATGTACACTTTTGTGATTTTGAAAGAAAACTGTGAGTGTATGGCATGCCCATCCTTATGTAATCAGCCCTGCCAAGTACCACGCATCAGGCGTTAGACTAAAGCTTTTCAGTGCGGTGATCCGCATTACCGCACTGAAATGCAAAGTCACGCATTATAGCGCATCCTCATCTTTCAAGCTGGGAGCTCTGTTACAATAAAGCACCATACTAACTGCAGTGGCAGCGCGCACTGCATGCTGCTTCCGGCAGGCTTGGGGGATCTCTGGCTCAGCTATAGCTCATCTCAGCTGCACAAGTTACAAGGGCACCCAACAGTTCTACAATATCACTGACGTCAGACGAGCCTGGATGAGTGAGAGCCCAATTGCTACAGAGTGTCTGTGAGTTAGTTGACTGACATTTGAGTTTAGGTGGGTCTGGCTCCTGCTTCCTGTGGCGGGAGCTGGTGGGCCGCCTCATAGTTTAAGGTTGGCTGCTGGCAATCATAGATTTATATATGGCAGGCAGCTCAGCTCGCAAGCATGCTACATTGGACTCTACCCCACGTTGGCTGGGGATAACAATTATTGTTTTCTTTTGAGAGAGCTTGTATCGGGCGGCTGCTACCAGGACCCAACCCCACTGGTGCCATCAGAGCTGTCTGAGATTGTTGCGGGAGACAGTCAACAACAGTACTAGGCACAGTCGCTGCTTGCGGCCAGTGGGGAGTTACTTCCTGGCGCCATATGTGTTCTGAGTCAGGTAAGTGAGATTTGTATTTCTATCACCTCGTGGCCAGTGGGAGGGAGAGGTTGATGTGCTCTGAGTTGAGCCACTGATCCACCACGTGCAGCTGTTCCGCTGCCTTGGGTGCCTCTCTTCTCAGTGGAGCTTTAGGAGAGTGGGTGACTGTGCTCTTGTCTGTTTATTTCTTGGCAAAGGAGCCCCCCTCATTAGACCTCCCTGCTTCTTCGGAGCCACAGGTCTCCCTTCCTTGACCAGTGAACTAGCCGACTGAAGAGGAGGAGAGGCCCTCTGCAACAATCATGGCTCCTCCCAACATCAGGCCACTCAGAGCCTGGAGCAGTTGTTGTGCTACGAGAAGGTCTGATGCCGCCACCTCACTCTTGCAGTAACTTCAATACTTCCATCACACAATTCTGGCCCCTAGTATATCACTGTGAGCCTTATAGCAAATAGTGAAGCCAGACACCACAAGGCATAGAGATAGATGGCTTTCTCAAAAGGTGAAGTAAGTAGTGAGACAGTGTACAGTGCACTAAGACACCCGCGGGCGAGTGTGTGTCTCAATTAAATTCATTGGCAGTGCCCGATCAGGCCGCTGCCTGCAGTCAGTGGGTGCTAGTCTTAAAGTGTGTTTCACATTACAACAGTTACTCTAAAGTGACACTGTTTCTCGATGCTCAAATGGGTGTAATTTATAAATATTTAAATGTTTCTCTCATCGCCATTGCTTGATTTTACTCACGAGAAAATGTCACTCATAGTCCCTGAAATGTGACTCATAATTACACAAAAACTATGGAAATGTCCCATATAGCACTTTGAATCCTTGGTAGCTGTGTGTAATATAAAGAGCAACTTTGCCTCCTTTATGTGAAAATTCATTCAGAGAGTTGAAATGCTTCAGCTGCAGTGGGAGGCAGGAAGTCTCCTCTGCTATGAAACCGAAAGCGAAGGAACAGACTGTCCATTCGCTTTCGCTTTCATAGCATGGTAGACTCCCTGCCTCCCACTGAAGCTGAACCATTTCAACTCTCGGAATTAGCTTTCTTTCAAAATTACAAAAGTATGGGCATGTTGTGCCCCATTAATTGGGGAACAATGAAAGGTGAGATCTTCAGGTGGAGTGCGCGCCAGGCTGAGATGGTGTCACGCCACCCCAGGGGGGCGCCCCCCACAGATTGAAGAACATTGCTCTAGAACCTTAAGAACATGCATAATATCATAGAACACAAAGCCCACTTCCTCCTTTTGTTGCTGCTCATACACAGGTAAGTACTAATTTATTATTACTTATAACAGTATGTGAGATTACGTAGTAGTTGGTGTGATTGAAGTACGTTTTTTTGGTATATTATTGATCACAATTGAAGAGAGTTTGAGTTTTTGATCGGGGAATCTTTTATTTATGTTTCAATCATTATTTTCAATAGTTGATTTTGTATTTGGTCTGATTACTACTATTAATTGATTTAGAGGTGTAGTTAGGTCTTGTATTTGATTAAATAGTATAGAAAATGTAAAAGGTTTTGAAGGTGGCATGATTATATGTTGTAAAGGAAAAGCAGGTTTATAGATTTACTTCGGAAGGCTCGTTTTACTAAGTTGTATTTTTTGCTTTTGATTTTTGATTATATGGTTCTATTGGTTTGGAATATGGATTTTGTGCGAGGCAGATATGTGGTTTTAAGAAAGCTTGTTAGGCCGAAGGGGTCCTTTAGCCAGGCGAGTCTTTATTTGAATAGAGCTTACCGTATCTCGCGCTTGCGGTAGGCTCGTGAGAGGCTGCATGCGTCCTTTCCGATCTTGCGCTTGTGGTGGGCTCGAAAGAGGGTTCTCGCATGCTCTCTGTTGGCGGCAGGGCTCATTATGAGCTTGCGTCTGTGAGAGAACGAGCGCACGGAGTATGTAATTAGAACAGAGTTTTGTCAAGTTAGGCCCACCATACACAATACATATGGTGGCCGTTTTAGGAGATTGGAAAGAAAGAGTCTCTTTACATGAGAGGTATAAAGGCCATTTTTGGGGCATTTGTCGAGCGCAATGTGAGGGAAATAGGGGCATTGCATCTTCGATTGGTGTATGTCAGTTACCAATAAGCTGTTAGGTTGAAGAAAGTGAAGGGGAAGTAATCTTGTGGTTTTTTTTGTCATAAAGTTTTAGTTATGGAGCAGGAAAAGGGTGGATCATTGGATGATAAAATGAAAGAGTATATGGAAAAAATATTTTGGGAATTAGTGGACAATATTGAGAAGAGAATTGATACTAGTGTTGAGTGACATATGAAAGAGAGAGGAGATATGGCTAATAATGAGGATGATGTATTTTTCTAAACTGGAGAAGGTGAACCAGTGACTATTGGGTTAAGGCAGGTGACTACAAAAAAGACACTTTAGAGAAAACATACAGAAGTATTGATGGAAACAAAGGGCTGGGCGTAAGGACCAGAGGTGGGAAGTGCTATAAAGGCCAAATGTGATGCTATAAAGGCAAAAAGAAAGACCCATAATATAGTAATTTGCGATGAATCATCTTCTAGTGGAGAAGTTGTATTGACATGCTAATCTGATTTTGAGGAGACGGAGGATGAGAGCAAGAGAGATAAGAAAAGAAATTATAGAAAAGTATTACATTGGAAATGACTGATTTTGTTGATCCTCAGGGTGAGGAGATGTTTGATCCTCTTTTATTTCATCATCCTTTGTCACCTTAGTGGAGCCCCGCAGAGCATGTGGCAAAATATGTCTCATATTGGATTGGTAGAGAGATCCCTAAGAAGGTAAATACGAGGTTATAATCAGAATGTCCAAGATCAACATTGCACTCAAAGGTGGCCTATATTCTGGAGTTAGATACAAAGATGCTAGCCTTTTTTAACAAAAGTGGCAGAGACCCTATGAAAGGGTTAGATAAGATTAGATAAGGTTAGATAAGGTGACAAGATAGACTCTTGGACGTTCTAGGACCTTTAACAAAAGTATTTGATTTGTGTGAAGAGGCGCATTCCAATAACACAGGTGTGAATTTATTTGAATTATGTCAATGGATACAAAAAGAAATCTGTTCGCTAGGTAATGCAAACGCTGCTTTGTGCTAGTAAAGGCGCAAACGTTTATTGATAAAAATAGACCCCAAATTGGCAGAATTAGCTAATAAGGAATTTGGGGAGGAATGCAATCGCATATTGTTTGGGGACGAGTTTGTAAAGACATGTCCATATATGTTGGGACATTCAATTCTTTACAGACTGTGCAAAAAGACATTCATAATGTTTTTGGAGAGGCCGGGAGAATGCTAGGTTGATTCCAACACCGTGGACAAGGGATTACTTGTGGTTCATTCACAGAAGGATTTAGACTGTATGGCTATGGATATAGAGCTTATGAGGGAAGATTTTTTCCTCAAAGACAAAGAGGAAGGATGAGTAGTTAGCGGAGTGAGAGGAGAACAAGAAGTGAAACAAGTGAGTTTAAAAAATGACCGTCCATGTACCCTGGTACCACTGGGCGGCAGACTAGCCCAGTTTGTATTGAGATGGAAAGAAATAACGCAGAATCCTTGGGTGATAAGTACTGTACAGAGTTGAAGGACTGGGTTCTTTGGACCCAGCGGTGCCAGGGCACAACACCTGAAACCTTCGTGGGTAACCTGCTCCGGCGTACAAGTCACAGAGACACGGGACACTTCCTTCGGCGTCAAAGAGTCAAGGTTTATTTACTGCAGGGAACACAGAAGTCACAGGAAGTACATCGAGTGTAGTTCGGGGAGACTGCTTCAAATTGTATTTGTGGATCGCTCCTTTTATACAGTTTCTACCCATAGGATAACATGATACACAATAGTTTACAACCTGGTTCCCACAAGTCGCTCTCAGAGGGGTCGCTTAGATCACTTTGAAACACACAAGATCCGGAACATAAGTGCGGAAACATTTGGCGGTTCCCAACTGTAAAAACCCATCTTCCCACCATTAGCAAATTCCAATCAGCAATAAAGTAGATCGAAACAGGAACGAAGACAGGTGCAGAGGAAGACGGAGACAGTGGGGAGATCGGAAAGGGTGTAAAAGGGGAGTGTCGAGAAGCACGAGATACAGGCATCAAAGGGACGTGCCTAATGAGATGCACGGCTGAGACAATAAGCCCGTGCGGCAAGATGAGCCTCGAGCGGCGCCATCTGCCTTACAGTAGCATCCCCCTCGTCATAAAGACACTTTCAAAGAACATGTGTCTTCCGCAAATATCTTGGGAGTCCCAGGGTCGCGAAGCGGACAGCGTCCGTTCGCTGGCTACTTGAGGGCAAGAGACAAAATGGATGCCGTATCTAAGATGGAACCCGTGGGTACAGATGACAAACCCACATAACAAACGAACGGTTTAAGTTAGCACAGCGAAACTGCGCACACTTGCTAAACTCGTCATTTGCGGTTCATAGATACTAGACTCAACCATATTCGTGTGAGTCGAAAACACCACTTACAATTGTCACGGAACCTCAGACGCTCCTTTTGCCCTCATGTAGGCAAGCACTAGTCGGAATCATACTCGATATTCATCAGACCATCAAGATGTCGTTGTAGCATAGCTCTGTCCAACCGGGTCCCCTTGGTAACAGATGGTTGTCTCATACACGTTGCAGCACAGAGGCCACATAAGGCAGGACCACACTGCACACAAAGGCAACACGTGAACAGGAACACTACCACAACCCCGATGATCGTCAGAATCTTCCAACCCCAAGTCGACACCAGGCCCCAAAACCAACCAAGTAGCGTCCAATCCCCTACATCCACGTGTATGGATTCGGAGATCTTGTGCAACTTCGAGATGGCTTGATAGACAGTAGGAGCATTATCTGGAATGAAAATGCAACAGCTCGAATGGATCACTTTACATACCCCACCGCGATCTGCTAAGACAACATCTAAAACCATACGGTTTTGTAATGTCATAAGTCTCTCCGCCTGAAGTTCTGTGGTGATATTACCAAGGGCACTGGCAGTAATGTTAGCTGTCCATTCTACCACTCGAGTCAAATGTCTCAGGTTCCTACTATTAACCATAGGTCCCCAAAACGGGAGGAAACCCTTGAAAAAGTCTCCTGCCTCTTGACCGGCAGTATCCTCTTCACTAATTACGCCTCGTACAACTCTAGTCTTATGATAATCGGCATCTACAGTAAACGTCGGAGGCAACAGATTTGCAACAAAACATGAGCCCATGAAGTCTGCGGGCAACCATGTGTATGCACGATCATGACAGATGAAGTACGTACCCTTGGCAGCCAGAAGCACAGGGATCGGGGACATTGACAGAACGTAACTTTCAGTGCAAGCACTTACTCCAAGTGAGGCTTGCGAGCCACGACCCACAAGACAAAAATTACCAGTGTGGGGTACGACCCATATTGGAGACGAGCTTTTAAGCTGCTTTTCATTAGTGAACGTACTATATTCCCCTCTATTCGGTGCCCTATAGGCTTGTACCTCTGCCTTAGGGATGAGATAAGCATCATGGATCTCATCTTCCAAATCCTGTATTATCATCGATACCACCCACTGCCATGAGGTAGGACCCGGTTTGGGGGAACGTTCTGGAGAGGGGTGGAAACCTAGTGCGCTTCGAAGCATTGTTTGGCATGCTCGAGCTGACCCTTGGGAACTATACGGTAACACCAGATATGGAATTCCCTTACCCGTAGTATGTGGCATCAACCCACACACCCAACAATTAGTAGTGTTAACCACTAACTGATGCTGATGGAGGAGCTGGATAAAGGAATTGTTGCGGAATTCTACACGTCTAGCCTGTTCGTGTTCTGGTAACATATGAAAGGAATGAGGAGAAGCAGTAGAAGTAATGTTAGGGTAAGGAGTAGGAGTAGGGGTAGGAAGTAAGAAGTAAGACATAGTGTAATACACCCCACCCGCCAAAAATGCAGAAGCAGTTAAAAACAGTACAAACAATTGGAATACAAAACATTTAGTACGACTAAGTTTCTGCAGTTTGACTCTATATGCCTGAGCTCCTTCCAAATCATTCAGCTTCAAAAATGCCATTTCCCTATGACCGTCCGCAACGTTTCTTGACGCACTTCGTTCTGTGCAGCAATAGTCAATTCCCAGGAGTTCCTAGGAACCGACGGCCTTTAACCTAATGTCAAGACCTACTGTCCAGAAGGAAGTACGCGCGCGGCCCTACGGCCCTCAATACACAATATGTATTTATTTAGCACAATAATTCAGCTGTGGAAGGAAAAAGATACAAGAAAAAAATCTTGATATATGTACAAAACAATTTTCAGTGATACGAATTGTTCACAGTTGATCAGGGGAAACGAAGATATTGCAGTTATCAGTTTCAGCAAAGCAAGAAAAAATTTATTTGTCCTTAGTATGAGAACGCAAAGAATATCGATGTTTCCCGGGACGTGTCTGCTCGTCAAATAAAGGATCTGTCGAAGAGACAGCGTCCTGCTGATCAGTTTGCTGATTTGGTCTTGAGTCTTTTGCTGACAATGTTCCAACAATGGCTTTCTGCTGCGCTGAGTGTTCACCAACAAGTTGTGCGTCACTGAAAGGTACAAACGCCGGCAATATCGCTGCTTCTGTTGACGCAATGCCTTTCCTCACCCACGGGTCTGCCGGCAAAGGAATAGGGACTCGCTTACAATGGGTAGCATGTACCCAGTTCTTCCGTCCCTCAAGACGAACGGCAGTCCTCGTGGCCAAAAGCACCTGGTGAGGTCCAACAAAGCGGGGGTCCAGATTCTTCTTGCGCGAAAAATTTCGGGTGACAACCCAATCACCAGGCTGGAGCTGGTGGCCTGGACCCTCCGTCTGCGTCGGCAAGGCGTCGTAAACCTGTTGATGAATTAACCTCAGTTTAGCAGTCAAGTCATGTAAGTAGTCAATCAACATCGGGTACTCAAGATCAACAAACATACCTGGCCTAGGAACCCCCCACACATTCGCAGGACGGCCGAACACTATTTCATAGGGACTAAGCCCTATTCGGGAGTGTACAGTCGCCCTAGTTGACAGTAATGCTAGAGGCAAAGCGTCAGGCCACGAAAGTCCAGTCGTAGCCTGGATCTTCGCTAATTTTAGTTTAAGGGTGCCATTGTACCCTTCAACCAATCCAGCTGACTGGGGATGATTGGCGCTGTGGAATTTCTGACTAATTCCAAGGCCCTTACACACACTCCTCATCACACTTCCAACAAACTCACTTCCGTTATCTGACCACACGACTCTAGGCATTCCATACCGAGGAAAGTATTCCTTCAGTAGGATTTTCGCAGTAGACAAGGCAGTATTATCTTTGAGGGGATAGGCCTCGATCCATCGGGAGAATGCGCAAACCACAACCAAAACGTATTTCAGGTTATTGCATCGCTCCATATGGATGAAGTCCAATTGGATCACCTCAAAGGGATACGAAGGAGGAGCAAAACTGCCAGGGGGAGTTGGGGTTCCTTTGCCAGGATTGTACATTATACACACCATACAATTCTTCACCAAACGTTCAGCACACTTAGTAATTCCATCATTCTTCCACACATCAGCCAACAACTTGCAAATACCTTTCGCGCTAATATGTGCTAACCCATGTGCCATTTGCACAACGGCCAGTACATACGCATCAGGCAACATCCATCTTTTCTGATCTGACAAATCAATCCAGCAACCATTCACATCCAACCTTCCCGTACTTTCTTTCCACTTCATCTTTTCAGTGTCGGTGGCCTCATTCTGAATTGCTTTCACACTCTCTATAGTATTCTCACACATACTTGATTCTGTAGGCCACCTAACCGAATTCGTCACATACATTCGAGTGCTAAGGTTCCGGGCAGTCTCCTTAGCAATCTCATCTGCAAACGCATTACCACGACCAACATCATCCGTCACCTTACGATGCGCACTACATTTAACAATTGCAACTTGAGCAGGCAAAGTCAATGCATCCAAAAGATCGTTCACAAGCTGGCCATGCTGTATTTTCGTGCCATGCGACGTCAAGAAACCACGTTCTCGCCACAATCGTCCGAAACTATGCGCTACACCGAAAGCATACTGACTATCGGTGTACACATTCACACGTTTACCTTTTGCTAATACACATGCTCTAGTAAGAGCGATCAGCTCTGCAGCTTGGGCAGAATTCTGATTCAATCTCGCAGTCTCAACAACAGTATTCAATGTCACCACAGCATAAGCAGTAGTCACATCACCATTCGGCAATTTAAAACATGACCCATCCACATACAGGATGCCATCCGGGTCTTCCAATGGGGTGTTTTTAAGGTCCACACGACCTTTTGTTTCCTCCTCTGTACGCAAGTAACAGTCATGTTCTGTTACTGCATCTGACTCTGCACTAATTGGTAACAAAGTTGCCGGATTTAGGACATTACAACGTTTTATCTGAATGTGGCTTGCCAAGAGCGTCAATTCGTACCCAGATAACCTCGCACTCGTCAAGTGCTGAGTTTTCGTACGGTTCAAAAGAGTATCGACTGCATGCGGAACCATCACCGTAAGCATATTATCCATGACCAATCCTGATGATTGTCGGATGGAGACCGCAGCTGCCGCAGTTGCTCTCAAACAACTCGGCAATGCTCTAGCTACTGGGTCTAAGGTCGAGGAAAAATATGCACATGGACGTTGCTTACCACCAAAAGGTTGCGTTAAGACGCTTAAAGCACAACCTTCCCTTTCGTGAACATATAACGTGAACGGCTTGCTGTAATCAGGGGTACCTAACACAGGGGCCGAACACAATGAATCACGTAATTCAGAAAAACTTTTCTGGCATTCTTCCGTCCATGGTAAAGGAGTCGAAACATCCTTGCACGTAAGAGCCACCAATGGTTTCGCTAGCAATGAAAAATTAGGAATCCACTGCCTGCAGTACGATGTGATACCTAGAAAGGCACGCACATCTCTTTGGGTTTGTGGCACAGCCATGCGCGCAATCGCTGCAATTCTCTCTGGGGTCAATCTCCTTCCCTCCTTTGACAATAAGTGACCTAGATAGGTTACTTCTTGACAACAATATTGGAGTTTAGAAGGTGACACCTTGTGATTTAACTCACAAAGATGTTGCAGCAACGACACTGTAGCAATTTTGCAAATGTCCTGAGTATCAGCAGCCACCAATAAGTCGTCGACGTATTGGATTAAAGCCGCACCAACCGGCAACCTAAACGCATCTAGTTGACCCTTCAAAGCTTGACTGTAAATCGATGGACTTTCACAGTAGCCCTGAGGAGCGCGTTTGAACCGGAAGCTACGTCCACCAAGAGAGAAACCGAAAAGGTCCCTACTCTCTTCGGCAATCGGGATGCTGAAAAACGCATTTTTCAAATCAATCACCGAAAACCATGAAGCCGTAGCTGGAATCAGAGTCAGTAGCGCCGTAATGTCAGGCACAACAGGGAATTGAGGAACCACAATTTTATTCACCTCCCGTAAATCAATAACAAAACGATAAACAGGCGGTTTGGTAGGATCAGTACGTTTAAGAATGGGCAGTACAGGACTATTGCACACGTTTCCCCGAGTTTCTTCAATGACATCTTTCTCGATCAAATCATAGATGATCGCTAACAAAGCTCGTTCACCATCCAGGGAGATACGATATTGGGGAATACGTGGCAATCGCACATTCGATTTCAACTGAACAACATAAGGGGAGATATCAAGTAGGCCCACGTCATTTGGACCCGTCGCCCACAAAGATGCAGGAAGAGAATCCAATTCCGGTGGAAGCTTATCGAGGGACAAATACATGGGAGAGACTACTTTCTCTCCGAACGTAAGCTTTACACCCGCAGGAGAACAATACAAAGTCGCATACAAGCGTTTAAGCAAATCCAGACCCAAAAGATTTTCACCACAACCAGTGGTTAAAATCAACGGAGCTTCGAGCTCACGAGGCCCAATTTTAAGGGGCAAAGGGCGCGAAACTGGATTGCTAACGGGGGCGCCAGAGAATCCAACGGAAACATTTGTTAAGCCAGACAAAGGTGCGCCAGGGAGTTTCGAATGCATGATAGAACTTTTCGCTGCACCAGTGTCCAACAGAAAAGGCTCAACGACGCCCGATGTAGCAACTGCGACGTAAGGCCCTCTCTGATCAACCGGAACTGATACCACTCCCTCTCCTTGTCTTTGGCTGTCCTAGTAATTACTATCGTCAGTTCCCTGATCGACGTAATAATCGTCTACATTGTACTGCGCAGATCGTCCTTGCGATGATCCACGTTGGTCGAAACAATTATTAGAATTTGACGAGTTATCAGAACGGTCGTTCTGAGCACCACGACCTCTACCACGTGATGCGTGCTGTGCACCACCACGACCTCCTCTAGACGAATTACCACCACTACGGTCATTTAAAGCAGGACAATTGAATTTAATGTGTCCCTCCTGTCTACAATAAGCACATTGGTTGTACCCCAACGAAGATCTCTGAAAAGATGAATCATTACGCGGCTGCGATCGATTCGATTGCGACTGCGATCTATTCTGCTGAGGCGCATTCTGAGTAGAACGCGGCGGATATGCTTGTTGTAACAACACTTTAGTTTTCAGCTCTTTCGTCTTTTTATCGGCACGGTCATTTTCCTCTTTTTCTCTATTTTCGTAATATTGTGCCGTAGCCAGAATCTGAGCTGAGGTAGAAACGGCCCACGCACTTTCTGAATTTTTCAATTTATTGCACAAGTCGGGCAATAAGTTCGATACAAATTTATCCACAAACAACCTTTGTCCACCCTCAGTACCCATATCCTGCCCACTATGATCGACGAATGTTTCCTCGAACCTCGTAAAGAAGTCTGAAACACTCTCATCTTTCTTCTGCTTACAGGCTGACAACTTGTCCCAATTTACCCTCATAGCTGGCATAAGCGTTTTCATTAACGTAATGATTCGCTGGGGAAGAAGTTCAATCAACTGATCGGGTTTAGTAGCAGCCACTTGTCCAGCGTCTGCCGCTGTAATGGCAGCCCAATCACCACCTAATTCATTCGCGTGATCTTGGTGACGAATCTTGGCCCATACCGGTTGCGGTACGACATTGCCAAACAACATGTCGATATCGGCCAGATTCATTATCGTAGCGTCTACGAGCTGCGATAATTCTTTGTAATACCCCGCAGGATTTTTGCGAGGATCAGGCAAAGTTTGTTTCACCTGAAGCACTTCCGATCGTTTCCAAGGGAGGTGTATCCACACTCTCTGGAAATGTGCTGGTATTGGAGCATTAGCATTAGTATTATCAGCGGGTACCCAAACTGGCGGAACTTCTCGCATAGGATATTGGCCAGACCCATCTCGTTGTTCAATGTCCTCAACGAACAATGCATGAGGAATAGGAGCGGGACGAAGAGATAGCAACCGTTCAATAGCACGTCGGACATTAGTATCGACTATCAGTCCAGTTGCGAACTGAAGCCGGAGTTCAGACAGGGCGGTCAGCACCTCGTCAGGCGCAACAGCCGCTATCTGATCATGTAAGAACTTGCACATTTCATCAAACACATATCTCTGAGTAGGTATGTTGAATTGATCAAACGTTTCGAGGACAACACGAGGTGGATTTCTAACAGGGTTTATCATCCAACCCATCGCCATATTGTATAGCGCAACACGTTCTCTATTACCAGGAAGCTGGCTACGTCTCTGTGGACCATCAGAACCTGCAGACCCAAAAACAGGTCCGAGCGACTGAAAGAAGTTTGTCGCAAGGGGAGAATCATGATTACGAGTAGAAGGAGAAGAGTAAGACACAGGACTAACAAGAGAAGGAGTAGAGACGTTAGCAGCAACAGGGGTTAACAACACAGGAGCAGTAGCGTGAGCAGTAGCGGGAACAGGAGTATGTGGAAGCGGAGGAGCAGTAGGAATAGACACAGGCACAGGAGCAGGAACAGTCGGAAGAGCGGGTGCAGGTTGAGGAATAGGCGGAGGAATAACAAGTGGGAGAGCAGGTACGGCAGGGACCACAGGAACTGCGGTACCCTGTACGTACGGAGGTGGCGACTTCATAAGATAGGACATTAAAGAATCCTCAACTGCCTCTTCCTTCTTATCCGACTCCGTAGGCAAAACAGGATAGCATTTGTCTATGGACATACGCTGTAATCTCTCAAACACTTCCTTATCCTTATCCTCCTTATCACGCTGAAACTGCTCAGCTTTCTTTACTATAGTAGCAACAGTATCTCGCTGACTACGTTTATTTTGTCTGATCTCTTTCTGTCGGGCTTCTTTGCGCCAGAACCGAAAGGCATCAAACATGGCCGGCCTTGATTTACGTTCGAACAACTTTATTTCCAAATTATCTAAGATCGACGCTTCGAAGCTACCGTGAGGTGGCCAACGAAGATCGCCGTCTTTCTTTGTATATTTGATCCAATAATCGTTAAAAGCAATCGGGCCTAGCCCATGTTTGCTATATAAGTCATATGTAGGAGTTCCAACCGGAGGTATCGGACACGAGTCCTCCAGCAGGGAATCCGCACCACAAGGTCTAAAGCAACTGAACAAAGTACTGCGACCAGGCATCTTGCACACTAGCCGAGTTTCACAAACTTCAAGGGTTACGGGATTTACCAAGTCCCAGCAAGAACAAAACCCTCGGTCTTTGGCGGCTGCAGTCGTCAAACAAATACAACAACAACAAAGTACGCTAGCAAAGTGTCACCGACAAAAACACTCACACAGCGTGTACAACAAAGACACCCGCTAAAGTGTCTACAACAAAAACACTCGCTAAAGTGTCTACAACCAAGAACTCTGGGAGCGACCCACAAATACTTAACTCAAAGATCAATGGCGTCCTCAGGAAGGCCCGTCAATCGTCTCGCTATACCAAGGTCTACGCCAGGCGCCAAAACAGGTCTACAGTCAGGGTAGCAGTCCGTCGCAGCCGTTAGGAGGCGGGAATCTTCGCGGGAAAAGTCTTCGGGCCACTTATTTCGACAACAGGATCGATGAAGCGGGGTGCACCTTCCCTCGGAGATTTCACACGAAGTTCCTCACGATCGTCAGGCTTGGACCGGTACCACTGATGCAGCCCCACGTTGGGCGCCAACTGAAGGACTGGGTTCTTTGGACCCAGCGGTGCCAGGGCACAACACCTGAAACCTTCGTGGGTAACCTGCTCCGGCGTACAAGTCACAGAGACACGGGACACTTCCTTCGGCGTCAAAGAGTCAAGGTTTATTTACTGCAGGGAACACAGAAGTCACAGGAAGTACATCGAGTGTAGTTCGGGGAGACTGCTTCAAATTGTATTTGTGGATCGCTCCTTTTATACAGTTTCTACCCATAGGATAACATGATACACAATAGTTTACAACCTGGTTCCCACAAGTCGCTCTCAGAGGGGTCGCTTAGATCACTTTGAAACACACAAGATCCGGAACATAAGTGCGGAAACATTTGGCGGTTCCCAACTGTAAAAACCCATCTTCCCACCATTAGCAAATTCCAATCAGCAATAAAGTAGATCGAAACAGGAACGAAGACAGGTGCAGAGGAAGACGGAGACAGTGGGGAGATCGGAAAGGGTGTAAAAGGGGAGTGTCGAGAAGCACGAGATACAGGCATCAAAGGGACGTGCCTAATGAGATGCACGGCTGAGACAATAAGCCCGTGCGGCAAGATGAGCCTCGAGCGGCGCCATCTGCCTTACAGTAGCATCCCCCTCGTCATAAAGACACTTTCAAAGAACATGTGTCTTCCGCAAATATCTTGGGAGTCCCAGGGTCGCGAAGCGGACAGCGTCCGTTCGCTGGCTACTTGAGGGCAAGAGACAAAATGGATGCCGTATCTAAGATGGAACCCGTGGGTACAGATGACAAACCCACATAACAAACGAACGGTTTAAGTTAGCACAGCGAAACTGCGCACACTTGCTAAACTCGTCATTTGCGGTTCATAGATACTAGACTCAACCATATTCGTGTGAGTCGAAAACACCACTTACAATTGTCACGGAACCTCAGAGTATCACATAGATTTTGTAGGGATTTCACTGCAGAAGCGTTGTGCAAGATTGCTTCATTTTTCAAAGGAGCAAGAGATGTTGGTAACTCAAGAAGTAGATGTGCTTTTCAAGAAAGGGGCCATATAGAGGGCAGATCAAACCCCAGAGAGTTTTGTAAGAAATATTTTTTGGGTGGAAAAAAGAACAAGGGAATGATGCTGGTGATACATTTTAAAGATCTAAAGGATTGGGTATGTTAAGAGACTTATTAACACCTTAGCTGCTAGTGGTTTTCCCCTCCTGTGCTGGAAAGTAAGATCTATACTTGTTCATGACAAGGTCAGCTCGTCATAAGCACAGCTCCACTGTGCCTCATGACGAGCTGAGCTCGTCATGAGCAGGGAAGGGGTTAAAGATAGGGGACTGGTTAACAAGGCTGGATTAAAAGGATGCCTATCTTACAGTACCGGTATGTGTAGAACAAAGGGATTTCCTTCAGTTCAGGTGGAAGGGGAAGAGATGGAGGTTCAAGAGCTTGTCGTTCAGTCTGACATTGACACCATGGTGTTTTAGAAAAGCTATGAAGCCGGTAATAACTTGGTTGAGGTCGAGATGGATCAGATTGATACTATACTTGGATGATGTGTTGATAATGGTGGAAAAACAGAATACTGGCTGTAGAACAGACAGAGTTAGCAGTGAGGACTTTAGGGGACCTAGGATTTGTAGTGAACAGGAAGAAGTCTTGCTTGATCCCAGCACAGGAAATTCATTTTTTAGGTTTTCAGATTCAGACTTTGGAGGGTGTGTTGGGGTTACCTATGGAGAAAATGAAGAAAATACAGAAGGAATTGAGTAGAGTGAGGAAGTCGGATCGAATATCTCTGCGTCAGATTGCAAGATTGTTGGGGCTGTTATCAGCGTCACTCCAGGCAATTTTTCCAACACTTCTGCAATACAGGGCACTTCAGAGATTGAAAAGGTATCATTTACAAATGGGAGCGAAATATTCACAGAATGTGGAGATGAGCAAGGAGGCAATGCAGGAGGTGGATTGGTGGTTGTTGAATATGGAGGCTTGGAACGGAAGGGCCATTTTCGGGGAGGTTCCGGAAATGGTGATAGAGTCAGATCCAAGTCTGTATAGTTGTAGAGCAAGATGTGGATCTGTGATGACTTTGGCACGTTGGTCAGAGAATGAGGAAGAAATGCAAATAAATTGTTTGCACTTATTGGCAGGGTCGTTCGCTGTGTAGAGTTTTGTAAAGGATAAAGTGAAGTGTTGTGTGTTGCTAAGGATGGACAATATATCAGCAGTTCAGTATGTCAACAGGTTGGGGGGGACCACTTTCAAAGGGGTTAGCAGAATTGGCAAAAGAGTTTTGGAATTACTGCTTAGAGAGGGAGATCATGGTAAAAGCACAACATATAGCAGGGAAGAACAACGTGGAGGCAGATTGGAGTTCAAGGAATCTGAGAGTTGCCAGCAATTGGAGGTTACACAGAGAAGTGTTTTTGAGATCAGCAAAGAGATGGGGTCCATTGCAGGTGAACCTTTTTGCTGACAGACTAAATGCCCAGATACAGAGGTTTTTCTGTTGGTGACCGGATCCAGAAGTGTTGGGGATAGACGCTTTCCTTCAGGATTGGTCAAAAGGGGGAATGTATGCATTCCCTCCTTTCTCTCTGATTCAGAAAGTGCTCATGAAAGAAAGGAGGGAGAGAGTGGAGTTGGTTTTGATAACTCCATTTTGGCAGTCTCAGGTGTGGTTCCCAGAAGCGATGCATCTGTTGGAGTTGTAATCATGTTTTCCAGATCTTCTAGTGGATTATCACGAGATGTTAACAGAAGGTCAGATGAATCTGATAGGATGGTTGATTTCAGGAGAGTATGACAAGTGGCAAGCTTACCGGAGGAGGCTTTGGAGCTTACTAAGGAATCATGGGCTCCAGGAACTTCAAAAGCGTACAGGTTGGTATGGAGAAGATGGTCTAGTGGGTGTGCAGCAAGGACTTTGGATCCCATATCAGTACCTGTAGTGAAGGTGGTAAATTATTTATCAGAATTGTTTAAAAGAGGTTTGGTGTACAATACGTTGAATTTGAGCAGGTCTGCTATATTGGCAGGGCATGCTCTGGTGGATGGGCTTTCTGTTGGACAACATCCATTAGTTAAAAGAATTTTGAAGGGAGTGCGTACGGAGGTTCCTCCTAAATCTTATGGGATGTGTAATTAGTATTGAAGGAGTTAGAGAGACAGGAAGAGAATAAGTTGATGCACTTAAAGTTGTTGTAATGGAAGATGACAGTTTTATTGTGCTTAGTGTCCTTTTCTGTCTAGTGTCCTTTAGGAGGGTGTCTGATATCAGAGCTTTGGAGGTAAGTTCTAGAAGCTATCAGCTGGAGGGAGTGTGTTTTGTGTTGCTCAAATGCACAAAAACTGTCAAGGACCATTTTCTATCCTAAAATGGAAGGGCAAGAATTGTGTGTGATAGGTTGTTTGAAAGAGTATGAGGACAGAATAAAGGTATTAAGAGAGCAGGGGATTTCATAGTTGTTAATTTATTATAGACAGCCTTTTAGAGGAGTTTCTGCGCCAACCTTGGCAGGATGGATTAAGGAGGGGATGAAGATGGCAGGGATTGACATGTCTGTATTTGGGACGCATTCAGTGAGAGGAGCAATGGCAAGTAAGGCTTTTGTACCCTGTGGATGTTTGAGTTCAATAATGAAGGCTGCTGATTGGTCAGGTGAGTTAACGTTTAACATTTTATTACTTTAAACCTGTGGAAAATTCTTAACAGAAGATTTTGGATGAGCTTTGAACATGCATAATATTGGCCCCTGTGCCTTGCCTTAAAATGCAGATTTTCAACAGTTTTAATGGGCAGAAATCATGATTTTATTAAAGACATGGAGGCTAATATTATCCCTCCCTATTGAACCCAACCCATCAAAGTTGTTAATGTGTGTTCTGTTTTTTCAGGCCATAGTTAAAGGTATTTCTTTGGTGGAGAGTCCAGGAAGAAGAGGAAATTTGATTGAAGACAGTGTACAGACATGAATATTTTATGGTTTTTATTTCGTTTTGGGACTTGAAAATTTCGCACTAAGAAAAGAAGGAAGTGGGCTGCGTGTTCTCAGATAATATGCATGTTCTTAAAGTTGTAGAGTTATAAGAATGTTCTAAAATCATTCTAAGATTCTTTGTTGCTGCTGTGTGGAGGGCAATAAAGGAGCTATGCATAATATTAGCCTCTGTGTCTTTAATAAAATCATGATTTTCTGCCCATTAAAACTGTGGAAAATCTGCATTCTACTCAACAAACCATACATTATCTGTTGCCAACTTTTAAGAATGCCTAATGGATATTTAGAGGAAAACATAGTAATACATTTTCTCTATTATCTTGCATTTGAGTCTGGTTAGTTTTAGCAAGAAAAGCGAAAATGTACTATTTTGAAGATTTAAACATTCAGGCACATGTGTCTCGCTGTTGTGCCGGTTTGGCTCATAAAGGAAAGGCTGCTCTTCGGTGTGTTTGGTGAATCGCCACAGGAGGCTTCTCTGCACTCATGGTGCCAAAGTACACCAGAACCACCTATGACAAAGCAGAGGCGGTGGCAGGTAGGCGCGTCAATCCTGGCCCTGTTAAGAACATAATGGGACTGCCGGGGGGTCTTGAGAGAAAGTTAACTACTTTTAGTCTGCTCTGGCTTTGCAGCGCGGGGCCCCACATCATTTTTTCGAAGCCGCGGCCTGCCCCCATGAATTTAGCCCCCTCGTAACTGTAGAACTTTTGACTACAGTGACCCTGGAGAACAGAGAGGGCCTTGGGGCCTCTGGCAGCAATAACAATTGTACTAGTGTTTCAGAGTTGGCCCTTTTGGGAGAACTAACTACGAATGCTCAATCACCTGCTCACCTACCTGCCCAACCAGCTCAAACCTTAGCCACAGGCTCTGTTGCCTCTGGAAAGTTGGTGGAATGGACCATGAGAGAGATTCTATGTGTGGGCAAAAGGGCAGTCCAGGAGCAACTTCTCCGAAGGCAGTGACAGGCAAGAAGGCACTGCGATTCTGGATTTCTCAAACCAGCAAAACAAAAACTGCCAAAAACAGTTCTTGCATGGTGCTGGGGACTACGGTTAAGCGGCGGAAGCATCAGGAGATCAAATGAAAGAACTGTTGTCTCTGTGGAATGGACCATGAGAGAAATTCTATGTGTGGGCAAAAGGGCAGTCCAGGACCAACTTCTCCGAAGGCATTGACAGGCAAGAAGGTACTACGATTCTGGATTTCTCAAACGAGCAAAACAAAAACTGCCAAAAACAGTTCTTGCATGGTGCTGGGGACTACGGTTAAGCAGCGGAAGCATCAGGAGATCAAATGAAAGAACTGTTGTCTCTGCAACAAAGAGAGGTTAAGAACCGCAAGTAACAGCAGCGAAAAAATGGGTTTATTCAGATACTTGATTGATGTACCAAGAAGGGGGGAAAGAGAGTCTGTTGTCAACTAAAGACGCCAGCTATATAAACATCACAGATGAAGCCAGAGAGCCCTCATTGAAATGTAGCTACGGCTCGATAAAAGAACATCAAGTGGCGACCCGGGCTGAAAACAGAAGGGCCGACGGCAACAAAACAGCAACAAGGCACCTTAAAGAAAGTATAAAATCTTGCACTGGGATCAGGGAAAAGCTTAACGTCATTGAAGAGAAAAGTACGACAGTTCAAGCTGTTATGGGGCTCCTGAAGGGGCAGGCAGAATCCCAGGGGTCACAGTTAACAGACATCATGTGGAAAATAGAAGAATTTGAAAACCGTCAAAGGCGGAATAACTCAAGATTTCTTGGGATAAAAGAGGGGGCTGAAGGGAATGACATTAGAGCAAATATATAAGATCTCCTGAAAAGTGGCTTCCCTGAGCTTTCGGTCTGGAACTGGGAGACTGAGGTCTAGAGGGTCCATAGATTCCCATGAATGATCAGAAAGAAGGGACGCTGGATAGAGCATTGGAAACTCTACCTAGGGTAGTCCTGTCTTATTTTGGAAAATTTATACTCAGACAGGCTATTTCTGAAAAGGCATGCCCAGATTACCAGAGGTGTTATAATGGCATGTTGTTTTGTGTGTGTCCTGATTTTTGCCACACCAATGTGAAACGCAGGTAGCGTTTAAGGCAATTGATCAAGTCATTACAAGACTCTAGTACGGAAGCTTTTTTATTGGCCCCAACCCACTTAAAAAACATTGTTACCTGCAAGATTAGAACCTTCACTACTGAGATACAGGATAAGGAGTACTTGAATGGGCTTGCCCCACTTCATTGAATATGACCCAACAGGGGAGTGGACTGCGCTCCATGGTCAAATGGTGGATGGGTGAGGGTACAGTGAAGAGAGGAGGGTGTATTTTTCCTCCTTATAGACTAGGTGCACAACACATGATGTTACAGATATGAGGTTAAGCCTTAGAAGGTATATGCTTTAGAGGTCTGTAATGTGGATGGGGCTAAAAATGTGTGGCAACGGGGAGCTTGTTGGTAATGGTTTTGAAATGCTTGCAAATTGGTTTTTTCCCTCTTTTATCCTTTCTTTTTTGGGCGGGGTCACTTGCCCTACTTATCTTCTTCGCTAATATTTTGCTTGAAAGTCAAAGGTTTTTGCACAGAAGATAGGGGAGCCAGCAGGGGGTGCACACAGGAGCCATCACCCAGGCCGCGGGAGGCCTGATTGCCTCAAGCTGTTGGTGGGGGGAGGGGCAGGAGGCACGCGGTTTGTGGGGGCGTTGGACAGAGGAAGGAGTGGGCGGGAGACGGGAGGGACAGACATAGGTAAGGAGCTGAGGGTTTGGATTCAAAGAATGGAGGGAGGAGGTGGGTGCGTACCAGCAGGGAATCTTCAGGGAGAGACAATGGATGTGAGATGGCTGTTATGAACACTTGTGCAATTAAACAAGACCCACCAGGAATCACTGAGGATATGACAGTGGCGATTCTCAGTGGAACGGGTTATTGCAGGTATTTTAATCAAGGCTAACCTACGTATAGCTACTGTTAACGTATGTGGCATGAATGACTGGCTAAAAGAAGGAGAGCAGCCAAGAATCTAAAAGCCCTGAAGGCATATATTTATTACCTTCAAGAAACTCATATTTTCAAGGCTAGTAGGAATATGCTGGAAACCTTAGACTTTAATTTAATAATGTGTACTACTCAGGATATGAAGCCTAGGGGGGTTGCCGTTCTTGGTAGAAGCAAGACATGTGTTTTTGGCTGTAACTTTACAGACAAACATGGTAGGTGGGCAATTAAAGAATTCTGGTGCCGAACAGGATCCCTCAACTTATGATCAATGTATGGCCCAATTTCGGATGACCCAGGCATTTTCGATTTTATCTCAGCAGAGTAGGCACGTTGGCCTGTATATTAGTGCTCTGTAGTGATCTTAATTTCAATGGATCTGGTAGCACTTCTGGGGTACAACGGGCATCTATTCTGGGCGAAAACCACATATATTTAGATCCCTCAAGAGTCTTGAGAGAGAGGTAGTTCTGGTCGATGTCTGGACCAAACTAAAAGCTTCAGATCCTAGCTATAATTACTATTTGGCTCCCCAGGGCTATCTAGCTCCGCTTGATTACTTTAATGTAACTAACACGAAATGTACTAAAAGGGTACCAAATAGAGCTATTCCCTAGATTGATGTCCCATCATAACCTTCTGGTATTTGAATTAGCTCTCAAAGGGTTTACAAGGAGCACTCAGAGTTTATCCTTTAAAAGAGGTCACCTAACCAACCCAGCTTATAAAGAACTTATGAATGAATGGATTCCAAAGTTTCTTAACTTAAATAGAGGAAGCGCCTCAGCTGGGGTGGTCTGAGACGCTTTCAAAGCAGGAGTTAGGGGAAAAACTCTCAGGTTAACCTAAATCCCTGGAAGCTGAGTCAATCACTTATCTAAAAAATATATCAACAACTCAGTAAAGCTGAAGTTCAGCTGCTTGCGGCAGTAACCACTAGGGTGGACCCCTCTTTTGCCCAACACCAGATAACTATAGCCAAGGCGGGACTCAGAGCCAAAAATACAGCAGAGAAATATCTTGCCAGAAGACAGGAATGTTATGGATATAACTAACACGTGGGGCACATTCTTGCAATTCAGAATGAGCAGAAAGTTGCAGCAGGCTCTATTAATGAAATAAAGAAATTACCAGAGGACTTAGTTTTGGATCCTGAAGATATACGAGAAGTCTTTGTGGGTATTATGGCAAGTTATAACAGGCCCAGTCCCCCGAAGGGGAAGAAAACGTGGAGCAATTGTTTTATCTTGTGGTTTCGGATAATGTTACGCAAGAAGACCGGGGCTTTTTAGTAGCGGGGTTTTCATCAGATGAAATACAGGCAGCTCTCCAAGGACCCTCCTCTGGGAAAGCAGTGGGGACTGACTGCATTCCTATGGAATTTTATAAGGTATTTTTTATGGTGCTATTGTCTGATATGCATGAGCTCTTTCACCAGGTGAAGAAAGGTAAAAAAAACCCTGACTCGTGCTCTAATGTGAGTATTATCAGCTTTTTAAAGAAAGAGAAGGTTCCTTGTGATCCGGACTCTTATAGGCCAATAACGCTAATAGATTGCGATGCTAAGCTATATCTGAAAATACTGGCTAGTCATTAGGCCTTACTATTTCTAAATTGATTTCTACGAATCAGCATGGTTTTATCCCTGGGAGGGGTACCTCCTGCCAAATTCAAAGGGGTGATTACGCTCCTTGATTCAACAGATGTAGCGAACAAGTCCATGACGGTGGCACTGTTGGATGCTGAAATAGCATTTGACAGGGTTGTCTGTGACTATCTTTGGAAAGTCATGGGCTCCTTCGGTCTAGGCAGATGTTTTATTAAGGCGGTCTAGGCAATATATCACAGACCAGCGGGCGGTTACTAATGACGGGGAGTCAATCTGGGCCAATCCATATTGAGAGGGTGTGAGAAAGTGGCTTTATATATACTGAACCAGAATAAGGTACAGTGTGTATAGAGTCCACAAACCCCAGAGGTATAACAGAGGTTAAAGCCAGGTATGACCTTACTATCTAAAGTGGTAGCTTGGTCGAGCAGTAAGGCAGTACCAGAGGACAGTGTAAAGCATTTGTTGTACATACTCAGTCAGCAAAAGGTTTCACACACTCAAAGACTGAACTCCAGGCCAATTGTTTTTATATCAAAAGATATTGTTATTTTATTTCTAGAACCAACAGGCATCAAAAATATACTGCTCTCAATATGAGAGGCCTCCGATGAGTACTTTGCAGAAAGGCAATACACTTTTGAAAGACAATAGATACAGGGGTTGCAGTAGACAACCCAATTCTACACACAATTTAGCATTGAGCTCAATGGGTTTCCTTATATAAACACAGGTGATTACTTTGTAGATTACTTTGGTAATCCCAGGACTGGCTTCTAGGTTCAGTCCTGGGGTCTAAACTGAGACCTACGTTTTAGGTATTGTAGTGATTTTTCAGGAATTAAAAGCTATTTTAGAAGTTCACACTTAGAAACTTTTCAACAGAAATCTGTCAATGTTATCCAATGGGAGGAAATTCAGGTTACAGGTAAAGTACGATCTTGTTACTTTTGTAATCCAGTACTGGTCTCCTGGGGCCAGCACTGGGGTCTCAACTGAAAACAGGTAAGTAATTACATTTCAGTATTTCGTATGATTTTTAAAAAATATTTCTAGTTTTCAAAAGTAGACACTTAGAAGAAATTTCATAGAAAAGCAGACAATGGATTCCTATGGAGAAAATACAAGTTACTAGTAAACCCGCTAGGCATTACTTTTGTGTTTCAGCACCGGGCTACAAGGTACAGTACTGGCTCCTCTCCTGATCACAGGTGAGTATTTCGGGATTCGGATGATTTTATAGGAATATTTCAAGTTTTCAAAAGTAGACAGAAGATTTTTCTAGTCAAACCAGTCAATGTTATTCAATGGCAGGTAAGTGAGTTACTGGTTTCCTGGTAAGTCCTCAACTGGTGAAGTTGTGGTTCTGAGCATAGACTCAGGGGTCCTCCAGGGTAAGATAGGTACAGTTGGTTCACCCTCAGCGGCGCAGGGGCGGCTGGGTGCAGAGGTAGTTAGGCCCAATGTTATCCAATGGGGGACAGGTTGGTGGCTGCTGGCTAGCAGGCCACGCGGCAGTGGGAGCTGGGCTCCTGGTCACTTGCTCAGGGCAAAGGGGGAAGCAGGATAGAACAAAGGTGGCACAGCCAGCTGTGCTCGGGCGGCTGGGTGCAGGGTGCTTTTGAGCCGTCGGGTGCTCAATGTTATCCAATGGAAAAGGTCAAAAGGGAACAAAGGCTGCAGGCTCGGAGGTGGAGACTCTCCAGGGGCGACCAGCACGTCGAGAGGAAAGTTGGGATCTTGGAGCACAGGTAGGTACCCCAAAGGGAGGCGCAGGGGGCTGTAGGGCGCCGGGTGCAGGGGTGTCTTTGGGTGTCGGAAAAGCTTACCCTCAGCTGGTCGCGGTTGGGGGGGCCCCTGGTTCGGAGTCTGCAGGAGTCGTCTGGTTCATCGAGGAGGGTCTTTGGGCACTGGACTTTGGGTCCCAGTCACCGGGGGGACGTCCTCGTGGTCTTGGATCACTCGGGCACGGGCCGGACTCGGCGGGTGCAGAGTGGGCTGGTCTGGAGCTTCCTGGCTGGCACCAGGGGGGTTGTTGCAGCAGAGCCTCTGCTGATGGGAGTTCCAGTCTATAAGAGGGTCAAGGCAGGCAGGTCCTCCGGGTGTCCCAAGGTTGCTGTCCGCAGGAGTCGCCGGATTTAGGCAGGAGCAGGTTCCAGGATCGACAGGCCGGTAGGGCTGGGGCCAAGTCAGTTGTTGTTGTCCTGTTGTTAGCAGCTGCTCAGCGGGTCTTCTTCTTGATCTTCTTTCTTCTTGTCGTATCGGGATCTGAGGAAGGAAGGTTCAGGGAGCTCCTAAATACTGAATTTAGGGGCGTTACAGGTTTGGCAAGGGAAGGGACCAATAGGTCCCTGTCCTTGGGTGGGTACACCCCCTAGCCTGCTTCTCTCCTGTGGGAGGGGGGCAGGAGCCTACCTGTGATTGGGCAGGGCTCCCCATCTTCAAGATGGCCGGAGCCTGGGGTCGTGCTTCACCTCGTCTCCCCCACCTGAGGGGTGGTGTTGGCATAGGCTGGCACACCGCCCTTCCTGATGTAGTTTTTCCCGCCAGTCTTCCTGCCAGAGTGGGGGTCAGAACTGGTGGGGGCCAGTTGCTAGGTACAGCAAATGGTCTGGAAAAGCTCACAGAGGCAGTATGCCTTTGAAGATTCTTGCCCAGGATATGCATTGTTGCAGGCCCAGGAGAGCAGGGGCTCTCCACCCAGGGGTCCAGCAACATGTCTGCTGTGTGGCAGCCTCTGCAGCCACTCAGCCCTGACGTGGATTGTAGGATAGGTTTTCAGGGGGCATCTCTAAGATGCCCTCTGGTGCATTTTAAATTAAATCCCACACTGGCATCAGTGCAGGTTCAATGTGCTGAGAAGTTTGGTACCAAACTTGTCAGTCTTCAGTGTAGCAATTTTGGTGCTGTGGAGTTCTTAATCACAACCTCCCAGCACCATATACTCTTAATGGCATCACTGCACTTACAGTGCCCAGGAATGACCCTGGGTACTGTAGGGGCACAGGGCTCATGCACCTGTGCCCACACCTCTGGCATAGGGCACCCAGCTAGAGGGGTGACTGAAGTATGCCAGGGCAGTGGGTTCTTGGGGCAGGACACACAGGGATGTGTGCCATGTCGACTCTTGGTTTAGTTCTGTACTTAGACACTCAGCCTGCAAAGGCAGCATGTGGGTGTCAGGGTACAGGGCTCCTGAGGGTGGCACAATAAGTGCTGCAGTCCTCATGGGTCTTCTCTGGTCACCATGCCCTGGGTACCTAGGGTACCATTTACTAGGGGTTGATAGGCGGCCAGAGATGCCAATTGGGTTTTAGTTTCAACACAGTTTTAGGGAAGTAACACAGGCCCTGGGTACCTGGTCGGCAGGAACCCAGGGCACACTCAGTCAAAGCACATCAGCAGTTCAGAAAAAAGTGGGGGCATACCAATGCAAGAAAGATGGCACTTTCTCACAGAGGGGAGCCAGGCAAGGATGTCCTTGTTCCGCCTTTTGTTAGCATCCTATATTAACCCATTTATTTGTACGCTCAAACCTAATCCAGCCGTTTCGCCAGTTAGGCAACAGGGATTGGAGACTGAAATCTTAGCCTATCCAGACGATATAGCAGTAATAACTGCAAATCTGGATGCAGCACTGCGCATAATTTAGGAGGAGGCAAGCTGGCAGACTACTCGCTGAATAGTAATAACAAGTATTGGCATAGCCAATAGGTCTCGCCTTTAAGGCCTCATAAGTGTTTAACCATGCAACAGTTAATGTTGTTGCACCAAGGATATTGTTGTCATGCACGCACCTTCTTTGTCCCGGAAGTGTCCTGGAGTCACGAAGCTTTACACCCCGTCTCCCCCCTGTCACCACCCGGGAGCTAGGAATAAACGCTAACACCTGACAAGTAACCAAAGGGAAAACAGGGGAACAAAACAAGGGTAGGAAGGGGAGAAAAAATGGTCCTCCACAATCTTCTTCCACTCAGATGATGTTCTATCTTCTGTTAATGGCACTGCAGTAAGACACAAGAACAATAAGTAAAACTATCCCCTCCCTTGATGTTCCCAATGTAGTGAGTGTGATGTACTGTATCTTTACCTTGGGGAATGTGGAGGGAAATAATAAGGAAATAAAAGGAGAAATTCTGGAACACTTAATGTCTGACTTGATATGGTCTATCCAATGTAGCCGAAATCTAAATACAAAGTAACACGATAAATGAAGCGTAATTAACACTTTAATTAGGATTTCTCTTCTCGATGCGAAACTCACCAATTCTACGTCTTGAGAACTCCGTAAAATATATCCTTGACCATTCACCAAGAACGGTATAGCAATATCAACATGAAACACCACTCTGACCCAAGTGGCAAGAGCCCTTGAACACACTTGGTCAGGTGAAAAACCAAACAACTAGCACAACCGCTATTTTTCTCGGCGGAATTAAATAATACAAGGAAAACTAGAACAGAACAATATCCTAGAAGCAAGCCGCTTCTAAAGACTTACGATATCAAGAACGGGCTCGAAAACGCAGGAAGACACGTACTTCAACCACCACGAACCACTAGCTCCTCGGACGCCGACACCGTGACCCGGAACGAGAGGGGTAACAATCTGGCTAAACGCGAAGCATTTCCTGAGTGTTTGGGGCGGGTTTAAGGCTGAAACACTATACTTATGCGCATGCGTGTCAACTACGCATGCTCCAAAGCCCGTGTGAATCTTTATGCCAACCATTGCCAACCACGTCTTTTCTTCAGTTGGACGAACAGAACGTTAATAGTACACTGAATCTAAAGCTAGGTTTTATTGAGTGTTACGCTCCCATGTACACGACAGGCATGACAATTGTGCTGCATAACTAAATACTTATAAGGTCCCAAAAGCGAGACCTATTGGCTATGCCAATGCTTGTTTACTTTTGTTGATGCCCCACGAGGAGGTCTTTCAGATAAAAATAGATCTCAAACTCTGCTGTGTAAGTTATACTTTCTTAAAAGTGTGGAAAGAACAAGTTTACGATTAATGACTGATTGGTGACAGGCATCAAAGTGCATTCAGTTGTACCTTCATGCTGCATATGTAAGTCGTGGAGGGCTTTCATAATGCTGAAATTGCGTTACTGGCATAAAATATGCCACCAACAGATTAAAAAAACAACATCTAGCTCATCCAAGTCACTAGTTACACAAAATTAACATACTGCCTCCAACTAGTTTGTGGCCACAACAAATACAGAACAATATTTTAACCATATAACCCAGGTGTCAGGAGAAGTTCCCTACAAATCAATAGAAAAGAGAAGAAAATGCACAGGACAGATGGAATAACTTTATGCTAAAGGTGCTGTAACCAGCAGAAAGATAGACTAGGGAAAGCCCGTAATGTTGGTATACTTAACACACAGAAGAGAGATGATTGTATTTGGTAAATTTCAAAACCTAAACAAACAGGCCATTTCTGACTTAGGAGCAGCATTTCAGTCGACACAACGTACTGCGTCCAGAAGCAGTGAGAACCTGAAATGGGCAGTAATATCAAGCAGTATTCCACTGCTCAAACATATAAATAAAAATAATAAGCATTTATGGGGATAATTTAAACTACGAAAATGTTGTTGCCAGCTCACATGTTACTGCTTGCATGTCCATTAAGTAATGCAAGGTTCTAGCACTTAAGGAAGGCAATAAGACATGTTCGTCAACAAAAGTATGCCAATGCCTGGGTGGCTTATAGTGAGATGCATGCTAGCCTCTGAAACATGCAGTGTGTGTATCTCAAGAGGTCAAAACCTGGAACGACTGAAAGTGGATTGACTGAACACCATATGCTGGGTAAATGTATTGCCGGTTACTTATAGCATTAGCAAAGGCACAAGTCATGTATGAGGCAATATACAAACAAGTTATTTTGCTTCAGGTTCACACATGCATGCTACAGTCAAAGATTTGGGGGGAAACAGCATTCAGGAAATCATTTCTTGCTGGTAAATTTATAAGCACTGCACTACTTCCAAGGTAAAAAAGATGGGTTAGATTCACAATGAAATTGTGAAATGTCCTCCTGCAGAAGTACTCCTGCTCTTTAAGCAAACTTCCAACTTTCAGACAATAGCTTATGAACTTCAGAAGTAGTCTTAGCCGTGTCTCGCTTTTGAGACCTATTATCTTTGTCAATGTTTCTTAATTATGCTGCACAGCATCACTGTGCTATGCAACATGGCTAAATAAGAGGAAAACAAACCTAGGATGCATACGCCAGGTCATTTTGAAGGCACCTATACCATGCACATGTGCGCCTAGTAAATGATACAGCAGTTATTTTTTAGCGTTGCATCAGCAACGGAAAAAAAATTTGCAAAAGCATTTTTTTTAAACTAGAGCAGGGGGCAAAATGGAAGGTGCGGATGGGGCAACACAGACTGCTGCAGGTGATGGAAAGCAAAGCTGCGGGGTGGGAGAAGGAGCAACACAGTGGGGTGAAGAACAGCAACAGGCGACAGTGGAGAGTGGGGTTGCGAGGAATCAACACATAGAGGAGGGGGACGAAAGGAATACAGATGGTGAGGCAGGGCGAAGAAGCAATGGGTGACAGAAGGAGGGGGGAGTGGGAGGCAATAAGGAGGGTGTGGTGAATCAGGTAAGAGCAACATGAATCCGGTGAGGAGAGAAGCACATGGGCGAAGAAACTATTACAACATTAAGGATTGTGGAGAGAAGCACAAAGGCAACAGTGGGCAATAAGAAGGGCAGGTGGTAAGATGAACATTAGGGGGACAGCTGGGGAACGCGCATTCTTGTGAAGTGCTTCACCAAAAAGAACAAGCACGCGTGCCTCGTGCTCAAAGTAAAAAAAAACAAGCTGCGAAACGCGCTCTGTGGTGGGAGAGGGGCATTGAAGCGAGGCGTGCGCTTGGCCGAGAGGAAAGCCAGATGGCGCCTCTTCTCGTGCTGGTGCACGTAACCGCACACTGTATGCCACACAAAGCAGTTGTCGAACTTTTAAAACTCCACTCCTAAATGTCTCGCAGAGCAGCGCATGCCCTGGCTCAGACGAGACCTAAAAAGGAACTTGTGGTGAACAGTGAGATCATTACTCATACTCCACAGGTGGTTGAGCAGGCGGTTTACTTAGGGGTCAGTATCAGCGCAAAACCGGATCAGATAGATAAGATCAGTATTGCCCCAATCATTGTGAAAGCTAAACAGGATTTTTCTAGATAGGACAATTTGCACCTATTGATTTTGAGTCAGTGTAACATTGTTAAAATGTTTTTCTTGCCGAAGGTTTTGTATCTTTTTGGTACAATCCCGCAGAAGTTTGAAAACTCCTGGTTTAAAATAGTGGATGTCATGATCTCCAGATTTTTTCTGGTCTTATGGTAAAATAAGGAGGCCGAATAGGTATCTGTCCCTACCCAGGGAGACAGGGGGCTGTCCCTAACCTCAAGCTGTAAGGGGTTGGTGGGGGACAAGGATCCGGAGAGTATATGCTGCTTATTTATAAGCTTTTAACTGGGGAGAATGTCAAGGGTAGTGTGTTAAAAATCTTTGCACCTAGTTATTATAATAGTATGGTTCAAGACTCTAATTGCAGCTTTTCAGAACTGGGTTGATTGGCGGAAAAAGATTGGGCTACAAAGGCTTGATTGGTAGACAACTCTACAGAGCAATTTGCAACTCCCAGGGATATTCGATGATGCCTGTTTGCTTAGGTGGGAGAGGCTCAGGGTTGTGAAATTGGGGGATTGTTTTCTAGGACCTCATCTGGCATCGTTTGAGGCGCTCCGGGCCGCTCAAGGAGACATCAGTCCTAGGGATTTCTTCAAATATTTGCAAGCTTGTGACTTTCCGCACAGGGAAGCTGGGGGCTTTGATGGGTTTTCCAGGGCACCTATGCTAGCTCTACTATTAGGCAATGTTGGCTGTATGATTAGTCAGCTGTATGTTACCTTGGGATCCGACATTCTGGAGAATTTGGAGAAACATAATATTAAATGGCAGCAGAAACTTGACTCCAGGGATCTCAGTTTTTATGAATCCCTGGAACTAACCAGCACTTTACTCCGCTCTTTGGGCCCGCATGCACAGCAATACAAAACAGTCTGATTCATACTTAGCTCCATCGAAGATTGCCAAGTGGGTGTACGGAGGTTGTACACAGTCTACGGTGTCGAGCTTTGGAAGCAGATTTGATTCACATGTTTTGTACATGCCCTTAGTTGGATATATTCAGATCTGAGTTTTCCAAATTTCTTGGGGAAATCCTCGAAACCAATCTTGTTCTGACCCCACAAAATTATGCTTCAGTTCGCCCTCATTTAAGCAATGGCAAGGGCGTTTTTTGTTTATCTTTAACTTGAAATCTGCGCTTTATGATTGCAAAGGAATGAAGGACAGGCAGAAAAGTAGGAAAATCTGGGGGCCCCTGTCAGACTGGGTTTATGCTCGTTGGCTAGCCTCAGGTTCCTCCGTAGAATGATATGGTTGAGATTAAGGACCTCATTATGATGAGACTCGGAAAGCCTCCGAGTCTCATTGCAGGTTTCAATTTCGACCGCCGCACTACGATGCAGGCAGTCAACACTGAAACCAGCCGGTCATTCCGGCTGGATTCCGATGGGCTCAAGGAACCTGTCGGCCAGTCAGAGGCCTGATCATAATCCCTATGGATGGCGTTTCTGCAGTAGGGATTACAATTTCGGTTCCGGACAGGCTGTCATGTTGGGTTTTCCAAAATAGAAAGCCTGTCGGAAAGTGACTTGGGTGGCCACTAGCAGGGTCCCCTTCTCTCTGTGGCCTACGGTTGGGGTCCGGGGCCCTGCACCGTGTGGCCTGCCACACGGTGCAAGGATAAACAGATTCTCCCATTTCTCTATGGGAGCTTGTGCTACAGCCAGTTGGCAGATCAAGCTCCAAAAGAGAAATAGCAGTGTGCGACCGCACCATTTGTGGTCGCATTGTAATGCTGCAGGTTGGACCTCCGACCGGAGGTCAGTCCCGATTCGCAAAGGTGTCTCAACATCTTAATAAGGCTCTAAGTGTATGCACAATTTTTTCACTTTATTGGTTTAGCACATGCACAAGTTTAGCACTTTTTGATAAGATGAATTGGTTATTGGCTTCATTGCATGGGTGGGCTGCTTTAACTCTTTGAAGATTTATATATCTGCATTTCTTTTGGATCGCAGTGTAGCATTTACATGGGGTGTTATGCAACCCCAGACTCTCAAGATATGCATTAGTTATGTGTGTTCTTATAGCCTTTACATTTACTATGATATGGATTCTGCTCATATGTTCTATGTAATTTTGTTGTTGCTTATCGAGTCTTGAGTCTGATCATGTATTTTTGATGAATTGTTGAGTATGATTCAATCCCAGCTGGGGGCGCCTTCTCTCTCCCCACGTTTGTTTTCTGTATTGATGAAGTAAAATATTAAAAGCTTGAAGAAATTTTTTTAAGAAAGTAATATTCTCAGTTCAACCAATGCCTATTGTTACCTGCACCCACCAGAGAACCACTTATATTCAATATTCAATAATCTTTATTTCGTTGCAATTGCAGCATAAAAGATATACAAAATACATAATATACATGACCACATTATTATCGACAAGTGTACAAAAAATATACAGTCAGAAAAGTGCTGGTGCATAACCAAATAATTACCATTGCCCTACACCGCTAGATCATGAGTTGGGGCTTGAACACATATCAATAAATATAAGTAAAAAATGTGTTAAAATATTTACAAGGTTAAAAAAACATTAAATTGGATTATAACAGCCAGTTAACAATTCTCACTACATACGCTTAAAATGACAGAGACAATTTTTGTCTAATGAATTTTACTGCCAGGAGAAATCTACTGATGCCAAACACAATTACTTGACTAGTGTCCGTATTAAAAGCTTGAAGAAATTTTTTTAAGAAAGTAATATTCTCAGTTCAACCAATGCCTATTGTTACCTGCACCCACCAGAGAACCACTTAAAATGTCCCATTTCTACAGGCAGAAGTGTTTTTTAAATAACAAAGGATGTTTTTTTAATCAAAAATACTACAATCCGCCCACTGGAAGATACCTGAAAAGGCACTGTCTCATACATACAAGAAAATCATTAACAATTTGCCCGATCCCCTTTGAAGTTAAGAGAGGCATGGGAAACAGATAGGGGCCTGCTTGAGGATGACAACTGGGTGGAGGTGGTGCAAAGCCCCAGGGAGATGGCAATCAGGGTGCTATTTCGACTGGTCCAGTTGAGAATCTTACATATGTCCTACTCCACCAGTACATTTATGTACAGGCTGGGCCGCATCCCCACAGAGGAATGCCAGAGAGGCTGTAAACAGAAGGGCACTTTCTTCCATATATCGTGGGACTGCCCGATTATACCACAATTTTGGGGGAGGGTGACGTGGGTAATGTCAGAAGTCCTCGAACTGTAACACCTCTGGAGGCACTATAGCATGTTCTATGTGTATCCAGGGAACAAACATGACCCAAATATCAAAGAATCTGGCTACTAGTGGCTGCAATGGTGGCCAAGAGAAATATTGCAGGGGCTTGGGGTGCTAGCCAGCCACCGACAGATGTGCGTTTAAAACGGACATGGACTGGTGCCGCGCTGCAGAGAAAACGATATACGAGAGCCGTGGTTGCCCGAAGAATTTGGAAAAGGTATCGAATCAGTGGGAAATGTACAGGGGTATGTGAGGGAAGCCAGGAGGCAGTGGCGGAGGGGGTGGAAGATCATGATTGATGCGGGGATAGCTCGCATGGGGTCCAGTCCAATCGGAAGAGATAATATGTTACGGAATGTATAATTTGCTGCATGAAGTGTACTGTCAAGATTGTTATGTGGAAAAGCTGTCTGCTAACACTGCTGATGTTTCAATAAAAAGAATTTGCATGGAACTAGAACTTTATTAAGAAGACATAATTTGTGTGATCTGGCTGTAAATCCATTGAGTACTGTTCAAGATATTTGTGTTACAAAAACGTGCTGGACGAATTTCAGAGGGTCCATCAGACAGAGAATGTTATCTACCTTAACAGATTATCCTCAGATTATTTGCAGAACCGAATCATCAACTCTTCAAAGGATAATACATTTTAAAAACAAACCATATTCATCGGTCCTTGATGGATTTGATGATCTGGGCAATCTGATTAGCTGGCAGCAGTTGTGTTTTTTTGTTTCAGGAGCCCTTACAATAGGACAGGCACCAAAACCTGCACCCTGAAAAAGAGTCACAGGAGGGACATCAGGAGGATGGGAGCGCATCCCCTGACCCTAGAAAGGAAGTGTGAGTGGGTTTACGGAAAAAAAGTCAGCTACTGCCTCCACAAATATAATTCCCCTTTTTCTCACAGGATTGGTGGATCTATTCACCTCTGCAAATTTGCAGGTAGATCTGCAATTTTTCAATTCAATATTTGTTTTTCAAACACAGAAGTACAATTAAAAGAACAAAACATGACAGAGTACGTGGGAATAGGAAAGTCTGTTGGCAATGAGCCATGTGGACTCGGAGACTAGCAAAGGGCCTGGCCTTTGCCCTAAATCAGCTATGTGCTGCTAAAAGCCATTTGCAGCTGATTCAGGGTCCATGGAGACGACACAGGGTATAAGGCTATGTGCAGTTTGGTCACCCTGGTTGATGGGTGCAAGACATTGCCGCATGCCAATCCGTGCGACCAACGCATGCACAGCAGATAGGAGTGTCTGTCTCTGGTGGCAGGGCTCTAGAACCTGCCTTTAAATCCGCTGCACCTGGCCACAAGCTGCGGGCATCAGGGATTGACTTCATGTGGGTTAAGTACATGGCCATTGGTCGCACAGACAATAGGGAATAGCAGAATACAATAACACAAGGGTTGGATGTAGTGTTTCATCAGAAAACCCCAACATTTATCTGAATAACAAAACTGTCTAAGGGTAAATTATGTTTTCTTTCGACCATAAGACATTAATGTATGTGTTCAAAAACTCAGCAATTCCCTGAAAATGACACAGTTTAGGCGAATCGACGGTTACAAAACCAACACCAAAAGAACAATACAAGTGACCAGTTCTGGTTAGCTAGTTTTTAGATTTATATAGCGACACATTCGACAACTAAAGCCCCAAAATTCACTGCTACGGACCTACAATGGAAATGACACGAATTGCATTAATGATGACATCTCAAATAACATATTTGATGACATCACTGATGACAACACAAATTTCACTGATACCTCTTTCTTAAGCTCTGCGTAATGGAGTTTTGAGTATTACCTGTTTGTAGGTTAAAGTCGGAAGTCCTGGTGTTTATCTGCTTTATGTATTCTCTTATACTTACAAAGTGAATACAAGTATGGAAGGTTCATTCATGTCAACGGTGGCATGTAGGACCTGTGGTACAGGTAGGTTCTTTCACAGGCAAGAAGCATTTGAGGACCCATGCACCAAACCCTAAACCTATCTCATGTTATCTAGCATTTAATTTCCTCTTGTGTTCCATGATAGCACCCCAACTGTCCAAAGCAATTAGAGGCAGGCCAGTATGCTTGATTGGAGTTGTGTGTGGTTCTGGTAAGTCCTAAGTGGGAAGAGTGGGAAGCGGTGTGTATGATGTTCAATACGTGGTGTTGTCATGTCTTGGTGAAAACCTTGCTGCTGTTATGCATGCCCATGTTAAAGAGTGTGTCAGAAGTGATCGAACAATGCTCCTGCAGCAACTATACCTGATGGTGAGTGATGGCATGAAGGTGGAGGTTAAGTTGTCTATAGATGTTATACATTGATTGAGAATCAGTTTAGGTTGATTAGGGGGTACTTTTAGGATTCCTTTTGTGTAACACCGGCAAGAGTATACCATAGTAGCTGTAGCTTGAACTCTTTGAGGAAATCTTGTTTAAAGTTGTGTCTTTCACAGGCTTCTAGAGATATTTTGTTCAGAGACTGCATATAAGATGATTCCTTGGCTTTTTCCTGTGACCACTGACAGTCAAGCTGAGTTTCCTGGTGTCTCTGTCCAGAGAGGTCATATTGTCATAAAGTACTCTGTTCAGTGTCAACAATGCACCATTGGCAGCCTCATATGCTTTTTTGATTTTTGGTTGATGACTTACTCCGACAATACCCAAATTCTTCAATGCCTGAATACTTCTTTTCCAACAATTTCATGTATATCTGATGTGATCTCTTTTTTTTGTCCTCATTCATATATAAGTAATTGTCTCTTGAGCGGTATGGGTTCTTTAACAGCTCATGTGGAGGGAGGGCTCATCCTCTAACTGTTACCTTGCAATCTCCAAGGTTCCTAAAGGGCCAACCTCAAGACACCTAGAAGAGCGGAGGGGAGCATGGCAACCTTACCATACCAACCTCCTAGCCAGCGTCTTATTTATTTCAGAATCATAGGACCATACGAAGACATTGTATAGTGCGTCTTATTAGCCCATTCATCCCAAGCCACCCAAAATCTAGTTCTTTTTTTAGAGAGACATCCACGATCAAGCCTGTTGACTCTTTTAACAGAGTTAACCTAGTCCAGAGGCGATACCCATTTCAAACAAATTTCTCTTATTGCCTAAAGAATTAAGAAGTTTTGTAAGTTTACACTTAACAACCTCCCCTGGGAGAATCCCAAAAATAGCTAAAGCAGAGCTTACCTCAATTTCTTTCCCCAGAATCTCTGAGATAGTCTTACCAACATCTTGCCAGAAGTCCTTGTTCTGAGGACAGTGCCGGAACGTATGTAAATCATCTGCATTCACAGAAGCACACTTTAAGCAAGCTTTAACACCTTCGCCTCCCAATTTTGATAGCCGTTTGTGGGTCCAGTATGCTCTGTGAAGTGTAAACAGATAGTTCCTTATGAGTGGAGCAGGCTTAACTACAGACCATAAAGTGTGCATCGATACTTGCCATAACTATGTTGTATCAGCCGTTGGCAAGTCTCTCTTCCAGGACTCCTCGATAGATGTTGGCGGTGGGTCCCCTTTTACCAGCATCCAGTACCATTTTAGACTTCTTTACTTTGGAAGAGGGGCCCAAGCAGGTTATTTTCACAATCGTCATTTTCTTCCCCATTTACCTAGATTAGAAGCCCAACTTGACAATTGATTAAATTTTAACCCTAGAGAGTCTCTGGTTCATAATGTTTAAAAGTTCCCAAGAAAGTAACTTGTTATTCAGAAGGAGTTGTCCCCCTTCTTCCATCAATGGGACAGTCAAATGATCTTTTAGGCAGATTGGAGTGCCTGTGGTGTTCCAAATGGGGGCCCCGGAGCTGTAATATGGTATCTTCAAAATTCTTCTGTTATGTTAATGTTAATGTTAGGTGGTGTTTTGTATAGCGCTCGGCTACTCCAAGGAGTGTCCCGGCGCTTTAAGTGACCTACAATGGGATCAGGGTGGCAGGCGATGAGGGAGCAGTCCTACTGAGCAAAAAGCCAGGATTTAAGGTCCTTCCTAAAGGCCAACAGTTTGCTATTCCTGCGAAGAGAAATCGGCAAGGAATTCCAGAACTGAGGCGCCAGACGTTTGAAAGATCGGCCACCAGTCCGTGCTCTCCTTATAGCTGGGACCACAGCTAGAGCCAGTGACTCTGACCTCAGCGATCTGGCAGGCTGATAGAGAGCCAGCCGCTTCTGAATGTATTTGGCCCCCGTAGCATGAAAAGCCTTGTGAGCCAAAGTAAGTGCCTTGAAAACTATCCGTTTCCGGATAGGCAACCAGTGGAAAGTGTACAGGAGGTCAGACACTCTGGCTCGCCTATGTAGGCCAAAAATGGCCCGAGCCACCGAGTTCTGAACCACCTGTAACCGTTGGAGAAGATACTCCGGCAGGCCCAAGTACAGGACGTTGGCATAATCAAGCCTCGATCCAATAAGGGCTTGCACCGTAGTTTTCCTGTGTGCCAACGAGAGCAAGGAGAGGAACTTACGGAGCATCTTAAGGAGGCCGAAACATGTTCCTGCTAAGCCAAGAATCTGGGACTTCAGCGTTAAGCCATTATCGATTTTAACTCCAAGATTCTTGGCCATCGTAGATGCCGCCGATGGAGGGAACATATTTACAGGCCACTAGTCCTGCCAGCTAGGATCAGAACAACAGCCGAAGAAGAGCACCTCAGATTTGTCTGAGTTACACTTGAGGCTGTTAAGCTGGAACCATTTAAAAACAGCCCCAAGGCACCCTCGGATATTCTACCCGTCGAACTCAGACCCCTTCCCACACGTGAAGAGGAGCTGGGTGTCGTCAGCATAGGACACGATCTGGGCCCCAAAAGACTCTGCCAGTGCCGCCAGAGGGGTCATAAAGATGTTAAAAAGAGTCGGGCTCAGAACAGAGCCCTAGGGAACTCTGACCTCCAGTGGTGGCACTACCGCAGAAAAAGGGGAGCCCAGACCGTTTGACAACGGCCCGCTAGAAAATATCTAAACCAGCTGAGCACCGTCCCCCGCAGACCGATCTCACTAAGTCTAGTAAGGAGGCCCTCATGGGGGACGGTGTCAAAAGCCGCCGACAGGACCAGCATCACCAGCATGGCTTTTCCTCCTGCATCCAGTACCTCCTTGATTGCCTCCGTAACTTCCAGCAGCGCCGTCTCGGTGCTCAAGTTGGTACGGAAGCCGGATTGAGTGGGATGTAACAGATTGTGGATTTCAAGGAAGCTCGAGAGGGATGTATGTACGTGCTTCTCCACGATATTAGCAAAGGCTGGCAAGAGGGAGATAGGCCTATAATTAGCATGTATCTCCGGGTCCAAGCTAGGCTTTTTTTAGTAATGGGATGATCATGGCTTGTTTCCAGACTGACGGTACCACACCAGTGCTGAGGGAAAGGTTCAGACCGGGGTTGACAAGGGGATTAATAACCTCAGCTATTTTAGCCAAAAATTTGGCTGGGCAAGGATCAAGAGGAGACCCAGACTTAAGTTTAGCTAAGAGCTCCAGTGATGTAGATACAGCTAGAGGTGGAAATTCTGAAAGAGTGGGCTCATGGCTAGAGACTGACCCAACCCTAGCACTGGAGGCGGGATCCGCCACTACCCTGGCCAGCAAAAAAGAGTCCTGAATAGTCTTGATTTTGCTGGAAACAAATTTGGCAAGTGAAGACACCCAGGATTCCGAGTGTACACATAATGACGTACTCATTTTGGGGGCAGTGAATTCCCTTACAATTGTGAATATCTCTTTACAGGAATTGGTGGCCGCCTCAATCCTCTTTGAGAAATAAGCTTTCTTCTCAAGCAAAATATCCTGTTGGTAGGCTTTAATGGAGGCCCGATACGCCATCTTAGCTGTGATGTCATATTGGTGACACCAGGCCCTCTCCGCAACCTTACACTGCCTCCGTGTCAAGGCCAAGGCTTCCGTGAACCACGGTGCAGAGGAACGTTTGGCAGATTTGTGGGGGGCAATCTCGGGGGCAAGATCAACTAACCTCTCCATAAGCCATGTCTGCATCAATGCCAAATCCCTCTCTAAAGTCCCCGACAACGGGCATGGGTGAAGTAAAAGCGCCTGAGCCACCATTTCAGGAGAGACCCGATGATAAGCCCGCAGGGCCTGACAAGGCCTTAAAGGGGTGCTATAAAGTGGTTTATCAGTGCCTAGGATATAGAAGTTAACCAAGAAATGGTCCGACCATAGCACAGGAGAAGGAATAGAAACGTCTATGTGAACGGTGGAGAAAACCTGATCAAGGGTATGGCCTTTGCTGTGAGTGGGTGTATTCAGGAAGGGGGAAAGACCTAGGGGGGAAGTGATATCATAGATCTTAATAGTATCCACGTCCAACCCGTCGTCCATATGGATGTTAAAATCGCCCAGCACGATACAGTGCTCTGCCCTCAGACACAGTGCCGAGGCCACTGCCTGCAGGTCTTCATAAAACGAGCCCATGGGTCCCGGTGGTCTATAGATCAATAGCACTGTGCAAGATTGGTGTGGTGACAGTGATATGGAAAGGGCCAAGGATTTACAGCCCGGGATAACGTCAGTAGAAATAATGGAGCATATAACAGACTTCTTCACCACAATTGCTACGCCTCCACCCCTGCCCTTCGCCCTGCCCTGCCTAAAAATAACATAGTCAGGAGGGATTGCAGTGACTATGTCAGGATTCGAGGCCTCCCTCAGCCACGTCTCAGTGAGGAACAGACAAAAAGGTTACTCAGTATCCAGAAGCTCATAGATGTCTACCGCCTGTCTGCCCAAAGATCTAGTATTAAGGAGCAGACATAAATGCTTACTGGGGGAAGTGATGGTAACTGAGACGGAGGCGGAGGCGTTGACCGGTAGCCAGCCGCAACCCGGGCATCGCCTCCCGCCCCTGTGCCGCCCAGGAAAGACCGTACAGCAGGGGCTCACCTCGTTCTTAAGAGCCAATAGCTCTGCTGCAGTATATTTGAACATGGCAACCCCTAGCCTGGGATCTGGAGCCTCCCCGACCGCACCCGTCCGCCTCCGGGACACTGACGGGCGCAGACGAGCTTTCCTTAGGCGCTCCTTTGGCGCGAAGGAAGGCGCCCGCTGCTCGCGTCCGCTGCACGGAGCCGGGGGCAACTAAAGATATAGCGTCACCGGTCCAAGTCTGCACCACTAGTCTGCCGACCTGCCGACCGGCGCGCCAACCTCCCCACAAGATGACCGCCAAAGCCGAGAACCGGTCTACTGGTCCTCGAGCAGAGGGGTGAGTGATAGAATGAAAATGCAGAGGTAGAGATGAAAGCTTAAGATTCGCCCAGCTTTCCGCCTCAGGCGCTAACAGTGCAGTAAAGTGACAGAGTGCAATTTAAAACACTTAAAATGTACAGGCAGCTCGTAATCAGCAGCAAATACACATTAACATAAAAAACGCTGTTTACTCAGCAAATGCAGTGCTCGCCCGCACCCAACTACCTCCTCAGGGTGAATGGGTAACTGGGAGTATTGAAAATCTAATCTGGTACTAATCTGGTACCAGAGCTCACTGGCAGCTCTTAAGATCTTTAATTTGACTTTCTTAAAGAATTTAGAATGACTGAACTTAAAAGGGAAACCATCTGGGAGGAGCTTCGCGGGCAACCAAGATGGCTGCGTAAGCTCGGAGCTCCGAAGACCCTCCGATCCTCCGTATTGATCCTGTCAACTATCCTGTCCCACGGCGGTGGGAATCAGTTGCGGTGTTGATGCTGATGCGGCGCCCGTTTGCAGATTGAAGATCCGAGCTTCCTGCACCGAGTTACACCGTCGGGAGGCCTGGTGACGACGACGCCATATCTGCCTGGCATTGTTGGGGCGGTGACGGAGCCCCTGTGCGGTGGCACTTCAAGTGGGACTAACTGATTTGCGAGGTCCGGTGGTACTGCTGATCTCCCTGGAGGCTCGCTGTTCCCTGGGGACGGTGGAGGGACTTGTTGACTTCGACCAAGTGGAGGTGGTGTTATTGGCTTGCCCCCTCTCGGATCGTACGATCCCCGTCGCCCAACATGGCGGGCAGAGGAGATCCAGACAAAGGGAAGCCCCCGAGGGTCAGCAGGAAACTTCCCCACTCGCAGTCCACCATCCCCGAACGATTTTCTCACTCTAGAGGTTCGCCAGGTGCATCGGGCCATACCAAGGACCCGCAGCGGGACGTGTCCCCGGAAGATACCGAACCCACCCTCCGGGATGTGATGGGAGCCATTGCTGGCGTGAAGGCCGAGATGCACAGCCAACCTGAAGTGCTGTCCAGCAAGGTTGATACCCTCACGATCGAGCTCAATCTCATCAGGGCCGACCTCGGGAAAACGAACGACAGGGTCAAGTCGCTCGACATCAAGACGTCGAGTCTGACTACTAATATGTCGGACGTGCAGACCGAGGTTCGGGACTTGAAGGCCGCTAATTTGATGCTTGCGCGCCGGCTTGATGATTTTGAGGGACGGGCACGGCGCCAGAACGTCCGCATTACAGGTGTGCCGGAGGGTGCGGAGGAGGACGCAGCGGATTTGTTTGTGGAGGAACTGGTGGTGAAGCACTTGGCACCCGGTGGCCTGAGTAAATTCTTTTCGGTCGAGAGAGCTCATAGACTGCCTGGTGGTCAACCGAAGTCGGGTGCGTCCCCGCGCCCCATCATTGCCAGACTGTTTAACTACAGGGACCGAGACGCAATCCTACAAGCGTCGAGACGTGGCGGTCCGCTGCGGTTTCAGAATGCTGACGTGAATTTCTTCCCCGACTTCACTCAGGCTGTACAGAAACGCCGGCAAAGTTTTATGGGAGTGAAGCGAAGATTGAGGGAGATGGGGTTGAGGTACTCCATGCTCTACCCAGCGAAACTGCGAATAGAACATGGTGATCGGACGCTGTTCTTTGATTTGCCAGATGCTGCCGGGGACTGGCTGGACACTTTGCCTCAGCGTCGGACTACTCCGGAGGATCTGTCGGAAGGGGCGCCGGGCGGCCCAGGTTCCCAGGAATAAACTTTAACATGTTGGTCTTCTTTCTGCGAGGGGCTCTGCGGATGGCATCCTTCATTGACTCTTGTTTCTTTTTTATTTTTCCTGTTTTTTCAACTTTGGAGGGTGACGGGGGGTGATAGGATGTCTCCTTCTCCTCTGGGGGCTTCTTGTAGGTTAGTTTATACGGGGGGACAGGCACTCTGCTAGTTGGGGGGGCTTTTAGTCTAATGCAGGGGTGCATGGTGGGGGGCTGTTGGGTTGTGTGTTCTTTTCTTGTTTTTCCTTTCTTACTTTTCTCATGGCGAGGCTACTACTGTCTTGATTACACCGTATCGGTGGCTGCCTTCTGGGGGGGATGGCTGGGACGGGGCATCTTTGATGATGGGGGGTAAGACTTTGAATGTACTTAGTTGGAACGTGAATGGGTTGGGGGATCGTATTAAACGTGGTGTTGTATTACAAATGTTTAAACGTTGTGTCCCCGATGTTGTCCTCCTGCAAGAAACTCATCTCGTTGGCAATACTTGTAGGGCTCTGAATAGAAAGGGGTTCAAAATGGTGGCCCATTCCGGGTTCTCTTTGGGATCCCGAGGGGTGGGGATAATGGTGCGCATGTCTCTTCCCCTGGAGGTGGAGTCTACAGTGGTTGATGATAGGGGCCGATATGTTGCCGTGGTGAGCAGATGGGAGGGGCGTACCCTGGTTTTGGTTTCTGTTTATGTCCCCCCGGGGTTGCAGACGGCTACCTTCCAGGATCTTGGAGGCGCCGTTTTGGGCCTCCCGAAGGGGCTGTTAATACTGGGCGGGGACTTTAACTCTGTGGTTTCGGGCACTTTGGATCGTTTTCCGTCCAGAGATCTACGCAGCGCACAAGCATGGCTCCCGGACTTCATGAGCACCATGGGCCTCATTGATTGTTGGCGACTTTTACATCCCGCCCAACGACAGTACACTTTCCATTCGGGGGCCCACGGTAGTCTTTCCCGAATTGATTACATTTTGACAACCGCGGTTCAGGCACAGACCGTCTCTGGGGCTCGCCTCATGGCCAGGGGTATATCGGATCACTCTCCAGTTTGGGTGTCCTTTGACTTTGGCATCACGGCGGCGACCAGGGTGGCGCCGGTCAATCCCTGGTATTTCCGCAACCCCAAGACTCGAGACCTCCTTGCTAAAGCTATCGATCTGTACTTCACGGAGAATACAGGTACGGTAACGTCGGCCCTTTCTCTCTGGGAGGCCTTCAAGACTGTCCTTAGAGGAGAAGCTTTCTCCTTGATAGCTGAGGTGTGCAGGCGAAGGGATGAAGACGTTCTCATTGGGAAACAAGGGATTTGCAGTGTTATACGGGTTACCAAATTTACACCTGAAACAATATGTCGGACCCACACGTACTATAAAAACCTCATGTACAAGGACAAAAGTTTATGTAAAAAATCATTCATTTATTTTGTAAAAGTTAAAAAATTCATAATAACATGAGATACGTTATCTGAACCAACAAGCAGTACATTTTAAATTTTTGCAAAAATATACACTCAAATGATTAAAAAGGTTGTCAGAATAAAAATGCTATAATAGCACTGTCTACATCAACATATTAAAAACATCTCATTTATTGGTCAAACAATGGTAAAGGAACAAACTGTCGACGCGGCGTTTTGGTGCCCTTTGTTTTATTCTTGCACCTTCTTCAGGACTCGTTCCCTGTATTTGTCACATCCAGGGTATTTTATTTCCTGGATCTGATGTCTGAGCCTGTTTCTATCCGCTCTTTACACTGTTTCTTTGTTTATGCTCATATGCTGGTTAATTTCCGGTTTTCACTCTATTTTTCTGGAAGGGACCCACTTCAATCCAGTCCACTTTCCATATCACTTTGCGTGGTGGGAAGGACGCCTCTGGGAGCTACCTTTTCTTTTCCTTATATCTTTCTGGCTCACTGGTTAGATAAGGAGTTACTTTCTGTTTGGTTCACTCTCTTATTTGTCCAGATCTTAAGGTTATGCAGTGTCCCAGTTGAAAAAAACCGGGGAAGAGGAAGGCGCCACGCAGTTCAGCTACCTATACTAAAGTTGAGAGCTGAAAATTTAAAAAAAAAAAAAGCTCCAACTGGGACACTGCATAACCTTAAGATCTGGACAAATAAGAGAGTGTAAAGAGCGGATAGAAACAGGCTCAGACATGTACTGCTTGTTGGTTCAGATAACGTATCTCATGTTATTATGAATTTTTTAACTTTTACAAAATAAATGAATGATTTTTTACATAAACTTTTGTCCTTGTACATGAGGTTTTTATAGTACGTGTGGGTCCGACATATTGTTTCAGGTGTAAATTTGGTAACCCGTATAACACTGCAAATCCCTTGTTTCCCAATGAGAACGTCCTCTTAAGGGTGTACCTCATTTAAGATTTACTAAATCCAGGAGAAGGAATTCTGTACTTTGTATAATTGGTGACCCAATCCTTTTCCTGTCTGAAAGGGTAGCTCCCTGCTCAAAACTTTTTAGAGGCGAAGGGATGAAGACATGGTACGGTTGGAGTCGGATATTGCTGAACTGAACGCCCAGTTGGCGCTGGGACCGACACCCGACCTGTTACATGCTCTCTCCCTGAAGCAGTCGGAATATAGAGCCACTGCCACTGACGCTGCCAAGGCGATGGGCAGGGAACAGCAAGGGAGGATTTATGACGCCGGAGACAAGGCGGGCAAACTCCTTGCCTGGTTGGACAAGAAGGAGTTGGCTTCCCGTGTGGTGCCTGAAATCCTGGGTGACGATGGTCTGGTTGTTACTGATCCCACTGCTATTGCCGCGGCGTTTGCCGACTACTTTGAGTCGGTTTATACATCAGTCTCCGCTCTGACTGAATCGGACTCAGCCTCCTTCTTAGAGGGGATTGAGCTCCCTTGCCTGTCTGATACTGAGCGCGATGACATGGACCGGGGCATCACGGCTGACGAGGTGGCGTTAGCAATACGGTCCTTGCGCTCCGGGAAAGCTCCAGGTCCCAATGGTCTCCCGGTGGAGCTGTATAAAATCAAAGCGGACACTATCGCCGCGCCCCTGAGGAATATGTTCTTGGAAGCCCGAGATGCTGGTGAACTTCCACTAGATCAACGCCTGGCTACCATTGTGGTCATCCATAAGGAGGGGAAGCCTAGAGACCTTTGTAGGTCGTATCGCCCTATTTCTTTGCTGAATGCCGAGCCTAAAATCCTGGCTAAGTTGCTGGCCAATCGGCTCGTGGGCGTGATCGCGGATTTGGTCCACCCGGACCAGTCCGGTTTCATACCTCACCGTAACACTGCCCTTAATCTTAGACGACACCACGCTGTCATGGCGCGGGCGCACATGCTCTGCGAGCATACAGTTCTGGCTTCGCTGGACGCGACGATGGCGTTTGACTCGCTTGAATGGAACTACCTCTGGGTGGTGCTGTCTAAGTTTGGATTCGGCCCTGACTTCATCAGTTGGGTTTGGCTTCTCTATTCCTCCCCGATGGCCAACATAACGGTCAATGGCCGCATGTCAGCTTCCTTTGCCTTGCGCAGGGGTACCAGACAGGGCTGCACGTTATCACCGCTCCTTTTTGCCCTTGCGCTGGAGCCACTTGCCGCTTGGATCCGCACTCACCCTGATATTAATGGGATCAAGTGGTCACCGGGGTTTGAAGATCGTGTTTCGCTATACGCTGACGACATTCTTCTTTACCTCACCTCCCCCTGTCGGTCTTTAATTGTGGTATTTGATGTACTGGGTGCCTTTGGTGGATACTCGGGCCTGGTTATCAACTGGTCCAAGTCCTACCTCTACGTGCTCCGCAGAGACACTCCACGTCTCCCCAGGGGCTGTGCAATACAGGTCTCGCAACAGGGCTTCAAGTACCTGGGCATCTATATTTCAACGGATGCCAGGGCACGGTACGCAAACAACTTGCTCCCTCCTCTAGCACGCCTTCGGCGTGACATGGAGGGTTGGAAAAGATTGCTGCTATCCTTGTTGGGCCGAGCGGCGTTGTTCAAAATGATGTCCCTGCCGAGATTTTTATATGCGCTTCAAAACACGCAGGACCCAGTACCTTCTAAATACTTCAGAGAGATCGAAGGCTTGCAGCGTACCCTCTTGTGGGACGGTAGGCCACGCATTGCCGTAGTCAAACTGACCATTCCGTGGTATGACGGCGCTATTGCCCTGCCCAACGTGCGCCGGTACTACTGGGCTTCTCAACTGGCGGCTATCAATCATGGCTTCTACGGACCGGTGGTTAATCCGGGGTATGCCATGGATCGCTGGCTCATGAACGACGGTATGTACTACAGAGCGCTGTATTCTAGATCTCTGGACCAGAAATTGACTGGTCCCACCAGGACTGTGGTGCACTTGTGGAGGGCGGTTACGAAGACTCTGGGGTGGGAGGGTAGGCTCACCATGGCTACACCCCTTTACGATTCTGACTTGCTGGGGAATTTGTGGCACTCAAAAGGGTTTGATCGGTGGGACCTCATCGGTATTTCCAAAGTGGCGGATGTGATGGCCAGGGGGGAAGTTAAATCGTTTGCTGCTCTACAGGCGGAATTTCAACTGGGGGCCACGGAGTACTTTCGATATGCACAGTTGAGGCATGCCCTTACGTCCTCCTTGCCTGTAGGTGAAAGAGTCCCCGAGTCATCCCCGCTGGAGGACAGGGTGCTGGACGGCCATATGCCAGACAGCGCCATCTCCCTGACCTACAAAAAACTTATCAATGTTCGGACGGACCTGCTGGTGAAAGTACGAGACCTCTGGATGAATGATGGGATTGAGATGGATGACGAGGACTGGCAGTCTGCGGTTTCCTCCCCTAAGGAAGTAGCTATCTCGGCCAGACTGCGCTTGGTTCAGCTGAAAGTACTCCACAGGGTGTATGTCACTGGCCCTAGGTTGATTCGTATGGGGCTTACCCACGACGGCCTTTGTAGAAGGGGATGTGGTGCGCTGGCCACTTTTATGCATACCATTTGGGAGTGCCATGCCATAGCCTCTTATTGGGAGCGAGTGCATGCGGTGATGCGTGTTGTGACTGGTGTGGATTTGCCTGCGGAAGCTCGACGCTGCTTGCTGAATGTGTGGGGTCCGACTGACTACAATAACGCCCAAACCCGCTGGGTCACCCTGGGGAATATGGTGGCCAAGAGGGACATTGCCTGGAGATGGGGCGCTCCGACCCCCCCCCACTGTGAGTCTTTGGAAAACCAACATGGACTGGTGCATGCTCCAGGAGAAGACTGTCTACTTAGCCCGGGGTAAGCCCAAGATGTGGGGGCTGGTCTGGGGGGCCTGGAATTCGTATAGAGGTGACATTTGTGTGCCCCCGGAGATAGTCCAACCGGAAATTCGTCTCTCATCATAGCTAAACCCTCCACCCAGGTTTTCACGGGACGTAATCCTGTCTCTTGTTCCCCGTACACATGTGTGCTTATTTGATATGGTTATTTCATGATGCGAAAGTTCCCGCCTCTCCCCCTGGACATGTGCCTTTCCGCTCTTCTATGCTTCTCTGCCTTGCCATCTTTCTCCCTTTCTTCCCCCCCCTCTTTCTCCCCTTTTCCTTCTTTATCCTTGTCCCCTTTCGGTTTTCACCTTGTTCATTGAGTTCACTTTATAATATATAAAATTAAACCTGACTGCTCCTTTTACTGTTTTGTGCACACTTCCATGTTGCCTTATAATGCTGCCTAGCCTCCGGGATGTACGGCTGAATAGCGGTGTACTTTGAATTACAAATAAAGGTTTTCCAAAAAACAAAAAAAACAAAAAAAAAAGGAAACCATCACCACCAGAAGGTAGCTTTTCTGTCATAGCTTGAAGGAAGGGAGGAAAGCAAGCTGAATTAAATAGAAGAGATCTTGCATTTTTTTAACTGGAAGGCCCAACAATAAAAGCGGAAATCGGGGCATGCAATACCACCTTCTCACTTCACACTTCACACTTTGACACACGAGACACGACCCAAAGCGCCTCTTGTGAGACCGGGGAGGCCGAACTGTGAATTATTGGGGAAGCCTGTGTGCCCGACAGCAGCACTCACCACATACGGCGCCGCAGCAAAAACCCCGCATACCAAGCAGGTCACTGCATCCCTACCGCTCAAGCTGCAGCGGACGGGGACGAACTAACAGACTTACCGGATTGCCACAGCCGGCGGAGACTGTGAGGGGGAGGAGCAGTTATAGACAGGGGCACAGGTTTGAGTCACCTCCCTTGGGCCATTGACCACCGGAGCACTGCTACAACTGAGGCTGCCTGACTTCAAAATGGCAACCGGCGCTCACGACCACGGAGCCTCCTGGGTGAGAGGGCAGTGATCTGACCCGCCTGGGTGCGAGCCAAGCAAGATTCAAGAAGGTGAGGCGGGGAGCCGCCCCCGGGGTGGCCTGTTACCAGGGAGTGAGTGTGGTACCCCCCCACCACTACAGCCCTCTCTGATGCAGGCCTGACCCTAAGATGGCGGATTTCATTGGCCGCCTGGAACCCAGAAAAGTGCTCAGCCCTTGCCAGCCAACTGCACACGGAAAGGGGGACACAGTACAGGACATTAGGGAGCCACACCGATCTGGGCCCCCACCGGTTCCACAAGCCACCTGCTAACGAAGACAGTGAATGAGCGGGGGGTTCCAGCATCCATGGCGGCTGGCCCCACTAAGTGACCCCCTACGGTGCACACCACAGGGCGCGGTCCGGGGGAACCACCACCAAATCGGATGCCTGGAGCACCTACCTAGCCCAACAGCGCAGACAGGGGTCAGTGCTCACCCAGATACAGCGTCAGAGGAGGTTGGGCCCTGCAGGGTGTCCCTCGATGCCAGCACCACCACACCCGGACCCGAAAACGGTGAGACATCCCAGGAGACACGATGGGGAAGCCCAGGGCCACACAACACACTATGGTGCCAGAGACGGCGCTGAAAAATATGCATCAGCCCAAGATGGGGACCAAGTTGGTGCCGACCTGTCCGACCTGTCCATTTCGGACAAACTAGACCGAGTTTTGGCGGCCATTGAACTCTCCAGAGCATCTATGGAGGAGAGACTAGGCACTCTAAAGACTGATATCAGCCTCTTCAAAGATGACCACCGAAAGCTGGCCGACAAGGTCAACGAAGGGGAAAAGATCGTGGCGGACCTGCAACCTACAGTCAAAGACCAACAAAAGACGATCCGCGATGTCCTGTCCCGCCTATCCACCATGGAGGAAGGAATGGTTGACCTAGAGCGACGCTCAAGGCGCTGTAACATACAGGTGCTTGGGCTGCCGGAGGGAATTGAAGGGCAAGATCCGGTGGGACACATGGAAACATGGGTGAAATCCTTTACTCCAACTGCCGACCGGTCGTCCTTCTTCTCCATCGAGCGCGCCCTTAGAGTCCCGGTGCGAAGGTCCCAACCCGGAGCACCTCCCCGACCGATGCTAGCAAAATTACTCCACTTCAGAGACCGGGATGCAGTACTCAGAGCTGCCAGATGATCGGGCCCCCTCCGGGTCGAGGACAAGCAGGTGATGATCTTTCCAGATTAAGCACGCGCGGTTCAACAGCACAGATCGCTCTTCCTGGAAGTGAAGCCGCGACTCCGGGCAAATAACATTCAATATTCCCTACTATTCCCCGCCAGACTCAGAATTATCTACAATGACTCTACTTTATTTGTTACATGCGCGGAGGAAGCCAGGGACTGGGCGGACCTGCACTGCCTGCAGCTACCCAGATCAGGAACTGAGCGAAGACAGAGACATAGGGCGCCACGACCCAGGAAACGTAACCCAAACAAGGGACGCAATGGCGGAAACACTATGGCGTGGAGCCCCGCACAAGGCTCCCGGATCTGGAGCAAATCATGCAAGAGCGCCGAGACTCCCTGCGGGCCCTGATAGCATTACAAGCCTCACCGCCCTCAGATGACATGGACAGAGCCACGCGCCTGTTCTCCTCAGCAGGCGAAGACGATAGCGACGAAACATCATCCAAGGGAGACTCGATCACCCTACAGCAAGTCACCCCCCAGACAGCAGATCTCATAAGTTAGAGACTGAATAAGGTGACACGACGGGGGCTTCCATGGAAATGCTATCTTCAGGCTTTCGCAACACACAGATGCAGAGCAGCCCCATGGATGGTTGGTCGAGACCCTCTTTCGCAACCGCAGTCCTTCCTCGCTACACAAGTACCAATGTCTTGTCTCGACCGGGGCCGGATGACACACATTGATCCTTCATAGACCCGCCCGATTGCTCTCGCATACACGCACCACCACCCCATAGTTGTTAACTGCTTGTTCACGCTCTCCCTTCACCAGAGCGTCAGTTTGGACGTATCGCTCCCAGCGATAGGTCCCCAGTATTGGGACTGTTTACCCACCCCAGTTCATAGTTCACCCACCCCATACCCCATGCTCCCTTCTTACCTCCCATTTACAGGGCAGGAGAGCACACAGACAATTCCAAACAGCTTCGCACGCAATATACACCAGCTCGATGTGGGAGGAACCATCTCCTCAAGGCCCCAGAGCTGTCAGGGCACAATGTCGTATCCAGCATGGCACATGCAGAGTTCCAGTTTTTAACCCTAAATGTACAGGGGATGCACACAGCCAGGAAGCGTTATGTGATCTATGCGTAGATTAAGAGGCAGCAGGCACAGATCATATCCCTTCAAGAGACCCACCTCACCAAAGAGGAATTATGCAAACTTCAGAAAAAATGGCGCGGCCTTTTCTGCGCCACAACCTATTCCGCCTTCGCGAGGGGATCGCTGATCTTCATCCGACCCGGAGTGCCCTTCCGCGAGACTGGTAGGGGTGTGGACCGGGAGGGTCGTTACGCGTTCCTAGAAGGGTTATTGGATGGGCAGCCCATCCTCGCAGGCAGCATTTACACCTCTAATGTAGATCAGACAACATTTTGGGAAACCCTAACGAATACCATGGCGGAATTCACACATTCCCCATGGATACTAGGAGGAGACTATAATTGCTCCCTAAACCTCACATTGGATAGATCCCATCCTCCCCACCTTCTCACCAGCCCACGTGCACATGGCCGCATTCCGTGCCTGGATAGCCCACTGGTCCTTAGCGGACGCTTGGCGACACACAAACCCGACCACCAAAATCTACTCCTTTCACTCGATACCTCACAACTTACGGGGTCCATTTGGATCGCTTCATGTGCACACAGTCTCTCCTTCCACGCATCAGAAACTCGGACTACTTGGGCAGGGTCATTTCAGATCACAACGCACATATAGTGTCACTCACATGGCGGCCACCCGTACCACCGATCCCCACTTGGCGCCTCCCGAGGGACTGCCTTTTGGACCCAGTGTTCCACTGTGAGCAATCAGACACCATTCAAAACTACTTTGTTGAAAACACAGGCACTCCACCCACTAGGTCCCTGGAATGGGACGCTTTTAAAGTGGTCCTGCGAGGAGCGTGCATAAGGCAAATTACCAGAGTGAAACAAACACTAGAGAGGGCGGTACTCAGAGCAGAACAACGAGTAGCACAGTTATCTAAAATGGCTGATGAACAGGAGCTTCCCCCTACGCAACTAGCGGAGGCCAAAACCATATACGAGGAGGCATGTGCTGATCTTCGGCCTTATAATTTTGGTACATACACCACTAGAGCTCACAAGGAAGGGAATCGCGCCGGCACCCTGCTAGCTTGGCTTATTTGCCAGGATACGCAAATACAACCGATTACAGGCCTTCGCAACGCCGTGGAGGAAGTGGTATACGTGCAGGCCGACATTTTATTTGCTTTCCATGACTACTACTCCGAGCTTTACAAAGAACCGGCCCAGGACCGGGGGGAACACATTCAGAACATACTGACCACAGACACTATAGTCCAAATAATGGATGAGGAACGCACAACATTAGATGATCCTCTCACACCAGCGGAGCTCAAATCCGCCATTCGCCGCTTAACTAAAAAAAAAACTCCGGGACATGACGGTTTCCCAATAGAACTGTATTCCTCATTCTCTCAGCAGCTGGTCCCACAGCTGGACATAATCTTTCGGGAGGTATTGGAAGTGGGACAACTCCCTCATTCAATGCGGGAATCCGTGCCAGTAACATTTCCAAAACCTGATTGGGATCCTCCTACAGCCCTATCACCCTCCTGACGTCGGACTGCAAAATTCTGGGGAGGATCCTGGCAGATAGACTCACAGAGATACTGCCCAGACTAGTACACATGGACCAGAGCGGGTTTGACCCCGGGAGAAACACCTCCCAAAATAAACCTCGCCTGTTTTAGGTCCAGGACGGGTTCCAGGACAGATTCCCTCATGCGGCGTGCCTCGTTCTGGATCTGGAAAAAGCATTTGACACTCTGGCATGGCAATACCTCTTTGAGACACTTCGAAGGTCGGGCATTGGGCCCCAATTTATAGCGTACACCCGGCTATTATACACCAACATTACCACAGGGCTTAGGATAGGCCGTTATATATACTCTCCCATCCCGATCATGCATGGCACACGCCAGGGGTGCCCCCTGTCCCCAGTTATATTTGCCATCGCCATGGAGCCGCTGGCAGTGAGGCTGCAGGAGGTGGGCGTACATTAGGGCATCCCACTGGGAGGTCGCACTCATTGCGTCTCCATTTATGCGGATGATCTCCTCATTAATGTTAGAGATATTACGGAAGACCTCACCTCCCTCTGGTCCACGCTCACAGATTTCGAGAGGGCCACAGGGTTACGTGTGAATTGGGAGAAATCCTCTATCTATCCCCTACATCGAATGCCCCACAAAGGGAAATTTAAATATTAGAGTCCTCACTGGCATGGATGGGCGACACCCTGTGTTACTTGGGTATCAGACTCTACCATGAACCCCAGGACCTCCTGGAAGGCAACCACTACCGAGCCCTCCGTGGACCTAAAAGTCAAGTTAGTTTCTGGTGGACCCTACCTTTGGCTCCCATCAGGAGGGTAGCCTTATCCAAAATGATAATGGTGCCCCGGCTTCTTTACTACTTTGCTAATATCCCCGTTAGTCCGCCGCAGTCCTTTTTCCAAGAGCTAAATTCATTACTAATCTCCCTGATCTGGGGTAGGGGCTGTTGCAGAGTGGTCCTATCGGCCTTAGAGCTGCCTCGCGATAAAGGAGGGATGGGCGCCCAGTCCTTTGAAGCCTATTTCTTAGAGGCGCAGCTGCAGTGGATGTCACGCTGGATGGCACATCGGAACCTCGGGGAAACCGAGGCCCAGGAGGGACAGATAACAGTCCCGGAGCTGACATGAATGCTCCTTACAGGTACCACTCCCAACCGACTCACCCATTACAGGTCATAACGGCCAGAACTTGTATCATGCGGATCCACTGTATGTCCAAGGGTTCCCCGCTGTATTTACCATTACTGCCGCTGGTGGGACTCCCTAAAGGTCGTGAGTTCTACTCCGCAGGAGATCTCAGGATCTGGACTGAACACCAGCTCACCGAAACAGAGGCTCTGTTCTAAGATGGTCAACTGATCTCGTTCGCAGGCTTGACCGAGGGAAGCGGGCTTCCAGCTGGTCAATTCCTGCTAAACCGACAACTGGTGGCAGACTGCAGATGGACCTAGGACCTAAGGGACAGGGAACCCAAGACTCACACACACACTGCATATGGAGATGGGTAGACACCATACCATGTGGATTTACAAATTCATCATGGAACTCACACACGTACCACTGACACTCTTACAGTTCCACTGGGAGGAGGGCTTTGGCCGTAACCTCCATGACAGAGAGTGGTTGATGGCCTTAGAGCACCACAAAAAAGTGTCCCGCAACCAAAGATTACAAAATGTCTAGTTTAATGTGCTGCACCGAGCTTACCTCACACCAGCGCGGCTTAAACTCTTTTTCCTGACATCCCCCTTCGAATGCCCCGCTGTCACAGTCTGGACGCCCCCTTTCTTCACATGTTCTGGACATGCCCAGTAATACAATCCCGATGGATGACGGTACACACCACACTTCAAACAGTCACAGGCCTCACTGATTTCCACACATGGGAGGCATGCGCCTTAGGCATTTTTAAGCGCCTGAAACGCATGAAGGCAGAGACCAAATTTGCCCTGCTGGCCGTCCTACTAGCAAAACGTAGTATAGCAATCCACTGTCGTGCAGCAGAGGGTCCACCAATAGAAGCATGGTGGGGGGCGGTAAAGAAGTGGGCGGCGGCGGAAGAAGACCTTATTCGTCAGGAGGAAGCTTGAGGCATATGAAAGCGTCCTATTTCCTTAGAATGGGCGATGCTTTTACATGACTTTAAGCAAACACACGTGATGGCATGGAACCCCCACCTGACACACAAGCGATGCCCGGACCAAGCGCACCCTGATCCACCTGTGCATTCTCCCCTCAGCTCACCCCCGAACCATCCTCCGGGAAAATGCACCAACGGTCTGGATAGAACAGAGTGCATACACTGGATGGCAGGATACGGAGCTCCACTGCATTTGCCCCCACAGTATGCGCCCCACACACCCCTCCCCCCTCGATCCCTTCACTCCCCTGGTTCCAAATCCCCAAATTCAGTACGATTATGGATTACCACTTACCGACACCCTTTGCTGGGGACTATGGACTAGAGACTGTCATACGGGTCGGGGAACTGCGGTAACCTTGCCAACGACCGCCTCCTCGTTGACTCTCGCCATCTCCAATGGAGATGGTGGGGAGATTGCACCCCAGTGCTAGATTACTTACTTACCTACTCTATGAATTCCCAGACTGCTATTTGTCACGATAATGGTAATATTGATTGTAATACTGCAACAGACGAGTATGGTATGACTAATGTATGACATGTATAAGATTGAAATACAATAAAAAGGTTTATGAAAAAAATTCAGCAGGTGAGTGTTTCTAATCCTACCACCTTGCAGGCGCGCTCCCTACATTAGGGACAGCAGCGTCATCTCCAGAGCAGACTGAAATGGAGCAGAAGTTTTGTCCGGGTACTTACACGTGTTACCTGCCACCCCTGCGCTCAAGCCATGGGCAGCGAGCAGCACCAGAAGCCCCCAGAAGGTGTGCGCGGCCGGATCCATGTCCACGTCCGGGAAGCCTTTCCCAAAGTGGCAGAGTGCGGGATGCTTCCCAGCTCTGGCAGTACTTCCAGCAGTCAACCACCTCAACTAGTCTCACCCGTCCTCCTCACACACGTGCAAACACACCTCCGAATCAGCTCGTCTCCCTAACAACGTCAATCCCTTCAGATGCAGCTGCGAGAAGCTCCCCTCCAATTTGAGAACATCACTCAGAGCTTAAGTGTGAGCCTGCTGCCCTCCTCAGCTACTTACCGCGGCTGCACGTCCACGCTGTGCCCTAGCGGTAACCGGTGGAACACGTGAACCCGCGTGGAGCTCAGACTGTGCTGCGTGTGCACAGAAGGAGCTAGACGTGCGTCTTTAGGCACCCTTGGGTGCTCTGCTTCACGCAGCACCCAACACAGCGAAGCTTGGAGTGTGAACACGAAGGTAATTTAACTAATCATCGCAAATGTCTTTAAATATGCAGTGTATACATGTTACTAGAACTTCCTCCCAAACGGTATTAAAACATATCTGAGAGGGATAAGTGAGGCACTTTTCAATAACATTTAAAAAACACAAGCTCGCACGCCTCGCGCTGAAAGTTAAAAAAATTTGTCTCACTCTCCGGCGTAGCCCACTGAAGCTCAGTAAACAAGTGGAAGGGATGGGAGAGTACGACTGAGAGCAGGGACGCGCAACGTTTACCTTGCGCCGCTCTCTCCTGCGAAGGGAATCTCCAAATGTGCACACCTTGCAATAGAAAGCAATGCAAAGCGTGCACATTTTTTGGGAGAAAAGTTGATCGATTACAAGAGGTCCCCTCCTATACAAAGACCTAAAAACAGTGAGAGATAGATTATTTGCTGAGGCTATATTAATTTTGGCTATCAGCTTGTCATTAAGTCATGTAGTCGATGACCTTTGATAATCCCTTCTGATCGGCCTGTACTAGTGAGTCCATTAGAGGCTCTAATATCCTAGCTAAAATGTGTGCATAGATTTTATAATCACAGTTCAGCAAGGAGATCGGTCTGTATGTCTCCCAGCTTTTAGGATCTTTATTGGGTTTCAAAATTAAGCTAACAACCGCTTCATTCCAGGACTTCGGCTTGACAGCTCATCAGAAAATATACTGTTAATCAACTTTTATAAGACCGGGACAATTTCCTCAGCGAGGGATATATAAAACTCATTAAGAATACAGTCAAACTCTGTGGCGCTGCCTCTCTTTAATTTCTTCACTACCATCTTAACTTCTTCTGAAGTGATATTTTGGTTCAGTCATTGAACTAGATCACCAGCAAGTGAGGGCAACGCTATGCTATTAATGTAGTCTTTAACCTGGGACTCAGAGACTAGCAGATCCTCAGTATACAGATCTTGAAAAAAAAGCTTAAAAACTTGTTCTATCTTAGCATTCTCTGTACCAACCTTCCCCAACTCTGTGTCAAATTTCTTTAATTGTATTTCCTGTTTGATCAATGTGAGATTTTCAAGCAAGAAGCTTCCCACACCCTACTCCATATTTGTAATTTACTGACCTCCCACTTTTCCCTTAGAATACTATCTGAGTAGTCAGCTAGAACCTACCCTTTTGTTATTATTTTGTTGTCGATCTTGGCCTGCTCCTGACCATCTAGATGTAGGGTTCTCACTCAAAGCCTTGGAGATGTTGTTTTCCAACATTTTTATTATATATCTTGTTTCCTTATACTTTTTTGCAGCAAGACTAATAACTCTACCTCTTATAAATGCTTCATAGGTGTCGCATATTACATGCAATGGTGCTGAGGAGTCATTATTTTCAAAGAAATCCAGGGTATCCATCTGCAGCTGCGATATTACTAATGAATCGGATAATAAGGATGTATCAACGGTCCATCTTTCATTAGTGGACCCTCTTTCTATTTGTAACTCTAAGATAACAGCGGAGTGGTCTGAGAGATGTTTGGGATGTGTGTCACCTTTTTAACACTATTGACCAGCCAGGTGTCTACCAGAAATAAATTGTTGGACTTGGCCCGTTTTGCAGGGTCATCCCTGAGCTTTTTGCCTTCCTCCTATATTTTTTCTGACCTGCTGTTGCTATTTTATGACTCTGGGCACTTTACCACTGCTGATCAGTTGTGGTAAATAAAATTACCTGGACATTTTTCTATACATTAATATCAATAAGGATAGCTCATAAAATGAGAGGCAGAGTCCGTGGTGTCCGAGTTCAAAAGGGCTTTATTTCAATGGCTCGAGCCAGGGGAGAATCGGGTTCCATCACCACTAAGGTTCAGGAAGGGATATCTATCTTTTTATTAACATCACACATTATATATAGTAAAACCACACAATTGCAATGAATACAGTAGGCGGAACACTCCAGGCGGAGCAAGTGAAAAGAGAGAGATAAGAACATATGGGCGTAAAAGAAGGTGTGTAAAGAGGCGTACACGTGGGTGTGCACCTGATGAGTCATAGGAGTGTCACAGGTGGGTGGATGCATAGAGAAAGTCTGCAGGGTCAGCAGAAACCTTTACCTTACATATGCGCGTAACTGGTCATGACGTGAAATTGACGTGCAACTGGGGAGAGCTGGGCGTTTGACTTTAGCACTAGTAGAGGAGTCTAGAGTCTGGGATATCAGAACGACCTGCACCTTTGGCATATCTGATATCTTGTGTTTGGAGGATGTATTGTCTGAAGTAAAGGTCTCTCGAGTAAAGGCTGTACATCACTAGACGCTAGTGTGTGCATATATTTCTTCGTGCATTACGTGGGGGCATGGGCCTACTATGGCAACGGGTTCAGTAAATCACTTGCATGGAGACAGGAAGGCTAGGCCCTATGCTCTACAGGCGGGAAATGTTTACCTATTTCACTAGACTGGAATGTGTTCTTGCGGAGGCTGAACAGATAACTGTAGACAAAATACCGTCTTGGCAGGCAGGCCAGGCCGGGCACCTCTCGGCTGGGCAGGGAGTGAGGGAGAGGTCAGGGATGCATACCTAAACTGCAGGTTTTCAGAGACAGAAGAGGCTCGGAGCCTGAATTCAGGGCCTGGCTCGGCTGAGCCACAAAAACGTGTGCTTCGCGATATTTAAAAGTGTACCATGTAAATGCATTGGCAACGTAGGCCTTAGTGCGGAATTAACGTTACATACATGGAAGGCCTAATAACTGACATGCTAACATTAGACGGAAATGCAGGGACATTATTATGTCAGGCACGGGAAAGGAATTACACGATAACATGGACATACATGGGGCATAGGTATGTGGATAGGGTGCGAGGGGGGGACACACTGACTACATAAAATTCCTGTTTCCTCATTCCCTCCTTGTCCCCTACTGCGCCCTTCATGATATATCTATTTTCATGAGACCATCTATTTGTTCATATAACATCATTTGCTCGTCTTTTTTCATTCGTGCACGGGAACGGGAACGTGGACGGGGAATACAAGCAGTGGCACACAAGCCGCAAATCGCTGGGCCACATTGCAGACAGAGACAGCAACTGAATACTATGAGCAGTATTATTCCTAGGAATGACATTACTTTCCATCCCCAGGCTGATATCACACTCCAGAGCCAACCGGACCAAGTCCAGGTGCCGGGATTCTGGTGTATCTGGTGAGCTATCTTATGGAGTCTTGTTATTGCTGCATACACTGATGGTGCGTTATTAGGAATAAACACACAACAACTGGAGCCGATCACTCTACAAGCTCCGCCCCTATCGGCCAGGATGACGTCAAGAACAAGGCGGTTCTGAAGAACAACAAGTCTCATAGCAGACTGCTCCTCGGTTAGGTTTCCTAAGGCAGAAGTATTCTCATTCACTACTGCTTCCAAGGTTCTGGTTAATCTACGTATTAATTTACTATTTTGTATGGGACCTATGAAGAAAAAGAATCCTTTATTGAAATCTGTATATTGTTCCAGAGTTGTCTCAGTCTGGTCGACAATAGGGGACTCGATCTCCCTCTTGTGTCTTATATGTACGAGTTGGGAATCTCGATGATAATGGGATGGGGCTAGAAAAACAGGTGGCAGTAGGAACGCAATATAACACGTTCCACCCCAGTACAAGGGCAGACGTATATAAGCTGTCTGACCACAAATAAAATAGGAATGGCGGGAAGCTTTGAAAGTAGACTTTCCTTTATCACTGAATTCGACCACAGTATTACAATCACTGTGTCCTAGGTGCACTGAACCATTCTTTCTAACGCATAATTCACCTTTCACTGGTAAGACTGTTATAAGCGGTAAATCTGTATTGGGCTCGGACTGGACGTTCAGAATCATGAGGTTAAGGGAAAATGTTCCTAATTCGTACACTTCATTTTCCAGATCGGTTCCTTTCCTTTGGGGAAGTCCGTCTTGGTCTGGGAAACATGCTTTATTCATAACTGTATTCAGGTCTCCCCATATCCAATCGCCCTGGGAAACTGTGGACTTACTGTCTAGTGATGACATCAAAGCAAACCATGCTCCGCACGAACCATTGTGCGAAAACGGATAAGGAAAGAGGGGCAGAGCTCCCTTCATTTTCTGGTAAGGTGGGAGTCGGCCACATACCCAGCAATTTGTGACATTGCTGGTCTGGTGAGAATGATGTAACATACGGATAAAAGTATTGTTGCGCAGTGCTAGTCGATAGGATAGTTCGTGAGGTGGCAGGTCACTGAATGTGTGCTCTACAGTGTCATTGAAAGAAGAATGTACATGTGAACCAAGAGGAGGAAAGAAAACATGTAGCGTCAAGCTTATGCATATAATCGATATACTTAAAAAAAACATAATGATCAGAGTGACTATGCATCGACTGCGTAAGGATTTGCAGTATTTGTCTTTCATATCTTTCTGTCTATCTCTCTGACTATTTGGGTCTACGATCTCATACATATCAGAAACCTGTCTAACCGCTTCACCCGAGGGGGACTTAAACAATTAAACGCTGTCTGACTTACTAGACCGTAACTTAGACCTGTACTCCTGTTGCGGAGTTTTTTCTAGCAAAGGGAGTTTAATGTCAGTATCGGAACAGTTCTCAGAAACCTTCACGGAACAGTCCTCAGATTTCTTTATCGCGCCAAGTCCATGGAATCTTTTAACATGGTGGGCGTGGATCCAGCCCTTACGTCCTTCCACTTTAATAGCCGTCCTCGTGGTCAGTAGCACAAGCTTCGGCGACTTCCAACATGGCTCCAGGGGGCTTGACCGGTCAAAATTTCTCACAAGGACTAGGTCTCCAGGGACGATGGCGTGGTCCTTAACTTGGGTGTTGTCTGGGAAAGCGGCGGCAACCTGTGAACGACAAGAGAGTAGTGCAGACATCAAGGAAGCCAGGAAATCTGTCAGCATACTACTGTCAACATCGGTAAGTTTGCGCGGCATAGGTGTACCCCACATATTCGGCGGTCTACCAAAAACCACCTCGTACGGGGATAGTCCGGTTCTGGAATGAGCTACCATTCGCATGTAAAAGAGGGCAACCGGCAAGGCTACCATCCAATCCACTCCTTTTTCTGCACAGACCTTTGCTAGCCGTGTTTTCAGAGTCTGATTGTGTCTCTCTACGAGACCTGCTGCCTCGGGGTGTCGTACGCAATGGAATTTCCACTGGTACCCTAACAGGAGAGATACTTGTTTCATCAATTCAGAAGAGAATGGCTGTCCATTATCTGAGTACACGACACGGGGCAAGCCGTATCGTGGGAAAAATTCACGAACCAACTGCTTGGCAGTGGTCACAGCAGTGTAATCTGGGACTGGGTACGCTTCTGTCCATCTAGATAGGGCACATACAACTACGAGGACATACTTGAATCCTCGACATCTGTCCATCTGAATATAATCCATCTGGAGGACTTCAAAAGGGTGGTCAGGAGGATGAAATCCACCTTGTTCCACGGGAATGCCTTTGCCTGGATTGAACTGACAACAGATCATGCAGGTACGCACTTTCTGTTTCGCTGCTGCACGTAGATGCTTGTTGAACCAAATGTTCTGTATACTGTCTAACATGGCTTTTTCTCCTAAGTGTGCTGGACTATGTGCTGTATTTATGATAACTTGAACCATGGAGTCGGGGAGAAACCATGTGGCTTTGCCTTTTGTCATCCATCCCTGATCTGTCTGGACCCCTCCTTGTTCAGTCCATTTCTTGATTTCGTCTGGAGTGGCATGTGTCTGTATGTCGAGTACATCTTGTAAGGGATCCCTGACTGTCATGCAATTCGTTAGTGATAGTGCTTCAGTTTTTGTCGTGTTAGCTGGAATGTCTGTATGAGTCTGCGCTGTAAGTTTGGCTGTTCGATCTGCCAGGTCGTTACCCTGGGAAATAGTGTCAGTGACTTTAGTATGTGCTTTGCACTTCATGATGGCTATTGCTGTAGGCAAGTGTATTGCATCTAACAGAGCTTGAATGAGGGGACCATGCTGTATTTTGGCTCCATGGGAGGTCAGAAAACCTCTCTCTTGCCAGAGGACACCGAAGTCGTGAACCACTCCGAAGGCATACTGTGAATCTGTGTATATGTTTACTTTCAGGTTCTTGGCTCGTATGCAGGCTTGTGTCAGAGCGATGAGTTCTGCTGCTTGGGCAAACAAAGTGTCAATACGTTGTGTTTCTATGACTTCAGTATCGGTGGTTACGGCATATGCGGCCACTAACTCTCCTGTGCTTGTTCTCATGCATGAACCATCCACATAAAGTGTCAGGTCTGGGTCGGGCAATGCAACGTCTGTCAGGTCTTGTCTTGGCTTCGTCACTGTGTTAATCACTTCCACACAGTCATGTGGTGTAGGATCTGCTGTGATTGAGGGTAAAAGTGTAGTAGGGTTAAGGATGTTACAACGTCTGATTTCTATGTGTGGCTGGAACAATGTCAGTTCATATCCTGTCAGTTTTGCTATAGTCAGGTGTTGTGTCTGTGTCCGATTCAGGAGAACTTCCACTGAGTGTGGAACATGTACTGTCAGGGGATGTCCTAACACTATGGAATCGCTTTGTCTGATGGCTAGAGCTGTTGCTGCAACTGATTTCAGGCACGCAGGCAGAGCCTGGGCCACTGGATCCAATGTACTAGAAAAGTAAGCACAAGGCTTGTGTTTTCCTGCCTGGTCTTGTGTGAGAACAGATAATGCTGTGCCATCGCATTCAGTAACAAAAAGTGTAAAAGGTTTGCTGTAACATGGTGTCGCTAAAACAGGTGCTTGACATAGGGCTTTCTTCAGTTCATCAAAAGCAAGTGTATGTTCCTGAGTCCAAGGGAGGACAGTCGAAGTCGCTGCCTCCTGTGTTGTCAACTGTATGAGTGGTTTGGCTAGATATGCGTACTGGGGAATCCATTGTCTGCAGTAAGAAGTGAGGCCAATGAAAGCCCGTACTTCTTTTTGTGTCTTGGGCTGTGGAAGATGTGCAATTAACTGAATTCGGTCAGGCGTCAACTGTCTACCCCGCTTGGACAGCAAGTGTCCAAGGTATACCACTTGCTGGGCACAGAATTGTAGCTTTGAAGGGGACACTTTGTGCCCCTTCTTTGCCAGAAAGTATAAGACTGTCAGTGATGCACGTTCACAGTCTCGTTCTGTCCGTGCTGTGATCAAAAGATCATCAACGTATTAGAGCAGTGCAGTGTCAGTAGGCATGTGAATACTGTCTAGTTGACTTTTCAATGCTTGACTGTAAATACTAGGGCTTTCTGTGAACCCTTGAGGAGCTCTTGCAAATTTGAAGCTTCGCCATTTAAACAGAATCCGAAAAGGTATTGGCTTTCCGGATGGATTGGGACACTAAAGAAGGCGTTCTTGAGATCAATTACAGTAAAGAACGTCGCTTCGGAATCAATGGCAGTCAATAGTGAAGAAATGTCTGGGACCACTGGGTACTGGGGTATTATACATTTGTTCAATTCTCGGAGGTCAATCACTAATCTGTAAACCGGTGGTGCATTCGGGTCAGTTCGCTTAAGAATCGGAATGATAGGGGAATTGCATACATTGGAGTCGGTTTCTACAACCACTCCTTGTGCAATGAGTTCGTCAACAATTTTCAGTAATGCGACTACAGCATCAGGTGGTAACTTGTATTGTCGGATTCGTGGTAGTACAACTCCTTGCTTGAGTGTGACACGGTATGGTGTAATGTGCATATAACCTACATCAGTCGGACCTTTCGCCCATAAGTGCTGTGGTACATCCTGAAGTCTGGCATCAAAATCTCTCAACACATAATGTCCTTTAAAATCACGTAAAAACAATCTCACTCCTTCCGGAGAACAACAAATCACTGCTCCTAGTTCTTTCAATGTTTTTATACCAAGCAAGTTTTCTGGACATGATTTCGTGAGCAACAAGTCTGTAGTACGAGACAATGGACCAACTCCTAGGGAAACTGGCTTGGACACTTCGTTAACAATAGGCTTTCCTGAAAATCCCAGGGAAATATTCTGTGAGCCTGAGAGGGGTGCCCCTGGAACCTCGTCGTGACTGATGGTAGTTCTGCTCGCCCCTGTGTCAATCAGAAATTTTCTGTCTTTCCCCAATACCTGACTATGTACATAGGGACCCTCTTGATCTACAGGAACCTCAATAAGGGTCAAGCCAACCTCCCTCTCTAGGCTATTTCATGAGTACTGTTGATAATCAGGGTAATCTGACTGTGCATACTGGTACATTTGTTGTGTGACATGTTGTGTGGCAGCAATGGGTTGGGGTACAGCTACTGTCTGTTGCGCGTTCTGTGGAGTTTGCGTGGTCTGCGGAATGTGTTCCTGTCTAGGAGGGCGCGGTCTTTCTTTCGTCTTGCCTGTAGCTATATTATGTTTCAGGACAGCACATTCATTTATATAGTGACCTGGCTGTTTACAATAGTTGCAGTTCCCTTTGACAGGTGCCGCGCCCTTTCTCTGACCATCGGCGGCTGGAACTGATTGTGCAACTAGTACTTTCATTTTTGTGTCTTTCATGCGTCTCTTTTCGTGTTCTTGTTCTTCTCTAATTCTGTTCTGGTGATACTGTAACATTTGTAACATTTGGGAAGGACTATTAGCTTGCCAGGTACTCTCAACTTTCAGTACTCTATTTTTGATCTGGGGCAAGGAATTCTCTACTAATTTGGTCACAAAAAGATGTGGATACGATTCACTACTTGTCTTTAGGCCACTATTAATAAGAAAACATTTTTCGAATCTAGAATAAAAATCACTAGTATCTTCATCTTGTTTCTGTTTGCAGGCTGAAATGGCATCCCAATCTTCCTTTTTAGTAGTCAATAATCTCGGCAAGACCTGTATCAATAGCTCGGGTAAGTCTTTAGCTTTTTCCGAAAGACCAATACCTGGGGCTCTTCTTTTATCTTCGTCTTCTAATTCTGTCCAGTTAATCTTTTTCTCTCCCACCTCCCACTCTTTTTCTTTAAGTTTTTCATAAATACCTGCTGGTAACAGTACTTTCAACATTTTAATGATATCGGCGTATGTATACTCCCCCATACGGAGCATGTCTTTTAATTCACGGTGAAACCCTGGTCTTTATCGTGACAGGGTAGTCATTTTTTCATTTCCAATAATTCCATTTTCGTCAAGGGTGTGTAAACAAATACTCGTTGAAGCGCACCCGCATCAGTTCTAACGGGATGGACCTCTCGTACGGGATTCTGTCTATCTATATAAAAGGTCTTTCTTTCTCGGTGTGGAACAGGAACAAAGTGCGGGGTCAGGAAAGTCATGTACTTATGTCGTTGTTCTAGTATGACATTAATTAATTCGGTACCTAGACCTCTCCATCTTTCCAGGAGTAAATCGTCCAATAATTTATATAGGGGACCTGGATCAGAATGCTGACCTTCGTACAGTGTAATGAGGTGCTGAACCATGTACATACCAGCTAAACGCTGTTTTCCGGAGGAAGACTCAAAAATGTTTGCGCTACTATATCATCTTTATATATGTTAGGATTGTCGGCCCATTGAACTGCTGACCGGGCTAGTTCTTGTTCATGCATAGTACTAAGTTCGCTACTCCCTACTCGTTTTTTCAGTGCTTGGTCAGTGGCTTGGAATATGTGTTCAAGGGAATATTGTTCTGGTATGGGAGAAAGAGAACGTTTCTTGTATTCTAGGCGTATGGGTCTATCAAAAGGTCTTGCCCTACCTACGTAATGTATTTTACTTGTGTCCTCAATTGCTAAATCATCGTCCTCTGAGACTTCGTCATCCTCTTTCTCGGCTTCTTTCTTGGCCTGCTCTTTCTTGTGTATATCAAGAATTTCTTTACGAATTTTCCTGTACATTGCGTCTACCCACTTCTGTGTATCATGTTTACCAGCAGCTATATTGTCACTCCAGTTTGTCATACTTTTAGTTACTCCTTTATCTGGCTGGTCTCGTTCCCTGATCAAAAAATTAACCAAAAACTGTAAGAGCATACGTTGTAGCTCCACTTTTCTATGTGCCATGGCCTCGTGAATACTTTCTGGTCCCTCCCCCGTTCTAATGAAGTGGTAGATTTTATCTAAGTGGTCCTTCATGTGTGGTAAAATAATCAAATAGTCTGCAACGCGTCTTAAACGTATTCAGTATATGAGCATTGAACCCTCACCTGGTACTGGATCATATATACAATCAGTAAGGTACTGTCTAAGGGTTGCGTATGTTGCGGGTTTTGGCGTGTGCTGTAGTGCTAAATCTCGTAGTGATGATCATTTTAACGGTGGTGGGGTGTGCGGCGTATCTCGAGAGGGCCCCCCTCCCGATGCTCCCAAACTGGAATCGCCTAGGCTTGAATCGGCTTTTACTGGCAGCGCTGTCGCTGATAATGCGGGTCTATCTTGTGTTACAGGTGCTGGGAGAAAAGGATTCGGAGGGGGGTTGGTAGCAGGAGGAACAGTGGGGGGATTCGTATTATTAACAGGGTTGGGAGGAGGATTAGTAGGAGGTACATTTATATTTACATATTCTGGAGCAGCGTCATCTAAATAGGAAGAAAGAAAAATGTCCGCTGCGGTCTGTTTATGACTACAGAATTTACATGGAAGGCCTAATAACTGACATGCTAACATTAGACGGAAATGCAGGGACATTATTATGTCAGGCACGGGAAAGGAATTACACGATAGCATGGACATACATGGGGCATAGGTATGTGGATAGGGTGCGAGGGGGGGACACACTGACTACATAAAATTCCTGTTTCCTCACAGTGCTAAAGTGCATATGCTCTCCCTACTGTAAATGAATGTATTAATTGGTGATTCCATGATTGACTATTTGGTTTACTTGTCAGACCCTAGTACAGTGCACTGAGTGTGCCCAGGGCGTGTAAATCCAAATGCTGCTAGTGGGCTGCTTGCAGCACTGGTTGTGCCACCCACAGAAGCGGCATTGTAAAATGTGTCTACAGTCTTCCATTGCAGAGCCTGCATGCAGTCTGGTACTGTCATGCTGACTGGGCAAGTCCACCCACTTGCCTGTCCCTGGACCTTCCTGTTTCTTCATATCAGACACCCCTATGGTAGGCCAAATGGCAGGGTGCATTGTATGTATAAAGTAGGACAAGCCCTGATGTGTGTGGCATGTCCTAATAGTGAATTACAGGCATTTTCGTTTTTCACTATTGCAAGTCTACCTGTTCTCCATTGGCCAGAATGGGCTGTTAGAACTATTACATTTCATAATCTTAACCGACTCAGAGAACATGGCAGAAATTCGAGCAGTAGCGGCACCCCCCTCCCCCCAGCCCCTTGAGACCCTACGGGTAAGTAGTGCGCTCTATAAATGCCTTTGATTGATTGATTGATTGATAGAAATTCGAGTTTAGTATGACTGGAAAATACATCTTTTAGTAAAGTGGGTTTTAACATTTTGTGTTTGCAAATACCACTTTTCAAAAGTAGGCATTTGCTTGCCTAACCTTTCAAGTCTGCCTCTGCGAGGTTGTGTATTCCTCTGTCTGGTTTTGTGAGTGACAGGGCTGGGGAAAACCAAGAGACAGGATGAGTCAGCCCAGTGGTGAATAGAGAGATCTGCATCTAGATGGGAGGGAGGAGTTGCACCTGAACCTTGAATAGGGCTGTGCCTGCCTTCCACAATGCTGGTTCCACCTCCTGGGGTGCGGCTGATATCTCTGCCCTGCACACTGAACGAAGAGAAGGAAGACTGTCAACAAAGTGCTCCAGGACTGTACTTGCCTTCCACAATGCTGGCTCCACCTCTTGTGGGGCGTCTGATGTACCTGCCCTGCGCTGTGAAAGGAAAGGAGAAGTCTGATAAACAGAGTGCTTCAGAACTGGTTTGGACTGGGCACAGGCCCCTCTCCCCTCAGAGAAGAAAGGATTTTGGGGTATAAATATTGGGACCCTGATCCCAAGAAATTAGATCACTTTTGGACTACAAGACGAAACCTCTGCTGAGGGGAGGAACCTGAAGAAACTGAGGAGAGACTATTCCCAAGCTGAAGTGCTGCTTGGGGGATTGTCCTGCAGTGGTTGCCTGACTGCCAAAGAGAGGAGAAAGAACTTTGTGGACTTTACTTTTAACTTGTGCAAAAGATCTCCAAGGGCTTGGAAGAGAGCTTGCCCACTGACCGAAGTCCCAGGACCAGTGGACTTCACCAGCCTTTGTGAATTGCTGCTGGAAACGCTGTTTCAGTGGCTACAGAAGCAGAGAGCTGTGACCGACTCTCACGACCGGCCCGGTGTCCTGTAGGCACCGCATCAAGCAATGTCCGCCTCAAACAACGCAAGCTCTGAGCTCACAACTCTGTCCTGACGCCGTCACCGAGTCGTTGCCAGCACCGCGACTGTTGGACACCGCGATGTGCAACGCCTCGCTACACCGACTCGTACTGGTCTGACTGACACGGTCACCGCTGCTGACCCCGAGTCCTGTGAATGCACCGGAGTTGGGCACCGCCTCGCACGCTTTGAGACTCACCGCCCGACTCGCACCACTGTCCAGACTGATCGAAGCCAGCTCCCGAACTCCGGCTCTGTCGCCGCACCGCAAGCTGCAAACACCGCATCGAAGCACCGTTTCGCCCTGCAACGCACGCCTTGGATCCACCGACTCTGTCAACGGGCCGCTACCTGCACAGCATCGAGGGACAACGCGTCCTTCAACGCTATCTTTTCTGCACCGCGACGAACACCGGACCCAGCTCTCACATCCGTGCTGGCCGCCTCAAGTAAAAGGTACTGTGACTGAGTCTGTCGACATTTGAGTGGGCCCGTACCGACGCGGTCCGCTGGATTTGCTAGACTCTGTGTTATTTCAACAACCCTGTAGCCCTCAGGGCTACCAAGTCGCACAGAACCTTGAATTAAGCCTTTTTAACCAGAACTCTTGAAATCTAATAGTACTGTGGATTCTTTTTTTCGTTTATTGGTCTTGTGGTAACTCTATATAAAATATTCTTATGTTTGATATACAACCTTGTGTGGTGTCCATTTGTAGTGTTGTCACTGGGTAACTGTATGTGGTCACAAATGCTTAACTTACAATGCCTCTGAGATAAAGCCTGGCTGCTCATGCCAAGCTATCAAGGGGTTGAGCAGGGGTTATTTTAGAAGTGTAATCCCCTTATCCTGACTAGAGGAAAAAGTCCCCATTTGTCGCAAGTACCTACCTGTGCCAACTAGAGACCCCCAATTCTAACAGAAATCAATTCTAGAGGTGTGCCCATGCTTTTTGTTATAGAAGGTAAAGTTTTGAGGGCCACTTTTCCCCTTAGTTTTAACTCTCCAAATGTCTATAAGACCTAAATCTTCCATCAATACCTCGCTAGACCGTTTCATTTTGGTGAAACCTGCACCCACCCATTTAATGAATTTATCAAGATTGGCGTTCAAAAGTATATTAAAATCACCTCCGATAACAATAGGGACTTTGACCTCAAGCAGATGGTGGTAAAGGGAGTTCAAAGGAGTATCATCATCAATGTTAGAACTGTAGTAACCTGCTAAAGCATACCATTCATTCTGAATTTTAACATTGGAAATAATCCAACGCCCCTTAGTATCAACTTTAAAGGCCCCTAAAGTAGCTTTAGCAGATTTCTTAATAAGTAAGGCCACTCCCTCAGTGCAACACGATTGGTTTGTATGGACAGACACTTCAATCCACTTCTGCTTAGCTTGGGTGGCCTCCCACTTGTCTTGCGTTAAATGCGTCTCTTGTAAAATTAAGATATCGTATCCAGCTTGGCTCAAGTATTGGAAAATTCTCCTCCGTCTACCTGCTACTCTGAGCCCATTAACGTTCCATGTTAGAATTTTTACAGTTAAATTTTCTCTACAATCAGGCATTACATTCTTGCCCCCTCCATGATATTGCCTCCGGCTTGCTCTCCCTCTCACTTCTGATCTCAGATTTCCAAACAAATGAATTAGGATTTAAAAAAAAATCCCCCGTATGCTCCCAACCCAGTGAATTACTAAACTAAACAACTAAACTTGTGACCCCCAACCCACCCAGGGTTGCAGTATTGTCTCTATCTATTGATAGGGTCACATGGGGGAAATATGGAGGCTGGCTAGTTCAGCCGTGAGCTCCGTAGTTTTTCCTCCGTCCCTCTCTGGTCTTACCGCTGATGCCCTGGCTCTTTTCTGACCTCTACTTGCTTCTTCAGCACTCCGTGCCTTGGTCTCTGTCAGAACTGCTTCTGCCCTCCCCTGGAGGCCTGTGCTCATCTGGATAGGCTCTCTTTGTCCCAGTGGCACCCGGGTTGGAGGTGGAGCTGGCTGGCGAGTGCAGTCCTGGTTCACGCTTCCTGGCGGGGGGTCGGCTGCTGCAAGCTGAGTTCAGCGTTCGCCTGGATAGGGTGGGAGGAGCTTGGGGGGAAGTCTAAAAGCGAGTTAGTGTTGTTTGTGTGTTTTTGTATATTTAGATGCATTAGTGTTATGTTTATCACTAGTTTGTAGTTTTTACTTTTTGTACACTATTATAGTAATGTTATGCTACATTGTCTTATGTACATGTGTTATTGTGCTGTGTAGCAGCTTAGAGGCTGCTACAAAGGCAAGCGTTCCAAAAGGCTAAAACCTTACATCCAAGATGGATACAAAGGGCTAATTCTCTCACTGCAACGGATGTAGAATACAGGAATGACCCTACTTTAAAAACACAAACATTCCTGCAATATGAATAAGAATATCCTCAACCAAATGAAATAATGCCTCTAGATCAGTATGAATATATCATTTACACTGACGGATCTGCTGATGGATCTGCTCAGCCGGCAGTAGGAAGTAAATAGCAATACAGTACCGCCTGCGCGATTGTGAAGGGTCAAATGCAGGATGGCAAGTACCATCCAAGCACTACAAGGACATAGTCTCTCGGAGACTGCATGGCTCAGCTGGCAGAACTAAAAGCCATATTACTGGCACTAATAAACATGGATCATGAATTCCCCACACTGATCGTGTGCGATTCTTTTTATTCAGTCATACAACGAATATCTACATTACTGGGGTCAAAATGGGTTGAAGGACTCAAAAGGTAGTACAATTAAGCATAAAATGCTATGGGAACAGGTAGCTGAGTTGAAAAATGAACTACCAAGAGCTCACGTGATACACACGCTGAGTCATCAACGTGATGGCATGCACGTTGAAGGGAATTAATTGGCTGATGAAGCTGCAAAGGGGGCATTACGAACTTCTTCCGTAGCTGCAATCACTCGTTCAAAAACGAAAATAGACGGACATATAATTTGTATTTTGTATTTGTGTTTATATAGCGCATAAATCACCCGTAGGTCTCAGAGCACTTGCAGATGCTAGAAAGGGGTTACCGGTAAGCCAGATAGCTAGAAGAGCCATGTTTTTAGGAGTCTTCGAAATCTCATGTGGTTGGATTCGGTCCTGATGTTTAGGGAAAGGGCATTCCAGGCCTCTGGGGCTAATTTGGAGAAGGATCTATCACCATTCCTGACAGTGCGAACTTTGGGAACGGTTAGGAGAGACTTGTTGGCGGACCGAAGGGTTCTGACCGGACAATGGTTGACAAGTTTCTTCTCTAGGTATTTGGGACCTTGTCCATTGATGGTTTTGTGGACTAGGCAGCAAACTTTAAAGTTTATGCGCTTTCTGATGGGGAGCCAGTGAAGAGTTCTAAGATAGGGCACAGATGGGGAGCGGGGGTGGGGGGGGGAGATCAAGGACCATTCTAGCTGCGGTATTCTGTAAAAAATGTAAAATGTAAAATGTGTGTGCCTTGTAAAGCGCACTGCTACCCGGAGGCGTCCTGGCGCTATAGACCGCTGGGGAACCCGTCCTGGCTTTCCCTATGAGATGTTCCCTACTGGGTATCTCCAAGGTGAAACCAGGCATCCCCGGCGTTTGTGGGGGGCCGTTGTGGAGATGAGGCAAGCTAATGCCCAGAGTTGCCGAGTGTGATCCCTGGTTAGATTAGGTACCGAGGCGAGAATTATCGACTCCGCTGACCCTGGTTCACGACCCTGCCGCATCGGGAATTGAACCCTGGTCCCGGGCTGTCCTCTGCTTCCGGGTCTGCCGCCTCTAACCAGTGAGCCACACCACTCCACCTGGAGTTTAGCCAGGAGGCTCTCATTGATGGATGCAAGTAGTGCGTTACCATAATCCAACCAGCTAATGATTAGGCCTTGGACTAGGGGCATGCGCGAGGATGGTAGCTGTTATTGCCTCAGGCAAAACAGCCTGGCCATACCGAATGGCTTTTCACTAAAATACTCCTACAAGTTAGATGAAAACAACATTCTGTATGCTCAAATTCCAGGAGTGGGGGATAGAGTAATACCAAACATGGATCACAGATTAGGTTTTATTTCATTTTATTTTTATTTGAAAGGTTTTATATAGCGCTGGCTAGACCCGTGGAATACTAGCTGCACACAAGGGTCTAGGTTCTGCACACACAGGAATTACCGCAATAGTTTCATTATTGAATCAGCGCTATTGGTGGCCTGGGTTAACCAAACAGACAAAGAATTTTGTCTTAAAGTGTGACATCTGTCAGCAGATGAAGGGTTCCTCCCTAGCACGTCCATAGCAGGCACCATTACTAATATCAGACAGAACACTTGCACGTGTCTATTTGGACCACTGTGGGCCCTTACACTCAGATAGGAGCTTACAAGTATATCTTGGTGGCAGTAGAATCATGCTCAAGATTCCTATGGGTATGGCCTCAGCGCTCGGCTGACGCTCAAACTGTTGTAAAAGATTTGCTAGTCTTCATAGGGACATACGCAGTTGGCACATTACATTCTGACCGTGGCCTCAAGTTTAGCTCTAGGGCTTACAAGGAAGGAAGGAAGGTGTGGGTCTAGCATTACGGTACTCCTCTCAGTACCATCCCAAGGGAAATTCATCATGGATATGGAAAAACCGAGACTTAAAGCATTCTTTAACAACAAGAGTATTAGGTTTGGATGGTAGTTGGGTCAATTACTTATATGTGGTGCAACAAGCACGTAACAACATGCCAAGAAGTTCTCTAGGGGGTGTCACTCCTTATGAGGTCCTATTTGGGACCAGAATGTGGGTACCTGACCTCGATTGTGAAAGCACAGTGGTGGATGAAAAACCATTTGACATCAAAAAACATTTGGCTGTTTTACAGTATCTGAATGAATTCAGAGCATAACTAAACAACGTGGAAGTAAAACACACCACCACTGGGGAAGTCAAATCAGTCACGGCAAGACCTGACTGGATCCCAAAAGTCGGGGATCTGGTCAGAGAAAAGATCGAGGACAAGAAAGAATTTGGGCCATCATACAGAAAGCCTGTACTTGTCCTGGCTGTCGAAGGAACAAGAATTTTACTTTTTCCGCCTCTTACCGGCAAAAAAGAAAAGAGATTTGTCTCCATTGAGCTGATCAAACCACACTATGTGGCTGATACTGAATGGTGGGCCTCGTGGACTCCTGGGTAGTCTATGCTCTCCTCTCCCTACCATAGAGGAAGTTCAGACAGAGAGACTCATAACATTAGAAGAGTCGCCAATACCAAATGATGGAATTTCCAACAATGAAATGGAACTTGTTCGTCTGGAAACAGAACTTCAAACTACAAATGAAAGGCAAACACCGAAGTCTACATCAATATGCCTCAACAAGAGACACCGTGTCAACAAGAGACAACAGTGCAACACAACATGCTGAGTTACCGAAAGTAGATCGAATTGTATCTGGCTACTTCATCGATTTCAATATCTTCTCTCTTGATCCCAGTGAAACAGAGACAATGCCAGCTCTAGTTTCCCGTAAGCAACACATTTGTGATTTCTACATTTTGCAAAAAAGACTTACTTAGTATCGCCTTGGCTCCAGCTCTGGATCATAACTGGAATATTGTTTTTTCTGTTCTGGATTGGCCTAGTAACTGTCTTTTGCTTACTCATAAATGTGGAAAATATCTCCCAGATCGCCCTGCCATATCCAATGTGAACTTGGTCCTGAAACCTCTTACATCATCTCACCATGAACAAAGAGACTTGTTTTTCATGAACATTACAGCTGTTCCAATTCCTGATGGTATATTCTGGGACAAGGTTGATTGTGATGTATTAGGCCCTACTGAACTTTTGAAAATACCACATTTATTTAAAATTTCTCTACATGATAACATTACCTCCAGTCTGATTTGGAATAATCTGCTGCATTTTCAAACACTGAAATGTTAGAGGACACAGCTGACTTTGATAGCATGTACTGTTACCAACATTATGGTCATCACTTTTTACACAAATCCAGTATCCCAAGGAACGTGTTCACATGTCACCAGTGGGAACATTGCCCAACACCACCGAAAGTTAGTTAAAAAACCTTTGCTCAGAAACTTTCATATTTTTCAGGGTTTAACACTTCTGACCTGACCTCATATTACTATAAGGTTGCACCAACAACTGCACAGAAAAATATGCCGACTAATACCAAACAGATTTAATCTGCATCCTTTATTGCCCAACTGTTTGAACAGGGTTTCAACTTATGTAAGGACATTATAGACACAAAATCAGTCTGGGGTTGTAAGAAATGGCAAGTTCAGGGAACAGACGCCCTATTTAGAGCATGCTTCATCCCTCGGAAGATCATCTTTTTGAATGACACTGTGCAACAGACTTCCTGTCTTGGACTACCCAAGAACAAGAGTTTGAACACACCATGGATTCGAACACCGTCATACTTTGAAGGGTGGCAACATTTTACATCACGTGGAGGGTATATATTAGATGACATCATTCAGTACAATACTTCAGACCCCAATTAGAAAGGATAGTTAGTTTTGCCCACAGACACAAATAGATGTCAATCAAGATTCAGGGGTACACCCGAATGGTTTTGTATCGATAGGCCAGAACCACAATAACATCCGGGGGTGGTGACATCATACGGTGTTGGGAAGTTGTGCCTCAACTGGCTAAAAACCTCAGCACTGTCCCAGGTGACACAGCACTTATGCTTACTCTCAAATGAGGTGAACCTAAGGGATATTTTACTAGGTCCCCAAACGTCAGAAACATTTCTATTACGCTGTCTGTAATGAAATCAGGAAGATCTCTCAACAAGAAGCAGCAGAGAGACTTCGTGAAATAGATCAACTGCGTTCTATTATGTTATTAAGCTGGATGCTGCAATCATTGTGCGCTGGTTAAGTGCCATGGCGATTTATCAACAGTACGTCTCTATTTTCAGCATACAATCTAACTGAAAAACAGATTACAATGGGACAAACGAGAGCAAAATATACAATGCTGCGTATTGACAAACTTGACAAGTTACCTTTTACTGTGGCAGAATCACCATCCACAGAATGGTTAATCCATGGCCATATAACACTACCAGCCACAACTTTCCAGTTTCAATATTGCCTAGAACAAGCAGGCAGATATGAAGCGGTGGGTAGGGAATTCGTCAAGGAATCTTGGGAATTACCATATAGATTTCGATTCAGGAATGGGGACATAGAAGTGTTCTTCAGCGGTACCAACTGTGAGAATTCTTTAAGTGGATCTCTCATATGCCAGGATATCATGCTTCATGGAGACTGTAATGGTTCAGTTGTAAACTTACCCTGTCACTTGAAAGGGACGCCAGCTGCCGTGATTATTCCGGTGTTCAAGTTACTTTCAAATGTGAGTTACTTGATGCTGAATGAGCAAAGTCGTTGTGGGATGCTCCCGGGCAACACATATCTTGTCACTATAAACTCCAGGGTTACTTGCTGTATGCAAGTATTGTTTCCACCAAGCCACTCAATCAGGGAGGCACCGTTATGTCCTTCGTCGAATGTTTCCTTTATTCAGTTTGATACTCTGAGCCGAATGAAAGCCATGCTTTTACAGAAAACCGTGCTCTTAACCTCCACCCGAGAAACTTATGATCTCCAGATTGGAAGGTCCTCAGCTGAGATACAGGTACTAGTATGAACAAACTGCCCTTTCCATTTCACCAAAATGGTACAACGTATCTTTAACATGTCTGATACTATGGGTATTGTCCACATATTTAAGACCATAGGTTCTGGACTATTAAGCACCTTTCAGACAGTCCTCTGAGTTATTCCCAACTTCATACACTCCATATTTAGAAGGATTTTTGGAGGGCTTCCACTGATCCTGTTACTCATAGCAGGTATCCTGATTGTCATTTTTCTGCTATGCAATGGACGTCCAAGTCATCAAGGAGATGGAAAGAATGCTCTTGGAGTGCCGATACCATGATCGTATGGTAATTCATCTGGGCACACCTAATCTTTGAGAACTAAGCAAGTCTTGTGTAGCGGGAATTCCGTTCTCCTACAGAACTGTCCTTAGAGACCTGGAACCTCGGTGAATTAGGATGGCCCAAAACTCACCTTAGTACCCAAAATCCCCTTACCGAGCTAGCTACAGTGTCTCATTGGTCATAACAAACTCCCAATGCTTAGACAGACCAGAACATGAACTTAGATTACCTCAGGTATCGTGGAACACATGAACACTCTTTCGCTATATAATCATTGCAAACCAGAACGTGGAGTAAATGAGGACACGTGCATGTTTGAAATATTTATTTACTAATGCAGGGTTCTCAAACGCAGTATCTTGTACAATACTAGCAAACATATTATAAGCAACAAAGTTATCAGCATAGTTACTAGTCCATAAAAGGCGAATGGTGACAGCATACTAAGATGCTGAAATGAATAGGAATTAACAACACCTAATTCTCACCCTCCCTATTTAGCATAGTATTTTATATCTATGAAGGTCTCATTTGGGTTTTAGCAGGGCGGGCCCATACCTCAAAATCTCAGTGGCAGAGGATCACATCATCTTCCACCAGCTCTCTGCATGCGAAGCACCATCAAGTGTGTTACGTGTGTGTTCAGTACAACAATATAAAACCCGCCTAGAGCCAGATTTTGGCAGCAGCATGTGTGTTATGTCTATGGAAGTGCGAAGATCAGACCTCACAACAACATCGTGTTGAGTTATCCTTGGAGCCTTCAGCACTCACTGTGCAGACAGTGTACCGAGCAAAACTGATATCAGAGCAATAACATATTATTTCTCAAGTAAATCACAAAGCTCTTCTGGGTTGAAAGCTTAAACAACAATTCTGTGTCATGTGCAAAATGAAGCAAAAAGGAAAAATAGCGTTTAAACATTTAATAAGCTCATGCTAACTTAACACAGTATATAGAAAAGAATTAGCTATATGACACCCCCAATGATCCGAGCACGGACAAAATAAGGAAAGGTAAGACCAGAACAGGGGCATAACATGAAAGCAAAGTTCAATAATAATGAGCTAAGCTAATCTTAAAAAGCATACATTATGGCCTACTGAGGCCAAATGAAATGGTCTAAACAATTCAACACAAGGCCCTTACAGTTTAAGTCAATAGGCCTGGGGCGTATTAAAAGAATTGATTGTAAGAAAAAGGCACCTCCAAAAATACAAACGGGTACGTGCCCAAATAATAAAAAGTCTCCAAGGCATCTCAGGATAGGACTGAATATGCAAAATATGCAGCAACAGCCTCCAACATGAAATCAATGTCATCATCCGAAAACAGTTCAGCCATCCAATTAAGCAGTGGAAAAGATCATACGTGCTCCTCCAGCACTGGATCCTCTAGCATCATCAGAGGACAATTCGGTGGGTTTTCAAGAACGCTCTGTGCCAAGAACTCATGCGCTGCTGAGAGTATGTCCCAATGACCCATTAGTCTATGCATCGCTGCTAAGGGCATAATCCTTTCGCCAGAACAAACCAACTCGTGAGCAACTACGGGGCTCATCAGATGATTAAAATCGACATCAGGAGACACCGTCAAGCAGAGACACAAATCAAGGGCCCATTCGAAATCGCAGCTCAGGCAATGAAACATAGGCTGGAGACATGTGAAATAGGAAAATCGAAACGATAATCCAAATGCCGTGCTTAAAGTCGCAAGCGGCAGGGTGCCATAGTAATCAAGTATCCGGTTGCGAAACAGCAGTAGGAGGGGCTCTGCGGCTTCTAACGCAGGACGGGCATCCATGTTTAATAAAACAAAATATCACCAAAACGCCTGCAGCTAACGCCAGCAAAATTGGGAAACCACCAAACAGACTTGAAAATATAGAATGAAAAAAGCCAGGGATGACTCCAAATAGTTTCTCGAATGAAGTCACGAGACCACTGCTAACTAATTTAAAAAAGTGAGCCAGGCCAGACGTGGAGGAGGCATTAAAGATTTGATGAACCAGCTCGCTGAAATTTAACGGCAAATCAGTATTTAAAAGCGCCTGCACCTCTGTGCGCGTGTTAGCTATGTGAAGGACGAATGTTTCTTGGGCCGAACTCAGGGCCACTTCTTTTTGAGACAAAAGGGCTCTTATTCTACTCATACCATTGAACTCTGCTTTCAAGGTTGGGATGCGTGGCCAGATGGATACAGCTGAATTCCCATGCGTAGGGGGATACAGAACGTTTTTGCAACAGACGACACGTTCTGATACAGTAACCACATAAGCGACACCTTTAATTAAACCACAACACTCTTCGTTATTCAACAGTAAATAACTACCATTCGCCAGCAATGTGAATGTGGGAACAATTGCAGGAACCGGAGTCCCTTTTAAAAAACAGGCCAAATTAGGCCGGACTGATTACAGGAACCATGTAATTGGATGTGCCTGCATATCAATGAATGGTCAGGAGACTCCGTGCATTCTTCCCCATTAAGATACACCTCTTCCTCGTCTTTCAGGCATCTGTAAGTGAATGGAAGAGACCATGCCTCGTGGACGAATGAGCTCCCTAATGGTTCATATCTCCCTATCTCAATGTAATGCATACAATTAGTAAACTTGCACAAGGCAAAAGGTAACGTGATCAATCCGTGGATAAGCCATGTTGCAGCAGTGGTCTCAGCTACAGAGAACGGTAAAGACTCCAACCTCTCAATATGTAACATGGAAAAGGGCGCGTCACGCATAGAAAGCATGCCTGTTTGTCAGTCAAATTAAATGGGGCAAAGAGGGTGGATACGTTTATGTAACTCCAAGGCACTCTACCAGCCTTAAGCGTCTCCAGGGTCCATGCAAATTGCATAATAGAACGCAATTGATTTTGACCATGGTATAAAGCAGACACTTCATCATGTACAATGTCAACAACAGAAGATACAATATTATTTAACATATAAATTCAGGAAGAAAGCATGTTAATACTGTTATCGACAACTCAAGTCAAGTCAAGTCAAAAACCACTTTATTCGATTTAGTTAAAAATCATAAAAGCATGCTACAATCAATTAAAAAGGCAATCCAAATTCATAAAAATGTCATACAATACAATAGCACTATTTATACAAAATTTAAAACAAACCTTAAAATAATTACAGGATAAAATTATCGAATGTAAAAAGACAGTTTGTCCTCCAACACAGACCCCAATGTTACATTTACATTCTCCTCCTCCTGATCCTGACAGCAGCAACAAGGTAATTAGCCACGCTAAACATAACCAAGGGTGATTCTAACATTTGTAAATACAAGAGAGCTGGTTTTGCCTGTAAGAAAGCTTTGCCTTTCAGTAAAGGCACCAAATACTTCTGTCTTGGGGTATTGTAAAATGGACAGAACAACATTAGGTGCATATTGTCTTGAAGAGAAAAATTATCGCATTTACACACAGGTGCATCCTCAGGCCTGTACCAACCATGGCTATCACAGAGAACCGTATAAATCTGGTTAAATCGAAATTTAACCAGAAGCCATCTGTGAAAAGGAATGTTTACTATAGCAAGGTACGGTTGAATAGCTAGACAAGTAATCGTCATGAAATGGGCTCTGACCGTGGGTTCAGATAGTTGATTTTCCTCCCGATCCAAGCTCTTCAGTTTGAAAAAGTTAAGCTTGACCCATTCTAGGTCTGCTTTTTTTAAATCCAAAGGGGAGGAAAATATCTCAGGGCGTCCAAGTTCTAATGAGCACTTATGAATATATGACAGCCAATCAATATCTTTAAATTTGTCAAATTTTAAACAATCCATCAGTATTTTATGGTTCAGACCTAAGTTGTTGTTAATCCAAACCCTAATCCATAAAAGAATAGGTGCCATGGAAAGGATATCAGTAATGTACCCTAATCCAAGCTCCTGATGAACTGAGAAGGTGGCTGTCGACTGGGGGAGCCCTAACATAGTCCAGAGAAACGTATTTACCTCCCTTTGGATAGTTTCACTTTTCGCGTAACCCCACAGACCTGCTCCGTACCTTGCTATTGCCAGTGTTTTTGCCCTGTACAAAGCTAATAATGCACCGCTCGGTTTCCCACCAAGTCTCCTTGAAAAGCTTAAAATTGCATTTGCCGAGCTCCTCACCGCTTTTGTTTTGGCTATTATTTGTGGAATCCAGCTTCCCTTAGTATCAAAAATTATACCAAGGTATGTATAAACTTTGACACTAGTGATTGCTTCACCATTACAATAAAAGGATTTGGTGTTATTTTTAACAGCCCCAAATGCCATAACATGCGATTTAGAATTATTTACCACTAGGTCAAGAGAGGACATAAAATCACTAAATGTATTTAATAGTCTTTGAAGACCTAAATGTGTCCGGGCTATTAATGCAGCGTCATTCGCGTACAGGAGAACAGGAATACGGGTATCTCCTGCACGCGGTACGTCCACAGAAGCAGTTAAAAGATTTTTCTCCAGATAATTTATGTATAAAGTAAACAGCATGGGGGCAAGGATGCAGCCTTGGCGCACACCCCTGCTCGATTTAAACCATGCTGTGCGATTTCCTTCTTGATTCATTCTAATAGATGCCTTTAAATCTTTATGAAGTTCAGCCAGAAAGTGGACAAGAGGTGGGTCGAGTCCCAATTTTAGCAGCATGGACCACAGCCGAGCTATGTTAACTAAATCAAATGCTGTAGACAGATCCATGAAGGCCACAAAAATTGACCCCTTTGCTGCCGTTGTGTATTTTGAGATTATCAAATGTAAATTTAAACATTGGTCCTCTGTGCCTCTTCCTGAACGGAAACCGTACTGGGCGTTAGACAAGATATCGTTATCCAATGACCACTTATTAATTCTAGCGAGCAATACTTTGCCCAGGATCTTCATAGAAGAATCCAACAAGGATATAGGGCGGTAGCATTTGGGGTCACTTCTTTTCCCTTTTTTAAAAATAGGAACTATGATTGAGCATAACCAGGTTTTTGGAAAACCCCCTTCAAGTACACAGTTAAAAACATTTGCTAGTATCATTGCCCACATCGCTGGATTTAATTTATAAAGATCCAAAGGAACCCCATCCGGACCAGGGGCTTTATTCTCAGCAGAACCTTTTATCGCAACCTCAACTTCAGTTACACTAAATTCTAATTTGGGTAGTAAATCGGAGTGGCAAGGCATATGAAATGTCTCAAAGACTTCATTACTCCCATAAATTGCAGAAAAATGTTTAAGCCACTCTGCTTCAGGGATATTTACTTCAAGATCTGTATTTCGTGATTATCGACAACTGCAAGCACCTTTTTCACATTAGCTTGGTCAATTGCCCTTAGGCGCTTAGCAGCCTCAACCTGTGAAGTTTTCCAGATTTCATTGTAAATCGCATAAATCCATCTTTTAGATCTACCACTAGCCGGGCCCTTTATGAAATCATTCAAATCTACATCTTCAGTCAGCTTGGATAGATGCAATTTAACAGCAGCTAATGTAGAATGTTGTAGCCAATTCTGACATAATTTGCCAACTGAGTAAGTTGTGACAGTATGGTCAGTATCAAAACGTGGATCAGGCCAGACTTGTGTAAAACCTTCAGTTAAACCCAAAAAGCGACGTTGGCAAGAATCAGAGCTTCTGTGCCACATCAGCCAACCCTTCGGATCCAAACTGGATACATTAAAGGATGAATTGTGGATTAAAGTTTGTAATTCTCAAGTGGAAAACGGAGTGAAATTATCCCAACCGGAATATTCTTCTAAATCAGGAATAGAAGGGGTATTTAAGTTTTTTTGAAGTAGCCAATCCAAAGCATGTTGTCTGGAAAACGGTAGAATTTAAAAACAACATATGATTTGGGATGAGACATGCATGGTGCAAAGCTTCAGTGCCTTGTACCTGCCAACCTCTAGAACCCCAAACCGATTTAAGGTCAACAGTTTCCTTCCATAGCTCGTAGCCCTCTACAGCTAACCTGTCTAGAAAGGACTTCGAATACAACAATTTAGTATCGGTAAGTCTAACTTTGGACATGGACTTTTGTGTCATTTTAAAATAAAAGGACTCAGGACTTGATTGATTAAAGTCGGTAAAATATGTGTACTTTTTCAAAAATTTACTGGAGCTGCCTTGCAATGGTGCTGGGCAATGTTCCCACTGTGTGTAATTTACAGTACCCCTTCTGGAACTCGTTTTATGCAGAACATGGTTACCAAAATGTTGAAAGCAAAATAAATCACCATAATTAGCAGATTCTAAATAAAAATCTTCAGCATCAAAGGCAGCATAATATTTTAAATCAGAGAATAATGATTCTACGGCCTGAACATCCCAATCATCAGAACGTATGTTTTGTTTCACCACATCCCCCATGTTCACTCTGAGTACATTAGGGACATTAACCACTTCAGTAGGGCCATGGATTTGAAATTTAACCGCATCCCACACAATCCCATCAAGAACCGGCCAAGCAGTGATGTTCACAAAATTCAAGTCTCTCCTCAGTCTGTGTTCAGAATGTGACGAGGAAAGGGGGGCCAAAGTTCCATTAAGATGCCGAATGCATGTTCTCTCCTCGACATAGTGTCCATCGATCAGACGGAAAAAATAAAACACAAAACCAATTGACATAAAAAGCTATACTGAAAAAAGCACCAGCCAAATGTATGTCCATGGAGGGATCAAAAAATGTTTTTTAAATAATGTGGCATATGTTGCAAAACGTGAGGGTTTTTTCAAATTAACTGAAACAGAGTCAAATGAGAATCGGGATTCTGTGGCCAAACGCGCTTGTAAATCAGGCATCGAGAAATCAGCAGGATAGGCATAGTCTAGGTCATCTGTGTTATTAACGTGATTAGTATTTAATAAAGGATTGGAAACAGCAGGCATCTCGAGCCACTCCTGGCTCAGCATTAGAAGTAGTGGCCAAAACAGAATTTCTCACAATTGAAGGACAGGAGACTGCCGGTGTCATACTATGAAGAATTGGCCACCCTGTGTATCTTGACATTGTCAATGGAGATAAACCTGTTTTCCTTACAACCTGGAAGTGGTGGTAAAATGACTATTCTTGTGCCCTTCACTCCAAGAACGGGATCCGGTGCTCGATAGGAAGGACCAAATTCTTTCTTGTTATCGATCTTCTCTCAAACCAGTTCTCCAACTTTGGGTAGCCAGCCAACTACTGGGATCTGCAACGCATCATCCGATGTGGAGGGCAAATGTTCCTTTGCAAGACTGTCTCTGGTCTTTTATAGATCCTGTAAAACATTGCAATGTTCATCTACGTCAAAGGCCGTGGCTTGAGCCACGCAGTCTAGACCGTCGAGGTCAGGGACATACATCTTGATACCAAAGAGCATTTCGTACGGGGTCCGCCCACCCAGAGACCTTCTAGGGAGATTATTTAGAGCATGCTGCACGCCATTGAGGTGGGCCAACCAGTTTCTGCCAGTGCCTATAACTTGAGCTGTCAAAGATTGCTTTAAGTCACGGTTCATTCGCTCCACTACACTATTACCCTCAGGTCTGTACGGAGACGAAAACTTGACTTGGACCCCCAACAAAATCATAGCATCCTTATACGCCTTAGAGGCGAAAGCCGGACCCTGATCCGAATGGAAGGTACCACAGGCAAAAATCCCTACAAAGACACGCAAATCTCTTATGACAGTCCGTGAATCAGCGCTGCGATGAGGCCATACCCACACAAAGCGTGTGCATGAATCAACTGCTACTAAGATGTACTTATACGCAGTATCAAAAGAAAAAGGACCGCAGTGATCTAAATAAACGCAACCCAGTGGTTTATTAGATATGTACAACTGTGTCTGTGGCGGACGCGCAGCAGTCGAAGGCTTAATCTGCTGGCAAATGTCACATTGAAGGACATAATCGCGCGTCTGTTTACACAGTCCCCGCCACCAGAATCGTTGTTGTAGCTGAGTTACAGTGGCCAAGACGCCCGCATGCGCAGACGCCACACCCTCATGCGCCGCTGTAATCAATGCAGCCCTGCGATCCAAGTTGGGAATCAACCGTTCCCCAACATCAGGAATTTTCACATAAGGAACCTTATCGGGACTTAAGTGGTATGTGTACTTCGAAGGGAACCCCGCAGGATATTTACCTCCCTTCTCAGTGGCAGCTACAGCCGCCAAGATGTCATCATCTATTTTACTTTTGGACCGTGTAACTGCTGCAACTAAATATTTTGATACTGCAGATTTTGCTGCTTCATCAGCAAGCGAGTTACCGACAGCGTGGACTCCAACACGCTGATGGCCGAGAGGATGAATCACAAACACAAGTGGCAACTGCTCTTTAAGCTCAGCCACTCGGACCCAGATCATTTTATGTTTTATTGTGCTACCCTTGGAATCACGAAAGTCATTCTGAATCCAAAAGAACAAGTTCCCATTGTAAGACTGGACACAGTAGTAAGAATCACTTACGATAAGAGTTGTCACACTAGGATCAGCGTACTCCAATGCGAGCATCAGAGCACGAAGCTCTGCCAATTGTGCAGTGCAGTCCCCTAGTGTCTGCGTGTGCATGACACTGGACTTGAACTCATCCTTCACCATGGCACCGACCACAATGGCGCATGCGGAAACGTAGGCATGTTTAGAGCCATACGCAACCTGCGCTGAACCATCAGTGCAAATGATGCAATGGAAATCCTCCAAGGGCCGCATTGCTAAAGGAGCTGGATGAACAAATTCATACTGTAAGTACTCATGCGACCGTAAGGAGGCTTCAAAAACAAACGTGACATCCTGGGATGACAAGGATGCAGCCCATTGAATCCACCGAGGGTGCAAAGCTTTAGAATTTGGCACACTGGCCTTCGTGACTGCCTCCAAGGCAGGACACGGCGTAACAACCAACATGCGCTTTCCCTGTGACAGGGCACGTTCCTTAAGAATTGCCTTCTGTACAGCCGTCAAAACTTTCTCTACAGTGGAAAAGCGCAATTCAGCCGAAGTGTACAAGTGTGACTTGTAAGCAATAGGTGTCTCCTTCATTAAAAGTCAGGTACGTGAAACCCACTGTCCCAGGGATAATCCTTATCACCAGGTTGGTCTGGTTATCACGAGTCAGTAAGAATTTACTAGCGAGCAGATCAGCTTGCAATGACTGCAGAATAGCCGAATGCTCAGGCAGCCAGCATGATTTGGAAAAAGATAGTTTTATCAAAGCATACAAAGGCTTGATACGCTGGGCATATTCCGGAATGTATGTTCTCCCGAAATTCAAGAAGCCCAGTAAAGATTGTAATTTTTTCAGTGTTTTCGGAGCGCGCAGTTGTGCGCATTTCTCCAGGAAGTGAGGAGCCAATCCCTTTCCCACATTGTTGAGCTCGTACCCCAGAAACAACACTGTGTACTCTGCAATGTGCGATTTTGCAAAGTTGAATTTGTAACCCAAGTTTGAAAAGGTACAAATAATCCCGTTTACTCGACACAGATGCTCCCAAAGTTCGTCATCTGTGAGATATATGTCATCTACATACGAACAAGCATCCGGGTCGATTCTCTCCGAAAGAGAGACTATGCGGGCGGTAAAAATCCCAGGACTATTCTTATAGCCCAAAGGCAAACGCCGAAATTGTTATGGACACCGTCGCAAGTAAAGGAGGTCCATTGGGAACTTAGACCATCCAAGCGATGGGCATAAAAACCATTGGAAATGTCAAGCGTGGTTTTAAACCGCTTACGCACAAGACTATTCACCAGAGCAGAGCCGTGGGTATTCTGTACTGCACAGTTACGGCAATGCGAGTTTAAATGCCAGTAATCCAATATCAAACGATATGAACCGTCTGGCTTGTTTACAGTAAAAAGAGGGTTATTCATCGGTGACACACATGTTTCAATTACACCTTGATATTCCAATTGTTCAAGGATAGCCGCGACGGAAGCCTTAGCTTCACGCCGTATGGGATATTGAGGTTGAGGTTGTGGCTGTGACCGTAAAGGAATCTTGTGGCTTGGGGACAATTTATCCCAACCACATTGATTGCGGTACACAGCCGGCGCTAGAGGCAGAGCCCACTCTCCTGCAAAATGCAGCACATCCTCTTTCAAGACAGTGTTCGCGAAACTGGGGAGGATCACCTCCTCCCCTCGCGGAGCTGCGAGCACCAAAGGTGGGGGCCAGTCAGCCTCCGAAAGCAAAATGTCATAGGTAGACGAAAGATTTTCCCAAAATATCCCTTTTATGGTTCGTTGTATGTCACCCTCAATTAACAGGACAATTTCAAAAAGTCTATCAGGGGGGGCAACTCTCGTATCAGCTGTTTCAATCACAACATAAGTATCAGTCGCTGTCACCTTCAGTAGTGGACGCAGGGCCTCTCTCACTATGGTAATCTCCGCCGCGCTGTCCAGCAAGGTCAGAGCCCACGTCAGATCCCGAAGCCGCGTTCTCACTATCTGTGGCATATCGATGCGCTGTTAAGGCTGTGACTTTCTTCTTGGCAAATTGCAGTCTCTTAGGCGTAGAGCCCTCCTGCTTTTCTGCACCGTTCCTCGGGCGGGGCTGGTCACGTCCTTGCTGGCCACCCTGACCCCTGCCGCCCCCTCCACCACCACCGGTTGTCGGGCCGATGAGTCCTGAAAGGAACGAGGAGAGCGTTGGTCAGAAGCCTGAAATCGATCAGGAGATTTAATCGTCGCGCAAGTCATAAACACGTTCCGATTGCGCAGGCAACGGAGACGCAGGACGAGAAGCCTGGGTTTGTTGTTGTTGCTGTTGCTTTCCCTGTTTCTGTTTTTTAGGCCAATTTTGTTTTTTGGACTTGGGCTGAACTTTCGTTTCCGAAGTTTGTCCCTGGGGCTGCTTTTTCTCCTTAACAGAAAAAGGCTTAAGACCCTTACTATTGTGACCCACGGTTTTATAAGCCGCCACAATAATCTTCGCTAACTGTCGGGGTTTCTCGGCATCGGGAAGCGCAGCCAACGCGTTAGCAACCTGAAAGTTCACTGCATCCCCCTTGACATTAGCAAGTATGAGATCGCAAACCACATCAAAGGTGCCACACAGGCGCATGCCCAACTCAACCGCAGACTCCGGTCCGTGATCATCTTGAACACTTTTAAGGACCGTAGACAGCACAGACATAGACGGGGTGCCGTAGCACCTTGCATAGACCGCTGCAAAAGTCTTACCCCAGGTCTCACAGTCAACGAGCTCAGGGGCCAAATCTTTCGGCAAACTAAGCGTAAGAATTCCATGTTTTTCACCAGGAGTCGTATTAGGAAATACAGCTTCCAGCTGGTCAAATTTCTCGGCAAGCCAGAAAGGAAAATCATCCTTATCCTGGGTCTTCTTGCCCATTACGGCATTGACCATGACGGGACTGAGTTTCAAACCACCCTGTCCGGCCTGAAGCGCCGCACCCCCCGGGGCTCCACCCGGAAGATTACGGCCCATGTAATGCACTAAGGCTCTAATCACGGCAATTGCGACTACGTGTAGTCGTCGAAGTTCAGCCAAGGTACAATTGCCGTGTAGAGGATGAGGTGTAAATCCAGCCAAAACAGGCCAACTAGCGCTTGGAATGGACAAAGGACCCAACCTCGGAGCGGTCAAAGTGTGGGGTAGGGCACCACCAAACCAAACTCGATGCTGCCAAACGTCAATAGGAACTTCCTGTGCCCTGTACGGAGTATACTCATTAGGTACAGCCTTGGGAGTGTATGTGTGGAACACACGAGAATTAGCGTCCACCTCCGGAAATGTCACCCACGAATAAAATAGTTCGTAAGGGTAAGCAGCATCCGCACTCACCACCATTATCACAACCAAGCCTTCCAAAGGCACATTGTACATCCGCAAATGATCTCACACCGCAATGCGACTATGCTGCGGAATGTCCACGGCAGCCAATACAGCACAGGAAATACGAAAAAGAAAGTAAACTTTGTAGCACAACTGGGTAGTAATTCAAGGAAACCGTTTTAGTAAGGATCAAGCTTGAAAAGACCTATTTTAAAAATAGGTAGGTTTGTCCGACACCACAATTTTCCGGAAACGGCAGTGAAGGGGTTAAGGATTGAATGATATACTACTCGAGTGTCATGATATAAGGCCAACAACGTATGGGCGCCATGTAGCGGGAATTCCGTTCTCCTACAGAACTGTGCATAGAGACCTGGAACCTCGGTGAATTAGGATGGCCCAAAACTCACCTTAGTACCCAAAATCCCCTTACTGAGCTAGCTACAGTGTCTCATTGGTCATAACAAACTCCCAATGCTTAGACAGACCAGAACATGAACTTAGATTACCTCAGGTATCGTGGAACACATGAACACTCTTTCGCTATATAATCATTGCAAACCAGAACGTGGAGTAAATGAGGACACGTGCATATTTGATATATTTATTTACTAATGCAGGGTTCTCAAACGCAGTATCTTGTACAATACTAGCAAACATATTATAAGCAACAAAGTTATCAGCATAGTTACTAGTTCATAAAAGGCGAATGGTGACAGCATACTAAGATGCTGAAATGAATAGGAATTAACAACACCTAATTCTCACCCTCCCTATTTAGCATAGTATTTTATATCTATGAAGGTCTCATTTGGGTTTTAGCAGGGCGGGCCCATACCTCAAAATCTCAGTGGCAGAGGATCACATCATCTTCAACCAGCTCTCTGCATGCGAAGCACCATCAAGTGTGTTATGTGTGTGTTCAGCACAACAATATAAAACCCGCCTCGAGCCAGATTTTGGCAGCAGCATGTGTGTTATGTCTATGGAAGTGCGAAGATCAGACCTCACAACAAAATCGTGTCGAGTTATCCTTGGAGCCTTCAGCACTCACTGTGCAGACAGTGTACCGAGCAAAACTGATATCAGAGCAATAACATATTATTTCTCAAGTAAATCACGAAGCTCTTCTGGGTTGAAAGCTTAAACAACAATTCTGTGGCGTGTGCAAAATGAAGCAGAAAGGCAAAATAGCGTTTAAACATTTAATAAGCTCATGCTAACTTAACACAGTATATAGAAAAGAATTAGCTATATGACACTTGGTTCTTGTCATTTAGACCAGTCTGGATCGACTCTATTCTGCCTGTTCTCCGATGCCTGTTCTGCAGACAAGAATGCATGTTTGACCTCTGTCTAACACTTCCAATAAATGCGCCACCGGACGTTGATGCTTTACTGGACCTGATAACGGCCCATGTTCTGCAGTGTCCTCATCGTATTCCAATGTTTATTTCTGCATTCTTAGAGCCACCACAGGATGCTTCAGCTCCTGTAGGAAAGGATACCGGCTCCTCAACAAATACTCAGGCCTTAGATGACACTCATACATCCCCAGCAGTGGCTGTGGTGAATCTGTGCTCCACTGACCAGATCTGCGAGGTGTTGCAGGGACCGTCATCTGCGATTACAGGCAAAGTGATGTTGCTTCTCCCAGGCAGGACACATAAGCATTTGGCTCATCGTGTGCCGGGAAAATTAGTCTTTTTCAAAAACAACCAAATTTGGAATTTTAAACACGACACTTTGTCTAAACTGCATGACTTTCAGTCACTCTTTGTTCTAGCTATATATAATGACATAAATTAATACTGACTTCTATTGCCTGCAATATATGTTTTTTAGCATTTCTTAGACTTTTACATTCTTAAATAACAATTTCCTATGGACTTATTTGCGTACAACATTTAGCCGTACATTAGACAAGATGGCGGCCGCCCGGGACGGCTGAGCAGCAGTGTGACTGAAGAGATGCCGGCAGATGAAATGACCCGCATTGCTTGCATCGGAGGTTAATACCTGCACCTCGCTAATGTTTTCTGCAGTCTGAGAAGGATTAGCCCCGAAAGGAAAAAACTGAGTTTTCTGTACACGCTGTATGCTGTATGCCTCTCACCTGTGACCGTTCGTTCAGGCGGCTCCTACGGGAGCTGGCACAGACCGCGAGGAGGGTTGCGTCAGGAGGCGTAACAGAGGGAGGTCTGATTGCCGAGCTACTGGAGTTCGCCGACTGGAAGCGGAGTCTGCGAGGCGGGCGGCGCTTGCTCTACAGGTCCCGGCAGCAGCTTCAGAAAGTAAAGAGGAAAACGACCCCCCAGGAGGAATTAAAGCCTGAAGGATTACGGAGCAAGCTGGAAGCTGGAAGCTCCTAAAGAAGAGGAGGGAAGCGATCAGGACACTAAAGCTGCGGGTAAGGTGCAATTTGGGGTTAAAGAGAGGAGAAAACTGATTATGGCTCCTAAAATGAGTGCAGCAGCTAAAGCGGCTGCAAAAAGGAAAGCTGCTGCAGAGCAGGCAGAGCTGTCATTGGAAAAGGGGGGAGATGGAATAAAAAGGAAAAATCAAAGTCCAATATCCCCAGGTAAAAAAGCAGCACAGCAAGGAGTGGTGAAAGCTAGTCATGGTACTACCCCAATTTCGAACATCTTTCAAAAGATAAGGAAAGATAAGGAGATTACTGGCGATGTGCTGGAGGACTCAGAAGCAGGGGCCACAGAGAAAGATAACTTGAAGGAGGAAATGACGGGCGAACAGGACTTAGCTTTACAGAGTCAGTTGATGGGCTCCATAAATAAAGAGGAGGGTGGTAATGTGCTGTTACACGGAATGGAGAATACTGAAAATCCTGAAAATCCTATTCAATCTTTATTTCAACCTGAGCCTAATATATGTACTATGCCGGTGCTAGACCAAGCCACTGAAATCCCAATTCAGGAGCTGGAGGGGGGATTGGAGCAGGAGCAGGAGCAGGAGCTCAAGGAGAATGCAGAAATTGCAGAGAATGTAGAAAACTCTGAAGATAAAAAAGAGGCTCCTAGCGAGGCCTTCTTCTCACTCTCAGAGGGAGGGGAATGGTCGGATGAAGATGAAGGCAGCTTGGACCGAGAGGACAGTGGCTCTGCCTCAGAAAGTGATCCTGATAGGGAAGAGGTTTTACCCTCAACATCAGCTGGAAAATCTAATATAGGGCCAGGAGTATGCGGTCAGAGACATGATCAGCCTCAGCGTAATCCGCTAATAGAGAGTCCTGGTGGAGAGTTAGCACAGATGTCACTGCTGGAGGTAATACATCAAGAAATATTGGCGCACAGAGAAGAGGCTCGACAAGAGAGCCGTAAATCACAAGCAGCAGCCAGGAAAATACAAGGAGCGGTAAGAAAATTGGCAAGAGTATGTACGAACTTGGGAGAACGGGTGACTAATCTTGAGGAAAGAATTGTGACGACAGAATCTGAAACGACAACTACCTCGCTCAAAGTGGTTCAGCAAGGCGAGCAGCTGATCGACGTGCAGTGGAAGCTCGAGGCGTTGGAAAACAGAGCGAGACAAAATAATCTACGCATTCTTGGAATACCGGAGGGGTCAGAAAATACGGACACAAGAGCCTTCGTAATAAAACTTTTTGAGCATGCTTTCACTGAATTGAAGGGGTGGGATTGGGCGAAGGAGATCCAGAGGGCACATCGTACCCCCGCTAGAGTTCATAAAAATGCTAAAGAGGGAGACAAACCCAGAGCGATTTTAATCTTTCTGGGTAATTTTAATCTGAAACAGGCAATTTCAGAAAAAGCAAGACCGGATTCAAAAAAGAATATTGATGGCTTTTCTTTCTTTGTCCGGCCGGATTTTTGTCATGTCACAGTGGAGAGACGTTGGCGACTCAGACAGATGATAAAACCATTCCAGGACAAGGGCATGCAAGCTTATCTAATTAATCCGGCACAACTGAAAGTAATTAATGGTGGTAGAACCTTGTATTTTTCCTCGGAGATCAAAGCAAAAGAGTACCTCGATTCTCAAAGCTCTTAGATTGCATTTTGCACATTGGATGTATTATGGTTGTATTATGGATGTGACTAGATAGAGCTGTGCAGGGTGTTGGTGTTGGTGCTGGTGTAGGTGGCACATAGGTTTAAGGAGGTAAACAGGTAAACGGGTCAACGGGCTCATGATGGTTAATATTGAATCTCTTCAGTTAGTACTGCAAACCATCACATGCACAGACCACTGGGTCTGAGCGCCTCTGAAAAGGGGAGGAAGGGGAGGAGGGGGGGAAGGGGTGGGAGGGGCAAAAGCGTTGAAGGGGAGGAAGGGTGGAGCTGGGGGTTCAAGGGGAGGGCAGGGGGGGTGGCGGTGGGGGGGGGGGGAAAAGGGGGAAAAAAGCATTGAGATGAAAAAGGGCCGAATACCGGTATGTGATAGATGCAATAGATGTATGGATACAATCAGGTTGGAGTTAAAAAAAGATAATAATGTCAGACATTAGGATATGCACTATTAATGTAGGGGGCTTAAATGACTGGAAGAAGAGACAGAGACTGAGTCAATTCGTGAAGCTTAATAATATTGATGTAGCTTGTATCCAAGAAACACATTTACCCTGGGTTAAAAGGAATTTATTGAATATCCCTGGTTATAATCTACTAGGCTGCTCGTCCCAAACATCCACTACAAGAGGGGTTGCCATTATGGGGAAACGCAATCTGGGGGGAGTGAGACGCACCAAAACAGATGGCTCAGGCAGATGGGCCTTGGTTGAGTTGGAGCTTGGCATCACTTTAGGTGTAATATATGGTGCAAATGATGATGACCCAGAAGTTTTCGATTTGATGGAGGAGGAACTGGCTAACTGGGGTACCCCTGTAGTGTTATGTGGCGATCTAAACATTTCGGTAAATTGGGGTCAAATAGGCAATTACAAGGGACGTAAACAGAAGGTATATAGAGCATTAAGCTCTCTTATAAAGTCGCATGGTTTGTCTGATGTATGGTCGGAAAAAGTTATTGGAGACCCAGGATACACATACTTTTCATTTCCAGCTCAGAAATTTTCTAAGTTAGATTATTTTTTTATCTCTACGGGTGAACTAGGGAAGGTGAAAATTACCAAATTGCCAAGATTAGTCTCAGATCATAACCCCTTGATATTGACATATAGAGTATGTAATGTAGCTAAAAAGACAACTAAATGGACTTTTGAAAAGAAACTTCTAAACGATGACAGATTTGTTACACATATAAAACAGTGGGCAAAGGAGTTTTTTTAAATAAATAGATATAGCTCGTCCAGGAATGGGGTTTGGGAAACTTTCAAGGCAGCTTTAAGGGGGGAAATCATTAGCTGCTCCGCAAGACTAAGAAAGGAGGACAGAAAGAAGCTTGAAACGCTCCTTTTAGAGCTAACTGAATCAGAAAATCGGCATATAGAAGAAATAGGATTAGGTAATGATGGGAGGGAAACAGCTAAAAGTATTGCGCTGATTAAAGGGGATGCTCTAAGAATATTTACGCAAAAAGAGACCAGAGAATACCAGACCTCGCGAGCTAAAAGATATGAGACAGGAGAGCAAGCTGGCAGGGTGCTGGCATTGCGTATAAGGCAAGATCTCAATAAGAATAATATAAAGAAGCTCGAAGAGAATGGAATAGTTTACACTGAACCAAGTGAGATAATGGGGGTCTTTAAAAGATTTTACCAAAATTTATATGATCAAGAGGCCAGTCAGATACCATCTAGACTAGATTTCGGAACTCCTTATCCAGTTTTAGAAGAAAGGGATAGAGAGCAGCTGGAGAAAGATATATCCCGGGAGGAGATCAGAGTTGCGCTGCAAGAACTTGCGGCAGGTAAAGCTGCAGGCCCAGACGGGATACCTATTGAGGTATATAAAACTCTAGGGGAGGAATTATTGCCTATAATTCTAGATCTTTTTAATGGAATAGTTTGTTCAGGGAAGATTCCAGATTCATGGAAACAGACTAATATCGTGGTCTTCCATAAAAAAGGTAAACCGGAAGATAATCCAGGCTCTTATAGGCCAATATCTTTGATAAATGCAGACACTAAATTGTATTCAAAGGTGTGGGCAAAGAGGATGGGGGGAGTCATTGGGCAACTCGTCTCTCCTTGGCAGCATGGGTTTGTCCCGGGAAGGGGTACGACGGACCACATCTCGCGGGCAATTTCTATGTTCGATGCGTCGGCTGCCACGGGGAGGGAGATGGCCATGATTCTCCTGGACGCTGAAAAAGCCTTCGATCGAGTAATCTGGAAATTCTTATGGGAGGTTTTGCTCAGTAGAGGGTTTGGAGGAAAATGTATGAAAGCCATAAAAGCCATGTATGAAGATCCAGTAGCCCGGATTACAACTATGGGGCTACAGTCAGATGAAGTGGCAATTAGGAGAGGGACGCGCCAGGGGTGTCCCTGTTCCCCTATACTTTTCGCGCTGTACATAGATCCATTAATTAGAAAAATTCTGGCTTCAGATCAAATCTCTCCGGTTATACTCAATGGTCATGCCACAAAAATATTGGCCTATGCAGATGACTTGGCGATAACAACTACCAATCCACAGATGGCCATGACAGAATTGATTCAATTAGCTAAAACTTTTGGGTCTCAATCGGGGTACAAGTTAAATGAAGGAAAAACTATAATAATTAGCACTAAGAGTATATATAAGGCTGATCGAAGCTATGTGGATTCTGCAGTTTATCTGGGAGTGAGGATTAATGCGAATGTGGAGAAAATTGTACAAGAGAACTATGTACCCTTGATAACATCAATAGATAAAGAGCTGAGAAGAATAGACGTCCTACACCTATCAATAATCGGTAGAGTGAATGTTTTGAAGATGTCTATGTTTCCTAAAATTTTGTATCTTTTCCGGGCCATACCTTTACTGATAGATGAGAGTGTTTTTAGGAAATTGGAAGCGGTCTTCTCACAATTTCTATGGCAGTATGGGAAAATTCGAAGATCTTTAGCTAGACTATCAGCTCCATTGGAAGGTGGGGGTTTGACGGCACCAAACTTGAGATTATATCATTGGGTCTGTCTAATACTTCAAATGAATGTTCTGTATAAATATGATGATAGTGATGTCTTAAATATAATAGATAGAACTCCAACAATATATGAATTATTAGTTGGTAGAAAAGCAGTGGGTCTGTTTACTCGAGAAATAAATTGTAGATACTTTAAAAGGAGTGGGAGCAGACTGATGATGAGTGCCTGGGGTTTATGGAAAGCATTAAAGAGATATTTGAAGATTCCGAAAATCAATTGTATTATAGATATTTGGCATGCAAACCCTTTTGAGCATCTAGGGCAGAATAGAAATAGTAAGCGATGGAAGGAAGCGGGGATTAAGTGTCTGGGTGATGTTATGGTAGAGGATGAAATTTTGGGCTTTGATGTGCTTCAACAAAAATTTGGCATACCAACTAACCAATGGTTCTTATATAGGCAGCTAGAAGAAACAGTGAAGGCTGTTAGACCCAGGATTCGGATTCAGGAGCTTAACCCAATTCTGAATTATGTGAGGAATGGTGGTAAGAAGATAAAAACTGGCTACAGCTATCTTCTTCAGGGTTTGGGGGATGATATTGGTCGAGTTGAATCAGACTGGGCGGAAAGAATTAATGATCCAGATGTGGATATTGATTATGTTCTTGCAATGAATAAAAAGGTGTTAAGAGCTTCGAATTTAAAAGCACAGCATTATAAAACTATTTTTAATTTATATTATACGCCTGCCAAACTGTATAAATGGGGTAAGAGGGATAATGATAGATGCCCCAGGTGTGACCTAGGACCAGCAGATTTACCTCATATGTTTTATAAATGCCAGAATTTGAATCCGGTCATTATGGAAATTGAAAGATTTGTAACAGGGTTGTTAGAGGAACAGATCACCCTATCCTCTACTATGGTTTTGATCGGTAGGGATGCTAGTCTAAGGCTAGAGTATGAAGCGGAAGCCTTTATTTTCATCTCCATGGCTGTTCTGAGGATTTTAATTTCGGCTGGGTGGAAAGATCCGGTAGCCCCCACCTTCCAGTTGTGGATAACTAAACTGCTGGGAATACACAATAGTGAGGAATGTCTGTACGAGTTTAAAGGAAGAAGAATGAGGGAATTGGGTTTGAAGATATGGGCTCCGCTAAAAAAATGGAGAGAAAATAGATGAGTAAGAATGTAAGGATCATAATGATGAGATTTAAGTTATTATTTATATGTTAGTTGCATGTCTTATCGTCTGATTAGGTTGAACCTTTTTTGACTGTTTATATTTCGTTGTTATGTGTACTTTTGTGAATATCTGAATTGTATTTTGGTAAGCTATGTATGTATATATTATTCTTTTGTTGCCCTGAATCTTCTCAATAAAAAAAAAAAAAAAAAAAAAAAAG